>NC_046347.1:9002778-10302235 GCF_000738735.6 Corvus cornix cornix
AGGGTTCGGTGCAGGGATTTTCCTCAGCTCGAGGTCCAATCATTTTTCTTGCTGCTTTAACCGTGTCCAAACCGTGTGTGTAGCTCTCGCTCAGCCAAATGCTTCAGGAGAGAAGCCACTTGCTTGGATTAGGCCTTTTCGCTGGCCAAGACTTTCAACACAGCACCACCAATCCGGGCGACGACGAGCGGAAAGGAAGAACATCTTTTCGTCCTGGCACCTTCTTCTGGGCGAGACGTCTATCCGCCTCTTTGCTCTCTGGCAAGGCTGCAAGGTGCGTGCTGGTACTTTGGAAGCGAGAAGAAGGCGGCAGAGAGCACCGCCATCTGACGGCGCTGTGCAGGCTGGAAAGGAAAGAAGGCTACCCCTGGAATGTTGCTGGCAAATCCCAAGTTTCCAACGCATCGGGGGCAAGCTCTGGGGAAGCTCGTTGACCCTCAACGTGTTCTCTGTGCCAGACGTAGCCGAGAAGCTTTCCGTTAAGGTTCAGGCTACAAGGCAGACCGAATGTGCTGCTACCTAGCGCTGAGAGAGAAAGTGCATAGCCCAGGCGTGTTTCGGCAGAAGCAGCAGCCTGGAGGCTTTCGCTGCCGGCACCGTGCTCTGTGGGCGAGCAGCAGACGACTGTTCGTCTCCAGCTAAACGAAAGCGCGACCTGCTACGAAGAGCATAAGAACGAAGGCAGAGCAGCAGGCTGCTGTGCGAATCGCCCAGGCTGCAAGAGGAAGCGTGCGTGGCACTCGCTTGTTTGCGGATTCACTTTCGCAGTCGGAAGCAGAAAGTTCAACTTGCGGCTACTTGTGCTGCTACCTATTTCTCTTCCGGTATTCCCTGGAACCAATTCTGCTAGCTTCATGCTTGGAGATGCAGAGATGACCGTGGTAGTAGATGCGGTGGAGAAGGGAAGAACAGAGTGCAGAGGACAGTTTCTGGTGCTTGACGTGAGGCAAGGGGAAGGTTCAGCCCAGCAGTGGCTGTTACCCCTGGAGGCTTTTTCTTTGGCAGCAGCTGCTGCAAGTGGGCAAGGGAGCTGCGAGAGTGCATCATGTGAGGAGGGCACGTCTCTCGGAGAAAGAAGCTGCCTAGGCGCAGTGTGTTGCGCTCAGTTTCAAGGCTGCTTAGAGAAGGGGGACTTGAAGAACGCCTTCTTTCTGGACGCGTCCTTCTGCGTGCGCTCAAGCTGCGTGGACTCTGCAACACTGCAGGGGTAAGAAACTGTTTCTGGCCAGCTTGTGTGATGGAGTGCAACGGCTGCGCCTTACTCTCTGAAGCTGCCGCAGCATTCTCAGCTGCATGTGCTTGTGAAGCAGCTTTGTGCTGAACTTATTGATGCAATTCGGTGCACTGAGCGCATGAGCCCGGTGCCCGGCTGCTTCGTTCTTCGCCTTCTGTGCTCTGGACAGAAGTGAAGCCCAGCGATGGCTCGGAGCTGTCCCGCTCTTCAGAGTGTACACTGCACGCATGCACAGGGTTCGGTGCAGGGATTTTCCTCAGCTCGAGGTCCAATCATTTTTCTTGCTGCTTTACCGTGTCCAAACCGTGTGTGTAGCTCTCGCTCAGCCAAATGCTTCAGGAGAGAAGCACTTGCTGGATTGGCCTTTCGCTGGCCAAGACTTTCAACACAGCACCACAATCCGGGCGACGACGAGCGGAAAGGAAGAACATCTTTTCGTCCTGGCACCTTCTTCTGGGCGAGACGTCTATCCGCCTCTTTGCTCTCTGCAAGGCTGCAAGGTGCGTGCTGGTACTTTGGAAGCGAGAAGAAGGCGGCAGAGAGCACCGCCATCTGACGGCGCTGTGCAGGCTGGAAAGGAAAGAAGGCTACCCCTGGAATGTGCTGCAAATCCAAGTTTCCACGCATCGGGGGCAAGCTCTGGGGAAGCTCGTTGACCTCAACGTGTTCTCTGTGCCAGACGTAGCCGAGAAGCTTTCCGTTAAGGTTCAGGCTACAAGGCAGACCGAATGTGCTGCTACCTAGCGCTGAGAGAGAAAGTGCATAGCCCAGGCGTGTTTCGGCAGAAGCAGCAGCCTGGAGGCTTTCGCTGCCGGCACCGTGCTCTCTGGGCGAGAAGTAGACGACCGTTTGACTCCGGCAGAATGAAAGCGCGACATGCGCGAGCTCCTGTGCCTATCGCCCAGGCTGCAAGAGGAAGCGTGGCTGTCCCTCGCTTCTTTGCGGATTCACGTTAGCCCTTGAAAACAGAAAGTTCAACTTGCAGCTCCTTGTGCTGCTACCTATTTCTCTTCCAGCTTTCCCTGGAAAGAATTGTGCCCAGCTTGATGCTTGGAGATGGATGCAGAGATGACAGTGGCAGATGCGGCAGAGAATGGAAATAGAGAGTGCAGCGGACAGTTTCTGGTGCTTGACGTGAAGCAAAGGGAAAGTGCAGCCCAGCAGTGGCTTTGACTTCTGGAGACTTTTTCGATGGTAGCTGCTGCTGGAGGTCGGCAACGGAGCTGCCAGAGTGAATAATGTGTGATGGCACGTCCGTCTGAGAAGGAAGTTATACTGAGCCGCGGTGTGTTGTGCTCAGTTTCAAGGCTGCTTGGAGAAGGTGTACAGACTTCTTTCTGGATGCTTCCTTCTGGGTGCGCTCAAGCTGCATGGACTCTGCAATGCTGAAAAGTGTAAGACACTGCTTCTAGGCGGCTTGTGTTGGTGGAGTGCAAGGGCTGCGCGTTACTTTCTGAAGCGGCAGGAACATTCTCAGCTGAATCGGATTGTGAAGCAGCTTTTGGCTGGTCTTCTGAAATTTGGTACACTGAGCACACAAGCCCGGTGCTCTACGGCTTCAATCTTCACCTTCTGTGGTCTGCACACAACTGAAGGCCAGCGATGGCATCCAGCTTTGCCATGCTTCAGCGTGTATACTGCACGCATCCACAGCGTGCTGTGCACGGATTTCCCTCAGCTGGAGCTATAAGCATTTTCTGCTTCACAGAGTCTAAACTGTCCGTGTAGCTCTCGCTCAGTAAAATGGGTCAGGAGAGAAACCCTTGCCGGATTAGCCTTACACTGGCCAAGACTTTCAGCACAGCACCACGATCAGGCCGATGAGGAGGAGAAAGGAAGAACATCTTTCCATCCTGGCACAGTTCTCTGTCCTGGACGTCTCTCCGGATCTTTGCTCCTTGCGAGGCTGTCGTGTGCGCGTTGGGACTTCGAACTGAGAACAAACGTACAGAGAGCACGGCCTTCTGCCGGGACGGTGCAGGTTGCAAAGGAAACTCGCATTTGCACCACATTCCAGTGTGTGCATTTGCACACTGAAATGTGGTGCAAATACAAGCTTCCACGCGTCGGGGGCAAGCTCTGGGTAAGCTTGTTGTCGTGGCACAGTTCTCTGGGCGACACGTGGCCGAATAGCTTTCCGTTTACATTCGGACGGCAAGAGAGGCAGAATGTGGTGGTACGTAGCTCTGAGAGGGAAACTTCTTAGCCCAGGTGTGTTTCGGCACAAGCAGTGCGCTGGAGCAGTTCGCTGCCGGCACAGCGCGCCGTGCGACAAGTAGACGACTGTTCGCCTCCGGCAGAATCAAAGCACGACGTGCTCCAAAAGGGGAAGAAGAATGAAGGCGCAGGGCACCGGGCTCGTGTGTGCAGCATACACGCCAAGAGAGGAGCGTGGCTGCCACTCGCCTGCCTGCCGACTTCATGTTAGCAGTCGGAAGGAGGAAGTTCGATGGCAGCCCCTTGTGCTGCTACCTCATCCTCTTCTAGCCCTCCCTGGAAACAATTGGGCTTGCCTTGAAGCTTGGAGATGCAAAAAACACAGTGGTAGATGCAGATGAGAAGGCAAGTACAGGGTGCGGCGGGGAGTTTATGTGACTTACGGGAGGCAAGGGGAAGGTGCAGCCCAGCACTGGCTTTTACTTCTTCTTTTCTTCATGAGAGCAGCTTGCAACCGAGCTGCAAGAGCCAACAATGGGATTTTCATGCCTGTCGGAGAATGAAGCTACAGAGCCGCAGTTGATTTCCACAATTTTTAGCTGCTATACAAAGAGGGCTCTTTTGGACCGTCTTCTATCCTGACGCTCCCATCTCTGTGAGCTCTAGCTGCTTGAAATCGGACACCCTGAAGATGTGTGAAAGTGATTGCACTGCGAGTATCAAGTTCTACAGGGAAGAGGGAAAGTCGACAATTCCTTTCTCTCCTGGCACATCTCTCAGTCCGAACTGCAGCTGGAAACGCTGCGCTGTAACGATGGGCTCTGCCACTTTGAGAGAATGTGATGATGCACTATATATATTTGCGAAGGAAAGTGCATGTCACTGGTGTGTTTCACCTAGTAGACAGATTTTAGAGGGACTAGGAAGGGCAGTGCTGGCTTCTTGTTCTAGGACTTTTTTTCTGCATGGAGGTTCTGGATGTTTGGAAAGGGGTTGGGATCCTCGAGAGGTGGAGGGTAGGATGGTACACAAAGCTTGAGGGAAAGTGCATATCTCCAGGGACTT
Source organism: Corvus cornix cornix (assembly GCF_000738735.6). Taxonomy (NCBI): domain Eukaryota; kingdom Metazoa; phylum Chordata; class Aves; order Passeriformes; family Corvidae; genus Corvus; species Corvus cornix. The sequence goes on from NC_046347.1 coordinate 9,007,235, forward strand.
TGATCAGTGTGTGCGAGTTCAGAAGGTGCGAGTTGCATGTTGAGCATGTTCATGATGGCACAGCAAAGATTGTGAAAGAAAGAGGCGGTTGCTGGACCTGCCTTTTCTTTTGCCGCTTATAAACTGCACAGCCAACAATGAAAATATTACTCTTCCTTCCCCGCTACATGCAGGATCACATTCTTCTATGTCTCCAAGAGCCAGGACGCACAGCGGAACTCTTCCACCAACTGCTCGCACACGACTGGGTCCGGGCCAGCCATGTGCTTGGCTTTTTCCTGGGCACTGTCAGCGCTCATCAAAAGCAACCACACGATGGCGCTCTGGACTTGCAGAAGAAGGAAACGCTCCGAGCCCAGCTCGAAACCACCCCAAGGGCAGAGGCAACTTGGAAACTTCCCTGCTCTCAAATCAACGGTGTCAGGACAAAAAGATTTCCCGAATCTTCCCCTTCCAAGTGCAGACTCTTCTTTGCACCACACTCCAAGAGCAAGATGAACTCATTTGCCCTAACAAATCTTTTCCCTCTCGCAGAGTCCGGCCACCATCTTGAAACCATTTGGCAAAAACAGAGTTCACAAAAGTGCCAGCTGAGAAAGCTCTTGCTGCCTACAACTTCAGCTGCACCCCTCAAAATAGCAGCACACACGCTGCTCTCGACACTTTCCTTCTCAGCCATCCTAAGCCTTCACTCTCCCAGAGTCAGGATCCAAAGACAGTGGCACCAGGGACTGCTCACACACTAAAGGCACCAGGACAAAAGGCTCACGAGCTTGGCCTTTGCATTCCTGCTTACAGCTCAACAGCTCTAACCCAGAGAACTGCCTGTTGGGAAAAGCCTTTAAAATCACTAAGAGCACCTAATGTGCAGATCCAAACTTGCTTTCCTTGCCAAATGAGCAACTACAAGCCCATCTCCAAAGAAATGGCATCCCCTCCTCCAAAATACATCCAGGGACCGATCCACCTCTAGTACTGAATACGTCCAACAATTGCTCCTACACAGAAGGGGCCAGGAGAGAAATGTCTTGCTGGACTGTACCTGCCCATGGTACCTTAACATCTGCTCCAGCAACACTGGCACCATGTCTTTGCCTTCCCAAGGAAAGGCACGCTGAGTCCCATGACCTTGCCTTGCCTTCGGCACCTTGTCTCATTTTTCCTAACCTACCCTTGCTTTGCTTCCTTTGCCTACGTCTGCCTTGCCTCGCACTATCTCCAACTCCCTGGCTTTGCTTTGCTCCTCCTACCATTCTTCACCTTGCCTTCCATGCAGGCAAGGTACTGCAAACCAAGTGTAGGAAATTGTGGGCAAATCAAGGGAGAGGTAGGCCAGGCCAGAGCAGTGAGGGGAAAGCAAAGGGAGTGGTAGGCAAGAGAAGGCCCAGAAGTTAGAGGCAAGGCTGGCCATAGGAAGGTAAGTCCACTGATGGGTAGGCCAGGCAGAAACAAGAAGGGCTAGGCCCTAGAGGAAAACAGCTGGGGCAGGTCAAGGGTGGGGCATGGCCGTGCAAAGGAATGCAAGGCTACAGAGGGTTAGCAGGGGAAGGCAAGAAAACTTTTGGGTTGCCAAGGCAAAGCAAGGCCTTGGTACAATGTACAAGGTACAAGGTGAGAAGTACATTCAAGGATTGCTGGTACACAAAAGTGGCCAGGACCAAGTGTTCTCTGTGGCCCTGATCTCACATGTCTGTAGAGGGATTCCTTGTGGAATATAGGATACCCCAGGAGAGCTTGGGCATCCCAGGGCTGTTGCAGAAGTACCCCTGACGGGGCCTCAGGCTGAAAACAGGCTTGCAAGGCACCTGCTAGCTGGCAGCCTTGAACAGCCTTGGGAAAAGGTATACACTGGTCAGCTCCCCCGCTGCTTAGAGGCTTTCTCATGGGAAAGGGGTGTGAACTTTGGAAAAAAGTATAACTTGGTGTAACTGAACAATAAAACTGGAGCATGATGCTCAAATCATATCGGTGTTCGTATCGCGACTCTGGCTGGATTCCCCTGCTCCCGGGACCCCGCCCCGCTACACATGTCTACTCCGCACCTAAAAGACTTGGGCTAGCTGCTTTACTTTGTACGGAAAAGAACTCTCATTGTGGTCCTGGAGCCCAAGGGCCAAATGTGAATAGCCTATCCAAAATTCAAGGCATGCAAGGATTGGTCCCAGGCAAAAGCTGCCCATACAGACGAGTGTGGCAACAATGCGTGCTCCCCTGGTCTTCCAGGGGATCTTTCAAGTGATCCTGAAACACTGGAGATACTTGGGAGCTTTGAGATTCCTAGGAGGAGCAGGAAGGGGAGTGTAAGGCCATGAAATGTCATTAAAAAGGGGTCTTGAATTCCAGGTGGGGGAGGGGGGAGCAAGGTAATGCAAGGCAAGGGAGGGCAAGCGGTGGTTTTGTGAGGCAAGGCAATGAGGGTCCTAGAAGGAGATGAAAAGGCAAGGAAGGACCTGGAACAATGGGAAGGGAAATCAGGTGCGGGATGGCTGAGCGAGTCAGTGCAAGGCAGCGGAGAAAAGGCAGGCCGAGGGAAGGCTACAGAGGGGGCAGCAAGGAAATGCAAGGCATGCTGCAAGCCGGCCATGGCAGCAGGGGCGGGGGGGCTGCAAGCGGCGGGGCGGGGGGGGTGGACGGGGGTGTTTGTGTGTGGGGGGTGTGTGTGTGTGCCGCGGAGTGCAGGGTAAGTGCAGGGGTGGGTGTGTGTGTGCGCGAGCGGTGGTTTTGTGCAGGGTGAGGTGCCAGGGGCTTGCCCCACCGCCAAGAAGGTGTGGGAGTGAAAGGTATAAGATGAATGTGTCTTTACGAAGAGACCGTGTGAATCTGCCTGTAGACAAGGCTAGGAACTTATGGATAGTGAAGTAACAGAAGAAACTATTAGTTCTAGAAACTGTTACTAATCAACAGGGACTGTTGCCCAGCCAAGGCCCTGTTAAATTGCTGAACCTAGAGCAAGGCAACAAAGACTTAATAGAATTAGGAATGGTTTCTTTTTCTTTCTTTTCCATACCAAAAGGGGAGGGTGCATATTAGAGGGGGGCAGAGAGTAGGCAGTTCGGGAAGCCTGTACCTTCCGAGTACCTCAGCCAGTGGCGAAAAGGAAGAGGGTGATGTGTCTGGGAACTTAGGTTAAAAAGGGGGCTGTGTCCTGCAACCATTTGAGAGACCCCATGGGAAAAGCCCCATGGCCTCTCCTTTTATTCAAATGAAGTTACAGGACTCCTCTGTCTCCTTTTTGGATATAAACCTCTGGCATTGTCGATTAACTTTCCCAACAGCAGCGACCTGCCGCGTGGTCTCTGTGCGCAGCACCCCCAGCACTCTAGGAGGTGTAAAGTAGTTCCCGGCGGCTCCCACCACGCTTTACGGACGGCTGCGCGACCCTGGGGTGGCCCACAGCGCTCCCCTGCCCTGACAGGGCTGCCCGGGGGCTGCGGAGTCACCTCGTTACCGGCGTGGGTAGGGCCGGTGCCCCTCTCGACAGCAGCCGAGGAGCTGCGGAGCGGGAGGCTGCGGGACAATCAGCCATTTGATGCTGCGAGATGCTGTCGCCTCCATCTAGCTCTCCATCGCGCCGCCGGCCGCGCTCGCCGCCTGGCGCGCTCCCGCTCGGCCGCGCTCGCCGCCCGCCCAGCCTCGCCGGAAGCTCTCCCGCCCGGGCCGTGCCCCGGCTCCGCCTGCGGCTCGGCAGGGCCCGGCCGCACGCGTGCTGCGTGGCTCGGAGCACCCGCGTTGCGCCGCAGGCGACGGGAAAGGCGGGGTGGGTCGGAGCCATCGTGGTAGCGCGAGGAGAGGAGCCCCCGGGCGGGGCGGCGAGTGGCGCGGCGGTGAGCGCTTCTGCTTCCTGTCGCTCGGCGGCCGCCCTCGGCAGGTGCCGTGTGACCCCGCGGAGCGGCGGGGCCGGCCGGGCGGTGCGCGGCGAGGCTTTCGGCCAGCGGCGGCCGCAGCGAGAGTCTGCTGGCACTGCCCGTGCCGGTGGAGAGAGCGGGGATCCGAGGCCGGCCTTCCCAGAGCGACGAGGGGTGGCCGCCTTTGCCGCGCTGCCCTCCCTGCAGCACGGGGCCGATTCCGGCGAACCCGGGGTCCCCGCAGCGGCGCGGGCGGGAGGGAGTGGGGAGCGCGCTCGGTGCCGTGCTGGCCGCTCCCGCCCAGCTCTGCGCTCCGCCGAGGCGTTTTCCCGCCCGTCCTGGGAAAGACGTAAGGGACACGGAACTTGGAGCTTAGCTGTCAGCTGGAGCAACTCCCCTCCATCGGCCACTTCTTTTTCCCGCCCCTGATTCAGCTACCTTGTGGTAGGTGCGGTGGTGTTGAAGAGAGGCACAGATGCTGGCATAGGTGGTGCGAGAGCTCCACGCAAGGAGCTTTGAGTGGCATGTGTGAGGGTAGGAGTGTACGGCATCCGTAGCTGAAGGCAAAAGAGGTCAGGGCATGTCATCAGCCGCAGTCATGCTAAGTTGTTCATCTTTGCAAACTGCTTGCCGAGTTGTTCTTTTCTTAGGTAATGGGGCTTTGCATCAACCAGAACTTCATGTGGTCAGTATTTGCAGAGAAGGTTACTCGGACTGTTGTTGAAGTGAGTGTAGCAGTTTATATGGTATTCTGCAAAAAAGTGACAGGTCTCTCTGTGTTCCCCAAACCTTAACAAAACTTAACAAACCCCTGAAAATAGGTTTTGCAATACATCAGGTTTTTTTTTCTCCTACTACTATAGAGACAACCATAGTCACCTTGTCTTCCTGAAAGCAAAGGTTACATATTTTTGTCCAAGAGCATCAAGCACCTTTGATCAGCGTCGCTGTGCATGCATTAGCCGTGTTCTTATTCTTCCTTGGAGAACTTTTACAATACTCAGACCATCTGTGTTGGCTGTAGACTGCAGTGGTGGACTTCAAGGCTTCCAGCAGAAGGGAGATGCTGTCCACGTTTTGGATTTTCCTTTGTCTGAACCTTCAGTGTCCAAGGCTTCACTTTTCAAGCAATTTGAAGAGCTCCAGATTAAGACATGAACAGGTACTTGTTTTTTCACTGCCTCAGGTGCAAAGGAGGAATTTTCTTGACAAAAACCCAGCCATTTCATGCCATTAGTCAGTTGTCAGTTTACATAGTTCTAAGGCACAACAAACCCAATGTAACTGTGAAAAACGAGGTTCACTCTTTGTAAAATTTTAAGAAAAGTTTAATAAAAGGGACAATTAGGAGACAATAGCAAAAAGGATAGTACAGCCGGGTGCTTTGGCAGAGCCAAAGGCACACCTCTACATCCAAAAGATTGTCTTTAAAAGTACATCTCTTATTGCATATTCATCACAATCATGCATGAATCATAAATTCTTTGGAGTTTCTATGTGTCATCCCATCAGCCTTATCCTTGGCTCCATTCCGTCTCTACTCCCTCCATAAATTCTTCTCTCTCTGGTTTCTGGTTTTTCTTCTCTGATAAGATACTCTAGGAATGTGAAGACTTTCTCGGCCTGTCTTTTTTAAATTGACTACATAAACAATAGACATTCTAGATCATGTATTACATTACAGAACCTAGGTAAAGTTTTTCTAACATTAAGGAACATGCAAAAAGCCAATATCACAATACATTCATAACAATTATGTAACATGCGAAAAGCCAACATCACAGTACATTTATAACAACACCTCCCTTTTCCTTTTTTTTTTCAGATCATTTGGCTTGAGCAGTATACTTTCTTTTCTAGCCTTTATTATTTCTCTTTTTTTTCATAAATCAATCTTGCTTCTTCAAAGGGGTCTTTGATATCATTTTGCTTCTTCAACACCATGATCTTTTGTGCCATTCCAGATGTAGCCAATTTTGGTTCCACAGGCATTGGTACTATTTGCATGCCTTGGACCACGGTAGATATTAATCGAATAAAACAGGGGATCAGGCAGGGGAGAAATATCAAGCCTGCGGTGGCACATAAAAGGAAGAAACCTAGCTTCTTCCACCATTCTATTCCCAATACATTATCCCACCAGCTAAGTATTAGTGCGGATTCGACTTTTGGACCAGTACATGGGCTGTTTTTCTGATATTTTTGGCTATATCTAGGACGGCATCCCCATGGTCATCTATCTTCAAACAACAGTCTGATGTATTAAATTTTCTACAAACACCTCCTCCTTCAGCCAATGGATAGTCTAAAGCCAACCTATTTTGATACACCGCAGCTCTTGTTTGGCTTTGTTGGCTAGCTAGTAATTCCAATGCCTGACCAGTTTGGTTCGTTATTATTTCTACAACTGCTTGGAGTCTTATAATCCGATTTAGCATGTAAATTGGGGTTCGATACCCCCAACTCCCATCTTGTGCCCAGGTGGTTGGCCCATACATTTCAATTATGTGCTCAGCGGGCCATTCTTTGTCTCTCCATTTTTGAGATCCTCCAATCAATTCTCTTTTATTCCTTTTTAGATCCTTATACACTGGTATTCCTAGTTGGTCTCCGTCTGGCTCTGATAAAAGAAAGAATCCTGGGTGTATGATTCCCAGGGTACAACTCCCTTTCCACTGAGAGGGGAGCTTTGCATATGCCCTTTTTCCACATATCCAAAATAGGCCATCTGGTGCCCTCCGGTAGTCAACTTCTTGTTGATTTATATTTACTTACAATTCTTTTCCCAGTACGCCAAATCCATCTTTCTCCTTTTGGACATTTATTTCCCAACCTGCTACCACTTTTTCCTAGGTTTTCTGCAATCCAGTACTTTTTCCCATTTTGCATACAGTTTTCTACTTTGGATGGGTTAGAACGGTGACTGTTGACGTGGGTATGTGCAACAAAAAAGGAACCTCGGTGTTTTTCCACATACAGCTTTCAGTAACACCCATGGCATGGCTGTGTCGGTATCCCCAGAGGGAAGAGACAAAAGAGGAGTGACAGATAAAGGAATAACAGAGCTCCGATATGGGTGATACCTCCACCCCCCCCCCCGTGCCTATGGGGTTGCTACCCATAGCAGGGGTATATGATCTTGGTGGCAAGTACAGTGGTCAATTCGGTCTTGCCCTCTATTTCCTTGTCACTTCCTCTTTGTTAATTTCCAGGCAAATTGCTTTTGACACTTCTTAATTGTAACTTCACACCGTTCCTCAGGTATCTCCCATTCAACAGGTACTAGTAATTCCCATTCACAAAGCAAGGTTACTATTTCAGCTGTTCTTTGCTCTACTTGGATGGGGAATAGATTTGGCGTTTGACACTTCATGCAGTGAGAGTGTCATTTTTGTGAACTACAATACCAATTTACAGTCTAGACATTTACATTTCAGACAGGGTATATGGTATGGCACTGTTGGAGGTAGCAATTCCTCCTCCTTTTTAAATAAATCACAGGCTAAGGCCAGAATATGAACACCCTCAGACCGAAATAGTCCTGATCCTCTTGTTTGTAGTGGAAGTATTCCTCTCCAAGGGGCATATCGGAGGTGTCTCAGGACTTGTCAGGGTAACAGTTGAAACCACCAATATAAGCTTGGCCTTATTTCCCAGTCAGGTGTGATTCTTGGTGTATCTCTTGAATCATTTGGGTTTTCCCAGCACATTACGCCCCAGTTCCCGCTTAAGAGTTAACTTGGTATCACTAGGTGTAGATGTTGCAATCCACTCCTTAGGTTCTTCCACGGGTCCTTTGATTCTGCTGGCATGGATCCACCCTCTCTCCTTGGTTCGGATTGCTGCCTCAGTTGTCAGTAGTACCTGAAAAGGACCTTCCGATTGTGGAGTTAAAGATTGCTTTTTCCATGTTTTTACTAGTACCCACTCCCCTGGATGGATATTATGGGTTTTAAAGTCTAAAGGTGTGGTTTGAGGGATTATCCCTTTTAACCGCAAATCTTCAACAGTCCTTGCAATTGTGTTGACATATACTTTAATACTCATTTCCCCTAATTCATAGGTAGCAGTTTCATGTTGGGTGGTCAGAAAGAGTTGCAAACATCATTTCGTAAGGTGACACTCCCAGGACTGACCTGGGTTGTGTCTGAACCCTTAATAAAGCCAGAGGTAGGCATTTTATCCATGACATTTGAGTTTCAATTATTAATTTAGTTAAGGTTCTCTTTAAAGTTTGGTTCATCCTCTCTACCCGGCCTGAACTCTGTGGGTGCCATGGGGTATGTAGTTCCCTATGTATGTATGTATGTATGTATGTATGTATTCTTAAGGCTTGAGTTAGTTGCTGCAGAACTTTTGACGTAAAGTGTGTCCCTCTATCTGAGTCTGTCTTATTAATCATTCCATACCTAGGAATAATTTGTTCTAAGAGGGTTTTATATACTACATTGGCTGTGTCTCTGATGGTGGGAACAGCTTCCACCCAATGGGTAAGATGGTCCGTTATTACTAACAAGAATTTCCACCTCTGCACTTGGAGGAGTTCAGTAAAGTCCACTTGGATACTTTGAAATGGTCGGAGAGCTAACTCACGACCTCCTGGAGTTGTTTTTCTCATCACCTTTTTATTTATTTTTTGGCAAACCATACATCTTTCTGTTATTTGTTTAACTAGCCCATAAATTCCAATGCACACATAATTCCTTAGAAAGTGATCACACAAAGCCTTAGTACCTTAATAAGTTTTTTGATGCATGTTTTCTAATATTTTTCTGGTGAGTGATTTATTAAGTAACTGCCTTCCATCCGCAAGTTTCCGTTTTCCTCATTCGTCTGGCTTTCCACCTATCTTACTTAATTCTTTTTCCTCTGTTTCACTGAATTTTGGAGTCTCCAATTTTTCGTTCTTTGAGGTCAAAATTAGCATAACCTTTTTTATCCCATTTTCTGCAGCATCCTTAGCAAGTCCTTCATGTATCAACCCCTTTCCCTTTGAATTAAGTAATCCCCTTTCTTCCCAAATTTTCCCAAAGGTAGGTACTACTCCAAAAATGTACCTTGAATCAGTATATATAGTTCCCTTCTTGTGTGCTAAATATTCCAGTGCCCTTTATAGGCCATATAATTCGCAAGTCTGAGCTGACCAGTTTGAGGGTCCTTTTTCAATGGTTTGCATAGTTCCCCCATCAACTAAAGCATACTCTGACATTCTTTTTCCTTGTACACATCTGGAAGAACCGTCTACATTTATTATTTCTCCTTCTGAAAGGGCTTGTTCCTTGAGATCTGCTCAAACTTTGGTTTGGTATTGGATAATTTCTAAGCAGTTATGTGTCAGGTTGTCTTTTGGCTCTCCATATAAGAATTAAACTGGATTTAGACTCTTACTTCTAATGTCAAATCATCACTATCTATCAGAATTGCTTCATCTTTTAGCATCTTAGAGTCTGTTAACCATTTTTCAGCTTTCTGGTTTAGCACATTTCAAACTGCATGAGGTGTGTACACTATCAGCTTGGTCCTAAAAGTAAGTTTACGACTTTCTTCTACCAAGATTGCAGTAGCTGCTATAGCATGAATACATATTGGCCAGCCATGGCTTACTGGATCTAACATCTTTGACAAGTAAGCTATTGGTCTCTTCATTCTTCCCCACACCCGAACCAGAACTCCATGAGCTACTCCACTTTCCACATTCACATACAGATGAAAGGGTTTTTCTAATGAGGGTAAGCTTAAAGCGGGTACTGAGGCGAGTTTTAATTTCAATTCCTCTAATTTCTCATTATCCTCTTTGGTCCATTTTATATCATCTCCTTCTGTCAACTTTCCATACAGAAATTTTACAGCTTGTGTATATCCTTCGATCCATAGTCTACAATATCCCAATAATCTAAGTAGCTTTCTAATTTCTCTCCTTGAAGAGGGAGGGATAGAATCCCTTCAATTCTCTTGGGGTTTAATTTTCGACTTCCTTTGCTTATTAAGTGACGAAGATATTTTACTTCTGATTCTACAAATTGAAGTTTCCCTTTTGATACTCTTAACCGCTTTTCTCCAAGAAAATTCAGAAGTTTTATTGTTGCTTCTCTGACTTCAATTTCAGCTTCCCCAGATAATAAGAGATCATCCACATACTGGATGATTTGTATTTCTGGTGGAGTAGGGAAGGCTTGTGATATTATTTCTAAAGCTTGTCCAAATAGGTTTGGCGATTCTGTAAATCCCTGTGGTAATCCATCTCAGCTGCTGCCTTCTCCCGGTATTTGGATCCTCCCATTCAAAGGCGAAAATATCTCGGCTTTCTTCAGCCAGTGGGCAGGTCCAGAAAGCATCTTTTAAATCCACTACACTAAACCACTGGTGCTGGGGTGGGACTTTACTCAGGAGAGTATAGGGATTGGGTACCACAGGATAATGAACCCGAGTCCTCTTATTAACTTCCTGAAAGTCTTGCACTTATCTATCAGTCCCATCAGGCTTTTTTACTGGTAGAATAGGGGTCTTATGAGGAGACATACAAGGTTCTAATGTCCCATCCTTTATTAGTCCCTCTATTACTGGTTTTAAGCCTTCTCGTCCTTCTAAGGATATAGGGTACTGACGTACACGTATGGGACATTCTTCTTTCTCAGTCGTGATCCTTATGGGGTCAATGTCCAGTCCTCCTCTATTCCCTTCTCCAGCCCACACCTCCTTGTTAATTTTCTTTTTATCTTCTTGACTGAGTTCTAAAATTTTAGCCGTCATTTTCCTTTCTTTTGGTATAACTTCTACTCCCAACTCCACCTGTAAATCTCTCCCTGATAAATTGCTACCTGCCCCAGGGACTAATAAAACATCCCCCATCCAAATTCTAGTTTCCCCTTCCACTACCACGTCTTTTATGACAGGAACTGTAGAACTTTCTCTTTTTGCCCCTGTTACCTTTACAGTATCTTTATTTGTACTACAACTTCTTGGAGTATTCACTAGGCAGGTTCTTTCAGCCCCTGTACCAACCACAAATTCTAACTCCTCCTCCTGGGGACTGACTTTTAACGTTATCACAGGCTCTAGATGGTATTTGTCCCCCAGAAAATAGAGCCGGTGACATCCCTATTCCTCATCTGGGTTTATTTCTCGGAAGATTTTCACATCCTTCTCTAAATGAGGGCATTCTCTTCTAAAATGCCCTTCCTCTCCACAGCAATAGCAAGCAGTTCTAGAATGCTCCTGAGTTTTTGTCTGTACTGAGTTCCTGTTTTTCCCTTTTCCCCCTTTTCTAAAGCCCAAATTCCTAGGAGTGGTATTCGGAGACCTCAGATTCCTTTGAAAGTTACTTTCTCTCATAGTGGCTACCATAATTTTGGCTTCTACTTTGGCTTTTCCTTCATCTCTCCTGACATAAACTTTCTGAGCCTCTTTTAATAAGTCGTTTAGTGATCTTTTGTGCCAGTCTTCCAATTTTTCTAGTTTCTTCCTAATATCAGGCCAAGCATGAGTGACAAAATTGACTCTTAGTAAAGCCTGCCCAGCTACTGTTTTGGGATCTATCCCAGAAAATTGTTTCATATTTCTCTTAAGTCTCTCTAACCATTCAGTTGGAGACTCTTCCTTTCTCTGTTGCCCTTCAAAAGCCCTTTTAAAATTCTGCCCCCGAGGTGCTGCCTCTTTTATTCCTTTGATTATTAAATTACGGTAATCATTCATATTCCTTCGCCCAACCTCTTCATTGTGATTCCAGGCAGGAGGTGTCAATGGCATCTTCTGGTCTCCTGGCAGTCCCTGTTGGTTCTCTCTTTCCCAAATTCTCATACCTGCAACTCTTAATCATTTCTCGTTCCTCTTGAGAAAATAATATTTTCATTATTGCTTGCATCTCTTCCCAAGTGAAAATGTTTGGGCCTAAAAATTGATCTAATTGTTCAGCTGTTACCATAGGATCATCTAATAATCCTTTAATTTCCTTTTTAAAATTTCTGACCTCTGAAGAAGTGAGGGGGACGTTTACAAATCCTGTTCCACCAGCCCCCATTGGAACTTCTCTTAAAGGGAACAAACGGACCTCCCCATCCCAGTTCTTGTGTCCTTTTTCTCTTATGATACTTCTTTCCTGTCTTGGGAGGTGTCGGGAGAGGGCTGTTCTGTAACTGAGCTCCCCATACTTTGGTCGTTGCCAGGGGAATGGTGCAGGCGAGGGAAGGAGGGTAGGAGGTGGGAATCCTCTCCAAGGCTGATTCCTGCAGGAGTCTGTGGCGGGGGGGGTTGGCATAGGCGGGGACTGCCACCGGAACCGCCAAGGGGACAAGTTCTTCCGGCGGATAGCAGAGTTTAGCGTGGAGTCGCTGCACACGGTCCGCAGCAGCCACGGCGACAGGACTCCGAGCTTCCGGCGGACCCAGCGCGGCCCGTGGGGCCAAAGCCGGGTTCAATGGAGTCGTGGCAAACAACGCAGCGGGGGCAGGGGCTGGTGGAATGGCCACGGACATCGGAACTGGGGCTGGAGCCGGGACTGGGGCCGCCAGCGGGGCCGGGGAGGGGCGGGGTGGGCCCCAAAAGCAGCGGGCTGGGCTGCCGCGGAGCAGATACCCGGGCTAGGGACGGGCGGGACACCGTAAGGGGGGCGGGGAGGGGCGCTGGGCTGCTGCCAGACCCGCAGGGGCTGATGGAACGGCCACAGACATCGGAACTGGGGTCGGAGCCGGGGTAGGGGCGGGGGCAACCGTAAAGGCGGTGGGCTGGGCTCCCACAGGACCCGCAGGGGCTGAAGGGGTCGGCGGGAACACCGGGGCTACCGGCGGTGCTGCAGCCGCTGGGACAAGTGGTGGAGCCGAAGGTGGTGCCATAGGAGCCAGGACAGGCGGGACCTCGGGCTCCAGGACCGGCGGTGCAGCTGCGAGCGGCGCCACAGGAGCCTGGGCTGGGGGGGCGGGGGGCAGGCGGCAATGGAGGGGACAATGCTTTCAGGGGGTCCCAGCCCTTCTCTTTCTTGTTTTCTCTCTTCTCCTTTTCTTGGGTCTCTGACAACTTAAAAATTCTTATCCCCTAGACTCTATGTTTCCCGCCCAGCATGAAGCGTACTTGCCTTCTTCTGTGTTAAAAGGTTCTTTTGAACTTATAAATACTTGTAAAGCTTGACAGATCCAAACTTCAAAAGAACCATATCTGGGCCAGAAAACATGGTCGGATCTTATTTCCTTCTCGGCCCAATCAAACATATAAAACTGTATCATTTTGACTTTGCTCTTTTTCTTTCTCTACATCCAAAAGTATTGCAGTTAGCTAACATAACTTCCAAAGAGCTTTCCTGGGGTATTTCCGCTGGCATGCCTCTATTCTCTTTTTTATTTCCTGACTCTTGCTTACTAGTTTTATGTCCCATTTTCTCAGAATCTTATCTGTCCTTCCCAGGCTTTTGTTTCCCACTTTTTTAATAAAAACCAACAAAACAAACAACTATTCAGACCCCACCACCTCTTTCTCCTTTCTTCTCCTAGAATACAAAAGTTCCCTCCTCTTAATAAAATATGCCTCTCTCCAGAAAATAAAGTTATATTTCAAGGTTTAACATTTCTATCACATACATTTTCATTCATTCTCACTCACTCCTTTTTATTGTTCCAATTTCTCTTTCTCAAGCACTATCAGTCACAACCACACAAGATTAAGGTACCTTTTAATTTCAAATTGTTGGCCAATGTTCACCCCTGGGCCCAATGTTCCAGGTTTCTTGGAGTAATCCTCAGTTTAGCAGAATTAAGCCTAAATTTCTTGGATCCAACCCTCAATTCGACAGTCTCAAACCCCAAATTTCTTGGAGTAATCCTCAATTTAGCAGAATTAAGCCCAGATTTCTTGGAATTTAATCCTCAATCCGGCAGTCTCAAAACCTAAATTTCTTGGAGTAATCCTCAATTTGGCAGAATTAAGTCCGGATTTCTTGGAATTTTTAGTCCTCAGTTCAGCAGTTTCAAAACCTAAATCTCTCGGATCCAATCCTCAACCTGGCTAATCTTTAGAGGCTCTTTTACTTTTTGTCTCGTTTCCTCGTGGTTTGTCCTAGGAAACTTTTGACTCCCCTCCTTCAAGGGATCCAATCCCTCCCCTGAAACCCTGTCCCAGTTAAACCGGGGTTTCTCCTTTTATCTTTTGCTTTGCCTCTTTACTGACTGCTTCCCTCGCGGGAGAGCAGAACCGCAGCCTCAGAGGCTCCACACTCGCTTTGCAGGTCTGGGGGCAAAGCCCGCCTCTCATGCACACATTTTCATCCCCCGTATTCCCCCAAAAAAAGAGGAAAGAAAAAATACTCACCTTTCTCTGAGTCTTCGTGCACAAGATTTTACATGTTTAACTGCTGCGGTATCTTAGGGAGCCTTTTCATTCCTTTCTTTTTGCTTTGTCTCCTCTCCTGTCCTCCAGGTGTTTGACCTGAAAACCCCCCTGACCACGCTGGGAAACACAAAGCGAGGCCGCCAAAAAGTGGGCAGGGGTGCCCCCCCGTTCTGGGTGCCCCAGGAGATCTCAGAGGTGACACCTTTTCCCCATACAGGCGACCAAACTGTGAAAAACAAGGTTTGCTCTTTGTAAAATTTTAAGAAAAGTTTAATAAAAGGGACAATTAGGAGACAATAGCAAAAAGGATAGTACGGCCGGGTGCTTTGGCAGAGCCAAAGGCACACCTCTACATCCAAAAGATCGTCTTTAATAGTACATCTCTTATTGCATATTCATCACAATCATGCATGATTCATAAATTCTGTGGAGTTCCTATGTATCATCCCATCAGCCCTATGTTCCTCCTTGGCTCCATTCCGTCTCTACTCCCTCCATAAATTCTTCTCTCTCTGGTTTCTGGTTTTTCTTCTCTGATAAGATACTCTAGGAATGTGAAGACTTTCTCGGCCTGTCTTTTTTAAATTGACTACATAAACAATAGACATTCTAGATCATGTATTACATTACAGAACCTAGGTAAAATTTTTCTAACATTAAGGAACATGAAAAAGCCAATATCACAATACATTCATAACAATTATGTAACATGCAAAAAGCCAACATCACAGTACATTCATAATAATTATGTAACATGCAAAAAGCCAACATCACAGTACATTTATAACATAACCAACCACCATACACCACGGTGCGGGCATGAGGCATTCACGTGGCACGCCTCACTTCCTCTATTCTAGCTGGGTCACTCTCCTGCAGTCCTCTTCTACTTAGGCTAAGTAACAGGCTGGAGCCATGATTTGACCACGCCTTCCCTTTACGAAGCTTTACCTATGGGTCACACTTCCCCCTTCTTTGTTTTTTAAGTGTTGCACAGCTAAAACTGTCTGTGCCAGTATGGCCATTATCTTATTAAGACTATTATTGATCATTTGTTGCACACAAGATAATATACATGGGATACATATCATAATCAGTAAGAGCACACACGGATAACTATGCCATACATTGCTAAGTGTTTAAACCATGTCCTGAAGCCGAAGCCAAGGTTGTCGAGCCATGAAGACACCCCCCACCAATCACCCTCATTATGTTGCTGTAACTGTTTAATGAGCTGCTTCAGATTATTGATAGTCTTATGAATAGACTCTGAATGATCACTTAAGTTCATGCAGCACATGCCGTCAAAATCATCGCATCCATGGCCTTGAGCCAACAGCAAGAAGTCAATGGCCTCTCTGTTTTGCAGTGTTGCATGTCGCACCGATTTAACGTCCATTAGCACAGCTGAAAGAGCAGCACTGGTGGCATTAGCTTCCTTTGCAAGCCAGCAGCCAAGCTTATTTAAAGAAGCCAAGGCATGAGCAGTACCAATTGCTGGTACTAAACTGGCAGAGATGCGCTCTGCTGCGTTCTAGAAAGCTACCGTCGGATTGCACTTCTCGTTAAGAACCTGTGTGCTGCACCTAACTCGATGCTGTGCTGCAGCAATTAGAGCAGTCCAATTTGGATGAAACAAGGTTAGTTGACCAATGGTGCAAGGTCCGCCAACAGCTGTGCCTGGTATACCTTTCCAGACATGCTCCCCGCATATTAAGAACAGGTCCTAGGGGAGAGCAACAGCGCTGATGCCAGATGTCAGTTGACTTTCCAAGGTCTGATTACACCACAAGGAAGCATTGCTGAAAATACCTTTAGGAGAGACATCAAAGTTAACACTGTTCATATAAACACCAAATGTACCATCAATGTAAAAGCACAGCAAAGTGCGCAAAGTCCCTAGGGTATCTAGTTCTTGTGGCTGCGAGGGCAAAGCTGGAAAGTCATGCATCCTTCTCAAATCTTTATACCATGTCTCATCCTGTCCTGTCCTGTCTTCCACCAGGGGTCCTGGCACCACCACATAGGCTGCAATATACCTGGGGCCGTGTAGTTTTGGTGCACGCTTTCATTATACAGCTTACCAAAGTGTTTCTTGTCAATGGGTACCCCTACCAAGCACATGAGAAAAGGATCACTAGCAGTTGTCATACAGATGCACATAGCATCGGCGTGCATAGCGGGTACGACACTCGGATTGCCTTTGCCAATCAGGATGATACAACAAATGGTCGCATACACCACGAAGGAACCCATTTCATGTGGTGACCTGTGGAGACACAAGCATAACCCCTTCCCCATGTTAACAAGTCTAAAGGTCCTGCCCACTGCCCTGTTCCTGGGTCCTTCACCATCACTGGAGGCCTGGGATGAGCCTTTGTATCAAAAGAATATTTCCTTTTGCATGCTGTTTGGCCAGCTTCATCTCAATTCAGGAAATTGAGAACATACAGGGCTTTTGCTAACCTATCATGTGGGCGCTCCAACTCCCCCTTCTTTTGTTTTTGAAGCATTGTTTTCAGTGTTCTGTAAGCACGTTCAACAATTGCCTGACGAGTGGGAGAGTGAGGGATACCCATGCTGTGGGAGATACCCCATTGCTGTAAGAACTGGCGAGTCCACTCAGAAGCATAAGCAGGGCCATTGTCAGTCTTTATAGTGTCTGGGAGGCCCAAAGTAGCAAAGCATGGGAGCCAGTGTTGAGTAACATCATGAACCTTTTCTCCTGTTTGGGCAGTTGCCATGAAAAAACATGAGAAAGTGTCAACAGTTAAATGAGCATACTTTAAGTGATCAAATTCTGGAACATGAGTAGCATCAGTTTTCGAGACAGAATTAGCAGTTAGGCCTCGAGGACTGACGCCTTCTGCTAAAGGAGCAGGAGGAATTCCACGGCAAGAGGGGCAGGAAAGCAGAATGTCTCGAGCTTGTGAGGCAGTCAATTGGAATTGCTTTCATAAAGAGCATGCATTCTGATGAAAGAAGTCATGAGACAGCTTAGCCTGAGCAAACTTACTAGGCACAACATTTGTCATGACAATAAGATCAGCACAAGTTATTACCTTCCATGATAGGTCCAGGTAAACCTGTATGAGAATGGACACGAAGCACATAAAAGTCATGCTTTGTTGTTAATCAAAAGCCACAGTGTACACAGCTCTGCAAATAAAATTAGGTTATCAACATAGCGCAAGTATGAAGATTCCAAACTAACAACTACATCAGCGGCATATGCAGAATCACTTACAATGTTGAGTGGTTCCTGTGTGTCTCGGTTTTGAAAGACAGGTGTCTGCTAAGGAAGGCAGAGGCCCCCCTTGAAGTGGCAGATATAACCCCTTTTCCCTCCAAGTTATTATATTTTGAAATCAAGGGCCTTTAGGCAAAGATGTGGGAAATAGGAATAACAGTTCTTTACTCTATATATATATGTATATAACCAGTCAAACAAAACAACAACAACTATGGCCAGTCCCAGCCTTCTCGGCTGTCAGGCTGTTTCCCCTCGGGTGCAGTTCCGCTCGCAGCCGGCAGGGGCGCTGGCGGCTCCCGGTGAGCAGGGCAGGTGCGATGGTTCCCCCGCGGCTGCAGGGGGCGCTCCGGAGCGAGCTCGGGGAGCACGCGGCACCGGTGGCCTGGGATCCCAGGGAAGGGATGGGACAAAGGCTTCACAAACCGCTGGGCAGTTGATCCCGGGCTCTCAGGAACAGCAGGCTGGAACGGCAGGGACGAACGCAAATCCCGGGTGGCAGACGAGATGTATCCAGATGGGAAAAAACCACGGAGGCCCAGGCAGACAGGGCGAGCAGGGCTACAGCGTAGCGAAAGCTCGAAGCAGCAGCGGAGCAGGGCAGCCACAGCTCGGTCTCCAGCAGGGCAGGGAAAGCGGCTTTTGGGGTCCCGGCGTTGCTTCCAGCAGGAAGAAAGAACGGCCAAAAGAAAAGAAGCAGCAGCTCCTTTCTCTGCAGCTTCTCTCTCCGGACGCTGAGAGCGAACTGCCCCCACACCCAGGTGTAGACAAAGGAGTAGCCAGGCCCGCCCCACTCCCCTTTTTGTCTTTCTTAAGTACAGCTATTTGTCCCCTAGCAACATGCATATGGGAGAAAATTCCTTTAACAGGAAAACCTAAGACTAAACTAAAACCCCAACACTGTGAAAACAACTGAAAAGCATAGCAGATAGCGGCTAACTCTAGGATTTGCACTGAAGCATTTTGCACTGTCAGAACCCTTTTATGCCATTGGGCAGTCACCCTCACACCATACTACTGCAGCTTTGCTGGTTCTGCTGGATGCGTCTGTAAAAACTGTCATTCCATTGACAGGAATCATGCTGCAGCAGCATTTTGCATGTAAGGGGAGGCTACCCACCTCTGTCCACAGGTGATGTGAAGGGCAGTGGATAGACAATTGTCCTGAAAAGTCTGCAAGTGCAATCTGAAAGTTAGTGTCCTCTGACAACAACCATGGCAAGTTTTCTTTGTTTGCAGGTACATGTGGATCATGGCCATTGAGCTTGCAGCGGCTTGCGGCCTTTCATGATTAGCTGCGCAAACATGTCATGGATAGTCCATACAGTTTTTGTTGCCGTGTGATCTAGTGCAGCTACTATAGCTGTGGTCAGCTTTTTCTGTTCTTGCTTGTCCCTGTTATTACACACTCTCCAGGCTTCTCCCATTAATGCTTCCAGGTCTCCGCTTGCAGGTTAGCTCAATTTTTGAAGCTTAAATCTGATGTCTGGGCTTGATTGCCCTAACATTGGAGAAACTAACTGCTGCTTTCCCATGTCTGATGAGGGGTCTCGGGTTGTGTATTTCTGCAAGGCTGCACAGAGTTTGTCTACAAAGGCAGTAGGAGACTTCTGGCATCCTTGTTTAACTAGAAATATCATGGACCAATTTACTGCTTGTGGGATAGCATTTTCCAATCCAATTTTTATCTGATTTTGGTATTTAACTAGCAGTGCATAATCTCTTTCATCGTTTGGATTCCAGCTGTGATTAGAGGTGGGGAACGCCTGTTCTACGGTCCCTTGTAAAGCTCCACTAGCAATTTGCCCTTCTACATGCACTTTAGCTGCTTTTATTACTAGTTCCTTCTCTGTTTCTGTAAGCCCCGACAGCATTAAATCAATGTCACCCCAGTCAGGATCTTGGTTTCTTACAATTAATTCAAACAGTTTTGCAACTTTTTCGGGGTCTTCTCTGTAATTTCTAACTTCTTCTCTCCAGCTATTGAGATCACTAGTGGAAAAGGGAACTTACACTTGCATTGCTTCTCCCCCAGGGCCTATTACTTCTCTCAGAGGGGCTATCAGAGGCAAAGGTTATTTTTGCTTTACTTCTTGGCCGTGCTGTTATTGGAGTCCCCGAACTTGTTCCCTCCCCAGGATCATCTATCTCATCTTCGCTAGTGCTTGGGCTGGATGAGGGGTGAGCTGTGGATACAAAAATGCTGTTAGCAAGACATTTTCCTGCTTCTTTATAAGCCCGCGAGATACTTTTCTCTCTCACAAAGATAGTAGCAGAGTTCTATAAACACCTGTGACCTTGCAAAGCCTTGTTTATGGTACAGTAGAAAAATAGTTTGACAATGGATATTTTAGGATTTTAGCCAATCACCCCAAGGGGTGGCTGATCCTTTGTCCAATTAGACTATGAAGAAAAAAGTCTATAAAAGAGTTTGTGAAATAATTAAATCAATCAATCTTGCTGTACAATTCCTGCCTGTTGGATCTCTCCTCTCCTCCCTACCACTGCAGGATACTGTAATAGCGAGCGGTTGGAGGAGAGTGCGCAGCAGACCTTGAATAGCTCGATTGTAAATCCTGAACATCTATAAAGCTGTCTCTTTCATGCTTATCTGCTAACTTCAAACACTTCTGGCCTATACTGCAGGCAGAACAACATTTCTTCAGTTTCTGTTTACTGTCTTTTTCTAATGCTAAACAAAAGGATCCTCTGGAGCCAAATTTATGCCACTTTCCCTTTGCCACTCAGGTTTACTTCTCAGAATAAAAACCATGTTGGCATAAATTACTTCACACCACTTTTGCTGTCTCCTTAAAAACAACATTAACTGCAACAAGGTATCATAATGTAATGTTCCATTTATTCGCCATTTTTTTTCCAACTCTAATTTGTACAGGGGCCACCACTGGTTAGAGGAGTTAATTAAATCTGCTTTTCTTTTAGTTGCTCCTGGTCTATCTCCTAATTCTTTCCAGTGTGCTAGTATACATCCTAACGGGCTTTTCTTTACTACTTCTTTGCTACTCACAGACCCCATTTTACTCTTGGCTTTCTCCACTCCCCACCGAAATGTTTTTTTGACAACTCCACAACCACTTGTCAATTTTCTCCTTAACTTCTTAAATCTTGGAAGTCTCTAACGGCCTTCCACACATCAATTTTACAACTCTTAAAACTGCTCGAAAGTCACCGTACTGACATGACCTTTCTTACACCAATTTTACAACTCTTAAAACCACTCAAAAGTCACTGTACCAACACGGCCTTCTACACATCAATTTTACAACTCCTAAAACCACTCAAAAGTCACCATACCAATATGACCTTCCACACACAAAACAAGGAATTGGGGTCTTATAAATGAAAGGAATGAAGCAGGGTATTAGAACAGGATGGGGCATGGATTAAAATTCTTAATAAAGCAAACCATAAAAAAACTTCTGGAAAACACTCAAACAGTAACAGCTGTAAAGGCACCAACGCAGACAGTGAAAACTTTTAGCAGACACACAGCAGCCAGTAATAGTACACACACAGAAAAGAAACACTGATTTTATACAAATTACACAAAACAATACATATAGCGATCAGACTTAAGATTTTTTAAAGCCAAGGCCAACAATAATAAAAAGTCATCAGACTTCCTTTGGGGCCTCTAACCCCTTGTCTTGGGGGTGACTTTATGATGTGTATCCGATATTGCTGGCCTATGCCCAGAAATTAATTTTGTGCCTTTCTATGCTTTTAAACTGAGCCTGAGAGGGGGGAGAGAAAAAAAACCCCGAGCAAAACTTTCAAAGCAGTTTGCAGTTTGTTTTCATGTTTCAAGGACACACAGATATACACACAGACTCCTTTTGCTTCTAACAGCAGCGGCAGGAGCAGGAGGAAGCGCTCTGCTTGCTTTTTTTTTCCAGCCAGCTTTCGGCCAGTTTTTCAGCTCCTTTTCCTCTGGAGAGTTGAACTTTGTTTTCCTGGGACTCCGATTTTCCCCTTCTTCTCTGCTGGACAGTTTCAACATCAGAATACATTGGGAGGACTTTTCACTGAGGCCTTGGCCCTGGAGGTGGGCCCACCACCCCATCCCAGCTCCAAGGAGGGGAAGAGAGAGACTACGGAAGGACTCTGAAATTTTCCCAGGTTTTCTCTCAGAAGAGTGAGAGGTTTTATTATTTAGCATTATTATCCTTTTCCTGTGTGTTTGTTAAAGAAATAGTTTTTATCTCTTTCACTTTCCTTCGAGGAAAATTTATTTTTTCCTGAACCTGGTGGGGGAGGGGTGGTTGTAACCTGCCTTCTCTCAGGGGATATATTTCCAAATTTGTCCAAACCAGCACATGCCTTGGTACCTTTTTTTGGGATTTTAACCCCCCCTTTTTTCTTCTGGGGCCTCCAATCCCTTTGTATCCCTTCAGGAATTCTTCCTGTGATAGTGCACCCAGCATATGTTGTCACGTATGTCTTACGGGAGCTTCTTAACCAAACAAACCAAGAACATTTTAAATCAAGTTACAAATACCTTGAATTTTTGCAGTCAGCCGGTCCTTCTCTGCCCCCGCAGAGAGCCAGTGAAGCGCAGAGTCCCTCCGAGAAAATCTCGGGGCATGACAAGGGAGTCCCCAGCTTCCACGGATCCTGCAGCCAGGCAGAGAAGTCCTGCCACGGTAGGTTTCTGCAGAGTGATGCCCGAAAGATAGGCTGGAAATAAATTCCCATAGACCGATGTTTACAGAGCAGGTATTTGTTTATTGCAGTGGTGGTGGTGAGGGGGACTTTTCCTCCTAACTCACCCGCCTTTGTCAAGTGCTGTGGTATATTTATACAGTAAATTTTGTTTAATGCTTCTCTGTCATTACAACATCATCACATACGCGCTGGAACTAATTTACGTAGCATGATCCCATGGTTATTAGATAATTCTTTGCACTGTGCTTGTGCTTCCCCAGTTCGGGGGTCTTCGGGGGTCTTTGATGAAGGCTTCTAAAGTCTTCTTTGCACTTGAACTTTTCAACTTTGTCTTCGGGGCATGCGTAGTTACGGTGCTCCTTGGTCCATCTGGTCTTAACTGGCCTAAATTCTTTGTTTTGTGGCTAATTGGCTTTGTGCCTGCCAATTTCTCATTAGTACTACACTTATCTACTTCTAAAACTATACACCTGGTAAGTTGTTTTGGTTTTTTTTCCCCTCTCTTTTTGTCTATTCCACATTTAAGCAACTAGTTTACTATATACTAGCAATTACATTGTACAAAAAAAAGTTACTCATATCAGGTTATATGGGGTATCAAAAGTTATGATTCAGGTTATATAAGCATCAGGTTATATAGGTATAGAAGTTATGATTCAGGCTACATAAGTAAAAGCTATGATTCAGGCTATGTAAGTATAGAAGGCTATGCTTCATGTTATATTGATATTCTTGAGGTTATATTGAAAAAAAAGTCATGATTTAGGTTATAATGATATTAGGTTACACAGATATCTTATAACCCAAGTTATATAAGCACTTTGTAACTTTGACCGAAGTTAGATAGACATCAAGAGGATGCAGGTGGATTTTGTGCTCACTCATGGCATGCAGATGGACAGTAAAGCCTGAGCCAGTGCCCATCCCCAGCTTGTGTCCGGCTGTGTTATCAGGGCGGAAAAAAATTGGGAGCGGCCCCAGTGCTGCTTCTCATCCTGGCTGGGCATGCAGCTGCTGGGAGACGTGTGCGTCCTGATGCCCTCACTCGCCCCCCCACCCGTGGACAAGATTTGGGGCACTTTGAAGCCATTTTAGGGGTGAATTAGGCCGGTTCAGGGAGGGCAAGGGGACAATTTGAGAGGCTTTCTGGGGTGTCCCTGTTTTGCCCCCCACCCCAAATCTGTCCCCTCTATTGGTACTCCCTGCACCGGCCCTACCGGGTCCCTCCTGTGCCCCCCAATATTCATTGTGCCACATATATGGGAAGCCCCTCGCCCGTTACCCACCCCCTCCGTCCTCGTCCCCGCGGCCTTGCAGCCGCAAAAGAGGACGAGGCCAAAGCGAGAAGGAGACCCCAGGCCGTCGGAGCGCGGAGGGCTTCCCGTGGCTTCGCAGATGCCGCTGCTCACCCTTGTCGGAGAGAATGCCTACGGCGGCGGGCGAGCGGCCAATCCAAATGGGGCTAGGATGACAGGGGCGGATCGCGGAGGCAGTGCCGCGGCGCCGGGGAGCGGGTTGGGCTTTGCTCGGGGCCGAAAGCGGAGTCAGAGGGCCAAGGAGGTGGGCGGTCGTGCCAAGTCCCTTTCGAGTGTCGACGCGAGCAGCCTGCTGGCACTGCTCAACGCGGGGAATTGCAGCGGTTTCAGGGCCGCACGCGGGCGCAGAGCCGGCGGCAGGTGCGGGCCGGTCGGGGGAGGCAGCGCGCCAAGGGGTCGGGCCGGGCGTGAGGGTGGCGCGGGGCTTGCCGTCAGGTGATGGAGTGGGGCAGGGCTTTATGGCGCCAGTATGCCGGGGCTCGGCTTCCCGGTTGAGATGAAGCGCACCTTTGGGCTTTTAAGCAGTGCAAGAGCGGAGATAGTCTCGAGGAGAGACTTTCAGATTCTGCCCTCTTTTGCAGGGCGGGAGTTTACTGCGGAGCTTTCTCCCACCCACCTTCCCCCCACTCCCCCCCTTCTCTTCCCCCCCCCCCCCCCCCAGGTCTGCTCTTGGGATGGCAGTGACTGTAGGAAAGGGGCACCCCGCAATGGGACATTTGTGGCTCAGCTCTAGACACAAATGTGAGGGGCAAACTGTCTGGCACTGGCCTTTGGGCTTCGAAGGTGCCAAAGCCGGGCCTTGCAGGGAGCTGCGGAGTGCCACGGCCCTGGCCGTTTCCCAGAGAGGGCTGGCTTCGTACCGGGGCTCAATCTCAGCCGGCAAGGAAAGCCGCAGCGTGTGGGGAACGAATCCCTGCTGTTCTCGTGCCCCAGGGCGTCCCCCGGGAGCAGCCGTGCTCCAGGCCGTGACTGTCACCTGCACACCTAAGGACCCGGAGGGGCTGTTACACACCACAGCTGTGGCAGGGACAGAGACATGAGAGGCCACAGGAGTGGGGTGGCACTGGCTGCATGCTGTCCCTGCTGCTTCTCCTCCAGCTGCCGGGGGAGCAGCAACTGCCAGCCACCTGCTCCTGCAGCCAAGGGCCCAGTGGGACACTGGAGGGGTGTTGGGGTTTTAAGAGATCTAGTTTTTTTCTGTTAAAGGAATTTTCCCCCATTCTGTTACTAAGACGATAAATTGCCGGGTACTTAGGAGAAGACAAGGGGGCCTGGCCACTTCTTTTGTTTCACCTGGGTGTGGGTTCAGTTCGCTCTCAGCGTCCGGAGAGAGAAGCTGCAGAGAAAGGAGCTGCTGTTTCCTTTTTTTTCGGCCATTTTTCTTTTCTGCTGGAAACAACGCCGGGATCCCAAAGCCGTTTTCCCTGCCCTGCTGGAGGCCGGGCTGTGGCCGCCCTGCCCCGCTGCTGCTTCGAGCTTTCGCTGCATTGTAGCCGTGCTCTCCCTGCCTGCCTGGACCTCCGGGGGGTTCCCCTTTTGGATACATCTCGTCTGCCACCCGGGATTTGTGTTTGTGCCTGCCGCTCCAGCCTGCCGTTCTAGCCTGCCGTTCCAGCCTGCTGTTCCTGAGAGTCCGGGATCGGCTGCCCAGGGGTTTGTGAAGCCTTTGTTCCATCCCTCCCGGGATCCCAAAGCACCGGTGCCGCGTGTTTCCCGAGCTCGCTCCGGAGCGCCCCCTGCAGCCGCGGGGGAACCATCGCACCTGCCCTGCTCACCGGGAGCCGCCAGCGCCCCTGCCGGCTGCGAGCGGAACTGCACCCGAGGGGAAACAGCCTGACAGCCGAGAAGGCTGGCACTGGGTTTGTGTTTGCTGTTACTACCATAGTTGTTGTTGTTTTGTTTGACTGGTTTTATATATATATATATATAGAGTAAAGAACTGTTATTCCTATTTCCCACATCTTTGCCTAAAGGCCCTTGATTTCAAAATTATAATAACTCAGAGGGAAAGGGGTTATATCTGCCACTTCAAGGGAGGCTTCTGCCTTCCGTAGCAGACACCTGTCTTTCAAAACCAAGACAGGGGGCTTGTGGAAGCCAGTGGCCATTGTGACACAGAGGGGCCGTACAGAACCCACAACTGCGTTGTGAGCCCGTGGCACCCAGGAGACCCTTTGTGACCGTGTGGAAGTACACAGGACCCTGGCTCCACTGTGACACCAGAGAAGGTCAGGCAACCCTGGGTCTGGCTGTGTTATCAGGGTGGGAGAAATTTGGGAGGAGCCCCAGTACTGCTTCTCATCCTGGCTGGGCACACAGCTGCTGGGAGATGTGTGCGTCCTGATGCCCTCACTCGCCCCCCCACCCGTGGACAAGATTTGGGGCACTTTGAAGCCATTTTAGGGGTGAATTAGGCCGGTTCAGGGAGGGCAAGGGGACAATTTGAGATGCTTTCTGGGGTGTCCCTGTTTTGCCCCCCACCCCAAATCTGTCCCCTCTATTGGTAGTCCCTGCACCAGCCCTACCGGGTCCCTTCTGTGCCCCCCAAAAGCCCTCACGGAGGGGGATGGACCCTGAATATCTGTTGTGCCATGTATATGGGAAGCCCCTCCCCTGTTACCCACCCCCCTCCATCCTTGTCCCTGCGGCCTTGCAGCCGCCAAAGGGGACCAGGCTGAAACAAGGAGGGGACTCCCGGCCAGTGCAGTGTGAAGGGGTTCACTTTCAAACAAACGTGGGGTTGTAAAGTGGACTTTGCCACCGCAACAGGGACATAAGTCAATGATGTTTGAAAAGCAGCCATAAAACATAGCCCCTTTAGTTTGTTGGACTGTTGCAAGTCTGCAAAGCTCTGTTGACAGGTCATTGGAAGTAGCTGTTGGAATCTAACTGCAGTTTGAACTTCATCGGTCAGCATCACCAGGAGGCTTAATGGTTTAGGTTGAGAGGTGGTGCATGTTTTTTTCAGAGTAATGGCCCAATGAAGAGCAGTGTTGATTGCCATGACTGCCATTGTACCCTTCAAGAGAAATGGGCTAGGCTTAGCACTGTGTGAGAATTCCTGGTTCATTCTATCAGAACTCCCTTGGTTCTGTTGGCTTGGTTTAACAGCTGGAGCAAAGGTACAGCAGTTCCTAGGGCAGAAGCAGAAGATACCCAAAGCTCTGGACTTCATTGTCCTTCAGCACAGCGTAATTGAGTGTAGTCTAATTGGAGGAGTCCTGAGCACCAGTGATATAAGATTTTTCTGAAGTTCTTAGTGCTGTCAAAACAAGAAAGAAGGAAGGTGATGAAGATGAAATCCTTTCCTCCTAAATCTGTCTATGCAACAACTTCAGGGGTAGTTGTACTGTGTACTCACCTATTTTAGCACTGAAAGGATATTGGAGTACTTAAAGAGATGTCTCCTATGGAGTACTAGAAAACTGCCATAACGGTAACATGTTTTCATACAGTAGTTTGAGTAGTTTGAGGAGTAATATATGTACAATCTTGGATGTTTAATCCTGCTGGCTCAAGAGCCACTGTTGAGCTTTTCTGTTTTAAATCCAGTCTTAGAGCTCTGCAGGGATCCCTGCAGCATGACATTGTGACAAGGTGATTCATGTATAAACCTTAGATGCTTTCCTTATATCTTCAACCAGCTTTGAAAATCAATGATTATCTTGCATGTTGCAACTTGAGAGTCACGGCAAAGGTTTCACCAAACATTTTGGAATATCATGCTACAGCTTTCATTCCTATGGAAATAGCATTGAGCATATTGCTGGCAAAATGCTGAAAGAATGAGCCAAACCCAATACCCTTTAATGGGAAGGATGGAAAAAATTTAGACGTGTTTATTTGAACTAAAATTACTGTGGACCAAGCCTAAATGTACTTCACACTAAATTCTTAGAACTGATTTTAAGGAAAGGAGGAATGTATGAGCTGCTTGTGTTTCAGTTCACTTGTAATCCTGGTCCTTCTCATTTCCTTTTCATTGTAAAACATTTCTCAGGCTCAGTGTGCAGATGTGCAATCGGTTCTGTGTGTCCGTGTAACTCAAGTAGTCAGGATCAGATGGGTTTCTGCAGTAAAAGGATACAATGGAACGGGAATATGGCCTAGAGTGGAAACTCCTGTGATTTTGCTCCTCTCAAAACATTTCTCCTCTCAAAATGGATCTCTGTAGCAAACTTAACACATTCTTCTACTCCGAAACCTGGGGTGTTTATTAGGTGACAGTGCTGTTCCTGCTGTGCACCTTTGCACCTGGCTCACAGACCATTTTCACACAGCCATGGTCCAGAATGTGGGCAGACAAAAACCCAGCAGTTTTCTCTTGCCTACTTGACTTTTCAAGTTCTTATTATGTGATTATTGCATTACTTTTGTCCATGATATCTGAAATAATTTACCATGCATTTTGAATACAGTGCAAATACATATTTTACTCCTAGAAATCTGAAAGTGAGTTATATTTAATAGTAGTTTGTGAGCAGTGTGGCAATCAAGCCTTAAATATGCCAATCAAGCTTGTAAATAACCCATATTATCAGTCAATCTCTTCAATATATTCATGTCTTTATATGTGAATTTATTCCTATATAATAGAAAACTCAGAGCAGTGGCAAAGCAGGGGTGGGGGCAGGGCAGCGGCGGCCTGGCTCTGAGCAGGGCAGGGAAAGGCAGGCTCGGGATCCTGGAGTTTTTCCCCTGAGGCACCCAAGCAGATGGTGAGAAGTCCCTCTTTTAGCGAAGGTAGGGTGTTAAGGTCCCAATGCAATGGCCACTTTTACGAGCAGAGCTGCACTCATGGTAGAAGAAAGGCAGCAGGAGACAGAACCCCGCAGCGGTGACGAATTCTCCCCACAGCCACCACAGTCTCCCTTTCCCTCCAAATGCCAAGAGCACAAGAGCTGGGGGCTGCACCCAATCCCGTTTTCCCAGTCCAAAACTCTTGGTATCTCTGCCCTCCACGAGAAACCCCCAGGTAAAGAGAAAGTAGACAGCTGCAACCCCTCCCCTGAGCTGTGACAAGGTCTTTGTCCCTCTTAAGTATCCAATGGTGATTGTCTCCTAGCAACACACACGGGGGACAACTCCTTAAGAGAAAATAAACCAAAAAAAACCAAACCAAAAGGAGAACTCCTAAAACTCCAACATAAAGGTGAGTGTCACTTTCCTTCTCAGCTACACGTAAAAGCACATGCTCTCAGTGTTAGGGAAACCCAACAGTGGTTCCACTTCAAACCAGTGTATGTGCCAGGACAGAAAGCTTTCACTGACCTTGCCTTGCCTTTTACTTGCATCCTTTCCTCTTCAGAGCACGCACTGAAGCTATGCACTTTGCTTCTCAGCTGAGTGTATTGTCATATTGCCGGAATCTCCTTCTCACACAGACAAACTGCTTCTGCCAAAACATGCCGATGCTACGCGCTTTCCTTCTCAGCTATTCGCACCATCACATTCTGTGTCCCGCTTGCAGTCTGAATCTAAACCCAGAAGTTCTGCCTACACCTCGCACACGCAGATGTGCAAGGACAAAAAAGTTGCTCGGACCTTGCCGCTTACACTCGAAAATGTCCATTCCCTCCGCAATGAAATGACAGCTTTCTTTGCTTTACATCCTGCAAACTTCACATGCACACGAACGTGCGTGCGCGCACACACACACACACACTGGAGCTATGCACTTCCTTTCTTTCTCAGCTGAACTAACCCATCCCCCACCTTGACTTTCTCTACCACTTTTCTCTTGGCCTTGTCACGCATGGACAACAGATGTCTTTCCTCTTAAGACACCCATGGTGTTGCCTACCCCTCCCTTACATTGCCTTGCCTTTCCTGCCCAACATTGCATTTCCTTGTCATTCCTGACCATTCCTTTCCTTTGCCTTCCTGACCTATCCATGTCCTTCCCTTGCCCTTCTTACCAATCCAGTTCCTTTCATTGACTCGCACACCCATCCTGCACCAGACCTCCCATTTGTCCAGGTCCAACCTTTCATTTCCTTCTCCTAGGACTCTCATTGCCTTGCCTGCCTCTCCTTTGTCTTGCCTTGCAAAGCCACCACTTGCCTTGCCTTGCCCTTGAAGGCATTCCTTGCCTTGCATTACATTGCTTGCCTCTCCTCCACCTGCTATTCAAGATCCGTCTTTTTGTGGAATTTCTTCAAATTGCCTTGCCCTGCCTGCCCCTCCTAGGACTCTCAAGGCCTTCACATACCTCCAGTGTTTCAGGAGCATGTGAATGGAAGCCCAGAGGAGGTCACATGCAAGCACACCTGTCTGTCCTGGCAGCTTTTTCTGGCACCTATCCTTGCATGTCTTCAGTTTTGGACAGGCAATCCATATTTTTGCACTTGGGGTCCAGGACTACAATGACAGCTCTTTTGCATACCAAGGAAAGCAGGGAGCCCTAGTCTTTTAGGTGCAGATTAGAGACGGCCCATGCGAGATCAAGGCCAGACAGAGCAGTGGTACTGGCCGCTTTTGTGTACCAGCAGTCCTTGAACATACCTGTCACTTGCCTTGCCCTGGCAACCCACCTGTTTCCTTGCCTTGCCCTGCCAACCCTCCTTAGCTATGCCCCACCCTTGACCTGCTTACTTCTTTTCTCCAGGGCCTTTCCTTACCAGGCCTACATCTCCTTGGCATTTCCTTGCCTTTCCTGCCCCCTTCCTTTACTTTGCCTTGCTTCCCCACACCTTGCATTGCCTTGCTGTCCGGTCTGCAGCCTTCCCTCGGCCTGCCTTCCCTCTACTGCCTTGCATGGACTTGCTCACCCATCCCCCACCTGACTTCCCTTTGCATTTCTCCAGGTCCAGCCTCTCATTTCCTTCTCCTTCTAGGACTCTCACTGCATTGCCTACCTCTCCCTTGTGCGGTGCAGAGCCACCACTTGCCTTGCCTTGCCCCTGAAACCCTCTCTTACCTCCCATTACCTTGCTCACCCCTCCCCCACATGGAATTCAAGACCCCTTTTCTCCTGGCATTTCCCAGCCTTGCCTTGCCCTTTCTGCTCCCCCAAGGACTCCCAAGGCTCTCATATATCCCTAGTGTTTCAGGAGCATGTGAGAAGAAGCCCAGGCAAGGTTCTGTTTGTCTTTCTGGGCAGCTTTTGTCTGGGACCAATCCTTGCATGCCTTGAATTTTGGACAGGCTATTCACATTTTGGCCTTGGCATCCAGGACCACAATGAGAGTTCTTTTGCATACAAAGTAAAGCAGCTAGCCCAAGTCTTTTAGGTGCAGAGTAGACATGTGAGATCAAGGCCACAGAGAACACTTGGTCCTGGCCACTTTTGTGTACCAGCAATCCTTGAATGTACTTCTCACCTTGTACCTTGTACATTGTACCAAGGCCTTGCTTTGCCTTGGCAACCCAAAAGTTTTCTTGCCTTCCCCTGCTAACCCTCTGTAGCCTTGCATTCCTTTGCACGGCCATGCCCCACCCTTGACCTGCCCCAGCTGTTTTCCTCTAGGGCCTAGCCCTTCTTGTTTCTGCCTGGCCTACCCATCAGTGGACTTACCTTCCTATGGCCAGCCTTGCCTCTAACTTCTGGGCCTTCTCTTGCCTACCACTCCCTTTGCTTTCCCCTCACTGCTCTGGCCTGGCCTACCTCTCCCTTGATTTGCCCACAATTTCCTACACTTGGTTTGCAGTACCTTGCCTGCATGGAAGGCAAGGTGAAGAATGGTAGGAGGAGCAAAGCAAAGCCAGGGAGTTGGAGATAGTGCGAGGCAAGGCAGACGTAGGCAAAGGAAGCAAAGCAAGGGTAGGTTAGGAAAAATGAGACAAGGTGCCGAAGGCAAGGCAAGGTCATGGGACTCAGCGTGCCTTTCCTTGGGAAGGCAAAGACATGGTGCCAGTGTTGCTGGAGCAGATGTTAAGGTACCATGGGCAGGTACAGTCCAGCAAGACATTTCTCTCCTGGCCCCTTCTGTGTAGGAGCAATTGTTGGACGTATTCAGTACTAGAGGTGGATCGGTCCCTGGATGTATTTTGGAGGAGGGGATGCCATTTCTTTGGAGATGGGCTTGTAGTTGCTCATTTGGCAAGGAAAGCAAGTTTGGATCTGCACATTAGGTGCTCTTAGTGATTTTAAAGGCTTTTCCCAACAGGCAGTTCTCTGGGTTAGAGCTGTTGAGCTGTAAGCAGGAATGCAAAGGCCAAGCTCGTGAGCCTTTTGTCCTGGTGCCTTTAGTGTGTGAGCAGTCCCTGGTGCCACTGTCTTTGGATCCTGACTCTGGGAGAGTGAAGGCTTAGGATGGTACCTAGCGCTGAGAAGGAAAGTGTCGAGAGCAGCGTGTGTGCTGCTATTTTGAGGGGTGCAGCTGAAGTTGTAGGCAGCAAGAGCTTTCTCAGCTGGCACTTTTGTGAACTCTGTTTTTGCCAAATGGTTTCAAGATGGTGGCCGGACTCTGCGAGAGGGAAAAGATTTGTTAGGGCAAATGAGTTCATCTTGCTCTTGGAGTGTGGTGCAAAGAAGAGTCTGCACTTGGAAGGGGAAGATTCGGGAAATCTTTTTGTCCTGACACCGTTGATTTGAGAGCAGGGAAGTTTCCAAGTTGCCTCTGCCCTTGGGGTGGTTTCGAGCTGGGCTCGGAGCGTTTCCTTCTTCTGCAAGTCCAGAGCGCCATCGTGTGGTTGCTTTGATGAGCGCTGACAGTGCCCAGGAAAAAGCCAAGCACATGGCTGGCCCGGACCCAGTCGTGTGCGAGCAGTTGGTGGAAGAGTTCCGCTGTGCGTCCTGGCTCTTGGAGACATAGAAGAATGTGATCCTGCATGTAGCGGGGAAGGAAGAGTAATATTTTCATTGTTGGCTGTGCAGTTTATAAGCGGCAAAAGAAAAGGCAGGTCCAGCAACCGCCTCTTTCTTTCACAATCTTTGCTGTGCCATCATGAACATGCTCAACATGCAACTCGCACCTTCTGAACTCGCACACACTGATCAAAGTCCCTGGAGATATGCACTTTCCCTCAAGCTTTGTGTACCATCCTACCCCCCAACTCTCACAGATCCCAAACCCCTTCTAAACATCCAGTAGCTGCATGCAAAGAAAATGTCCTAGAACAAGAAGCCAGCACTGGCCTTCATAGTCCCTCTAAAGTCTGTAAGCTAGGTGAAACACACCAGTGACACGCACTTTCCTTCGCAAATATATATAGTGCATCATCACATTCTCTCAAAGTGGCAGAGCCCATCGTTACAGCGCAGCGTTTCCAGCTGCAGTTCGGACTGAGAGATGTGCCAGGAGAGAAAGGTATTGTTAACTTTCCCTCTTCCCTGTAAAACTTGATACTCGCAGTGCAATCACTTTCACACACCTTCAGGGTCGCCAAGTTCAAGCAGCTAGAGCTCACAGAGATGGGAGTGTCAGGAGAGAAGACGGTCCAAAAGAGCCCTCTTTGTATAGCAGCTAAAAATTGTGGAAATCAACTGCGGCTCTGTAGCTTCATTCTCCGACAGGCATGAAAATCCCATTGTTGGCTCTTGCAGCTCGGTTGCAAGCTGCTCTCATGAAGAAAAGAAGAAGTAAAAGCCAGTGCTGGGCTGCACCTTCCCCTTGCCTCCCGTAAGTCACATAAACTCCCCGCCGCACCCTGTACTTGCCTTCTCATCTGCATCTACCACTGTGTTTTTTGCATCTCCAAGCTTCAAGGCAAGCCCAATTGTTTCCAGGGAGGGCTAGAAGAGGATGAGGTAGCAGCACAAGGGGCTGCCATCGAACTTCCTCCTTCCGACTGCTAACATGAAGTCGGCAGGCAGGCGAGTGGCAGCCACGCTCCTCTCTCGGCGTGTATGCTGCACACACGAGCCCGGTGCAATGTAAACAGAAAGCTATTCGGCCACGTGTCGCCCAGAGAACTGCGCCACGACAACAAGCTTACCCAGAGCTTGCCCCCGACGCGTGGAAGCTTGTATTTGCACCACATTTCAGTGTGCAAATGCACACACTGGAATGTGGTGCAAATGCGAGTTTCCTTTGCAACCTGCACCGTCCCGGCAGATGGCCGTGCTCTCTGCACGTTTGTTCTCAGTTCGAAGTCCCAACGCGCACACGACAGCCTCGCAAGGAGCAAAGATCCGGAGAGACGTCCAGGACAGAGAACTGTGCCAGGACGGAAAGATGTTCTTCCTTTTTCCTCCTCATTGTCCAGATTGTGGTGCTGTGCTGAAAGTCTTGGCCAGTGTAAGGCTAATCCGGCAAGTGTTTCCCTCCTAACCCATTTCGCTGAGTGAGAGCTAGGCCAACAGTTTGGGCTCTGTGAAACAGAAAGGCCATGCTTGCATGTAGCCGAGTAGCTTTCCATCTAAATTAGAACAACCAGAGAGGCATAATGAGGTGGTACATAGCTCTGAGAGGGAAACTGCATGGCCCAGGTGTCTTTCGGCACAAGCAGTGCGCTGGAGCCGTTCGCTGCTGGCACAGTGCTCCGTGCGACTGTTCGCCTCCGCCAGAATGAAAGCGTGACGTGCTCCAAAAAGGGAAGAAGAACGAAGACACAGAGCACCGGGCTCGTGTGCGCA
Source organism: Corvus cornix cornix (assembly GCF_000738735.6). Classification (NCBI taxonomy): domain Eukaryota; kingdom Metazoa; phylum Chordata; class Aves; order Passeriformes; family Corvidae; genus Corvus; species Corvus cornix. The sequence continues at coordinate 9,041,165 of NC_046347.1, forward strand.
GCATACACGCCGAGAGAGGAGCGTGGCTGCCACTCGCCTGCCTGCCGCCTTCACGTTATCGCTGATGGTCACCTGACCTCTGCCGGACAGCGGTGCCGCTTTTTGCTGAAATCTTGGCCGCAGTGGAGGGGGGGAGGGGGGAACGGAGATGCTCTGGCTGCCCACAGCCCTGCCTGGGGGAGGGGGCCTCCTGGAGCCGTGGCCCGTCCTGGCCTGGCCCGAGCAGGGGCCGGGCCCACTGGCCCCCACTCGGGCCCCGCAGCCACCTGTCCCAGCACCGGAAATGAGAGAGAGCTGGGGGGGTTGTCTATTCTTAAGTGTGGATCACAGAGGCTGTCACAACTTTAAGTGGCTTAGAGAATTGTCCATATTCAAACTGGCCAGCTGATAGGTTCTATCAGGTCCCAGAGGAAGCTGTAAGCACCCCTTAGCAAGGACATCCCTTCTGGGACTATGCTTGCTAACCTATGACAACAGGCAAAAATATAGTTGTTACATATTATCCGCAAATTCTTCCTTGTACACACTTAACGACCCAAAGCAAGAACATCCTCTTCTTGTGTCCAGAACATCTCTCATTGATTATCTTCTTGGCTTTCTCTGTGGGTTTCACTGAAGCTGCAAAAGTTCATGGTAAAAATCTCACAGGTAAATTCTGACTGTCTTTAGGTCTGACTCTGTGAGGCCCCCAGACCAGCTGTCCGTCTCAGCAGGTCCCCCTCTTTTTTTTTGTATTACAAAGGCAGTGTTTATTGATTTTTTCAGGGCCTTTTGCAAAAAAAGACAATAACATGGCACAATGAGCAGGATGCAAAAAATAAGTAATATGATCAGGCATCCAATTTTAGGTAGATTTTTGATCTATCCTGCAATTTGCCAATTACCAAACAAACTAGTAAGCCAATCAGATTCTTATTCTTCAAGCAATTTTAACACACTTGTTTGTAATTCTTTTATGTGGGCATGAATAGATTTTGAATGATCAGACAAATTCATACAACACACTCCATCGAAATCTTCACATCCATGTCCATGCGCTAGCAACAAAAAATCAATAGCAGCTCTATTTTGCAGTGTAGCATGACTTACTGAATCAACATCTGTTAATAATCCATCTAAAGCAAGTGAAGTGGTGTTAGTTTAGCAAGCTAACCAACATCTTAATGTGTTTAGCAGTCCCAATGCTTTAGCAGCTGCTACTTGTGGAGAAAAGAAGGAAACAGTCCATCAAGTACCTGGTGGCCAGAATTTGGTGCTGTCATCACAATCAGGGGCAAACGCATAGGTACTGCATTTTCCTCCCTGTGGTTTATGCTGTAAAATCATAGATGAGTTAGGTGTTAACAGTGAGAGTCGTCCTAAGCTTCAAGGACCTCCCTTGATGTGTGATGGAATCACAGCCCATGCTCAGTCTCCGCAAATAAAAATCACCCCTGGTGTCAAAGCTAGAGGAACAGTAGTAGTGTGAAATATGTGGTGAATTGGAATTGCACCAGGCACTTTCATTTGCAAATATGGGTTGGTTAGGAGAAACATCCCATACTTTGGACTGATCAGATCCAGAGTAATTAAACTTAACACAAAGGTCCATTTTCACAGATCCTAAAAGCTCTGTTTCTTGCGGCTCAAGAGTTGCATGGGGAAGGTATGAAACCCATTGATCCCAAGCATCAGCGTGATTACGGGATTGTAAAAGCTTGCTAACTGTCCTAGGCTTTGGCCAGTCATCTAATGGCAAGCCAACAAGGCAGGTAGAAAAACGATTGTCAGGAGTAGCAGTAGCTAAGCACAGAGTATCTTGCCCCATCGCATCGGCCAGGGTAACCCACACATTGGTTCTTGGCTGACTAACAGGCCAAGCAGAAACAGTAGGCACTAAGCTCAGCAAAACTGAGCTTATTGGCACCTACATTTTTCTGTTATTTGTTGCCATTTGCACTCCAGTACATCTCAGTGCAAGCCAATACTCTTGATCACAGGGATATACAGTGCAATACAGTCCTCCTTGGTCACCAGTGCTCGATGCTCTCTCTGGTCAGAGGTAGCTTGAACTACCCTGCTAATGTCATCAACCTGTGTTGCTGTTATCTTCAGGATCTGGCCGAACAGGCAGTGGGATATTCTGCTTCAAATCAGGACGCACACACCTTGCTGGCACCCACCGTGGTCTGGTATCTGTGGAAAAACAAGCGTATCCAGGCCCCAAGTGACAAGGTCCCAGGGGCCTGCCCACTGGCTGGTAAGCAAATTTCTTACCTACACTTTAGCTCAAGGCAAATGTGTTTCACTGGTGGTCTGCAAGGAATAAAAATGATTTAAAATGGAGGGATTGTTTGAATGAGCCAGTATGGTCAAGTGATTTATTGTATATACAGCTTTCAAAAGTCTGGACTGTGGGGTTTCCCCTTGCATTCTCTCTTTTTGTTTTTCTAAAACAGTTTTAAGTGTGTGATGAGCATGTTTAACAACAGCTTGACTAGTGGGAGAATGAGGAATACTAAATTTGTGAGAGATACTCCACAGATGTAAAAAATTCTTAACTTTCTGAGAGGCGTAGGCTGGCCTATTGTCAGTTTTCACACAGGCAGGTATGCCTAAAGCAGCAAAGGCTTGCTGCCAGTGCAAAATTACATCACATGAGCAGAAGCTCATATAACAGAGGAAAAAGTGTCAATAGATACATGTACATATTTAAAACTACCAAAATCTGAAATGTGTGTAACATCAGTCTGCCAAAGCTGTAGGGCCAAAAGACCATGGGGATTTACTCCTAAGGGTAAAGGTCCATTAAAGTTATTAACAATAGCACGAGCTTCTGTAAGCGAAAACTGTTGACACAATGTGTGCGCATTTAGATGAAAAAAGGTGTGAGATGTTTTAGCTGGGCTAGTTTACCTGGCTGAGGAACTGCCCAAACAGGATTAGCTAATGCATCAGCACGGGCATTACCTTCTGCAAGAAATCCTGGTAGGTTTGTATGGCTTCTAATATGCAAAAACATAAAAAGGATACATGCGTTGCAAAACAGCTGTCCATAAAGCCTTTAGCAAAAGAAACAAATCAGCATTATTAACTTCTTTCAAAAGGGAACAATCTACTCGTTGTACAACATCTGCAACATAAGCTGAGTCAACAATTAGGTTAAAAGGTTCATTGAAATGATGAAAGGCCATAGTTACTGCTTTTAATTCAGTTGTGCGGATCCAGTACCTTGACCCTGCAAAGTCTGCCATCTGTCTGCATTTTTCCAGATAACAATTGCTTTACCTGATTTCCTGACCCATCTATAAATACTGTAGGCCCATTTACAGGAGTATGACTTAATTCAGGTTTTGCTGATAATGGGGTGGTATTCAGTGATTGTAGTAATTTATGACGAGGAAAATGGTAATCAGTTTGTCCTGTGTAGCTCTGCAGTGGGCTCTGCAGTGCAGAACTATTGGCCAAGGACCACTCAAAATAATCTTGCTGAATAGGAACAGTAAATTTAGCAGGATCTTTGGCAGCAATTTGCAGGCATCGGTGCCTTTATCTGAGCAATCAATTCAAAAATTGTAATGACTGTTTTTCTAGGCTTGTGAGGTAAAAACATCCATTCTAAAATATGCAATGCGTCAGGGGACCAATGATCAGACTATTGTGCAATAATACCTGCTGGATGAAATTCTGGAATTACAACAAAAACAACGACATCAATGTCAGGGTCCACATGGTACACATGGTGATTGGAAATAGTTTGTTGCACCTTATCTAAGGCTTGTTGAGCTTCAGGGGTAATCTGTCTTGGTGAGTTTAAATCTGGATCTCCTGCTAATATATTGAACAAAGGAGAAAGTTGTGCAGTGGTGAGTCCTAAATAGGGACGTAGCCAATTAATGGTTCCTAACAATTTCTGTGCATCATTTAGAGTATGTACTGTAGTGTCAAATTGAACAGTTTGAGGGCATATGGTACTTTCAAATATTTTTAATCCCAAATATTTCCAGGGTGCTTCCAGGTGTTTGGATTTTTTCAGGTGCAATCTGTAATCCATATTTGTGAAGAGCCTTTAAAAGCTCTGGCTGTATGTTTTGCAAATCCTGTTTGCAAGGAGATGCTGTGAGTATGTCATCCATATAGTGATAGCAATAATTGTTAGGGAATTGTTCTCTGAGAGCCAATAGAGCTTGGGCCACATACATTTGACAAATAGTTGGACTGTTTTTCATACCTTGTGGTAAAACTTTCCATTGATATCATTTTACAGGTGCAGCACTGTTAACAGCTGGTACTGAAAATGCAAATTTTGGTCTATCATCAGGATGTAAGGGAATTGTAAAGAAGCAATCTTTCAAATCAACAATTAAAATGTCTCATGTTGCAGGAATCATAGTAGGAGATGGCATGCCTGGTTGCAGTGCACTCATACTTTCCATGACTGCATTAATGCATTTCAGATCGTGCACCAATCTCCATTTGCTTGATTTCTTTTGAATCACAAATATAGGAGTATTCTAAGGACTGACAGACAGCTCTATGTGCCCTTGTGATAACTGCTCATCAACTAAATTGTTCAGGGCGGCAAGTTTCTCTTCTGTCAGGGGCCACTGACTTTGCCACACCAGTCAGTCAGTTAACCATTGCAGGGGTGTTACTGGGTGGCAACCACCCTGCTGCACAGTGACCCCTATTAAAACTTTGTGCCAATTGTAACTCCCCAAGTGGCCAAAAACATCACGTCCCCCTAAATTTAGAGGCACAGCAGTCACATATGGGCGAACTGAGACAACCTGGTTGTCTGGATGTTTTTATGAGCACAAAATGAGTACCTAAAGAACTTTGTGTCATTCCCCCAAGACCCGCAATTGAATTTCCCACTGCAATGACAGACCATGAGTTTGGCCAGTTGTGAAGTGAAATCAATGTAACATCTGCTCCTGTATCAATCAACCCTTTGATCTTAACAGTCTGCGGTTGTGCCCCCTTCAGTGTTAGCTCACAAAGCAGTTGCGGTCTCTGCTCGGAAAGTTGTTGATTCCAAAAAACCTGAGGTGCGCCGGTAGAACCAAAGCCTTGGTCTCCTTTCTCTTTAAGTCCGGTCCTGGGAACACAAGACTTGAAAGGTACAAGTTGAGCAATACAAGTATGAGCAGGTATAACTGCAGGAGTGGGTGTAGTAACCATTGTACATATTTGTCCTTTAAAGTCTTCATCAATTATTCCCGGATGCACAAAAATTCCTTGCAAAGTAGCACTTGATCTTCCTATTAGCAAAGCACCTAAGTTTTGCCCTATAGGTTCATGTGCATGCGGATACAAATATTGCTGCTAGCAAGAATTTTTCTTGCTTCTTTCTAAGCCCAGGAGATACTTTTCTCTCTCACTGTATTGGGTTGACCCTGAGTTGATGGACAGTCTTTAAGACCAATTATGCTTCTCACAATTTACATATTTAAACCGCACAGAAAGGCGGGACTTCCCCTTTTGTCGGAGGTCGCCTGTTGGAAGGTGGGGGGGGTCCGAGCCTCCCGGCCCCGCCGGGCCGGGCCGGGGCCACTGCCCCTTTCCCCCTTTCCCAACACTGCGGCACGGACCCTGGATCACTGCGGGGGGACTGTCCCAGAGTCGCAGGCAGCTAAAACCAGCCATGGACTGTCACACAGCTAAACCCAGCCATGGACTGCTCACAGCTAAACCCATCCAGCGTGGCTTCTGGGGACAGGCAGGTCCCTCTCCTCTCCATGCGGAGCCGGCGGAGTCAACGGGAGCCGGCAGAGCCTCCTGTCTGCAGCCAGCACACTTCGTGCTGAACTGAAGAGGACACCACGCAGCCAGCAGCACAAAGGGAGCGAGGCTTTCCCCACCGTAAAGCCTGAACAAGAACACCCTTCAACATGGCGGCTTCAGAGTCAGAGAGAAAGGGAAGTGAGTCACGTGAGACGGAGCTGAAAATGGCGACGGGAGAAAAGAGGGTGGTGCCGCGATTCTGGCGCGCAGCTTAAACAAAACCTTCTTGCATGCCGTGGTAAGAAACTGTAATACCACAAACTGTTTGTCTCTTTAATCCATTTGAAGAACATGGGGGGATGGAGAATCGTCGTGTGGCCTGTGAAGATTGTGAAGAGTGCCTATGCCAGGCTATATAGAAGTGGTAAGAGGCTGTTAGAGACTTGTGGCGAAGAAAAAGCCTTTGTGTGCAGGCCAAAATAACTTATCCTTAAAAAGATTAATAACCCCATGTGATGGCCTATGTTTTGCAGTGTGAAGGAACTGTGAGATTTTTCATGGAAGAGATGTTCTACACACAGCAGATTGTTTGTTTCCGGGCGGGTGTGCTGTTAGTGGCAGTTTGGGAACCACGTGCAACTGAAGGAAAACCCTTTTTTCCTTAAGCATAAGAGAGAGACTTTTCAAGAACTGGAACACTGACTAACATCCCATGTTTTGTTATCCCTTGTGTGAGCTGGGTAAAAGGAGAGAAGTGCTGGGGGGGGGGATTTGCTTTAATTTTGTTCTGTTATTTTCTCTTTACTTTTAATTCTATTAGTAATAAATCTCTTTCATTGTACTGCAACTGTTTAAGGTTTGTGCCTGCTTTGCTTTTTCTCCTAATTCTTATCTCACAGAAGGAAAATAAGTAAGTAATGAATATTTTGAACCAAAACCACTACATTTAATTGGTGTTTCTGCCCGGTTTCGAACTCAACCCGCTACACTCACAAAGATAGTAGCAGAGTTCTATAAACTATGAACACCTGCAACCTTGCAAAGCCTTGTTTATGGTACAGTAGAAAAATATTTTGACAATGGATGTTTTAGGATTTTAGCCATCAGGTGGCTGATCCTTTGGCCAATTAGACTATGAAGAAAAAGTCTATAAAAGAGTTTGTAAAATAATTAAATAAATCAATTTTGCTGCACAATTCCTGCCTGTTGAATCTCTCTCCTCTCCTCCCTACGGCTGCAGGATACAGTAATATTTGGTGACCCCGACGTGATGTGCACACTGCAAAGTGTCCTGCACGCTGTGAGCCAAGCCGAATTTCTCTAGAGGTATGCTGTTCCCTTTCCCGCCCTGTCCCGGGATGTCTGAAGGGGCTGAAAGAATGGTGAACAGCGGTTTAAAAACCGACACTGTGTTAACAGTCTGGAAAGGTGTTATCAGTTCAATGAACGCCTCTGTCTCTGAGAACTCACTTTGTTAGTTATTAGACTGGGCTGCCCTACATGGCGTCTCCCCGAATGCAGGCAGCACCCTGGATTTTGGGCTGTGGCAGGAGCTAGGCTGTGCTATACGATGCAAGCTCCCATCTGGGGATCTGGCAGTGCTAGAATTATTATGCACTTGGTGGTCATTGTTTTATCTGCTGTTAGACCTTGACTGTAGCAGTAAAGCTGGCTCACCTGCCTCAGTGGAATGTGAAGGAGAGATATCTGGAGGAGACCCCACTGACCTGGCTCCAGGGGCGTGTGGTGGCGGACCCAAAAAATCCGTCCCGGCTCCACAGGCGGAGCATGCCCTGGAGCCTGTACCGGGTCACCCTGCACAGTCGCAGGACTCTGCGCCCCCCAAGAACCCCACGCTGGCAGAGAAACTGGCGGGGGTGTTGGGGCAGTGGGGGGGGTGCACAGCTTGCCCTGCCGTTCAGCTCAGCGGCGGCCCACTGCTTTTTCGGGGCCACAGTTCAGTGGGCTGGTATCTTGGATGCCCATGGTGGCTCCTAGCCCGGCTGCGCATGCGCCTGCTGCACTGAGAATGCCCGGATGCGACTCGTCTCTCTGTAGCAACAGACAGCGCTGTGGAAAAGCAGAACTAAGCAATCTACCTTCTAATACAGCATCTGCCTTTGTTGACAGAGCTGCCGAACATATCACGACAGCTATTGGAACTGCTCAGCTTGCAAAGGCAGCTGTTGCAGTGGCCAGAGGCGCCCCTCTGTGCGGGGCACACTGTGCCTGTACCTTTTGTGCCGCCCACGCCCCCAGCGAGAGATACGGTGAACACGGAAGTGGCACTGCCAGAAGCTCCAAACCCAGAACCTGCGGCAGCAGTGGCGGCGTTATCCGCCAGCACAACACCGGCGTTCCAGCCGCCAACGGAGCTGAAACCAGCGACAGAAGCGGCAGACATGGTGGCTGTGCTCCAGCCGGTGGCAGCACCAGACACTGCCGCAGCACAGGCACTGCCGCAGCTCCAGGCATGACAGCAGCGCCGGAGACGGCTGCAGCAGCTCCAGTGCCAAATCGGTTGAAACCGGCTGAGGTTGCATCCCAGAAAGAGGCTGCAGTTGAAACCACAGTGCAGCCGACGGCAGCTTGTGCTGTCAGTTTCTCTTCTGGTCAGTCCAATCCTCCTTGCTCACCTTTGTTCGTTCATGGCACCTCAAAGTTGCCTTTAAGTGATGATTCATCGTCAGGCAGTGAGGCAGAGGAGGCTTTGGCCCCAGGTCGTAAAGCGGCTGTAGCCGGGAGGCGAAAGAAAAGGCTGCTCCAGTCTTGCCCCTGGACCTTCCTGGACTGCACTGTGACAGTGCATCCGAGACACTACAACTGTTTCTGGGAGTCACTTAAGATGCGGGCTCTGGAGGAAGGCAGTTGGGATTTACTGGAAACACTGGGGATGCCATGCAGAGTTGAGGATCCTGAGAGTAATCGGGAAGCTGTTACACTGCATCCACATGCTGCGCCAGTTTTTCAGGATGGTAGTGACACCCCAAAAGGGGAGATCCAAGCTTTCCCGGTGTATAAGGCTCTCCCAAACTCAGGGCAGCATGATAAGCATGAGGTAATTGCCTGGAAGGTCGCACAGGATCTACAATCCAAGGTTGCACAACATGGGCTCAGTTCTGCTGAGGTTATGCAAATACTAAGGGTGATAAATACAGATTTGCTTGCTCCATTTGGTATCAGGCACTTAGGTCAAATCCTATTTCAACCTGTACAATGTGCAGTTTTTGAGAATACCTGGAGAAAGCTGGCCGACAAAGCTGCATTAGGGAATATGCAGCTCCCTGCTGACGATCCTAGACGTGCAGTAGCGACAGATGCTCTTATGGGGACTGGTCCCTTCTCTGATCCCAGTCTACAGGGTACCTTTCCCTCTAGTGTCCTGCAGCAAGCTCAGCAAGTTGGCATGGCTGCCCTGTTGAAAACCATAGAGCTGTCTGCTCCTAGAAAGCAATATACTGAAACAATTCAAGGGAGATCAGAGTCATTCCTCTCTTTTGTAGAGAAAGTCGCTGCTTCTCTCGAGAAGCAGGTTGACAATAATGGGTTAAGGCACTTGTTCTTAAGGCAGTTAGTAAGAGATAACGCAAACGAGGAGTGCTGAAAAATCATAGATGCCTTACCAGGAGAACCTGAGCCCACAGACATGGTCGAGGCCTGCTCTAAAATGGGATCTGGGAACCAGAAAAGGTCTGCTTTGGCTGCGCTTCTGCAGCCTGTTCACGCATCTTCTGGTCGTGGACCAAAGCAACCCAAACGCACAAAAAACCAGAAATAGCCTAAGCCGAGCCAAGAAGAGAACACAGTGATCCCCCAGTGCAAGAGGTGTGGCAGGCCAGGGGATTGCTCGGACTATTGTAGATCTCAGACTCATGCCGATGGTTGGCCTTTGTCGGGAAATTTTCACTGGGGTGCAAGGAGGGGGAATTGCCCTCTGATGCAGTCGCTCCCCCAGAGGGTGGCACAGATACAGGCACAGGCCTACTCAGCCACCCTAGAGAAGGCAATGCCAGGGCTGACAGGCTGGCCAACCCTGCGAGGGTAGGGCCTTAGCCTGAAAAAATTGCACAAGCCAAGGTATCGCACGGTTTCTTCCATCAAAGTGCACACACCCTGCAGAAGCAGTTTCATTTAACGCCAACCGAAGCGTGCGACATTGTCAGCGCTTGTGCTGACTGTCATGGACTCGCTGCGCCTTTGCCAGTGGGGGTAAACCCCAGAGGGCTAAAAGCCTTGCAGATTTGGCAACGGATGTAACTCACATCCCTGAATTTGGTCGGCTGAAATATGTGCACATGTCTATTGACACTTTCTCCTCAGCTATGTGAGCTTCTGCTCACACTGGAGAGAAAGGCCATGATGTCCTTGCCCATTGGAAATTGGCTTTTTCAGTCCTAGGCATGCCGGCTATTGTGAAGACCGATAATGGTCCTGCCTCAGAGAAGACGTGGCAGTTCTTGCACCTATGGGGTGTAGACCATACCTTCGGTATCCCACATTCTCCTACAGGCCAAGCCATTGTTGAACGTGCTCATGGTACTTTGAAGCGTGTTTTGGAAAACCAAAAAGGGGGAATGCATGGATAAATCCCACAGAGCCGACTAGAAAAAGCTTTGTATACAATTAATCCCCTTACAGTACAACAAAATTCAAATAATCCTGTTATTCTGAATCATTTTCTCTCATTGCAGTCTGCAGGCGAGACACAACTGCCCTGGGCAAAAGTCTGGGTACGGAATTTACTCACTAACCAGTGGGAAGGCCCACATGAGCTTATCGTTTGGGGTCGTGGGTATGCTTGCGTTTCCACAGATACTGGGGTACGGTGGCTACCTGCAAAATGCATTCGCCCTGACCTGCGGCACCAGAGGCAGAACAGGCAACCTCCAAATGATGACCAGAAAGCCAACCATCCAAATGGTGACCAGAATGTAGATCATCAGCCTAATGACTCTTCTGATGATGACCAAGATGTCAACCATCAGGCGGATGGTCCTTCTACAAGCAGAGACTGGGATGGTCCTTCCACAAGCAGAGACTGAACTTTAAATTTCTTGTTATGGAGTCAGATAGTTAAAGCCTTAAGGACATATTTAGAATTAATAACTTATGTAAATTTCTATTTAGGATTAATAGTAGAATTGTTATCTTATAAAACAAAAAGGGGGAATTGTGGATACAAATATTGCTGCTAGCAAGAATTTTTCTTGCTTCTTTCTAAGCCTAGGAGATACTTTTCTCTCTCACAAAGATAGTAGCAGAGTTCTATAAACTATGAACACCTGCAACCTTGCAAAGCCTTGTTTATGGTACAGTAGAAAAATATTTTGACAATGGATGTTTTAGGATTTTAGCCAATCAGGTGGCTGATCCTTTGTCCAATTAGACTATGAAGAAAAAAGTCTATAAAAGAGTTTGTAAATAATTAAATAAATCAATCTTGCTGCACAATTCCTGCCTGTTGGATCTCTCTCCTCTCCTCCCTATGGCTGCGGGATACAGTAATATGTGCATCCAAAGGCACTTTATGAACTGCAGGAGAGTCTATGATTTGGCAAACATCCATCCCTGCTGAACCTTTTATTCTCCCAGCAAGCCGTTTACATAAACTTTTGCCAGACGCAACAGTTCCTGGGGAAGTATTTGTGTCTGCACGGGACTTCCCTTCGTGCTCTGTTGGTAGTTTCCCTGATTCTTAAGAGGCTGTCCATTAGCATGGAAACGATATTTACATTGTTTCGCATAATGTCCCTGTTTATTACATTGGTTACACAGAATTGCTCTGGGGGCTACCTTATTGTTGCTAATTGTTCCAGAGGACAGAGTTCTGTGAGGGCGCTGAGATTTAAAGTGGCCTGGCTGTCCACAGCTATAACAGTTATGTGTAACTTCAATAGCTGCTGCAACAGCTGTAGCAACACCCGGTTAGTATAGCCATTTGATGTAGTGCAGTCCCTATTTTTGCACATCCATTAATCATATCATTCAGTGAGGGGTTTTTCATAGACAGCAAATCAATAGCTTTTCTGCATTCCTCATTTGCATTGTTTCGTGCCATTTGCAAAATTAAAGTTTCTTTTACATTTACATCTACTATTCGTTTTTCTATCACATCCTAAAAGTGGTCCAAAAAGGCCATAAAAGTTTCGTTAGGATTCTGTTTTATAGTTGTGTAACTTTTTTCAGGAGCTGACATATTCGCCACCTTAAACAGAGCAGAGACTGCAAAGCATGGCAACGGGACTGCTCTAGGATCAGAGGATGCAAGCGAGCCTGTAGCTGAGGGTCGTCCATGGTGTTCAATCCCATTAATTGGGGTAAACCTGCACTGAACCGAGGATCAACTACAGGCAATCGCATATTATTTAAGGCAGTGTCCTCACAAGAACTCCTCCACTCATTCTCAAACACCACATACTGAACCAGCATGTAGAGCAATTTAGCAATCTGCTTTAAATCAAAAGGAGTTAATTCTCACTTGCTATAAATTTCAGCATTTTTGTCACAGCAGGGGACCCCAAACTGTAATTAGTAGCAAGCTGGCGTAGCTCGGATAGTACCTGCCAGTTAAATGGAACATGCTGATCAGGCACCTGGCCTCTCCCTCCAACGACCGGAAAAGCAGAGGCTACTGGGTCTTCTGAATATAACTCCCCTGAGTATGGTAATTGCGAATAACAAGTTGCTTGGCTGCCTCGTAATCTTCCTCAGCTTAAGCTGCAAGCCTGATATCTCTTCAAAAAGCTGCAGGATCTTGCATGCCCAAAGTTACAGATAAGGGTTGCAAAATTGAAGTATCTCTATAAAGCAGGCTATCATTTTGAATCCCTGGCATGGATTGTTTTGCACCTTGTACAAAAGGATTAGTAGTAGCAGACAGCGGGGGTGCGGCAGCAGGCAGCGGGGGTGCCGACGGTGCAATTTCATTCCCACCCTTTCCATCACTGTCACTCCGCACAGCTGGTGGTAAAGGTGGATCAAAGTAGTTCGTGGGGACAGGAGGGGGGGAAGAGGAGGGAGAAGGAGGGTTGGAAGGGGGAGTAAGTGAATCCCTCCATGGCTTGGGTATTGGAAACAATACAGGTTTTGCCCTGCCAGCCTGTGCCCCATCAACCCCTCCCACTGCAATGGTCCCAGTCCTACCAGCATTATCAGTCTCCGTTCTCTCTGCTGTGCCAGCTGCTGCAGCGTCTTGTTCTTTTTTCCGTTCTTTCAAAGTGTCTAAAACTAACCTCTATGTTGTCGTAAGTCCTTTAACAGTATCATCTCCACAAAAAGCAAGGACCAAAATATGCCATCCCACTGTTTCCTATGTCTGTGCGCTAAAAGCATTGGCACATGTAGTCTCATGCCCTTGACTTCTGCACCACAGTAACAGTCTTTGCAATATCAACTTATCATAATTTATGCCATGTCATTTTAACATCAACATCTATATATTAACTATGGATTTTTCCTCTTGGGATGTATTTGCTCCCATTTTGTTCCCAATGGCTCAGCTTTAAAAAGGTTGCAGTCAATCTGGATCTTGGTAGCTCTCCCCACTACTTTTCTCCCGTTGGTCTCCGTCTCCCATGCCCTGCACGCAGGCCTCCTGCTCTACAGGCAGGCTCTTTGGATCACGTTATGGGTCACCAGATGTAGCTATGTCAAGACAGACATAAAAGCACGACACTTGTTGTAATCCAAAGCCGCGAAAGTTTTTTTATTTTTTCTACTGCTACTCTTATACCTCTTCACAATTGCTGTGGCTTATTGAGACTGGCTGCTTAGCAAACAATGACAAGGCTGTCTAACAAACAATGACCATTCAAGAGTAAAACAATTAGCTATACAAGCAAAAGTATAGTTGTTACATATTATCCTCAAATTCTTACTTGTACACACTTAACGACCCATAATAAGAACATCCTCTCCTTGTGTCCTGAACATGTTCTCATTGATTATCTTCTTGGCTTTCTCTGTGGGTTTCACTGAAGCTGCAAAATTTCATGGTAAAAAGTCTCACGGGTAAATTCTGACTGTCTTTAGGTCTGACTCTGTGAGGAAGTAAGTCCAGCCGTCAGTCTCATCAGAAGGACACACCAGAAAGCATCGCAAATTGTCCCTTTGCCCTCTCTGAGCCGGCTGAATTCACCCCTAACACGGCTTCAAAGTGCCCCAAATCTTGTCCACTGGTGAGGGGAGTGGTGGGGGCATCAGGACACACCTGTGTCCCAGCAGCTGCGTGCCCAGCCAGGACCAGGAGCAGGGCTGGGGCTGCTCCCAAAGTTGCCCCACCCCGATGACACAGCCGGACACGGGCTGAGGGGGGCTGGATCAGGCTTTCTTGTCCACCTGCATGTCATGAGTGAGCACAAAATCTACCTATCCTCTGCAGCATGCCATCCTGTTGCAGAGCCATTCCCAATGGAAGCTGTGAGCCCGTGAAGAGCCAGTGCCGCAGCAGGATCCTAGCAGCAGCTGTGCAAGTCAAGAGAGAGGAGCTCACCTGGAGCAGGTTCCTGCCAGGATTAATCATCCTATGGGTTCCCACCAGGGTCTCGTTGCTTCCAAAAGACCCCACAGTGTCACTGTGGCCCCTCGGTTCTACCAGGTTCCATAGCGCCACTGTGGTGCCCAGGGTTCCGTCAGTTTCCAAAAGGCCCCACTGTTTCCAGGGCACCCTGAGGTTCTGTGGTGTCACAGTGGAGCCAGGCTTCTGTCAGGTTCCACAGCGTCACAAAGGATCTCCTAGGTTCCCTGAGCTTCTGCGGTGTAACAGTGGAGCCAGGGTTGCATGTAGTTCCACAGCATCACAAAGGCTCTCCTGGGAGCCACGGGGTCACAAAGCACCGTGGGTTCTGTGTGGCCCCACTGTGTCACAATGGCCGCTGGCTTCCATGAGCCCCCGCAGTGTCCCAGTGGGCCCGTGGCTTTAGGAGTGGGTGGCTGGGAGTTGGTGCCCCGCCAGCGGCTGGGGGAGAAGCAGCAGGGACAGACGTGCGGACAGTGCACTGGCCACTTCTGTGGCCACTCGGTGTCTCTGTCCCTGCCACAGCCGTGGTTTGGAACAGCAGATCCGGGTCCTTAGGTGTGCAGGTGACAGTCACGGCCTGGAGCACGGCTGCTCCCGGGGGACGCCCTGGGGCACGAGAACAGCAGGGATTCGTTCCCCACACGCTGCGGCTTTCCTTGCCGGCTGAGATTGAGCCCCGGTACGAAGCCAGCCCTCTCTGGGAAACGGCCAGGGCCGTGGCACTCCGCAGCTCCCTGCAAGGCCCGGCTTTGGCACCTTCGAAGCCCAAAGGCCAGTGCCAGACAGTTTTGCCCCTCACATTTGTGTCTAGAGCTGAGCCACAAATGTCCCATTGCGGGGTGCCCCTTTCCTGTCACAGTCACTGCCATCCCAAGAGCAGACCTGGGGGGGGGGGGGGGGGGAAGAGAAGGGGGGAGTGGGGGGAAGGTGGGTGGGAGAAAGCTCCGCAGTAAACTCCCGCCCTGCAAAAGAGGGCAGAATCTGAAAGTCTCTCCTCGAGACCATCTCCGCTCTTGCACTGCTTAAAAGCCCAAAGGTGCGCTTCATCTCAGCCAGGAAGCTGAGCCCCGGCATACTGGCGCCATAAAGCCCTGCCACACTCAATCACGTGACGGCAAGTCCCACGCCGCTCTCATGCCCTCGCAGAGTCCTTCCCATGCTGCCTCCGCCGGCTCTGCGCCCGCGTGCAGCCCTGAAACCGCTGCAATTCCCTGTGCTGAGCGGGGCCGGCAGCCTGCTCCTGTCGACACTAGAAAGGGATTTTGCATGGCCGCCGCCCGTCCTTGCCCCTCCCACCCCGCTTTCGGCCCCGAGCAAAGCCCAGCCCGCTCCCCCGGCGCCGCGGCACCGCCCCCGCGACCCACCCCTGTCATCCTAGCCCCATTTGGATTGGCCGCTCGCCCCGCCGCCATAGGCATTCTCTCCGACAAGGGTGAGCAGTGGTGCCTGCAGAGCCACGGAAATCTCTCCGCGTATGGCCAGTGCAGGGTCCGCTCCTCGCGTCAGCGTCATCCCATTCGGAGGCTGCAAGTCCACGGGGACGAGGACGCAGTTGGGGGTGGGGGTAACAGGGGAGGGGCTTTCCATATACCCCGGACAGTGGATACTGGGGGTCCCTCTCCCTCTGCGGGGGCTTTTGGGGACACAGGAGGGACCAGTAGAGGCGGGACAGAGAATACCAACGGAGGGGGGAGATTTGCGGTGGCAGGCAAAAGAAGGACACCCCAGAAAGCCTCTCAAATTGTCCCTTTCCCTCTCTGAGCGGCCGAATTCACCCCTAACGCGCCTTCAAAGTGCCCCAAATCTTGTCCACCGGTGAGGGGAGTGGCGGGGGCATCAGGACACACCTGTGTCCCAGCAGCTGCGTGCCCAGCCAGGACCAGGAGCAGGGCTGGGGCTGCTCCCAAAGTTGCCCCACCCCGATGACACAGCCGGACACGGGCTGAGGGGGGGCTGGATCAGGCTTTCTTGTCCACCTGCATGTCATGAGTGAGCACAAAATCTACCTATCCTCTGCAGCATGCCATCCTGTTGCAGAGCCATTCCCAAAGCCTTATCACATACTAAACACAACTCCTGAACAACAATTCCTAGATCGAGAGGATTTCCAGTCTTGCACTTGCTATTTCAAAACTCTCCCATCAACAGCCACACTGAGAACTGGATAGCGGTCACGTTCAACACCTGCCATGGTAATTTTGGTACCTCACAGTCCATAATTTTCTTTCCAGCAGGATAATTACGGAATGTTCTGCCAGCACCACACAGAAATCCATGCGTACAGGAATAACTGTTGTCATCCCATCTGTCCAGGGAGTTTACTTGAGGCTTTTGGGTAAGCCAAACTTCTTACTGTACTTTAAATCTCCATTAACTTCTGCATGAACTGAATTGAGATTGAGGATAATTGCTTCAAATTTGAAGAGACAGAAAAGGAAAATCAAGCTGGCACAGCTCACATTATCAATACCTCTTACAACATACGACCATTTCAAAACAACTGTTGCAATAATCTATAAAATACAAAGAGGACGAGAACTGAGCAGAGATCACAAACCTTATGAACTTTATGCTTTACAGCAGGTGGGGATTAATCACAAGTGATTTATTTTCTGTAACACCATTTAACTATAAAACATCACCACCAATAAATCCAGAGAAGTACCTCGACCTGCCCAATGAAACAGGCTCTCATGGAATAACAGAATGGTTTGGGTTGGGTGATTAATCAGCAGCATTAAATTGCATGTATGGATTATTTCCCTAATCAACCTGATTCACAGTTACGTATGATCTGGCAAAGCCAAGGCTTATATCCAATAACATTATCAAATGTTTCATTAGAAACACCACCAAATCCATGTCAAACACATTACTTTATTTGTCTAGGATGATGTGTCCTATAAGGTACAAAAAAGTACTCTTCAGTTTGCCACAATTTGTTAAAAACAGCAATCTATTGCCTACAGGTAGGAAAGATTTAAATCATGTCAATATGGATTTAGGTATGAATAAATAGTACAGAAATGCTGAGAAGTTGGGATGAGATGCAGGATATGTCCCAGTGCTGTTAAAGGTGAGATTCTTCCTTGTCGCATTAAAACACACTGCTTACAATATGCAGCATCTTTTTAAAATGTCAAAGGACAACATAACCTAAATGCAACTACTCTTCTTTGACTTTCAGAAGCATAAATGGATTGTTTCCACACTGAACAATTAGTAATTTTCACAGATAGTTTAAATGACAACATTTGTATGTACAAAAACACATGGGTTTTTAGTAGATAAAATCCCCCCAGAAGAACCTGAACACCTGAGCTGGAAGTGTAAGAAAGGGTGGTCAGTAGCAACATCTTTTTAAGAAAAAATAACAGAGGAGGTTCTTGCATAGCAAGGTGTGAGGTTAAACCCAAAAGGAGCTTATCCATAAATCAGGTAAATCCCAGACCACTGTAGAACAGAAGTTGACTGTGAGTTAGTGCAAGAGCTGGTCAGGTGGGTGAGGAGCTGCAGGGAAACCAGGGCTGGGAACTACAGACAGGTACCAGAGCAAGTCAGTCACACACAGCAAAAGAAAAGCCTCCTCATCTGCAATTTGCATCTTCTTGGACTCCAGTTCATCCCTCAGGGCAGCACTGCTCCCACAGGGAACACTGGGGCAGCCCAGGAGGCTCCCAGGGACGCAACTACAGGTGGTGCTCAGCATTCCCAGAGCACTTGGCAAAGATCACTGAGCTCCAGTGGGCAGGGACACCTCACAGACACCTCTTACCCTGTCACAGCTGGAACAGTCATTGTGGCACCACTGTGGGAATGTTTCATTGGGATAACGGGACTGGAAC
This sequence comes from Corvus cornix cornix, assembly GCF_000738735.6. Lineage (NCBI taxonomy): Eukaryota > Metazoa > Chordata > Aves > Passeriformes > Corvidae > Corvus > Corvus cornix. Next base: position 9,059,234 of record NC_046347.1, read on the forward strand.
ACGATCGGGTCCCACTCCCTGGCCATTCCCACCCCTGTTCCTTGCAATCCCTACACTCCTGCACAGATCCCCAAAGTGTCACATACACGTGTCAGCGCACACTCAAACACACCTACGGCTGTGGGGAGAACAATGATCTCCATTTATTTTGTTTCATATACATCCATATTTTGAATTTTAATACAAAAGAAAAAAAATTAGAATCTGACAAATGTTTACAAACAAGATACCTTCAAATAGATTTTACTCAGTTCAGTCTGGTGCAGAGTAAATGACAAATTGTACTGTTTGTTATATTCAAGGCAACAGAGTCTGTAGTCCATGACCACTCAGCCCAACTTTTATGCAAGCTTGTTTTAATCTACCATGAATGATAAACTCCTTGTTGATTCCCAGTCCTGTGTATGTGCACATGTGTACATAGCAGCTCCTTTCATAGAAAGAAAAGACATCTAGAGGTCTTCTTGTACTTTTACCTACAGGAATCATGTTAAGATACAGAATGGATTACATGGAACCGGGGCTGGATTTTATAAGAAAAAATAATTAGCTGACAAATGAGGGCAGCAATAAAAAAGCGTCTTTTTTGCAACAATAAATAAATACAGTCAAAGTTTTCTGTGTGGACTTTAAACCAGCTTCTTCACTGAAGAACAGACGTGGCATTTCCATGGAGTTAAATGTGACCCCATTTACTGTATCTTTTTTCTTTCTCTCTTTCTCCTTCAACAAAACAAAGTTTTCCTGCTTCTGCCACAATAGTACAACAACTTGATCTTGACAAGAAAGTGGTGCTGCTGATTTTTATTTCTTTGTCCTTTGGACAAAATAAGCCAAGAATATAATTTGACTGTTGTGACCAATAAAAACGCAGTTTACATCAAGTCTTGTCAGGATAACCTGACTAAAAACATCTGGCTCCTTAATTAAAAATTGTCAGACAACCAGATCCTTGCTCGTGTGTTTGGTTAACACGCTGAACTCTAAGAAGCTGTAGACTGCAGTTTGTTGTTATGGGACCTGCAGAATACAGAAGAAAGTGAAGAATTAAGCACCCTTCAATTTGGAGAACACAGTTGCTGCAAGGTGTTGCCAAAAATAAATCATAATGAGGGAATTACCACCATGTTGCTTCCATTTATTTTTTTCCCCTTCAGAAATAAAAAAGGACACTTAAAATAATTTTTTCTCTGAATTTTAAGCCTATTTTCTCCTCCAGAATTCAAATATTTCGGTACTTGTAAAATACAGTGTGTCACTGGAATATTCCAAAATGCCTGAAATCAGTTTTACTCACATATTTACGTAATAGTAGTCCATTGAAAGGAAAGCAAAAAGACATTTTTAGTTGTAAATATTTATAATAAGGTCTACTTTGCTTAAATTTATTCAAGAAGTCTTTGGATTAACTTAAAAGAAAAAAAACTGAACAGGCATGTTAAAGTCACATTTTTGCTAAGCAGAGTTCAGCAAAACTCCTCTTTGACATTCACAGTTTTATTAGTGACTTAAACAATAAAATACAAGGTCTCCATGATGAATTTTTCATTTTTCTCAATACAGTATTTGAGGAACGGAACAATTTTTTGTTAATACAGTGATGTTCACCACTGTGACTGCTGGCAACAAAAACATTTACTTTTTAGACAAATGACCTGGATTTTTAGGGCAGTTTAATGTCATTGAATTGTACAATAAAAGAAAGTGACCCCAACATCCAGTTCTGATTCCAGTTAAAAAGTTCAGACTAAAGATATCACAATCTGCAAGAAAAGAAAGAAGACGGATGGTATAAATGAAAAACAATAACAAATAAAATGCAGCAATGAAATCAGCGTGCAAGCACAGTGAGTGCTGGGGACCCAGCTAATGGCAGTGACAGAAACATGGGTTGAAAACTACCTGATAAAAATTATTATTACAGTATTGAACTGGAAAGAAAAATGCATATTCTTTTCCAGGAATGTCTGTATCTATGTCTACATCAGCCCTTCTTCAGAAAAAATAATTTTAAAAGAAAGTTTAATTTTAAAAGGTAAATTTTGAATTATGTTTCATTTTCTGTCTCCTACTTTAAACCTTACTTATTCCCTCCGTTTCAAAGGTGGTAAGTTATAAAAAGATGAGAGAAGGTGTAACACTGAAGTATTTTAATTTCTTTCATTTGATTATAAGCTTCACAGCAGGATTGTCTCTTATTAGCATGAGAAGTATTTACTGCAGAGTAGAACATCAGCACAACTCAGACACAGTATTTGTCCTGATCAGTAATTACTCTCATTAAGTTTTCTGCAGCAATGAGTTGAAGTATCATTCAAATTTTGCAAATTTATGATACCACCCGAATTTTTTACAACTCCTTTTGAATAAACATTCCAAAGTAACCTCCATAAAACCGTATTTAAACCTTAATTTGGACAAAATTTTCCAGGAAAGGCCACAGAGCAGCAAATTCCTCTATGAATGCAGGATAAGCTTAGAAAGGAGATTTCAGGGGCCAATGCAACATCTGTGGTTAGGAACACTCCAGCTTACCTGCTTGCCTTAAATCCTTTTAGTTTCTGTACAAAGAAGGACTCGAGAACTTCTGCACACTGGTAAAAAGGGGAGTCACTTGGATTGTAGTAACGGCAGTTATCAAAAATTTTGGTCATGTCTGCCACAAACTCCGTGACCTTTTTGTAGTAGCGTTTCAGGATTCTTTCTTCCATGGTTGCAAGGTCTTCAAAGAAACCAAATATTATTTAAATGAGACACTTTCATTCTCAACAGAAATCTACATTGTCAAGACTGTGGGAAACAAAGCATTATCCAGGTTAGAGGCTTTTCCAGGAATGCTGGTTGTGACTGGTGACACCAGTAGGTCTCCCTCAGAAGCGACACTTAGGCATGAATATGTTGTGTGCAGCTAAATTCAATAAAATGCAAGAATCACAATGACCAGGGAAAACCTTTGCAAGGAGCTCCCTGCTTTTTCTGAAGAAATGAAGGGAAGGTCAGACAACCAAGATTCAGGTACCATGTACATGTAACAGCCATCACCTCCTGACTATTTTTTGAATTCCTGCCTTGCTTTGAACAAACTATCAATTCTCATGGGCATATGCACATTACACATGGCACAGATGAAAGATTTCAAGTGCAGGGTCATGCAAAATTCCAGAGCTCTCATCCTTACTGACCAGACACATTAAGGAGACAGGAATGGTGATACGAACAGTAATTGTCCCATTTTAATCCACATATCAATTAAAAACAGGGAGAGGAACAAAACCTGTCAAATACAAATATAGCTGTGTAAATGTCTCGTGGCACTTTTAGCCAGAAAAACAACTATCTGCCCTTGAAAAATGTCCTTAAGGTGCTTATTTTGAGATACCAGTAATGCCCGAATGTGTGCAAACTGCAGATGGGTCTGGATTACCTGATGTATTTTACTAAGATTTACTTGTATACTTAGAGGCGCCTTTTCCTCCTACTTAAGTCAGAAAGGGCTAAATGCACTTCTGTTTACTCCACTAGCAGTATCGTAATTTGAGCTTTCCTTATAAACTTTAACCCATCCACCATGGAATAGGAATTGTTCAGCATTGTCATAACAGTCCAAAACTTGGAACAGAAAAGGACACAATTTCTAAACAAAATACTGTTTTCAGTCAACATACCACAACATTTTGCCAAGATACTAAACTGAACTTTCCTATTTCTAGGATGAGTAAGGAGTAGGTGAGAAAGCTCTAATGACACACTGGCTCTCATTTAGAGATATGAAAAGGTATTGGTTCAATACTGGAAGGAAAGGAATAACATTCCCAACACCATTTCTGCCAGGAGATAGATTTTCTCAAGAAATTTCACATCCAAGTGCTTATCCAGTTTTAACTGGTGAGCTCTAAGAAGATTAGAGTAAAGCACTGTAAAGCTGCAGCATCTCCCTTTCAACTTCGCCCACATTCACAATATCTGAATGCATTTTGTTCCTGCAGCTTTAAAGATAAATTACACATAAAACAAAATTTACTATTACTATCAAGTCATATGAAGATAATTTTAAACTCCATCTTAAGGTGCACGTCATGCTTCCATAGCATCACATCCTGCTCAGCCTCTGGAGGAGAAGCTCATGCACAAAGACAGAAAAAAATTGTCCTCTTTAAATGAAGAAATTTAAAAACATGAGTTCTATCCTATTGCTGCATTGACTTCCACATTTCATCTGTAAGACAGGCAGTTATTTAGGGTGAAGGAGTCAGCCTAGAAGTAGATAAAACAGCCTTCATGAACTTCTGAATGTATCAGTGAGAAATCACAGTGTTTCATCTGCCTAACCTGTGAATTTTGCAAAATATGGCTGGAACTGGTCAGCAGGAAATTAACTTGTTATTCCAAAGCCCAAACCCACTCACTCAGGCTGTTCTCACCAACACTTACCCATTGGTTCTTTGATGACACCATAATAATCTGGTGCATCATTGGGATCTACTGGTTCTAAGAACGGCCACGCCATTTTGTGAGCCTGGCAGGGAAACAGGAGAGAATTAAAATATAAAATCGAGTTAAACTAGGTACTATTAATAGGTAAATATTTTCGTCCTTTTATCTGTTGGGGTCTGGAGTTGAATTTCAGGAAGAAGTGCAGCATTATATGAAAAAGGAACCAGTTCTCATCTGATGACTGGGTAAAGTTTTAAATGCCAGTGACCCAGTAGTTCAGCTTCAAAACAGGAAACTGTGAAATTCAGACATAACAGGATACTGTTCTGAACAGGCTGCATGGAAAAGTATGGAATGAATTTACTGAGAGTGCTTTCTAGTACCCTAAAATTAATATGCTTTTATAAATGTATGCAAAATACAGGACAATGCAAATTATTACTTAGAGGATTTCTGTTACCACAGTTTTAAGAATTGTACCAGAATTCTTAAAAAGTCTTTAGAGTTGTAGCAGAAAAAGCCTATTTGGGAGTGACAGAGAAACCAGAAATATACTGTATTGTTGGACAGTGACATATTCTTATTATCAAGATGCCATCATTTACATGCTGATAATGACCCCCTATGAGAACACTCCTGAAATCTGGTAACTCTCAAAGTACAGAAGTATAGATCACAACCCTCAGAAAACTGATCTGGGAACAGAACATGGCACTTTTCATACCCTGTGCAGTTGGGCTCCCACTTTGCCTTTTGGGATTCTAAATCTGCTTCCTTTAAAAGCCTTTCATTGAAGGGATTATTTAGTTTCACCCACTCAGGAGTGGTGATTTACTAATTATTGTAAATATTCCTCAGGACAATAATGCCAAGCAAGTTTGCAGCTGACACAGTGCCAAAGCTTTGCTATTCCCTCAAATCTCAGAGCTACTAAAGAGAAATCAAAACCCTCCTCCCAGACCCACTGGGTTTGTCACACTCCCTGATGCTGCCACCCTTCTCCTCACCTGCAAGGAGCGCAGGACCCTCCTCAACCCTTCATAGTCTTTATCTGTGAGTGGACTGAGCACAGTCATGGCATCCTCTGTGGACTGGCACTGTGGACACACGTACTCATCAATGAGATCTGCCTCGCTCTGCAGGATGCCCACGCAGCGCCCGTGGTACCAGTTCTGACATCGGTCACAGCCAATGTAAAATCTGCAAGAGCCAAACCAAATGTCAGTGGCTTCAACTATTTCAAGTCCAGGTTACATTTAAACCCATAAACCTGCCATCACCTGCACACAAGCAGATACTTGGCATGATTAAAGACAACAGGTAACGTCAGATTTCAGAGTGACAAATTCTACTCCAACTGTTTTTGTATTTACAGACCATTTCAAAACACGTTCCTAAATTTTACACTTTCAAGCAATCAAGATTTCAAAAATCATTCCTCTGCTTTAGATGAAAGGAACAGTGTAAAGCCAGAAGTCTCACCCAGCCAGTATCCAAACCAATTCAAGATGCATTTTGCACAAACTGGACTACAACTACGGCTTGTTTCACTCTGTACAAGCACTTTTCATATGGAAGCTTCAGTCTTGTAACTGAACACGGAGTATTCTACGACACAAAGCCTTACAGTAAAAGATGTATATAATTCACATATATATAATCATATACCAACCATATACCCCCCTACTAAAATTATGTTCTCCAGCCAGATCAGATTAAAGCACAAAAAAACCCACTAAATACAGCATTTGTCTTTTAGTCTTTCTAACCATCCCCTGTTAAAGAAAATAAAATTAAAAAAGAAAATAAATCCCAATTAAAGTACATGGTGTCTTGGTAGTTTGTTGTTAAAAATAAAAACCACAATACATTTTGACCACCCTGAGAAAGTTCACTTTTCCTAAACATTTACTGAACAGAAACATCTGGGAGGGGGAGACAATTACTGAAAAGCAATTTGTATTACGAATGAATACAATATATGCAGAATAACTAGTTGTTTACTCTTTGCAAGGAACAGGAAAGCACAGTCAGAGCAGTTTTGCTACCTAGACATGGAATAAGAGGTTCTTATCCGAACTCACTGCGACTCATCATAAGGTGTTCTGCAGATACAGTACAACTCCTCACTGCTGCCCTCTTGTGCCCGTTTACACTCATTACAGATGTACACATCCATTTTCTTAGCCTCCTTTTCTGTGATTCCAACACATTCTCCATGATACCAGTTAGTACAAAGATCACAGCCAATATAGAACCTAAAAGTGTTCACAATGAAAATGACAATGTAATTGTCATTTCAAATGGCATGGAACTTTTCCCTGCATTTCTCTCTGATGCACTTGCTGCTGGGCTACTTTCTGTCTCAGCTTCCCTGCTCCCTAACCTTACAAACTAACATCTCATGCTGCAGCTAGACTGGCAGTAAGGTCACTTGGGTCAATTTAAATTGACAGTTCATCAAAATGCACATGTATTGATATGTACATATTAATATGTAACCAGACATGACAAAACTATGGGCTGAAAATCTACTGTCTTCAATGTGTGTGTGAAAAACTGTCAAAGGCACAAAAAGACAAGGCCAAAGAAAAAAGGTTTACATTTTCAAAATTGCAGCTCAAAAGCCACTGAAACATTTCCTTAAAGTTTGAAAATGTAGGTCTCAGTTAATTTAAAAAACAAAAGCAAAGCGCAAACACCAGCTAGGAGTTACGAGTACACTACAAGAACATGCAACCAGCAGTGTGTAGGTACATCTTGGTGTAACATGATACGAAAGAAAACAGGGTCAGGGCATGACTGTCAATTTTAAATCTTGGAGTTTTTTTTTGAGGGGGATGTGCACTGAAATCTGATAATAAACTACTTAAAACTGCGACAAAGTGGAATTTTGACTGAATAACGCCTCCTCTCAGACACAGCTGTGTGACGGAACCAGGTATGGTATGACACAAAGTGAAGGGAACCAGGGACAGAATCATGGGAATGGGACCTTGCACAGAATGATGTGACGAAACTGTAAAATATTATGCCAGGATGTTTGTAACTCGTGTATGGATCTCTCAGAACACACCTATGACCAGTGACAACCAGATGGGCAACACTCACATCCATTCTCTCTGCCTAAGCAAAAGCAAGCAGACTCGGAACCTCCATCCTCCTGGATTTTGGAGACCTCAACCCCCTGCCAGGTGCTGCCGTAGGAATTCCTGCCACCCTGTCAGCCTGCAGGCAACACCCTGGGGCGTTGCACCAGCAGGGCAGTAGCTACCCCATGTTCCACAGGAAGCATCTCTGATTTCCTGGGCCTCTGCACACATCCTGCACACTCAGATCCTGCTTTTTCTCTTGTTTTCAGTCAGGCAAATCCTAAAATAAATATCACACAACCCCATTTCCATAAAGAATGGCTAGACATAGATTCTGACAACTATAAGGAACTCAGCCTGTGCCCTGTTCCCAAGAGAGGCCGTGTCTGGTCCTGGTGATGTGGAAGCACATTTGCATCCAGGTGTAGGTGCTAAGCCTTGCCACTGGAATGTGGAGCAGGTGCCACATTATGCTTTAAAAGATAGATTGGAATCTAAGCAGGAATCTTGGAAAGATATCCTTACTGACCATCCTTGAAAACAGTATTAGCAAATCCCTATAACCCTGGAGTATCATGAATGAGAAATAAATGTAATAGTTTTGCAATAAAATACACAGCACAAAACAACTTAAAAGGCTTTACTAAATCCAAAGAAACACACAGGGTATTCATAAAATACCACAAACTGGCTTTTCAAGTAGCACACCTATCTTTTCTCAAGTAGAAAAGAGACACCAGCATAAAGAGGAAAAGTATCCAATGCCTACATATACATATATGAAAAAATAAAAAAATTCTCAGAAAACTGTTTCAAAACTTGACTAATTCCAAATAGCAAAAGGATTATGTACTTCAACAGTATAGTCATCATTTGTAGGAATATCAAATACAAGATTCACAAAAAGCAAAGCAGCAGAGCTCTGTCATATTGCTAAGGATACTACTGAGTTATTAACATTTCATTTTCTTGGAAGCACAGTTCTCAATTCAAGCTACCAAAATTCACTCTATGACCACTAGAGTCAACACAAAGAGTTAGTCTGACAATCAAATCCCTTTGCTCACTCACTAACTCCAGATGCAGTAACACACAGACCTCTGGTATCACAGCCAGAGAACAGGGTCCCTCCTAAGTACGCTGGATAACAGAAAACCTCATACAGACACGAAGTTAAGTGAGGCTGGGGACATCCCTCAGAGGTGACAGTGACATAACAGCCAGAGCATCACTCTGCTCTTCCTGCAGCACTGGCAGTCCAGGGAGCAGCCCCATTTCCCACGCTGAAGTAATAGTGCAATGGTCAGAGTTACTCAAAACCTCAAGATCTCAACTTTATTAAAAAAACATAATTAAACCCCAAAAAAGGCTAGAAGGAACCAAGAGGTCTCCTAGTCCTGGCCCTAAACTTGAAATGAAGAACCATGACCCATGGAGTAAATGCATCACTCCAGATCTATGGTTTTCCTGTTACCAGCCCTTAAAGTACCACCAAATGGTACCAGTTCGTATTTTTGGGTATTGTTGCTTACTTGGAATTGGTCTGAAGTCAGACTTACTGTACATACATCTCTGCACAGCTCTCAGATGTTAACCATTACTAACTACTGCTGTTAGTCACCTCTACCTTAAGGAGGAACATGTAACACTATCCCCTGGAATCCACTGGATTCTCCACTCCAGCACTTACAGCATTTCTTCACAAGCTCTGTACATAACATAAATACTTTTTCCTCATTCACAGTCAGAATCAAACTACAGAGAACTGCAGTTTTCACTTTGTCAAATGCTTAAATATTGATTTTTATCAACCCTGGAATGCAAATAATAACACATGGAAACCATTTCTCCCTGAAACATTGTCCAAAGTGAACTGCAGTCCAGTGACTCAGAGCCCCCTTTACTGGGTACTGCCTTACAAAAAAAAGTCATTTATTGGAAGACGGTACCAAAGCTATTTCTGAAAAACATCAGCTACTTATTAAAAAGAAATTGCTCAAACCAAATTGTCACTTGCTTCTGAGGCAGAGGCAAAACAGCAAAAGAAAGAGTAACAGAGCGGAGGGAAAAAAAAGAAAAGAGTATGTGCATATGAGACAGGAAGGTCACACAATGGAGACATGCAAACGAGTAAATATAAACCACACACAGTAACAGTATCAATCGAGTATGTTAATATTTGTAACTGCTAGTGGAAAATAGAGACTTTATTCTCTATACCCTAGTGATCACTGCAATAACCTGCCACTACCTCCACTTCTAGCACTACCTGGCACTAAGAGCTGACACTAAACCTAAAGCTAAGGACATGCAGGAGGGGCTATGGCATCGTTACTCACTTGGACTCGTCGTAAGGCGTTTTACAGATGCAATAAAGCTTTGTGTCCTTCTTCGTTTCCTTTGAGGTAGTAGAAATCATTTTCTTTTTCTTGGACTTGGAAGCCGAGGAATCCTTCTCCTCCTCTCGTTTCCTCTTCTGGGAGGAGACTGGCATGGGGACAGTGGTGGAGGAGGAGGAGGTGATGCTGGCTGCCGGTGGCTGTGGTGGTGCTGGTGGCACTGGTGGTGGGGCAGCAGCGGCCATGGCTGCAGCTGCAGATGCAGCAGCTGCTGCCTGGGCTCTTTCTTTTTCTTTCTTAATTTTAGTCAAGTCTTTCTTTAGCTCCTCCTGAAGTGTATTAAATGAATAAATAGAGGGAGGCACTTCATATGATAACTGCAAGACAGGGTTACAATCTATGCAAAAATCCCCATGCTTAACCAGAAGAAAATAATTAAATCCACTCAAATATGCATTTCTTTCATGTTCTCAACCTACAATTCACATAATATTAAGGGATGACACACTTGGGCTACAGTGGCCCACTGGCTGTAACTTATCAGAAGCTGTTTCATGAAAGCAGGTAATTTCAGTCCAGAAGAAAACCAAGAGGCCCTCAAAGGACATATGAGTAGCTTTGCAGAGATCCACAACCGCAGCTTCTTCCTGTAAATTCCCTTAAAATCTCACTGAGCAAACAGACAAAGATTAACACAGAAATGTTCTCCCCAGCTTAACATCAAATTAGCCTTTGAGACTCTGTCCTTACCTGCACTTCAATCTGTAGATCTTTGTCCAGAAGTGCTCTTTTTTTCAGTATTTCAGCTTTCAGCTGTTCTTTATGCTTGAAAAGCAGAGCTGAGAGCTTGGTTGCGTTCTGTTTGCTCCGCTTCTGCTCCACGCTCTCTTCTCGCTTCCGTTTCTTAGCTGCCTGTTTTTCTTCTTTGTCTATCTTATCCAGAATATATTTCATCACTTGGTTGCACACAATCATTCTGGGGAAGGAATAAAGGAAAAGGGCATTGTGCTGAGCTGCCTGTTTATTCCCAGTTGAGAATGCAGAATCAATTCTCCAGTCGCTGCAAGCTCATTATTATATTTCCTAAGATGTAAAAGGTAAATTTAGCAACACACAGTGCTTCCACTCCTGCTTATTTACTAGAACACTGCTGGGAGAGATCAAGTCCCTTGTTAGGCTCAAGAGGGCCAGTCCCAATTTCACTTAAATGATCTGAGTACTAATTGTTCCTCCCCTCCCCCATCCAACTCCCAAAGCTTTGGCTTTAGTAGGATGAAGAGACGTTTTCACTCAATTCAGTTTCCACAATTTGTTTCAAAGAGCTGGATTTTCATTCTGATATAAGATGAAAGTGAGTTGGAAGCCTGTAATTTCTTTTAAAACAGACATTTCTACGTTCCAGTGACCACCAAATACTACCAAGATTTTGTGTTTTGGCGTAAGGACTGACAAATACTTTTCATTGTATAGAATTCACTATTAACAGTTCCCAATTTCTCCACTAATGACAGCTCAAGATTAGTTTTTCATCTACTTGTTGTACATTCAACTATAAATCTATTTTCCTGCTCACTTGTTCTGCACCTTCCATTTATTTTGCTTTATATATAAATTAGAAAATGAATGTATTTTGGTTCTTCTGAATTTACTTTTCCCTTCTCTATTCTTTTCCAAAACCACTAGAAAACCAAATGCTTCTCCTTGCCAGAGTGACCATGTAAAACAACTCCCATTGAGCTGAGAGGAAACAGCAGAATAGCAATGGCCAGGACAAGCAGCTGCTGGCAACTCTGTGGTCTCGGACATTTTGTCCTTTGACAGACAGATGAATTTTGATGACAAATGTAATATGTAGATAAATATTTGTAGGGCCATACAATTTTGTTTAGCTTGCTCTTCTATATCTACTTGATTCAGTCTGTTTTTTTCACAGACTAAAGGTCCCCACCTTGTATTTTTGAAGAAGAATAAATCAGTGAGATGGAAAGGCAGCTGCACCATGAACCAAGCTAGCTAGAACTATACTTTTTATCTTTCTCTTAAGTTGGACTTTTGTCAGTCGAAACACCTATTTGGCTGTCTGACACTATGAAATGAAGAGCATATCCAACACATCTTTTTCTTTATGCAACTGTGAACAGTAAAGGAGTGGCACCCAGGGACAGTGTTGTAATCAACTGAGCCTGTGATCTGATGATCCAAATTTTTTAAAATATGATCTTCTTTTTCTTAGTATCTGACACACACTTGTGATTATCTAATTAGAGCAACTGTATGTGTGAAAAGGAGTCAAAATAACCCCATGAAAAATGACAAACATTTCAAATTTCTGTTTAGCAGCTTCAAGCATAAAATCTCTCCGTTTGTCAATCTGTCTTCCAACTCTTCAGCTCCTTCTGTAGAGTGGGATGTGCAGGAACAAGAATGGAAACACATGGCCATGATAAAGGACAAACAAAACCCAGGCTTTTTTTGCAGCAGAGCCATTAATTCTCCATTCTGTGCTCCTTTAAGGATGGTTTTTACTTGAGTTTAAGAACTGTGGCCAGCTTCAAACACAATATGTAATATTACTTAAAAAACATATGATCAAAATAAAATTGAGATTATACTAATGCAATAAAGATCATTATGAAACTTACTTCTAAATGTTACTCTAACCAATTTAAAATAGCAACACTTCTTTAACCAGGTTTTTACAAACCAGCATTTCATTATGATACCATTAAAAGATGTAATAAATGAAAAACTTGACATCTACAGATGCACTGTGATGCACATTCACCTCTGATTTTCTTCCCTCTCAGCTGGAGTCAATGTCTTCTTCTGTTTCAAATGTTCTATGACAGCATTCTGCTTCACAACCACCTGTAGGATGATACAGATTTCAAAATACAACACGAAAACTTTAGCCAGTATTTCACAGCATTATGGGCAGAACCAGGACATTTCTTAAGTTAAAGAAAAAGTTGAAGTGCCATTTATTTCACTGAGTTACAAAATAAAGCTGATTTTATCAGGGAAGCAGTGCTGGTTTAAAACAATTATTTGAAAATTGAAAAAGAATTTGAAAATGAATACCACCACCCCCAGAGCAGGACAGTTTGCTTATGTCAGGTTTAAATCCAGGGACTAAATGTAAGTTGACTGTATTTCCTCAGTGACTGGTTGTTTTAAAAATGGTAAGAGTCTTATAACATGTATTTTTTAAGCCCTGCAGCCATCCAACAGCATCCCATTTCAGATACCTCTGTGGAACCTCAGTTTTCAGGTAATGAAAGTACTGCACATGTGTTCTCTCCATCAGCTCTCCTAGCTCTGACCTATCTTTCCTGAATTGAGAATAGAGACAGATTTGTCCCAGCAGCTAGTGGTAAACAGAATCAAGGTGACAGAAGAATGCAAACATGGTACAAGTGACTTGATGTGCTGAATTAACTTGGAATGTGTCATTAAATTGCCAACAGCAATTGTGCACTATCTTTGAAAGAATCAAATTAACTGCCTATCAAATGTATTAACATTGTTAACAACAACAGGCATTTCAAACTGTATTTCTTTCAATACTTACTTCAGTAAGTGTTAATTTCCTTCTGTTAACTTTACCTGTTTCTGGATAATGTCACTTTGATTAGAAGCCTGAAGGGTGTGCTCATGTTTAATTTCTATCTGTTGCTGCTTTTTCTTCTGTTGCTGCTCCCTGAGCTGCTGAACTCTGTGCAGCTGCTCCTGAACACTAGCTGTTTGCACTGTCACCACACTGGCAATCTGCTGAGCCTGCACTGGGCTACCGTGCTGGATCTCAAGAGGTAACTGAAGCCTGATCTGCGGCACGCTGCCCTGCTGGGCTTGTATCTGAGCCACAGCATGGGGCTGCAGCTGAGAGAGGATTTCCACTTGCAGCTGAAGCTGAGGCAATTCAGTAACACTTGTTGGAGGCTGCTGAAGGTGCAGCTGAGGATGAGCTGGGCACTGCACAGGAACCTGATTTAAACTTTGAGGGTTTAAACTTGCAAGGGTTGAGCCTGAGGTCTGAACCTGAGGCTGGGATTGCTGCAGCCCAGCTGGAATTTGTATGGGAGCATGGGGCCACATCGGACTGGGTTGTCGGGTTGGAGTCTGCACCTGAGCTGGATGCTGAGCCTGGGCTGGGGACTGGCCTGGGGGCAGGCCCGCAGGCGGCGGCTGCATCAGGCCTGGCGCTGGAGAGAGTCCCCGAGCCTGGGCTGGAGACTGAGCTGGAGATTTGGACGGCTGAGCTTCGGGGGGCGCCGCAGAGTCACCGGAGACTTCGGGCTGGCTCAGGGCCTCGGGCTGAGCACCCTGGGGCTGCGCCCCCACGGGCTGCGCAGGGGCCGAGCTGGGCTGGCCCTGGGGCTGCCCCTGCCCCGCGGGCACAGCCGGTGCTGGTGGCGCCTGCAGAGCCGGCTTCAGTTCCCCTGCAGCTGAGAAGAACACAAACGAGGATTCCATTAATTGTAAATGGCAGGGCTATGAGCCTTACTAACTCAAACCCTCTGGAACTACTGCAAAGCTCTATGCAGCAACTCAACAGACTCTGCAACACACTTCCAACAAATTTACTGCACTAACAGACCACCTCCAGCTGCATAAATACTCCCATGCAATTGAAATGGAAGCTTTTTTCCTGCTGAACAGAACAGTGCTTACCCGAGGCTGAAGTAGAAACCGTGGTTGTAGTTGTGCTAGCTGTAGTAGCAGCTGCTGGTAGTGGGGTGAACAGAAATCTCTGAATTGTACCATTTGGCATAGCTGCTTGCATAAGCTGTTGTCCTGGACCAGGTATTACAGTCACACCCTGAGGGATTAACTGTAACTGACCAGTAGTTTGACCTTGTCCCTGAATTACCACAGTTAAACCTTGACTGCCACCCTAAAAAAAAGTTAATATTGATGTATTAGTGACACGATTCTTAGACAGACTTTGCTGAAAATCAGAATAATGAGGGGTTTAGATTTCAAAATTCAATATTTTTATCACATACCGTACTCCTAAAATCTAAAACTAGCATCTGAGATAATAAAATACTCTTTCAACAATTCTATCGCCCCAGATGACTAGGGTGGAGTTACACATTTTGTGAACGAACAGAACACAATACAAAACCTGTGAGTCTTTGGTGTAGAAACTCACAGAATGGTTTAGGCTGGGAGGGAACTTAAAGCTCACCCAGTTCCACCCACACCTTCCACTGTCCCAGGCTGCTCCAAGCCCCGTCCAACCTGGCCTTGGACACTTCCAGGGATGGGGCAGCCACAGCTTCTCTGGGCACCCTGCACCAGGGCCTCCCCACCCTCACAGGGAAGAATTTCCTCCCAGTATCTAATCTAAACCTACCCTCCCCCTTCAGCTTGAACTCCAAGTCTTGTTCCACCTACAAAAAACCTTATCTGGCAACCAGCAGTCTGTACATTGCAATAATTTATATGTATTATTTATAGTTTGAAGAATAGATATTGTGGTAAATCACAGAAATGTACTTGGACCCAAAAATTGACTCTAAACTTATTTTTTGCCAACAGACCTTCATGATCTGAGCAGAAGTTTTAAGAACTTTTTCCTCCTCTGCTCAAAGATACTGCAACTTTTCCTCTGAGATTCTGGATAGCATGAATGAAAACTAAATCTTCACATCAAATCAAAAGACAAGGAATCAACATTATGATCTGAATGTCTACAAAATAGGCCATACAGAATAATTATGTCCCTTACTGCTATTAAAGACTTCTTTTTCCATACTGCTGAACACTCCTGATGCCAGATACCTTACTGGGAAATACAACAGGAAGTGGGAGTTAAAACTTTACTATTAAAACGACTTACTTTGTAGTTACTATTTATTTTATTTATTTACTATTTAGGCTGCTTTCAGTCTGTAATTATGCCAATGGTCATCCTAAATGAAGCCAGACACATAAATTTAAGGGCACAGGCACTACACTGCTGAAATCCAAAGGCTGGATGGGTGTTAGCACACTTCCACACCCAGGACTGTCCAGTGCTTTACCTGTCCTTGTGTGAGCTGCGTGAGCTGGGCCATTGTCAGCTTCACCTGGCCCTGCTGAGGGCGAGGGGGCGGTGCTGGGGTCTGTGGCTGAACTTGTTGAGGGGCTGCTCCAGAGCTTGTGATGGTTTTCTGCCCAGTGCTGGAAGAAGCTGTGCTGGTACTAGAAACTGCTGTTGAGACAGGCTGACCCCTGATTATTTGAGTCACCACTTGCTGTGTCTGACCTGGAAGAGAAGAATTTGAGCTAAGAAACATGTTTTGAGCTTTTTAACCATAAGCACAGGAAACCTCCAAGTCACAAATTGCAGTGGGGTGTGATAGTGATCAGACAGGTGAAGCAAACACTGCAGTTTGCACATAAATTTTCTTTACAAACCATTTATGTGATTGACTGAAAAATGTCTGCAAAATGTTTTCTATTTTAAGGTTGCATGCATATGGAATACTTCAAACATTTAGCTTCTCTTTATGAAAAAACCAACAAAAAGGGAGGCTTTCTCAATGCACAATTACTCTATATGTTTTTAGGGTTTTTCAGTTTTTCTTTTTTTTTCCCCAGAATGAATGGACTTAAAATTAAGTACTACCTTTCCCAGTGTCAGTGATGAACAACACTGACAAAGCCTCCAGCCAACACATCCAAGAGCCAAAAAAGGCGTTAGTTAAAAGTCAAGCATCAAAATGAGGGATTTTTGCATTGGGACACAATGATACACAAGGAATTAATGAAGAAACAAACCATGGATTTCACACTGGGAATTTAAATATTAAAGTGAACCTACTGGCTGGCAGAATACCTTGTTGCACCACTACAGGTGTTCGAATGATGGTCTTGCCAAGGGTTGACTGCTGCAGTGGTGTCCGGATCACTGTCATCCCGGGGCGCAGCGGTGTACCCTGCACTACCTGTGCACACCAAAGAGGAGACCATGTGTAAACTTAGGGAAAAAGCCCCTGAAATATGCCCTGAATTATTTTCCTTGTGTGTTTTAATTTTCCCAATTGGAGGGAACTGTTGTACCTCTTTGGAATAAAGGACCCATACACACCATTGCTGAGAGGAGCCAAAAACATTGAAAAGTGATTAGCCAGAAGTTTTACTATCTGCCAGTAACTTAAAATCTATGCACCCACTTTTTTTTTTGAGTTAAATAACCAGAAAAACATCTTACTTGTGAAGTGCTTGTTGTTCCTAGCGTCCCTGTGGTGTTTGGCCTAATGGTTACAGTTGCTGTCCTTGGCTGGAATGAAGTAAAGGTTTGACTTGCACCTGTAGTTGATGGAATGATACCCAATACCTTTTGCTGAACTTGAACCACACCTAATTAAAGAAAAATTGAGCATTCATTAATGACATAATGGCCAGCAAAATAGGTAACTGCAACTCCAGGGTGGCATTTAGAACTCAGTCTCCAGGTTTCTAGAATGCCTTTGAGCCTTTCAACACGTCTTGGGAGAGCCTTTGTCATATTGTAAAAAGAAGCAGCATCATACTTTATCAGTAGTCCAGCTTCAAGTAGTTTAAATAGTCCATTTTAAGTTAGGAAACAGATATTTTAGAAAAGGTTAAGGAAAGTATGAACTTCGCTAATATCAGTTTGATGGTAACTGCAAAGTCCTTGCATTGACAGGGTGCCACAAATTAGTGTTATACAACCATTAAAAGCTATAATCTGATTAATTTCAAATGTAGAGAACAGTTTAAACACCTTTCACCTACAACATGTGGTGCTGAAGAAAACAGGCAACGCTTCTCCTGTCACCTAAGAAATTTCAATACAAAATCTGCAGCCTTCATGACTTGCTCAAATGCTAAATATGATGGAGACAGAGAATTGGGCTTTTCTGTTCAACATACATTCACAAATCTCAAAATATTAAGTCCTCTTCTTGAGGCAAGAATCAAAAATGCTAATCTTAGTCTGGAGCCATACTCCTCATCAGTGAAGAGCAGCTGTAGGCATTAATATTTTTGTGAAGAAAGTTGCTTTGTTGATTTAGATAACAAAAAAAAAGCATGCTTCATTCCACATTGTTCAAAATAAAGCTCCTAATTTTGTGCTAGGAAATGCAGAATAATTTATAGGCAAAATCTTGCATTTTTTCCCTTCCAGACACAAATATGTAACACAGGGGGAACAAGCTGTGGAAACTTGTATTTATATATATATATAAAATATTTTTCCCCCTTCAAGTCGCAGTTTACTTCACTGGGAAAATAGTGTCAAAGGAGAATTAAGCAGCAAGCTGGAATACAATTTTTATTCAGTTCCCTTTGCCCTACCTCCTTGAGTTGATGGCACATTGACGGCAACAATCTTGCTGTTTGCAGGGAGTGGCAGCTTAGTTATCACTTTCCCTGCCATCGTTACTGGGCTGCCTGAGAGCTGGAAGGTCTGCCCTGTGCTGGCAATGGTTGTGGCTGAGGTGGCAGCTGTGCTAGTGGCTATTGAGGCACACAGAACAGGCAGGTTTAGAGCAGAATAATTAGTCAATGAAATGACTGTTTTTCAAGTATGAAACAGCAAACTACAGGATTACTTTTACATTTTTGTTTTTTTTGAATGTGTCATGCTTTCTTTGGTAAAGATTCTTTTTTTGGAAACAGTATGTTACACCATAAAATGCTTTAATGAATGATTACTAGTACAAAAACTGTAAGTAATGAATGAGACAAGTCAGAAATGAGACTTCCTACCAAATCAAAACAAGTGAAAACTAGACAGGTATAATCTCAGAAATGTCCTTCTGGCACAGCAGGAGTTAAGAGCAAAGATAACGAGAAATGTAATAATGCTGCATATTTGGAGGAGATGTGATGTGTATATAGAATGTGATGTATACACAGGATGAACTCCAGCACATGTTCCTTCCATGACAAATGGCTCCTTACCTGTTGAAGATTGGCCTTGTTTAACCCAAGTAGCAAAAGTTTGATGGAAATTCTTGTTCTGTTGGAATGTTACTGTAGCTGGAGAACCCACTTTAGTGGTGAGTACTACTTTGGTTCCCGTGGGGACAGGGCCTGTCAGAGGGCCCACCATGACTTTCTGTGGTGTGGAGACTGTGGTTGCAGGGCTGCTGGCTGTGGTGGCTGCAGGGACCACACCTCCTGCAGGGATCTGCTTCTGCTGTTCCAGCCGTTTCTATGGAATTTAGAAAAAAAAAATGGAATAAAGGGATAATTAGTATTTTCAGATTTTGCAACATAAACATTGTCTCTACCCAGTATTGAGAGAAAAAGGCCTCTGGTAGGATTTTAGTTTAAATTGTAGAGGATTGAAGAATAGGCTCCTTGACCTCCAGAACTAAAAATATGCTTAGAATACACAGCCAGAAATTTTCATTTATAGCAACTTTAAAAACCTTATCAGTTTATGTTAATTTCACTCCACATTTTACTTAAAAAAAAAAAAAACCCTCAACATATTAATTTGTCTCAGATTAATCAGAAAGATTAGAAAAAAAATCGAAGAATTTCCATCTATATTTGGCTTTGACCATGTGCATACATCTAGGTCAGTAATTGGTATATCATCATCAACACAGAGTTTACTATTAGCATTCCTAAATTTAGAGCTTCCTGCACTGAGATCCTGCCAGTAACCGAAAAAACCAGACTTTCATTCTGCTTCACCATTGAGAATGCAATTTTAAAAAATATTCTTTTAAATGTAAATCCAGTTTGCAGCCTGCTTAAAAAAATTAGGTTCAAAATCCCTTACCTTACCTAGTGACCTTCTGTGCTGTAACTGTTGAAAAGGCACATTTCATCTAGAGAGCCCCTTTGTGAAGGGATTGTATCAGTAGGCTCTTCTAAAATTCTGTCAACTAATCTAACATTTTTTCCTATGTTACTGGAATTATCTCTGTATTTATTTAATTTGAATTCCAGCACTATAGTAATGCCCACAAATCAGAAGCACTCATTCACTACTTGGGTTTTTGTCAGGGAAGATGAAATGAAAAAGGAGTAAGTTGGGAAAAAGCACTGTTCTTAATAATGTATGTGAAATACCAACATGGCATCGGGTTTCCTAAGGGCATACATTTATATATAAATACATACACATATCTACATAAATTTAAATAAAATTATTAATGGGCTTAACTCAGAAAAGATAGAATAAAATCAAAAGATTTGAGTGAAGCATGAAATGCAGTTGTATTCCCAAGTCAGCTGTATTCCAAGGCAGCTTTCCATTACACATAGAACACTGAGGACCTCACCTGGAAATGGGTGCTTCCCAGCCTTCTTTTAAAATGGAAACAAACTACACCTTTCTAAAGCGTTATAAATGACGTGGGGGGAAAAAAAGGCAATCCAGAACAAACCTTTGCTTTAACCCTGTTTCAAAATAACAAATGTACACAGTGGCAGCAGCATTGTTTGATGGCTTAATTTGCAGTTGGCGCTATTTGAGAAATGGTGTAAGCAAGGGATAAGTTCATTTCCCAGCCTGTGATGCATGTGGTGAGCAGTGCAGTTGCTGACTGGTGGGACAACCAACAGCTCCCCACCTGCTGGGCAGCCAAACGTTGGTGTTTTAGCTGAGCCTCCAATTGGGCCTTGAATTCCTCTGCCTTCTTCTGTTCACTAACCTTAGCCTGTTGTTCAACTGCCTGTGCCTTTTCCTTCTCCACCCTGCCAAAGACACAACCAAAAGTAAGTTATACCACCACATAAAATCCAACCATCAAACTGCATTCGTTTCTATCGAATTTAATTGCTCTCATAAGAGCAACTGTTGAGACAGAAGATCATTGAAAAACTGGTCACGGCTTTAAAAATATTTCAAAATAAACTACTGAAGTTGCATGCAACATCCCTGAAACATCCTGATGCTAAACTACTGCAACATCTTACAGGAAACTATTAATCAAAACTGGAATTTATAATTACATCTGAGACTGCAAGGAACCCACGTAATAACATATATTTAAAATTATTCTTTCCAAGAGATTCAAAAATCTTGTTCCAACTCTAAGCATGTGATACTGAAAATATGCACCTTATGACTTGAATATTCTCAGGCTCAATTTACTTGTGCACAGTTATTTTCTTTGGATTATAGAAGTATTTAACAAATACTGTATAAAGTCATGCCAAAAGCAGCCTAAAGCCTTTCCATGAATTACAGTAGTAGCCTTTTAGCATATAATAGTGGTTAGTTCATAAGCATGGAAAAATTAACATAGTATTAGTTCTAACAAATCTGAAATATCTGCATACCTTAGTTTTGGTACCAGCAAATAGTTAAGCTTTATAACTTTAAGCTTGACTATCATTAACAAAAGGCCCAGTAAAAATACAACATGGATGTGTTTTTAGTGATCAGAGTGACCAAGTTCGTGTTCTCTAGGGGGAACTTTTATTTAACAATCATACAAATTAAGACTACTTTCTTTAAAAGTTCACTTGAGTTTGTTTACCTTTCAGCAAATGCCCTGATCTCCCACAGTTCCAATTCCTCCTCTGCTACCCAAGTTTCCATTATAACAGGGCCTGTTTGCTTGGGTGTTTCTGGCCTTTTTGGCCTGAGGGCACTTGATCGAAGTCCCTTCCTCTGGGGTGTTGGAGTTTCTTTAGAGAACAGTCAAAACACACACATTAAGCTATACTGTAAAATGAAATTGAAGTGTAAACCAAGATTAAGAGATTTCAGTCCCATTTTATAAACAGGAAGGCCTTTCAGCTTCAGATAAATCATGTCCATTTGTTAAATGCAGTATTTGTTTCCCGGTAGGTAAATGAGTCGTTCAGGCAAGCTGCATTTGCTCCCTTGATGGTTTGAATTAGCATAAAGATACAGCTACCTTAGATCTAGATTATCTTACCTCAGGATTACAGGGAGGGGGGAAATGTCTAAACAAACGAACAAACAAACAAACCAACCAACCTTTTGGAGCCTCTGGAACACCAATGGGACAAATGATTTTTCTTATACAGTACTCTGACCGGATCCCATACGGACCAACATCTCTCCGCTTGATTATTTCTGTTGTTGTAATTTCAGTTTCAGTTGTTTCTGCAACAAATGAGTCCCAGTACATTAATAAAAGAAACAAATAAAGCTATATCTCTAATCAACCCAACATACTCAAGGCAAAGAAACAGCAAACAAAATTCAAATGCCACAGCTGACAGCAAGCCTTTATAGAAATGTTTTGAGGGAGTGAAATACTCAGAATTTACAGCAAAAGCTTTTGCAAAGAAATTTAAAATAACAATACCTGTCCTTGTGGTTCCTCCCCCAGGTGGAGCTTTTGCTGCCATATCATCCCACTTGAGACATGCCCACAATAATCTCAACATCAGGCTCACTCCAGCCAAAGATTTGACTGTTTGGAGTCGATACCTAATGACAGAAAATGACTTATATTTTAAAATCAACTTAAAATACCCAACCAAACCATCAGGACAAAGGTTTTCCATTCTACTTTTACTGAACAATATAAAAAACTGAATCATAAATAGCAAAATTTGCATGTTTGGGCACAAACCTGTGTATCACTTGTATTTTAAAAATCAAGTCATTTCATCACATTCTACACTTTTTCTCAAAAATGTAAAATATGTACCTCCAAGTGATCCCAAAAGTTGGTCTTGGCGATGGATATGGCCAGATATCCAAGGCAGGCTTTGCATTGTAATTGAAATAAGGAACCTCTCTGATACCTCCTCTCCTGGCCAGCTTTTTTAAGTCATCATTGGGTAAAACAAATATGCTTTTTTTACTGCTTTTGGTAACAAATTTCCTATAAGATGGTAAGGCAGTTCCAGAACGAGTTTTTTTGGGTCTTGCAAATTTCATTAACTTCACTTTGTCTTTTGTGGAATATTCTTTGCTGACAGTCATAGAAGTCACCAATGTGCCTTCTGGGGTGGTCAGTGAATCGGTGACCGTTGTTGTAACCACCGTTTTACTGTGCTCTTGGACAGAGATGAAATCAGAGTTACTGTCTGCGGATGGAGTGGTGAGCTTGGTCACAGTGGTGGTGGTGGTGACAGTGGTGGTGGCGCAGTTTTCTGTAGATGAAACAACTGTGGTTTTCTCATCACTGGCAGCTCCAGTCTCTGCGACTTTAAACACCATTTTGGACTCTGTGGACACAGTTGAGGTTGTGGTAGTCACTTCAGTAATAACAGTTTTTATTTTACTTTCTCCATTAATATTTTCCATTTTATAGGTCTGTACACCATTCTGGTCAGCAAAGTGACTCCTCAAGCTGGATTCCTCACATGAGATTACAGGTGATGGAGCAACTTTCTTCTCCTCAGCTGCTTCAGTTTCCATAGATTCTGTTTCTCTGTTCAGGTTATTTTCTTTACAGACAGGCTGTGTTGGTGGGGAAGCAGAGCCAATACTGGCAGATCTCTCCGGAGAAAGCTGGTTTTCTTCAGTTTTCTGCACATACTTGAGAACTTCATCTGGTGGCTGAAGACTCTCTCCAGACTCAGATTCAAGTGAACTCCGCAGATGTGACTTCAAGTCCACATTATTTTTATCCTTGGTGTCCTCTCCTCCCATGATGCCACCATTCATGAATGGTTTTACTGAAGATTCCTTAAAAGTCAATGGTTTTATTTCATGTTCTGGAATGGATTTATTAATATTATTAACTTTTGGTTCGATATCACCCCCGGCCTTAGCTTCACAGGTATTTTTCACTAAGCAGTCATCATTTGATAATGCTTTGATGTCATTGTCTTTTCCATTCATTTGAAATGATGATTTTTCTTTTTCTAAGTCTGTCTCAGTTTCTTCATCTTTATTATTCTTTTTATCAGTAACCGTATTTACATTTGTCTGATCAAGATATTTGTTCATGGTACCTGTCTCCACTTTCAGTTCCTGACCTTTCTTTTGACCATTCGCCTCTGTTAGTTTAGAGGTCAGTAAATCCTCATTAATATGTTCCCCATCCATGTGTTCCAGAGTTTGACTTTCACGGTTTCTTTCAGAAATCAGCCCTGTTTTAAACGATTCTAGATTTTTATTAGCTGATTTTTGGTGAAATACCATCTTTTCAGATTTACTTTCAGCCTTTACAGGAGCAATTTCTTCCTCCATTTCACTTTCTTGAGAGGACATTGTTTCCATATGGCTTTTTATCATATAATTGTTTTCTGGATCTTTGCTCTGCTGTTCAGAATTCCCTTCTGAGTCTGGTTTTTCAAGAGTGGCCACAGCATCTCTTCTACAGCTGCTTTCAGGTACCACTGGCCCTAAGTTTTCAAGTTCTCGCTGAGATACTCTGGTAATAGGTAGCTTTTGTTTCAAGGGTTTTTCATTTGTTTCTGAAACATCCCATTTGATTCTGCCTTCTGCACTGGTTTGTTTCAAGCCATCCACTAAAGAGCTCTCAGACTCTCCAAGAGCCTCTTGTCCTTGACACTTAGCAGCAGCCAAAGGTTCAGGATTGTTTTCTTTGCCATCATTCTGAATGGAGCTGTCTCCTTCAGAGGATTGAGGGGAGTCTTCATCCGGCAGCTGCCCTTCTCCTTTTGAGAGCCTGTTTGACAAAGGCAAAGAAGGCTCATCTTCATCCCCAGTTTTGGTACAGGAGATGCTGCTGATGGGCAAACAGTCCTGTTCTGCATCTTCGGCTTGGGTCTTGTCTGAAATACAGCTTTGATCTTGGGAAGAACTGTCAAACTGGCTTCCTTCTTTTCCCTTCCTCGTTTGTAGCTCATCTGCATTTTTCTGGGGGCTTACAGATCGAATGCCCCCAGTCTTAGCACCAGCCTCTAGCTTAATCTTTTCTAGACGTTGTTTTTCTTCCAGTGTAAATTGTTTTATTCGCCTCTCCAGGAGTCCATCTAATTTTGATGATTTTACTTTCCGTTTGTAGCAAGTCCTTAAATGAAATCCCTCACTGACATTGATTATATCCCGCTTACAATGACTTTCCTCATCTTTTATGGACGATTCAATTTTCACATCATCTACATCCATAGGTTCTTCCTTAATGACTTTATCATTTTCACCATCGATGTCTTTTTCCACTGTGAAGAAGAAGTAACTCTGAGTCAGTGAGCTCCCCAACAATGAATACTAAATTATATTTTTACATTAAGTACTAAGAAATAAATGCATATTTAGCATATTAATAGATTTCAATAAAAAAAGGAACAAAAACTTCAGACACTACTACAATGGATAATAGGCAATCATTTAACTGAGACATTTTAGATGTCTTGAAAAAATCTGTTACAGTGTTTCAGTAGTTATTTCTGAGGTTCTATGCTTTTACTCATGCAATGGTGTCATGAACAGCAGTTTCAGAATAACAAAAGATTATTACCTGTGTCTTTGGCCTGATCTAAGTTTTCAGAAATTGTGTCAACTTCTACTTTTTCTTCACGCAACTTTTCTTCTTTTACTTGTACTTTCTCCAAGGTTTCTGAGACATCTGCTTTGTCTTTTGCTTGCAGATCCCAAGAATCCTTTGCTCTGTCTTTCTCTGTTTTTATCTTAGTTGGACCTTTTCGTTTATCCAAGTTGCACTTTTCATCTTCACTCTTTGCTATTAACAAATTAAATTATTTCAATTATCCAGAGTATTTTTTGTACTCTGCCACATTTGAATGTATGCCAGTTTACTTCTCAAATCATCTGCACACCATTAGTGAAATTCAGAAAGAAAATTCAGAATCCAGTGGTAACACCATAGATTAAACAGTGCACTATCGAATATATCTATACATCCCCCCAAAATTTAAGATGTTATTTTTTGGTTTTGATTCTCTACATAATTTTTATCTACCTTTAATTTAAATAAGGATATACAAAGATGCACAAGTATTACACACAACATAATTGAAATAATTTAATGTAGCTAAAAAGTATCTGTGATGACTGAACAGGTTACACCGACAAAGATCAGCAGATATCCACAAAAGCTTTGCTGGAACAAAATTATTCCTAAAGGCTCCTTAAGAAATACCACACACAAATTAACTGAAATTAAAAAAATATAAGCAATGCAGACACTTACTTGATAGCAATTTTCTGTAATTTGCATTAGTATTTCCTGGCAGTTTGGGCATAAACCTGTGGACATAGGTTTTACTAATCCAGCTCCAGCCACCATATCCTGTTACTCTATATTCCTCTCCTTTTTGCTTCCAAACCTGTAAATATTTTTAAAATCGTAATATTAATGATGCTAATTGCTGCATTATTAATGTTTACATTTAAAAACCAAAAGATGATTTAAAAAACCTCCAAATTTTTTACACACTTTTCCAAGCAAGCTGAAGTATATTTGTGAAATAATGTACTAAAATTGAAGATATATTTGCTGATAATTAAATTGCTCTATCACAGTAACATCTAAAAGCCTCGTTTATTTATGCAATAGTGAGAATCTATTTACCTAAAAGCTGAAAGATTATAGGAGTTTTTGAATCAACCTGTATGCTTGTTACAAGTGTAGAGCAAAGAACTATTCCAACAAAAGTAGTTAGTATCTACCGTAGGACAGTATAAAGAGGTTTCTATAGTAGTTTCCATCATATTAGACAACTTCCAAATGGTAGCTAGGCTGGATTTTTTGGGGAGAGGGAGTGGGTATGGGACAGACATACAGACAAGATTCCAATAACCACCAAAACCTTCCATTAGGAAAGGCTGCATTTGCAGACCATTTATCTCTCACTCCAGGCAGTGTCAGTAAGAGCATGACACAGATCAAATTCAGTTCAGACCAGGATTATGTGCTTGAATACATGGCCATGGTTCCTACTCCCATGGCAGGCAGTAACACAAGGACATGAACATTGTAAACTTAAACGAAAACAGAAAAAGAGTCAGAAATCAACAGTTTCTGTATTTTCTTTGTTCTTCCCACAAAAGAAACGCTCACCTGGTGTTTGACAGGAAATGTGTATTTCACCCATGTAGCTTGCTGCATTGTTTCTTCTTCTTCTTGTTTTCTCTCTTTTTTTTTTACTTTCTCCTTTTCTTCTCTTTCTATTGCTGTCATTCTGCGTAATCTATTCCGTACAGATTTAAGTGCATTTAAGTACAGAATCGTGCAAGCAAATATAAGAAGTCAACAGCACATAATACTCCTTTGAAGAAGTTTAAATATCTGAAGTTAAGAGGAATGCCCACTATCAGGTTTTAGGTATTACTTGTAACAGGAACATCACTTTCTTTTGCGATTTCAATGAGGCAAACACAGCTGGATGCAACTGTGTCTAACACAGACATCTATTTTCTGCTCCTATGACAAAATGAAAGACAAAACTCAGACTCCACTGAACTGAGAGTGTTGAAATATGCTCTTCTCTTCTCCCAGAGTTTTAGCACTTTTGAAACTGTGGCTCAGAAAAATGCAGGAGCAATGACACTTTTAAATATTGTCATGGTTTTTCAGTGTTTCTGGTTGAGAAAAAACACTTCAAGTGCTGAAGTTTCAATTTAAACGTAATTCTTACAGACTTAAAGGAACTAGCAATTGCAAACCAAAGTAAAATTCTCGTAATGCAAAATATTTTAGTATTTATTAATTTTACCTCGTGTGCCCCAAGGATTCTCGCCAGATAGGCAGCATGACAACTGGTTTGATTGCACACTCCAGTATAGCCAGTGCTAGTGCAAATTCTCTGGGTTTGCTGCACATCTGAACAGCCTTAATCCAGTTAGACCTAAATTGGAAAGAAGAAAAAGATATGAAATATTTACACGCACTAATATAGCTCGCCATTTTAAGAAGATTTAATGGTAGGATAAAAACTCCTGTATTAGTACTTTACTCAAATGTACAACCCTTTTAGCCTCCATCTTAAACACACATCATATTTTATTATACTGAATGCTTGGAAATCACAGATTTGAAAAAAACAAAGACCATTGCTTATTAACACTCCTAGCAAAACCACAAGTAAAACACGAGAATATGTATTTCCATTTATTAATTTACCTGTGAGAAGCCCAATTAGGGTGAAGGAAGGATGCTGGGATATTGTTTTCTAGCTGAATAATGGTCAGCCTCAGGGTGGATATGGTCAGAACTTTGGAGCCATGAACAGATCCGTTCCACTTGAACTCTCCAGCTGGAGTCAGGCAGAATTTGTGTGAGAGGTGTCGCCTCTTGTCGTGGTCTTCCCTGTGCTGGTGCTTGTTCAAAGCAAAGGAATTGGTTGCATATTGATTGTGATAAACACGGTACTTCCCCTCCTGCCCCAGTTTGAAATAATTGTTGATATTTCCTTTAGTCACAACATCCTTCTTGGTGTTCACTCGGGAGACTTCGCCTTGAGAGTTGACCACCAGAACCTTATGAAAGAAATATTGGAAATTTAAATGAATCTTTAAAACCATTCCTTCTATTTACTTATGATTTAGGCTTCAAATGTCTATCTATAAAAGAATAAAAATACCCTGCATCAGTTTGTAGAAGCAAGTAACTGTTTATCCAATACAGCAATATATGTACTTCAATGGCTGTCTATAGAGCTAGGATATTCCCAGGATCAACTTTAACATTAAAAAATCATCCAGGCTCCTCAGACCAAACAGGAGCCTGTTTTGCTGCTCTGATTATGCCTATGGAGGAAGAGAGCCTTGGGAAAAGAGCTTCACTAAACTCAGGTAAGCTGTGAACCCCCTCCTCACAGAATTCAGACAGGTAGCTTAGCAAACAAGTATCCTGGACTCTGAAAACATGGCATGGATAACATCACTAGACTAATTTGTTTGTCAATAAATGCACCAAATGTTAACTTATAAGGAAAAATCAGTTAATAGAAATAAAATTAATATACCAAATAATATGCATACAATTAACTGCAAAAAAGTCCCAACAGTCAAACACTTCCTTCCTGGAAAAATTTGGCTACTTAAAAAGAACAGAACCAAAACAACAAACAACCCAGTCATATAAAACAACTACACCAGTGCATTGGGTCAGTGTCATATCACTCTGTAGAGAGCACCCAAGACAGGAAGAGCAAAGGAGAAGGGGGAAAAAGCTTCCCGTGATATTACAATTTCACCATTTGCTAATTTTTTTTTAAGTACCTCCATTGCCTGCCAATACCCATTTTTTAAACTTTTAAATAAAATTTGGTATTGTTTAAAGAAATTATCATCTTTCCAGAACCTTTTTTGCAGTTGAATTTTCCAAGATGTGCACAAACCTCTCTGGTTTCTTTATATAACTTATTTGCTTCATTTGCTGCAGCAGCAACCTGCTGGCTTTTCATCTGGCTCAGTTTGCTATCTGGATTTCTCAATCTGGTGAGCATCCGTGTTGAGCCTGGCATGCCCTTCCCTGCACCTGGAGAATCACTTCTGTCACCATTGGATTTCTCTCCTGCCCAGGGAAAAAAAAGGCTTTTAAAACAAACTTAAGAATTGGAAGTTTTCTATTGATGTATGGAAGTTACGAAAAAACCAGAAAAGTTTAGTGAAAAGATGCATAAAATGAAAGTTGGAGACATCACTGTCATTATCCTTATCATTATTATTATCATCATCATTATTATTATTACCTATGTCCTCTGAAGCCTGGGATCCCCTCTCTGCATTTTCAGCATCATCAAGAGTCTTAATGGAGTCATTCTGCCCAGAGTCCAGCTCGCTGCCACTGCTGTTCTCAACATCTGGCTGTGGAGGTGCAGCAAACCTACTGCTGGGGATCATCTGACCAGTTTCTTCTACAAAAGAACAACTTCAGTTTTAGTTTTTTCTTTTGAATTGGATCAATGCAACCTTTTAAAGTTTTCATCAAAAAAAGGCAGATGAACATGTTTTGCTGGACTGAAGGGAAACAAGTATAAAATATTAATTCCCTTCAGAGCACTGTATCCATGAAAGTATTTTTTGTTTTGTTCCAAGCAGTTTCAACTTCTACATCTCTGAAGAACTGAAATTCATACCTGTATTTAAAATACATTCATATTTTATCCAAGACAGTTTTTTTTCTATAGATACACAGAGAACCCTCTACTGAGAGTGTTTTGCATTTAAAATTCATAAAATTTGGTCCTCCTGCAGCTTCTGATTTTCTCTTTTAATTTTCTTGAGCTTTAGCTGTTCTTCAAAGCACACACCTTTCAGTTCCCCTCGTTTTCCATTGAGTCTTTGATTGTCTCTTCTTCAGCACCTTAATTCTGAGGAATCCCACAGATTTCTGTTCCATTGGCACCACTGTAAGTATCAGCCCACTCAAAATATCAGCCCCTTCCTGATCTGATGGGTCTTAATGTGGCTTCAAATGGGTTCCTGGCCCCCAGCTGTCCTTGTTACAGTGTCTTGACAGCTCTGGACTTTGTGGTCACCTCACCTGTTGTGCTGCCCCAGTAGGAACTTTTGACTAAATGTCAGTGAATTGCAGCTACCTTGAAATAAATCCCTCCAGCTTCCCAGTAGGAACAAGCCCTCATCCCTCAAAACAGCAAACCCAGCAATGTCTTCTGAGGTTTGTGCCAAAGACAGTTCAGCTGTTTAAAAACTACAAGATCTGCCTGTTTCCAGAATTCTTCCAAAACATCAGGGATTCTGATGTTGTTAAGAAAAGTGACAGAACAAAATCTGTTTCTTGTGAAATAATCACTTCTAGCAGAAGGATGGATCAGGTAAATATTCTGGAATTCTTAGAGAATCCCTAATCTGAATGCATCGTGATTTTCTGACTTTGCCAAATGGGTGACCACCACTGTTTGATCCATTTCCCTTTTTGCTGTAAGGAAAAATGGACCTGTTTCCATGGCGGTTGTTTGGAGGAGAGTAGAAGCACCCAAACCAGACTCTTAATAAAGATTAATATCCTAATTACATTTAACAGGGATGGTGACAGACATTCTCATCTACCTCTGCATTTTACTCATGTTTTCCCCCTCTTTTGGCAGTAACTGCGTCACTGATCCTGGTTCAGTATCTCTCCCTCTCTCTGAAAGAAGAGTCTCAAACTGAAATTTCATAGCAAGAACACAAACATCACTGTGAATATAGTGAATTAGACATAAAGAAAAACCCTCTCCACACACTTTCCTACAAAAGAAGAGCTCACTAATTTACAACTCATGTAGAAGCTTTGGAAGGAGAAAAGTACTTGTGAAAGCATAATAAATAATGATATATATATAAGTGAATCTTTGAAATAAAATACAAACTCACAAAAGTGTCTGAAACAAAATTATAGGATATGTATCTTTTCCAATAACCCTCTACATAGTTATTTTAACTTTAAAAGGGAATAAAAAATAGGAGAACTGGCAAAAATATTTGGTCATGTATCTAAAATATATGGTTTTTGTCTCGTACATGAGGATACTTCCTATACTTAAGAAGTGTATTATGAGGCTTGCAGATTATAGATTAATCTTAGCTTTCATTTTGTCCACCTGCTAAGAAAGTTTATTACAAGGCTTGGATGTACTGACTTTCATAAGTTGAAAAGCTGCAGACTGTGACTGCATGGAGAACTATTTCTGTAGGAGAGAAAACATTTACTACCCCTTTTTAAAACATAACCCACCAAGTATGTCCACATCACACATTAGAGTATGTTTTGATTTTTAAGAACTGAGAATAAAATCCTGATCATTTCAATGGTGATCAGCTGTTTAAAACAACATTTGGTCATATAGTACATCTTGTAACAGAATATAATTCTAAATGTAATATAAAGTAATTCTAAAATAGTATACTTATAGTTTATGTTACATCTAATCAACTCCCACTTACTCCTAAAGCAAGAGTAAGTTTGTCTGGTTTTAAACAGTGTATATTATTACATTTGAGTCACTGACATGGCAGAACAAAACATGTTAAAATACAATAACCCTTGTGCTTATAATTCTGAAATCTGTTTAAAATTTCTAACATGACAATTTTAATCATTTCAGTGCAATGGTTTATACATGTGAATGAAAATGCTTCGTTTGTTAGTAATTTACACAGTAAATGAGAGGTTAAAATAATAAACAAGCCATCAGCAAATTAGAATTTGAAATAAACTTTGAGAAGATGCTAATGATCATTATGGATCACTATGGAAAAATAAAATATACAGAAAATAGAAAATAAAAAGCTTAGCCATAGTCATCTTTGAAAGGCATGGAAATAAATGCTAATGTCATGGTGGACCACAAATTTCAAGCACTAGTTGCAAGAAAATTAACTTTGAAATGTTAATAATGACAATGTAGCAGTAAAGGATGGCACTGCAAGCGAACAGCATGAGTGATATACACTGGGAATGGTTTTAGTGGACATATCAGAGAGAAAAACAGATTCCCCAAATTACAGAGGCATTGGTAACAGTGCCTTCTGTACCTGAGAGTTCCAGAGGGAGCTCTGATGCCACCTTCTTCTCTGCCACGTTGTTGCTATCAAGGGTTTCTGACTGACACCCCACTGCGTCCTTCCCTTCAGAGCAACTATTCTCTCCTGCAGAAGGATTTGTGGTGTTGTCATCAGTGCTTGAGGTCACAGAGTTACTTTTATCCCCAACGACTGTTGCCTCTATAGTAAAACGCACAACAAAACTTTAGGGATGTTCTTTATTATGCCTTAGGATCTCATTTGGCATCATCCATAGAAACAACTTCAGAAGCTTTATTTGATAATGCTGAAAAATAGCGAGCTTTCTCCTTCCTTTTTTTCTTGCTATGAGATAGTATTGTCTCAGAATCAAAGAACAAACCAGTTGCGATGAGGAAAAAGTTGAAAATCATGTAATATGGCTTGCTACAAACATGTTGATCACAACCTGTAAGTGCCTCCTGTACCTCAAGGCAGGGTATCTAGGAGCCAGCTGTATAGAAGTAGGAAAATTGGTGAAATTACTTAACAAGAACAACTCCAACATACAAGCACAAAGGAACTAACAAATACTACCTATTACTAAAGTATCTTGGATAATCATACAGAGAAAGTATCACATTAACACTTACAGAAATGTGGGGTTCACTTCACTTAAATGGAGCTGTTAAAGCATAGTCAGAGTTTCTTTACCTTCTGTTTTCTCTTTTTCCATGTCTTGCTCATTGGGCATTTCCTCAATTTTATCCTGGTCTCCAGATTCTTCCTTGTCTCTCTCAGCATCTGTCTGGTCATTATCTACATCACTTTTGGGCTTTTCTGCTTCCTCATCTCCTGTGTTTTTATCTTCCGCTATTTCTCCTTTTCTTGCTCTGATAATGTCCAAAATTTCATCTACAATATAAAGCATGTTGTCAGCATGAAAAAACAAACCACCTACAGAGCCATGGAGCACAAATAACATGACATAAATCCTGCTTCTGATGATGATAAACTTGATTTGATTCAAAGTGCAGCATCTATTCCCATCACATAAAATATTCCTACCATTTGCTGCAGAAAGGAAAGACTTGTTGTTGCCCCTTGCTTTGTTTGTAAGATCTTCTGTCACATCCATGTGCCGGTGAACTTCTTCACGCATCTCATCCAGGGTTTTGCATAGGTCAGCTTCCCAGTAATCCTTGTCCAGGCATTCAATTAACTCTGCCAGCTGGATCTTTGTGCTGTAGTACCAGATTTTCTTATCCTTCTCACTTTCTGAATCTTCCTCTCTGTAGGAGTATTTAAAAAATATTGATTTTAAAATACCTGGATAAATGACAAAAATTACTATCAGTCTGTTTTCTGCAGAGAATGATTAAATGTCAATACCTGAGTGTGAATAAACAAATCACATCGCTCATATGCACCCAGTCTAATATCAATATTCAATTATCAATATTCGTTTCTTGTTTCCTTCCCTTTCTTCACCCCCTCAGTTCTCACAACAACTACCTCAGGAAAGCTTTGAAGTCTCCTTAAAACTGGTTTGTCCAATCTGACAACAAGGTTTATTCTCATTATATTTATTATTACTGTAACCAGTAATTTACTACTAACCCTGAAATAATTTGAAAGTCCAGAATCCATAATGGTAGTTTCTGACAGCGTATTCAGGGACGAGCACAGTTAGGGAATTCGAAGTATAGCACATCACATTCATAAAATATTTTATATTGGCATCCTACAGCATCCACCTCTGAGAGCACCAGTAAGGGATGAGTCATAACACAACCCATTTGAAAAGATATGGGGATTTCCACATTTTTTCTACAGTACTCCATGACCCCATGAGCCCAGAATTACTGGTGCCAACATCACCTCAGCAGGGCCACGGACCCAAGGGAGCTCCATAAATACCTCAGGTAACAGGCTCTCCTGGAGGCTGCAGAGCACAGGGAGGATGCTCCAAGTGGTTCTGCAGCTGCTGGATTTCAGCTTGGCTTGTTCCATCCTGTTGGGCAGCAGCAGCCAGATCCAGGCTGGCATGAACCCAAGCACTATTTCCACAGCACATCCCAGTGCTCCCCACACCTTGTGGGTGACACTGATTGACCAGTCTGGCCTTCACCTGGGCAAAGGAACTAAACTACTGCTGCACTTGCACCCTGTTACAGCACTGCAGGCCTGTGGCTACTGAGGATCCTAATCCAGAGCGCTGACAGCAATGGGAAGCTGACTTAAGTCTCAAAGATCTGCCCTTGTAGGGTTTGTTGCAGGTTCCTCTCTACTGGTTGCCTTCCCATGGCTTATACATTAAAAATGGCACAAACTGGCCTCAGGGATTCAAAAAGACAAACAACCTTAAGGCAACTTGATCGCTGTTGGTCTACTGCCTCCCACACTGTGTTTGTGAAACAATTAATATTTGCAACTCAAACAGAACACTACTGAAATAAGGTGGTTATGAAGTTAATAATGGCAATATTACTCAAAATTCAGCTACTAACTAACTTGTCAAAACCATTATTACAAAACTGGCTTTTGGTTTTGATGATAAAACCTGGTGTATTGCAAAGAAACTTGCATCTCTCTCATAAAGGGCTTTACTCATGAAAAGCAACTAATTCTGCTTTACCCATTTGTTCCTCTAAACAGCCAACATTCCATTAGTTTTACCCACACCAACCTGTTAAGTTTGACAAGTTTTCTCAGAAAACAGTTCATTTCAGCAAGACTGTCACATACAACACACCAAAATATTACAGCTGAACACTGACAATCATTTGACTCTATGGAATATTCTAGGCCTGTAAACTCCCATGTTGAAAAAAAATTACTGTTTAAACTATGTTTCCTCTAAACCACGAGTTATTTACTAACAACAATAGGAACAACAGCACTTTCATTACCAGTGGTGAACTAAAGCCACAGAAGAGGAAGATAGAGGCAAACACCCAAAAACCAAGATGGAAAGGGAGATGAGAATGCAAGAATAGGGCTTTACACAGTGAGAGGAAATAAAAGGATGAAACAAAATGCTTAACTAAAAAGGACAGGGAATGGGTGCCTTCTGAGCTTTCCCTGGCGAGTTTCCAAGGGAAGTGGCAAGTGCAAGACCCTGGCAAAGCAGCAGTTGTAAGGCTGCTCTGCTCCTGACAAACGTTAACTGCAGAATATGAATGCTGTTCTTATTTTATTTCTTAACTGACCAAAAAGGGAACTTGAACCTTTCATTTTGAACCCCTCTAGTGTAGCTGTTACAGGATTATTTGCTAGAGAGATAATGCCATTTATACATCCTCTTACATGACCTAGATATGAACGCTTTATATAGAATCAGAGAGTCACTTTGGATGGAAAAGACCTTTGAGATCAAGTCCAATATATTCTTATCTCTCCATGAAGGAAGGCCATGCCTGCATCCATCTGCCAGACAAGCAGCCTGTACACATTGCTTCAATTTTGATGGTGATCAACCAAGTGTTTTCTTATTTTCATGTTTCTCCCCCCATTCAGCAAATCTGAGATTGCTCTAGCTGCACTAATGGAGCCAGGGTACGTGTGTCACCTGAACATCCCAAGCAGCATCTGGCTTTCCCCTTCCCATCAGCCCTTTCTATTCTAGGTTCGCAAGGTTTCATTGGACTGAAAAGCAATTAACTGCTGTTTTCAATTTCCCTGGATAACTCAAGAAAAAGCCTTCTGCACCAGTAAAGGTTTGCTGTATTGCAGGCCAGTAAACCCTGAGGCTCAGTGCACAGAGCTGAGAGAGACATCATACTACTGAGAGTATTCTGCAGAAAGCACCTGGAGCTAATCCTTCCATGCGTGATTGGAGTCCTGCCCACTAAAGAACTGCTCAGATAATATTCTGGATACAGACAATGAGGTTATCCAAGAGTATTTTAATACCCTTCTACTTCATTTATACCAGGGTTTGAGCATAGAGTTTGTTTTGAACTGAAGGCTATCACAACGTCAGCAAGAGAATTTCAGGAATTAAGAGTTTTCTATTGGAAAAGCATAGGCAGAAAATCAAATGGCACAAACTGGTTGGTCTGTGTGCTTACACCAAACTCATCTCCACCCAAACTTCTTTCCAAGATTCAGATTGTGCCAGGGGAAGACTTGGAGCACACAGCAGAAATCAATCCATGCACTCTATTTTGGCCAACTTAGGTAAGACCTACATGAACAATTATATGATTCCAGCTAACTTTCCCTTAATGTCTTTTTGTGTTTACTAAAGGGACACGACTTTTACCCTCTGAAGAAATCAGAGGGGCTGTCATAAAAAGATGGAAAGATGAAAAGCTGCACAAGGACCAGTTCCCAACGTTTTTTCAGACAAGCCAGACAGATTTGCCAGCTTGGTGCTGGACAGGTCTGCTGAACCTCCAGAGGACTCAGCTGAGTCACAGACAATGTGTGAGGCCAAGGAGGGGAAAAAGAATCACATGACTATTTCCTACCTCTTTCAGCCTCCCTGGCTGCCAGGAACTATTCACTGGCAGGCTGCAGAGACAAGTTCAAAGACTGATAAAAGCAACATAGAAGATGCTACAAACTCTCAAGTAAGGTGATAACAAAATATTTAGTACTAGTAGTAGCAGATATTTCCTGCATTACATGATAATACAGTTGGAAACTGAAGAATTCAGGAAATTGTTTAAAGCAATCTATTCAAATGAAGACCCAAACCCTTGTTAATTAATTGTAGAAAATAGAGGAGGACCCCCCCAAGAACATAAACAGCATTACAAATCTTACAGAAGAAAAGCTGAAACTGCTTTTGACTGTCGAGGAAGATCCATACAACTCAGGAATAACAATGTGCGTCCTATTTCTGCTATCAGAATGAAAGCCAAACAGTGTTTCATTATATTCTTTCACAGATAGTTGATAAATCCAAAGCATCTCAGTATTTCTATAAAGATAAACTTGTTAAAACACTGCAGCAGCTTACTAGGACAATGCAAGTCAAAGTCCCAAATTTCCTGAGTTATTAACTTGCAGAAATGATCTTCACAAGTGAAACAAATGCAATTGACCCAGAGGCATCATCCTTAATTTGTAAACAGCTTGAAACAAAAACCTTGGGAATTAATTTGTTCTTGGCCTGTTTTTTGTTTTAATCTTGTTGATATTTGTTCATGAGGAGACCCCTTCAGTGTCCACGTTTCCATCTTCGTAAAACAGAAGAGGTGGAAAGAGAAACAAACCCACAATGATGGGCTTAAACAAGGCAAATGATGGAAATAAAAGTATCAGGGAACAAGTCTACGAAATCCTTTAAAAGGTAGGAAAACCAGCAGCAGGTTGAATTTATGACATTTAAAGGGGGAGAGGGGATTAGAAGTAAAAAGCCCTAAAAACCCTTTTGAGAAACAAAACCACCAAGAATTTAGGACTTCAGGTCTGTAATCCTCCTGGGCAGGATTTCAAATCAGTATTTGTGCAGATTATTTTTAGATCTACTAGTTTCCTCTGATACATTTGATCACATGGCATTGGGGAATACACTTCATTCATTTTAATAAAGTTGATATGATAATATAATTTCATGAATCTCAGGTTTTAGCATTTGGCAGTTATCCTTCAAGTTACCCTTCAGTTATCCAAGATACCAGCTGTGGTTTGATCTTGTTCAGTGTGTAGATATACAGACATATATATATAGAGATAGATATATATATATATATATATATATATATATATATGCAAAGCAGTTGGGTTTGCCATACAGCATGCTTACTGAATTTAAAAACTGGAAGTACAGAGTTTAATGTCTATGTGAGTTATCACAGTTGCATTTCCCTGGAATTAAGTTATGTAGTACTTGTGCCCCCTTATGAAATAATTTGCCCACATAACACCTCAAAGGAATGCAAAATATTGGGTTTTTAAAAACTCAATACATTTAACTTTTGAAGATATCTCTTCTAGTGCAGTTAAAATTATTACCAATGTGCTAGAAAGAACACATGTGCAGATGTCAAAGGATCATGAAGCACCTGCATGATTCATTTTAGTTTGAAATATGTTGAAGTATTGCCTGTATCAAAACCTTCTGAACATCAGATACTCCAGTGGGAAAAAACATTGTTTCACAGACCAAGTTTGGTTAAAAATAATTACCTATCTGCCCACATACAGGGAGGAAACAAAGTCTGCCTATTTATCTCAAAATCAGCTCCTGAGCGATCTGGATTTTTTTACATTAATTCCCAGATCTCTGCCAGTACAGGAGAGCACTGAAGACAAACCCATCTTTAGAACAGCCTTTTTCTCAAGAGTTCGAGTGGAAATATACAAAAACCATGCAGAGGAAAGCATAAGTTATTAAAGCATAAGTAACTAGAGCAAAAAGAATTCCAGTTACATGTCCTTCACAATCAGGCTTTTTGTGAAAATCCAAATTTCAACACATTTTCTTAAAACAAAAGGTAGGAAATTCTGCATGAGGCAATGGACGAATTTGAATATCCACAGCTTCAGGTGCCCATCACATCTGGTGAACCACCTGAATGATCCACCCCTTACTGTGGAGCATGTGGCTGAGTATAAACACGGAGCGTATATATAGCAAAAAAAGAGGAGAGTATAAAAGATTCCCTGCATTCTTCGAAAGGTTTCTTGACACCACTGTAACATTTATAACCCAGAGAAACTAAAAAAGATCAAACATGGACTCTTTTTTTACAAATATGAAAGAAGAACAGAGGAAACAGAGCAGAGATAATTAATACTTAAACCATCAGCTGACAATACCCCAGAGAAACAGCCCCACATTTTAAAGGAATACCATGAGTCCTTAGAAGTGTCTTCTTTGCAAGATGTAACATCATCATCAGACCTCACGGTCCCTTTTAAACACACTAGCTACTATCTTAACATTTCACTATAACCTGCTTTGTATGAAATTCTGTAAGGTACCCAGCTGTGGTTTATTTTCTCCGTAACACTGAATGGAAAACTGTTTACAGAGCTCTGGTAAAATCTCTATTTCTCCTAATTTAACAATAGCACTGATTTCACTTAAATATTATTTCTCCTCCATTATGAGAACTATTAGATAAGAACCGTCTTTTATGAGAAAACCAATGTTTAGCTATCTTCCTGTGAAAAACGTAGGAAGTGTTTTTATAATTTCAGATTCAACTTTTCAGGTAAAATCCAGGGTGCAATGCCCTCACTAGCAAGGGTTTGATTACTATTAGTATTTTGAGGTAAATTTGTATCTTGAGACTAACCAGTAACAGGAAATTGTGTGAAGCACACACAGTACCTCCCTTGAAGACAGGCATGTCTTCTTGACTTTCTCTGCACAACAGAAATGTTCAACACAACATTTTCTGCACTTCTAGTAACAGTGAATCCCTTTGAGCATCTCTGAAAGTTTCAGCTTCAAAGGCAGAGCATCAAACTGGTACCAGAACCTGGCAGCCAAACACTGCTTAAGCAGGTGACAGACCACAAGTAGTGTCTGTCCTACACACCATGTGATCATAGAAAGAATCAAAGTTCTCTTCAGTAACTTTTACAAGAAACTGGGGAGTTGTCATTAAAATTCCCTTTCTTTTCCTCACATTCATGTGTTTTAGCACATTAATATTAAGCCTGAGGCCCTTTTAAAATTTCCTTTTAATGTATAGATTATGAGAATATTAATTTTGGATAAATGTGGATTATTTCCATGTTCTTTAGTAATCTCCTTACAAAACAGCAAGCAACGGCCTTATCTAAAGAAAGAACAATTTTAAGATGGCAACAGCAATTTACATGATGTATTAAAAACACAATATTATTGTTCAGAAATTACGCAATTAGTTGACTTACATGATGATTCTCCTGTTCAGGAACCAGTATTTCCGCCTATGCCTGTCATATCCAATAGGTTCGTGTCGGATGTATGGTTTGTTTTTTTGGATTTCAGCCACACAGTCAGTCACTCCAGGCACCTTATGTGCCACGCAGACCTCGCACTGCCACTCGTCTTCTGGCACCTCCTCCAGAGGGGGTTTCACGCACTCCAAGTGGTACACGGCTGAGCAAGTCTCACAGCAAAGCAAATCCCCAAGTTTGTGACAAACCCTACAATGATCATCATACTGAATAACACCTTCTGACATTAACTCCTCACGTGCAATGTTTGTGGTAAGAAACTGATCCACTAAGAACTGCAGAACTTTGATTTTACTCTCTACTGGTCCATAAGGATAGTCCTCTGTCTCTTGGTAAGGAAGAACATGATGGTATTCCTTGTCACTCTCACAATATACCCGCAGAACCTCTGGCCACGTCATTCCATCTATGAAATACAAAGTGGAATTAACGCTATCTTTGAGGTCAGCAGGTCCAAAGGTAGTATTTGAAGTGTCTTCTTCACGTAAAACTGCTTTTAACAGCACTATATGCATCTCTGCCATAAGTGTGCACTGCTCTTGACTTACCAGAGCAGCACAGAAGTCCTCAAAACGAAAAGGAGAGAGGCGCAAAACAGTGCCAAAGTTCCTTAGTACCTCATAGATGGCAATAACATTCATTATATGCTCACTAGGCACCATTAAGTCCTCTGAGGATTTAGGAAACTCCAAGGGTGGGATATCTTTTTCTTCCAATATTGGAGAACGAGGACGATGTGCTCTTTGTCTTCTCCTACCTGGAATAAAAAACAACAGTAAGAATTTTGCTGTTCACAGGCCAATGTGTTTAAACATCTATCATCAGTCACTGCGCTAACATTCTGAACTAATGCAAATTAAGGCTTCACAAGCTTCACAGTTACATGAATGTGTTAACTCACCTACTTTATATATATACTTTAACTAATAGTATGAAAACAAAACACAAGATACCTGAAGTTTTGCTTCAGACACATACAGGAATTGCATTTCCCATACAATATACATCTACTGAATCTTTAAAATGAAATCTAGAAATGTAATTGTTTAAACTACTTAAAAAGAAAGACATTTCCCGCAGCCAAAATATTAATTTTTTCTCAATTTTATTCAGCATGACTAGTTTAAACTCCAAACATAAAGCTCCAAACAGATATTTTGTATTAAATTATTGCAAGCTATTCTCCTATCCAGCAACAGCATCCAGGAAATCTCATTTCAGGCAGATGTCTTAGAACATCAATTTCAATCAAATTAAAATACAAAAGAGAACCTGAAGTGCATTGCCCACTGCTTTCTAACTAGAATATTTCTCCTGGCTACCTACAAACCAAAACCAGAAGGTAAATGTGATGTTTTATGAAAATATTTCAAAAATTCTCAGTTTTTCAAAACAAACAAACAAAAAACCCACCCCAACCCACCCTCATGCTTCAATAAAACAGGAACCATACCCACAGAACGAGGAAGCAAAATTATTCAAGGACAAGCTTACCAAAAAAAGCTAATCTAAAGAGCTGTTTTATTACCTAAAAGAAAAGACACTGAGCATAATCAATTCAGTCTCAGATGCTAATTCAGATAGGATGCTACACTTTCTTCCCTTTAATTCCACTATCCTTGATGCCAAGCAGAAGGAAAAATAAAAGAGGAAAATTTTTTGTGACACTACCCGACAGATGAAATATTTTAATCTTCTATCAAAATAACCAGCTACAAGCAACTATTTCTCAGCTATCAGTTAAAAGTTTTAGATGCATTCATTAAACTTATTTCCCTTTATAGAAAAAAAACAAGTTGAGAAAATCTCATAAACCATCGTCTAAGTTTAATCTAAGAACTGAGATGAAAGCTGGTTTTAGGTCCTCTTACTAAGCATACTAAGATTCTGGTCAACAATTAAACTTCAAAATTATCCGCTGTCCATAGGGAAGTGTCAGCAGGATGCATTTCATTCACAGAGATAATCCAAAGGAAAACTGCAGTTGTCCATAGCACACACACACTTCATTAAAATGTGACATGTATTAAACTTCGTGTGTTCTGAGACTGAAGAGTGACACAACCAGTAGTCTGGAATTTTAAGATTCACAATCATAACTTCTTGACCAAATTCTGCAAATAACAGACCTCTCCAAAAATAGGTTTAAGGAAATTGAGAGATAAAGTGAACTTTATCTCAGCTTGGATGTTACCGTTAAGAGGAAATGGTTCTCTGTAGCACTTTTCAACCCACCCTACTCCCTTCGATACTCCCAGAAATACAGAAAAGAAATCTAATATGGGAGAAGATCTGCTAAGGCAGAGCCTGCTGAACCTGAAACACCATCATTAAAACTTTAAAGCATTGAAAAGGGGGAAAAAAATAGTTACCAGAAAGAAAAGCTACTCTAAGAAACATTCTGATGCACAACAAATGATTCCAGAGAAATAAATCAACCCTTAGGCTGGTATGGCAAGAGGGCACCAGATACAGCTCTCCCTTTCCAACGTTAAAGAATGAAATCTTATGCAACAAATCACACACCCAAACAATACAGAAGATGAACTGCAAGATGTTTCCATTACAGAAGTAGTAGGTCAACATCATCTGTGGATAAAAATAACTTTCCAAGTTTAGCGAAGTTTGAGTTCTGACTGTGGAAAATGAAAGAATGTTTCTATGACTCTCTTCCAACATGCCTCTGCACAAATCAGTGGAAAATGTTTAATCATGGCAAACACACAAAGACAAAGGAGTTTCACAGCCACGCACAAAGCAAGTGTTCTCTAGATTAAACCCAACTTTTCTATCACCATGATCCAAAATCATATATGCATAAGGCACAGCTGGTTTAATTAAAAGACCCCAAAGCAAAAGAAAGACACATTCCCACAATAAACTACTTCAGGGTCCTGAAGCTTCCTTCAACATTGCAGTCCTAGTTGGCCATGCAAGACAACACCACCACCTCCACCGAACAGATATTCTGAAATCAGTGATGGCCCTCACAGAGTCCAAATATCACAAAAAACAGCAAAGCTATCAACCAGGATTCTTTCCAGTGTTTGCAACTGTAGCAGAAAAAACGTGTCTGTCATGCAGTAAAGCCGTAAAACAGCCCTTCAAGAAAGGGAGCAGCAAGGGTGTTAACCCTGCTTTACCTGAATTAATCAGAAGTGACAAATCCCCCCAGGAATTTTAGACAAAGATAAACCAGAGTGAAGGAATACTGCTGAAACAAATGGACTCCCAATATACCAATTTTGCTGATGTCTCTTTCACATGAGATAACCATGGTATGGAATCACAGAATTATTAAGGTTGGGAAACACCTTCAAGATCAAGCCCAACCATCAGCCCAGCCTCACCACCATGTCCTCAAGTGCCATATCCACACATTTTTGAACACCTCCAGGGGTGATGACTTACACCAGTTTCCTGAGCAGCCTGGTTCAGTGCTTTACAACCCTTTCAGCGAAACAAAGTTTCCTAATATATAATCCAAACCTCTCCTGGTGCAAGGAGGCCATTCGCATATTTGCCACGTGAAATTAATAGGGGAATAAAAAAAGAACCTTAAAACAAGGCATTCCTAATTTGTTCTGAAGAAGTTAGTCTCTAACACTTCCTCTTACAAAGGAAGCACATTGGTACAATTAGAGATCTAGAAGAAATGTGTTATTGGGATACAAATATGTCACAATAGCATAATAAAGAACTGTACTTTGGTGCAAGCACAACGCAACCCTACGGCTGCATTAGTCACTTAAATCAATTTATGTATTTTCATGTTTTCTTTGGTATAAAGAACAGAAATTTCAAAAGCAATAGTAAAACAGACAACAGGAAAAGAACACTGCATTATAAAATGTGTGCTTCATTTGTGTTAGGCCACACAGTTGCAGCACATTATGATATTGCACACCTCAACACTCCCCATCCACACTGGAAACCACACACCACAGCTCAAGAGCTCAAATAATTTCTTTTCGGACACTGAACTGCTCTGAACAATTCTAGACTAAATATAAACTGGTTTCCAGAGCTAAAAAAGGCAAGTATTCAAAGATGCAGAATATTTAGAAAGAAACTATTTTTCTTGAATGACT
Source organism: Corvus cornix cornix (assembly GCF_000738735.6). Lineage (NCBI taxonomy): Eukaryota > Metazoa > Chordata > Aves > Passeriformes > Corvidae > Corvus > Corvus cornix. The sequence continues at coordinate 9,103,389 of NC_046347.1, forward strand.
TGATGGCACAGTATTTCAAATCTTTTTATGCTGGCTTTTTTTCTTTCCAATTTCACTTTCAATTTGTTATTAATATTCTCTGTACTGGGGTTGAAGAGAATCAGAAGTTGAGAAGAGAATCACAAAGTGTGATTTGGGAATTCAGAAATTCCAAGCAATTTGTGCTTAAATGTATTACTGACCAATACATCAACTGTGATCTCAAGAAACACTCAGACACCTTTTAAAAAAACCTCAAAAGCCCAAACCAACAAACCCAAGCAGTCTAATAATCTCCAGTGAAAAGGATGGACACTCTCTGCCAAGGTGCTCATAAATCTTGAAGCATTGTAAGTGGCTGCTGAACTGAAATTAAAAGTGCAGGTCAGTGGAATATGATATAATGATGTCAAAGTGCTACATGTCTCTTTTTTGAGCTGAAATGTTGGTATTTTACTGGTTGGGTGGACAACCTTTCTTCACTGCTGATTTTTCAGTGCGCCGACAACCCACAGAGCTCACCCTGCTTCAGAGCAGTTCCACCTCCTGTGTGAAGGTTTCTGAAGATCACAGTCCATTTTTACCCAACTGTGCCTCATAAACACAAAATCCCTCAAACGTTGAAAAATGTCTTCCTACCATAAACATAACCAATTTTTCAAGCTCTTCACTTTCAAAGACAATCTTCTTTTTCATGAGGCAAGTGGACCAATATTTAAATTTGACATTCACTGGCAGACACAAAAAACCCACAGCCCAACAAAGAACTCTGGCCACTTCAAACACTTTATTTTGGTTTAAATTATTTTAGAGATACTAGGATTTGACAACTTTTTTTTTTTTTTTTTTAAATTTGTTGTCATTTGTCAAGTATTTGGGCCCCGACAGGGAATTTTTGTTTTAAATAGAAATTGCAGTATGTACTATTTTGTTTAACCCCAAATCCATGAAGAGGATTGCAGAGCAGGTGCACTGGCAGCTTCCCTCTCCTTTAAGCACCACCACTTGACTGACCACACTTTAAACTGAAGCTTCATGTAACTACTCTCAATTCAAGAAATCTACTCTCAATTTACCCACACTGAAGTTTCCCAAAACGTACTCAAATTTTATTACATGCAAATTGGATACTTCTGAGATAGTTTCTGCATATTAACTAAGTCTGAATCAAATTTTACCTCTACATTTGAGGCAATACAAAGGCAGAAAATGTCCACTTCTACACCACTCAAATTCCATAGCTCTATTTGGAGGAAAAAAATAGATTTGCCAACAGCCTCCTGCTGCCACAGCTGGACTACTGACAGGATCCGGATCCCCTCGAGTGTCTCAGCACTACATTTCTATCTAGCACAAAATTCTTTTAAATGGCAAATCCTTCACTGATCATCTCCCCAAGTGCTGAAGCAGTCTGCAGTGGTTACCCGTCCCTAGTTGAAGAGCTGCCTGTAATTAAGATTAAAGGGTAAACAATTCTATTCCCATGGCACATTTAATTATAGATACTGATAATTATAGTCTACACTTAGGATAATCTACTAAAATAATTTATATTACAAATATTTAAGCCAACACACTAATGATATTTGAAATAAAACAAAGTTACTCAAGTAACCGTCTGAATGCCCAAAACCAGAATTTACTTAAAAACCCCAAACCACTGCTTTATTTTTTTTCACTTCCATCAATTCAACCTTTCAGAATTTAGAAATGAAACAGAATTTAAAAGGACCAAACCCCTTGCCTCTCTTTTCATTCACAGACTGAAAGAAGAAAAGGGAAAGTCATATCTACTCTTTACCTCAGGAGAATACAGAATTTAAAACTACTTTAACCATCTTTAACACATCTGCTGGTTTATGTAAACAGAGTACCTGAATTAACTATAGACATCACTGTCCAGAATACAAAAAGATTGTATCACAACTAAATCACTTTCAGGCTCCTCAGCTTTAGTTGTATTCAATCACCATACACGTGTAGGCTAACAAAAATCACCAAAATCCAGTTTTGCCTTGTCTCACTGACGTTACACATCCCTCCCCTCCAGAAAACACAGGCTTTCAATCCAACATATTTCAAATATTGGACTGGTGGATGGAGGTCCTTCAGACCACTGTCTTGTTTAAACAGGGACAGAGTGGTGGCTGCATTAATCTGACCTGAAAAATAAACACTGGTTCCAGCCTCCCTTGATTTGAAAGTTCACAGCTGGTCTCATTTCTCTTCTCTAAGAACTTTCCCTTCCTCATAATTTCTCAGCACTTGGGCTCTCCAGCTCAGAGTTCCTGATGACAGCTGCCATGGAGAAGATAAACTTGGTAGAAGCATTGGGGAGAGAAAAGATACCTAGGAGTTTCAGATACTTCAGCAACCTGTCACAGGAGGGGGGAAAATAGAGAACAAACCCCCACCCCTCCAGTCACACTCCACTAATTGACCCCAGAAAAGACTTTCAATTTTCCCAAAAAAAGATTTAAATTTTTGGCTTCAAGTTCCATGAGCCAAGTCAAACCACACTACACTTACACGAAAGTTCATCTTTAGTAAAGTAGAACTGGGCTGGTTTTGTTTTCCAGATCGTGAGTCACTGCAAAAACTTTTCAACATAAAGACCAGCTGGCAGTTATATATGATGTTCTGGAAGCATGAGCACTCCTTAGAGAAGACGCCCTCTCCGACATTTTCCTTCCTCCTGGAAACTTTGCCTTTTGACTGCCCTCAAACTCCCTGAGACCCTCCTATTTTGGTTTGGTTTTAATAAACACACACTTGCTGTCCCATATTATTGCTTTGTACCAGGAACGTTTCAAATGGGACTGCATAGCAACACAGAAGTTTTTGTTAGATATCACTGAGAAAACTGGAAACAGTTGATGATAATGTGTAAGAGAACCTTTTTTGTATTTTTTTCTTTCCTTTCACAGCAGAATGCAGAAACTGGATAGAGCTGCATGTTTGCCACAGCAATATCCAAACTGGTTCTTTAATTAAAAGTCAACCTCTTGGGAGAACATTGGCTCAGCTTCCACCAAAGAAAAAAAAGCAGTAAAATGGATGAGTTTAACATAAAATAAGAATATATTATGAAAAGCAGTGCCCAAATAGAAAAATCTAAATCTTTTTCTTGGGATGGGCTGAAATTAAAGGCTTTGACTTTTACAAAACACTTTTTTCCCTTTTAAAAATGACAACATGATAATCATGTTTCTAATAATCACAAGTCAAACAGTCTCTCCAGAAAAACTTTCTGAAAGAATAAGATGCATTTGTAACTACTTGTAGATGCAGATCCAATTTGAATATTGCTCTGCAGTAATCACACTTAACCCAAATTTATTTATTTTGTCTGGAGAACAGAATAAATAAGATTAAACTTAAAAAACTAAGCCAACATTAAAAATGAGGCATTCCAATCACCACAAAAGCTTTGGAAGTTGAAACACAAATGAAAAAATAACTGGTTATTAGGCTAGATCCTGAGTGCACTCACATCACACAAATTCTCACACGTGTTCCTAAGTAAAGTTCGACTCCTACCTTGCCTTGTACAAAAGTATGTCCTTATGTTCTTTTAAAACAGTAAAACTTTTGCCTGCTTTTTTTTTCAGTTTGCACACCTGTCAGCAGTACACTTTTAAACCAAACTAGGGTTCTCGACTGATTTGACATGAAGAATTTAATTTCTCAACATTATGGCCATCAGCACTCCCTCAGGAGCCAGGAATACAAAGCCTCCTATATTCTATAGCATCATTTTAACATTCGGATAACTAATGCAAGACAAGCAGCAGATGAGATCACTCGGAGAAGGACTTGGAGGCACAACCCTTTTGTGCCTAGAACCCAGGCAAAGAAAAAAGTCCAACCAAAACCACAGATAGCACTAACAGAATGATTCTCAGAAAGAGTTAAACAATTTCTCGGGACACACTCAGGATAAGCTGTAATTTCAGAAGTTAGTGAGCGCTGAAAGCCAGCCCCAACCTACTAAAATCCACGTTTATTCACCTTACACCTGTTCCATGCAACACAATGAGCACTTACAGAATTTTACTGCAGATCTACAAAAAAAGTTTGCACAATAAAGTCATCTGCAGCACATGAAATTACTCTTTTACAACACACATACTTGTATACAGGTGAGATATTTGCTGCTTAGAGCTTCTGAGATGACTGAAGTGACAAAGCTCTCTTCAGATAAGCTGCCAATTTACAAGTCAATACAGCAGGATCAGCCCAAATTTAGTCCTCTGGCCTTCTACACAATTTCTTTGTTAAAACTCTTCTTCTACATTTTTCATGATTGGCATGATGAACTACTGATCGTTCCCTCTAGAGCACAAATCAAAGTGCAGATCACTAAATGGTAAACTAAGAGCATGCCAGGTTTAATTTAGAGAAGAGGGTACCCCAGGTAAGATGTTTGGGAGGCTGGTAAATCTTCTCACATGGCAGACAAAAGAGGCTGCTTATCTTAATGTTGTATCTCAGTGGCTCCACTTAGACAATTCTTCAAGAGCATGAAAACGTGTTCAGATAAAAAATTACTACAGACACACCAAATGCAGCACGTGGTTTCCTGCTAAATTCTTTCACTCTGAAGATAAAAGCACACTGTGAAGTAACTGGTTAATAGAAGCAATGGTCAATCCCTGCAAATGCTCAGACTAGCAAAATCCATCTAAAAATATTATTTAATGTATTTTAAGATAAATATTTTGGCTCCCAACTCCAGTGTTGTGCATTTGCTTGTTTGACACACTGATGATGATCTCAGATGAAATCTAGATGTATAGCTCTTCCTAAAACCAGTTTTCCCAGTTTCTGATGAAGAAAAATCAAGAAACAAAAAATGAAGGACTTCTAGGCACCTTGATTAAACCCTTCTCTTAAAATTATTCAACATATGAAAAATACTTAGTAACTGTAATGCAACGGTGACAAGCCTCAAGTAGAATTTACAGTGGACAGGGAACGGCAAAAATGTTTAGTGATACAAGATATAGAGGATACCTGTCCTAACAGTTCATCCACCTTCTGGGGATACAAAGGGGTGAGAGGGAAGGGACATTACAAACACACAAAATCCCTCTACCAAAAGTACGTCCAGCAGAAGAAAAATAAGTAACTGTTATTCACACAGTATGTTTTTACTGTACCATGACTAAGTGCTATATTAAAGACATTTTATCTTTTCTAAGATTTTGCTTCTTTAAATAGTTTGATAATATTATTTTATATTATAACAATATTAATTTCACTATCATATTATAGTAGAAAGTACTTCTACATCTAAGTTCAAGATAAAGCATAAGCTCCCAGTCAGAGCACAAAACCTGAGGCTTTCTTGGCCAGACACATTGCTCTGCGATCTTTTAATTCATTGCTTAACTAAGTTAAAAAAAACTGTCCCCCACTTAAGTGGAATGTGTAAAAGCTTAGTTGGCAGAAGTTTGACTGGAATGGCAATTATTCAATACCCTGCTCTCAAAAACAGTCTTCAGCCCCTAAGACTACATCCTGAAAGTGGTTGTAACTCAGGTTGCACTGACTGAGAGAAGATAAGAGGAGAAGGATTGTTCATCATCTCTTCTGGTAAAAAACCTGCACAATTCTGTCAGGAGGCAGTTTAAGCCAAGGGAGGAGACACTCCTTCAAGCCCTCCAGCTCAGCATGGGAACTCTGCCACTGTGTTACAATCTGACTGGCTTGAAGACAAGGATAGGAAATAATCCCCCCTGTATCTAAATACAGCTGAGGACCAACTCTGGCTCGGAGTGCACGCCAGTCAAACAGCTCTGGAGCCCCTGCAGGAACACTGGAGACACAGCTCTGGACCCCTGCTCTGCTCTTAACCTCCTCTCTGCACTGGCCCCCATCAGACACAGAAATACTGATGAGAAATAAAGCACTTCCTTGCCTATCAATGCTGCTCTGGTGTCCAGCAACTCTTGCTGGACTATGACAAGACTGAGATTTCCATCAGTGCCACCCCTGCAGAGCCACGGTCCCAAAGCAGGTGTTTGTCCAGGATGAGACATGGACTGAGCTTCCTGAATGAAAAGTTTGTACTTTTTTCGTAAAAGGACATGGGAGTGTCTGGGAGATAGGGAAGGAGGGAGTGTGACCTTTAGGCAAACACTGAACTAATGAGAACCACCAGTAAATTGCCAAAATAACAACATAAACATTTTAACTCTCAAAAACTCAATACAGAGCAAAATCACCTACAGATAAAAATCCTTACACTGACACGTCTCTCAAAAAAGTTAACTGAAGTCATTCTGACCAAGTGAGAAATAAGCATATGAATTATCAAAATGGTTTCTGATACATCTAAATACCACATAAAACCTGTCTATGCTTGTACAACAATGCACACAGACCTATCTTCTGATTTGCCAAAACACTTAGCACATTTGAAAAATGGCATACACCCATTCTCTGCAGAACTCATTTTAAACCTGGATGCTCATGTAAAAAATATTATCCTGACCTAGTCAGCTAAAATCATAAAAATATTATTTCCCTGACATAAGCATTCCCAAAAAAAGTAATAGAAATTAAGTTATCACAACTAAGCAGAAAATGGAGAGTTAAAAGTCAAGAGAGTATTTTGGAGCTTTTTTCTTCCATGAAGCCAGATCTCAATCTTTGAGTAATAAATATTCAAAAAATTTCAATCTGATTGCAGGACATTCCTGCAACAGGTAAACTAACATCTTTAAAAAATTATCTCTAAACAGATTTAGTAATGTATGTACTCATTTTGATTCATTTAGGTTCTTGAGCATATGGATATAAGTTTAAAATATACATACAGACAAACACACAGAGCTTTTTAAAGTACTATTATGAAGTCACAGAATAAGCCGATATCATTAACTCACGCAAATAAAGACAAATCTAGCAGCCAGTACTTCCCCCTTTTTAAAAGTCCTCAGCTAACTACTCGGATCTACACTCCTTTTTTAATTAGGATGCAATGCATTCACACCAACAACCTGTTCCTCCCCTCTTCCAGACTGGCCAAATACTCGTACAACATCAGTGTCTGCCATCCTGTAGCCCAAATCATACCAGGTTACCTCTAAGTTGAACTACTCTCCTGGTTCAGACACTTAAAAAAAAAAAAAAAATTCTAAGCTTGAACGCCATTCTGGAATGAGTTCAAATAAATCCAAAGTGCTTAAGTTTAAATAAAAGAATTTTTGAACCTTGGTGAATGAACCAATTAAGGACAAACAGAAATGCAGGCCTTAAAAATTTCCCAAATTTTCCACTAGAATTAAAAAGAAAAAAAAAAAACACTATTATGTTGAATGAATTTTAACCCCAATATCAGTTTTAAAGGTTGCTATATTTTAAGATAAACACAGTATTTAAATGCAAGACCTCTGACTCAACCTCCATCTTTTAATCTTTGTGTTGAACTAAAACTAGGTTTACATCCTTGCAATGAGGCCCTGTGCACTTTTCCCCAAACTATAACAATGCAATCTCCATTTTGAACAATGCACCTCATTTCCCTCCTTGGAAAGCTACTTTTGTCTTAAAGCCAGTAAATGCTGGATCCAGTTATAGCTCTGATCTCAAGAGCCTTAAAATCCTCGGTGTTTACGGTTTTTTGGTTTATTAAAGTCACTTCAACTTACATGTGCTTCCTTTCCTTTCAACATCAAGCTATATTTGCAAGCACAAGCCAGCCTTTCCTGTATTTAACTGAAAGGACCTCTTTGCAAGGCATGCCTCTCGTTTCCCTTGTTTTTAAATTTAAAGTGAATGCTCCACACACTTTTGACATTGTCTGCAACACGTCCTGGTGGGTCGCGCATTTCTGCAGCCACCAGGTTCCTCACGAACATTTGCAAAGCATCCCCTTGTTCCAGCAAGTGCCGCCCGCCCTCCCTGCTCCTCTCCGTGCACGCGTTTGTGAGCATCTTCCAATGCTCCCAACGTCCCCGGGGTTGCCAGTGGTTATTTGCATACCCCTCTCCCTGGGAGTGCTTGCGGACATCCCTCACATCCTCGCATGGGAGTACGGACCGTATCTGCCAACCTAGAGGGAGCATGTGGGGTGCCCTCGACTTGTATGAGTTCGCCCATGGACTCTCTACCTGGGGTGCTGCTGTAGGTGCTGTGGCTCCTGAAGCTGCTCTCAGTGCAATAACTGGCATCATCTTCATCCTCCATCTCTTCGGGGTAGTCAGAGTCGTCGTCGTCCTCCTCCTCCATTATCTCCTCCTCCTCTTCCTCCTCGGAGTCCTGGTTATCCTCAGGGTCTCCCTCCTCCTCCTCCTCGGACACCATGCTCTCCTCCTCCTCCTCGCTCTCATGATCGTCGTACACCACTTTACTGATGCTCCTCCTGGACGAGGCAGCCCTGCCTGGGCTGTTGCAGCTGCCTCCTGCGCCTCCTCCTCCCCCTGCTCCTGCCGCCCCGGCCCTGCCCCTGCCCTTACCGCCGCTGCCTCCCCCACCGGGGGTGCTGCTGCCGCCGCCGCCCGCCTTCCTCTTGCCGCCCCCCCTGGGCGAGGCGGCGGCGGCGGGCGACGAGGCCTGGGCAGCGCCGGCTCCCTTCTGCTTGGGCCCCGCCGTCTCCGCCTGGGCCGCGGCCGCCCACCTGCCGCGGCTGCTGCCGCGCTGCCGGGAGCGCAGCCCGCCGATGGGGCCCGCTGGAGCCGGGGCGCTCGCTGGAGCGGCGGCTGCCGCCGGCTGCTGCTGTTTGGGCGGCCTGCCGCGCCGGCCCCGCATCGCTGGGCGCTGGCCGAGGGGGAAGGGAGGGGAAGGGCGGCTCGGGAGGGCGCTCGGAGTCCGGACAGGCGGCTACGGGCAAGCTCCGCGCCCCGCGGAGGGCGCGGGGCCGGGGCGGGGGGGGGGCCTGGCCGAGCGGGCCGCGGCTCAACGCGAATCGCCGGCGCCCCGCTCCGGATCGCCGCCGGCCGCCATCTTGTTCCCCGCCTGCGCCTCGGCCGCTCCGCGCTGACTGGGGGAAGCGGCACCAGGCCCCGAGCGCCTCACGTGACCGCCGCGCCCGCCGCCGCCGCCAGGGGGCGCGCCCGCCACGGCCGTGAGGGAGCCGCCGCGATGGGGCGGCCCTCCGACCCCCGGACGCAGCACCCAGCCCGGCACGGACACAAAGCCCGGACCGAACCCGAACCCGGCACCGAGCACCGGCCCCGGATCCGACACCGGCACCGACATCGACCCCAGGCACCGACAACGGCACCGACCCCCAGCCGGAACCCGGCAGCGACTCCCACCACTGACCCCGAACCCGGCACCGACCCCAGGCACCGACAACGGCACCGACCCCCAACCTGAACCCGGCAGCGACTCCCACCACTGACCCCGAACCCGGCACCAACCGCAGGCACCGGCACCGCCCCTTGCCCCCTTATGCTCCGCTTTCCCCTCCGCCGGCACCCGGCGCGCCCCCTGCCCCAGCTCACGGTCCCAGCTCACGGTCCCGACACCGCCGCTCGCTCAGCCGGCCCTGCCCCCTCTCCCCACACCAGAGTCGCTGGGTCCGTGGCCGGGGTCTCTCCCGGAGCTCGACCCGCGCCCCAGGGGAGCCCCCAGGCCCGTCGGGTGCGCGCCGGCCCCCAGGCAGGGGCTCCCCACGGGGGTCTTCATCCCCCGCCCGAGGGTGTCCCCTCGGGAGAGGCTTCCCCCCTGCATCGGCACTAAGCAGCTCTCCTGACCACTGACACTCATCTCTGGCCGTGCTTTGACTCCTCACCCATTAAACCCCTCTTACAGCTTGCCCTTACACAGCCAGCGCCTGTGTAAAGCAAACACTGAGATCACATAGGGACCCACCATCACTGTTTTTGTCCATCCACTTCCTCTATTCTGCTGTTTCCGCAGTTCCCTGGAGCACTAGGAAAGAGATGGGCTCCGTCTATTTTGTATTCCCTCTAGTTGTCTCATTTGCCAGAACCCACAAAGATCTAAAAATCAACAAAAACCAGTTGCACAGTTGGGTTTCCAATGCCACCACTTGAATTCAGGGTATCAGTTTCATAAGCAAAAGCAGTACAAACTGAAAGCCAGCCCAAGGCACAAAAACATCTGGTATTTCTTACAACCACCCTTCCTTTTCATTGCTAGATTGAGACAGCTTCGGGATTTCAGAGAGCCAGAAGTCTTATCATTAGAGAATCAGTCTGTTTACATGTTCATTTATCTCAGTCCCTTGTTTATATTTCTGAGCAAGGTAAAACCCAACACTGGTCATGCCACAAGCATGGCAGCAACATGTCCAATGTGTCATTTAATTTGCATTCTTCTATAGTAATTTTTGAAGCCCTTTTGTTCATTAACTTGTTGCTCAGGCCGAGCACCTCATTAAACCCACAAACCTGCCACAGCATCAAGCACACAACAATGGCAGTAGGGTTTAGCCCAATTTGCACTCGTATATCCAGCTTTTTATCTGCAGCTCTTTTATATTCAGTGTTGCAGCTGCACAGGCTCAGAGCCCTGGTGTGTTTAGGATGATACACACAGCAGCAGCCAACACTGCCCAACCCTATATATGCCTTTCTACTCAATTTGTATTCTGAACCTTTCAAAGTTACTTTATGTCAGGCTGATTTTCGCTACCTCTTACAAGGTTGCAAAGGATTGTGGTAACTCTTTAAATACACGAATACACAGACACACATTTTGAGGGAGGTTATTCCATTATCTTCTTCTGGTATCTTGGGAAAAACACCTGTGCATTCTGTCATCTATACACTGACCATCTAGCAAAGGTACCTAGCACACCTACTGCACCAATGACACAGCCTGTAGCATCGTGAGAGCATTAACACCTCTGAAATACTGAGGAATTTGCGTATTTGCGGTAGATCAAAGGTGCTGAGAATCATGTGCTTTTGAACTGTGAACCAGAATATCTTGTCTCTTAATCCCATCCCGTATCAGTTGGTGATGTGGAAGTGCTTACTGAACAGGACTTCTAAAATGAAAATTATTTAGATGGAGAAATGGGTGCATAGAGAGGTATGTTACCTCTCAGGGACAGGACATAAATTAGTCCTTTCCAACACACACCTCAGTACAGAGAAATCAACCCAATGCCAAAGCCTGCCCATTCCACTCAGAGTAGAACATATTGATTTGGAACTTGGAGTTCCGATTTGGAGTCTGGTGGTAGAGCTAAATGAGCATATTTATAACTGAATTGAATACAGCAGGAGGAGGAATTTTTGGGTGGAGGCCCTACCCTGCCTCCATCCTCAGGACAGATGGAAAAAAAGACTCCTTTCACAAGGCACTTTGGAGAAGATGAAGAGCCCAATTGTTCCAAGCGGTTGTCTGGGTAGGTTCCCTTCTCCAAGAATAAGGGAAAGAACTTAACCTACAGCTGGATGGCATTCAAAACAAGTGAGCATATGCTCTTGCTTAAATTACTGAGATGCTTGTGTCCAGTCCTTCACTCCAAACTATTTCATAACTTGTGTTAGGAATTGCATTTAGGTGTTCAGCTCTCAAATCAGTTCCACGTACGTTTTTCTAAGATACCAAAGGTGTTGCTGAGTAACGTTCCACTGGAGCTCAGCTGCAGACTGGAAGTCAGTTGTAGGAACAAAGGGCTTACATGACTTTTTTGCTGAGGTAATTCAATATGTTTCCAATTGCCATTTTATTTAGTGTGATGAAAACCAAAGTATACCAGTATACCAATATGCTGAATTCTACTAATATTCAATCACATCATTAGTAAAAATAAGTAAAAATAACATTGTATTTGCTGTTCTGAAAATGTACTGATTATCTTGTCCCCAACAATCCATCTTATACTTGACTCCAAGAAATCCAGCATTATGCTTCTGTCCATTTCCCCCTACTCCAGATGAGCTTTCATTTACATGAATACAGTCCCACAAGTATCTTGTAACAAGTCAGCTGTAAGTGAATGCCTCATCAGAATAATAATTCAACAGATACCTGTAAAATCTTCAACAAATGTTGTTTACATAAAACTTTAGTTCATCACTTTGTATTTCAAAGGGAGTCAAAACCAATCTAAGATATACTTTGAAATGCTAGAATTCAAGCAGTATAGATGACATTAACTAAGCTGAAGTGTTCAATAGTTGAAAAAGTACTTAGAGAAAACAAACTGATGTAGGTAAGAATATTCTTATTTTAAATTCCAGTTTTCTTGTTCAAAATACTGAAAGCAACTACTACCAGTGCCAAGTCGTCACCCTCTGTATGAATCTTTAGCTGCCACTGCAGCGGGGTTTTGTTTTTAGAATTTTAGTTTTATATACATTTGGTACTGACAGTGTATAAATAAAACTAAAATATGTCAACTTCCAAAGTGTCTTGAGCCTTTTAACTGTGTGTGCAGCTCTTTCCAAGTTACACAGCCCAAGATGGGCAAGTTATGCCCCCAGCATTTCTGCCATAACCATCTTGTGCTTAGCCAAGAATCGTGTGGTATTTTAGGATGTTCTCATGATCACATATCAGAATTCTACATGAAAATATAAGCAAGCATCCAGCTTCTCATCAATCAAAAAGAGAGCTTTTAATACACAAGTTTCAAACTTACAACTCCCATGTAACTACCGAGTAACCAGGCTCCTCCTATGTAGAAAACAACTTTCGACAGCCCCAATATGGAGTGCTAATACATCCTTGTCATAAAAGGAATCAATAAAAAAGAAATGTGTTAATAACGAATTTCAAATTCAAATAATTTCCAGCACTTCAATAGAATAGGTCTGAGATTCTCTCAGGTGGTTCAGTCTTTGTAACTCCCGCAAACTTCCTTCAATCTTGTTGAGTTCTGAGTAAAACCGTACCTGAAAAGAAGAAACAGAGACATTTATAGTAAAATACATTTTAATTCTTTTAATACATCATCATACTGTGGAACTATCTGTGGTTCTGCACAGTTTAAGCTATTTAAACCAAACAAACAAAGCAGCTTTTGAAAGCCAAATGAGACAGAGGCAACTGCAATTCATGCTCAGGAAGGAGCATACAGAGGAGGACTCACATTATTTGTTTCACTGAATAATTTGTTGTTGTCTGTCTCCCCCCTTTCTCAACATCCATATTCCAAATCCAACTGAAAATGAAATAATTGTCCCAGAAGATGCAACTTACTTGGGCTCTCACAAACTTATGCAGGTTTGAAAGCAACTCCTTTGCTTCTGGCAGCATCACCATGACAGTGAAGTGAGCATCAAGTAACAGGCACATCCAATCCATGATCTGAAGACAAACAAGAAAAGTACACTTACACTTCCCAGTCTGGAAATGACACACATTTGGCTCTAAAAGCTGAACTCTGAAACATTAACTTCTAATGCAAAATACATGGGTTCACATTTTAAAGCATATTTTAAGGTATATTTGGGTTTTGATTATTAAAGTGTTACATCTGACTTCACAGAGGTTACATTAACAGACAATACTTAGTAGAATGAATGTAGGCATCAACCGATTTTAGATATTCCCAACTACTCACCAAGTTACACACCACAGAAAGGGAAGGAAGTACAGTTCTTAGAATGAGCTGCTCACCTGATTTATCGTGGGGGAGCGTATTCCAGGAAGAGTGGTGTTAACTTTTTCACTGCATTTCACATACAGGTAATATAAATACCTGAGAAATAGCTGGAAGTAGAAAAGTCAGAACATTTGTAAAGGACAAGCATTTAATAGACAGAGGGATTTTTTGTTTTTGAAAGCAACATAGATGCCTGTATATTACATATTAAAAACAAGTTTTATGCTTCTCTTACATCACCCATAGCTGGATGTTTGAAAATTCTCAGCAATATTCAGTGTAAATTACATTCAGGGGTAACCACTGTTCCAAGAGACATGTCAGAGCTGAAATCAGCTTTGCTCTGATGTGTGGGTTTTTTTTGAAATCACTGGAAAATCACACATATGCTCAGGTACACACAATTCTTGAAGTTATATTTCAGCTTTTGAGAAATGGGGGAGTTTGGTGGGGTTTTTTCCTAAACTGAGGGGGATCTAGATTTGTATTACATTTGGGATTAAACAGAGTTTGTTTCTCATAATTTCTGAACTCCTGTTTCTGATAGAACTGACTAAATTACTGTGTCTTTTTCCTTTCCTAAAAAGCATCTAAATCGCGCAAAGGTAACTTGCTAACAGAATATGAGCATTTTCCAGTCAGACTGGGTCATACAGAGGGTTTCTTACTTACATGTTCCAAAATAAGCAAGGACTACAAAAATTAGGAAGATTTCCTTAAGTACGTGGAAAAACACCATATTCCTTAATATTAAATCTTATTAGGCATCCTAATTTCATTTCCATGCATTAGTTTGTTATTCAGACTCCTGAAAGAATGGTGAATTTCTCACATACAACTGAAAAACTCTCTTCCCTTTCCCTCACCACAAAATAATAAGGGTTTTAAAACCTTTTAATGTTAAAATACTTACAATAGCTTCTTGAGCTGGAAGGTTTTTCAGGTGAGGCAAAAGAAACGTTTCAGTGTAAGCTGAATGGAGAACAGCATTTCTGTGCAGTGCTATTAAGGGAATAACACTGGAGGAAAATACCAGTTTGTACAAACCAGAGTGAATTCTAAATAGAATATTTCTCCAGGTTTTTGACAGAGGTCCTATTTGAATCTTATTTCTATCATGAAATATCTACAGCAATAGAACCATCACAATACAGTTAACTTGAACAGTTCTATCCGCTGCAAGGGTGTAACTGCCTGATGTGTTTTAACAGGCAAATATCCAAATCACTGATACCATTTTCTCTTAAGTAGAGAAAGATTATTGCAAAAGTGTAATAAAACTAAGTTTAAATTGGTGTAGATACATTCTAAAAGCTAAACGTTTCTATTTATATTCTAAACAGTTTTTCTACTGAGTAGGAACTGCTCTTATGAGAGCTCAGAAACTTTCAGCAGTAACAGAAGATGTGCCTTTTGGCAATACCAAATATAAACATCCACAGCACATACAATGCTCTGGCTTCCCTTCACCATGCAGAGGATACAATAATGCTGCCTTCTGAAGCCCAACAGGGCAGGATTCACCATCACTCCCGGATTGGGCTTCCTTTGGGATTTTGGTATCATACATGTCCTGGTCCATCTCTGCACTGAAACCATTTTCTACAATTTCAGTCTTAACTTCTTTATCGTCGGATTCAACATCAATGTAACAGATCACAGAATCTAGATTCACATCTATATTTTGAAGATGGGCTTCACTAATGCTGCGGAAGAAAATTTAATGCCTTGAATTATTAGCTTTAAAATCAGCAATGCCATCAACACACATAATAAACTCTCTGAAGCTTATTATAAAAGCAAAAACATAGACTAAAATTTGGTGAAGAAAAAAATACTCATTTCAAGTTACCTTAAAAATGTTTTCAGGCAAGCATAAGTAATTTCTTCAGGAATATCTGGAAACCGTTCTAGGCAGATTTGTAAGAGATGCATATCTTTTTTCTCCAAAGCAACAGCCATTAAATCTGGACATAAACTATAAAAATATGAAATTAATAGGTTGCACAGTCCACACCCACTGAGAACTACACTGACAACTAAGGTAATAGTACTTATCTTCCTCCCCAGATGGATTTTTACGTAAAACACCAGCTTCATCAGAAAATAAGCACCTTTGGTATTAAATTGTGATAATTCAAGAGAAACTTGTAAAGAACTTCATTTCTATTTTTTTAAATTGATTTTAAAGACTACTCCTTACACTAAAAAATGCAGAGTCACTACCTGTAGGACAAGTCCCGGGTTTCAACAATCTCCAGCAGGAAATTTTGAGGGTAGTACTTTGGATTTCTTTTACATCTGTCTGTAAGGGCAGTGACCACACAGCCAATGGCGGCTTGCAGATCTGGGGTTGGTGCTTTTGACATCAGTTGTCTTAATTCAGTTTCCAACACATAAGTAGAAGCATCCTGGAAAAGACAAAAATACTGTGCAACTCAGAAATACAAGGCACAGGTTTGACAACTGCCCTGGCATTAATTAGACCAAGTAGAAGCAGACCTACTTTGGAATTCAAGTTACAAAAATCCCTCGCCACTCTGTGTTTTGATAGCATAGTTTCTCTCAAGCATGAAAGAGCTAAATGAGGTAATTCCTCATTCTGAACTCAGGTAAGCAGTACCTGCTCTCAGTAACTGCTCATGGATTAATCACCTGTTACTTCAGTAACAATACCAAAGTGTCCAGCCACAAGTGAACTGCAGATAGTTTCCCTTCCTGTATGACCTATTATAACACTTACAGCAAGTTCTAGAAAGGAACTAAAGAGCTTATTACTGTATTTGCAGTGGAATTCCTGACAATTCCTCCAACTTCTTACAGCTGAAATGCCTTCAACAAAATTAAAGCCATAAATAAGAACCTAAACAAGCAAAGTTCAGATGAAATATCCTCTGTTATTTACTGTAAGACACTATCATTAACAATGAACAAATTTGTGCGAGTTTCCAGAACTCAGATGTTATAAGCCCTGTATTGTACAGCTCTCAAAACACGTTCCTGTGACAAAACTTAGTTTCATCATGCCCAAATTCCGTTCTTACACAACAATATCCTTCAACTCACCTGTTCAAGGCAGCTTGGTCAACCTGGTATGTGCAAGAGAACATGGAAAGAGATAATGGCTTAAGAGACACCTATACTATTCTGAGAGTGTCTAAACACTACTTGAGGATATTTGGGTTACTTACTTTGAGATTTAGTAAGAGCTGCCCAACTGATAAGGCCTCTGGTTGTATTTTAGCAACAGTGCTCCTTCTTGATCTTAACTGTGGTCAAGAAAAACATAGAGTTGTTATTCAGCTCCGAAATATTTAAGGACTTCAAGCAAGATAACTGGGTACTTCACATGTCAACTTGCTGTCTGGACTATGATTACTAACTGCAATTCCAGAAACAGTGTTAGAAACAATCAGTAACAGATAAAGTGAAATTTCTTTCTGCTGCAACACCTAAAAGTAGCAGCATGGGGAAGAGACAAGACAAACAACAACCTCACACGACCCTAATTCTAACTTACATTCATTTTGGACTCTGCTTTCAGAGCTACAGACTCCTGGGACTGAAAGGAAACCACCAGCTCTTCATCTTCCAGGGTATTCCAGTTCACAAATGAGGACACATCTGTGAACATACAAATGAAACTATATGAAGGTAACACTTACAGCACATTTATTGAAGCATGAATATTGCACCAACTTCTCATGCTAATAGATACTTTCTAAACTACAATCCAAGTGATTTTATGCCAAGAAAGCTGCCAGTTTTATTTCAACAGCAGGTAATTTTATGACCTTTCTTTATACTGTTTCTCCATTTTGCCTCTGGGAGCAAGAGAAGTAAATTATTACACAATTTATCCTGAGCATTACTTGCAACATTTTACCAATACAATGTTTGATTAAACCACTATGACAGTAGAATTTTAAACTGAAGTTGACAAACTAAGGTTTGACATTGCCCTATCTAATCACAAACTCTTTGAAAACACTTTTTAGGAAACAGCACTTCACTTTGTTTTCAGTATTCATCATCAGCATTCCAGTGTTTTCAGTAATTCCAGTAGCTGAATGACAATCCAGGTTAAATGAAGCCACCATAAATTCAGATGTCTGTGTGTTTTGTTGTTCCCAGCACCAGTAAATTTAACAGCCAGGAACACGGTACAGTGTGATTTGCTTCAAGCTGTTGAGATTCAATTCATTTTATAGGACTGTGTTAAAATAACTTTTATACGATTTCAGATGTCTTCCTTTTACAAGCTCTTTTCACCGTAATTAAAAAAAAAATTCTTACCAGGGTTTTGACTGTCCTTGAGCTTTCCCACAGCAGCTGCCAAGGATGATGTTTCACACTTGTACATAATTACAGTCAACACTTTCCCATGAATTAAAAAAAAATTTTCCTCATAACACCACAACTGCAAAATAGTAAAATGTGTCATTAATAAGATGAGCAGAGAAGTGAGTTCCTGCACTGATGTGTAACTCCTTCCTACAAAGTTCAATTAGAAGTCAGTGATCAGATTATTTAAAATTATTTTCAGTAGGTTTAACATTTGTTAGCAGACCTTCACTAACTGCTGATTTTAAATACAGAAATTAGAAGTGTTCTGTTCAGTATTTTTCCAGGGATGCCCTTAAGTACAGCAGTTCCTCCAAGGCATTAAGTCCCTTTTCAAGTTTCCTCTTGTGCAATTTTAAGACAAAAGCAGTCAGCTGTTCTGGCTCACCAGTGCATTTATTCCTTAGGTGCTATTTTACCTATTTGACTCCTGAATAGCTTGAAATGCTGTTCGGGAGATCATAGAATCATTTAGGCTTTCAACTGCAAATTGCCTGAACAGAAGAGACACTGTTGGGTTTTGTGTTCAGTGATTTTATTCACACCAAATAATCAAGACCATGAGATGTGACAAAGTACTAAATTATCAGAGAAATCCCCACAGGCCACAATTCTCCCAATGAATATTCTGACAGAAATTGCTCATCAACTGGTCAGTATTAATTTTGCTTCAGATATTGCATTCACTGCTCCTCCAGCAGCAGCAGAGCTCTGCAGCCCAACACTCCCTTCCCTGCTGTCAAATGCATAAAGCTCAAGGACCCCAAACCCATGAGCTTTACCTGGCCGTTGGTCCCCAGGGGCAGTTCCTTTGAGGTTTGCAACGTCTGAAATTTTGTATTCCATATGCTCAGGCACTCTAAGGGAAGTAAGAGATAGAGGTTATGATCCCAAAAGTAACATAAATGCTACGTTTGCCTTTACTACTTTCAGTTACAAACGCTGCGGGAAACAGAAATAACTGTTTCAAAATAGCTCGGCCAGTATTCAGCGTCAGGAATTACATCACTCAGGTTACATCTCAATTTAAAGATGAGTTGGTTTTCCAATGAAGAGCTTTAAACCAGAAGCTGGGACAAGAGGGACAGCACAATTTTCCTGCCTAGTGCTTTGCCCAAGGAAATTTTAGACCTTACAACATCTTTATATGATTTTTCAAGTTACCTCTGGGTTCTTTCCCAGGTACAGCCAGACTGCCCAACACTGCAATGTGGTCTTTGTCCAGGACAACTAAAGATGTTCCTTTCAGAACAGTTCCTGGGACTGAAAAGTTTAGTAGTAGTGACTTGGACAAAATTTCTTCTTCCTCAGTATCTTGCTGCAGAGGTATCAGAACCTGGTACACAGAGTCATTGGAATCTGTAAAAAAAAAAAAAAAAAAAAAAAATCACTCTTTTACAATTGGTTTTTGTGGGAAAAAAAACCTGTTTGATATGATATAGCAAAAGAACATCTAAAAAGACAAAATCCAGTGAATGCTGAAAGAAGAATTAATACAGGATATTTAAAGCACTCACTATGATCCAAAGCAGCAAAATAAAGCTATAGCAATAAGGGTATAGTGAGAGCTGCAGGGTACAAGTGATCACAGGTAGGAACAGTTCACCTTTGCAGCCATTAAAGTATCAGGAAGGTTTAATTACTACTTGTAGCTGTTTTAAGAAGTTTAAAAAACTAAAAATATTAAACAGCAATTCATAAATATCAACATTTTATGTCCTTCCATACAATTCTTTCCTTCATTATCCCATCCCATTAGAAAATATAACTTACACAAACACAGAAGTGTGACAGTTTGGTTTGTTATATGTGCTGTGAAACACAGTGGCTTGGATGCTTCCTGTTGTTCAAGCTTGTATTTGTGTAGACTACTCAGCTTAGGTTTCTGTACATAGACAAAAAAATCCCCACCCTAAAACAAAAAAAGAAAATAAAGCTTTCCTTTAATTTACACAAAGAAAATATAACAGAAATTCAGATATTAGTACTGCTTAACTTTGGATGTTGTGCAAAATTAGGAAATTGTGTTTTCTATAGGGCATCAGCCTAATTCAGAGAATCCACAGACTCTACAAGTAAAGAATATTCTTATTTGATGCAACAAATGGACTCACAGGAAGAAGTATTTGCATGAAGACAGATTTACGCATAATTCCTTTTTTAAAAACATACATCCTATTCAACAGTTCTTCTCAATGAGCAATGAAGAGTCACACAATGTCTACTGTATTTCATCTTATTAATTGCTCTCTGCAGTTCTAAGAGCCCTGTTTCTCAGCCCTGAAAGCAACACAACTTCCATTTAACTGCTGTATTGATTAAATCAGGATAATGATTCCACTAAAAGCTCTTAAAATCAAATAAATCAGGTGATGGATTTTGAAAAAAGCCATTCAGGTCTCCTGGTATGATTTTTAAAATAAAAAGTATTTAACTCACTTTCTCAGTAGTGAAAATTAAGACAGGTTGTTGGCCTTCCATAAAAGCTCCACTCCACCTAAAACCAGAAAGCTGGATGAACATCTTTCAAACTCTAGGTTTATACAAAAAGTCGTATCACTATTCCTTAGGCACCTTTCAATTTTTAGGAAATCTGTAAAAGTAATTCTAACATTTTAAAAACAATGTGTTGGAACAAAACACCCAACCCCAAGATCTTGGTCTTTGATTTCCCCCCATCTCCTCAAAAAAGGGAAAAGCTTTCATCATCGCAGTTAATTCCTCTGAATCATCACAAAGTGGCATCACTTACCTGATGACTTCATCTGAGATAATGTTTTCAATCTCCTGTTGTGGGGCTTCCAAAAGCACATCCAGCGTCCGAACCCCACCTCCCCTGAACAGCACCACTGGCCCCCCATTGGGCAGGGAATGGATCCTGTACACATCTGCTGAGAGCTGCAAGAACAAAAACAAATCTCTGTTCTCTGCTACATTACCCTGAAAAGTGAGTGCTTTATTCATTATTATAACTTTTTCCAATAAAATTTAACAGAAGAATGATGAACCTTTAAGATCCTTAATAATATAGATCTAGTAGCTGCTGATTTGTTGAAATGCCACAAATAATGCAAATCACTACCCCCAAAAAAAAAAAAAAAAAGCCAGGAAAATGTCCTGATGAGCATCATATTCCTGAATCACATCATAAAAACCATAACAGGGTCAGGAGGTCACACAACCGCTCTACAGCAACACACAAAGTGTTGTTTAACACATCAAGCAGCAGAACACAAAGATCTGTAATTGAACACAATTCATCATCTTTAAAGAAAGTCCAATCATTTTAAGACAAATATTCTGATAATAAAGTCAATGCAAGTGGATTCCTTGCAATACTCCAGAACATCATGAAGCATAAGTTAAGCTAAAATGTAATATGGCCAACACTATGAAAATTAGAGCATTTCTTCCCTCCACGGGGATCCAAAACACATAGAAGAGAACACATGAAGGAGACTTACTGTTGCTTTAAAGGCTTTGTCCAAGTTAATGTCTTCATTCTTCCATATTCTTAAAACCTTTAAGACAAGCATCATTTTTAGGTAAAACAGTAACACACAGACTTGTCAGCACTCAAAACACCAGCAATTGCAACAGGAGGGAAACACACAGGGAGTATTCACAGTGACTTGAGTGGGAACTGGCCCAGGAGGGGCAGAGACAGCAGGAACTGAAACCAAGCTCAGAAATCCTGAATTGGAAAGGACAGGAAAGAGTAAGGAAAAAGGCACAGCAGAACTGTAAATGAAAGTAGATCAGAGTGATGGAGACAGTGAGATAGAGTTGGCCTGATTTCCACAAGCAATGCAAGGCTAGGAGTGGTATTTCATCAACAACAATGAAAAGCCAAAGACCCAGCATGATCTAAGCAAATGCTACACATACACACAGAAACTTTTAACTGTGAAACAAGAGCAGAAGAACAAGGATGGGGTCTGAACTACTGTAACCACTCCAGTACCATGACCATGCAGTTGTAAATGTCACCCAGGTTGCAACAGGAAAAATAACTTATCCTTAGGGAGTGTGTGCATGAGGCACTGAGAATCTCCTGTGTTTAAAGGACCAACAGACTGAAGATGCTCATGCCACCAACATGCTGAGGGTCCCCACATGTTCAACCAGAAATGTCACACTGCTGATTTTGTCCCTACTTACATTCCCTCAAGAAAACCCACGACATCCTTTTTTCCTCTAAAGAAGGATGAAGGCTCTCACCTTGTCGTCATGAACTGCGATGTACTCATGGGTTTCAAAGTTGCACACAACAGGACAGGTGAGAATCTGCCCGTGTTTAACTGACCAACAGCCCAGGGGCTTCTGATCCGAAATCTACAGAGTCAGAACAAAGACACTGCAATTAAAATACAACATATGAAAGATCACTTTGGGGACTTCTCTCATGACAAAAAGGAAATGCAAGGCAGCCACATCGGATCTGAATTAGAATATTAAAATATGGAAACCGCTATACTCAAAAATTCCTCTTGAGCATTCCTGTTTCCACCTTTAACACCAACAGTTTCAGAACAACAGGAAAGAACTCTACATTAATTAGATTTCTTTTCATGTAAGAAATAACTTTGACCTGTAACAGTCTGAAGGGCTTATGCCATGAAGCACAGATACAAGGCACCACTTTTTCGAAGGGCAGATACTAATTTTAATTGCTAGTGTAATTTGCTTTTAGTGACTAATACAATCATACACAGACTTGTGCTTTTTTTCTTTCTATTTCAAGGTGAGTTACTGAAACCAAGAGCAGGGGATTTTGCTGTCTGAACTCCTGTTCTGTGTGATTCACACCCAACTGCTCTGAGGGCACTCAACCCCCTCTCCTCACTCCAGAGTACACTGGGCATATTTATAACACAGTTATGTTCTCACATATGGTCTTGGCACTGGGAATAAGGAACCCAAAGGAGGTTGCATCATCAACCCACTAAGATCATGGAATGGTCTGAGTTGGAAGGGACTTTAGATCACCAAGTCCCACCCCCTGCCATGGGCAGGGACACCTTCCACTATCCCAGGTTGCTCCAAGCCCCATCCAATCTGGCCTTGGACACTTCCAGGGATGGGGCAGCCACAGCTTCTCTGGGAACCTGTGCCAGGGCCTCTCCACCCTCACAGGGAAGAATTTCTTCCCAATATCCAATCGAAACCTACTCTCTTTCAGTTTAAGCCCATCCCTGCTTGTCCTGTCACTACAATCCCCAACCGAATGGATGTGATAGTCAGCTAAAGACAAACTCAAATATTTGCCTTAAAGTTTCTTATTATGGTCTACTGAATAACAGAGACCAGAACACACTTTTCGTTTCAGGTGCTGCAAACCAAAATCTTCCGTGCTGCAGCCAGCAGGACAGCACCTGACACTGAGCTGACAGCCCAGAACCTGGAACTGCAGGTAACACGTGCCTGTGGCTTCGCGACGGAAGTGTTTTTTGGGACGGGGAATGGACAGAGAACATCAGCAAAAGGAAAACTACTCGGACAAGCGCCCGAGCCGCCCCATGTTCCCGGGCAGAGGGAGCGGGGGCAGCGGGGAGCGCAGGGGGCAGAGTATGGCCGGGCCGGGCTGGACCCGCTCCTGGGCCGGGGCCGTTCCCCGCCCCGCCTCCCACGGGGGATGGCGGCTGCAGGTGGGGGCGCCCGGGGACAGACAGCGGGGCCCGGGGACAGACAGCGAAGTCTGGTCCGGACAGGCAGGGTGAAAGGGAATACGGGAGGCACCGCGGCCCCGGCCCTGCCCGGGAGAACCCCCACCTAGGCCGGGGCTACCCGGGGCGGCGGTGCCGCCCCCGAGGACGCGCGGGCGGTACCTTGAAGAGCGTGGCGGCCCGGCCGCGCTCGGTGAGCAGCACGAGGTCGCGGCCCGGGCCCGGCTCCAGGCACAACCCGGGGCCGCCGCCGCCGGGGCCAGGCCCGCGCAGCGTGAAGCTCTCGCACAGCGCCGCCATCTTGGCCAGGCCGGGCTCTCGCGAGAGCTGGCGCGACGCGCGCGCCCCAGCGTGACCCGGGGGCGGGGCCGGCCGGGGTCGGGACAGGGCCGGCGCTGTCGCGACAGGGAGTGAGCGCTGCTGTCGTGCGGCCCTGCCCGGCCGGGCCTGCGCCTTCCCCCGAGCGTGCAGGGCGGCTCTGCAGCGGGCTTCGGCAGAGGGTCTGCGATGACGCTGCGTTCCGAATGTGTTAGATACAAAACCTAAGGAAAGACGATGATTATTATCCTCAGAACATCGTCAGAAAGCGGGACAGTCAGGGATCCATGGGCACTGCCCTTATTCAGGCGTTGCCGGGGCTTTTCGCGCACTGTGTCCATCGCTCCTGCACCGGTTCCCACGGTTGGTCCCGCAGTGCCGAGCGTATGCTAATGAGAGGTCAGATTTATGCTAATGAATGGATCACGTGCACGCCAATGAGAGGGCTCTCGTCTATGTTAATGAGAGGTCACGTGTATGTTAATGAAAAGCGGTCACGTGTGCGCTAATTTGCACGAGGAGTGGAGGTGGAGGCTTCTGTGGGGTTTAATGTGCGCGCAAACCCCGCTGGATTTAGGGTTGCACCGGGATGCGGCCCCGCCCTGTGCGAGGTGCCCTGTAAGGCACAAGGTGGGGTTGTCCTCTCTGCCGCAGCACAGCCTGGCCCCGCCGACCGCGCAGCCGGAGGGTTCCCGTCAGGGTTTCACCACTTTGTATTTTCTTGTGTAGGATTTTGAGTGTGTGCAGATTTCAGTGCAGCCCTACCCAGGAATAGGAGCCCAAGCTGTAAAAGACATCAAATCAAACCAACAACCAACAGCGACAGGTCAGGCCGGGTCCCTGGGGGTCACTTTGGGACTGGGCACTGCCCCATCTGCTCAGCCACGCCTGGCTTTGGTGGCAGGGCCGGGCACAGTGACCCCAGCAGGGCTGCCGAGATGTCCCCGGCGTGCGCGGGCTCTGTCCCCTTTGCGCCGTGTGATTTCCAATCTAAGACATTTCCAGTCCCCTCTTTGTTTCCTCTGCCCTGTCCCACGCTGCTCTGAAGCGTTTCCCTCCTGAATGAGCGCTGCCGTTCCTCTGGAGCAGGGAAAGCTTCGTTTCTATGGAGAAAGTCTCTGTGTAAAAGCTTATGAAGAATCGTTGTACAAGGGAAATTTCTGTTGACTAAAATTAACTGACTTGGAGACAAGCCTGAGAGGATTCGAGTGGTCTCTTTTCCAGTATTTTCCAGTTACTTGGTACAACATGGAGCTGCCAAACCCTGCATAAAGAATTAGATTCCCCACTGAAAAACTTCCTTGTCAACCAAATGGTTGACATTTGCAAGTGAATGGGCTAATGCCAGACTAATGGGGCACCTGCCCCGGTAAAACTTTTACAGAGCTGAGGCACAACAGAACCCAGGAGAAGTTGTAAGTGCTTTAAATTTTCCTCACAAAGCTAATTCTTTGTGCTATTTAATTTTGAGGAAGTGACTTGCAGCGCTGGGGTAGAAATGTCAATGGTACATGTTAATGAGGAGGCTCCTGCCTACAGGAGACCCAGGAAGAGAAAACAGCCACCATTGTAAAGAATAGTTGTTGGTAGTTTATTTACAACAAAATGCAAGGAAAAATACAATATTAAAAATAATAAATAACTTGGAAAAAAACCAGAAACTAAGTGATATGAGAAAAATGACAGTCAAATTCTCGTGCTGAGCCTTGCACTATTTAACGTGCAGAGCAAATCAAGACTTGGTCCTTCTTTGATGGTGGTGATGTATTGCCTGATGTTGCCATCAGTGCTCTAGATAAAAAAAATTAATTACTGGACATACAGAATCACGTGGAATTATCACAGAAATGAAATAAACCAATAAAACCTGTTTTAGTGACACCACAAAACTACAGGAGATAGTAATTCAATGACTATGCTGTTCATTTAAAGCAAAACATTGTTAGACTTATTTAGCAATTTTAACTTACACATAGAAAACCAAGTCCAAACGATGGCAACAGAAAGTCTCCTATTGACAAGATCTTGAATTGTCTCTTACTGCACTCACTAATTCATAAAAAGCATATACATCTGGCTTATTTCAAAGGATAACACATTATTTTGAAGTTGTAGTGCAGCAAGCTTCAAAGCAGTTTTAACAAAGTATAGCAGTCTTGTTACAAACTGAAATCCAAGGAACAAATATTTCAGTTTCAGTCTCTACAGCAGCAATTAATGCAAGTTGGCTACTAGATGTCACAAAATCACCTTCCAGAATAATCAAAAAAGCCAAAGAACAAGGTCAAATTGTTTCTTCCCATAGGATTTATCCAGTCCTTTACAAAATTAACCATTACATTCATAAGAAATCCCATTAAGTACGTGTTTCAGGAATGTGCTGCTCCTTACAACTTTTATGGGTCCCTCCCTTTTTGAGTTTTTAGGAGATCGACCCTTCTGAAGCTGCACTGAATTGCCAGTTGTTTTGTAATGATTGTTCTGTCCAAAGTACACACAAGTACAAGCAAAGCTTGGAGTTTTCATAGAAACCTGAACAAACTCATCACATTTTTTGCTCTAAACTGTATTCTCCTTGATAAAAAATTCCTTGCCAAGTCCTAGCAGAGCTGCATCACGAAATTCTTGTCACTGTGGCACAGAAGAGGAACACGACTGTGGTGCCTGCTCGGCTCTGCTGCCAGGCACCATGCTCTGAAGCTGTACTCAGTAAATAACCACAGCTTTTATTTTTGCAAACAAAGTGAGGAACACCTGCCAAACTCTCTATTTTAATTCCAATAAACATGTTTGAAAATACAACAGAAAGCACTGGGAAAAATCAGTACTGAAAACAACCCCTTCTCCTCAAGGTGTTACACTGAAATACTAAGACCTTCCTTCTCATTTCATTTCATGTGGGTTTGTGTACTTGCTGGGAATATTCTATCTTACCCTAAATAGCAACCAACCAAACAGAAAAAGACATTTAAAGATCGTATTGACCAAATGAGTGGTGACTGGTGGAGAGAGCAAGGCAGAACTCAGCACTGGGTACTTCCACAGGCAGTGAAAGCCTGGGGTACTCTTATCCAAAGCAGGGACACATTACAGATCTTTTAATTGGCCTTGATTAGGCAGCAGCATGGAGGCAGAGTGGCTGTTCCTGACCCTGCCAGTGGTGAATGGAGCTGTGGGGACACTAAAGCTGGGCACATCTCTGCCAGGCAGATATTCAAATCTGTCCTGTTCAAGTAAGCTAATAATTTTCACAAATGTCTTATCCCCAAACCTACTTAATATCATAATCAATTATCCACCCAGGATTGGAAATCAATCAGTTAAACATGAGTAAAGGTGGGACTGCTGTGATCTAATAATCTGTGTCAAACCCAGATACCAAAATGTGAATAGAAACAGCCACGTGTGAGCACGAGGACACTGTGAATAGAGCTGAGTAAATTTGTATTGGACAAATTAAAAATCCATTGAAACAGACGTTCAGGTGGAGCAGACCTGAACTATTTCTGTATGGGCCAAAGTCAGGCAATGAGAAAACAACCAAACAAAGCTTTATGTTTTCAAAGGCTTCCCTTTGCTGCTAATATTCCAATCTTGATACTAAATCAATATTAACAATAAAAAGATTACACATGATCCTATGATTCGATAATGTGCACCCTTGTTAAGCTGAAATCATAAACCAATGTAGGAAAGTTTTGTTTTCAGTATTACAGCGGCTTCTTTTTAAACAGAACATCACCCATCAAGTCACCAATCACTTGGAATTACCAGCTCTGGGAAGAAAAGCAAAGCCAAGCATAGACAAGACATGGGAGAATGCAGGAAGTCAGACCACAGCAAACCTACAGAGAGCTCCTGGATTTTGCTGGCTGCAGGATTTTCACTATCAGACAAATGAACACTTGTTTCAGTGCAGGTTGGCAGTGGAATTACTTCTGCCCCTAAAACTTCCTGCTAAATACCACACATTCCACAAAACTTGTACTGCAGCTGCAGCCAGCGAGGAGCTCAGTACATTTCAGCCACTGTGCCCCAGGTATGGGCACCCCCAAACTGAGTGTTCAATATTCAGTGATAGCTCAGTTCTGGAGAAGTCTCTTTTTTTCTCAATCCATGAACCATGTCAGTGGTGGTACAAAGTATCACCCACTTGGATCATGATTCAGGTAAGAGCCGTCATTCCCTGGGAATTGAACAGTGGCCCATTGAATGTCACCAAGAGACAGGAACTGCAGCAGCCCTCAAACAGTAACTTGTGTGGAAGAGAGCAAAGTGCCCCAAAGCGGGGGCAGCGGGAAAAGGGTCTCGCTCAGTTTATGCATTTAACAGGAAGGAAGGAAGGAAGAGACCACTCCTGCCATTTATTTTTCTCCTTCTTCCACAATCTACGCTTCCCTCTGAGAAACATCCTTGTCTACAGTTTAATTCCTGAGATTTAAGAGTGATTTCACACACAGACCAGGAAGAGCACTTCTGGCTGCTCAACATCACCCACGATTTGTTTGCTTTTTAAAGTGACTGATTTTGTCCCCCTTCTCCAGACGAGGCAGTCCCTGGATCCAGCTGTCTGTCAGCAGATTGTTCTGTTTAGCAAAGATGTGAGGCAGGAAAGCAAAAGGAGTGTTGTTTTCTTCCCTTTACATTCAAGGTCTCCCAGCCTGACTACCACTCTTCTTCCAGCGAGGAAAAGACAGAATTCATTGCTTTTGCTTCTTAACTGACACAATTCAGCTGCTTTTTTCAATGTCACAGAACACCATTGATGAACACCAACACACTGAGTTCACAAAAGGATGGGGAAGAGCTAGTAAAATACATTATCTACATGAAATAGGTGGTTTCTTTTACAAATTCATTGCAAGGTAGAAATAGTTCAATGACCTCAAAGTCAGTATAGTTAATTACAGCTGGGGCTTTGATACAGTGATATTTTAGGTTTGAAAAGATTTGTGTTTTATATTTTAGGCCCCAAATCCTGAGTCGTATTAAACGAAATGTGGATCTGTTGGTGTTCAAGTACAATGAGTTACAGGTCAAAGGTTTATGAACACACAGGAGAAGCCTGAGAGTGGGTAAGATTTTAAAATTGGTTATAAAAGAAGAAAATGGGAGGTTTTTTTCTGTTAACCCTGCATTCTAATTGGCACTAATTTGCCTCAGAAGTCCTTGGCAGATTTACTTAATACCTACTCCTAATTATAAATGCTGTGACCTAGATGAGGGTTTGCAGGCAGAATACTGCTACAGAAAGATTGATTTTCATTTATAGCATCCCCTCAGACTGTTCCATCGATGTCAGTAAGATGCACCATATGGCTTGAAACACTACTTTAGGAATATATGAACTACCTTCTCTTGCATGCACTTTTCAGAAGGTTTTAAGGATCAAGTCTGAGGAAAGGAGTCATCTTTCCACACCAGAAAGATCATTTGAAGCAAAAAAACCCCCAAAACAACCAAATAATCAACAAACCACCATGACCTTTGTAGCAATTGAGTTATGTCACTCTTGCTGTGGCAGACATGGCTTATCAGGAGGAAACATGCAGGGTTAATTTAAAATTTTTTTTTCGATGGATCTGGAAGAGTGAGAGTTTCTGGAGCAGACTTTTTCCGAGGCCGATCTTTGGGAACTGTTAGGAAATCAGGAGCATCTGTGGAGAGAGGAGTTGATGGAGCACTAGATGGAGCACTGCGGGTTGAGGAAGGCATGGAAATATTAGAGATAGATATTGCCGGTGGGAAAATCCCAATCTTCTTGTTGGTAGCTTCCTGAGTGGCTCGTTCAAACTCTCGGACTTCATCCATTGTCATGTCTTCAACGAGAAGGAATGAAAGACAAAGGCACGTTAGAATAATTTCAAATAATAATTTCATTAACTCAGTTAAACTACTTCCATCCAAATCCTAAATCAGGGAATATTGCTTATCATGCATCTCATTAAGTGATTCTCCACATGAATGCCTTCCCATTGTAACGAGCTGAATGGAGCACAATAAGCACAGTGTAAAGGAAACAAAGTTTTAAGTACATTAATCACGTACTAGTGGTTCTTCTACCTGGGTCTGAGCTGAATAAAGATTGCTGCCTCTTTAATTGCTGGGAAAATCCAGCTATTCCACAGGCAAGTAAAGAGTACATTTGGATATACAGTCAGCAGGTAGAATTTTTCAGAACTTCAAACAAAATATAACTGAAAGGGATTTAAAATTTTTCATTTGGATTATGAGCCCAAATGGGCAAAGGGTTGTCATGGTTTGTTCATCTGCTGTAATTATCAAGGGATGAAAAATTCTCTCTCCTTCCATTGACTTGTAGCTGCAGCTTCATGCACGGGACCGAGCCTGTTTTGCTTTTCCACTAATAAAGCCTAAAGAATTCCATCTCCCCCGACAAAGGCACAACTTTCAAAGCCGTGCTTCCCAACTTTCCATCCAGAAACTGCACTTAAATATCGGTGGGCAAGTGACAAATCCACGGCTCAATTCCCTGCAAAATGTAGGCAAAATGAGATGAGAGATTAAAGCCATTTCGGAATGGAAAGTCGGGTGCCCGGGACATGTCCTGAGGTGCCAGAGGCGTCCCGGTGCTGCCGAACCCCACAAGAGGGCAGCGCGATCCCATCATGGACGGGCTCTGCCGGAGCCGAGCCGTGCAAAACTTCGGATAAAATCCCAAGGGAAAGACATCTGCTACAAACTGGGAAGTTGAGCAGAAAATCAGCAAGGCTCTTCTGGAACCTGCTGCTCCATGTCTGCAGTGCCTGCAAGACGCCCACCGAGCCAACTGAAAGCAATGTTAAGATTTTTGCTGAATGTCAAGTTAAATTCATAAATTTGAAGTATTTCATTAGACCATTTATAGATTCTTTGAGACACGAAAGCTCAAAAACCTAGAAATAAAACCAGTAGTCTTTTAATCAATTAAGAAGTCTCACATATCTGAGTGTCTGAAGCACAGGGCTGGCAGTGGGGATTACCAAGTGTGTGAAAAAATCCTGTCCTTCCAGGGCATTGATGCTTTTTACCACTACCCAGCTGCAGACGTGCAACCTTGGCTGTCGAAGCAGCTTTATGTTGTGTTCCAACATCATATTAAATAAACAAAAGCGAGCATGGTGCCAGCTGCCTTCACTCCCCCCTGCACCACATTCTGGGGACCTTTCCAGCCCACACTGCCAGTTATTAGGAGTGAGAATGCTGCCTATTTCAGATCTGACAGAAGTGCTGGCAATAAACAGATGGTCCCAGAGGAACTGTACCTACTTGTGTTGGAGAGAGGTTTGAACCTGTTTTGCTGGTTTACATTTCATTTCACACCATGTAACAGTGTGTGAATGCTTCTGCACTCAAAGGGTCCCAAATCCCCCTGAAATGACAGGGATTTTGATTGAGGAATTCTGTATGACGTGAACCAAAAGCTGCCTTGGACAAATGAAGGGGACAGGAAGGTTTCTCAGTGCACTGTCCTTTTAAGTGAAGTCTTGCTGAATGGAACCTCCAAGACTCTTCATTTTCAATTCAGAGATGAAATGCTTCAATTGATTTTTGCTTTTTAGCTTATATTTGCTCTAATTTCCTTCTGGTCTGATACACAGTCAAGTAGAACAGTCCTTACACTGAACTAGGAAGACTCAGATTCACTTTTTTTTTTGGTAATAACAACTTCTGTTCTGACCTCAATGACAATTTTTCCACATGGAAACTACAGGTGGCAGACTTCATTCAGAACCAAATCCTGAAGTGTAGAGCCAAAATCTGAACTAATTCTCTACTAAGGAGTAACTTGATGTCAGTGAAGCTGCTGTGTTACAAACACAGGAATTACCTTCCTGGAGACTACGCCCTCCTCAGGCTGGTGACAACTGACACTGAGCAAGAACCAAGGAAAGACTTGGAGCCGTTCAGGCCTTGCCCCACACTCGTTACGTGACTAAACCCAGCACTAAGTTCCACAGCACCATTAGCAGAAATAAAGGAATAATGACATTTCAGGAGCAAAGGCCACTGCAACTTCTCTATTTGCAGAGAGTATCAATCTCTAATTTTAGGTCTCTACTTGTGGGGCCCAAATTAGGTAATTAAGTACTTTATGAAATCTCCAGACTTTGAATCAAAGAACCTACACAGAAACCTGGTCTTCTCTCCAAACCACTGTTACATACTTCTGAAAATACTTCCACCTTGTTGGTAGCTGATGATGGTGACATTAAAGTTACCTTGAAAAGAGTGAATAATTAATTAGATTTTTTTTTCCTGGTGAAACAAAGAATTTTGTGAGTCCCATAGAAGTTTTCCACTCCCCATGTTCTTGGCTTTTTGACTGGACCACTGCGAACTCCTGCATTTTTTAACTATTCAAAGAATAGAAAGTAAAAATCCTCTTTAACTTCCTCTTTATGCATCCAACTGAAATTTGAGCATTATGTTTTCCTGGAAGCCAGGGAGCTGTATATGAGCCCAACCCCACCCTCCCTTACATAACTGACAGGTTTACAATGCAAACCAAAGGCAAGATCACACTTCATGGAGAAAGATTCTGTTCTTATTGAAGCAAAACCTCCCCAAAATTCCACTGACTGATCAGCAATTGGTTGCTCTTCTCTAGTCTGTGCAGATGTATTGACTGAGGATGGGCAATACGTTTTAAAAATTGACATACTCTTGCTTTGGCATGGCTCTCTATTTCATCCACAGTAGATGAATGTTGGTTGCAAACTTTAATGTTGGTTTTTTCATGCATATTTTTCTCGTATTCTCGAACATCATCCATAGTCATATCTGTAAAAAGTTCAAAATTGTTGGCATTTTCCATTGATTCAGTGCAAACTTCATTTTTTTCTTTTCTAAGGAGAAGGTTCTAGGAGCACAAAATCTTTCAGCAGAAGCCAACAAAGGATTTTTTAAAAAGCAAGGAGCAACTAGCTTTATGAAAATTGCCTCATAAAGGTAGTTGTGTCAGCTAAGGAAGGTGCGAGGTTAAGTCAAAGGGAGTCAGAGAACAGGAAGGAGTGGAAATTGTTTAGGAGTATCCGTGTAATGTAAGGTAGGCAGGAAGTACTGAAATGCAGGCCTTGGCAAAGGCCAAGATCTTCTAAAGAGATTTTAGAAGATCCTTTGGAATAGAGAATAGATACAGAAATATTATAAATATTTACTTACCTTTCCAGCACTTGTAAAAAGAGTTTTTGTTAACTTTGCATTGTGCATCTCATAACCAGCAAAACTCTCAGTGTTAGAGCCCACACCAGTTTAGATTCAGAAACTAACACTTATATTGATAAGTAAATTAATAGTGACTATGTTAATGGTTGTGTATCCTCAAGCAATTGAATTAATTATAAGAATTAGAAATATCCCACAAATCAGGCTGATCCCACCAGCAGGGTCACCGACCACTGCCCAGCCTGGCTGGGGGTGGCCACCCAGCACAATCTGCAAGGCGCTATGGAACACCAGGCAATGGTTACACATTTAACAGGATTTGTCATCAACCACAGCTCCAGCAACAACATAAAGAATCCAATTGACTTGTGACCTTACTCTTCTGAGTATTCCCATGCTTTCCATAAATCCACTGGGGAGTAAGGAGTCAGAACGGGAGTGTTGTCAGAGTTTGGTCTGTTCTTTATGATGCTTTGGGAACTTCAGAGCCTCGTAAAAACAGCCATCAACTTTTTACTCAAAACACTTAAAGAGCATTTTATTAGCACAGTCTGCTTGCAAATGGGTGCCCCTTTGGTCATGCACTGTGATCTGCTCTTGAGACTCCCATTGTTCTCAAGTTTATGATGTGCCACTGGGATTTGGGAATTCTTGTATCACACCACTCCTTGTTCTGTGCTATGAGATGCCTGCTGCATTTTATGAGGCAGCTTTTAAGGCAAGATACTTCAGCTGTTACAGTGGCAGCACAATGTCGTAATTTATCAGTAAAAAGAAATGCAGTCTAAAATTTTGATCAGTGGCAGCACAATGTCGTAATTCATCAGTAAAAAGAAATGCAGTCTAAAATTTTGATCAAAAGGAAACATGGAATACCACTAACTCGTACTCTTTCAGTCTTTAACTGTTATCTGGAATGAGAAGTAAGCTCAGAAGCCGTGTCAGTAACATGCTGGGATGCACTTTGCCAAGCAGAGAACATGCTCTTTATTAGTAAGTAACACTGAGAAAATAGAATTTCTTAATAATAAAGCTAAATACAGTTTAGTAAATTAAATGACAAAACACATTCATACTTACAGGGTCAGTAACAGCAACCAGTCATTACCATAACACATTTTTTATTACACTGATTGATTCAGTTTAGCTGACTACCATCATTTCCAGGTCTCTCAAACTTTCATTTTAAAAGGTGTTAATAGACACTTAAAAAGGATATTTTTGATGCTATATATTGAGTCATTATTTATATCTATTTTATTAAGCCCAGATTTTTTAGGTTTTGTACTTAGGCTGAAAATTGAGCTCTTAAAAGTACACTATATTGGTTAGAAAAAATTCTTACTCTGACAGGAAAAATCCACAAGATGACTGTATCACAGTATTTCATTTGTGGAAAGAATATTTTTGACAGGGTGATTTCAGACTTAGGAGGGGAAAATCTATTGTGGAATGTTTTTGGGCTAAACCTGTTTGGTATGTTTAACTTCATGGCTACTCATTTGTCATCATTATCAATAAATCTGCTAAACTGCAGCTGACACTTTGCTCCTCAGTAACATTCTCCATCTCTCACTGTATAGATATTTTGGGTAGACTGGGAGCAAATTTATGGGCTCAATTTTTACATGAAGTCAGGATGTTTCATTTAAAGCTACCGGTTTTCCCAACTCGGTACATGAAAAAGAACGTATTGTTCTATTTCAGGGAAAAAAAGAAACAAATCTAAAATTAAAAAAAAAAAAAGCTCTGAAAATCTCTCTTTGACTGGATATAAAATTCTCTTACTAGTTTACAGCTATTCCAGAAGAATAGATATTTTTAGCAGTTTCAGTATTTTTATGACCATTACAGCACAAGATTTTCATGCAGTATTAAATTTATAAAAACACTGTGATTTCAAAAGCAATTTTTTCTCTATTTCCAAACAATGGGCCCACTGAGTTCGTGGTTAAATTCCAGTGCAGGGCTCTGACACCTCTGAAATGTGTTTGCAGCAGTGACTGTTCCTGAGCAATGCACAATGGTTCTGAGCTCTGATGAGAGGGGTGTCACTCACCCATGAAATGCCCAAATTGGTGTTTACTGAAGCTTGAGGAGGGTCTAGATAAACATTCTAAATATATTGCCAAATTCCTATTGCCAAATTCCTATTACATGTTACAGGACTGTCTCAGAACCTGTTTTAACAGTATCTGTGATTATGGATATGTCTTACAGAAAATGTAAAAGGAACAAACCCAGTGAGCTCATTTTATACAATGTAATTGGCTGGTTTGATATTCAGATTACTTTGTCCTACTGGAAGTGCCCATATCCCCACAGCTGACTCATGGATTCCCAACACTTTCTGCATGCAGCTGCTGCTGAATCAGACCCCGTAGGATTTATGCTTATGTACATCTTTTTCAGAAAAGCCCCATCTTTTCTTTGTTGCAATCCATATCAATAGCTTAAAACTTTCCTAAAAAGCTGGAAATGTGTTGGATCAGAGGTCTTAGGAGTTTGCAGCATGGAAATGACTGCAAGTTAAGGCAACCTTAAGAAGAAGCTTTATTCAAACCTGCACGAGGTTCTCCATACAGATGACTCCTGCGTGCCTCCAGTGCAGGGTGAGGGCACTGGTGCAGGTACACCAAGATGCTGGGATGGAAAGGCATCCCTGGATGCTGCCTACTGCCTAAATCCAGCATCCCTGGAAGTGTCCAAGGCCAGGTCAGATGGGCTTGGAGCAACCTGGTCTAGTGGAAGGTGTCCCTGCCCATGGCAGAAGGGTGGAAGGAGATGATCTTTAATATGGTTCCATCTCCTCCATGAACAACTCACACTGGGACCTGATGATCCATGAAAGTTAATGGAAACCTGCTGTTAACTGTCCCCTTTGAAAGGGGCTGACTCTGGAGGACACTTACCATACCACTCATCCACCCAGGCAAATGCCTGCCGGTGACCGATCAGGAGGATGTCTCTGACCACCTGTAAACAAGGAAAGAGTTAAAGGCCTCAGCAGCAACAAAACATCTCACCCATGTCTTTCAACAGGATGGAAAGTGAGAAACCCTCTGAGAGTTTTGTGTCTAAAAAGACATGCTGGCTCTCAAGGGCTCCTAGTCCAGCTTCCCACTGGAAGTAGATCTGTTGCCAACACTGAATCATGGCTTTGACTAGCATGGGAGTCCATTTGGGAATGTGTACAGAATCCACTACTCTTTGGCCAATTAGACATTCTGGATCTCTTCTATTCCTTTCTCAGTTTTTCAAACATGTAGAAGGTTAATACTGTGAAAAATTTTATCACTTGGCAGTTATGCTATTCATTAATTGATTTTTTTAGTAGACTGATTGGAAAGCTTTCCCACTATCTGTTTCTAAGGAATTCTGCACCTCATTGCTATGTGTATGGGAAATACTTCAGCTCATATATTGGTCACAGCACTGAAAATGTTATTGATAGTTTCTCTCAACCTTAGGCCTGAGCAGCTCCAGGCTTTGTCAAGTTTGTACCCAGACTGAAGTCCTGGGCTCTGCTCCAGATCTTTCAGACCTCGTGAGAGGTCTGAACAGACTGGCTCGAGCTCCCAGGCTTCTCCACAGCCATAGTCACATTCCTGTGAGTGCTTGAGTTCTGCTTATGTGAAGGATAAGAAACAGGTCCTGTTTCACTGACCTTGTGTACAAATTGCTCTACTCTGGTTTGAAGTCCCCAGACTTCAAATTTCACAGTCACAAGTTTGTAGGAACACATAATTGGCTGATGTGTCTCTCTCCAGCCTTCTTTCAATTGGCCTCTCCCAGTTTTCTGTGACTTGAAATATTTGGGATCCTGCAAAACAAAGAAAACATACAGGGACATGCAGGAGGGGAAGTCGTGTTTGTCAGTTTGCTAAAGTCAAAGTTTTGATAAGACATAAAATATTAAAACATGCTAATAAACATTATGAAAAAATAATAAGAAATTGATTTTTAACATGCACTAGGATATCCTAAAATCCAATCCTGGCAGTGAATTGATGGCAGCATATTCTTGGAGCTGCATTGACAATCATATCATCCAGGATGTTTTCTGCTATAAGAAAACCTGTTATTGCAAGTCATTACAGTGCAGCACACTCCAAGGGTTATTTATGGCCTTTGGTAGGGGGAAAAAAAAAAAAAAGTGGCTTCTTCAGGGCCTGCTATTCCACTGTCCCTGGGTGTGAATTGCTCATACTTTCTATCCATGCCTGTCTTCCTGAAATCATGTCCAGTTGGAGCTTTGACACTTCAACACCGATCCTGACAATGCCATTTTCAGTTGTAAATGAACTTGTACATCCTAAGCTAGGTAGGAAACTCCGGCAGTTATATATATATATATATATATATAACTGCAGTTATATATATATAGTTATATATCTCTGGTTATATATGAGCTATGAGCAATCACTGAGTAATCCCAACTCTATTTCTCTTTCAGAAACTGGTAAATCAAAGAAACTACAACATTGAAATTACAACGTAATTTCATAAAACCATTAAAGGCATTAGTTCATCTTTTTAAAGCTTACTTTCATCTGTACAAGATAGAGTTTTATCTATGAAAGTGTTATTTTCCATATTGGTATAATTCTATTTCCCTTTATGCCCAGTCATGCTAATTATACCTTGTAAATAGAAATAATTTACAGTTAAGCACTGATTGTCAGAACTTGAAAATTATGTCATTTCAGAAAATTCATAGTGGAGCTTCTAAAATCTGTCCTAAAAAGTAACCACCAGTACTCAGCTGTGTTCTTTCCCCAGTGCTGAGGTCTGGGAAGATCCTTTGTTATAACTTAACAAACAGTGCTTAAATGGATGACAATCAGGAGAAAAACTAACAAATTTTGATAACTACTCTGATCATAATTTTGTTTCATTCAGTGTGAGCTTATGCATCATCCAGCATTCCTGTTTCCTATTGTTTAGTTATCTCTTGACTTCTGGTTTTATCATAAACTGAAGCTCTGCCATTAAAGCTTCTCTACAAAGCTCTAATAAGGTGATAGTCTTTCCTCCCTGTGAAAGTCACTGCTTTTATTGCTGACACAGGCTTTGCAAAGGGGAGACTTTGAGCTCACAGAATAATAAGGTTTCAATGTTAAATCACCATAAAAACAATTCAGCAACATCATTTATCAGAGCAACATCCCCCTGTACAGCACAGCTCATGGTCACAGGCTGCTGCCCATCTTCTCACCCAACAAAGCTCAACCACAGATGGAGCTACACATTTTCTGGTTGAAAGAGTTGTTTAATAATTGATCATTGCCTGGAGCAATCAATATAATAATAATACTAATAAAAAGAAAAAAGGGAAGAAGGCATAATATTCAGAAAGGTGTAACATTCTAGTAGGAGGTTCCTTGAAAAAAGAAATAATTGCAGAAAATATGATTTCAAATATACCTGCAAAATATTCCTGTGTGAAACAAGAATCTCTAAAAAGGAAAATAGTTTCCTGTAAGTCAGGGTCTGCTCTTTCTTACACTCACATACAGTGCTGGTGTGATGGAGCCATTGCATTGATTCAGCATTTCAGATACACACTTTAATTCAGTGTTGTACTTTATAACCCTTTGTCTTGGTTTGAAAGACAGGTGTCTGCTAAGGAAGGCAGAAACCTCCCTTGGAATGGCAGATGCAACCCCTTTCCCTCCGAGTTATTATAATTTTGAAATCAAGGGGCTTTTAGGCAAAGATGTGGGAAATAGGAATAACAGTTCTTTACTGTTACATATCTATATGTGTATAACCAGTCAAACAAACAGCAATAACCATGGCAGTAACAGCGAACAATCACAAACCCAGTGCCAGCCTTCTCGGCTGTCAGGCCCTTTCCCCTCGGGTGCAGTTCCGCTCGCAGCCGGCAGGGGCGCTGGCGGCTCCCGGTGAGCAGGGCAGGTGCGATGGTTCCCCCGCGGCTGCAGGGGGCGCTCCGGAGCGAGCTCGGGGAGCACGCGGCTCTGGTGCCCTGGGATCCCGGGAAGGGATGGAACAAAGGCTTCACAAACCGCTGGGCAGCTGATCCCGGTGTCCGGCCGGACCCTCGGGAACAGCAGGCTGGAACGGCAGGCAGGAGCAGGGAGGAGCACAAATCCTGGGTGGCAGACGAGGTGTATCCAAACGGGGAACCCCCCGGAGGTCTGGGCAGGCAGGGCAAGCACGGCTACAATGTAGCGAAGGCTCAAAGCAACGGCCGGGCAGGGCGGCCACGGCCCGGCTCCTAGCGAGGCAGGGAAGGCAGCTTTGGGATCCTGGGGCTTTCTAGCACAAGGAAAAGCAGCTGAAGAAAGCAGACTCCTCTGTGTCCGAATGCCAGAGACCCAACTGCCCACACACCCAGGTGAAACAAAAGGAGCAGCCAGGTCTTTTGGTTTTCTTAAGCGCCCAGGTATTTGTTCTCCTAGCAACATGTATGGGGGGGGGGGAGAAATTCCTTTAACAGAAAAAAACCCCAAAAAACCCAGGAGAGCTCCTAAAACCCCAACACCCTTCAGAGATAACCAGATCTATAATGGAATAACTTCAGTGGAGTCCAAAGGGATTTAATGTAATCAACTTGAGTCAGTATCAAATATTGATAATTCCTAAAAATGAAATAATGAATAATGGCCTTGCATCACTGCTCGGTCCCAAGTTTTATGAGTTGGGTCTGGTTTGGTTTGGGGAGTTTAACCCATCAGACAAGGGGACACAGAGTGAATCACTCTGAACTTGGTCCCTGAATCACCCACCAACTGCAATGC
Organism: Corvus cornix cornix; assembly: GCF_000738735.6. NCBI lineage: Eukaryota > Metazoa > Chordata > Aves > Passeriformes > Corvidae > Corvus > Corvus cornix. The sequence goes on from NC_046347.1 coordinate 9,143,171, forward strand.
AACTCATCCATGACATAACTCCCAGGTGCAAATTCCCTTAACAGCACCCGGGGATGGCACCTCTGCATCCCTTAATCCTGTCTCTTTTTCTTGAAGGACATGAGGATTAGTCACAAATTGTCTGGACAGCTCCACAGGAAGAGCCAGATGATGACGGACAGTACAGGCAACTCACATCAAACAGCTCTTAGGAAATTCCTGCTTCTCTGAAAACATTAACATATTGGTACTATAAAACTGCAGACTGATGAATGGAAGCCAGACCTCAGAGGAACAGATTTCAAGCCTGCTGTATGAAAGATCAAGGTGTTAAAGACTTTACTGAGTGCTTGCTCAGAGAGCTGACTCAAAGGCTGCACAAGAGTCAAGCAGGGGGATGTAAGGCACACAGTGACATTGGGCAAAGTCAACTTGAGAATTCGATGTCTGGGCCATCAATTCAAAGGGCACAAGTGTTTGACAGAGGTGAGCTGTTGTAAGGAAAACTAATAGCCCTGGGCTTTAACCCAGCTGCTAAAAAATTATGTGTTTAACAACATCTTGACTGTTTTAGAACAAATCCTGTCTCAGCACTTGTGCTATGGTACATACAAGGAAGCCTTTAGGGGAAGAACCTGTACATTCACCTCTATATTTTGCATGTAATTACACCTTTCCTTGGCCTCTGTTATTTACCACAGCCATGGGCAGCAGGCTTTGCCAGAGGGACTTTGGTGGGACCAGGACTGCTCATCTTTTGCTCTTCCATGCCTGCTCCAAAGCCCACTGAAATTAATGAGAACTTGGACAAGAATGATTTTATGTGCCTAACTCGTGGGTTCAAATTGCCAGATTAAGACTCACAACCTGGAATTCTTTCTGCAATTAGGCATATAAGGTCCTTCTATAACAAAAAATGAAGCACGGCTGATAATTTTCCATTAAAAGCAACTAGAAATTACAGTGGCACCCAGCACTGCTTCTCTCACAGCACACATACTTGAAGCTTTTCTTCCTATGACTAGAAACTGGGCAAGCTGAACTTTGCTCTGACCCCACTTTTATGTTATTATTTAGATAATTAATTTTGTGTGTTCCTTATTTTTGCTTTTAGACACCCATGCCTTTCTTCCTAGAGAAGGCATCATCCAAAGAATACTGGGTCTATGCACTATTTTCCCCTTGATTTATCTACTGGTAAAATCCTCAATCTGTTTTAAATGTAATGGCATAGCTAAAATCTTTTTGTTTAAATAACCTTCTCGTCCTTTTATCAGACACAATTTATTAGGAAAGCCCATCTGGCAAATCCTTTTGCTAGAGGAGCAAAACCTACTCTGTATTTGCAATACATTATTGCCAGGTGCAGAGTGATTTAAAAATAGCACTTCTGCCAACAGAGCAGAAACATAATAACCCATGAGCTGGGCTTAGTTGAGAATAAAATGTAAAATTACAATGAAATAAAAGCCCCTGCATATGGGATATGGTTTCAAACATAGCACTCTCCCAGGGTTTATTACTTAGACCACGAGTCCTGGCTCAACATGGTTATTGCTGGAGTATATTATTTATCACTTAGCATTTATTCACTTAACTTTCCTCACGGACGTCACGAGCATCAGACATGGAATGGTAACAGCCTTTCCAGTAAGCAAACACCAACATAGCACTGGGTTGTTGCAATGCCTTTTCACAATTAATTCTGAGCTGTTACTTTGTACTTGGAGTTAAATAATGAAATGCATTTGTTGTTTACAGAAGATCTCCAAATCTGCATGGCACACTTGCCCTCAGTTCTGCCATGGTATCAGGCCTGGCTGGAAGCTGCCACTCCACCCTGGAGCTGGCAGCACCTCCTTGTGTGTGCTGGGAACCTGCATGGGACACCTTGGCAGCCTTGCCATCCTTCTGTTTCCCCTTGCTGCTTGTGTGGCCATTCCAGCATGGGCAAAGGTCCCCAGGCTGAACCTGCTCCCAGAGGTGAAACTGCACCCTGCTTGTGCCACGCATCCTGTTCTCTCCCTGGAAGTACCCAGATGTCCCTGAAACAGATCCTTCCTTCCTTTTAATGCCTGGATTAATTTTTTCTGACTCCTATGGCAATATCATGGTGCTTTTGAAGTGCAATCATTTTTTCCCTCTTTAAGCTGAAGACCATTTTGTTTGATCTTGAATTTCAGAACCAATCACGAGTTTAATACCTGTCATCTGGCATTTCAGCATCAGCAGTAGTTGCTAGGTTTTGGATTTCAGCTCTTATAGCCAGGCCTCAGGAAAGATTTCTTGATGTAAAGATGCTACTATAAACATTTGTGTGGAGTCATTTTTTAAGGACTTTAAAAAAAATTTCCATTACATGGTATTTTCTGGACGATCCAGCTAAATACTTAAGAACTGTAAATATTGGGACTGTTCTGAGGTGCTAAAATATGATAATCCAGCCAGCCTTTATGTAAACTCACATACTAAATGAGTAAGGAAAAGGAAATGTTCATAATTTTGGCATATCCTGCACTGAACTCCTGTGCTGACAAAGTGCCCACACTCACTGGGGGGCTGAGGCAGCTGGATTATTTCAGCTACCATAATTTAGTGATGTGACAGAGGTTTTGTTTCTCTGAAAGCACCTGGACAGAGGTAAGGTGGACCTATCACAGAGCAGCTGTGCTAAAGGAGAAAAGCCAGCAATGGAAAAAGAAAACTGCAGCAGCTGCATGGAATCTGTTTAGAAGCAGCCTGAAAAGTTTATTCCATTTGTTCAGCTCTCTGTTGCTTTGTTATAAGCAGGAAATGAAACATTGTTAATTCTGAGAACTTGAATATGTTTGCACAGAACATTTTGCTCAGTAGCTCACATCCACGGTAAATGTTTCATTTCATGAATGATTCACTGGAGGCCCTCACTTCTCAGCATAGCTCAGCTTTGTTCTTTTCTATATTTCAGACAAATATATCTGTCTATATAGCTGGTGATACATATTCATCGATGGTAAAGTCACAAGGAAATGACTTCACAAAATGTACAACTACTCTTACCTGGCTGGTACATTCTCTGTACAGAAATACAAAATTCTGTATTTGATGCCATATGTACATCCAGATTTGGAAACACGTGGCTCCTTACAAACAGGCAAACCTGTTAGCTGGGATCTAGAATCAACCTTTCTCCATTTGAAACCTCACATTTAAACTTCTTAAAACTTAAAGGATTAGGCCCATGCTTGTAAAAAAACCCTATATTTAAGATGTGGCTACTTCACGATGGAGTTTGTAGATGGTCATGAAGTTAAAGGGAGGTCACCTGCTTTGGGATACCTGAATTGCTGCAGTTCCACCTCCTCCAGCCTTCTACAAGGGCAGACATCAGCTCACCCCCACAAAAGACAGAACTGGACTCTGTGTTTGTAACAGCTCACAAAACTGTCTTCTGATTCACTATTGACTTGGTGATTTTCAGTCCTCCTGTGCACACTGCCAGATAAGCCCTTCATCCTTAAGGGAATCCCAATCACTTGGATGATTCTGTTAAGAGATCCCTCAGTATTACTGGCAGAGGCTCCCTTAAAGTGTCCTGCCATGAAGCAACAGCTCTCCTTAATCCTCCAGCTAACTGGATGCTTCACTTTTCAATTTTAGTTAATATTTAGAAGGAGAGAAAAGCAAATATGCACAAAGTTGAATTCAATCATTTTCCCTTCAGCCAGGACATTTTCATGGAACACATTTCCTCTCTCAGCACCGGTGAGAATGATCTGTTCAATTCAAATGGAATATTATATATACAAGGATGGTTTATACATTTTGTCTTTTTATGTTGGAATCACTATTATGTAAACGAAAATGCAATCTATTTATATGATTCGTGTCAGGACAACTGAAAAACTTCTTTTTACATCATAGGTGGCAGAACGCAGTGGCTTTGTCCCTCTACCATCAGGCTCATAAGCACCAGCACTGAGCAAGCAGTGGAAGTAGTGTGCGAAGGGTTTAAATTATTTAAGCCACTCTCTAGTATGAAATATTACAGCTAAATAATGACATTTGGTGTTAAATCTGAAGTATATTTTTAATTGAAGAGGAATGTGCTTTCATCAGGATGTAAAGAAAATTAAAGCTCATTTCTAGAAGCTGCCGAACACACTGACCCTGATAAAGAACTTGCTTTATTTTCAGCCTGTGAAAGAGCCACTGAAATGGAGAGATTACTGACATGCCTGAAGTTAAAATTGTTCTCATTGGTCTTTCTGGATGGGAGTCAGGACATTTATCCTGTGGGATCTAATTGTTAAATCCTGAGGATTGCACTTCACTTTTAATCTTTAAACTTAGTATCAGTTCAGATTATATGATCTAAAAGCAGCCAAATTGTTGTTATTAGTGCAACTAAAATACCTCTCAAAAGCTTACACTAACCAGGTTTAGCTATCTCTGCAGGTGCTATTTGGGAAACACAAACTCTTTATCATTTGCATAGAATTACTGTTCTGATTGAAAACAGACGGAAATCACATTTACGAACATTAAAAAATTTTTATAGTCTCTAAATCATGTAAGAGGCCTCATCAGAAATGGGAATTTGGCTTCATGTTCATCATATGGTAGCATAAAACCCCCATAGTTTGTAAACTTTGGAAGATCCACTGTTTTCAACTATTATTAATTCACTATCAATTACAGCATGTGCACAGTTAAATGCTAAACATGTTCTTACTGCTCTGTATGAATTTTGAAACAGAGTTTGATAGTCAACAGAAAAATCATCCATCAGTACAGAAAAAAACAACAGATGCTGGGCTATTTTTGTTGTTTAAACCCCTATAATATTCCATTTTGCTTGGAATCAGGTCTTTGGATTTGTCCTTGAAATAGCAACACAAAGACTCTGAAATGCTTTTCTCCTTTAAGATGAGCCTGGTTTTCTGTATCAGGAGATTAATAATAGGGAAATTATGCTTAATAGTTGGATATTAAAAATGAGCAGGAAAGTTGCAAAACTGGACGTTACCTTTGTGTTTACAATTTCTGAAGTGCAGAGACTGGGATGAAAAATCTCACAGGATTTCTTTAAAGTACAGTCAAATGCTGACCCATTCCATTAGCAGCTCATTCCTAAATGGAGCCAGAATCCGTGGAGTTCAGATAAGATGACGGGACCAATAAGCTGTTTCAGGAGTATTATATAATTTTTGGTACTAAACAGATGGGTTTCATTATCTAAGGAAAGTAATAAAATTACTTTTCATTCTGCTGTAGACTCAGTTTTGGTTTATGACCCGTACATAACATTCAAAGTAGGATCTATATAAATGGAAGATAACAAGTACTTGACTTTTTTAGCCTGAAACTCATGTCTCCTATAGTATAGAAATATATTCCTTGGCAAGTCTTCACTTTCTATCCTAAAAATGATTATGTAGTCTCATTTTAGATAGTTAAACAGCTGCCATACTCACTGCCAGCTATGAATATAGACTTGGCTCCAGAGGCAAATCATATCTCCAAAATTAAATGCGAGCATAGGTCTGATCATTCCTCTCTAGCTGTTTGTTGTGAACCATCATTTTTCAACTCTGAGATTAAAACATTGAGACCTCATCCTCATTTGCATGGTGGCTGCTGATTTCAAACAGTGAATTGCATTGACCTAGAAGAAACATGCTCTTCAAAGATGTGCTCCATCAAATATACATGGGAGTAATTTCCAAGGGAATTTTTGGAGAGTGACTGTGCCTGCTGCCATTGATGCTTTTTGGCAGATCTGCTGCACTCTGCAGTGTGCTTCAGTCCCTCTTGGTCTTGTGTCATTGTTCCCCTCAAGCAATTGTGCATCAGCCCTGTTGTCACTGCAGCACATCTGTCCTTTGCTGGGCTTGGGCACTTTGCAGGACCTACTGTTCAGGGTGGGATGCAAGTAAGAGATGTTTAAAACTGCTCAGATCTGAAAACTCTTCACTGAGCTTCATAATGCAAAGAAAAGGCCTTTTCTAGTTTGGAATAATTCAGCTGAATATCAAAGGTCTGGTACAGGATGTGTTCTGATAAGGATAGGAAAGCATTTCAAAGAATCATCTGCAAAAGAAAGTGTCAGGCAATCTAGACAGAGAGGCTGCTGTCTGCTTCTCCTCTGACCAAACACTTTTGAAATATTACTGACCAGCAAGATTTTATACAAAAATAAAACAGCTTTGATTCCTATCAAGTCTCTTCTAAAGCCTCTTACCTTCCCTTCCTCACCAGTTCACAGCTAAGTTGCCTCTTACCTCTGATTCCTTGTAATAGCGCTCGGGAATCTCATCACTGGCAATATCAATAAAGCAGACTTCTCGCTCCAGATCTTTAGCTTCTTTGTCAAAAATCTGCAAGAGTTAAAGAAATTCAAAGCTGTTACAGAACAACACCCTCACAAAATCCACCTGGAATAACTGTTAAAAGCAGTTTCAATGACTTGTGCAACAGAATGTATTTTAGGCTTGTGCCTGAACAGCTTTGTGTAAGATACTTGAGTTTTTGCAGGAACATGGTCACATTCTCTACCCTACTGCACACATTGCGTTCAGCACTTCCTGCTTCCACTGCTGTTCTTTCTTGGATTTTTTGAAATGGAGACCTTGATTACAAACAGTAAAGTCAACAATTTGGATTGGTTTTACTGTATTCTCCAATCTTTGTACTAGAATCTGTCACTGTGAAAAAAACCCAACTCTCTGGACTCGGGGTGTTTTTACCCTTTTCCCTCTAAGGACTACAGCAACATACAGGTGTTTGCTGGGAACACTCAGTCTAAGCTGTTCTTACATTGAGAATCAAAATTTTGGTTGAACTGCCTCAGCAGAAGCTGCAAGCTTCCCCCATCTATCCGTGCACACATATTTCAATTCTTTAGGACCTCGTTTGGAACAGCAAGTCTCCTGTTCTATGCAAGGCAAACGATGGGGATATTTTGGAAATCCAGGTCATTTGCAGCTGAAGCACAGTATCCTTCTGTGCCTGTGTCCATAATTTAATTATTTAGGCATCTCAGTGACCCATGTGACTTACACTGCGTCTGCAATACATTTCCCTCATGATTCTGAGACTTAGAAACAGCACCAAGTTAAAAGTCTACCATGAATTAGTGCCATGAAATTCGGGGAAGTTGTGCATCCACTGTCAGGATCAGTAGCAAGCTCACAATGTGCTTTTTCCTTTGGGGCACAATGTTCTATAGCTGAAATTTCCAGGAAGCAAAAATATTTTTGTTTTCTTTCTTTCTTTCTTTCTTTCTTTTTTTAAATAAATGCAGTGAATGCTCTGTTGATTTAATTTAATTCTAGAGGAACAGTTAAAAATACAAAATGCCAGCAGCTCTTTAGTAACAGAAATGCTACTTCATTACTTTTGAAAGCATTGGGGTGGCCCATTTAAAGCATTCAAAAAGAGCAATGGACTCCAGTGAACACAGGAACCAGCTGGTAGGAAGAACATGGCTCAGGAAATCATCCTTCAAATACAGGAAAAGCTGAAGTTTGACTACAATTTTAACTTGTCTTGGTAGTGAATAAAACAGGCAACACTGGAGGCTCACTGAGCTGGATGTAACATGTTCACATCACACATCTGACACTGCAGAAGAACTGAGAAAGAGAAACTCCATCCTGGTTTTATTTGTATTATTATCCTTCTCCAGTCGTTGTTTTGCAAAAAAATTATGTTGATTATTTGAACAAATTGGTGCTGGGCAGCCCTTCCCCTGTAGTGCTCCTTCTCTGAATTGGGTACGTTGATGTAAATCACTTCTGTGTTTATATATATAATATAGGTCACCTTTTATAAGCTTCCTCACTTGCTTTTTGCCTAAACAAGTTCAGAAATACAGGGCAGCCCCTGATGAAATCAGCTGAACTATTTCTGGAACAAGATGTATTTCACCATAATCTCTATAAAATAATGGAAATTGCTCTTAAATGGACCTTACCAGGTCAGCTGAGGCTCTGAATCTGTCCATGGTTTAGGTACAAGCCCCATAAATTCAAGCACATGCAAATCTCTGCCCATTTGCAAGGACCTAAATGGACATTATTACCTAGTATCTTATCCAAAGAAATGTACTGTGGTCTGTCCCAGGCTTGATCCACATATTTCACCTCATGAAAATAGTTCTAAATTCCTTTTCTCTCTTTAAAATGCTGTGATGGAAGTGGGGATGACAGATGCCTTTGCCAATCTGTCAAAACCAGGAGGAATTTTTCAACCATTTCAACAATGCCTTATTTGCTGCCGAGGCTGCCTCTGACCATTTCCTCTATTCCAGAAGTTTGCTGTATGGCATTCTCACTTCCCTTTGCCAGCAGAACTTGTTGTCTAACCATTTATGCTTCTCCCTTTCTCAGATTGTCCTCACAAGATTTGCAGCTAGAGATTTAATCTTCTCATTCTATCAGCAGTTGAAAATAAGAAGTCATTAGAGAACAAGACTGATTTCTTTCCTAGCTCTAATTCTCTTGTTGCCTCTCCTAGCCACAGAATCTTGGATTGCCTGAAACCCTGTAGGGAGGATGGGTTTATTGTGGTTGGGATCAAAAAGACTAGAGAAACTTGAAAGTTTTAAAGGAAAAGATTAAAGGCCACAAAAGGAAGCATAAGGCTCCCAATCTGTGCAACTGTATTTGCAAATGTGCAGAAACTGAACGGTGAGAACAATCTGTATCCTTAAGAAGATGATGTAGAAAGACTATTAAATATTATATTGGAAAGAACTGGACAGGCTTTACATTTGGAAACCAAGTAATTAATTGAGATTAAAATACACAATCAAATGGAAAACAAAGAGCAACATTCAGACTGAAGTGGCCTTTTTGCTGTGGGCTTTGGTTTTACTTTTGGGAGGTTAACATGACAGCTTTTTTACAACAAACATTTATTACTTCCTCTTCCTAAGAGGGATGAAAACTCAGCATGATTTAGACTACCATCACCCACAGAATGACAGAAAATGGGAGAAAAGTTTCAACTGGGTCTTCTTTATGACCGTCAATGGTTTGTTCTGGTGAAAATTAAAAAAGCCAAAAAACCAAACAAAACCCCCAAAACAACCAACCCCCCCCAAACCAACCAACCAATCAACCAACCAACCAACCAAAAGAAAAGCACACAACTCCCCTCCCCCCCAGGCAGGTGATTCCAGAACCTCAAGAAAGACAGCTCATACAGGGTGCTGCAGAAATCTAAGTCCTGGTGAGCTTCAATTTCATTCCCTTGTTTCCCTCCTGCCCTACAAGGACATGTCCTGGCACATCCTTTGCTAGTGACTTCCCTTTTCCTGGTAGCTACAGGAATAGAACAGAAAGTCAGGTTAGGAGATGACGGGAAATTTAATATCCTCTTTTCTATAAGCGTTTTTTTCTATTTTTTCCATTTTCTTTTATTTTCAGGCTAAGTTGTGGGCTTCAATTTTATTCAAATGTCATTTATCTAAAATTTAACTTTTATGGCCAATCCCCAGAGCTAACCTGGACTGGATATAAACAGTATAAAGCCAGCTTCTGCTGAATGCATTGATTCCATCCACACTGGCAAACTCCTCACTCATCTGCACTACCAGGATGCCGAGGGTCACATCTGTGCCTCTGGCTTGGCTTTATTTCATAATACATTATTCTCTCTTGTGATGTTTTTTTCCGTCTTCGAGAGCAAAGGAGCCATCCAAGGGATTACCAGCTGGAAGGTGTTTGGCTCTGTCATTATTACAAAATGGTTTTTTTTTCCTAGCCTAAACATGAGGAGTTTGTGATCAGAAGGCTGTAAAGAGACAGCTAATTCATGGTAGGGTTGTAATTGTGGTAAATATTGCAAGAATAATCCTTTTCTTCCATTAAAAAAAGGCACAAAATAGGCACTCTCCACCTTGAAATTCTCATCTCTGCAGACTGCCACGGCCAGAACCACTGGCTACTGCCCAGTGTGTTGCCACACACCTTGAGCAGGTTGTGTCACCTGCTCCACTGCAGCTCTTATTTTTCTGAAGGAAAACTCTGACTCAGAATTCGATCCATAGAGTTTATTCAGTGTGTAACTTCTCAGTAAGTCATGCTCCAACCTCAGCTACTTCCAAATTCCCTTAATTTCCTTTTGAGATTTATTTGGGCAGAGATTACAGGAATTGACCAATTTAAAACCTGTTCACTGGATAAAAATATTTATGTGAACACACATAATTGGGAGCAATTTTTCTGTGGAAAAAGATTGAATCTCTCTTTGAGAACAGGGAATTTGGCTCCCTGAACTGGCTGGGAATATCCCTGTGTGCCACAGAGTTGGAGAGGCAGTTACATATTTATCTGCAGCCTTGCTCCCTGCTCCTTTTGATCTCCATGTCACGACTTCCCTATTATTCCATCTCTTATAAAATATCTCATTAAGATTTGTACTTTCTGGACAGAGAAATGGATTTTTATGTAATTATGTCAAAGAAGTTATGCTTCCAAGACTGTAATAGACTATAATATTTATTGGGATTAGTTTTTTTAAGTCACATCTACTTCAAGTGCCAGATTTACTGACTAACTTCAGTAGTTCATTTAGAAAAATCAAAAAGTAGAGGCACAACCATATCACTTGTTCACACTCTGTCAGTGTGGGCCTTGTCATATGTTCTGCGATAGCCATATGTTCTTGGGACATATGATCTGCAGTTCAACAAAGAGAGCTCTTCACTCAGGAGGAATTTCAGCCTAACCTTTCCACTTGTTTACCTTTATCTTTTGAGAATTCTTAGAGGGGGAAAAGCTTCATAAAATCATGAATTTTTTATTGCAAATTGTGGGATGCTCAATATCATCACACAGGAAAAGTCCAGGTGCAAATAAAATCACCCTAAAAGTGTCCCTTGCTTTGACTTTGCCGTGTTTTGAATGATGCCCAGCAATCCTTTTGATGGTTTCCAGAATGAGATCCTGCGGTGCAGTGAGGCTAAACCAGGGCACAGCTGAATCCTTTTCAGCTGGAATCAGTGTTTCAAGGCAGTTGCCTTAAATAGTGAATTTACATTTAATTTCCATGTGCTATATTCAATTTTGTTACAACCTAGTTCCACATTACTAAGATAGGAGACAAAAATAGAGAAAAAAACCACTCTAAACTCAACCAAACTAGAAATGGATTTTCTTGTTAGCTGCCATACCTAAAATTTATTTTACTTTAGTTTCATAATCAAGATCTAGCCACTGAGTTTTCCAGAGAAAAATGTTATGCTACAAAGAGCAAGGCACTGGAAGTTTTACATACAGTGAATTTTCATTATTGACAACCTCTGAACTATTTGACAAGCTGTACTTGTTTTGCTTTCCCCAGTCACCATCAGATGGCAAAAAATCACTGCCCAAATATCAGCAGCAATTAATTCTGTGACTAAAAAACAAAACAAAACAAACCAACAGAAGTCAGTCAAACATAATGGTCCTTGTGCAACAAATAGGAAAATTGAATGTATCTGTGATTCAGTGATTTACTTGAGCAGTGTCTGTCCCCACTCTGCCTTTCCTGTACCTTCAGCTGCTTTGCAGACATTTTCCCCCGTATCAGAGTGTGACACGCAGGGACAGCACGGCGCTGCTGTGTGTGACATGGCTGGCATTGATTACAGCAGCCACTGGAGCCATACGGTGGATCCTCTGAAATCAACAGTTGATTGTAATGCACAGTTGGTGTATTCCCCACTAAAAGGAAAAAAACCCAAAGTGTGTGTCTGTAATGTACACTGAAATAGTAAGAAGAAGAGATCGGAGAGAAATGAGAGCAGGATGACAGTTTGACTAAATTAGCCCTTTGTGACACAAATACTGACCACTCAATGGACCGTTGAAAGAAAATACCTGTGCAAATACAAAAAGAGCTTAAGGAAGTCTTCTCATGGAAAGCACACACCCCTTTTATTGACACACAAGAAGTAACTCACACCCTTCTGCCCAGATTTCTACCATTTCATTCAGTAGATAACCGTAAGAATTCTCTTGGATGTACCTTATGTGTTTAATATTCAGAATACAGACTTTGCATATCTATATTCAAATTCCTAAAGTACTAATTTTCCTTATGGGAGAAGTGTGCGATTGCTGTGTTCTTTTACACTTGTCTGTGCTCACCGAGGTTGTTGGCTGTAGGCACCTGCACTTCCCCCTGCCCAGCACTGCCCACTGTGACCCTGACCAATGGAAGCAGCTCAGGATGCAAAGGGAAGCAATATTTTCATGTACTCTACAAATGCCACCTCCTGTGTCATTTACATCTCACAAAACATTCTAATTTTTAGAAATTCCATTTCATAATTTAAAATAGAAGTAAAATCAAAATAAAATTTCTCTTTAAGAAGCTGACTTTTTAAAAAAGACCTGCAAGAGGAAACACTGACTGGACTGACTCACTGGTCCAGTTTCTGACAGCATTAATGAAACTGTAAAGCTGCAAGGTAGCAGGGACAATATTTGATGTACTAACATGTTCATCCAATACTGGCTCTGTTTTTCTAAGGACAGAGTTGCCATGGAACATCTACATGGGATACATCAAAATCAGCTGAGCACTGAAATCACAGCTGAATGGATTTATGGTTCTGCACTACTAAGCAAGGTTACCTAAATAAGGGCATTTATTGTCCGTTGTTCTTTCTGTCAGTGTTTGTGCAAATCAACTGCAAACTTTAACAGATTGGAACAAGAGTGCTTCAACACATTTAAAATAGGTTAAAATGATAATGAAGTCTAAGACATAGAAAAATCAGGTTCCAGAGCAGATACTGTCTTTCATTAGTATCACTAGTGTCTTCTATCATGCCAAATGGGAAGAAAAATCAGTAGGAACTTTGCATCAAGATGTATTGCAATAATTCGGTAGAATTATATGAGACAATGCAACATGTTACATGAAATAATTCTAATAACATACCAGCCTACCAAATGACAGGAACCCAAGACCATTTATATTGCTTTCTTCCATGGAATTAGTTTTAATATCCTTATATCTAAGTATGTTTCACAATCAATATCTACTTTATCAGACAGTATGGAAATGAAGAATAGATCAGAGTGCAAAGATTTCAGAAAACCTGTATGATCTAAAAAAAATTATTGAGAAATTGCTGGATTAAAATCAGACTTGTATTATTGCCCTCATTACTGTAACATTAACATTCATTCAGTCTATTTTGCATTACAACTGCAAAATTTACGAAGTATTTTTTGGTTTAATTATTTCTTCATCAGACAAGGCTGATAGTTGCAATGAAGGAAAATAAAGTGTATGTATAGAAATCTATAGGAATGGATGCTATGCTTCCTGTTGTTTTCTAAGCAGACAAACAGTGACATTTAATCTAAACTCATCTGACACAAAGGAGAAATACACTTTGCCAGTTCTTAAGGGAAATTTAAGCCTGCCCACTGACTAATGGAAATGAGGTTGACTCCTAGTTCCAAGGTGTCTGGACTAACAGAAGCCTTTTCATGTTTACGAACCTTCAGCATTTCAGTGCTGTTCCAGTCATGTCTGTGGTCCCATGTCAAGGTCACGGGAGCACAAAAACGTAGATCTTCCATTGGTTTATTGTGTTCACACCAGTGAACAGCATAGCTCTCAGAATTACAAGATCAGGGAAATTAGGACTGGAGTGCAACCCTCTAATTCAGCTGCTCTTTCTCCTCCTCAGTTCAAGTAAGGGTCAGTGAAATCTCTTAATCTAGGTAAACACTGGCTTAGTCTGTGACTCAGGTGCTGCAATAGAAAGGTAATATGATATTACCCCACTGGCACTCTGGTAAAAATGACATTGGAAGAGCTGGATTCAAGCAGAATAGAGTTTCTTTGATTTACATCACCGGAGTATCCCACTTCTGTGCCATCTTAAATTCCCTGGTTGGATACTGTTCAGGGCTTGATTCACAGTATTTTAGCCACAAGCTGACACACTGAAAGAATTCACTCTGCTTAAATAGCTTCAGTTCTTCCTCTGTCAGACAGCAGCCCAGATAATATCTGCTCACTGCTGACATTATAATGCACCAGAAAATTAGTCTGCACCCTCCCAAAACCTAAGGTGTGGGCTTGTTCTGAATTAAAGTGCTGCCAAAAAGCAGGAGTGAACATTAAAAAGTGCATTAATTACACAATGTTCATCTAGCTGGTAATGTAATAAACTTCTTTTTAACTCACTCACTGATCTGGCTTAGAGTAGCAGTGACTGTGAGTGGTTGATATCCGGTAGCTAATAGATGATCTCTGTCATGTTCCCAGTGGGAAGATGCATGCCAAAAGCATTATTCCAAATTCCACCTGGTTCTTGTACATGTAATTATTCTGCCATAAGTAGCACAAAAGCTGTCAGCCTCATGAACAGGCAGGCCCAGCGGGCTGAGGGAAATGTACCTCCCACCTGGAAAAGAGAACATCTTCCTCTTACCAAGGCTGCTGGAGGGACACCCCAGGACACTGGAAGACTGTGCTCAGAACGCTTAAAATCTGCTTTACTGCCTTTTCCTTCTCAAGAATAAGTTCAAACACCCCTTCATTGGGTCTCTGTATTACAGATCAAAGTTCCAGACAGTTAAACCTTATTTCATGCCTACAAGAAACTTCCTCCCATAAGTCTGCAGCCAATGCATACCAAAATGAAAGAGGGAGAAACATATTAGTATATGAACCCAAAGGTTCAAGCTTTACGTGCCGGGCTTTATTGAAAGTTATTCTTTTTTTTTTTGCAAGGTGTTTGACTCTGCTTTGCTCTCTGTCTGGACAGCAAAGTCTGACTGACCTCCTGCCTTCTGCTCCTGAGCCTCTCTGAGCAGCAGCTGCTGGCAATTCACTCCTGCCCTTCCTCTAGGGAGGATTTTACATAGTTAGTTGTCCCTCTCATCTCTAAGCTCTAACTCTGAAAACTTTTTAACTTCAGGTAAGTGACTGCCAAAAGCATCACCTAAGTGCACAGCCATTGTTCCTGAAGCTGTTTACTAAGATCTCTCAACTCTGACCATTGTTCAGTTTCCCGTTTGTTCTTCCTGACACCTCCTTGGAATTCAACCCCCTTTATTCAGAGATAATAATGTAAAACACATAAAGTGGAATACAATTACACCAAAAAAAAAAGAGTCATCTTTTCTTTACTTTCCATATATGTTTATCAGGACTAAATTCACATATGTAAATTATGTTGTGTTTAGAGAAGGAACAAATAGAATAGGAGAGGCAGAAAGGAAGGTGTGTACACAGATCTTTCATCTCCTGGTGCTTCAGAGGTAACTCCTCTGCAGCTGCTCAAGACCAGAACACCCAGGGAGGGGCACAGGCACAAGTCTGATGGGGCCTTTTTCCCAAACTGAGAGACCTAGAGGCCCCAGACACAGACTGTGGTTAACAAAGAGGATTAAATCAAATTTTGCACAAGGTGTCATACTTACACTGTCATTGCTTCCTTTGTTGTCCTCATATTTTGTCTCTATATGAATGGAGAATTTTGGCAAAAATGAACACTGCAACAAAGAGAAAAGTATGTTTAACACAAAAAATACGCCTTGCTTCATCAGCTGACATATTCAGTACATCCCTTTTGGTATCAGCTTTCTTATTTTTTTCATATTACTTCAAGAAAAAGAGTAAATGTTCACAGAATGTAAACCTGAAAGGTTTGATGATTCTGGAGGGATGCAGAGATTCTATCTAAAAGCTGAAAACAAAATGAAGGTATAAATAAATCAGTATAAGCACTCTGGAATAATGAGATGCAATGGTTTTCATGCTCAGTATGCCCAGGAGTATGAATGTCCTGAATGTCTTGTTAGAAATTCAATTCAATAAGATCTTGAGAGCAACTCAATATCCCTCATCATAGACCAGTCTATCCCTCATATAAAATAACCCAATGACACTTCACCAGATGCAGGTCCTGACCAAACAGACAGCAATGCTTTCATGTGTGAGGGCTTTTCTTAATTTTCAGTGAGAAATGAATTTTAGCACAATTTCCTATTAGTGAAATTAAGATGGATTATGAGCCCCTGTGAAAATTCCTTTATACTAAATCCAAACAAATCTTTAGATAATAATGCCAAAAAAAAAAAAAAAAAAAAAAAAAGCACCAATATTTTTCTGTTAAAGATTAATATTCTGTATTTACATGGGAATAAACTTATTTTTCTGAGCATTGCTTAGCTTAGTTGGCTTATGAAGACTAGAATTTGTAATAGTACACAACATAATTCCAACAGAATAAATATTTCAAGTATATTTTATTTATCATTTCACAGTTCTTCTTTCAAAGCAAGTTTTCAGACAGGCAGATAGAGCAGCTGTCTAACCAGCTCTAAAGGACACTAGTTCAGCATCTTTCCTATTAGTCACCAAGCCTTTCCTTGCATTAACTGCCAGTTCCTTGTGTGATGCATCACTAATCCCCTATGGCAAATTACTCCTTCATGGGCTGTACATACAGGATATACAATGAGGATGTTTGGATGCCTCACTGTTCACACTGCTGTTGGTCCAAGTTCAGGCTTGAAAACATTTGGAGAGTTTTTCAAAGGGAGGGGCTGGTGAGTAAGGGAAGAAGGGATTTAAGAGGCCAGGTGTAGTGCAACAATTGAAATGAGAAGGCAACTCATTGGAGACTGCAGCAAATACATTCCTCGTTCAATGGATATCACCCAACAGGTCATTGTTCAGTTTTCTTCTGGTCACAGGATATCCAGTACTCAATAAGCTCATCTAGAATCAATCCTTGTCGAAAAAACAAGTGAGAGAGTTTCCTCAAAATAAGGTTCTGGTGCCATGGAAGGCAAAACCCCCTTCATACTGTTGATCTGAAGCACAGCTGAAGTTTCAGAGGAAATTATGAGTAAAGCCAAATGCCAGATTTCCCTTTTACCTTGGTATTAAAGAAATGCCTGCTATTTTCAATCACTGTCTAGAGGTTGTCAGCAATGAGTCAGGTCATGACACCGAAATGTCACTGTTCCATGTATTGAACGTGAGGCTGCATTGGGCTGCTTGTAGCAGCTCAGCAAGCCACTGCTTGAATCTAGTTGTTGATTCTTGTGATCCAGAATCTAAACTCTAATTAAAACAAGAGACCCTTTAACCTTGTATTTCAAAAAAGAAGCATTAAGAAAAGACCAAGGATCCTTAGAATAGCATAGAGGAATGGTAAGTGCCATTTACCTCAAGCCACCTCATTAGAGAGCCACTTTCTGTAAAGCCACCCACAGTCAGCCTCCCTGTGTGTTTAGTATGAAGGAGAGAACTGTAACAACCTAATTTGAGATTATAAATGGTAACATGGGTTTACCCCAAATGAAAATTCAAATTCACCAGAAAGTCCTCCACCGCAAAAATCTCTCTCAGAAACTCAACTGACTGGCAACCACTGCTCCAGCAGCTGTGGGGGGTCTCTCTGCCTTACAGGAACACTTAGCAGGGTCCAAATTTTCGAACATTTCACAGAATGTGTCTCATGATTCATCAGCTGCACTCTGACTAATTGGCAGAGGGCTCTGGCAGAACCAGAAAACTGTTTATGCATCATTCAAAAGACTATTATTCATCATGCAAAAAGTTGGGTGTTTTTCCCCTCAAATGGCCACATATTTACTTAACTGGGGATTAAAATTGTTATGTAACAGTCAGAATCAAACTGGGGAGTGAATAGTAGGGAATAAACCTTTTAGTTGATTTTTCTTTTCTTCTGAGCACCACTCCCTTTCTGCTCTGCCTCCTCTGGGGCCTGTGTTCTTCCATCACTGACCTGGAGGCGATCGATCCCAAGCACACACAGGAATGCACAGGGCACTGTTTCTGGCTCTCCATTTCACTACCTCTACAGCTTGCAAGGTTCCTCTTGGGAATAAAACAGTGGCAAATTTAATCTTTAACTTGAAATTAAACTTAAGTTCTACAGAATAATACAAAATCTTCAGTCACAGTGTCTTCAATGATAAGGTTTCTTTGTGTAAAGCTCTCAAAGGAGGCATCTTAGGTATTGTCACCTCCAGATTTTTTAGGCATCTTATAAACTCCTTTAAAAATTGTTATACCCCAGCACACCTGTAACACTCAAAAACAAGTAAAGGGAACATTCCAGGTTTTTTGTTTATTTTCCTAAACTTTCTATATTTGGAACCTCAATTTTGGAAGAACCAGGAGAGGTTTAAGGCTCAAGAGAGCACCCAGTGCAATAACAGGAGTCTGTAACAGTAATTACCAGCCGTGAGCAGGAGTATTTCCATGTTCGAATGAAAGGAATGAAAGCAGCATATGGAAAGTACAGCCTGCAGTTGCATTTGCAATTCCCTTCATATAACCTCTTGAAAAACGAAAGGCCTATTTTTAGCATGATGATTGATTAGTGTTGCCATAGCAATAAGCAACACTTACAAGAACAGGGTAGAACCGAAGTGTGCCAAAACACTTGCCAAAGTCTTAAAGAGACAGTCAAACACGCGGTGTGTGACAATCGTTTAATGGACACAACTGTCAAATTAACCTTTGCACAGTAATTACACCTGAGGTGGCTGTGGGAATTACTGGAGTTTTCAGCAAATATGTTTGTCTGAGAGAGGTTTCTTCACCCTCTGGAACCTGCTTTGTGCGAGTGATGCCAGTTCATCAATACTGTTGCAGTTGGTTTCATTTTGCATGTGGTTTCTGCCTGCAGAATGTTCAAAGACCTGCTAGAGACTTCAGCCTTGCTCTTCACCTCTCCTGCTCCTTGTGAATATTAATCCACAATCCTTGGCACTTGTTTCTGTACAGTAAAAATTAATCCCACTTTTTTTTTTTTTTTTTTAAGCAGCAGAAGCATATTCCCCTAAATCTTAACATAGAAGCCCAGCAAGACAGACATTTCATGTAAATGTTCCCTCTCATCTTCCACCACTTTTCAGACTGATGACTTTTTTTCATATGGTCACACATGCATTATTTTGACAACACAGGTGGAACCAAATGAAATCTTTTCCGTAGGGTAAATTCCAGATATCACATCCTTTAAATTCAAAATTTTTGGGCACTATTTTGGTACTCAGGGGGTAACAACAAAATTTCTTTATTGAAGATCAAGAACCTGGGAAAGAGAAACGGAGTCCCAACTTTGCTGTAACAAACAAAGGGGATGTGGGACTATGGGGTGATGGAAGGTGGAATATTCAATGTTTTTTGGAAAATGGCTACCATGTTACTGCCTCCCCTCAGACTCCTCCAGACAGGTCTGCATGTGAGCTCCTAGAGCTGCTGTGTGATCAGGTCACCCATGGCACAAACCAGCATCAATCAGGGTGACAAGGTTGGAAGAGAATAGACGGAAAGGGCTGGGCAGGGTCATGGCAGTATTTGGAAGATGTGACTCAGTGAGAGGGAGGAAAATTTGGAAAGCAAGATAAGCACAGGAAGGTGGCAAACAGCAAAACAAAAGTGCTGTTGAGTGGAAAGGAAAAGAACAATGCAAAACCAGGGCTTGAAAATAAACAAGGGAGCAAAACTCTCATAAACAAGCCAAGAAAGAAAACCACTGTTTGTATTGTGTACAATAACTTGAAGATGGAACGATGACTAACAAGTTGCCTCCAACCACTATAAAACTCTTATCTCTGGCTTTGCCTTCCCTTAGGATCTCTTTCTTTGATACATGGGAACAGTAACCTGCTTATTGAGGAAGAAGGGAAGTGAAAAGCAGCGTGCACAAGTGGAAATGACAGTCCCATCCATCAGAGAGGGGGCTGGATTTCTTTGGAATAAGCCAGTGCTGGAAAAAGGGAATTCTCTCAAGCAGTTTGAGTTACTAATTTCAATGGGATCAAGCTATTAAATGAGAATACAGGTTTGCAGCTCTCTAAAAAGATACATTATTTGCTTCTTATAAATTCTACAGAGGTCCTTCCTTTTGCTAGAACCCCTAAGGGAAAAAAAAATCTGTGTTCTCCTAGGACAATGGCAGCAGTTAGCCTGTTTTTTGAGTCGGGGGGTAAGATGGGAGGATGCTGATAGTAACTTGGCATTAGGCTCTAATCCTGCGGTACAGATTCTGCTGCATTTTTGATGAAGACTCTTCATATCCTCAAACTGCAGAAAAGTTTCTGCACTGAAGAGTGAGGGGTTACATCCAAATTTCAAGGGCTGGTAATCAGATAAAGAGAACACAGGAAAATCTCTACAGCAATGTTCATCTGAAACAACTGTTTTCCTTCTCAAGTCATCTCATTATAAAAATAACAATACAAAAACATTTCTTCCAGATAATTTACTTCATGGATAAACCGGCAGCTAAGTGAAGCACAAAACATGCCTGTTCTCAAAAGTAATCAGAAACCAGCAGGTCAGCAATGGACCATTTAGCAACTCTCACTCTGGGGCCTTGACACATACCAGATGACATAATTTTATTTTCCTCAGTCATTTGCTGTAGAAGAATAAATGTCATTGTGATAAATCATCAAAGGAATTGTTGTCTCCTGCTTTCTGTTCCATAACTGTTTTCCATAAATATTCTGAATTTATATTGTATTCATAAGTTAATTTGAGACACTGGCATGTTGAAGGAATGCTCCTCCTCCTTTGCACAGAGCAAACAATGCCATTTTAATGTTTGTTTTGTTTATATAATTGTGAAACTAACATTTGTCCATAAATTAGGCGCAAAAAATTTATCCAGCTGTTTTCAAATTTCAGCCCCAGAACTGAAATATTGCTAACAACACCAAAGTTGTTCAGGTCAGGTGGCAAATCTATTTGAACTGATCCCTGGTAAACACTTGAACTGTACCTTCAAATTCAGAAGAGTTTGCTTAAATTCTCTTTGTATTTTTCCTAAACCCTTTGCTCTCCAACTTGAGGGCTAAACTTTGTGTAGCTCATTTTCAGTGTACTTCGATCACATGAAGATTTTGTACCATGGTTTAGTCACCAAACATTCGTGATCTGAGTATTTGTTTGCTTGAGGCTCCTCTCTTTTTTTGTCCAGAATCTCCACTGTCACTTGAGCAGGTCGAATGGATATTTGCTCTGTGCTGTTTATTTTCTAACAGTATCCCAATGCAGGTAAAGAAACCTAGTTCTATGCAATTATTTTTTCGTTTGGTTTGCAATAGACACAAGTTTGCTTTCTAGTTAATTATTTCTAATCTGGCTGGGCAACCTCAGAAAGAAAAATAACAAAGCCTCCTGAAAGTTCAGTTGTTCTTGCCACCGTGAATAGCATAAATATTTTCCACTAAAGATACATACTTGCAAAGGCTGTGGTAAGCTGGCACACAGGGGTTGTTGAGAGCTGCAAGGCATCTTTTCTCCGTCCTCCAAGTGAAAAAGGCCCCAGCCCTTGTCCAGCAAAGGAATTCTTTCCAAAGCCAGCAGCTAGCAGCACCCATTCCCCAGGAGCAGGTGTAGCTGGGCAGGAGGCACTTGACCACACCAAGTCCTGGAATTGCTTATGAAGTGGAATCCATTGGAGTTACCCCTGTGGGGCTCCCTTTCTGCTCCATCCTAAATAGAGTACCCCAGATGTATGATCTTAACATCGACCTAATCACAATATTAAATGGATTTATATATAAACCTCAAACAAATATTTTAGCAAGACATCTTGTCAGGTTTCTAATGACAAGATCAAAACCAAAGCAGCTCCTGTCTAACTTGAAGAGACTTTCTCACATATGGTTCTGAAGTAACACCCCAGCCACTATAACTTCAAACTTTACAGGAATATCTTAATCTCTAAACAGTACCCCCAAATCTGGATTACTTCCTTTGGTTTCAGCTTTGAAAGTATTTTTTCGACTTTCTCCTCCCTCTCAATGCCAGCAGGAAGCTTTCAAGGATTAGCTCCAGCTCTGATACAGCACTTCTAGGGGCAGCACCCGTGTCATCTTCCTGATAGGAAGTCTTTTGTACAGCAGCTTTAACAAGGTACATTCGCAAATGCTCTCCTGACATGACACTATGGCACATATCCCACCCCACAAAAGCATCTCTTGTGCAATAGTTCTGTTAAACTCATTATCTCGAGCGTGTCAGTTGCTTTACATGCTGTTAATAATGTTGCCAATACCCAGTAGCAGATGTGCTGTTTGCTGTCAAATTTAGGGGGTTGCTGCGTAACAAATACCATTGCTTAAAGCAGATGCCATCATAACTGGATCCAGATTACAGAGGACTAACATCATGACAATATAATTTCCATTCCTGTTTTCATGCATCCAATCACTCTTGGCTTTTTACACAACCATTGCACAGAACAACATTCTGAAAATTATTTTTCAATGCCTGATGAGCCTTTTTTCTTAGGTGTCCTAATTTCAGATCCTTAAGAAGTCATGTTTATGAATTCCATAATATTCACAGGAGAACCAGATTGATGAAATTATTCCATACTGCATTTCTGAATGTCAGAGTATGGGCTTGAATGCAATTTCTCAACAGCCTTCATATTTTACAACTGAAAAACCTTAAGACTATCAGTAAGGTTCAGTCTGCTGTTCACATCCTCTTCCAAATCACTAACACACACTGAAATAACATGCTGAGCCTTTAAGGTCCTTCTCTTTATTTAGAGTGGAGCTTACAAGGTTAATAAGGTGTGAACATACCACAGACCAGTATGTACTTGACTCGATAAGATTATGCTTTATTTATCCAGTTATTGGCCTGCCTTTAGAATCAGTTTCCCTCGAAATGAGGCTCAATTTGAATCTTACCATGTCCCACAGACCCTTCAGAGTGAATTTATGATCTTTAAGAAAAGGATTTCCAAGCTATCTTATATATTTATATATTCTTTCTTTCAGAATTCTCTAATGAATATAGAAGATCAAATTTAGAGAAGTATTCCAGACAAGGATAGCAATTATTCCCAGTGGTATATTAAACATTTTTGTTCTAGATTCAATAGTTTGAGGCAAAGGCACTATCTCTGTTTTCCATGAAGATAAATTCACAGCCTATCAGCTCCATTAATGCATATTTTAGATTTTTGTCTGAAGTACAGTTTCCCTGATCTCCTCCCAGTATTTCTAGTTCTGTTTCCTTGCACCATGGTGAGTAACTAGTCCCCAGCTCCCCTAGGCAGTTACTCTGTCACTCAGTGATTGCTTTGCCTACCTTCTACATTTCTGGACTGATTTAATTTTTCTTTACATGTCTCTTCAATGCTGCAATCATTTCTGCTGATGCTCTTGAACGTTTCTGTAGCTGTACCTTCCTCCGATCTGCACCAGGTGTTGTTTCACAGACCAGACAGAGATCACCTCCTGATTCAGATGCTCTGAGTACAGCACTGCTGTTTGGTTTTAATAATGTGTCGCATTTCAAATTTAGATACATATTTCTGTCTGCCACCACCCTTTGCATCATCCCCACTTGTCTCTTTCAGTTAAAGAAAAAAAAATCACATGAAAAGATTGAAATTTACTTTCAGTTAAAGAAAAAATTTACCATGGGGAGATATCAGTGCAACACAGCAAATGTCAACTTCCCAGCCTAAAACTAAATGTGGTATCAAAGGTAAATCTTAATTAATGTGAACTGTGACAGATCCTACTGAAAGTGTCTTCTGGCAAAACCAGCTAAGAATCTCTCCCTCATCACTACTGTCCATTTTGGTACATTTGGGTTTTCTCTGACAATCAAATGAATATTCTAAGTACCTGTAGCACATATTGAAAAGCACAGTTTGTTGCTTTGGGTTTTCAAACCTGGTCATCACAGTTTCAACTCTTGGTCTCCAGTTTTCAAATATGAGACTTTAAATCCCTTAATTTTTTTCTTTTTATCACACTGAAATATCTTTTTTTTCTTTTTATGCTTTATGAGTTTTTAAAAAATCTACACAAATATTTTGAGCACTGCAGAATTAAGAGAAACATCGGGATTATGTTTTATCTGCAGTCAGAAGTTCAAACTAAATCAAAGCAGGAGTTTCTGAAAGGTCCCTTTACCTGGAACCTCCTCACCATCCCCTCCTCACCTTCCAAGACTGAAGACTGAAGACTTATTGCGTATTATTGAGGCCAGCACATTTAAAACAATTTTTCTCATGATTTATGTGCTATATTTTGCCTTAGCTCTGCAAGAGGGAATAGCCGATTTTTCTGGGCACCATGCCCAGATTATGTTTAATTTTGTCTACAGATTGTACAGTTTCCCAGATACTATACCAGAGATGAGCATTTTATAAGTTAATAAAACAATAAATAAAATAAAATCTGTTCTCATGTCTCCAGGTAATAACTGGAACCTTAAAAGCCTCACCCTGTTTTATAGAACCTTCTCTTTCTTACAGTCAGTAAGTAAAAACATATCAAATTATTTTGAAGCGATAAAAAAGAATTTATAGGATCCCTTTAGAATTATGTCAAATTTCCCTTTAAATTGCTTAAACAAATAACTAAAATAAAGTTTCACTATTGAATGTATTATGAATTAGTTATATTAAGAAGGAATCAGATTGGATTCCACTACTATAGTTTACATAATTTTTCTATTTTAGAATAAAAAGAGGAAGAAAAACTTACTGTGTATTCTGATTTCCAATTGTCCATTTGTAAAAAAACGAAATAAGAGGGAAAAGAAAAAAAAAAGAAATGTGAAATAAAACAATGATGCGAGATCCTTACAGTAAACACACATTAATAATAAAAATTATTGTGTCAGATAGGCTGCTGATTTCTATTTGAATAAAGTCTATGGGACAATAAAGGACACAAGTCAGACAGAATCCAAGCACCTGATGTTTTCTTTGCCAGCAAGAAACTTCATAGATATAGCACTCCAGTTTTTACCTATCCTTAGTCTATAATCTTCAGTTCCTGATACCAGTACATATAAGGTGAAAAAATATATGCAGTTCAACAGAAGATGTTAAAGAGACTTGGTGCTTGTAGTTCAACGTATAACTTGGAGCTTCTGAAGATAAACTAAACTACCCCCACACCACAAAGCAGCAATAATTTCTGCTACATTCCTTACCTGTGATTGTATAAGGATAATAATTCCAGGCCTTCTCTGTAACGTAAAATATTTTGGGAACAACTGCTCTAGCCCAGCTAGGCAGTTTGCTGAAAGTTAAAAGAAAATATAAAATTAGAATATATTATGACTTATGTGTATTGTAGAAATAAAGATACTTCCAGATGTGCTCATCATTTGTGAGGTGTTTGGGGGACACAGCAACACCCAGACTTCTCAAGAGTATTTTCATTTTCTGCCTCAGCTGTGCTGCCCTCGCAGAGGGAGCAGATCAGTGCCAGTGCAACAACCTCTGAGTGGGCTGAGCTGAGGCTGCTCATTTTGAGAATTCATGGCCCCAAACCTTTGGCCAGGGCTGAACTCAACAGGTGAGTCTAAACAAGGTGTAACTGTGGCACCTTGTCCTCAGCCACAGGGAGGCACTCTCTAACAAGAGGTCAGGAGGAAATGTGGGCTTTGAGTCCACTTCGATCCCGAATCCATTACTTCTTACAGACTCTTTTTTCTTCCTCCATATTCTCTGCCAGCACTGAAGCCCTCATGCTCAGCTCACCTGGCACTCAGCTGTTCCCACATTACCAATAACAACTCCTGAGTAGGAAGCTTTTGTATTAAAATTAACAGATCACTCAAAACACCTCGTGAGGCTGGTAGGCAGCATTAGTCCCATTTTGCTGATGGGAAAAGTAAATAACAAAAGTGAAGAGAATTAATGGAACTGATGTTACAGCTCAGAGCTCATTCTGTCAAGAGAACTCACCAATGCAGTGGTACAACAGCAGCAGAATCAGAAAACAAAGACATGGATACACCATATGGAAGGACCATTAAAGGGTAATTGAATAATACTATGGAAGAGTGGGAGCATTTTTTTACCATGGCTCTTGGGTTTCATTTCCAGCAGTCTGGTCACAGAGGGTACCAAAAACTGATGAACAAACAAATATTTAAAAAGGCAAGTTCACTATAATTCATCTTTCAACCCTCTCTTAATGACTTCAGTTAGAAGCACTGAGGCTGCCAGGAACAAAGATGCAGGACTAGTCATTCCAAGGACAGCAGGCCTTGGATGCCACAAATATCCCTGTACATGGGGGACACAGTTCAGATGGTGTTGGTCTGGCAAAGCATTGAGCAGATCACCCAGGCCAAGATTGAATCTGTACTGAAGTGCAGGAGATGCTTCCAAACCTCTATTTCCCGAGTGTAAATGTTTGAAATAGTTCTGTTTAGATAACTGTGTGCAGAAAGTAAATTAACTTTCCATATTAGCAAATTTCTGAAGAAAATACATTTTGGATCATTAAGGCTTATTTAACCATTATCTAGCTACATATAAATATTTTATTTGTCCAGAGGCAAAATGCAGATGTTAGTACATTATCTACAGATTGAAAGCCAAGTGCATTGACTTTTGCTCTTTGATGACATTGCTCAAAACCAGATTCTTTTCTTTACATAAACCTTTCTTGTGTACAGACTTTTAAGCAGCATTTTACATCCTGCATAATAGACTTCCCTGTATCAGATCTGTTTATTTTGTCAGTCTCTGTCAGTGTTTTTATGACTGCCTCCCTTACCCCTGCTAAACTTTACTCTGGTGCCTAAATTATAAATACCAGAGGATGCAGACTTTCAGCTTCTGAAAACATTGCTCCAGCAGGAGAGAAGAGGCAGTGAATAATTCTAAATATGACTAAGGTTACACTGACACTAGAAAACATACGCTCATTTTGTACTTTTTTTGGTTATTGTTGTTTTTAGCATATTTGCCTGTCTGCCTATCTTCACCAGTACAGCACATCCTGAAAAAAATAACTTCATGAGCAAAATACAGATTATACTCAGAATTGCCAGCAAATCCCACTCACAGACACAGATTAATTTTTCCAAGGTCCACTCAACGAAAAGATAATATCTCTATTTCAGCAGCACAGGTAGCTGTGGGTCACATTATCTTTTCTTTTTTCCTTATTTCCTTATTTCTACCCTGTCCAGATGAAGCTCAGTCTCAAATTTCTTTAAGAGATATAAGTTCAGATCAAAATAGAGCAAAACAAAGTTTTTTTAGGGCAGTGGACCCAAGAAGAAAAAAACGGAGGGAGAGAACAGTGCTGGTGGAAGTCCTGTTCCTCAGGAAGGCAGGCAGAGGAGAAGTTTCCAGCACATCTTGTATGGAAGCATGTCTCCTACAGTGAAATCTTCCAGAGACACCCTAGCCTCCCAGCAAAACCCACAGTGGCCAGAAAACCTCCTCATCCTTTCCACAAAGCTTCAACAGTGCTGCAATATCAGGTGGCATTGTGATGCCACACCCAGATTCAAACAGCAAATCTGGTGATGGAGGATTCAGAATTATCATTAAACTCGGTGAACCTGACTTCAAACATCCACCACAGCTTTAGGTAACTCTTCTGAGTTGTTATAGGGACAAAGATTTACTTTGTCAATGTTTGTACCCATCTTTGGCTAAAAGATCCCGTGTTTCATTGCCTGCACTATCAGGAATCAAGTGCTTCCCAAGTATGGTTAGTACATAGCTTCTAGGTTCTTGTGGTCATTCTGAATCGCCCTGAAGTGGCAATTCTGAATATGCTCTTTGGTGCTTAAAGCCTTATTTTTAACATGCAGGAAAGAAATATCCAGAAACATTTTAAAAAGCCCCACAACTTGTGGGAGCTCTACAATGGGAATATATTTATTGATTTTTTCCCAAGTCCTATATAGCCTGTGAGAGAACACTTACAATAAAAATAATATTAAATGTTGGCAAGATATATATTATTGAACTCTTGTGTGTGTGTGTAACATCACTGGTGATTCAATTTGGCCTGAATTAAGGTTAGATATGTCTGGTTTGCAGTGCAGGAGGAACTTGCAATGTGGAAGCAATAGCTGTAGTGTTTGTATGCGCACTCCAAAATGCTGCAGAGCGTAAGTTTAATAAAATGAAACAGGCCCAGGGGAAAAGAAGAACTTCAGAAAAAGCAGTGGTATTCAATTAGATCAGCAGTAGTAAAAATGGGAACAGATTGAGAAATATATCTCATATTGCACAAATATATATATATCTAAACATCTTTGGCCTGTGAGTGTGGAGACATCGATCCTCAGCAGTATCATTTCAGCATAAGAAGACAAACATTTCACTCTAAGAAATGATGAAATTTCAGGGAGAAAACCCCCAAATTTTCCACCATATCTTTAAGCCCAATGGTCCAGAAGGCTGTCATTCATACAATGAATGTACAAGCCTAATGGTCATTCATAATGTCAATTAACTTTGCTGAGGCAAAATACAGCTGGCTTTGAGACATGACTATGAGGTGAGAAAAAATTAAGCCTTTTAATGGTTTGGTTTTGGTTTTTTTGGAGGGTGGGACTTTGCTGGCTTTGTTGTTTAGTTTTTTGGTCCCCCCTCCCCAACAATTTTGGAGAACAAAATGACAAACAATTAAGTGTAAAAGAAAACAAAAGCTCTGATTTTCATTATATCCTTAACTTCAAGTTCCTTCTCATGCAGAAGACACTCTAGAAGGAATAACAACTAATCCCTCTATTTCAAGCCACTGATCTACCCCACCTCCCCATGGCTACCAGGAAGCAGCATGTATTCATGGGAACATATTCTTTTGAAACAGAAAGGCTGTTGCCTGCATTCCTTGCAAATTTTTATTAAGTCCATGCTGAGAGAAACAGTTTTAGTGCACTTGCCTGTTGAGATAGACACGTTTTTCTGTTAGCTGACCATTGCCATGGTTGGGATCTTCATAGGGTTCATTCTGCACCACTTCCACACCCTCCCCTCGGTCACTCTGCTCATGGCTGTGCTTGCTGATCATGTACAGCTGTCCAATTCTGTACTGCAAGGCAAAACCAAGAACAAAGTATATTAGTTTTATGTTATACACGTATTCAAAAGCCAGTCTTAGTCAATGATATACTGCTGTGTGTAAATAAAAGGTAGTTGAAGGTGAAAACCAGTATTTTTGGGGTCCTCCCATTATGTTATTAAGTCCATGGCATCATTTGTGGAAAAAACAACAAAACCTGTGTGCATACAAATGTAAAGAATTAGGCCAGTCCTCTATTATTAGACTTTGTATTTGTAAGTATTTCAGTTAAGAATAAGTAAACAATTAATCTAGTGCTTCCACATGCTGAAATGTAAAGGGACTTTAACCATCAGGTGAACTCTAAAAGTTCTGTGGAACACAGGATTCTCCTGCCCTGCCAACACAATGAGGCCCCACAAAAACATTCAGGGTAACTGTTGCTGGTCCACAGAGACAGGAGCTCCAGTTCTTAAGAAAAAAACCACGTAGACTCCAAGTCCTTTGAAAAAAGAAGTTTGAGTGACTTTGCAATATTATTAAAATGCATTTAAGCACTTTAATGATCATTTACTCCCAAGTTACTTAGGAAGCCAAACACTGTGAGGATTGGCCTAACTTTGTTATCACAGAAAAATAAATTGTTGCACTTGATTTTTTTTCTCACTGTGTCTCGTATCTACACCAGGGCTTTTGCCTCCAAAGAAATTTAACAAAAAGTACATCCTTGAACTTTCATTGACAAAGATTTTAGAGTAAAATTGTACTTTACCAGTAATTTTCTGGTCTGAAATTTTATTCTCAAGTCCTTTGCACACTCTTGAGCATACTAGGGTTCTTACAACAGTCTTTGGACCTATCCAGTTTTCTCAAATGGATCTCTCTCTCCCCCAGAGCAATTTGTTTAGGCATGTACATGCTAATCACTTCAACCACATCAATCCCCCTTCAAATACAAAGAACAACCTGTTAATTTAGAGAATGGCTGAGCTACCACACAAGCTGCCAAGTACTAGCTCAGCATAAGCAAACAAAAGCATCGTGACAGTCTGACCTCAGAAAACTCCATGAGATTCTTGCAGCTATTGCATATTATAAACAGCAATCCTATCACATACTTTAAAAAGCCCAACTCAAAAGAGCAATTAGCTCAGAAAAAAAACCCCCAAACCATCACAAACCTTATTAGTAACTGGCAACAAGACAGTCTCACTAAACAAAATGATAAGGAATACTATGATGGAGGGCACCCTATACTAGTTCCTCAATTCTACATAATCCAAATTTATTCCCCTACAGCAACAGGCCACAAGAAGGTAAGAAATTTGGAACTTGCATCTTGAACGCTCATTTAAGAGAGTAAGTCCTAACACTGTTTTACTTGCTAATCCACTTATCTACCTTTGTCTCTACTGAATCCTTTATCTCATCATATTTGAACATTTTGTTCTAATCTCAAAGGCTCTGAAGAGCTGCAAACCTCACACATAGCTTTTAACTAGATCCATGACAAATTGTCTTCTCTTTTTCTCTAAAAAAAATGAATGCATTGGTGCACAGGGAAGGCAAAGTTGGTAGCACATTTGATTTGATCAATTAGTACAGTTTAAAAAAGAGTAACTTTCAGGCACACAAAGCTGTTCTTCAGGTCTGAAATCAAAGCAACACACTTCAAAGCTGAATACAAGTTGAGAAAAAATGCTTTGCCTTTAATTAGATAAGTATCAATTACACCACCTGGGAGCACAGACTTACTGCCTGTGGAGTGATAAGGATGGCAGAAAAGAGGAAAGGTGATAAGGTCCTTATCTTCTAATGGAAAGGAAGAGGTCAGCAATTTATATCCTGTGAAATATGAAAAGGTCAGATGAGTAGAGAGAGGAATTACATCTTGACATAAAGTCAATATTTCGATCACGATCTCTGTTGGGATTTTTGTTATCCAACAAAGTTATGAATTTTAGTTGCCATGGACACCTCTGGAAAGTGTTTCATAATTGCACATATCAATTTCCTATGTCCATGTAGTCCTTTGCAGTTTTGCTCTCAGTTTTAATGGTCAAACACCTCAGTTTCTGCTGGAAATGCTGGCTCAGAAACATCCAGATGAGTGTACATTCACCCTGACAACCAACTGTGGGGTTGTACTGATGCCTTCATTTGCTCCAGCATCATGAACCAGAGATATCCCCGCAACACCACGCTTTGTTAACAGAGGTTGTTGTTCTTTCCTGGGCCCACCTCACTATAAAATGCTTGCAAGATATCAAATCCCAAAGACTGTAAATTAATCTGAGCAGAAGTTTAAGGGGGCTAAGCCTTGTTGCCCACTGCCCTCTGCAGATGAGGGTCAGTGCTGCCAAACAGCAACTGGTTTCCAGATGCTGCACAGTCAGTGCTTAAAGGAAGGTTCTACTCTGATGAGGCTCAAAATCACACACATTCCAATCAAAGCCATGATCTCACAAAAGGTATCCAAGGCAGCTCAGCATGGTGCCTCCCATTTGGAAGATGTTGAAGGAAACAGAAGGCACCACTGCTGGACAGCTCTCCTGCAGGAATCCTACTGCTCTTCGCCTTCCGCAGGCGATGACTTTCCATAGCTACGGATCGGACACCAGTCGAGTAGAAATATCCACCTCCAAAGCCAGCTTGGATGGGGCCTTGTGCAGCCTGATCCAGTGAGTGACATCCCTGCCCGTGGCACGGGGCTGGAATGAGATGAGCTTTGAGGTTCCTTCCAACCTTGACCATTCTACAACCTTTCATAACTACTGAAGTGGCTGGGCAGTCCTGCTGGAAAGCAGCTGTATTCTGCAAAGGAAACATATTTGTACATGTACTTTAAAGTAGCTAACTTAGCTCTTTTGTGTACTATTCATTTGCTTCTATCTGCTGTACAAAATGTTAAAATCATTCTAGAGCAGGATGGAAAATGTTAACTTCCAAAATAATAGTACTTTACTAAATCAGAGAGTGCACAACTATTATTTCAGATAAAATAGCATTTTTTCAAGTGTATGTTTCTATTTACATGAAAAAAATCCAAGGCAAAGATGTGTCTTTTAGAACTTGCTGGAATTTAAATGCCTGAATAATAAGTCACAGCTTTTTCTTAGTTCCTATGGATATTGTGGAGAAACAGCACTTAAGAATCATTTAACAACAGTAATTGATACACATTATTCCTGCAAGGGTAAACTGATGTGCCATGACTGTTTATGTTGCTCTATCACAATCTGAATTTCTGTGTTCTTAGCTGTAAGATGATTTTCCAAGACCATCTACTGTTTGAAGGAATTCAGTAAAATTTCACACAATGGCACCTGATGTAAATTTGGATCTGGAGCAAAACTCTTTGTAAATGCTTCAGTTTAATAGGTGAAAATTTATTCAATATCAGAGGAAGAACTTCAATAAACAAATGCACAGAATGTGGAATTAGACATTTCTAAGGGTATTGCTGTTTAGCTTTTGTAGTAGCTCTGATGTTTCCCAAGTCCTAAGGAGTGAGACTCTGTCTCGGTGGTGACTCGCCTGCTCCTTCAACAGGCAGATGGTGTTTGCTGTTGGGATTTAGTCATACAAGAAACAAGGTTCATGTTAGCAACAGCATAAGGATGGTCAAGCTGATTTTGTTTAAAATGGTAAGTGAGACCAGAAGCATTTTTATCCCTCAGATAGGAGGGAAAAAATAAATAAAGGAAAAAATTAAAATATTTTAAAAGGGGTCCACCCCACCCATCTTTCTTATGCAGAGCTCCCACCATCTCCAGCAAGAGCTGCACAAGAAATCTTTGTTCAAACGTGTCTGAATTTTTTCCAGCCTGACTGCCTATTGCTCAGGTTTTGATTTAATACAAGTCTTAGAGTACAAACTTTCAAACTTCAGGTGGAATATAAGAAATAAAACTCAATCAAAGGAGAAATTATGCCAAAATGATCTTGTATCTGAAATTTTCATACCACTCCTTGAAGTTCTTATCTGAATGCTCACAGAAAATGTAACAGATTTATCACTGGCTCCGTCTTACACATAATTCTCATATTTAAAAGAATAGTTGAACCCTTTAATCTACTTTTATTTCTCTGTAACTAGACGAAACCATCAGGGATGGTGCTGCCATTTCAATTTGTGCAATTTTTTGTTCTAAATCAGTAGGGAGATCCCTTCCTGCAGAGAGGAGCTGGAGTCCAGAAGACACTGAGTGTCTTTTGTGCCTGCTCAAGGTAATGATTGTTTGGTGAGCTGCATTTCAACAACGGTAAGTATTGCTCACAGAGGTTCATGCTAAAACATGCCAGTGGTGTCTAGTCCTGTTCTCAGAAAACTGCAAAGGTAAAACAGAAAAAAAGAAGAAAACCAGCAACGACTGAACTGAAGCAGATCTGTCCTTATGCACGAAGGCAGCTCTAAAGGGTACAACTCTGCCTCCACTGATGGCAATAGTTGTTTTGTCATTGACCTCAATTTAGTTAAGATTTATTTCTATCAAGAAAATACAATGAATCAGCTTCATCATCAGTTACATCGGTCCAGCTACACTGAATCCAAGGGCATTGATTATGGCAAAAGAGTAGCAATTTTATTAAGGAATTCTGATTTATAGAATGCTGTCTCATCCACATAAAACAATCTTAAAATTGATTGATACATTTCTGATCTATTTTCAAGTCTTAGTCTTTGCAAGATGCTCTGTGTGCTCCCTTGTGAATGTGTTCCAGGATTTAATTTTATTTTTTTATTAAAAGATTAATAGGAATATTATTCATCACTTGTCTACATTTCGAATTATTTAAAACAATTTCTGATTATTCCTCAAAGGACCACCATGAGACAAACATGGTGATCCCCAACTAAGTTACTTGTCCAAACATGCCCAGCCTGTCACTCCCAGCAATCTCTTCCCAGCAGTTTAACAGAGATATTTGTTGGGCTTTTAGGAGCTCTCCTGGCTTTTCTTCCGTTAAAGGAATTTTTGCCCATACATGTTGCTAGGGGAGCAAACGGCTGGGTATTTAAGAAAAACGAAAGACCTGGCTACAGAGTGGGGCGCATCTGGCTACTCTTTTGTTTTCACCTGAGTGCGTTTGGACAGAGAGGAGTATGCTTTCTTCGGCTGCTTTTCCTTCTGCTGGAGAAGCCCCAGGATCCCAAAGCTGCCTTCCCTGCCCCGCTAGGAGCCGGGCCGTGGCCGCCCTGCCCGGCCGTTGCTTTGAGCCTTCGCTACATTGTAGCCGTGCTTGCCCTGCCTGCCCAGACCTCCGGGGGGTTCCCCGTTTGGATACACCTCGTCTGCCACCCAGGATTTGTGCTCCTCCCTGCTCCTGCCTGCCGTTCCAGCCTGCTGTTCCCGAGGGTCCGGCCGGACACCGGGATCAGCTGCCCAGCGGTTTGTGAAGCCTTTGTTCCATCCCTTCCCGGGATCCCAGGGCACCAGAGCCGCGTGCTCCCCGAGCTCGCTCCGGAGCGCCCCCTGCAGCCGCGGGGGAACCATCGCACCTGCCCTGCTCACCGGGAGCCGCCAGCGCCCCTGCCGGCTGCGAGCGGAACTGCACCCGAGGGGAAAGGGCCTGACAGCCGAGAAGGCTGGCACTGGGTTTGTGATTGTTCGCTGTTACTGCCATAGTTATTGCTGTTTGTTTGACTGGTTATACACATATAGATATATAACAGTAAAGAACTGTTATTCCTATTTCCCACATCTTTGCCTAAAAGCCCCTTGATTTCAAAATTATAATAACTCGGAGGGAAAGGGGTTGCATCTGCCATTCCAAGGGAGGTTTCTGCTTTCCTTAGCAGACACTTGTCTTTCAAACCAAGACAATATTTTACAATATGGAATAAATTGTTTGGAAATGTACTTGCTTGAGTAAATATCTTTGTTTAGGAGGATACACAGAGGTTTCCTATTGTGTTTGTTTTGATGTTGAGAGCATTGTTTTCAGGTCTTGATCAAGACTTAAGCCCTACACTGGTACAGATACGAAAAGCTTACAGTTACACACTGAAGAGAGGCAAAGAAAGTATTAACCTTATTTTATATTTGACTAATTGAAACAGAAATTAATACATCAACTTCAAAAAAGATGTCTGTGGTAGAACAGAGAATTTAGCCTCAGTCTAGCGATTCCAGCTCAGTGCTGTTACCACAAGACACACCTGTAATTTCTTTTTCACTCTAAATGATAATTATTTAAAGAGAAGTGTTTTCTCTTATCTCCCCCACTAACCATAAATCCTTCATGTTAGTATTATTAGACATCATTTCATCTGGAATGGGTGAATCCTGATGCATCCTCACACTTGTGTGGATGTGGGAGCAGAGGCTTCACATGTGGGCAATTAGAGCCCCGGCTGATGGAGCACCGAGGTTATGCCCTCTGATCCCCAAACCACTGCAGGTGATGATTCATAGCTATTAACAATAATTTAAGGAAATCTTTTCCATGACAGAAGTTCCAGGTTCTGACAAAGTGATTTGTTTTCTTTGTTATTAACATTCCTAGATTGGTTTTAACAAGAATAGAGGAATGTGCAGTGTGCTGGTATTTGATTTTTTGTGTATGGGTGGGTTTGTATTGGCTCCTCCTTGCCTGCTTTTGGAATTAGGAATTTGGTTTGACTTGGTTTCTTTTGGGGCACTACTTTGCAAGCAATGGAAATGGGTATCTCTTGATAACCACCAGCTCAAGGTTTTACTGCAGGACAGTGCTATGGAGGGAGATCAGTCAGACTTGAAACCACTGCAGAGTAAGAAAACTTGCCACTGAAATAATCCTTCTTTTTTCTTAGAAATGCAGGAAAGAAAGCAGGAGGAAAATAAACTCACTGTAAGTTTGAACTTGGAAGTCTCTCTTATGTAGCAGAACTTACCAGTGTGAAAGTAGTGGTTTATATTTCTAAAATAGTGATTTTCCTGGTAAAATAATGACATTGTAGGCTAGAGTCCTGTGAAAAGAGGACTGCTGGGTTTGACTGCTTGGGAAATTCTGCAAGGAAAGCATGAATAGTAAACAGAGAAGGCAGAAGGGGGCTGTTGTTCTTCCAGCCCAGAGCAGTGCTATGCAGAGATCCCCAGCCTGCTGACCTGACCCTAAATCTCCTTTAGCCTGGCCAAACAGCAGTGTGGAGTGGGCACTAACATACTGTTTGACTTCTTGTTCCTAAGGTAAGATGCTTAGAGCAAACCAGGCACCTTTGCACTGCATTCTCCTTGTCATGCAGAAACATCCTAAGTGCAAAGAAGTTTTTATGAACTGGTATTTTAAATGGCTGTCCCTGAGGAACAAATATGAGAAAGTAGCTCCAGGAGCAAAGGTAGACTTCTAAATTACTGTCCTCAAAGGGAAATCTGTTTTTATCGATACAAAAGACCAATCAAGGAATAACACCAAACATCTAGGTCCTAAAATCTAAATGTTAGTATGATTCACTGTTGTGATTTGAGGCCCCAGAAAATAATGCAAATTATTTGGTGA
Organism: Corvus cornix cornix; assembly: GCF_000738735.6. NCBI lineage: Eukaryota > Metazoa > Chordata > Aves > Passeriformes > Corvidae > Corvus > Corvus cornix. The sequence goes on from NC_046347.1 coordinate 9,179,437, forward strand.
TATAAATGTTGCTTCCCGCAGTAATATATAAAGAATCCAACCAGTCAGAGTTTAGAGTTGAGCTTGAAATTTTTCTTTCAACTAATTCCTGCATGCATCTGTGAATCAGAAAGCACTACACATCTGCTGACTTGCATCAGCAGTATTCTTTACTGTTGCCCAAATTCATGGGAACATGCTTTTGTAGCCTCACAAACAAACAGTTGCAGTGGGAACAGTTGACTTTTGCATGCTGTGAAGTGCCATTCTTACTGCTTTCATGTTTGCTTTGCCTTTTCAAGGAAGAAATTACATCCTTAAGATATTTTATCTGCCTAAATTCCCGTGAATTTCAGTTCAGCAATGACACACTGGATGTTGAAAGTCAGTATCCTCCTCTGGTATTTCCAGCTAAAGAAACATGGCCTACTCTAAATTTACAATACCCTGACACATAATGGCTTACAACTAAACAAGTGATACTGAAACCAACAGGAGCAGGTCCAGATCTCTGGTTAATAGGTGTACAATGAAAATTAAAATAAATGAAAATTAAGTTGCAAATGTTCTGTTTTCATGCAAATGGTTTGCCAAACATAGCTCATGTCCTGTTCAAATTGTAGTCATTTTATTCTTCTACACCAGCTGTGCTATTGAAAAAAGCCAGCTGTTTATCTGGAGTGTACAAGCTCATACAATTTTTAAGAATCAGTTTTTATTAACAATATTTTACAGTGAGTCAGCTGGTTGCATTTTTCAACCATGTACACTATGTGCTTTGTACATAAATACCGATAATATTCTATTATGTAGATTTATCCATGTATTTCCTGCAAGGAATGCAGATACATTTCCAAAGGCTGTCTCAAAAGTCCTCTGTGCACATAAAAAATGGCTAAAAAAACTTACTCTGTCTCTTGAGCAGTCTGTCAGTACTGCACACTGACCACTCTCCACATCTTCTCAGCCCTGTTTCTGAGTACCTGCTCTGATTGTCTGCAAGCATGCCCTGCCTTGATTCCAGCTTCCTGCTTTTCATGCACAGTTCACTCTGCTTTACAGTGTACAATCAGTTTGATAACTGTCCAACATTATTGAAGCTTTTTCTAAGGCAAAAGCATATTTTATTTGTTTGCCACAATTCATTCATGAGATCGTTATTAATTTAAAGACTGAAGCTCAAGGAGCTGTTCAGTAAGTATCTTTAAATTTTAACTTAGAATGCAGTAAAATGAACTAAAACTGCAACATAATATTTGTAGAGGCTCCTAAAGGCTTTTCAGTGACATAAACTCTTTTCCTGACATTCCAAGAAAACACTATTTCCATTTTAGACATTCCAAGAAAAGTCAAAATGGAAAAGTGTGGGCATTCTTCTTGATCCCTGTCACCAATCTCTTTCCAGCAGCAGGCACAAGCCCTGCACATGGGGTGACACAAGACTCTATTTCACTCACAGTGAAATGTAACATTCTCCATGGACCAGTGATGATGAGGGAGAAGCTTGCTCTATTAAACCTGACAGCAAAATCTGTTACCTGTTTTTCCATTAAAACAAACAGGACTGGGGGGAGGGGGGAGGTGGGGAGGGGGGAGGAAGAGAAGAAACTAACTCATGTGCCACGCATATTAAACACATTTTAGTTGGCCAGAGCTGGGATGTGCTGTGGCCAGCCAGCCACACAATGTGTCAAAGGGCTGGGCTGAAAAGCTGGCTTTGAACAGGAAGGTTGACTTCCGTGAAGTGCAGGATTCAGTTATTTAAAAATTCAAAATTTAAATTTAGTTATTTTAATTCAGTTCAGTTTAAGCTGGGAGTATTCAGAGTTTCATACATCCTTTGACCCTTTCAAAATTCAATGAAGTGCAGGAACAGACTTGAGAGTTAGGTTTATCTTTAACTATAAATGGACCAAACACACGTGCATCTATTCATGCTTTTAGAAATTATTTTCTCTTTTTGCATGGCTAATGGTATTTGCTTAATGCTTAAGTAGAACTTCTTTCCCCTCAGGCTCCTTTTTCTCTAATTACTCTTCTTCAGTAATTACTCATTTTTATGACTTAGGAAAATCTCTCTCACACCAACACCATCAACTTTCAAGTGCAGAGAATTCAATGCTTTCAGAAAAAAATTTGAGTCAACTTTGAGTTTAGAAGCACCAAAGAGACTACAAAGGATTCCATAAACCTTGTCAGAACCACAGCAGGGAATAATTCTGCAATTACATTTTTTGGCAAGCAAGTTCCTTACAACGTGTTTTAGGCAATATAATTCTGCTTACAAATATGAAAAAATGAGAACTTTCTTAGTATGCACAATCTACAATGAATAAAACAGCATCAGAATTTAGTACTTAGTAGTAACAAGCTGAACAAGACAAATCCAGTCTGCCTTCTGCAAATTTATTCAGAAGAAAGTGAAATTTTGTTTGCTACTTACAATGAAATAAAAATATATTCACAGTCCAGAATATTTCATTTGATTATCACAAATACTTCATCCGACTTTCTGATCTTCTAAAATAAAACTGACTTCAATTTAATTTTTAAAATGCACTTGTTTTATTCCTGCATCCTGTAGATAAAAATAATGTTATAAAGAATCCCGGGTCTGTAAATAGTGGAGGTCACTCCTGCATCTCTGCATCTAACCCAGGGATCAGGATAATGAAAATATTAAGGTTACCTGAAGTCATTTGATGGAAGGAAGCACACTAGAGCAATTGCATAAGAAGGAAATGAAGACATACTTTCCTCCCCAGATTTTTGAGATACACTGAAGTCTCAAAACTAGTACTGAAAGAAGATACAATTTTTCCATTTTAGTTAGAACAAACGTTTGCAATTTAAGTACCTATTCTATACATCTGTGACAAAATCCCCCCATGTTGAAATGAATCACTACCGTAGGAACTTACTACTTTTGTACCTATGCATGAACATTTTTTACATGCACAAATCTGTAATAAATGTTGGGAGCACATTTAGGGGAGAAATCTGTTTGCCTGTTCCTGACTTATGGAAAATCAAAACTGCAGCCAAATAAACTCTCAGGCAGGAAATCTGGGTTTTGCTGCAGAACAAAAAGCAGCTGTGACACCTGGGGGTGCACACGCTGGAGGAGTCAGGGTGCTCATATCTTTCTCTAGAGTTAGAGCACACAACCTTTCATTTCAAACTGCTCCACCTTGAAGGTGCAAGTTCTTTGACGAGGTACAGATGAGCAGAATTGCTGCCTTCCAGCACTACACAGAACAGAAGCTCTTGCGTAAGTATAAGCAAAATTTCCAGGAAGGACCACATTCCTGACTGACTGACAGGCTACAAAGCTTCCAGAGCTGACATTCCTTCAATACCACATGTACACTAAAGGGAGGATGAAGGCAAAGAATTCCTGACCGGGGACTCTATATGCTTAATTCAATTTTATCATGAGCCAGGAATGTGAAGCTATATGGTCTCCAGATATTTTAGAGAGATGGGGTCCCAGTGTTAGGCATTCCACCAGTGCTTGTCTGGTTTTAGTGTTCTGTAAGGGAAGTCTAGAACATTACACAAACACAACCAGCATCTCCTCTGGGACAGAACCTGGAAACAGTGGAGAGGGAGGTGCAGGAAACTACAACCTGCAGATTTTAACCAATGCAGAAGAATTACGTGGGTTCATCATACTTAGGAAGATTAGAGAGGGTGATAATGTTTGGGTGAAATGGGATATAGCTTCTCAAGCTTATACAACAAATACATATCGCTATATTCCACAGAGCTACCTACAGTCTGATTATGCAGGGGCTATAACTCACAGCTGGCAATTTATCAGTGCAGATATCAGCATCTCAGAGAATCCAGTGGCACTAGCGGAGCCTTGACCATGCACCAGGAAACTATAAAACTCTTTTAGGACAGATACCCTTGCCTTACCCCTTTGGTTACCAAAACCGGCAGTAATGACTACCAGGAACAGCAGAAAAATTAGCAGCTCCTAGTTCTATGCTGGACTGCGCATCCTTCTGAAGTAGCTTGTATACCACCAGTAACAGATAAATCAATTCCTCAATACATCTAAGTGGGAATAGCTTTCTTGCCACCATGAGAATTTTGTTTCGTGTTGTGGCCTTTTGGAAAACTTTCAAGTACAAAGAAGTTTCCAAAAGGCCACTTCAGCTGGAACAGATCCTGTTAAGTCCAATGGAAAGCCTCTCCTGTTGACTCCGGAGAGCTTTGTACGTAAGTGAACAAACAGCTTTCCTGCACTCCCTACTCCAGTTAACCACTTCCTCATTAGTTAGAGCCAGCTGCGTCACTTGGAACATATCCTTTGGGTATAAGAGTTCATGGTGTACAGTAGCACCAGGGAATAGAGCTGAAAACCGTAACAACAAAATGTATAAATAGATAAGAATTCTGTATAGACAACCTGGTTTTCTTCCTGCAGTCCCTGTGTACAGCACAGTGCTCTGAGACAGTCATGCAAGCACCATGTACGTGCATACTCCAGGCTAGAATTTGCTATCTAAGACACATGTTTGAAATGGAAAACATGTAGCTCAAAGACTTGAAATGCACACGCCCTGTAAAAAGCTGGGTTTGGAAAAAGTCAGAGAATTAATCTAAAGCATTCTGCTGTAGAGCTCAATAATTGACAAAACCCCAAACAAAAACCACACACTCACAAGCTGAACAAAAAAACCCTCCTCACCAGAGTCTAAAAATACAAAGAGATCATCGCTTCCTTTCCTGCCACCGAGGGCCTTCTACTCCCCAAACACTCCTGTCATTGGCTCAGACTCAGAGAGGAAGTGGTTGCTGCAGCAATGGCAACCCAATGAATGCTCTTTATCTCCTATATTTTTGATTTTTTTATAGCAAGCAGAAAGAGCAGACAGCAAGACCACAAACGTGTTGCATGGCAACACAGCTTGACCTTCTTTATTACTTTTCATAAAAGTAAAGAATTCAGACAAACTTAGAGAATTCTTTGACATATGTCATGAGCCTGTAAATCACTCCTTGGGAAACACAAAAAGGTATAATTAAGGAAAAAGATGGAAGAAAATATTAAAACATGAATGAAACTCACTAAAAATGTCCATCCCCAAACAGGTCTCACAGGTTGGTCAGTAATCTAATTTTAGTCTAACATACTTTTAAATGCATGTGGTTCAGTCAAACATATATACCAGTACATATTTGCATTACTTTTAAGTTAAAACATTGCTTTTATAGTGATTTAGATAGTTTCTACTATTTCTACAGGCTTGTGACAGTGAAACATTTTTATGACAAATTTTTTTATTCTAAAAATTTTATGAACTCTCAGCTTTGTTAACCAGATAATGCTATGCTTTAATGGGAATACTCAGGGATTTCTCCAGCTCAAAGGCTGGGCAAATGCCTTTTGAAGAATTTCCGCAGTAACAAATCAAGTGCTCTTGTGGACAGTTTCTCAGATTTGTTTTAAATCTCTCTCCCTTATTTGAAAACTTTTAGGGTGAGAAGGGAGGGAGGGGATGTCACACTACCTGATACATGTTCCCAAAACAGAGAAACCTCTAACATATTTTACGCAGGGCCTGGGAGCTTGACTAGGAAGATTTTATCTGAGTAGTTCAGGGAACAGCTTTAGTGGGAGCTCATGGCAAACTGTTCCTGCAATATCCACACTGTCACTTTCCAGCCACTTGTTAACCTTTAGAATATTTCATTCCTCTGTCTCTCACATTCATTCACAGAATGAATACATACATGGAATGTTAATGGTTAATTATCCAACCTGGAAACCTAAATTCTCTATTTCTCTTTTTTCTTTTTGCAGTTGTTTTGCCTTGTGCTCTGTATGGACTGCAGGATTCTCCTGAGAAGCAGATAACCATCTGGGCACTCTGACTTCCTCACTGCCATGGCTGACCTGTCTCCAGCACCTCAGACACACAAATTGAAGCTACACGGTAGAGCAGCAGAGCAGGGGTATTCCTCAGCTGCACCTTCCTTGATCTGCAGCATCTGATACACGTACTTCCCAATCTTGGATTAGCAAAGCCACCACAGACAACCAGCCTAAGCAGTGCTTCTTTAATATTTTCTCCTATGCAGGCTGCAGGCAATTAGTTAAACCAAAATAAATTAATGCATCTAATTCTACTCTTTGATTGAAAGGATGGGAATGAGCAATTTGCTGTCTCAACTGGTCACAACTGTCACTAAGAGGCAGCCACCAGTTTGGCTCTGTGGGAAGCTCACAATGTTACTTCTGTTGAAGCCAAATGGTCATCTTGCTGTGAGCACAAATGCTGACAAGTAGGGCAATACGTGGGAAGAGATCTGGCATTTCCAGGGGGATTCATCCACGCACACAAGGTTGATGTACTGAATATATTCTACTATATACTATATGCTTTATACACTGTATACTCTAGTTGACCATACTAAACCTGTCGTGTGCCTATTCTCTTGTCATGACTCTGAGTTAGCTTCACAGCCACCTGATATAATCTGGATCACCAATAACTCACACCAAATAAACAAATAACACACATAAATGAAGTTATCTTAGAAAAGAAAAAGCACCCCAGGTATACAATAAAAAAGAACAGATAATGCAGTGGTCTTAAAAATAATATTTTATGCCAAAAAGGGAGGGAAATGAAAAAATCAAAAGAAACTTTTTATTCCAACTTGTTTCTTTAAATTCAAATTGCAAAATCAATAATTACTACTGAAAAAAAATTAAGATGTTTAAAGTGAGGCCTAAACACAGAAGAGAAGTTAATGTTGTAAACAAAGTTCTTTTAGGGCAAGGAAAGATGGAAGGCTGTATTCAGGGCTGCTGGATGACAAGTGTTTTCGCGTCATTTTCCCATGGCACTTAGTGACATTAAAACTACAGAGTCTGGCAAGCATGACTGATTATTTCTTTATTTTCTCATTCTTCCAATAATTTCTAACACACAAACACATCATGACCATCAACAGAGAATACAAAAGCTTAGCTCTGACAAACATACAGGCCTCCCAAAAGGGCAAACTGTGCGTTTAATTCAATTGGATTTAGTGACAGGTCAGGGCTCTTCTTTCACAACTCAGAGGATTCCCATTCCCCAGCTCTTCCTGAGTTACAGAGAACAAATAAAAGATTTGCATTCTAGCACCTGAATTACAGCACGTGGAAGAGAGAAAATGAAGTGTGAGTTTCAGCCTTGGGTTCATATGGTATTTCCTGTATTACCTGTCGATGCTGCCTTAATGAAAGTCAGAAATTCCTCATGTAGCATTATGCATCACAGTTCCCCCCAAAGGTAGAAATCTAGCAGATCCAACTCTCATGGCAGTCTTCCACCTTCCTCTATTTATTTTTTTATGGGCAAAATAGGGTAGAGAGAACAAGGACCACTATGCAGCATTATGGATCTGATGGCTCTTGGTGGTCTCCTAACAAAAGTTATTGCTTGAGCAGCACCGAGCACAAGACTGGTACAGAACACACTGACTGCAGGTCACCCTGAAAGTCACTTTGTTTTTGGTGCCTGAACTCACAAACTGGAGACCCAAACTTGCTGTAGCTGCCTAAATTTGGGAAGGCTCTTTTTCTTAAAAAAAGACCTTCCATTTTTCCTCTCAGCCCTGATGTGTGCTACAGAGACACAACATGCCCTTCTACAGCCAGAAGGTTTGAATTTGAGGCTGGCTATTTATATAGTTATTCCAGTCCTCGACTGTGCCACAAAGCCCTGACAGCCCCAACTATTCAACAACTGACTTCCCTGACACAAAGACAGCCAGAATGGCTAAAGGTCATTCATATGAATAAATGCCTATGAACGATCAAGTTTCTCTTCTTTTTTTTTTTTTTTTTTTAATCTGTGGACATGAAAGCATAATTCAGTAATTTCATTACAACAGGAAGATCAAATTAGCATTGGTTTTCCACTTACTAATAAAGGCAGTCCTGCAGGGCTGAAATACTAAACTATTCCTTGCCATTCCATTTTCCTTTCCTTTCCTTTCCTTTCCTTTCCTTTCCTTTCCTTTCCTTTCCTTTCCTTTCCTTTCCTTTCCTTTCCTTTCCTTTCCTTTCCTTTCCTTTCCTTTCCTTTCCTTTCCTTTCCTTTCCTTTCCTTTCCTTTCCTTTCCTTTCCTTTCCTTTCCTTTCCTTTCCTTTCCTTTCCTTTCCTTTCCTTTCCTTTCCTTTCCTTTCCTTCTTACCCTACCCTACCCTATCCTACCCTATCTATTGGTGAGATTCATATCTCAACCTTTACAAAATGGATGCTTTTATCTTTGCAGCTGAGGTGCCTGTAAAGTCAGTATGATGTGAAAGGGTTTCTGCATTTTAGTACCTTTGTCACGTGAGTAACTGGCAGACGTCACTGTGGTGTCACTGTTCCATCTTTGTGAGGACACACATTCAGGGCAACAATGAAGCACAATATGCACTTTCTCAAGTCTAGAAATGCAATCCCAAAGGGAAACTTGCAGAGACACGCTTGCCTCTCCACTCATCCGTAGACCAAATGTTTCCTTAAGGCCATTTGACTGACATTTCTTCTTCCAATAACATCAGTAGGAAAAAGTGACATTAAGTGAATTTTCAGTTACCATCAGGTATCATCCTCAAAATAATTTTCTACACGTAACCACAACTTCATTAGAATGTCTAAAATTGCAATTTCCCCTGCAAGAATTCTAAACAATGAATAAAAATCCAATGAAAAAAAATACAGTAAAACATAGAAGAAATTAATCTCAGACAGCCTCTCAGAGAACACCATAAGCCTAAAGATCTGTATGAATAGTTATTAAGTGAGAAGCTCAAAGAAGTGGAACTGCCTTAAATTTTCTTGAAATGAAAGATCAAATGTGGTTTCAAAGGTTATATGAAAAAGATGATGAAAGAAGATGAATTTTAAGAGCTATCAAACAATTAACCTGTGAAACAAGATGAAAATAATGAATAACACAGACACGGACTTCAGTGTGAGCTCAGCGTGGGCTGACTCATTTGGCTGAATGGCTCTGTGCTCCCATGGTGAGATTGTTTCCAACACTCAGCCCAATGTTTGCAGGTAATCCAGGTGGAGATAAGCAACCCAATACTACCCTCAGGACTGTCCTTATTCTCTTAGCTCCCTCTTAGCTTCTGCTAACTATAACTTTAGTTTTATTGCTATTTTTTTTGGAACAAAAGATAAAGGAGCTTATAACTGAAGCCAAATAACCACTCTCATCTCCTGCTGATCTGTATCTGACTTGAAGACAGCCACTGGATTGATGAATCTGGCCTAAAATATCAAAAGCAGCTGGTAGTTTGACTTAATCCTGCTCTGAAAATAATTCCAATGAAGGCACTTTAGTGCATGTGTTGTGTATTTACTAGCTGTCTGTTATTGTTAACAATGATGTTGATACTGCAGCAGGTCATTGCCAGTTAAGTAAAACACAAGTTTATGTTACCATCAACTATTTATTTTAACACTGACATAGGCAGTGTATTGTGTAAATACATAGTGGCATTTTTCTGTTAACAGAATTGTATTTAAAATTCATGCTATCAGTAACAGTAATATGAAAATGAACCACTTACATTGAAGAGATTTGTATCTAAAGTATGAGCAGAGAAAGTAACAGATGACCAGTCATTAACTGGCTAACAACTACCATTACAAGAGATTGTTCTCTTGCTGGTAAAAGTTCCACTGAATTTTAGTTGCATGATGTTTTTCTGTGGCTACTTTAGGCTCAGAAAAATACAGTGAAAATGGCTCAGGAAAGTTTCAGTTGCTGGTAAAAATAATAGCAATTATTAAATAAAAATGATTCATTGTATTGGAAATAAACGTCAGAATTTTTTCCTTTGGAAGGCTCTTATGCCTACAGGGAGCTAGAAAAGGGACTTGAAATTCAACAGACATGTAATCTTTGCATAAATACTTATGCATGAAAATCCCTTGGCTAAATATAAACCTTTAAATTTAAGTCTTTGCAAATAGAGCTCCATATTCCCAAAGAAGCTTTTTAGGGCTTTCCAGAAGAATCATCAAAACACTCTCTTCTTACTGCACACTCTCACAGATCCTACTATATTTAGGATATGTGTTTTTCATGTTCTTTATCACAGATTTTTTTTCTATTGCTTATTCTCTTCTATCATATGGCACTGTGTACATTCTAAATGCTCATTTTTTCTACTGCTTATTCTCTTCTATCATATGGCACTGTGTACATTCTAAATGCTCATTTTATCCATTAGTCTCCATTGTCTCAAGTGCAGCAGCCTGTGCAGTGCATCCCAAGGTTCCAGCAATGATGATAAGAGCCAGCAGCTCACATGAGACCAGATGATCACACATCACATGATGGCCCTGCCCATGGAAGGGGGTGGAACCAGATGACCTTTAAAGGTCCTTTCCAACCCAAACCATTCTATGATTCTATGATAGTCAAGCTCTTTTTTTCACTGAAGTTTGCAAAATCTCCCAAAATAATTACAAACAAAAACTATGCTTAAGGAAATCTTACTCAGCTTGTAAATCCAGGCAGTCAGGAGCTACGGAAAGGGATGCGTGTCTGATTGGATATAAATGTACTTGGGTACCTAAACACTGGCACAATTAAATAATCACATACCACTTTTTCTCCCTATTTGAGGCAGTTGCATTCCAATGGGGATGATTTTACATAGGGCTTCTGCTCCATTTGCTGAAGTGCTGGAAAACATCCTGGGAAGGGAAAACAGTGCCAGCTCAAGGTCATGTGAAGTGAAGACTTCATCAGCGCGTGTCCTCTGGGCATCACCAGCACGAGGGCCCAGTCGTGATGCAGAAGGATGAGGAATTTAAGCAGTGTAGGTAACACAAAGCAAATCACTTAATCCCAAATTCTTCACAAGCAATTGCTATTCCCTTGTTCCTCGTCATCTGGGTACCCCACTCGACACAAGATCTGATTCAGAGAAATGCTAAATAATTACCAGATTGCCAGTGGTAAAGTCAATGAGAACTGTATTTCCAATTCCACCCTGGAAAACCAAGCTCCAAATGTTAAATACTCAAAGAAAAAGTGAATATTTTCAACTATTATGTCTCAATACAGACTTTTGTCACCTGCAAAATTATAGAATTTTTTCATTTACAAAAATGTAATGAAAATAAATTGATTAGTATTTAGTAAACATTCAGACATTTTAGTGATAAGCATCACTCAAAACCATGGTAGACACTGGTTCCAGCTTCAGAGATGGGTAGTATGTTACCCGAGAAAAAGACAAAAAAATTATATCATGAAAACGTGGTGTTCACACCAGCCTCACCCAGCCTTTCCAGGAACCAGTTTATGGAAAATATATTCAAAAGGCAGGCAAACCAAAACTGTATGGGCAACAATAATTTGGCACCTCCTAATTCTAAGTGCCCTTCAACTTTTAAATCACGATTTTTAAATCCGTCTACATTGATACCAAAATTATAATTCCCTGATGTTCTGGAATCTATGCAAAAGGGTACAGGCTACTGACATCTTTGCAGACAGGTAAAAATGAAGTGAGGTGGCTCTGAGCTCAGAGTGGCAGCTTGCAGATGTACTTTTTCCTGCTTGTGCTTTTATTTTGTGGTTAAATAAAAGCATTCCGCTTTCAGTTCTTATCTTTTCAATGTGTTATATTCACGCTACAGGAAACAAATATCAGTATTTTGACCCTGTGGGGTTTTTTTTCTGAAAACAAGACATTAATACAGGGTAGAGCAAGCAACAGCAAAACTTCATTTTTTAAATTGGAGAAGCAGCAAAATTAATTTTGAAAGCTTCTTCATTCACAGCTGAAAGGCTTTGTACAAAACTTCATCCTGGAGTGATATTTTCATATATATAGGGGTTAGTAATGGAAATGCTGACAGGCCCATAATTATGGAAGCGGAGCGGGCACCACTATGAAGTATATCAGATAGGCAACTGCTTAAATTCAGTACAAGGTATCAAAAGATGTTCCTGTCTGTCCTCATTAAAACAGCACTTGAAATTCCTTTTAACTTCCATGACTCAAACCATTAATTTGATGTTCAGAGGGACACATACACCAGGACTAATACTTGCATGAATACACCCCATTCTGTGCTTCAGACCGAACTGGTGGATCATCCTAAATGGTTAAGCTCGTAGAAACTGAAAAAATAAATGGCAAGGATCAGAATATTTTACTTTACAGGTCACAAACTGAAGCCATGTGAAGTAACATAAAAATGACACATTAGTTCCTGTGTTCTATGAGATTTTAAAGCTTGTCTTTATATCCCGATAAGCGATGACATATTTGTGTGCAATTCCACTTTTGGATACTGAGGGGGGAAAAGTGCCATCACCTCTGTTCACTGGATCTTGTTTGACAGCCACCTCATATACTGGCATGAAATTCTTGATGTCTGCACAAATTCCATGCATGCAAAGGAAAGAAGATCAAGCCTGGAAGTCCACAAGGGCAGTTGGGTGAATAACATGCTTATAGCCCGTGTAGATTTTAATTTATGTTGTTACTTCCACCAAAAACATTCACTAACTTCGTAGCATGATCATAATGTGCACAGTATATTTTATTTCTGTAATATATCAATTCTGAAACTTCATCTAACAGTTGTCTGCTGTAACAACGTTCTTTTCTTCAACAGACACAGAAAGAGCAGCAGGAGGTTACCTCTGAATTATTTCCAACCATATACTCTATATCATGACTCCAACAAACTCACTCTCATTTCCTTCTCTGCGTTAAGGTGCATGAAAACTACAGAAGGGGTGAATTTACCTCTCTTGCATCTAGCCAGAAAATCAAATTTTTGGGGCCAAGTTCTTCTGAACAAACCCTTTTACAAGCATAAATAAATAATAAAGAAAAAAAGGTATGTGTTGCATTCTGTACAAATCTAGGTCTACAGCTCTTATCAGGTAAGGGAAATAACAAATGTCACATTCCACAGAAGCTTGCCTCACTGGAAATGGGATTGATGGTGTTTTTGATGACTAGGTAGAGAAAGAAAACATCTCACTGAACAGAAAGTACTTTCCCATGGAAAGCTGGAATAGTACTATTTTGAGTAATGCCCTACTGAAGCACAGGGACACCCTCACTGTGTCACTCACACAAATGTGATTTGCATGTTTTGATGGCTTGTATTTCTGCCTCAGACTACAGCAATGCCTTCTACAAGATGATTCAGAAGATTATTATATTTGCATATTTCCCCCATTCCTCGCAGCAAAACCTTCCAAGAGCCATCAATTCCAGGCCTGCAGCCACTACAGGAGAGCATGAGCAGCAAAACAAAAAGGTCCCAACGTCTACAGATGTCATTCCTAATTGAATGTGGAGCACAGCTGCCAGGATTCCTTCACTTGTAGTCATGGGATGTTTTAATTTTCTGATGAGGAAAACACATTTTCTCCCAAGGTGGACAGGATTTCAGATATCAACAGAGGACAATGTAATTTTGTCATTCCAGAACAAGGGGTCACATGAAGAATTTTGACTATTAATTCACTTGCTGAAGAAGATGAGGCAGCAAAGCAACAAATGCCAGAACAGAAAAATGTACTGGCTTACAAAGCCAGGCTCATCCCTCCTAGATATCTACTGACCAGAAAAACCTTGCTTCATCTTGTGCCATTTTGTCCATATTATATATCATTTAGCAAATCATCAGATTTACAATTTTATTAGAAGTCCCTAGGAAACAGTTTAAATTTTCTAACGTAATTTGGTCCTCTGGTAGCACAGTTAAAGGACATATAAATGTGAATGTCATATGCAAAAATGACTTGTGGGAGAGTAAAACAAAGCACTTTACCTAAAGCCAGCAGAGTTCTACAGAGTGCAGTTCAGGACAGAATTGTCTTGCATGTCACACACAGCTCCTCATTCAATGAATTCTCTCTTAGGTTCATATTTTTGCATTCTTAATGCAAAAGAAGAGAAACTCCCACTGGCTGTGTGGAAGTGGACCTGAGAAGGGCATTAATCTTTCTTACCAGCATATATAGGAATGCTGTAAATTAATTACAAGTGTATCAAATCCTTGACTGCAGATCGTGTACATGGTGTGCTTTTCACTTACTGATTTACAGTCAGTGGGAGGAGGTCAGAGCGAAAATGTAACTACAAATCAAAGTTAAACATGGACATGGAAATTTATCTCTGTTTCCAAGACGGACAGTTCTCTGTGTGTTAGGCATGAACCAGGGCTGTGGTGATGAAACAACAGCACAACAGTGTTTGTTCCTGGCAGTGACAAAGTGAGGAATCACTCCTAGAGCACAGGACCCTGTTAGTTTAGATGCTGTGCATCCTGCAAGAGCTAGGATCTAAAATAAAGCAAATGTTAACTCCTTTCAGAGATAAAACAATCACAGCTCCAAATGGAAAGCAGGGAACATGACATCCTGCCAACCAGCACTTGGCAAAACGACTTCTAATATAATATGCAAATACTGGTGCACTGACAAATATTACTTGCAAAAAATATTAATAAACTGCCTGAAACCCTAACTACTAGCATTATTGCTACCTCTGTGATTCTCTTTAAGAAACAGTCCCCAAATAGTCAATGATGTAAAAGAATAAGAATTAAAAGACCAATCATCAAAAATCCTCTCCTGAAGTTTTGTGCTTACATGCAGTAAAGCAGATAGCCACGGTAAAAAAACCTCAGTTGCTATTCTAAAGATTGCATAATTGCATTTACAATTGATTCAGTATGTTGTGTTGGCATTTAATTATAATTCTATACTTCCACCAAGTACGACAGGACTTGTATTAATTTGCTTTTCATATGCTTCTCATTTGCTACCATCTATTCAATATTGAACAGAAAATTGAGAAAGAGCATATGAGAGTGGTTCCTATTACTCAAGAAAAATTTTTAAAAGTGTGTGAATAGCACAGCTTGGATGCATAAATACAGAGTGAAAGATAAGATAGCTTTAGTGAGGAGAAGTCATATGTTAATCTGTGTCTGAAGTGGTCAACAGGTACACAGCCAGAGCAGACCCACCTGATAGGGGCAATTTAATATCAAAAGCCCATTTTGCCAAGGCCACAGAATCACAGAATATGCTGAGTTGGAACGGACCCATCAGGATCATCAAGTCCAACTCTTTGCCCTGCACAGGACATCCCTAAGAGTCACATCATGTGCCTGAGAGCACATTGCCCCATGTTCTGAAAGAAACAAATCTGCCATAGGAAAAGTCCTTGCATGGACAAATAATCATTTACAAGTTGCAATAAAAAAGTAAAATAAATAGACAAATAATTTTTAACACTGGAGAGAGGGCAACACTGGACAGTTAAGTCCCAGAGGAATTTGTGCTGGGTCTGAAAGTGTTCCACACGTCATTAACGATGGTTGTGGCAACTTAAGAAAACTTGAATCCAGCAAGGATGGAAAGCTACATTTTTGTAATTAGCCTCCTACGAAAAGGATTAAAAAGAGGGAGTGGGAGGCATATTACAGAGAGTACAAAGAGAAAAAGGGAGAGAACACAGAGGATACAGTGACAGTGATCACTTGCAGCCTGCAAGGCTCAGAGAGCAGCTCTTGATTAGATGAAAAGCTCCGTAACTTTATCTCCTTGTGGGAATGAACACCTGGGACACCAGATTAAAATTCTTTAGCCCAAATTCACCACAGGGTCACCTTAGCACTACAGATGGAAGAGTTCAGGGATGAAAACTTAGGCTTCACCATGGTCTTCTACACACAGAGGAACCAAAGAGCCCCCTGTTTCGTGCTGGTTAGACTGTGTCACACAGCTCTGGTACTGCTTCTATCTCCGCAACACAGAGAGATACAGCTGGGCCACACGGCTGAACAGTGTGGAATTACAGAGAAACATCTCAGAAGGTCAGCTGAGAGGAAACCAGACCTCCCCTATCAGCAGTGCAGAATATAGGGAATACAGGACATGAGCCTTCAATCCTGGGCAAGTTATTTCTTGTTCTTATGAAAATGCAAGGCAAATCCCAGTGCCATCCTATCTTAAGGTAATGATTAATTTGTGCAGTTGTCCAGAGTCTGCCTGAAAAGGATCCCATACTCAGGATGTCAGAATGGCTTTATGTCACCCACAGGTCTTTGCATTTTCATGACAGCCATTCCCCGAGCAGCTTCATTAGACAGATACGCTGAAACACTGGCTTCTGTCAAGAAACCTTTCACAGAAGAGTTTGTGTATTTTTTTAATTTATAAAAAATGCTAAAGATTTAACAGAAACAAACCCAGTAACTCTTTATTTCACCAGTATAAATGCAAAATATCAAGAAAGAATCGCTTTGAAGCCTAAGAAACTGTTTTAAACTAGCATCAATACGCAGGTATGCGAAATAGTAAAAAAAGGTCTACTGGTGCTCTACACATTTTAGGCTTTGATAATACAATTTTTCTTTCTCTGTTTTCTAGAATATCATAAGCAGATGCAGTGCACTAATTTGCTACAGAAAGGACACATGGGACCAAATCTTCAGCTGACTTACTGAGGTGAACTTTATGTGTCAACTTACAAAGTTTGCTGTGCCTCCAAAACAGTTTTTGTTTAAATCTGACACATGCAAACAATTTGCACATATAAATCAGTGGGGTGATGAAATGTTGATGGAGTTAAAAATCCTTTTTCTTTGAAACTCTTAACTGGAAGGTGTCCAAAGTCCAAAAGTAAAAGAAAGGTTTGCAAGATAAGACAGGCAAAAACGTACCTCAACAGCTCTGTCATTATTTTTATGTCAGTGGTTGCATTATAAAATATTTAATCAGCAAGTCTATTTCTTTTCCTACATGGTTTCATTATAATTCCAGTTTCCAAAAAAATGGAAAATCCTTTTAAATGTCACCTGATGGAGCAAGTGAATTCTATTGCTATAAACCTTTACTTCTTCAATTCTTTTCTCGGAAAAATGCCTTCTGTATCCTTCCTTGTTCCCTTACTTTTCACTTGTTTTCTTTTAATTGACAAAAGGAGTAAAAATGTTTTAGACCAAGAGTCATGGGTCATTTTCACTGCAGTGTAACCTGGATTTAAGAAGCAAGGTACCAGAGAAATGAACACCCGGTGCAGGAGGGGGGAGTATCAGGAACCACCCATCAACACTAAGATAAAAATTCATGCTACAATTTCACACAGAGAATCGTGACTGTTAAGAATGAATATTCATAGATAACTGCTTAAGAAAAGTGTGGAATAACCTGATATAAACTCAACAAAATGAAGCCTGGCAAAGCAGAGTGGTAAAGCTTTCATAAACTTCAAGACTAAATTCTAGTTTGTGGCTGATGAAGACCTTGCTGAAGCAGCAGCTTGACTCTGGACTCTTGCTCTTGTGCCCACACAGGTCACACTCGCTAGAAGAGTGAATTAGTGATTTCCCAGGTCAATATCTATTTAGATGAGATTTAGGTAGCTCCAGGGCACCGCAGGTTTGCACAAGGACTCTGGGACTTTCAGACTTGCCACCAGCACCAAAACAAAGCAGAGGTCCTACATCTCCAAAAAGACCAGGTGAAAGGACAGCTGAGCAGGGAGAACTCAGAAAGGCCATTAAAAACCCAAGCTTGAGACTGAATTTCCATTAGATCTGTGAATCCATGACATTGTTCTTAATACACATGATACACTAATCTACATTAATCACCTTCAGCAATTTATTTCCTTTGATCAAAAACATCTTGCAAACTCAATTTTTTTCCCTTAACTCACTGTTCTTGTCAAAGGTTTGGATTGGGTTGGCTACAATGCTGAGTTCTCTTCTTCCCTTACCATTAAATATGCATGAATACTTCA
The DNA here is from genome assembly GCF_000738735.6 of Corvus cornix cornix. Taxonomy (NCBI): domain Eukaryota; kingdom Metazoa; phylum Chordata; class Aves; order Passeriformes; family Corvidae; genus Corvus; species Corvus cornix. Next base: position 9,197,231 of record NC_046347.1, read on the forward strand.
AAGCCTCATGCTTTACTGCATACTTACTGTTACATGGAAGTTTGTGAGTGGCCCTAGGGAATGTCCTCAGCTTTCCTGTAACAATAAACTCAATCAAGTGCTACCTATAACATAAGCCTAGAGAACTAAAGTAGCTCACTTAATTTGCAAGTCTAACTTCCAAAATTGTGGAAAAGGCCTGCAAACAAAGGTGTTAAAGTATAACAACCCGTGGAAAGGAATGCAATTGCTGGGAGCTTGTAAAAGGCCTTAAGGACCTCCTTGCAAAGCTTTAAGATGTTCTCTGACTCTTGGTCTTGTATATAAAGCAAGTGACACTGGTTTAAACAACACGAACATCTCCAGCCAATGTAAACCAGCTTAAAACCAAATTATGACAAATCTTACCATCCATGAAACGCTATTTTGTTTGGCTTTACTTTACAAAATGGTAAAATGTGAAAGGAAAATTGAGAAACAACCCTGAACTGAGTTAGAGAAAACTCTGTGTATGCACACATCTCCTGCTCCTGAAAATTCGTTTTATATCCTATAGCTATAGGAAAAATTGGAGGACCCAATTAGCCAAACTTAATGAAGACTGAAGTCTGACAGCTGCTTCTAAAAAAGGTACAAAAATCCTCAGCAGGAGACTGCTGTGCAGAACTCAGGCCACAAGCTCCACTCTGTGCTTCACTGCTCACACAACTGCACCGATTAGGCATCCTTAGTATGGTTCTATTAACATGTATTTTATAAATGCCTTTGATAATAACCACAATATCCTGACTGAAGTATTTGCACCTGGTTACTTAATACTCCTGGGCATATGGCTTTTTGCAGTAAATAGAGAGTGTGAAATTATTTTGAATTATTTAATTTTCACGTCTTAGAATATTCTGGAGAGAAAAATCTACAACACTTTTATTCCCCCAACCTAAATGTTAAGGATAATGTAGGATAGTATCTGCGTCCTTCTGCCTTTTTACTCTGAAGTATGGAAAAAATATATACATGAGAAAACATATATTTATATATTATGTGATTTATGTATGATGTATTATAGATATAATAATTAACTGACTCTACTGGAGTTGACAAAATTTAATCAAAAGCTACTCTTAATGGTCTTGAGAGGGGAATGCTTTGAATAGTTGTAAAAGGCTAGTAGGATGTATCTTGCCCACATGGAAAATCTGGAAAACTTCAGTGGAAAACTGAAGGAAATAAAGAGTTGAGATGAGGTAAAGGGCTGATACGTGGAAATCACAAGCAAACAGCAATCGCTGCTCCTCAAATGCTGGTCAGGAATCAGAGCTTTACCCCAACTTCAGTTCCCAGAGGAAGGATGAGACACAGACCTCGCCCTACACATCAGAGCAGCTCTCCTGCATGAGAACATTTGCTTCTGAAGTGGAGGACGGTCATTGATGGCCACTGACATTCCTTGGCCTGTCACAAGACAAATCACTCGTTGTTTACTCCAGTCCTGGCCACTGAAGACAAACTGGCATGTCTGAAAATGTCTTGGCAAAGAGGCAGGGGTAGAGGTATCTACATTTAACTTGTAATATGCTTGCAGCATGGTTAAATAAAAACATAACCACCTGTTACCCTTAATTCAGTGGGAGTATCTATTTTCAATTATAGCATTTACTATCCACCCTCAAGTATGGCAAGGAACACCATGGCAACATAAACACAGTCGTGGCTGCTTGAGAAAGTTAAATTATAAATAGTAATGTATAGCCCATGAGGTCGTGGAAATAAACTAACTAATCCATAGGCATTTGTTACTATGACATAACATTTCCACTCAAATGCTGTTTGCCTCATCTCAAACTCCCTCAGAACAGATTTAGAAGTTCGGCATCACTTGACTCCAAGTGAGTTCAAGTTCAGACATGAAAAAAAGCAGAGATAGGGGAGAAAATAAGCTATAGTAGAAGAGTGGAGAACAAATTAACAACAACAACAACAAAAATCCCCATTTAGGCTTTATTCTGTTTCCACTAAAGTTAATAGGGAAAAAAAATCCCAATATATCCCAAACGTGTAACAAAGTCCCCTTAATATAGACAAACATGTTTTTATACCGAATCATCCCTGAGGAGAAAAAAAGAAAAAAGAAAAAAAGAAAACCCGAAAAAACTGGCCTGAGTAGCAAACAGTTTAGAAATGTGAATAAACTTAGCAACCCTCTAAGACATTGGAGAGATACTGGAACTTGGTGCTCTCTTTAGCTTCATTCTGGGAGAAAGATCCATGGTAACTGCAGGAATATAGGGATTCAAGCCCGAGCCGAGTATTCAGGAGGGAGCTGAATTATCAATTGTTCAAGTCTGCTCTGCAGTTCCTTATTCCCTGCAAAGCCCAGGCCAAGCAAGAGCAGCAGCTTTTTGCCAGCTGGCCACATGCCTGCCGGGGTTGGAGAGGCTTCCTTACTTCAGTGACCAAGGGCTCAAAAACGGGAGACAGGAAAGGAAATCAAAGGCTCTATAAAACTAGGACCGAAAATTGGGAGCAAAGAGGTAACAGAGAAGTCTGTGGTGTCAGGACAGCAAGAATTTCATTTGATGTAGGCTCACAGACATTACAGAGGTTTGATACAAATCTGGTGCCTTAATCTAAACATGTGAAAATGTCATTTAGGTTAGGCAAGAATAATAAAGATTTAGAGACATCAGCTTTGTCTCTTTCTTGTTGAGAACAACAGATCTGAGAAATTTACATTTTCTTTTCTTTTACAGCCATTGGTTAAAGTCCACTTTTGATCAGACTGACAAAAATCTGTAATGGATCTCCTGAGATCAGTGGAATTATTTCAGATTTGCACCATGCAACTAAAATGGAATTTAAATTCTCAACATTTCTGTTCTAAAAATATGTTGTGTTTTATCACACATATTTGGTGAAATCTTGGCCTCTCTGACATCAGTGACAGCAATGGTACTCATTGGTATTATTATGGACTAATTTCCACAGAGTGATTTTCCATTCATGCAGAGTGAAGCAAAACAAAAACTGCCCCACTGACGGAAGATTTAAATCAATTTTATATCAAGTCTATGGGATAAAAGAAGCAGGCAGGTTATGTAAGATTGTAATCGTAAGTATATTTCATGCGCTTAATTTGATTTATTGCAAGTCATTGTACAATTAATTTATTAAATGAAAATATGAGTTAGAGGTCTGCTAATTTGCACTTTCAAAGAAAACCTGACAAAATCAGAGAAGTAGCTGGATAAATTCGTCAAACATCTTTCAGAAGATAAGATTATACATACTAAGACCAAGGTTTCAATGGGCCTAACAAGTGAGACTATTTAAAATTGTCTCAGTATGACCAGGAGAGATTCAAGCTTGGCATGGATAAGAACTTCAATAGAATTATCATTGTCTTTACCTTTCTGATAAATACAATTTTTTGGTTCATGGTAGACTTCTGTATTTTGGGAGACTTTCAAGTAAGATGGTGACACTAGCACAAACACTTATTTCAATAACTTTCATATAAAATGAGAGCAAAAACCTGAAAATATATTAAAAAATTAATTGTGTTTGTCATCAGTGGCTGATTGTTAATCAAGCAATTGAGCAGCTGTGTGTGTCACACCGGAGTGTCATTATCACACAATTATTTTGTCATGCATTGTAGTAATACTTTTACAGAAAAAACCCTGAACACAGTCATTAATTGGTCAACACATTAAACCTAAGATGACATTTAGTGTGATGAAATGGAAAATAAGGCATTCTCAGCATGCTCACAGAAAACAATTCCCACAGAGCCTAAGTATTCCTAAATCACTTGGGCAAGACTAATCTTAGAACAGACACGTAAAAACTCCCAAATAAAGACCATGATTTTTCTGGAGAGCATACGAACAAGTCTTTTCCTAAATCCACAAACATTCATGCATGTGACTCACATGACTCCTGGTGCTTTAAATTAAGTGTGTCTCCAAGTTATGGATGTGCTGGAGCTTGGAGGGTGCACTGCAAAACCAGCTTTGGAACTGCAAAAGTACAAAACTAATAGAACCCAAAACTGCTTCAGCATTTTCTAACCACAAACAAAAATCCAAAAGATGGAAGATTTTTTTTCCCAAGAAGAGTCATTAAAATGTCATTCCTACAATTTAGCACCCTGCATTGTACTTTAGAAAATTAAAAATAGCATTTTGATACATATCCAAGGATTCAAAATTGGCTGATCACTTATAACCAAAATTGGAAAGAAATGATGAACTTAGAAGGAGATAAACAAGACTAAGCCTAGACTAAAAGCATTATATAGAAACACAGGTGAAGTTCAAGTCTGGTTTCTCCCACCTACAGACTATAAATCCATCTGTTAACCCAGCTTGATATCTAAATTAGCTTTTCTTCACTTCTTTTTAAACACAGTCAAAAATCCTGGGGACCACCTTTCTCCTTGCTTTTTAGATGCCTGCAGACATTGGCAATTACACTTAAATATGTGCACAATATGCCTACATAGAGTTCTTCAGGCTGCACTGGAGGGCTTTCAGAGCAAATTTGCATGAAATGTCACTATTTGCTTTATTTTGTTATAAAGTCTCACAAAATCTACTGCTGCTGCTGATAAATGCTCTATGAACCACGGAAGATAAAACAGAATATAAGGAAAATTATAACTATTGGGGGAAAAAAAGATTCCAAGTAAGTTTTCCATGAATAAGGATACAAAGGATTATTCCTTACCCACAACGACTGAGAATATTTCAAGGGTTTGCATGTGTGTATTATCCATCCCCATCCTCAGAGTATGTAATGATTGCTTGTGTGTTACGTTGGACGGCCAAGATGGAAAGCCTGCATGGATTTAACATCCACAACTGACTCGCTTCTATAAGAACAGCCTGGGGAACACGTTTGTCAGCTCACTAGTCACACAGAAGAATTTAGTGAATGAATCATTGTTATAAGCTATGGGTTTTCCATTATCTAACTAGGCAGCCTTTTGTACCCAAGAACATGATCTCTAACAGATTTTAACAATGCAAATGCCTATCAGACTCAAGTGAATACTCATGAAGGAAAATATAATTTATAACCTTTCCTAGTTATTACAGAAATCTTTGTCTTCCTCTCATCTAAAGGGCTTTATAGACTTAAAAGCTATAAATCACCTAACTTTTTTATAACATATGCAGTCAAGCACATGAAAACTGGTATCATTATATTATTTCTTACCTTAAAAGTATGAAGAATGAAGAAATTAAACAGACTGGACTACGGTAAAATGTATTTGACATATCAGAGCTATCAAACTTCAAGATGCCAATATAGACATCTACATTCATTATTAGGTACATCAACGGAAGTTGTCAGAATTTCAAAAATGCTGATCATTCAACATTAACATCAACTCTTACAAGAACTTCATGTTCTCAGCAAGACAAAGTTCATCCCCAAAATAAAAAAAACCAGAAAGCTCTGTTTTAAAAGCCAGTATTGACATTCTGTGTTTTTCTCTCCCTGTTCTTTTGTTTCCAAACCTACATTATGTTCAAACACAAACACAGCTCATGGAGTTCTTGATAGCATCAAGGCTCTGTAAAGTGCTTTAGCTAGAAAATATCCTAAACCACCAACAGGCTGCATTTTCTTTTATGGGAAATGGAAAACTGGGCCCATATTTTGCTTAACAAAGCCCTCAAATCAAATGTGTGGCATTATTTGCTATATGTATATATACATCTATATATATATACATACACACACACACACCTTGGAGAAAATAAGTGTTGACATGGAAAGACAGAACAAGAGAGATAAAGAGAGATGTATGTTAGAGTCTGGTGTTCCTTGGGTAATATCTAATCCTTTCCACTGAAAGATTTCTTTAATGATTTACACTGAAGTCTGCAGAACAAAGATTGTCTTGTTTCTTTCACAGAGTTACACTGAAATGTGCAAACAGGAGAAAGGGAGAAAATTGCATATTTTTGGATTTCTATTTGCAGTGGAGATCAGTGAAGATTTGACATCTGCTCTGCACTGCCATACTTTTACAGCTGACCACAACTAATATAAGAAGGCCAAACTAAAGCAAGGTGTTTATTTTTTCCCATGCTAAAAACCAGCTCTCACTTTCCTCTGTTCCTTTTTGCCAACTCGATTGTGCAGCAAAAGAAAATTCAATAGGTACTCTTCCTTGGTACTAATAGCTAACTTCTGTTGATTTCTCTCATGAGTTTTATCTGTTACAATGATTCTTCCCAGGCCATAAGATTTAAGGTGATTTTAAGGTCACACTGCATGTAGCAAAAGCCTTGTGAGGAAAGTACATATGACCACCCACCAAAGACCACATCCAATCCCTTTGCTGACAAGAGACTTACACAAGGAATTATTTTGAAGGGTAAAGATACTCAGAATAGTGTAAAGAGGCTTTCTAGCTCAATAATTACCTCTGAAGCCTTCTCAGACAAACATGTCAGTGCCTCCACTGTATTAACTGCAAAAGGCAGGTGAGGCTGGTGATGTTCTTAGAAGGCATCTCCTGACAGAATGATTAACCACAGCAAAAGGCTCTTTATGTTTCAGAGCAATTCACTATCTTGTAAAGGAACTGGTGTAAGATGCGTTAGAGCTGTTGATAGCTCAAATTAAAATTGCACAATAAGCCTCTGTTTTTGCTGGACAACCTCAGCTCAAAAATGCCAGATAAACGTTTTCTGCAGAGGTCATGGACATGACAGGGTCCAACTATGATTTCATTTACAAGTAATTAAAATAAATTAATTTTGATAAGATGACTTCACCTTAAGTTTGTTTATAGTCCTCTTGCTTATGACCAACATACTGCTTTTACAAGTGTTCCATACATTTATATATTCCTGAAAATATGTTCTGTGGCTACAGTTGAGAAATGAAGGAAATGCCCATAGCTGACCATTATTTAATCTAGCTGTATTAAATGCAGGATGAGTAGATGTAGTTTGCCCTGCAGCAGATCACTGTACTTTAGAAAAAAATTATTTTACACTTTATACCCTACTAAAGGCTTTGCTGTGCTACATACATATAGTTATGTACAAATATTGTAACACCTGCTGACTCTCAGGCCGTAACAGTATGTTCTCAAATGCTTTCAATGAGCTTTAAATCTGTCTGAATAAAACATGTTATAACATGTACTCTTTGTACACAAAACGGGAGACTACGAAATTTTTTAAAGAAGAAGTGTACACAAGATTCAGAGAATCTAAATAGTGTTTACACAGATATTGTTGAAATAATTTTATGGAAATAATCCACACTGGGAGAATTCATAATGTTTGAAACAAGAACTAAACAGTGGATATTTTTATAAAGGAGCAAGGGTAACACCTCTAAAATCAGAATTTATTAATGCTGAAAGGACTTTTTGTTGAAAAACCATGATCTACATTTACGGACATTTTGCAGGTCTCTGCTTGTTTGTATTCATGATAATACAGCTGTTCCTCCACACCTCATGCAGGCAGAGCTCCCCACAGATCCAACCTGGCTTTTATTTAAAACACAGAGTGGGAATAATTCCACCAGCCTCAGCAGAGATAATCTTGGTTGAAATAAAGAACAAAGGAAAGAAAAACCTGTTAGGGCTTTAGGTACTGGCCATGCACGTACAGTTCAGAACTAATAGAAACCTTAACGGTCATCCCTACTTTCAAGGAAAAAACCCTATGACTCCCATTGTTTATTTGATGTTCAGCTTTCAAATTTACACAACCCAGCTTCACATCGCTCATAGCATTTTACAGCAGTAACAACTCCATTTTCAACAGGATCCAGCAAAAATGTCTTTCCATCTATTTCCCTAAAGAATAATCACTTTGCACACAAATCAGGAATCTCACTATACTTTGCCTTTTCTAGAAGAGTTCAGTACCACGTTAACCTATCACATTTGGTTTCCATTTTCAGATAAAGGTATCTCAAAAGCACAAAACCATGTAATCCCTCCTGTGAAAAATTGTGGAATTCTGATTTGCAATGAGTTCTAAGCCTGAGAATTTTTTAGCATCTCTGCTCTTTTCAATTGTTTGGTGTTCTTGTCACTTGCTTAGGAATGTATTTTTTTAACTGATGATATTTAAAACCCACAATGCAGTCCCTTATAATATTCTCCCATACGATGTAACAAGCTATTTGTAAGAATGAACTAACACATGAAAATGCCAGGGGAAAAATAACCAAGCAGCAGGCTCATTTATTAATTGCAGCTGGAATGAAGAGTGGTAACATCCTATGGAACTACTGGAAGAGATTTTATTTGCTTTATATACTAATGCAAAGAACTGGCCTTTTCTAATTTATAAGGACTTGGTGTTAACAGAAAGATTGAATTTGCCAGAAGTACCACAAATGAGGTAAAGAATGACTTCCCATTGGCAATCATATTGGTTTTGTCAACCATCAGTTCCATCCTGACCTTATTTGCAAAGTTCTTACAGCAGTTATTATTTTGCTTAGCAGTGCTTCCTTTCTCAAATTATTTTAAATCTGATCAGGCAGCTTGTGACTATGCACATGTAACAGACCTAAACAGCTGTCAAAAATTCCATTTACTGAGGAAGCCTCAGCCTTCAATGAGAACTGTAGTGTGGTGCCACTGCATCTCAGCAAGAACTCTTGGAACAGCCCATCTTTCCTGGTGCTTACGGACAAGGAACAAATACACATCTCCAACGCCTGTATCCTGGCTCAAAATACAACCACAACAGCTCAGTCTATAGCAAACAGCATTTCTTAGGAAATGTTTTCTTTGCAAGAAAGCATTTGGCCTTCAAGCAGACAGGTAGATAAACAAACCTCCTATAAATATTTGGGTATCTTATCTAATAAGGGCATCAAGGAAAGAATGTCTCAGGAACAGGATCTGCAGTAGCTAATGAAGGAATTTCCTATCCACAACAATGCCAGAAACTCTTTAAACCTGGAGACAGTGCTGCTGTTACACTGACATCTATCAGTTTTTTACTCTTCTCCAGAGATGAATTTAGGTCATAATAGTCAGCCAGAGCAGCACTAACTCCTACACTGCTGCGTGCACAGGTATTTTACATTCAAGGTCACGACTTCCAGTTACTTGCCTGGACATTACACAACACTTTACTGCACATTTTTTCACATTACACACAAAATCTGACTACAGAAGATTGGATACAGATGCTTGGCTGACAGAGCTAACACTTCATTTTGCTGCCTGTGCCAGATTATTTTTATCATTACAGGAATGATATGGAAATGACTCTGGTGCTGGTGCCACCACCACCACCACAAATTAAGAACATAGTTCTTTCTCATTCATGTTGTGAGACTTCTATGGATGGCAGTGCTAAAAAAAGAAAACTGCTCAAGGAAGTGCTTTTGGATATATGTATGAAGTGCACAGGCTGAAAGGCAGAACGTCCGAACAATAGAAAAAACAGGGTTTATTAAGTCTACATAAGAAAAACAGCACAAAAATGGAATCCATGCTGTTGCATAAGAACTGCATTTTTCCCACACCTCTTGAGACAGGACCTCAAAAATCCTTGGGTGCTTAATTGCCAGTGGTATCCATGAGAGTCACATACCCGAGTACCAGTGCACATCATAGCCCAGCTTCCCAGACCTGCGGGAAATTGCAGGTCCTTTGGAAACTGCCTTTCCCTCAAAGCCCACTGAACTTCAGAGTGACTCTGCACCCTGCAGAAGGCAGTTTGGACCTCTTAGAACCAAAATGCTCTTGGCTTTTGAAGGGTGAGCATTGCCTCATGATGTTCTCCTGACAACTGCACAATGTAGCACCTTGTTCTACACAGATGGCAAAAAATATCACACAGTGTTGGTAGTTAATGTGCAACTGAGGGTAAAAATAAGATAACACCACCTTCCTAAGACTGTAAGAAATGTCACAAAGATGAACCACTACGAGAAATACAGTGTGGGACTTCTTTAGTATGCAAATACCGTAAGAAAAAAAAGGTATTTGCTGATTTCACAATTTTGTCCTAATTCATTTTATAATAATTAAATTAATGCTAAACATCAGACATGTTCTAGGTTCCTCATTAAGGCATCTCAGCTTCAGTGCTTGGATTAAATAATGGATGATTCAACATGAGAGAAACTACAAAATCTAGTATCTTTACTAATTCTGTTAACATTCTAGAGAACAAGTAACATCCAGCATTGCCTTCTGCCTCATCATGAATCAACCATTCCTGTTTTGGAAGATTTTTGAACTTTTCTGCATCTGGAAATCTTGTTTAACAATAATTTTTCAAAATAAATTAGATCTGCTCCCTTCTGATGATGTAATGAACTGTTATTAACTAAGTGTGGTAGTCTAAGGGCATCAGGAACTGGCTTGGATAAAATGTTGTCTACATTAGGGTAATGCAATAAACAAAGAAAATTATATATTAAAAGAATAATGCCATCCAATATCACAACATACAGTATAACTTGGATGGAAACATACTAGAATTAAACCTATGCCTATTTAACTTTATGTATGTGGTGGTTTTGGCTCCTGCTCCCAGCAGAAGGAATTTCCTGAGCAGCCTGAAGTAAATATTTGGCAGTTCCAATTCCGAGTTTTAGAGAACTGTTAATTTGCCAAATCTGAAAATATGGACAAAAAGACCATTGAGACGACTACTCTGTCATACCCGCGAGGACTTCTCCACACATATTGCAAAAAATAAAACTGTGCGGCAAAACGCTCGCCTGGATGGACCCAAAGAACAAATGTGTACATTAATTATCGGATTAACGAGCGAATTGGGGCGCTGCGCCCGGGACCCTCCGGCGGGGCCGTGGCGGGGCGCCCCCTGGCGGCCCCGCCGCCGCTCGCGGGACCAGCGGAACTTTGCGCGCAGCTCGGCGCAAAACGCGCGCTCAGAGTCGGCTCGTTCCCTCCGCGACGCCAAATCCGCAGCAGAAATGGCCAAATAAGAAAACACCGAGCTTTTCTGTACTTGCCGGACACTAAACCATAAAGCACCATCTCCTTTCCAAATGCCATCAGGCCTTTGGCCACCTAATTGCACCCACAAACACTTCATGAGCACCAATAACTCCAGAGCACGTGTACTCCATGCAGGTATTACTGTCTTAATTAAAACAGTGAGCAGGTGGGATGTTGCAGATAAATAAAAACATAATGTTCCTAACACAGAGTTCAGAACACCGACAAAGAGCTGTTTGACTTTCAATCACTTCTTTAAATGACAACAAAGTTTTACTAATAAATGATCACCTCTCTTACCTACCTGTGTTGGAGTTTCAGGCCACGTTCATCTGCGAGGTTATTTTAGGCAAAGGTGAAATATATTTAGAATCTGGGTTTTGGACAAACGCCTTATCAGACAGAAATTCCAGCACAAAGCATTCCCTTGCAAACATGCATGAAATTCCTCTGAAAGTTTGGTTGGAAAAATCTTTATAATCAATATTTTGACGACACAATGCTTTTGATACACTTAAGTTACCTTCATTCCTTCAGGATTCTTATATTTTCCCAATAAAAACATTCCTCTCTAACCAATCATCTCCGACTAAGTTCCTTACACGAAGAAAAAATATTCACCAAAATAAATATAACCTCAATTCGCCTTGCAAGAGAAAAGCCTCGGTAATGAACAGCCTCTCCGGTACGAGCGCGGATCTTACCTCTTCAACTGTCAGAGGCATACAGATCCGGTACTCCTTCATGAGCATATTCCTGCGGCTCAGTGCGGACCGGCGAACTGGGAGAAAAGTGGTAATTTCTACGCAGAGATCACGACGGAAACCAAACACAGGGGAAAATAATCAAGCCTCTTTCTCTGTGCGCGCTTGACAATGTGTCCACAAGACAGTAATGCAACCATCCAGGAAGGCTGACCCTGCAAGAAGAGAAACCACCACAACCGCTTCTTTCTCCCAGTTCTTCCTCCTTCACACTGCGATCATGGGAGTCTCACAGACGCTCGCACCGAGATACGCTACAAAGTCTCAAACCGCCCCCCCCGCTCTCGCCCCAGCCGAAGACATCCGTCGGAAGTGCATGGAAACGCCGGGCTCTCTCGCGGCTGTGTCAAGACATGCCTGGGGCGGTGAAAAGAACAAACGAGCCGAAAATGTGGCTTTCGCCCCCGCCGGCAGCACGTCGGGCGGCAGGAGAGATGCGATGCTGATTCCCAAGACAAAGGCTTTTTATAACGTTGCCTTCCCCGACTGCCAAACGCGGCTCCCACCTCCCCGCCGCAACGCGGTTGCGGCCGCCGCGGCTCCCGCTGGGCTCGAGGCGGGAACGGGGGGGCAGCGCGGCGCTCGGGCGGGCGGCCGCGGGTTCCCCGGCGCAGCCGCGGGTGCTCACGGGCGGGCGCGGAGCGGCTGCAGCGGCGGCGGCCCCGGCGGGGCTCGGCTGACATCAGCGGGGCGGCAGGAAGGAGGGAGGGGGCCGGCGGGGGGGCAGCGGCCGCCACCGCTCGGGCGGGCTCAGCGGGGCCGGGCCGCGGGGCTCCGGGCAGCGCCCGCCGGCGCCTCCCGGCAAGGGGACACCGGCAGCGCTGAGCCCCAAGGATTCGCGATTTCAGTTAATTCTGCCATGAAGACTTCTCGGGTTTTGAAGTTTATTGCCCTACGTGTGACAAGGCACCTTGCAGAGCATTTACACCCCGGTGCAGGAGAAGCGAGCCGGTGAGCCTGGGGCTCGCACCCACCTCCCGGTACAAAAGGAAAGGAAAAGACAACGTGCGCTCGGTGCGGACATACACAGGATGTGGAGGCCTCACCCATTTCCCTTCTGGTCAGCCCTCACCTATCAGCCATCACATTTTTCAGCACAAATAAACCGCTTTTTTCATATCGTTTTTTTACTTTCAAATGGCACGCAGAAAGTTCAGTGAGAAAACGCCTCCTTCCTAGTTGAACTATAAAGCCAGAACCGTTTTAGGAGGTCTCCCCCCCTCCTTTAGTGAGCAATTTGTTAGCGAAATCGATTTTTAATATGCTTGGGGTTGCGTTTTTCAGAGAAATTTCCCCATCATTAAGTTACAACTTGAAATGCACAGGAACCCAATTCTGCAACTACTTGGGAACCCTCAGCATTTCATGCTTAAAATGCTCATCCTGCTGTTTCTCCTGTGCTCCCAGTGGCTATAAAACATTCACTGGATTGCAGAGAAGCTCTGTAAGAGCACAAACAAGGCACTGCAAAGATACTGGTAAAATATACATCTGCACTTACATACCCCTTATTTGCAAAAAAATAAAAGCGATGAAATACCGTATTTGGGACAGTTAAAGAGGAATTTAGGTCTACAATAAAATGTGTGTTTCATAACAAGAAAGAGCAAAAGCCCCTCAGAATTTCATTGGTTCTGGATGTACATTTCAGAGCTGTGAGTATAATTCTTAGCCCAGAGGACACAGTGCCATCTCCTGGAGCCACCAACGTCCGTTTGCCAGCCCCTTGCAATAATGGCACAATATTTCACGTCCCTGCCTTCCCAGGGAAGTGCAAACACCTACACAAAGAAATAAAAAATCTGGGAGCTCTATTAACAGTCTGGATTTTCAACTGAGGTATGAACAATGTGTTTAATGAGACTTCTGTCTCAAATCTGACACAGCCATGTATAAATATGAAAACTGTGGCTGTAATTCATAATGTTGGTACTGTATGTTCCTGGAATTCCAAGCAAAATAGCAAAACCAAGGCAATACCTTGTGATATCTCACTGCAGGAAGGACATTGAGATGCTGGAGTGTGTCTAGAGAAGGCAACAGAGCTGGGGAAGAGTCTGGAGCACCAGGGGTGGCTGAGGGAGCTGGAGCCTGGAGAAAAGGAGGCTCGGGGGGACCTTTTGGCTCTCCATAACTCCCTGACAGGAGGGGGCGGGGGGAGGGAGGGGGGAGGGCGGTGTCGGGCTCTGCTCCCAGGGAACAAGTGATGAGAGGAAATGGCCTCAAGCAGTGCCAGGGGAGGTATAGATTGGATATTGGAAAAAATTTCTTCACAGGGTTGTGAAGCATTGGAACAGGCTGTCAAGGGAGTCACCATCCCCAGAAGTGGTCAAGAAATGTTTGGATGTAGCACCTAGGGACTTGGTTTAGTGGTGAACATGGTGGTGGTGGTGCTGGGCTGACAGTTGGACTTGATCTTGAAAGTCTTTGCAACCTTAAGGATTCTGTGATTCTGTGGTATTACCCACAGATGAGAGACAATCCAAATTCAGATCTAAAACATCCTTCAGCTTTAAGTGATTTCCTAGTGGTTTCATCCACGGGGAACAGTATTTCTGGTTTCTGCTGAAAAGCAGTGTAAAAGAACCTGAACTTCTTGGCTTGGGGCCTTGATGCTACCCAACTATAGGCAAGGACACTGATTTCAATAAAACCAGAAGACTTAAACTAGTTTATCACCTATCGCATGCTTTCAACATAAAGTAAACCTTATAGCTCTGTGTACATTAACAAAGCAGATCTGCAGAAAGCAGTGTGTCAAATACAGAACCTGCTTAAAATGGAAACCAAGACTACTTCCTGTACCTGCAGCAAAAGATTATCCAGTCACCCCATACCATAGCTCTGTCTTGTGCTGGTTGCACATACTCTTGGGGAAAAGCAGTGACCCCAAGGATATCCCTTACAACTCCCCACTGTGAGTGCCCAGACTCTTTCCAAAGCACACCTCCCAAATGCTTCCCAGGGGACATGCTGACACAGAAAACTTGCAGCTCCCACGAGCCAGGCAGTGCCTGCCAAGCATGCCTGCCTCAATTTTGGGTCTTTGATTTCCATGAATTGGCAGAAATTTTTACTCTTACCTCTGCAACATGCTCTCTATGCTCTGTTGTGAAAATGAGACATTTTTCACTCATTTTTCATTTCTGACCCAGAGGAAAAAAGCCGATATGTTAAATTATGCTGAGTATGAACTCCAGATGGACTCGTGTCAGCAAAGTGTCACTTCAGAGTAAGAGACAGCAAGAGCCAAGCCATTTCTTTGGGTGTTTCACTAAGGACTTTTGAATAAGAATTTAGTTTCTTTTTCAGCCGCTCAGGGATTCTATATTGGAGGCAACAGCTGCCTCATTTCCCTGCGCATGCATGCAGTTAAAGGAAAACAACAGTTGCAGAAGGCAGTTATTTTCTTCCTCTTTCACTCTTTTGTCTGAACCAAATTACTGTGTATGGGACTATGTTCAATTAGATTAGCATGTGACTTTTAACTTCTCTGGAAGCCATCACTCCCAGTCCATCACCTGTGAAAATATACTAATATTACCATGAGCTAAAAGAATGAGATTGTAAAAATAAAAACTCTGTAAAAATTTGCAAATGGCCAGAGTTAGGGAAGAACAACTGACACGCTCTGTGTGATACATGCATGTATTTTAAGTACTTAAGTCAATTGAAATTAAGTAAAAATGATTAAGGATAATGGATAAATTCTGTTAGCAGACTTTTTAAATCAAGTTTGTGTTCAAACAGAAAGTGATTCAAAGCCTGTCTGTGCTGTGCTAATTGGAAGGTATGTATCAGACACAGTTGCAAAATGCAGTATTGGAGCTCTGAATTCACTTAACTGAACTACTCTGAATTTACACCAGTGCAGCAGATGTAGGAACTCAGTCTTAATTCTGTAAAAAAAAAATATTTAAACCAGTTACCTCAAATACCCCTTTGCCGCATTAACATGTTGGTCTGTGTACAGTATAGTCTGAAAGTAACACAACACAAAATGTAATTTCATGGTAACTTCTTCTTTCTGGAAATCTTAAATAACATCCAAAGATTCCCATGTCAGGTGGTTGGAACTAGGTGATCTTTAAAGTCCCTTACAACCCAAGCCACTCTGTGATTCTGATTCAGTTTTTGAGTATTTGAACATTCCCTGTTCAGTATTTGAGTTGTTTGCTTGCAAACACGAGGGAGATTTTCTGGATTTACCCAGTGAATGAAACTTCTGTAGCATATGAAATTGTGTTGGGAGATGATAGCAACCTGCACACACAGGCGTTGCACCAACATCTCACAACTTTTCAAACACATTGATGGTGCAACACTGTCTAGATCAGGATTCTTGTGCACTTAAAAGTCAAAGCGTGTCCTACCTTTCCTCCACCTCTCCAGCAATGCCAGGTGATTAAATGACGTAAGGCTGTAATGAGATACAGTGAAACCACCAAGGTGAAATCAGCAGCTACAGAACCCAGAGTGCTCCACTGCAGCCACACCTGACGTGTCAACACGGCCAGGCTGTCCCCAAATGTGGGAGAACAGCACAAAACCACCGTCTTCCTGCCTCACCACCCCCAAGCTACGAGCAACACCGTGGCTGTGGCAACTGTCCCGAGCCCCGTGGCCGTGCTGAGGCCACAGGGCGGAATGGGGGTCGTGTCTGCACTCCGGGAGATGTCACTGGGAGATGTCAGCGGGAGATGTCACCGCGACATCTGGCATCAACTCACAGCTGCCCTTCCTGGGTGCCGAGGAATCCCCCGGCCAGACTGGGTCTCAGAAGTGTGGATTAAGGGGCAGAGCCATTCAGAGGGGCAGATCGCAGTCCAGGTCCCCTCCAAGGGGCGGATTGAGGGGCAGATCCGCACAGCGAGGCAGTGACACACCCGGTCCTCTCCCAAGTGTCGTAGGCGGGGCGGGTCCCCTCAGAGGCGGCACCTCCCCCGCCGGGGGTCCTGAGGCGGCCGGGGATGGCCACAGCAGTGCCTGCTTGCCGCGGCGCGGGGCCCTTCGGCGGGGCTGCACCCGGCGCGCCTGCGCGCGGGCCCGGCCGGTTCCGGTGAGCGCTGAGGCAGCGGAGCGGGCGGACATGGCGGAGGGCGGCGCGGAGCGGGCCGATGGCCGCATCGTCAAAATGGAGGTGGATTACAGCGCGACTGTGGACCAGCGGCTGCCCGAGTGCGAGCGGCTGGCGCAGGTGAGGCGGGAGAGAAGCCTGGCGGGGTGGACGGGCTGAGTCATGGCGCGCTAGGCCGCGCGTGGAGGTGGCGCGGAGCGACCCGCGGCCGCATCCTACCCCACGATGCGGTGTTGAGGGGTCTGGTTGCGGGTTCTCCGTGCCGTGCTGGGGAAGGGAAGGAGTGGGGCGGCTCCGCCGTTTCAGGACTGTGTGGGAGGGTGGGAAGGAGGGAGGTTGGTGGCCAAGCAGAGGGTGCCTGAGCCCTGAAACTGCTCTCCAGGGTAGTGGTCACGGCCCCAACCCTGCCAGAGCTCAAGGAATGTTTAGACAACGCTCTCAGGCACATGGATTCTTAGGGAGGTTCTGTGCAGAACCAAGGCGAAGAGATGCACTCGATGATCCTTGTGGGTTCATTCCAGCTCAGTCTGTTCTGTGATTTTGAGACGGGACGGGGTTTCGGGGCGCAGCCTCGCGGGTGAGGGAACCAGCGGGCCCCAGTCCATCACAAGGGCCGTGGCTCTTCCCCGCAGCCCCTGCTCGCGGGCATACGCGGAGTTGCTTGTTCATCCCGGGGCTCTGTACGCCGGAGCTACCTTCGTGTAACAGGTCCCGGGGCACGTTGGACAGGCAGCGCTTTAACTCGGTTACATGCGAGCCCCAAGGAGCTGGAATGGAGGAACAGAGCCAGGAGAGGCGCTAGGGCTGTCTCTGCCTCCTTCGGCTCAGTAAACAACGTCTGTGTACACACCCTGTGTGACCGCAGGATGTGTTGCACGTGGGGTCATAGTGATTGAGCATACGGTGTTTCATAAAAAAATTCTTCTGTGACGTGGAGATTCTTGTGCCCCTCAGATCTCAGAAAAGACAGAACCATGGAATTACAGAATGGTTTGGGTTGGAAGAGGCCTTAAGCTCATTTCATTCCACCCCCTGCCACAGGCAGCGACACCTTCTACTAGACCAGGTTGCTCCAAAACCGTACAAATTGGCTTTGAACACTTCCAGGGATGGGGCAGCCACAGCTTCCCTGTTGTTGCTGTCATTTGTTGTCCCAGTAGGATGGCATCTGACTCTTCACATGCTGCAAATGCTCTGCTTGATCCATGTGTTTCAAGACACACGTTGTACAGTTCTGAAGGCAGTAGCCTTAAGATAAATAAATTGCATCTTACATTATCTTAAGGCTATTGAATGGAGAGCAGGCACAAGGATTTTGTCCTACAGGCACAGCTCTGCAGAGGAATGGACACCATGGCCATGTTTCATTCTGCAAAACATAAATTCTGTGGCAGTAAGAGCACATCCTTGATAAACCATTGTATGTAGTCTACAATATTTCAGCTGGGATGTTTTAGAAACAAATTTCATTTTCTGTGGTTTGTTACTCATTTTCTACCCGTTTTTTGTTTCTAGTTTCTAACCATCTTTTGCAGCCCTACCACTGCCATGGGCTGCTACAAATTCACCCCTATTAACTTTTTTTTTTTAACAAGATATTTGCTAGGAATTGCAACTTAGGACTAAAAGTACATTGTGGTATCTTACACTCCTCTAAACAAAGGCAAATACAGTTCTCAAAACCCCTCTAAAACCAGGACTATTATAATTCCATGCTTAGCCTGTAAAGGTTGTAGTTTATACTTTGTATAATACACTGTAATTAAGATATGAATATGGGTGGAAGTAATAGGTGAACAATTTTTTTGGCCAAGGTGTTTAATTGCATATCTAATCTCACTGAAAGCTCTGTTTTGGCCAGAGAAGAAATGAGTCTTCCACGCAGCTCAGTGAATGTGAGCTCACCAAACCTGTCTGAAACTTGCCAGGTTTCTCTCCCAAGGCAGACAACTTGGAGCATGTGTTGTGCAAAAATGCCACTAGTACCTCTCCAGTTCTATCTCTGTGTAGAACCATGTCTTTAAAGTTAGTGCTATGCATACTTTTTTTTAAAGGAAAAAAAATTAAAATGAGTGTACGGGCTGGTCTGTGTTTTTATTTATGTGAGAATTTGAGCTACTCTCAGTTTAAACTGAGTTATGTTCTTGACTCACGGAGATATTTGTTTGCCCGTCTTATTAGGAAGGAAGATTGCAAGAAGTCATTGAAAACCTTCTCTCCCTGGAAAAACAAACACGGACGGTGAGTAGTGTATGGTGGTGCTGGGATGTGCTACACACCTCATGTTCCACTGTGTTGAAGTCATGAAGGGACTTGCAGTATCCTTGGAGCATCAGTTTATCCTGTCTCTAACATGCTCTTGGTTTGTTACAGGCTTCTGACATGGTCTCCACATCCCGAATCTTAGTTGCCGTAGTGAAAATGTGTTACGAAGCTAAAGACTGGGATGCTCTTAATGAAAATATTATTCTTCTATCAAAGAGAAGAAGTCAGTTAAAACAGGTGAATTTAATCCTTCAAAACAAAATATAAAACTGTATTCTGGAGCTGTATTACATACCTGGTTCCCCCATATGTGTAGGGACTTTCTGTGTAAAGATGGTGGTTCATCTTTACACTCTTCTGCAGGGTGTATTGTAGACATATTCTTCATGTTCAGATGTGCATTAAACAGAGTTACTGCAATTTTTTGTGCTCGTATGAAATGTCTGCTTTGCGTGCTTGCTTTTGAAACTGGCATACTTTGGTATAAAGCACTTGCATTTTAGAAAGTGTGAAGTTTGTTGCACTCTGTGTGTTCAGTTTGACTTAAATAGAAGTCAGCAATAGGTAATTTTAATGGCATCATTGGTTTAGGAAGGAAAGGGTTACCTATTGTTTAGTGTGCGGAATCATCACTAGTATGTGTAAGAGTACAGTTTAGTTCTCTGACTTGCACAGACTGTAGCTGAAGGCTTGAATCATTCCAGCTGAATTTTGAGGAACTTTTTGAGGAAGACATTTCTAGAAGTTTTAATTCTGGGTTTTTTTTAGAAGTAGGTATTTTAATAATAATTTTACCAGCTTTGTCAGCATTGTTACCAGAAGTGCACATTCTAGTACCTGTGCTTGTCACTGAAGGAAACATCCCTCTTCCTTCCCTTCCTGAGGAATCTACAGGTGTTGTAAGGAGAGGGGGTAGTGCACAGAGTTAAGAGAAGATACACATCTCTTCAGCCATGCGGGTCTTAGAGCAAGCAGAGAAGTTCTGCCAGTCCATGTGAGTCTTGTGGATTTGGCAGAAGAGGAATTGCTTTTCAGGATAGAACTGCATGGCATGGATTATTTTCACTATTGGAAAAACTGAGATGAAAAAAATGACAGAACAGCATCCCATTTGCCTTGTAGCATCAGTCAATAGCATCATTGTACACATCTTCATGAATCAAAGTGAGGAGATAGACTCTGTGTGCTTTTTGCTGAAATGAGTCTCTTTAGTGTGATGTGAAACTATTTTTTACTTACCTCTGAGTGTTATAGCTTGAATTCATTAGGGAAATCTAAAACAATAGTATGTCTTTCCTCTCTGTTTTCATACTAGGCAGTTGCTAAAATGGTCCAGCAGTGCTGCACTTATGTTGAAGAAATCACAGACTTACCCGTCAAACTGCGCTTAATCGACACATTGCGTATGGTCACAGAAGGAAAAGTAAGATTTTGTTTTAAGGCTCAATGTCTAAAAGGTAGAATAAAAATGTTCACCTTCTTTAAAAGCGTGGTTTCTTAGCATTATTTTTTTAATCCTGTGCAAGTAAGAGCAGAAGTAATTTTTAAATTAACCTGAGAAGCCAAGTAGTTTATTTCTGTCTAAAAGACTGCAGATATTTTCCATATTTAAATCATATGCTGAAACACTGGTCCATGTTCCTATAATGTAGTTATCTAGATGTATTATTAATATAGTTAGTAATACATTTCAAAATTCTAAAATACCATTTACTTTTCACTTTTTCATATGTCATGTATTTGAATTTGGTAGAGAAATGGGCAGGTTTAGTTTAATTTCTCCTGCACTTAGCAAGGTGTTACATATAGTTATGGTAATCAGAAGGTGATACCAAAGCATTATACCAAGTGAGTTACTTATATTGTGTTCCTTTTGCTTTAAGAAAATAAAGAATTCTGAATTAAGGCAAATTTGTGTCAATGTTATGACTTCTGTCTGTTAGTCTAAATTGTTAGTAATCAAGTCTTGTTGATTAATGGCTGGTTAGGAGTAAGTGAAATAATTTAAAGGGGAGTACTTAGTACACATTAACCATAAAATGTAACTTCTATCTGTTTCAATATATTCTAGTAGACAAAATATTTAATACTTTATTCACAGTGCATATCCCTTTGTGTTTGCTTGAAGAATCATAGGTCATTTTTAGATTAATTTGGTCCAAAAAAGTTTGGTGTGTCAATTATCCACTGTATTTCATCAGTGTATATTGTGGATAGTGCCAGTGTAGTGGATGGATACACAACAAATTAAGTGGTTGTATGATGACAGCATCAAGTGTATTTCCCAGGGGGCTTGCAGTCTCAGAGTTAGCACTCCTCTTTAAAAAATTAGTGTTTAAACTCTTCCTTCTGCCCTCAGATATATGTGGAAATTGAGCGTGCTCGCCTGACAAAGACACTTGCAACAATAAAGGAACAGAACGGGGAGGTGAAAGAGGCTGCCTCGATTCTGCAAGAGTTGCAGGTAACGCCTTGGAACTTAGAAGTGCATCAGCAATAGCAATTAATTCTGACTGTTCTGAGATTGTTTAGAAACTGAATCAGGTATCTTTGCAGAAATGCCTGGAATGAGATGAATTGTTATTAGTGAAAGTGCAGTTCAGCTTTAACTGCTTTTGTTAATGTCATGATTGGGTTACACAGAATATTTTCCACTTGGAAAGTGGATTTCAATTCTCTACCTAGTTCATTGAGTTTAGTGTTGGTGGATTCTTTGGTGTAAGTGGAGGTGATAATTAAAATGGAATAACCTTTATTCTATTTTCACTTGCTCTGTAATAGCTTTTTTTCTGTTGTTTTGTTTTGGTGTGTTCCGCCTCCAGACAACCTCCCACTCTTCTGGCACAGTTAAGCCTTCACTTGATTTGACTTTGACAACATTAAGTAGTTACATTTTCATTTCAGGTGGAAACCTATGGTTCAATGGAAAAGAAAGAACGTGTAGAATTTATCTTGGAGCAGATGAGACTCTGTCTAGCTGTAAAAGACTATATTCGGACTCAAATTATCAGCAAAAAAATAAATACAAAATTTTTTCAAGAAGAAAACACAGAAGTAAGTCCTTGGAGGATTTCTCACTCTTTCTCCCTCCCTCCACACAAATTTTAATCTGACTTACTTCTCTTCGGGTCCAAGTGTATTTATTTAAATCTCTCTGTTTTCTGGGGTTCAGTTGAATTTCATTTACCGGTCATGGAGCTGTGTTAATTTGACTTTTTGATACTGTTTCAGAAACTAAAGTTGAAGTACTACAACTTAATGATCCAGCTGGATCAACATGAAGGCTCCTACCTCTCCATCTGTAAGCACTACAGAGCCATTTATGACACTCCCTGTATCCAGGCTGAAAGTGAAAAGTGGCAACAGGTAAAAAAGCTGTACATAAAAATGTCTGCATTTCCATGTGACAAATACCCATATCTTACCACATCGGTGTACAGGGGATGAAATAGCTCATCAGTCTGTTTCTATTTAAATGGTTATATTAACAAATTGGTTAGTTGAAAACAGATATGATAAAGTTGATTTCAAAAGAATGTTTATAACCAATATCTTTATTATATTATCTTTGAAATTGAGAAGGTCTCAACTGTTCCATGCAAGTGTAGAGATTACAAACAGTGTGCAAGTGTGGTCTCAGTGGTGCTGTTCTGTGTGCAGTACAGATGTATTTCACGTTTGAAAAGATATTTTTCTTCACGTATTTATTTGAAATACTAGAATTTTGGTTAACCTGTGTCAATTTAAATGTACCACAGTTCACTTCTGCAAGATGACATCAGTTTCACCTTAGTTTCTTAATACACTGAGATTAAATCTTTTGCTTATTAAACTCTTAAGTTTTGTAATCAGTGTTGGCAATTCTTCTGTTTGTGGAAAAAACCCACACTCTTTCCTCTTAAACAGGCACTGAAGAGCGTTGTTCTTTATGTTATTCTTTCACCTTATGACAATGAACAATCTGATTTGGTGCACAGAATTAGTAGTGACAAAAAGCTAGAAGAAATCCCCAAGTATAAGTAAGTATCCTTTCTAGTAACCAATTCTTAGATTAAGAAGTGTCTCTCTCTGACAGTGCAAGTGAAATCTCTTTATGCTGGGTCTGCTGTGAGCAACTCTGAATTTAATGCTGCATTAAGAATACTGCAAAAATGTCATGATTGTTCTGTGTGAAAATAAATGTCTCTTGTAAGAGAAAGATCTTTGTTAGAAGAACAGTCTGACTTGAGCTGCCCCCATTATTTATGGTAATAAGAATAAAACATTTAAAATTATGCCTTAGATCTATTTGAAGTATAGACTAGGCCTTATTAATACAGGATTGTAATTCAACTGTACTAAATCATTTAGAGACCTCCTAAAACTGTTTACCACCATGGAGCTGATGAGGTGGAGTACCCTAGTTGAAGAATATGGGAAGGAGTTGAGAGAAGGATCCCTTGACAGTCCTGCAACAGATGTTTTTGGCTGTACAGAGGAAGGTGAAAAGAGATGGAAAGATTTAAAGAACAGAGTTGTGGAACATGTAAGTATCAGTGTCTGTAGGCAGTAGCTGTGTACTCAGTGCCTCAGCTAAAAACACTTTTTGCTTGCTGTATTTTAATCACAAAGAAGACAAAAAAGTAGCTAATAAAGCAGCAGATAAGGTGTCTTTTCTGTTGTGTTGTTTTTCAAGATTTTACTTGCTTGTATATCTCTATTTTATATATATATATTTGGCATACTTGCCACCAAAAAGAGCATATTGCACTCAAATGAGATTGAGCATTCACATTTCAATAAAGCATAAATCAGAAGGTCTTGCTTTGTATTAAATTCATAATTGGTTGATTTCTTTTTTTAATAATTTGTCATGTAGAGACTTTTATACCTTCTACCAGCAAAAGAGCTGTTTGTTCACAACCCCTCCTGTCCCCCGTGCCAGACTGTCATTAGAGCACTACAGTTCCTAATCTACTTGTAACATGGACTTTTATGTTTTTGCAGCCTGCTTCAATTATTTTTTGCACATAACCCTCTACTCTGAACACTTTTATTCCAGAATATTAGAATAATGGCTAAATATTATACCAGAATTACAATGAAGAGAATGGCACAGCTCCTGGATCTGTCAGTTGATGTAAGTTTTGCTTTGCTTATCCTTCTTTCATAAGGGAGGGGTCTGTGTCTCTGTGTGTGTGGCAGAGATGTGAGTATTCAGCAGAGTAATGTTCTGGTTTTAATTTTCTGCCTTTATGGGAGTTACAAAACCATTCTTTAAACAGTAAACTCAGTTTCATGATGCACATACCCGTAAGGCAAAAGCTGCTCTTAGAAGTTAATTTATGTTCAAGACCTTGTGTAAATGCTGGAGCTTCTCTGGTGTTTCAGTGTTAAAAAGTTCTTGTCAATGAGGGATGAAAATCATCTGAAGAGAGGGTCCTTCACCTGTAAATGTCCCTGTTCATAGGTGGTGGCACTTTGGGAACATGGGGTGGAGGGGGTCTTCCTGTCACCCTCCTTTGTTTTTTCAAGAGCTTTCCAAGTAGAATGACACATCCTGGTGTTTTGAGTGCAAATGAAGAGCTTTACCCTTCTGCCTTTTCATGAAATCTGCTTTTCCCACAAACTCAGAAATAACCCTTTTTTGACAGTGGCCAGTAATTAGTTCACTGGGATTTTCCTAAGCCTTGCTTACTACATGACTTGCTCTGGTATCTGTGTAGCCAAGTACTCCAAAGTGTAAAAGTCTATTGGGGTAGTATATTAAACTTTTAATTTCATGAAAGATAATCAGATATAGGTCGATTGAAAACAAAAAGGTTTTTTTTTTTTAATAGTTTGTGCTAGCACCTTGCATTGCCAGCACGTGTAATATTAAAATGCCGTGCATTTTTTAAAGTACAAGATTGTTACAGCTGTACTTGTGTATAAAGAAAATCTTATTCCTGGTGCTTTCATGCTGTCTGGGAGGAATTCTGATGTTTTGTAGGTAAAAATGCTATTTTCTTGACTTAGTGCTGTTTGTCTTTACAGGAATCGGAGGAGTTCTTGTCTAACCTAGTAGTTAATAAGACCATCTTTGCTAAAGTAGACAGGCTGGCAGGAATTATCAATTTCCAGAGGCCTAAGGACCCAAACAATATACTCAATGACTGGTCTCACAAGCTCAACTCCCTCATGGCCCTAGTTAACAAAACCACACATCTCATTGCCAAAGAAGAGATGATCCATAACCTGCAGTAAGGTGCCTCAATAATCTCAGTGCTTTTAAAGAAGGCATTAAATCTTCATAATAGAGACTATTATTACAAGTGTGTATATGGTTTGTTTTCTCCCTGTCAAGCCTTCCTGGTCTAAAATTTAGAACATAATTCTGAAATTCCTGTTGACAATTAAGTTCCCTTGATTATTCATTCAGTTGTTAAATGTTTTTGCTACAATTGGTGAAAGAACAGAATAAAACTGTATTGCCTGTATAATAATAGTCTTGTGATTTCTTTTTTTCCATGTGTACCCTTATCTGTCTAACACATAATTCTGTGGTTATTTCATTACAGGACTATTTTTGAGACTGTGATTGAGAGGATATACTGTAAATAATAAAAACCTAGGGTTTTACAAAGTGGTAACTTACAATGATAATACTGTGAAATTATGTCAGATACTCTTTGAACAAAATTCTGGATATTTATGCTTATGAATAATGCTATTTCTTGTGATTTAGTACTACAGTTAAAATTTATTATTCTGAACTGCCAGAGCAATCAGTACATGAGTAAGTAAATGTTGTTTGCAAGTCACTAATTTTGCCTGTTTTGTTGTTACAGTTTGTAATAGCTAAAATGGCAGTTAATCAGTTAGCTAAGATGGTGCTTTAAAGCTGCTACTTCTCATCATGGGTGTGTTACATTCTGAGCAGATAATGCCCTACTATTTACTTTAACCTCCTTCTAATGGAGGGAAGCTGTGGACTTTTCCCCCTGCTCTGTTTTTATAAGGAAGTGAAATAGCAGCACAAATAGTGTAGTAAGAATCAATGGAACTTCCATTGAATTTGCGCTGGTTTGGAATGATTTTTAATGCTAGTCATAACTATTCTGTTCATAATTAAGTAGAGACTATAATTGTAAATGATGTATTGAGAAATATATAAATCCCATCACTTTACAAGCACTCTGAACTTCATTCAGAGTAATGCTCTTTTCATGTGAATACACTGAAATTAGGAAACTCCAAACAGGGATTTTGAGTGAGGGAAGTCTGAAGGGACAGGAAAAGATAGAAGCTTGTAAACAGTGATTTGCGTTTGAAATGCAGACTTTGGTCATAGCTTATGGGAAACTTGGGAATGTAATTTGGAAAGCTTGTAACTTTCAAAGCGTTACCAATCCAGCTCACTGCATTTGAGCAACAAAAAGGCAGCTGAACTATCAGTGAGGGAAGGAAGAGGAGCAGGTGTTCAGAATGCACAGAATGTTTACCATCTAACTTCCTAAATTATATTCTAATCTTAGTTGTACAAGTTGTTTAAAACCTTGTCATGACCATGTCTGAGCATGGGATGTTCTGGCCATTGGGAGGCTTTAGTAGCATGAGCAAAACTGGCTGCTGTCAGAACAATGGACAAAGTAGCTTAAAAACCAATGTATCTTTTGGGAACCAAGGCAAGAACTATCAGAGAGGGGAACAATTGGTCATCAGGGGAAGTGGGAACTTGCCTCTCCCTGTTCTTACAATAAACATTTTCCTTCCATTTGCTATCTGGTCTGGCATCTTCAGCCCCAAGCATTTAAGCCTCTGATGCTTTACCAGATGAGATATGTTGGACCTGTTTCCCCAGCCAACCCTCTTTTCCTTTTTATCCTAGAGTGGAATGTTTCAGTGGTTCCCTGGCTCTTTCTGGGTTTCTTGCAAATTCTCCTCCCTCTCTGGCCTGGCTCTATCCCTCTCTGCTGCCTTTGGCTGCATTTAGAGCAGGAGTTTGTTGGAGAGAGGAGGTGGTTTCTTTCCCCTCACAACCACGTTTTGCTGTCAGCATTAGAAAGAACATGGAAATAACAGTTCAGGTATCTCCTTAAAAGTCAGTTCAGAAGTATTATAAAGGTTTACTTTCATGGTCTGTGTTCATGCCAAAGATCCACAATGATCAAGCTCTCTGTCTTTGGATCTGAAATATATTTTTGTTCGCACTTGGAACACCTTAGTCTTGGCTTGGAACATACTGCCCAAGGCAGACTCCCTCCCTGTCCTCAGAGAGAGACTTTTGCTGTGTTCTGAGTACTTGTTACCAGAAGCAAGAATCCCTCAGGGTTTCCCTCCCCATACATCACAAAGTTAAAAGAGAAGTTTTAAGACAAAACTCTGGAATTATTGGGCTATAGGGTAATTCCAAGTGAGTGGAAAAGAATCTATTTAGCCTGAAGTTTGGGTTTGGTGTTTTTTGGTTTTTTTTTTTTTTTTTTTTTTTTTTTTTTGGCTTGCAGACTACCATTGATGAAAGTGTATCTTGAGTCTGTCTGGAAAAGGTTGTCACATTCAGGTTGCTAGGAAAAAAGCTATAAATTTTTGGTGCCAGTTCATCTCAAGAATGCAGATATATGTCAGATATAACTCCTCCATGAGCAATTTAAAGGTCAGCATAAAGACATGCCAGCTTCTTAAAAAAAATGCAGAGACTGAAGATCCTTGATCTTGACAGTGTGGGACTAAACCATTACATTACTCTGACCTTTGTAGTTTCTATCTCCTCAGTGTACCCTCAACATCCCCTTATTGCTGGTTGCTTCTCAAGGCTCTCATTTTGTGGATCAAAGGAGAAATGAATTAGTTTGAGTATTACTTGCTCTAGAAATTACATGTGTTTAAGGAGTCCATGTTGAAATGTTACCCTTGGATAATTACAAAGTAAGATTAAAGTTGAGATCATCTGTTCATGAGAGGACTCTGGAGGAATTCCAGGGGAATTTTCATGCTGGAAAATCAAAACTTGCTACTCTTCAGCCTAATAATGAGACATTAAATGGTTGCCTAGAAAGAGTTTGCTTTATTGTTTAGTAAGACTAGGAATTACTGTTGCTATCTAACTCCAGGTCTACCACTGCCTTGTTTGTGGAAGAGGGTAAACCACTTAACTTCTGTTACTTTCCCATGATTGCTGCTTCTGACGGAGTTCAAAATTTATAAAGGTCCAGTGTGCTAAGGCAATGAAAACATTGCTCCTGTTGTTGCACTCTGTCTGGCACTTCCATTGAGAAAGGCCTCCTGTTGTTTTGTTCCTCGGGGATGAACGATTTGTTCAAGAAGCCTGCTGGGATGTTGGGCTGCAGGGTCAGGGAGGCAATTCCCTGCTGAATGTATTCTATTATGTCCTTATTACTTTTACATGTTAATTGTAATGGTTTTTCCTGTATTCTGGTTAGACATCATGAGTGGAGCTGATTGAAAATGGAGTTTTCTGTATTCACAAAATACCAGTTCCCAGAAATGGGAGTGAACTTGAACATAGAATGGAAATTGATTTTCTGAATTTCCTGTGAAAGCAGAAGAGAAAGAAAAAAAGTAGCAGTATAACTTTCAAATAGAATATTTTTGTTTTGAAAATGTAGAAACTAAGCTGTAGTTGTCATTCCAAGTGTGCAGCTCATGGGCGAGCCAGGACTCCAGGGCTTTTTGGCTACCAGCTCTCTATTAGCCCTGGAGCAAGTGAGGGTTTGAGAGTTCCCAACTCTGCCAGAATCTGTGCCACACCTTTCAGCGCTCTGCTCAGATCTTGGCTTCATGGCAGGGAGCCTAGCAGCCCTGAGTGGCCCCAGGTTTTCAAACCCCTGTTTTTTGGCAAGGAGCCTGGATTCTCCAAGGACCAGGGCATGGCTCCTAGCTTCACAAAATAGGGGGGAGCCCTGCGAGCCAGCATAATTTACAGAATCCTGACTGAAGAGTAGGGAGACAGGATGTGTTAGGGCTTCTGTACAGGGATTCCTTGCAGACATGGTCCCTGGCAGGGTGGGCTTTCTAAACTTTCAGTAGGAAATTGCTATTTTCAGATTTGAAAGATTTCAAAATCCTAAAAAATGTACAAGTGGAATTGAGTTTGATATCGCTGCATTCGTTGGAGGGTTTTTTTAAATTTTACCATTATAATGAGCGCCTAGAAATATCACTGTTAGGCTTTTGAGGATCTGAATCCTGTCAAGTCTCATGATGCTGAGTGGGAATTGCTTGTCTTTGTTACTCTCTCATGTTTCCTCATTATGCCTTTGGTATCTCTTATATTTCCAACATCCACTGTCGCTTTTCTTCTCCCCCCAGGCTCCTTGTGACCCCCTGCTCCTGGTCTCTTTGGGCAGAAGTCTAGCACTCTGAGCTCTCCTTGGCATGAAACCCCATTGGTGAGCATAGCACACAGGATTCCAGGAATTTAGGAAGTCTGGACAATTCTGGAAATGCAAGGCAGTAGTCAGCATGTAACATGTCTGGTTCTGTGCCTTGCCCAGTGCTCAGTGACATCCTGACTTGTCAGCTCATCCTGGGGGGTTGTGAATGATGTGTTGGAAGGCAAAATTGCAGCTTCCACTTGGGTAATACACATCAAGGAAAGAGAAAGAGATGTCTCAGATATATATGAAGCTCCTCCCACAGTAGTAGCTAATATAATGACCTTATTTCGTTAAATTATCCTTCAATACTGAATTGAAACATGTCAGTGAAAGCTACAAGAAGTCTCTTTCTTCCCAGGTAATCTGTAACCAGTTCCCGGGTCATACTCTGTCTCATGGGATGTTCTCACAGAAGTGGCTCTGAACTCAAATTTAGTTTTTTTAGGCCCCTTGGATTTGGGATCTCATCCCTTAAGCCAGTTGCTGTAGGATTCTCACTTTGAGCAGCATTTCCAGGGTTAATGAGCACTTGGAGCCCCAATTTGTTTTGGACCAAGTCTTCATCTTTCTATCTGGTAACAAAGACTTTGGAAGAGCTTGGAGGGGACACCACATGGAAACAGAGTTGTTCAAGCTTGCAGGCTCAGTGGCAGTGCTTGCACAGGACAGTGCTTGGCAGCCACCCCCATCTTGGAGCTGCTGGCTCCCTCTCCAGCCTCTGGCACGCCCACTCTGGGTTTATGTAATACAGTTGACCAGTTCACAAAATAGACTAAAACTTCCTTCATATGGAAGCTAACAGGGTTAATTAAAGTACCAAGATCATTAAAAGCAGTGGGTGCAAGGGCATGGGCTCCATTCTGTGTTTTATACATGGGGATTCCCCTGCGCCCATGGTCCTTCCCAGCTCCTTTCTGGGCTATTCCTACAGGGCAGAGCTGCCACCTCTTCACAGCAGCCTTTGCCTCTTGGTACTTGCAATCTGGAACTTTAAATCAGCAGAGACAGAGAGTAATAAGAATGGGGTCTGTCACTGAACAGATCCTCCTATAACTCAGTCACTGCCACACAATTTTTTTCTTAGCACATTATAAAAAAATACTGTCAGAATAAATGGACTCAAGAAAAGCTTATGTGAAAAATAAACCCAACTAAATTTCTGTCTTTTCCAAACTGAACTTCAGAGGATATAAACACATATATCTAAAAATATGCATATAAATATAATTCTATCTTCCACTGGTTTTTCTAATTATCATTTATTTTAAAGAAAACCTTTGCATTTTCTAACAGAAAAAAAATTACCAGTAATATAAAGCTCACTAGTATGCTGGTTTGGACAAATTTGGAGGAAAATATCCTCTGATAAAAGGCAGGTTACAACCCCACCAGGTTCAGGAAAAAAAAGAATTTTTCCTCGGAGGAAAGTGAAAGAGATAAAAACTATTTATTTAACAAACACACAGGAAAAGGATAATAATGCTAAATAATAAAACCTCTCGCTGTGGAGAAAAACCTGGGAAAATCTCAGAGTCCTTCTGTAGATGTAATCTCTCTCCTCCTCCTTGGAGCTGGGTTGTGGGCCCACCTCCAGGGCCTTGGTGGGAAATTCTCCCAATGTGTTCTGATGTTGAAACAGTCCAGAAGAGAAGAAGGGAAAAACCAAAGTCCCAGGAAAACAAAGTTCAACTCTCCATCTTCCTCAGGAGAAAAGGAGCCGAAAGCTGGCTGAAGAGCAAGAAGGGTGCTTCCTCTGCTCTTGCTACCGCAGCAGAGGTGTGTGTATGTGTGTCCTTGAACAACCGCTTTGAAAAGTTTGCTCGGTTTTTTCCTCTCCCCCCTCTCAGGCTCAATTTAAAGGCACAGAAAGGCACAAAGTTAATTTCTGGGCATAGAGCAGCAATAGAGGGTACACACCTTAAAGTCACCCCCAAGACAACTAGGAACCAAACACAACCAGCCTTGAAAGTAAAAGGACTAATTCTATTTCAACAACCTGGACTGAATGACACAAAGTTAGTTGGATCCCAAACATGGTTTCAGCTTTATCTGATTACTTCCTTGCACACAGTGCCCATGGAAAACACAAGTCACTAGAAAAGCTGTCAGGCTGGCTGCAGGGACAGCAGACATGGCCTATGGCAAGTTCCACAGGAGGGTTTTATTCTGAAATAGCATCTCCTGCGTTGAGGCTGGGACCACCCACACTCCCCTCTGTGACAGCACAACTGTACTCCCGACTAGTTATGAAGTTGAATTAAAAAGCGGACTGATTTAAGACTGGGGCTGCAAATGTAAACAATTTATTTAGATTTAGTTCCTCCTGTATTTACATTTTTGCAAGGAGCTCTCTCTTTATAAATGCATTACTGATGAATATTGAAAACCTTCTTGGGCACAAGTATTTTCTTGCAGTGGCAATGCATCAGAGGCTTGGCTGGTGGTTGGTCTTCAAAGAGTTACGAGGCATTAAGACGTAAATTTAAATATAAATGTAAATACATTTTACAGGAAGATCCAATACTAAAATGATCTGGATCTTATTTCAATTAAAGGGGGAGGCAAAGTTTTTAAAAAACACTGGAATCCTGTTTTGGTGATAAACTTTCCTAAGATCCTCAAGTAAGCTGCTCTTCCCCAATTTCTTGTCCACTTTGCTCTAAAGCACAACAGCCTATGCAGAGCACGGGGCACCCATCCACGGCAGCTGAGCCAGTAACACCTTGAAAAAGCCAGTTTGCAAAACAGTGTAGGTATTAAGAACTGATTGCCAAAGAGTCTGAAAACACAGCTAACAGGGAAGATTACTCCGCGAAAACAAAACTCTTATGCAAAGCAGTTTCTGGGATTCATGAGCAGCCAGCAACGCGTTACCAGCAGTTCTTCAGCACAGGCGGATGGGCTTGGAAAACACGGCGACAGCGTGAGCTGCTCCAGCACCTGCGGCAGCCTCGGCACCCGGACCCGGGCTCCCACAAGTTTTTTTAAGGGAAAGAACTTGAAAAAGCCATAGAAAAATAATTTAAAAAAAACCCCCAAACCAAAGAAACAAACAAAAAAATCCATCTCACGCAGTAGAATAACTATGAGAAAAAGTAATTTCCAAGCTTTTTTCAAGGGTGGGCTCCGTGTCGTCGCTCTGGCCGGCCCCCAACGCCCACCAGTACCGGCCCCGCCAGCGACCCTCGGGCTCCGCAGCTGCGCTCCGAGCCCAGGGAAAAAAAAAACCAAGCAAAAAAAACCCGCGGAAAATCCGTTGCCGTTGTCTAGCGCCGGCGGCACGCAGGTAGCCCCGGACGCTGTTCCGTGAGGGGACCCCTGGCTGCGCTTCAGCGGCCGCCGGGCTGAGGGGACAGCGGGTCCCAGTCCCCATCCTGGACCCGGACTCCATCCCCATCCCCTATTCCGGACCGCGACCCTGTCTCCACCGCCGTTCCGTCTCGGTCCTGGCCCCGGACCAGAACCCCATTCCTATCCCAATCCATATCCTGTCGCTGTCGCTGTCGCCGTCGCCGTTCCCGTTCCCGTCCCCGTCCCCGTCCCCGTCCCGTCCCCTCACACCGCCGCCCTCCGCCTTCCGGGCCGGCGGCGGGCGGGGAGGGCCAGCCTTTCCCACAATGCTTTGTGGGACGTTGACAAGTGGATCCAAGATGGCGTAGAAAGTAATGACAGGTAAGTCGGGACTTCCCCGGCCGCCCCCGCGAGCACCGAGCGCGGCCCGGACCGGCCGGCGGCGGCCCCGCCGCGCCCTTGGGGGACCCGCGGGGCCCCGCGGCCGGCGGGGCGGGCGGTGCGGAGCGCGGGGGCCGCGCGGTGCCGGCGGGAGCGGGCCCTGTGTCCGCGGAGGGCCTGCGGCGGCCGCCGCTCGCGGGGTGTTTACGGGGCGCTCGGCCGGACCCCGGCGCCGCCGCGCTCCCCAGGGCCCGCGGGCGGGCGGAGCGGCCCCGCGCCCGGCCGGGCCGAGGGGCCGGCCCGGAGAGCCGGGCATGCCTCGCACAAGCGGGGGGTGCTCTCGGGGGGATGCAGGGGGGGTGGGAGGCAGCTTTGTTTTTGTACCGAGCGGGGCGGGAGGGGACGGGAGAGACGGCCGGGAAATAATAATGGTGAAATAGAAGTGAAAAAAATGGGGTAGGTAGGGTTTGTGGAGGGATGGAAAAATAAATTGGAAGAATTTAACAACTGTTGTAAAATTACCCCCTCGGAGCGGTTGAAGGGTGGGCAGATGAGCTTATGTTTTTGTTTTCTGCAGGAGACTTAGGCAGGGAGAGTGGAGTGGAGAGGTTTAACACAGGTCCTGAGAGCAGCTTTTATACCCTGGAACAGCTCTGAAACTGAGAACAGGAGAGCTTCCACTGCACATTGCAACACAGTCCTTCCAGCAGACACTTATATATGTATTTTTAGGGCAAATCCCCAGGCAGGAGAAGGATCTGTGTTACCCCTCCTGTGGTGGGACGTGTCCTTTTGTTAAATTTCCAAGGGAGTGCAGTTGTTTTGGCTTCAGCGCTTTGTTAGGCAATTGTTTTTTGATTAGAGTAATATGATTAAACATATCATTGATGGAAATTAAGAAATAACTGTAGGGAAATAATTGCAAGGCTGCTTCCCAGTTAATGAGAAAATGAGTAAGAGTTAACAAGGTAATAGGATTTTTGCATTATCAAAGGTACAGCAAGCTTGAGAGGAAGTTTTAAAATAACACATTTCACTTTTCATTGAAAAAATAAAAGAATTCAGTTGTGAGACAGAAATATACCCTGAAATTGGATATCCCCATTGACACATTGAGTGTATCACCATGGCTGGTCCTCTTGGGGTGGCTTGGATTGTTGACATCGTCTAATGTTGTTGTTCCTAATAAATAGTGTAATTGAAGCAAGGCAAAGGATAAAATGCATCACCTGCCATTATTTATATAAGAAAAGACATGTTCCTTTATAAAAAATAAAAAAATAAGCAAATAATACTTGGGAAGTTTGTATTATTTTCCAAGACTGATAGGCAGAACAGAGAGGCTTTAAAATAATGTGTGTTTAATTCAGTTGTTTCAGTACTTTTGAGCCATAGCAGATTGTGAATGAAAACTCTCTCTTTTTTTTTTTTAATGATAAAGCTTTTGTGATGGGGATAGTCTGGGGGTGCTGGGCAGGTCTACAGGGAGGAACTGATTTTGAACATTCAGTTCAAACTTAGAGGAGGGGAAAGTGTACAAGGGGCCACCACATTCCCTCCACGTCCTTGGGGTGCAAACAGGGAATCAGACTTTGGTAGGCTTGGCTTCTACAGCGCAGAAATTGTGAGTGATGGAAGCTGAGTTAAGCTTTTTTTTGTTGAACTTTAATTAGCAGAGCAGTTTTTCTTTATTGGTAAGTGAAGGGACATTTTATGTGTTATTACTGATAAATAAGAGTTCTTTTTGTAATTTGTTCTGAAAGCAGAAATTACTTCTTTATTGTTCCTGGCTGAAATCACATTTCCTTTATCACTCTTCAGCTTTGTGATTTTGTTGGACTTCTGAAATGTACAGTGTGTATTTTCCCTCTTTTAATTCATACAGACATTGTGCCTTTTTAGGTGAGCCAGATGAATTTTTCTGTGGAAGAGGCTTGTTAAAGTCATGGCTTGAAGACTTGAAGGGTTGTAACCTCTAACCACTGTTTTTTTTTGTTTTGTTTTTGTTTGTTTTTGTTTGTTTTGTTTTTGTTTTTTTTTTAATTTTATTTTGGGATTTTTTTGTTTGCTTGTTTGGGGGATTGTTTTACCTCTTCCCATCAGACTAAAACTTGAAGGGAGATGTGGAAGCAGCGTCTTATTCTCTGATTTGTCCCAGTTCTGCTTCTTGATCTGTCATGGAGGATTCTTTTCCTTTGTGAAATCTCAGTGGTTTTGGAGAAGTTCCTCCTGGGCTTTGGGATCAGCATGAGTAGATCTGGTTGTAGAAGAAGGGCTATGTGTGGGAGAGAGCTTCTACTCAAAGGTTGATTCATAGAGAAATTCTCATGTTAAAAAATGTAAGTCAGAGTGCCTGGAAAGCTTGAGGTGATATTCACAGGTGGGTATGGTACAGGTCTAATGCTTGAGAGATGGGGACAGCCTGATGCAAATCACTTCACCTGTTTGTGCTTCCTTTTGAAGGAATTTAAAATACGGATAGTGAATTTTACTGACTGGTAAGGAGTCCTGATACGGATGAAAGAGCCCATGTAGGAGCTGGGAAGTAATATTACTGATGTTTTTCAACTCTGTTAATTCAATAATCTGATGAAATATTTTCTCCATTGTTGGCAATTATTTTTGTTAGTAAAATCCCCTTTGCATTTATAGCTGGATATTCTTTCTGACTTTCAGTGTGTTGGTTTATTTTTCTTCTTATTTGTTATTTATTACCATCTTATATTTGCTACTGAACATTATTCTTGGTGTTTTCGTTTTAGTAATGGCAGAAACAATTGCTGGAGCAATTCAGATTATTAAAGCCCTTGAATCTCTCACCTCACTGGCATCCCCTCCTGAGGTCAGTGGGACCTCACAGGTCTGGTAGCAGGAGTGAAATCTAAATTAGAAAAGTCTTTGGTAATAATTTAAATCCATCTCCTGTGTACAGCCTGAGTAACTGGGGAAAGTCGTGGGAGCTGGCTTGGAGATGGAGAAGGAAGGATGGTGTCATGCTGCTCTAGCTTAGGGGATAGAGTGGTTGGACAGCTGGAATTCCCCTGCCTGGGGGATCAGTAGGCCAAGAATCCTAGTGAGCCTCAGTCCTGTCCTGACTTTTCTCCTGGCAGTGCCGAAGCTTTCTTCCTGGAAGGAAGCAGATCCCCAGTGTTCCTCTCTGTGCAGTGCTGCCAGTGGCTCATTGTGGGGGGGGGAAATTCCGAATTTTGTAATCCCGACACTTCCTCCTGCTCGTATTGCAGCTGTTGAATTCTTCCTCGCTCCTTGCTGAGATGCTGTGGCAAAATTTCATTTTCACTACATGGTACATGTATTTTTTCCCCCATAAATGAAAGGATTGTGAGTTAGATTATCAGAACAAACAAGACCTTCCTTTTTCGTTCTTGTTTGTCTTGCTATCTCTTCCATGGCCTTTGGCAGCAAGACAGCACTTGTGTTTATATGTATCCATGACATATATTTAAAGACTTGGTACTTCATATGTTGGATTTCTTCCTCCCCTTTGTGCAAACTTCTGTGACTGCCATTCTTTTTCAACAAGGAAGAGAGAATGTTTCAAAAAGAGATTGTTTTTTCAAAAGTTTCCACCCAGCATTGGTATGGAATTAAAAAAAAAATCTGAAGGAATGCTTGGTCTTCTGGAGATACTGACTGGGAAAATAAACATTTGTTTGCCCCAAGTGTTTTGGGGTGGGAGGAAATAACTACGTAGACAGGGAAGTTTGGAGTCTGCAAGGTCAGAGACTGCTCCACAGGAACAGACCAGTTTCTGGGGATTTCATTATGGTGACACTGATATGTGACTCAGGTTCCTTATTCCAAAACAGTCTTGCTTACTGAGCTTTTCTCTTCACACGAATATTTACAACATGAGGCTTCAAACAGAAGCAATTGCTTATGTTTGAGAAACACAGAAAAGTGAATATTACTGTAGGAAAAGAAGGGATTGGGAATTTAAGCAGGGAGATAGTAATTACCCATGGGTGAGAATTTGTTTCTCTGTTGCATTTCTATCGCACTGCCAGTTGAAGTTAAATGATACTTCATGTGGCTATAACGTAATACCCAAATATTCCTCTATAATTTTATATGCAAATTCATTGTTGTAAATTAGAAATGTACTGGTTATTTATCCAGTCTTTTCTCAGAGTCCTCCATGACACCAAATTACAGCCTTATTACAGGAAAGCCAGATAAGAAATCATAGATTTCAATCTTTTTCCTCCTTAAATGTAATTTTACTACACTGAGAGGTTCCATTTTGTGGCTACAAAGTTTGAGTGGTGACTGTGACCCCATCCTGCTTCCGAATGAGCACAAACTATCAGATTTTCTGAGTGGCATGGAGTCTTTGTCAGATGTTAGAAGGCTTGAACCTTAGCAGGAAGGTAATTTAGAATTAATAGCACTGGACTATGTAGGTTTTCCAAGAAGCAGTGGATACACAGTACTGCTGAGCTGGTAGCAAGAGGTTTTGTAGGTGATGTTATGTAGAAACATGTTTTGGAGATGTGACTGTGAGCTGTTGTGCCATTTGTTGCTGTTAGTCCTGGGAAATACCACTTGCCTGCAGAATGATGTGTCTGAGGTG
The DNA here is from genome assembly GCF_000738735.6 of Corvus cornix cornix. NCBI lineage: Eukaryota > Metazoa > Chordata > Aves > Passeriformes > Corvidae > Corvus > Corvus cornix. The sequence continues at coordinate 9,234,912 of NC_046347.1, forward strand.
AATGTTTTGAATCTTTGGCTTATATATGGTTTGGCGAAACAACTGTCATGCTCTCTGCTGTTTGTAAGCAGTAGCAAGACTAGTGATTCTCGGAGCTGTAATGAAATATTGGCGGAAAAAGAACAGTAGGTTTGTGGTTGGTATGAAATTTTGAATGTTGGAGCGGCAGGAAGTGAAGGATAGAAATGTGAGCACTGTGTGGACTCGTCTGAGCTGGTTTTATGGTAGTTAGGGTAAGTGTTACTTAGAAATGATCTTTCAGTCTGTGAATTTCACAGTCTGTTTTTTTTTTCCCCCGTAGTTATATATAGCAAAAATACTGTATTCATCAAAACACAAAAAACTACGGTGCTTACATATGCTTAAAAGGTCTTTCATAGCCCTTCAGACCTCATTGGCAAGAGGGAAATCTGTAACATGAGCTGTTCTTGAGAATCTTGGTTGTTAGTAATGCGGCACGAGTGTTTAATTTGCTGGAGAATGTTTAGTGGTTCAGCAAACCAAGAAGGTAACAAATCTTTGTGGATGTCATAAATGGAAAATGCCACAAATGGAAAGTGGAGTGGTTTTGGCAGCATATACAATAACGCTTCTTCCCTATATATCTTTTCACTTAATGTAAGGTCGTCTGTATTTTTTTAAGTGAAGATTTCATTTTGTCCTGGGGTGATACTGGAGGGACCGGAATGGGTAGTTGGCCTCTGTTCCCAGTAATGTTCCTTCACAGGTCTCAACTAAATTCCCCATCAGCTGGGATTCCCAAATACTGTTGGGTCAGCCACGATAGCTGCCTTGCATCTGCTCCTCTGCTATCTTGGGAGCCAGGATTATTTGGATTTCTCTCATTATCTACACAGGGAGGTCGTTAAGGGGAATGTTTTTTGCATACTTTGGAATCTATGCTAACGCAGTGCTGTGGGTCTTTTATTCCAGTGATGTTTTTGATTATAGTTGTTTGTGCTAATGGTTTTGAGGTAACTGTGCTCTGGCCATATCTTGAGACACTCACATTTGGAATGGTGCAGGACATTTGTTTTGTTGTTTGAAGTGACCAATACTACTTGGCTGTAGCTTTGTTTATATTTGTTTGGCTGGGCTAGACACCGGTCCTCTGCTTCCCAAGTTTTGTCAGGATTATGCCGTTAACCACAGCAGGATCATTACTCATTCCTGCTGATGCAGTTCTTTGAGTGGGGTTTCAAATACGTGACTGAATCGCTAATGTTCGTTTCAAAAGGAATGAGCAGAGTGAGTTCCATTGGGAAACGTGTTCTGGATGCACGTTGTGGTGTTGCTCGTAGAGTTTGCTATGAAGGGAGAACTTGGGAATCCATATTCTCTTCTTGAAAGAGTCTAAAAATTGAACCTGTTGGTACTACCACAGTCAGGCATTTGAGGAGAGGAAACAGGGATGTTATAAAAGCATCATCCATATGCAGAAAGGTTAATGTAATTAAAATAAAGAGTTAGAAGACAACTCCCCAAACCAGGCTTAGCTATATTATGCTGAACTATTTGAAGCACGGTCATATAAAAATGAATTTCAAAGGTTATTTACAACAAAGATAGCAGTTTTTAGAGGTGGAGGGTTAGTTACTGCTTTGAACTTTCAAAACTGCTCACAAAAATACCCTGTACAGTTACATAATAGGCATGGTTTGGGGAAAGATGTGTTTGGAGGATCTGTGGGCGGCATGATTGTGTTATTAAATCTGTTACGGTAGGACCCTTTTGTGCTAAGCACTGTGTAAATGCGTAACAAAAAACTCAGTCACAGTATTATTCACTACTATAATAAATTAAAGTTCATTATAAAGCTGTAATGAAGGCTGATGTATATTGAAAGAAAATTTTCCTGTTTTGTGCCGCAATGTTCTGGCTGATTCCTGTGCTTGGTTTGTGACCTGTGCAATGTACCTGATATTCAGCAGGAAGACTTTTTACAATCTTTTGCCTTTTGAATGGATTGAAAGAGTGATTCATATTTTGCATCTCAAACAGCAAATGAACTTGGGGCTTTTTTTTTTTTTTCCCATTTATCCAACTTTAAAACTGTGATAGATATCTGTAGCATCTGCAGTTGCCTTCTCAAAGCTGTGCTCTTCAGGTAGATCTGCTCCCAGGAGGGTGTTGCCTTGCAGTATCAGGTCATTTCAGGAGTGGAGAAAGTTCTTGGGTGAAAATGAAAGTTTGACATTTGAGGGAACACTGTTTCAGCATTGCTACAATATCCTGTTAAGAAGAGAAAATGTGGATTGAGGTCGGAGCTTTGGAGCTGCTGGGGGTGGGGAAGAGTTTGCACGGGGCTTCTGAAATGGGAATATGCTGTGATAAATAATTTCCTAGTTTAAAAACACTTTTATTTCTGAAATCCAAATACAGCTGTATTAGATGAAGCTGTGAATGGAACATGGGACTGAGAGTTAGGAACTGCTAATTTTGATTCTGTCTCTGAGACTGATTAAATCGGTGATTTTGGTAAATGAATGATGGTCAGGTGCTCTCTGCAGACAGTGCTGCATGAGTGGCAGGTTCAGTGAGCACTGGAAAACTTTGTGACATGTTTTTGCATTTAAACTCCTGAAACATATTTGTAAATATAGTGGTACGTGTCCTGTGTTGAAATGATGCTTGGGAATCTTCTTTGACTCCCCTTTGCATTCCTTGGGAACACAGTTTGGCACTTGCTTGGCATTTTGAAAATGAGGTGACACATGTTTAGTCATATCGACACAGATGTGACTATATCATAGAGCAGACATTTCTCAGAGAGGACTTCTGGCACTACCTTGTGACTTAGTGGAGAATAGTATTGGGAATTGCAGGACTCGGTAAGTCCTTAAGATGAGTGGTGTTCAGTTTTTGGTCAAAATTATTGCTAAACACTAGCGCAGAGACAGGAACAAGGCTGTGTTCTGTTATTCAAGTGTTGAGAAAAGAGGTTCTGCCACAAGTGAGCTATAGTTTAGAAAGCTGTGGATTGTGATGTTTAAACCAGCTTTTAGAATATGGATATTGTTCTGCAAAGTGTGTTTGAGTTTTGAGTCCACTAGGTTGGTGCTGCTTCATGGAGAGCTTGCTGGTCGTGCAGTGCTGATTCTTCCCTTTGTTTTTCTCTGGCAAATTTCATTAAGAGAAGCAAAGATTAAATTACTTTTCTAATGCATTTTTTTAAAGTAAGTGATTGGTGATGTTGTTATGGGGATAAAATGGTAACCATGGGACAATATTCCAATTGAAATGTCCTCATCTTGGGTAAGTGTGAGAAACTCTATTCTCAAAAAGCAGTGTGAACATAGAGGTATATGGAATACAAACTGCTGTTGTTAATCAGTCATTATGAAAGATTGTTTAAGTAATGATTTTCTATGAAGGAGCCAAAAACTTTAGGTGGGGCAGAAGCACCACCTATTATTATGTTACCTGGTGCTTACTATGACATACTTCTCATGTCACTTGGTTATTGCTTGCCAGATTTTAATTATTTGGGTTGAAATTTCCCATGGTAGGTGTCTTTCATAGTCTGACTTTTTGGGTGCTGTGGAGGAGAGGAAGATTCTGCCAACATGATTCCATCTTTTCTAGAAATTGGGCAAAATATTTTCTTCTTGTGTTCATGATAAATTAGAAAAGAAATAATCTAATCACCTATAGTGCTGCTTTGTGAAAAGTTGAGTTGCGTTATTGTATAGTGTTTCTGCCAAGGATATACTTGTGATCAACCTTGTGAAAATCCTCTCAGGGTTGGTCAAATCAGCATTAAGTACAAATGTAGAAGATAATCCCTGCAATGAATATGCTTCAGCCTCAGCTAAACAGGATTTCTCTGTAATTTGAAGGCTAGGGCTCCTGTGTTCCCCCCTGGTGTGATTTTGGATAAAAACGAGAGCACAGAAAATTCTCTTTCTGTTCTCCTGATACCAAGGTCCTCTTTCCTCCCAGCTCTACCTTCCTGCAGCACAGAGGAAGCAGCGACTGGATTTAAACAGAAGGTGCAAAATGCAGATTTTTGCAGAATTATGTACAATAAATGTAGAGATGGGGGTGGTTGAATGAGGAGAAGGAGATTGAAAAATATTAGTATTCGAAAGAAATAGAAGGGAGGCTGTGCAGTGTACATATGATTTATTTTATAATGCTAATACACTTGTTTGTTGGAATACAGTTTTGCTATCTGCATAAATTAGAAAGTGTTTCTGAAATGGAGCAGGGAATAGCAAAAAAGGAGAAGGCAAATCCTACTTAAGCCCCATCTTTGCTACACTTAATTTTCTGTATTTCTAATGATTTTCTCATGTTGTGATGTAGAGAAATGCTGGATACTCCTAAGTCACTCTGCAGACACTGAGTGCTCTGCGTTGGTCATGTTAAAGGGCTGTAGAGTACAGGCAGAGCATAATGGGGAAAAATCACTTCTAGATCTCTTAATGTGAATATAAGAAGTTTATAGAAACTTTGGCCTTGTGTGTTCTTATCTTAATTCTTTGAAAATGGGAATGTTGTCAGAATGATAAAGATATTTTCTTAATTCTTGTAAAGTGGTTTGTCACAGTATTGTAGACATCATTGAAGAGTTAGTGAAAACATTCAAATGCTGTCTTTACAACAAGATTTGAGTAACACACAGTAAATAAGGCCTCAAGCCCTGTGCTGAAGTATTTCACTGGATGTCCGTTAAGCAGCAGCCCTTGTTCTGCCTGCTCATTCCGCCAGGTAGCCCTTGGAAAATGTACTCTGTGACTAACGCAGTTAGAGGCAATATCATAATAATGCAGACACGCAGAAGGCCAACATAAGCTTGTACAGATGCTTTTGTCCTCACACAACCTCAGACTATCGAACTTTACAAGCTAGTATTTGTTCTGTGAAGTTAATGAATGCAATATGTATGTATATATTTGCTTTGTGTAACCAGGAACCTTGTATCTGTTGGCTGTGGATGGCTTTCAGACAACACCAGCACACATCATGTAGATGCTGTGCTTTGACTTGCCAGGTATTTTGCTTAGTTCCATCAGGACAGGTGATGTTTTCAGACATCTGTGTGAAAAAGGATCATTTTAAAGGCAGGATGTGAAGGTATTAGGGATGTGGTGGATGGGGTGGTTGCAAGTGCTGAGGCCGTGAGTTATTTCTAGATTTTGAGCCAAAGATAGCCAGTCTGTCCATGTCTGAGTGTTGCTGCTGCTGGCTGCACAGATTGTCCTTTTGCTGCCATTTCCAAAATGAAAATAAAACAGATTAGTAAAGGTAATAAAGTGTTAATAATCACTTAGTAGTCTGTACTGAAGTCATAACTGGCATGCAAAAAAATGTAACTTGTTACTGTCTGTGATGTATGTAAAGTGGTTTAAAGCCTGCAGAGGAACCAGATGCAGACGGCATTTGCTCTTAATCTCAGTTGCCTCTGTCGTTATGTGAATGATAAACCACGCACGGCTCTTGTTTCCTTTTCAAGAAACGTGGTTGTGTTTATTCTATACTTTAGGTTCACAGGAGCAGACTCAAAGCTCCATTTATGTGGCCAGAGATCACTTGTCCTCCTAATTTATGGTGCTGTCTTTGATTTTTCAATGTGAAAGGATAGTCTAAGCATTTAGTGGTCGAGGGCATCATGAACCTCTCCTCTCCCCTTTTTCCCTTCCCCAAACAGGCATATCATGTTCCTCAGAGGCATTGGAGCAGGATTCTTGCTGCTGTTATGGTATAGAATAAAACCTTGAAATGTGCTTGCCTCATTCGGTATGCTCCATTTCAGATTTAACATCATTTTTGTAATTGAAAGTAGGGTCATTTTGCCTGGAGTTGTACAACATTAGCCAAAGTAATTCAGTTATTTCAGAAAACTGATTAGATTGTCCTCTCTCAAGGGTGGAGGCTTTTGTATTTGTTCTGTAAGGTGTGCAGTGCATTTCTGAAAACTCCTTAGCTGCTATTACGGACTTCAGCCATAATTGCAATAAATGAGTGTGTAAGATCTTTGCTGTTATATTTTTCTTGAAAGAAAAAAAGCTAAAAGCACCTTTCATATAATTCTTTTTTGCACCCTGTGTATGAAAGATGCACCATCCTTTTCCTCTCTGTTACATTGGTACAGTGCACTATCATGATCTACTCTCATTTTATTAAATGATTTTTTAGACTGGGATTATTTATGATGTGTAGGTCATGACATTAGGACAGCACTTTTTTTTTCTGTATGTGTCTGTAAGTCACTTCTGTATTTTGTGCAGCTCTATTTTATTCCATCCTGGAGGCTTGAATAAAGTGGTTTTGGGTTTTTATTTTATTTTTTCATCTCAAGGCAAAGATGGGGTTATTTTACCACAATAGATAAGGAAAATAAATGGATATTTAATTTTATTTTACTGATATAAAGGTATTTTAGTGGTATTTGGTAATAATACAAAACCAACTGACATCTAGAGATGGAAGCATGCCTTAAGATGGGATCACAAGAGATGCCACAGCAATTCTATAATATGATTCAACAGTGGACAGATGTACTATTTCTTATTTTAGTTTGTGGACTGGCAAATGCGGTTTGTTTGCAGAGTTTTGATAGTTGAATTTCAGTGGCCCCTGATTTTTAACTATTATGTTGGCATGTTCACAGTAGCTAACTTTTTTATTGTGTCATATATTCAAGATATTAATTCAGATTAAAACCCACATCTTTCCATACCTATATAAACTAAAGTATCTTGTCACTTTTTGCTTGATAATTTTGAGTGAGAGGGAAACTATTAATCACAGGGATTGTAGCCATACCAACTTTGTGACTTCTCAAATATTACTTGTATACATTATGGAAATAACAAATTTTTGAGCCCTTAATGTGTGAATTGCTTACATCTCAGTTTACCAGTAATAACTTTGTGAAAGGGATGGGATGTGTACTGCTTGGGTCTGTAGTCTAAAAACTTTGGAAACTCTGCTTTAGTGAAACCTGGAGACTGTTGGATGGATCATGGAGCAACTGCATGGAGCAGTTAAGCTGATGAATGCAGCCTATAGCATTGACTGTTATGGGCAAGAAAAATAAATAAGGCTTTCCTTTCACTGGTGAGTGATGCTTTGCTACAGCTCTTGATGGTAAATAGCAGCACATGGCAGTAATTGATAGGTAACTGATGTCTTGGTATCAGTAAGAGGCTGAGTTATAACTTAACCTTTCCCTGGGTCTGTTATCTGTCTTGTTACACATTTTTCATGAAACCTGCAGCATCTTCGAGACCCTTCAGACTTCTGGGAAATTCAGTTCCAATTGACTTGAAGCTCAGAACTTACTGAGGAAGGACAGAGCAACCAGTCTCGTAAATAAATCCAGTAGGTCTCTTGCTGCTCTTAAAAGGAATTGCTGGGAAGTTCTGATAAACCAGCTGTCTTTTCTTGAGTATTGCCTGAATTTATTACATGTTTAAAACTTCTGTCCAGTTTGGTGGCCAGTCTGTGAGATGGGCTGAAAAATCCCAAAGGGTTGGGAAACAGAGTGCTTGCATTTCTGTAGAGAGGGGCAGGATGAGTGGAATTCATTCTGCCCTGCTCTCAGAGCCTGCACCAGCTTGACTCCAATAGGCAATGGAAGGGCAAATCTATCTCCTCCTCTCCTTTCCCGCAGGACAGGAGGCTGCTAACAGGAGGACATGGCTGAATGGCTTTGGCAAGGAATATTTTGTGCTTATTTCTCTCAGCAGAGCTGTTTGAAGGGTTATGGATTGTAATGGGAGGCAGCTGGAGAGGCTCTTCCCCTGCACATTCCCCATGGCAATGGGTCTCATTCATTTGCTTCACTCTGTGATTCCCAGGATGTGGCTCTTGAAGTAAATTCAATTGACAGTAAATCCCTACCAGTCTCACTGTAGGACTGCAAGTTGAACATCATTGCTTTAGCATAAATCTTTACAAGAGATGTTAATGTTTGGTTAAAATATGCAAATATTTACTGACTTGTCTACTGTTTGTCAGCTTGGCATGCGAGACCTTGGATCTGATCCTTCTGTCTTGGCAGACATTGGGAATTTTGCCAGTAACATTAATAGGAACAGCATTGTGCCCTCTAATCTGTTTGTTTATGAAGTACAGCGAGAGTTATCTGGCTAGATGCTTTACAGTGAATTGAAAAAGCATCTGTTTGAAATTTTTTTAGGAACCATCACATGCTTTAACTTATCATTATCTTAGTGCATGGACCCTTTGATTCCATAAAACACATCAGTAAGCTGTGGAGCATGGAAGTGCACAGTCATGAGTAAAACTGCTGTGAAACACTAGAATTTTAGTTCATGATGTTCTCTCCTCCTACATAGATTTTAATTTGAAGTTGGACTCATCAGACTGTGGAGTAGCTCTTCAGAGCCTCCTGTGCACCAAGCAGGCGTAGTGTTTACTTGGAAATAAATGACTGTGTAGATCACGTTGTTTATCACTCTTCCTCCTCAAGCTGTCCCTTCTGCCTTTCCCAGCCCCCTCTGCACTTCTGGAGGGGAAATGTGCAGCTTTATTTGGAGATTAAATTTTAGTTACTCTTTTTGTATTTGTTTACAAAAGCCCTTTGGCAAGAAGGTGGAATACTCATTAGGAATATTGAGCCTGAAAATCATTAGTCGTAGGGGGGGAAAAATTGTCATGCTTAGTTGTAAAAACCACTGAGGTTTAAGTAACACCAGTTGGAACTAACCAGGTCTTTGAAACAATATTTTGTGGAAGACAAGCTGAGTACAAATTGGCCTTCAAAGAAATGCAAGTTCAGTAAGTTCTCTTCTACTTAAGGGCAGGAGTTTTTTGAGGTACAAAGTATGATGCCAGATTATATATTTATATATATAATTTCTTAGGGAAGTCCCCCTGTTTCAGATATGCAACTTCAGCTAGTGGGAATATGCCTGTTTACTGGTTCTTCAATATTTTGAAGATGTATTAAACTTCACTATAGGATAAGTTATTTCTCAAAATTGAATTTTGAACTCTTTCGGCATGTGGTTTTCCAGGTCTCTTTGAGAAAATGAATAATCATGACGTTTGTCCTGTTACATGTTTAGTATTTTAATTTCAGTTTTGCAGACAGAAGTGAAGCTCATAAGTTTTGCAAAGAGAGTTGGGAGTATAGCACAGACCTTGTGACACTTCAGCTTTCAATTCTAATCTGTAATAAATTCTACTCTTAGACTGAACGTAGAAATTCCAGTTTTATGCTTGAAATCTTGAAAATAAAGATTTGTAGAACTGAAAATAAATTTCTTTTAACAAGTGCCTTCACACCGTGGCTGTTAATGATTCTGTGAATACTTTAAGATTGGAAACGGCCTCGAAGGTTGAGTCCAACTTTGACAAAATACCACTGTGCCAACTAAACCAGATTGTGAAGTGCACTTGTTTTTGAGCACTTCCAGGGATGGTGACTCCATCACTTCCTGGGTAGCCCATTCCAATGCTTAGCCACTCTTCCAGTGAAGGAATTTTTCCTCAGATCCAACCTAAACCTCTCTTGGTGCAGCTTGAGGCCATTTCCACTTGTCCTGTCACTTCTTCTCAGGGAGCACAGCCAGACTCCCACCTGGCCACAACCTCCTTTCAGACAATTGCAGGGATTGAGAAGGTCCCCCCTTAGCCTCCTTTTCTCCAGGCTGAGCCCCAACAACTCCCTCAGCTGCTCCTGATCACACTGGTGCTCTAGACCCTTCCCCAGCTCTGTTCCCCTCTCTGGGCTCAAATGAGCCCCTCAGTGCCCTTCTTGAGGGGAGGAGCCCAGAACTGGACACTGGACTTGTGGTGAGGCATCAGCAGTGCCCAGCAGAGGGGCAGTCACTTTTCCCGGTCCTGCTGGGACTTAGGAACTGCTCTGAATGATTTTAAATGTAGGCAAGTCAGGTACTTCAACAGACTAGATTTTAAGAAGTGGTGGTTGTAATTCATGTTCACAAGTTTCAGTTGCTGATACAGGGTACCAAAACTAGGAACAATGGTTTCTGAAGTCAGCAGGAAAGGTCAGGTGTCTCCAAGGAACAGTCTAGAGCACCTGGATTGGAATCTGAAGTAGATGGCACAAAGACCTAATAAATGTCCGTATTTGAGTCTGCATGTACGGCCATAGGTGGGATTGAAATGAAATGAGAGCCTGAGTGCATAATTTTCCACATGTTGTCCACGTACTGGTTTTGTTTGTTATAATTTGATTTTTTTCCAAACAAATTACACTGGAGTGGCTCCGTATCTATCACTGTGTCCCATACACTGTGATTTTGGTGGGTTTTTTACACCCTGAAATATCATCAGTGTGACTCAGTTATCCAACAGCTTGGTCCTTACTGCTCTTGCTTCCACTTAATTTACGGGATTTTGCTCAGGGTCAGTTATGTCCTCTGAGGGACTCTGGAGTCTTCAAATTGACCAAAGAAATTGTGTGGCCACTTCTAGGTGTGTAAAATCCAGCTTCTCAAACACAAGAGTTCTATATTTATCCAACTAGTCAGCGTAAGGCAAATGATAAGGAACATCTTTGTCTTTTACGTGGTGCCGTGCTGGAGGAGAAGGGCTTTCAAATGCCTGTCAGCTGCACTGGCCAGGTCACTTAGGATGGAATCTGTGTTTAGTCAGCTCTTTGAGAATAAACACACAGAAGCTCTGCTCAGCCTTTTGGTCAAAGGAATTTTGGTTATATGTCAGCCAGGAAGTGAGGAAATCAAAAGTACAGCAGAGTTCATGGAGTCCTCTATTTTCAGTCCCTTAGGAGGAAAACAATGTACATGAGAAAAGCATCAATTAACTGTTGTATCACCGTGGAAGCAGATCCTAGATTTGTGAAATACACAGTGGTCTAAAATGGTAGTGAAGTGGAAACCAGTGTGATTTTTAGTTGCATCTATAAAGGGTCCTTGCATACACAGCCTAAGAATACCTAACATTTATGTAGTTGAAAATATGTGCTTAAGTGATCCAGCAGAATCTTTAATAGAATTACCTCATGAATGAATTTACTCATATGGAAATGCAAAACCTACTTGCCTGTTCCTATTCTGTTTGAAAATGCAGACACATTTTTAGCAGAAGAAAAAAAAATGTGGATGAATGCAGTAATATTTTACAAGGCTGTTATTAAGAAAGAGACACATGTCACAGATTTGTACCAGGATAACTGTGAAATAGTCATGCTTACGTTATTTCATTTTAGAGAAGATTTTTTTTTAGTTGTATATGAGAAATTTTTATATCAGTGTTGTAAAAGGGAAGCTAGTTTATGTCTTGAAAAATCAATATTCTTTTATATAATTATTTTGATACTGAATGGAAATTTAGAATAGAAGGGAAAACATAGAACACTATGTTGTACAATATATTAAAAGACTTGTTTGCATTTCTCCTGAATGTTGGCTTAGGCATGTGTTAATGGGAAAAGTGGGGTCAGGGATTATTTTTCATATGGGGAAAATGCATTTATTTGACTTCCAGATAAATTCTTGAAGTTACTTTACTTTCGGTTGAAAATCTGAAAATACCAAGTATAAAGGAAGCTTTTAACAGTGAATTTTTAAAGTGGACTAAAAATAGTTATTTGAGAGAATTGTAATAGTTGATCTGTAATCAGGAATATTGACAATATGCTGCTTGCTAAAAGCAAAAATGAGAACTGTTAGTTTTTTTCGTCTTTCAGTTATCAGAACCCGTTTTTGTGAAGTCTGCTTTAAAGTACAGTGTCTCTAGGGATGTGTATCATGGATTTAAATATTATGTCAATGAAGGGAGAATGTAGACAGAGATTACAGAAGTGCTTTGCTCTTCTGTTGGTGGTTCAGATGTAGATAACCATTTGTCTTAGTTTATTGGCAGATAATGTCTGTCTGTATACAGATTTCTATTATAACTATCTCAATCCCCTCAAATATTTACTTTAAAATTATTTAAGAAGTTCTGCACAAAGGTGTTGGTGTGGCAGGGGTATCTAGACTTTCTCAGCTGTAAATGTAGCTAAACCAGCAGGAGGAATACACAAGCGTTTGGTTTGCTGTTGACCCCCTGGTCCTTCCTATCCTTCCCTGTCCTCCCTGTTGTCCTTAACCCCAGAGGAAGCACCTCCTCCTCCCGAGTGTAGGTGAGAAGTACTTGGAAGAGAAGGTGTTGTGGAGTCCATGGCTGCAGGCTCAAGAGACAGCACTTAGGGGATGAGTTGTGTTCCTTCCAAAGCAAAGGTTGTGTTGCCATTGAAGACCCAAAAGCCTCTGCTTAAATCCATGCTGACTTTAAAATTTGAAACCCCTACTTACATTCTTAAAATCAATCGTGGGCTTTATGTACCTTCTTGAATTAGAATCAAAACTAAGAGCTGGGATGGAGAAAAGCCTGGGAAGAAATTAGTTAGTGAGAAGCTTGGTTTAGGAAATGTGACTGGCATAGCACAAGGGGGATGTGATACAGCACCTTGAGATGGGAATGGAAGTTGGTTGGCAAGTTTTCAGTGCCATTCCACAGCTAACCAACATTTTATCGTCCCCTCTGCCCCCGCTCTAGGATTTCTGTCCCTGAGTCATGGCAGACAGAAGACCAGAGAAGGCATGTGAACAAGCATGTGAATCCCTTAAGCAGCAGGATTATGAAGTGGCAGTGAAGCATTGCACAGAGGCTCTCCTTTCCCTCAGCCAGTACCCCCCAGCTCACCTCCTGGAGCCCTGCCAGGCAGAAATCGACCGCATCAAAATCGAGACTCTTCTGTATAGAATTGCTTCCTTTTTACAACTTGTGAGTGTGACTCTTTATAGTATCTAGTGAACTGGAAAGAAAAGTCAAATATCTTGTATTGTCAAGATTTAAATACAACTCAGAATTTTTGGCATGTTGCTCTGCCCACAGAATCCCTCTTGCTATGATGTGAGGCTTCTGTCTTGTAGCTCTCCCTGATCCGTTTATTTTTCAGGATTGGAACCTCTTACTTTGGGTCTCAATCACACTTTTCTAAACAAATAAGGAAAAATACTTCAAACATTTAAAAAAAAAAACAAACATATATATATATATATTCCAGGAAGGCAAAGTAGCTAAGTTTAGGGTACATATGCTAAATTACATACCAAATTACCTTATCTCTAAAGAGCATGAAGTTAAAGTTTCCACAAATAAAAACACTCAAAAAATGAAGTTAAGAAATGCCAGAATCTAGGTAACTGGTTTATACCTGCTTTAGCTCCATTTGCGTATGCCTAAAATTAGTTTTTTAATGCTTAATCCCAGCTTTCCAGGGCTAGACTAGCGCATATCTGGTGAAAGATGTAACTTTTAGACTCTGGCAAATATTTATTTAGTGGAAAGGTGAAAACAGGTCTTGTAAGGGTTTGTAAATGCAAAGCAAGAAGCATAACCCTGAATTATAGGTGACCCCATTGCCAAAGTTGTGTCCTTCCTTTAAAGCATCAGAACTACAGTTTCTTAAGGGAAAGGACATTACACTGCTTAAGAATAAGCCTACAACCTGCATTTTCTTACCTTTCTGTAATGCTATTACAGATTTACAGGGGCCTTATCCACTCCAAATCTTTATATATTGAGTAGGAGCTGTTTCATCCCAGGTGGAAAAAGTTTGGCCAAGTCACAAGACCTTGCTGGGCAGCTTTAAGACAAATCTTGCCCATCTGATGAGGGAGTGTTTTTAAGCATTCTTTAAATAAATAGCTGGATTGGACTATTCAGTGTGCAAAACAAGAATTGGGAAACCTCTTAAATGAAGAAGTGACCTATCTTATGGCTCCTCAGGGGAAGAGATTCACAAATAACTGAGGTTGGTTTTTCTAATAGAAGTTGTGTTACCGCAGACTTGACCTCTCAAAATTATTTCCATAAGCAAATACGCACATTGGTGCTTGGAGTATTTAATACATTTCTGACGCCATTCTTTGAAAATCCTCTGAGACACCTATCTGGATGTTCATTATAGTGCTATTATTGCAGTAAGTCTGCAGGGAGTTTGGAAAAAGACTTGAAATCAAAACTTTCCTATTAAAGACTTGAATTATATAGATATGTAAGGTCTTAAAAGTAAAAGAGGAAAACAATCCAAACTTTCCTTCTTGTTTTCTAAACAAAATAATCTTCAAAATCACTTCTGAAAAGACAGAATAAAATAATGTGCGTATCTTAAAATTTCAACAGATCCATAGTAGTGCAAGACTAAAAATCACACAGTGTCTAGAAAGTTAAGTTTTCTATTTTTTTTCCTAGGTGTTGTGTAAAACATACACCTTTGCACATTCAGGCTCTTCTTTTAAAATGTCTCCGTGCTGAGAATTTGAGAAAAAGTCAGCATTTTAAGAATTAACTGAGAATTTGAGAAAGAGTCAGCATTCTAAGAATTAATTATATTATAATTGACGTGTGATTTATGTTCTTTACATGTTCCACCCAGGAAAAGACAAGGTAATGGTTTCTAAAAAGTTTTAAAAAACTTGTAATTCAAACATGTAGTTGTTTATGCTAACTGGAATAATGCTATTTTTAAACTTTTCATGTTTTACCTTTCAGAAAAAGTATGGGCAAGCAGATGAAGACTGTAGGCATGGTATGCTTATTTTCTTTTTTTATTAAATAGTGTTATGAATTGCAGTCAGTTGTCTGAATTTTTAAAACTGATGCCCAGATTTGTTAGTTTGCTAACAGGGTTTTTTTTCCTATTTAAAATTATGTATCTGCTTTATAATACTTTTTCTGCTTTTTTTTTTTTTCCCTTAAAGAGAGATCTCACTATTTTTCAGCTCTTGCTCACGTACCAGGACTCAAATACATGTCTTTGGCACAGTGGTGCTATTTAGCTAATAGTTATTTTAGTGCACAAATGTAGGAAGAGTTGATAATGTCAGGATTCTTATGAAGATAAAGACAAAAAGACAGCTGATTGTTCTGCCTTTCTTCCCAGGGACATGGTGGATATTTTGGTTTGCATTTGGGCCTTAGTTCAGAGAAAATCAAGATGATGCACATTTGTTAAAGCTTCCAAATGTACCTATGTCACAATGAAGTTGAGCCTTTCATGTTTCACTGCCTTGTTCAGTTTGGGTATTTTTGAAGGAGTTAACCATCTTTCCTAATCCTCTGTTGTTCATGTATAACGCAAATTATTCAGAATTCACTGAGAGCTCACTGAGTTTGGAAAGTGTTGGAACACAGTTTATCAGTTAGATTTGGAAAGAAAAGGTGGGTAGGTCCTACCTTTTGGTTTTAATTCTTTAACTACTCCTGAATGTTAAAGGAAGTTTTTTCAGGTGCAGTTTTGTTACACAGACTGTGATCTACTCTTCTGACATTCCTATGCTAGCAATGATAATCTTTAAATTGTTCCTTTCTGGGTTTGTGGATTTTAATTTGGTTTGGGTTTTCTTTAATGTGTTTGTCTTCACTGATAGTCAAGTCATAGTTTGGGGAATTTGTGGGGCTCTGCAGCCTGCTTGTAAAGGTCCATAAAAATTGACGAAGAAAAAGAAACTTGCTTTCTCTAGGTGTAAAATTAAAGTTTAATAACTTACAAAAGTCTGAATGTCGCTTAATCAGTACCATTCTTAAAATAGCCTGAAAGTTTTAAAAAATTTCTTTTACCTTATTGATGTATGCTATAGGGGTGTAATATTCTAACTTCAGAGTTGTCTTTCATGATGGCAAATAAAAGTGAGAGACATATGGAAAGCCGAATGATGGTTAAAGGAGGTAGGAGGGAGAATGCTGTTTTTAATGAATAGTGTTCTCATTGATGAGCTCTGATGGGTTTGTCATAGGGGACAGGGGTGACATTTATCTGTGGAAGTTTTTCTTGGTGTGTGTGTCAGTTATCAGTATCTCAAAGGAACTGTCATGGTAACTGCTTGTCATCTCTCACTGGACAGGCGTAGAAGTGGGTGGAATAGGACCACTGATCTCTTATCTTCTTTTTTAAAATTAAGTAGGAAAAACCAGCCTTTAAATGTATATTAGTTAACAAAGAAATAGCATCCAGATTAATGTTAATTTCCTTTATTCATGCCAGCATATTCTGCACATATTTTTTTCCAGATCTAAAACTGAGGACATTTTTGAACTTACTAATGCCATATTTATGTATGTATATAAAAATGTTGTGTATGTGTTTATATATATATATACACACATATACACACATACCATATTTTTATGAATATACGAATGAATGATTTGGTTGTGGTTCTCCATGATGTGTGGTTATCAATTGTAGCCCAGCACCTTGACATTTAGAGTATCTGCTATCTGCATTTATGATCCCAGAAGGTCTTAGTTTTAGTTTGATGTTTGAAGTATTGGGAAGAAACAACCTTAGCATGGACTACTTGATACTCACACTCCTTGTTGCTCACAGGCTTTTTATAATGGGCAAAGCTTTTTTACAAGACTTGACACATTGCGCAGCTATGATGGTTTTATTTTAACCTGAATGATCAGTGTATTTTGGAATAGCTGGAGAAATACATGTTCTTTATAGTATGCTGCTTGCAGTGTTACAAGGAATTATGATAACTTAAAATCTGTTAAATTATTCCACAAATCTTTCCCAAAAGATACTGGTTAATGTGTTGCAACTTTTTATGTGCAACCGTATGTTTTAGCTTGGTGATATTATGCAGATAGTGGTATATATCATAATTGGAGATTTAATCTTTGAGATTAAATTAGCAAACTGTCAGACATGTTAAAGCTATTTTCGGTGCTTCTGCTTCTGATTTGGGAAGTAAGTTCTATTTTTGGCAATGTGGTCAGTACTATCAGAGTGGTGAATTCAGACTAATTTTTGAGGCACTTTATAAGAAAGGATTTAGTTACCATTGCAGTTTGAAGAGATGCTTAGCTGTTTTTATTTAAATGTTTTGTGGGACTATTTCTTTATTGAGCCTTTAATGCAATTTCTGTTAACGACGTGAACGTCTGTTGAGTGAGGAGTTTTGATTTAATTTTCTAAAATGTAACCCTGAAGTTGTGGTGAATGTGAAATTCCTATTAGCACTAACAGGGGCTGTTTGCATCTGCATGAGTAGCAGTATAAACACAGATGTTGATGTTGCCTGCATTAACAGTTATTTTATAATTCCTTAATTTTAAACAACTGTCCAGCCTTCTTTTCAATTCACACGCTAGGCTTGCTAAGCTTTTTAGTCACTCTGGCATTTCCTTTTCTGGACAGGTAATACATGTGATTAAGTGTTGTTCCAGCTTGTCTGAAGCACGTCTGTATCGTGAAATAAATCCTGTCCCTGCTGGAAGTGTTCAGGAAAGTGTCTGTTTGGCACTGCTCGCTGCTGATCCCGTGCTAGGAAGCATTTAGAAAGTTTTCTGTTACATGGAGCCTGTAAATTTCTGGGCTCAGACAGTCGTTCCTATATGCCACACTTTGCAGCATAAGTGAATAAAAGCCCTTTTAAAGGAGCAGGAATTGCCCATGAGGAGGTTGGCTATTTTTGGAAAAGACAGGGCATGCATTTTGTGAGCATGAATGGATCTTCCTAAGCATGTTTGTGTTACTGAGAGGTTGTTGGTTGCTATTTCTTTTTTTACTCTTTCTGTGAGAGGAGGTCCTTTGTGTCTGTGTCAGATATTTGAATTTACCCTTCCCATATTTAATTTATGTCTATTTTAGCATGCAAACATGACAACCTTTTTTGAGCTCATGTGCAGCATTTATTAGATGGTGGGAGACAAGCTTCAAGTTAATATTAGACAACAGCACATGATACTTAATTTACATCCAAGAAGCCCTGGATTCAACCTGAGCCTCAGACTTTGTTCTCTTGTTAAGGCTGAAGGAAAACTGTATGTATGACTTAAATGTTTGGTGTGCTGAGGATAATGGTAGCTGATTTGTGTTGCAGTGCTGGGAGAGGGGCTGGCCAAGGGCGATGGATCTCTCCGGGCCGTGCTCTGCTGCATGCATCTCAAAGGGAAGCTGCAAATTGTGTCTAATGTTCTTTCCAAATCACTGATGGGGGAATCACTGGTAAGTGGGTTTGCTGCAATCTACATGATTTAAAAAAACAGTTTTAAAAAATCTGTTTAATAACAAACTTCCAAACATACGTTTCATTGGCAGGTTGCAACAAAAATTATTTGTGTGGAAAAGATAAATATATGGGCACACATATGTCATCAGGATGCCAGGTTCTTGCATAACCAGTGTTTCAGAGTTGTTAGGATTTTGAAAAGTTTTTTCATTGTTGGCCTGGAATCATCAGGGAATGTAAAATTAATTTGCATATTTGTGTGATTGGCGAGAATAATACAAATCTCAAACTTTTGCTTGCTTATTCTAAATTTTACCTGACCCCATTTTGCATGGACTTCTGGAATTCTGTCCATTAAAGCAGAAAAATTATTGATTGGACTTTCAAATAACTGGCCCATGATAAGTTGTAAGACAGCATAAAAAGCTTTTCAGGAAAAGAACAAAAGCTTTGCATTTCAAGACGAAGGTAGAGGTCTGAGTTCAAAGCTTCTATTTTACCCTTGAACTGTTAAAACTTGTAAAGACGCTTTTAACCCCAGATGTGTAAGTAACTTCTGACTCCTATGTGACTACTCATATGGGGAAAATTAGGGACATATGTGAGTCTCTAAAAAATAGCGTCTCTTTAATTTCTGTTATCTGGATTAAATAGGAAGTTCATCATCATGAACTGCTGGCCTTAATAAACAGAAACATGGTCATAGCTTGGTCAGACTGAGGGGAATGTGTGACATCAGAAACTTGCAGGAGAACCTCTTACCCTGAGATTGGATCCTGTCTCCCATATCTTGGTGCTTAACTGAATCAGTAGGTTATTTATGAGAGTTCTGTTTGTCTGTCTGGGCTGTATCCTGAATTCCCTTCCCCCCGGCCATTGGCTATTTTTACATAAAGAAAGGGTTTTTTTTCTTTGTTTAGCTGTTTTCTAATGAAAAAATGTTTCATTGAAAAATTCCTGGTGAGGTTGAAGGAAACTTGCCTTCAGGAAAAATTAGTAAAATAGCCTTATTGCAGGGAATGTAGAGTGCCCTTGTTTTGAGCTGCTGTTGTGCAAATAAAGGTACCTTTGTATAGAGTTCCAGAGTGTCATCCCAAAGCAGAGTTTGAGAGGTTTTTACAAGCTTTAGGTTGTTAGACACAGTTGTTTTCAGTAGGAATATTAAAATCAGCAGCTGATTTTCTGACTTGTGCCATTGTTTGAAAGAAGAAGTGAAACAAAGTTTTGGAATGAATTTATTGAAGAGTTGGAATCCATCCAGTTTCCTCCCCAGTGGCTTAAGAGAATGATTCTTGGTAACATTTTTTGCTCTAATACATTTAAGCTCAACAGGTTCAATTTTCAGCCTTCTGCTGCAAAAGTGAAAAATCATTTTGGAAAAAGCCTGAGTGTGAGGATTGTTAAGTGTGTAAGTTTTCAGCAAAGAGTAATTTCTGCTGCTCAGTAGCACAGTCAGAACATGGAGAAATCTAACAAATGTAGGAGCACTTAATTAAATTTCTGCAAGAGATTATAGAAACAAACCCCATAGGTCTGGGTTCCTTTAATCAAAGTTTTGACTTAAAAGAGTGTGAAATTGTTACGAATAGCTATGTATTTCACATAAATTCAATTTTGAAAGATTTTTACTTCAGTTGTACTTGACTATGCAGTTAGTTACATGGCTAATCTTTACTTTTGAGGGAAAACTCCAAAAATTACACAGTCTACATCAGAGCAGGAAGAGTTATGGAGCTGCAGAAATTAGTGATCTGTGAAGCAGATCCTTAAAAAGAAATGAATCCATCACTCCAACAGCAGTGAAAGATTGTTATATTAATTCTTCAGAGCTGAAGTGTTGCAGTAACCATGGTATAATTTTTTCCTCAAGTTCTTCTTAATATGGTACTTTCCTGAATTGTCCTGTATGGATACTTGCTGTAAGTCTAGTGCTGGTTTTGGCCAGTGTAGAATTCACTCTTTCACCATAATGTTTACTCAGTTTTATTTAGTGTCATTTAAAATTGGTGTTGTAAGTCAAACTCGACTTTTCATTCTTGCCTTTCTCTTGGTGTTGAGGGGGCAATGGAGTTGCTTGCTGTGGTTTAATGCATGTAATGGTGTTCATTAATTAATATTCTTTCTGCCCCCAGAACGGGATGGTAACTAAAGATCTGACACGACTGAAAGCACTTCTTGCTGAAACAGAGGTAATAATGAGGATATTATTGGGAAAATAATGAGCAGTACCTGAAGCAGCTGAAGGGCTGCTTTCCATGTGTCCCAGGAGATCCAGGCTCAGATCCAGGCTGAGAACATACTGGTTCAAACATTATTGTTTCTGCTGGTGTGTTGGTCTTTACCCAACAATGTCTTGCAGGACGTATGAGAAAATAAAAAATGATGCTAATAGGTTGTTTATTCTCGAAATAGAAAGTAGAAAGAATTCCAAGCATTTAGATACGCTTTATTTATTTATTTATTTATTATGTTTTTCTCTGTTGGAAATTGGTCTGAAGTAATAAACATGACTTCAGAATTTTTTAAACAATATAAATACCTTCTTAATCACCTTTTTTTTTTTGTACTGGACATCAAACTCTCCTGTCTGCTGATTAAATTGTCCCCTCTCTTTTTTTTCCTTATGCTTAGTCATTTATTTGAGCTTTATTTTTGATGTAGATTGAAAGCTGAAGGACTTATTAATGCAGTTTAGTTTTTGGTGTTTTAGAAATTCACTGCAGTCCACATTAAGTTGATCACAGGATGGAGTTTGGTCTTGTAAAAATCTCTAAAATTTTCTTCTAACCAGTTGACTTTGTGTTCCTGTCAAAATTCATCAGAATCCCTGTTATCAGCAGGGTTTATGACTGGAAGTAATTTCAACTTATGAGTGATATTTTTGTAATAGTTGTTCTAAAACCCACTTTGACAGCAGTTCCTGTTGATGAAATTGTTTTGTGTTCCTTTATAACTGTGGGCTTTTTTATGTAATTTTAGGCAGCTGGTAAAGTACCATCAGGATATCATGTAGAAGATTTAGATGAAGGTATGTAACTCAATTTTAAAGCTACATAATTTCCTAGTGAGAAGACTTGGATCCTGCTGAATGCTCAGCGCTGCATTGCAGGCAAAAAGCAAAAAAGGGGCTTGACTGTTGTGATGAGCCCCACTGTCTGAGGTAGAATTATCTCAGTGGTGTCTGCATTTGGAGGCAGAAGTTTCTGTTTATTGACCAGGGGGCTCTATCAGGGCCTGTTCCGTTCTGGAGATGGTTTGAAACTTGCCTTCACAACCTGTGCTCTAAATGAGTTTGTTAGGGATTGTAAATCAATTCTGGAAGGGATAATTTTGCTTGTGTCCAGCTACACCTTGGGTTGATGATTAGAGATATGGATCCCTGAGCAGTTGGTGTCTGACTGGAAAACTCTTGGCAATTGAGAATTAACCCTGGTTGTGTCTCGGCAGGGTCCCGGGACAGTTGGCACTTCCGCCCCCCTCCCAGGGGCGTCACGAGCAGTGAGGAATACACACTCTGTAAAAGGTAAACTCTGTGCTTCATGTTAAGCTCCTCCAAGGGAGCAGAATGGTTCCTCTTTTATTTACCTGCTGACAGAATGATTAAGGGGCCAGGAAAGTGAAGGTACTTGTTAGAACAGGAGTTGACCTGTTCACAGATTTTTGGAAGGGTCAGTTTATCCAAGAGCACTTCAGTTTATAGAATGGAATCACTATAAAACTCAGTTTTCATAATATAGTTGTTTGAGGGGCATTTTTCTAGTGACGGGTCAGCATCTGTCTTTCTCCCCTACCTTTTCTAATTCGGATGATTTCAGAGGTGTGAAAATTTCCCCAAGCAGCAGTGTAAGCACACTGAAGCGCAGTGAGGTTATGGTGCTGCCTTCAGATGAATGGGCTTTGTCTTCAGATTAAACAAAAAAAGTAGAATTTCCCTCAGATCTCATTATTTGTCCTTTTGCATAAACTCAAATACACAGAGAAGATCCAGTGGCTTGCATTGGTGTTTTTCCTTGTCTTTTCCAGTCTTCTGGTCAATAATGCCTGTACTTAGTGTTGTTAATTGTGATTGCTCTACATAAAACTGTATTAATATATATGGGGAGGAACCATCATTATGCACTTGCTTCTGCCATTTATGTAACAAATGCAAATTATTTTCAAAAGTTCTGACCTGCTTTTTAAATGAAATGACTGAATTGCTGATTTTGAGCTACTTCTGGCATGATTTTCTAGAGATGCTAAATCTTGGCAACTTTTCTTGACTCTTAATCATGTCTGGTGCTTAATCAGCAATTTAAAAAAAACAGATATTTACAGTTTTTAGCTTGTGGTGATCTTTTGTTGAGTAACATCTATCCCATGTTTCCAACCACTGCTCTGAAACATTTTTCCACTAAAGCTATAATGAGCTTTATGCTCACTGTTAACCGTTCCAGTGAGAAGGATGTGCCTTACTGAGCAAATCCCTCTGAACAGCATCATTCTGACCAGAGACTAAAGATTTTAGTTCCTTATGAGGAGACAGTTGCAGGTACTGAATATGAATTTTTGAAGTTCTGGTTTATTTTTCCCCTGTGTACCGTAAAGCAGTAGGAGTGCAGCATATTTATTCTAGATAATGAAGCTGTGGAATTGCAGGAGGTATTAAATAAGAAGGTAGAATTGAGGGAAAAAAAAAAGTGTTAAAAATACGAACAATGGGATCTTGGAAAACCTGTATAATGGTGACAAATTCTGAAGTAATATGCTTTCCTATTAAATAATCAAAAGGAAGCCCACTTGATTTTAAATCTGTTATGTAGGTTATAAGAACAGGTCAGCAATTTTATATGCTTGCACTCCATTTACTTTAGGCCGTGAAAATCATAATTGTACTTCAGCATTCTAATGCAGTGGTGACTTGGAAAATTGACAGTAAAAGTACTGAAATTGACTGCCAGGAAAAACATTTTAATTTCAAATATATCAAGAAACATAGCTTGAGAAGGCCTTTAGTAATATGGTGTTATATATCATGTTTATTTTGTTTACAGTTTGGGCATGCAAACTTTAAAATACATTTCTTAAAGGAAAAGTGTATGCTAAATCAAATTATAACCACTGATGCAAGTGTGACCTAGATATGCAGGTATTTGTGCTGCAAGGTTTTCATGTCAGTCAGGTGTGGCTTGGTTTTGTCTCATAGCTCAAAGTTCACAGTTTAATTCACATTGTATAACACATGTACTGTGGAAATAAAAAAATGTGATGTTTGCATTAACTTTTTATAGTCTCCTTTTGCAAAACAAACAAACAAAACAGTCTCCTGGTCTAATTTTATTCTGTATATCCAATGCTTTCTTGGTACCTTCAGAACTTAAGCCTATCCCTCTATTTCATTTTCATTTTGTCATCTATTTTTAAAGTGCTTCAGTTTTGAAGAATAATGGAGGTGCATCTACTGCCTTGTGGTTTATAATTTTAATACAAAGTTAAATTATAAAAATAGTTCCCAAGTTATACAGGCATTTGCCCAGACTTGCAGTATATCCTGAGAACTAGAATGCTTCAGTTGTATCCAGGCCTTTGGAACAGCATTAATTTGATGCATCAACACATGCCACTAAATGGAAAATGTATTTCTTTAAGAAATTCTTAGTGTCTTCAAGAATGGATCCTTTTAGACTAATACCCTTTCCAAAGAAGAGGATTAACCCTTTTCCTAGAGGTTTATGTGTAGGTGTGTTTAGTAGAAGGGACCATGTGATGTCACTGTTGCTCCAGGAAAAACTGCTGAATGAGTATTTATCAGCTAAAAATGTAATCACTGGAAGAAATTATGCTACATCTTTCCTTTGCCCTTGATTAACAGGGAGCTGATGCATATTAATACAGTGCCTAGTCATTTCAGGGATGCTCTGTGATCTCCTTTTGTTAATTGCTGTTCAAACACTTGATTCTGTTTTCTTTAAAGCTGGAAATTTCTTAAGACTTTTGTCCCCCTATGTTTCTAAGAAATTTGATATACTTTCCTGGGCTTTGCAATAAGAGAAGCTGCTGTCTCTCTTAGAAAATGCTGTATAAATATATATATCTCCAAATTACTTCACATGGACTAAACTGCCTTTAGTTCTGTGAGAGAAACTTAAAGAATGGTCCTTCTGGCTTTACAAGTAAAATTTTGATAAATTTATTTTATTTTTTTTTTCTAATTGGAGGCTGAGAAGTTCAAGGCATAATCGTTTTTCCTATTTCATGTAGATTTTTAGAGCAAGGGATCTGTAGGTATGGTGCCCAGTGTACTTCAGCACATTCCCAGGAAGAGCTCACAGAATGGCAAAAACGATATGCTTCCCGCTTGATCAGATTAAAACAGCAAAAGGAAAACAAACAGTGTTCGGGCAGTTATATGGAAACCTTGATTGAGAAATGGATGAATTCGTTATCTCCTGAGAAAGTGGTAAGGAAAATATACTGCTTCCATATGTGCTCCTATTTAAAACTAACAGATGAGCCTGTTTTTGGCCCTGACTATCAGAGCTGGTCGAATCACTCCTCACCAAGAAATTGTCCAACCCATTTGCTCTCCTTTCCATCCTGCCCTAGGTGTTTTTGCAAAGAGACTTGGGCTGATTTGTGGGTTAATCACAGCTTGTTCATTTTGCATATTCACTATTCCCAGTGTAGGATGGATCAGGCAAGTCCCATGGTATTGTTCCTGTTCCCTGACTAGATGGCAGAACTTTTTAAACTGGACAACAATAAATGGTGCAGCTTTCACAACTTAGTGGGGAATACTCTTACTTGTGTGTGGCTCCCTTTCTTTGCCTGCAGCTGCAAGGCACTGGTGTGAAGAACAGCCAATCCCCCAAATACTCAAAAGTGTTTGAGTACCAAGGAGTGGGGGGTATGGATATGATCAAAGTTAGCAGCTCTTTGGAATTAGAAGAAATATTTTTTTGGCATTCGACCAGCTCTACTTACCACTGACCCTAAGGAATTTTTGGTCCATCTATTGTTGACTAAAATCTGGGAAAAGTGGACTTTATGCAAAATGCATTGATGAGTAGAAAGCCTGGTTCTCGTTTCCTGTTGTCTCAGTAGTCTCATTGATGTTAGTGAGATCTGGGGTCTTCTGGGCCTCATTGTGTCACAGATCCTTTTATCCAAATGAAATCCTGTTCTACTTCAAAAATTTACAATTAAGTTCATTATTGAAAATCAAGTCTTCTGGTTAATTGTCCCTAAATGGTTCTGTTCTGTACTTACACAGACTGATCTGGTAGATTCAGCTTGCTTGTCTCTGCATTAGCGCGTATTTACGTTAATTCCTGAGTGGGACTTGCATCAATCCTGCATGATCTGCGAAACCATTCTTTCCTTTTTCTATTGAAAAAATGCTACCTTTTCCTGAATGTTTGTGTTTTGATACTGCCTGTAGAAGTTTAATGTTATCTTCCTTTTCTTTTAATCTAGCTTAGTGAATATGTAGAAGGAGTGAGAGTAGAACATAATCCTGAGCTGTCAGTAACTGTCACCACCAAAAAGTCTCACCAGACATGGACATTTGCTCTCACGTGTAAGGTAGGACTACTTATTTTTTAAAAGTGAGTCAGTAATAACTAGAATGCAACCCATAACCTCTTTGCAATTAAGATTTCAGTTGCATCATTCTTAATGTAGAGAAACTTCCTAGCACCATCCCTTCTCTTTTCTTTTCCAAGCAGCTCTGGTGATTATGTACCAACTGTCCAGATTTCTGGAAATCAGGCAGAACCTGTATCTGCTCTGAGAAACTGGTAGTTCTTATTAACCCTCTTTATCTGATTGCAAATGAAGTTATTCCTGGAATAATTTCTGTATTTCAACCTTTGCATTTCTTTTCCAGCCTGCAAGAATGTTGTATCGAGTGGCACTGCTTTATGATGCCCATCGACCACACTTTAGTATCGTTGCAATATCTGCTGGAGACAGCACCACCCAGGTATCACAAGAAGTTCCAGAAAACTGTCAGGAATGGATAGGAGGAAAGATGGTCCAGAATGGAATAGATCATTATATATACAAAGTCAGTATAGCCTTTAACACAGAAATCTTTGGGACTTTTCGCCAAACTGTGGTGTTTGACTTTGGATTGGAACCAGTCCTCATGCAACGAGTGATGATTGATGCTGCTTCAACTGAAGGTAATGTATTAAAACTTTTTTTTTTTTTTGAATAGTGGAGATCTTTCATGCCATCTCTTTCCTTTTCGGTTTTGGGCAGAACTCTGTCAACAGCTCGTGAATGTTTCGTACTGTATGTTATGTTCTTCATAGATATGAATATAAATAGTGGGCAAAAGCTTCAGAGGATCTAAATCAGGCAGATAATTGGAATATGACTTACTCTGTGTTAAATATGGTTCCTAAGTATTATTAAAATGCTGGGATTTTCTAGTTTGGTATGTGTCTGAGTGCAGTACTGCAACTTCTACCTTTATAAAAACATGTTTATGTTTTTATAAACATTCGTATATTGATGAGGACATTAAATATGTCAGAAAAGGTCGTTAGAGAAATGAAGTGTTTCTGTATAAGAATACATGGGGTAGTAAACCCAGTAATTAAAACAGATTATCTGAGAAGTTGGTTTGTATTTTTTTCTCCTCTTGCAATATCTGACTCGGATTGTCATAGGCAAGAGACTGAGTATAGGGTCGTAACTCAGTAATTTGCTGTTGACATGAATTTTGAAAATGTAAAGGAAGTGTAATTATATTTGTATTTTCAAGTAAAAAAATGAGCTACAAGTTACTCTAAGTGTTTAATCTATTTATTAAACTGACCTATGTCTCTCAGTTCAAACTTGAAATAACTCCAGTACGAGAAAAATGCCAGAAAATGGAAAGATGTTCGAAGAGGTGCAAAAAAAGAAGGAAGGACTTTGATTTGTGGTGTAAGAGATAAATATAGGTCACTGTATCACTTGGCAGTAAACCATAGGGTGGGATACAGGATCTTAATTTTTAATGAAAACTTGAGAGATAAAAACACCAGCAAAACAGAATTACAGTGCTGGGATTTAAGCAGAAAGAAGAACAAAAGGGAAAAGGAAGGAAAAAAGATGAAGCTGAGAAAACAGCAGTTCTCTATTCCTGACCTGTATTTCGATATAACATTAACGTTTGCAACATTCACAGAACGAAGCTGTAAATAGCAAATACCAAAGATCATGAACTGATCTTTTGAGATGACCCAAGCACTTGCAGCCAGGAGCAGGGGACTGTGCATAGTGTAACATCTCTGGAAATAGAGGGTATGGCATTGCCAGGGAGAGGCATCTTGGAAGCAAGGTCTGTTTGGGAGCTATTCTGTGATCTCCGTGGAGCATGTGGGTAATCACAGGCTGCCTAAGCCACTGAGCCTGTGGAGAACAGACACTGCCTTGTAAACCTGGGTAAGATCAAGGGAGCCAAGCCATGACTTACTTGCAGAGTCAGAGTTCCTGTCAAACCGATCTGTGGTCTGGTGCCTTAAACCAAGTCCTAACCACAGGGATCCCAGGAAGAGCCAATTGAATTCCACATGAAGGTGATGGATGAAGTGGAGGTAGCAGTCCCCGGCATTAGGTACTGCTGTTCCTTCCACATATTGCCTGTCTGTGTGCACAGGGACACTGAAGTCTTCAGGCAGGTCATCACTAATACTTATTTCCGATGGAAAGGTGTTAAGAGTTTTACAGATAATTTTAAGTACAGAATCCTGGGCTTTTTGCTGTGTAATCTAAGAGGTGTGTAATAGGAAAGGGAAAGGGATAACTGCATTGGATCTGTGTCCAGTTCCATTGTTTCTTTTACTTTTTGGTATATATAGATTGAGATATTGTGGAAGTGCTTTTCTAACAGAAAGATGCCCGATGTTTCTACATTTGCATGTAATTCAGGGCCCTGTCTGGATGTTAAGGCAGGAATGAAAGGTCAACATTAAAGTATTTTAATGGAGGAGCCTGCATTCTGCATTTTGAAATCTTTATTTACAGCAGAAAAAGGGAGCTGTACAAAGTCTTCTGTGCACTGATTATGTACTAACTGCTCTTTAAGAAAGTGTCACTGTGTGTGTGCAATCTGTGCCAGGAACTGTTTATGTCAGGCTTCCAGGGAGAGCCTCTCCAGTGCTGTGAATTAAATGGCTTAAGCAAGGAGTCAGTCCCAGCATAATTACTGAGCTTTTGGCATCTGAGGTGTGATTTGTACCAGAGAAAGCTTCATTTGTGGCGATGTTATTTCAGACACACAAACCACATAAACTTGGACTTTTTCTTGCCATACAACTGTAGCGACTGGTATGGTTCAGGCTTGAGGGATATATTTAAATGTGTCTTCTTAGTGAACACATGAGATCAGTGAGTAACACAAGCCATGTTCCTGTAGTCATAGTCAAGCCGAATGGAGATTTCTTCTGCTAAAATGCTGGGGTTTTTTTCTTATTTAGTCTAAAGACAGTCAAGACGATGTTAAGCATTTAATTTGAATTTGAAAATGTCTTTTTTGCACATTTTCAGCGTTGGTGTGATATCCTGGATACCTATGTTAAATCTTACTCAGAGATTATATATTAATATAGCATAGCTTGACTATAAATGCCAAATATTTTCAGCTCTGCAATTTAACTGCAATTCTGTTAACTGATTCACTGTTGTCATAGTGGTTTTGTGGTATTAATGGGTATATTTTAGGTGGCTGTAGACAAGTGCTTGGTCTTCTCATCTAAGCTATGTGGTCCCTGAAATCAGGATATACTGAAAAATTAATTTCCTTTTAATTTTCTAATGTTCTATCATCTTAGGTTACATTTCCTAAGTTCTGCTTAGTAAAGTAGCTTTAGCTACTTTATGTAACTGCACCACACACAGATTCGGGGGCTGGAGAATTTTTTAAAAGGCTTTCACAGTGTTGCAAATGCGATGATTCCTTACCAGCTGGTTTATCGACTTGTTTTGATGACCTTCTAAATTTTATAATATATGTTTTAGGGTTCCTCGCTATTTAATGTTTTTGAAATGAGGGGATGTTGCAGTTGAGTTTTAAAGTGTATTGTGGTGCCAAGTCCTTCAAAGCTGTTGGTGATTGTTAAAAGTGCTTTCTTTGCTTGTCTTTATTAATTCTATTTGCTATCTATAGAATGTTTTATTTTCTGTTACTCTTGGAGAGCCTGCTTGCTCTCTGTGCACACCTGAAAAGTAGGGATGGTAAGTACCAGCAATGACTTCCTAAAGGTGCTGTGGGCAGAGGAGACTCCTGCCTGTGTTTAGTTCATTGTTTTTCAGGAGATTGGTTTTACTAGTGGGTTTTGTTGGATTTTTTTTTTTTTTTTTTTTTTTTTTTTGAAATCAAACCAAACCACCTGGGGTTTGTAAAAACAAACCACACCTTCCCTGTTCTGTCTGTCCACGCAGACCTTGAATACCTGATGCACGCACGGCAACAGCTCCTGACCACAGCCAAGCGCTGGGATTCCACATCTAAGACTATTGTAGAGTTTGAGCCTAATGAAACTACTGAATTGGAGAAGAGCCTTCTCACCAGATACCAAATCCCTCTGTCTGCTGACCAGCTGTTCACACAATCTGTCCTGGACAAATCATTGACCAAGACCAACTATCAGTCACGGCTCCATGACCTCCTTTATATTGAGGAAATAGCACAGTATAAGGAAGTTAGCAAGTAAGTGATTCCTTTATAAAAATATTCCTATTAAAATGGGGGTGACAGCTTTTTTCATTAAACCTACCTGCTTCTTTAAGATACTGAGGCTTCCTGTTTCTTTGAACTGAACCTGAACAAAGCAGGGAATAGTACGGTTTGGTAAAGGTCACTAGCACTTGACAAATATAAATTACTGCTACTTCATTGAAAACAAACTGTTTTCAATGCAGGCACTAAGCAGCTGTTGTACATGGTTTTGTTAATTATTTTTGTTTCTAGTTTTTTGTCCGTCTGTACAAAAATATATTAATAACAGTTATGTTTTTGTTCCTGTGTGAAAGTAGGTTATAGAAAAGGAATATGTAAAATCTTTGTATAAAGAGTTGAATTGCGGGTGGATCAGACTGATCTTGTGATGATGTGGCAGCTGACTTTTATTTGTTTCCTAAATAGGTTGACACCCAGTTTCTGAATAAAAGTTCCTAATAAAAGGCATATAATATACATTGTTTGGTTTGTTGTGTCTTTAGGTGTTACGTACATATTACCCAACTGGTGTAGATGCTTGAAAAATATGGATTTAGGAAGAAGATGTGAAATTCCCACTTACAGACCTTCATGTGGACTTTTTTTCTGTAGTTTAATATTCGTGATCAAAAATTTTTCCTGCATTCATGTGGTACTAAAGAGTTTTAAAGTGTTGGCACTGCTCAGAATGGAAAGTCTAAAAGATATAACATCCTTTTAGCCTAATTTGGTAGCAAATTCAGTTCTATCAATTACTGAAAGTTCCAAATCAGGAAGTCTTTTTTAAGATGAAGAACTGTTCCTGGAGCTATAGAGGTTCAATTGAACCAACCCTCTAGAACTTAGAAAAAAAAATACTATGAGTCTTGTATTTCTAATGCTTTTAAACCAGAAAAATGGTTCAATTTATTTTTTAAATTGCAGCTGAAGGGCAGTATTTGAACTGTTTCTTATCTTTTATCACTGCTGCACTCTGCTCTTGAGCTGGAGTCTAACATATGGAGGAATCATGCTTGAACACGGTTTCCAGCGTACAGAAATATTCTCCATCATGCATATTTATAAACAGGTTGACTCTTCTAAGGCCTTTTGAGAAAAAAGTGGATTTAAAGTAAATATTATGAAATATCATCAAAACATGAGCAGTATTTTTACCGAGTGGATTTTCACCTGGAGATTTGCACTCTCATGCCTCATAGGAAACCAAAGAGCAGTAAACCTGGAGAAATGAAAGAAAAATAATTGTATCCTGTATGTAATGCTTCCCCTTTGGACTATTTGGTGCAGCAGTAATTTATTGCTTGATAAGTTATAAGTAAGTGTTAATAATGTTCTTGAAATCTTCTGTTTTGATAGTGTTGATGACAGAAATATTCTTTTGATCTTGTAGCTAACCCACTTCATTGCAACAAGGCTCAAACCAGCAGACGTTTCACTCCTCTGTGGCTAAGATCACACACTTGGTATTCTCTAGTGAAGTGTCAGGGTTGCAAGCCTAAAAATGGGCTGAGAAATCCAGATGCAAGTGGGTTCTAACACCTCTGAAGTGGTGCCAAGAGTGACTGTTGATGAGCTGTTGCACTTTTAAAAGGGTTTGTGAATGTACATTGTAAAAGGAGTAGGATTGTCAGCGTGGTCTCTTCTGACAACACTGGAGTAACACGAGTGTCTGCAGCTCAGATTGAAGTGGATCCTTGGTTTTTCAGAATGTTGATGATTTCCCACTTTCTAGGAAAGTGCTGTTACAGACTTTATGTGGAATCACCTGAGTGGAACTGGACAGTATTGGGTGAAAGTTGCAGTGGCTCTTAAGTGTCTTGAATTCAGTTATAAGGGAGTTCTGGATAGTCTCAAGAGAACCTTACTTTTAAATCTTGTTTATTTTACTATTTCAAGAGGCATTTATACAAGTTGCTACACATGAGTATCACAAAATAGACTAATAAGGGAGTCACTGCTGTTGAATTTCCAAGTACAAACACACTGTTTTTGAGGAAAAGCAAAGCAGTGTTCCAATCTTGATAGTAGTTTGGTTTTGGAGAGTGTTAATATCTGTTCATGGTTTTAAAACTCTTCCTTTCTCTCTTGCATATTGAAGAGAAAAGCAATATATACTTGCTAGAGTGACTAGAACATTTTCTGGTATGAACATTTAAGTGTGTGAGGTGACAGACAGCTCCTTCCGTGCGCCCAGAATTACAGAGCAGATTTATCCTCAAGGCTGTGAATGTGTCAAATGCTGGCTCTGATGGAAAATAAATTTGCTTTTGTCATTACTGTGTCTTCCATTGATCACTCCCCAGGCAGGTGTCCCACTGCACACCCTGATCCCTGCAGGTGTCGGTGTCAGAACAAATGTGCTGAATGTGCTTTTGCAAAGTGGCACCTGGGGCTTTGGCCAGGATGGGTTTATTTGCCTTTGGGGAATTTATTTTTTGCATTGGTACTCGATGATTAATGATTTATGAAGTCATTCTTCATAATTATTCTGTGGTTTTAAATATGAACAACAGATTTTCTTATAGCTGCTTCACAAACACTGCAGGTAGGTTGGCATTTGCAGTGCTTAGGAAGAAATACAAGATTTTT
This sequence comes from Corvus cornix cornix, assembly GCF_000738735.6. Lineage (NCBI taxonomy): Eukaryota > Metazoa > Chordata > Aves > Passeriformes > Corvidae > Corvus > Corvus cornix. The sequence continues at coordinate 9,267,168 of NC_046347.1, forward strand.
TTTGTTTGTTTTTTATAAGCCTGACTGAAAACCTTATTTTGTCTAACCCTGCAAAGCAAGGGTGAGAAATGGATGAAAGAAGCAACTTCTGATTTTTTAAAAATCAAATCCTGAGAGGATTCTGTAGTTTTGTAGCTTGCCAGAAGGTGTCAGCTTGCTCAATGGAAATTGCTTGATAATCTAAACTTGAGATTCCCTTTAGTGCAGCAGATGCAGTTCAGTCATTTATGAAAACACTAACCTGTGCGTTATCTCAGAAATGCAGTAAAACTGTTTTGCAGCACGTTTTTATAAATCTGAATTTCAGCTGATATATATTCAGCAGCATAGGAATCAACTTCAGGGAAGTTTCAGCAAAATAAATTCACAATAGCAAAGGATTGTATCTCAGTAAGAATTCCCAGCCCTTGTTTCTCAGTTAAATGTTTTATATGGTATTTTAACAAGGAGATATGACCTGTTTCAGATGTTGCTGACTTGCTGATAGCTTCTTTGGAATAGTGCAGCACTTGAGTAGGAGAAAGCTTGTTTTTTGTTATGGATTTTTTATTGGCCCATGTGGAAATGGGAAAGATTGGGTGAATGCTTTCACTGTAGCTTGTGCAGTAACATTTGTGGTCAGTGATGGACCAAACAGATCCCTCTTAGGCAAGAAAACTTCCCTTGCTTTTGGAGAGTGGAGGACTGGGAAATTCGGCTCTGACAATGCCCATATTCTGTAAAGAAGCAGCTGTTACCACATGGGGGCAAACTTGCAGTTTTTGTGCAAGATTCGTGATTTGCCAGATCTGAAAAAATGTATTTGATTGGTTTGGTAGATGTTTAATTACCAAGCAAGCCAAAATGTTGGATTTTATTGTTAGAGGCTTATGATTATTGATACTGCAGGGCTTAAATGATCAATTACCAGTTTATTAGGTTAAAATAGAAATTATAAGAAGAACAGATCAAATAAAACCAGTATGAGTATGAAAAGTATTACAAGAAAAAAATGTATTTTCCCAAGAGTTTTTATTTCATTTGTGAATGGGTTTTACTTTTTTTCTGTAATTTGTTGCAAATTTAGGAAAAACTTGCTGATGAGAAAAGAACTGAATATTGTTACTGTGTCAGACTTTTTTCCTCCTTTGTTCTTTTAAAACCAGGTTGAAGCAATCTGTTTAAAAAACCCCAACACACTAAGACGAGATTACTTTGTATTGGTGAGAGGTCAATAAAGTGTGATAATAAGTCACTTTAATGTGTTGTGCATGTGACTTCTGGAAAATGATAACTGCAAAGGATGAATTTGTTACATCACTGATTACAGGAGGAAGCTGCTGCTAATAGGAGTTCTGTGGATAGATGGTTTATAGGGCTGAACCTGTGGTGCCCCTCATTTCAAATAAAATTATATCATTTTAATGCCTACAATCTGATTTGTTTCAACACATTTTAATCAATCCCTCTGAATTATAGGTATAATACCATTTACCTTTTAAGATGGAGATTGCCCTCTTTGGTGTGCAGCCTGGAAGATACAGATGGGATAAATAGGAATCTTGCTCTGTTCTTTGCCTGCCTGTCTCTCCTTGCATACCTAGCATAAGATTACAGACTATTTAAATAGAAATTTTTACTGCTTTGGGACATGTAATTTATTCACACTAAGCTTTTTTTGGTATCTAGTATTTGTTTCTCTCTTGTGAGGGTTCTTTTTTAAAACTTCATCCTTTTAAATACATACTTTATGGGCTACAGTAAAAAGGAAAAAGTGTGGATATTTGACAGCTGCATACTTACGAAGGGTCAGTTTGACCGTACTTGTTTATACTTAAAGATTAATTAATGAAGTGAATCTTCACTCTGAACGCCTGAAATTTCAGAATCTTGAGAGCATTTTTGCACACTGACTCGATGCTTTCTCACTTAGGTTCAACATAAAAGTGCAGTTGCAGATTGTAGCAAGCTTCATGCTCACTGGTGTTTCTGGAGGTGCAAAATACGCCCAAAATGGACAACTTTTTGGCCGCTTTAAGCTCACTGAGACGCTTTCTGAAGACACTTTGGCTGGACGGCTGGTGATGACCAAAGTCAATGCTGTTTATTTATTGCCTGTCACTAAAGAAAAGTCAGCACAGACCCAAGGAACCAAAGAGAAGGTTTATGAAGCGGCTATCGAGGAGAAGACAAAGGATTATATCTTCTTGAGGGTATCCAGGGAATGCTGTGAGGAGCTGAATCTCCGGGCCGATTGTGAAATGCAGGTAGGTCTGGGTGGAGGTGGTTGTGGTGTCAGAACTCTTTGCCTTGTGTTTGCTTTGGCTCCATAGTTGATCTTGTTACCAAACAGAAATAACCTCAGATTAATGTCTCTGGAGTTGCCTGGAATGAATGCATTTTCACCAAAGGTTTATCTCTTCCCATTTATTTTGTTTGGGGGAAACATATGCAAGAATTCTAATGTCTTAATTTAACATCAGTAATTGGTCTGGGAAGACTTATGTTGTTCTGAGCTCTTGGTTTTGTGTTTGTTTTCTTAAAACGATAATTAAACTTACTAATTGATTCTATTGGAAACTTGACTGGAATGCCAAATGAGCTGGGGCTCCAGGAACTGGCTAATTTTCCCTTGAGTGTCTTACAAATCTTGGCCTGAGGCAGCAGATCTATTCTGCATTAGAAGTCAGGTCCTAAAGTTGTTTGTAAAATCATTTAGTACTTCATACATGTGTCATTGAACTGGTGGTCAGATTCTTAAAGCATTACCTATATTTGAATGAATTTTAATTGTGAGGAAGTTTTTTATGATGAGGTATTAATTGAAAGTTTGGAAAGCGATCCTCAGGTTAGAACTGAGGAGGTTGTAATTTGGATGTACGGAGTTTTTGTTAAAGGTGCTGGAGATTTTGCTGCTCTTCAGTAGAGTTGATATTCTGTATGTGATTCTCAAACACTGATAACTGCTTTGATTTCGGTGGATTTTGGATAAGTTGGGTGGTTTCTTTCCTTTTTCTCTTATAATTAGTCACAGAAACTTGGTGGTGCCTTGTTCACGTGCTGTTCTGGTTAAACTCTAATAAATACACAATTCTGCTTTTATCAAGTAAACCATTCATAAAGGTGGGGTGGAGTGAACTTTAAAGCACCGTGGCTGCTGCCACTCTTTTATTTTTGGAGTGGTTCCTCTGTTCTGTGTCTTGCTCTGTGAACCTGGCAATGGATTAACTTCCTTTCCCACTGTTTTCTGATTGTGGAATGTATATTAAAGCAGGTTACATCCCTCTCCTTCCCAGATGGCCTCATTCAGTACTCTGCAACAGCAAATAGAGCTATTAGATTCCATCCAAGCAGCATTAAAAACAAAACAAATCACAAGCTGTTAAGAAAGGGGTGAATGTAGGTAGATAATAGGTATTTAATGCCAGGCACCTTGCTTGGACTCCCAGAAGGGGCTGTTAAAAGTGTCACCCAGATGAGCATCACAGTTTTTCTGCATTTAAATTACCCTCGTTACATTGTGTGGTCTTTTGTCAGCCTGGGGTCTGTCTGGGCAAAGATACTTTGCCCAGATAGATCAAACCACGAGTTTGGGACCATTGCAATTTGAGTGGCAGTCTTTCCCAACATCTGCAGGATGTGGTTGGGGGACCAATCAGCACTTAGTAGGGATGGGTAGGACAGAGCTTGGGAAGGAGCTCGAGCTGCCCCTTGGGCAGGATGAGCTGTGCTGTCACTCCTGACGAGTGCCAGAGCTGGGCATGGACTGAGGGGCTAGGTAGCACAAACTTCACGGTGGGGAAAAATAATTCTTGAATTTTTATGCGTCCTATTTAAAAAAAGTTTTCCTAGCAGTTACACACACCTCAGTGAGTTCCATGCTTAACGTTGTCAGATTTGTTACTGCCCTTGTCTTCAGACTTATGGTTGTACATCTTGCTGTAAAATGTGATAGTCAAGATGAATATTTAATGTCTTTATATCTGCCAGAGATGGAAAGTTAATGGCTACACTCTGCAGGGATACAAGCAAACATTGTTTATTTACAGCAAAGCTAGTGATGATTTTACATGCTCCATAATGATATGAACACTGTAATACTGAAATAAGAGTAGGAAAAAGAAAATGCTAATTTACAAAGCCTTTTGAAGGAGATCTGCAAGTAGTAAACATTACTGGTGCACCAGTGTGGTGCCTGTGGTAGGAAGGGGCTTTGTAGGCAGATGAAGGAGTGTCAGGTACAAGAAGTAGTTAAATCTAGAAGGATAAATTATTCCTCTATATGAGGAATTCTCCTCCATAGGAGAAGGTTCCTGGGAGAAGTTTATATGGCTTTGAAAGAGAAGGGATCACTTTTCTTTTCCTTCCTTTCATCCTTCCTTTTTAACTGACAAGGACTTTTTAAGGTTTTTTTCTAAGTTGTCAAAAAAAATTATAAAAGTATATTCTAGTATTGCTTTGTGTTTGTTGAACTTTCTGGTTGGTAGCACTAATTACCAAGAGATTAAAGTGTGATTGAGTAAGAGCAGACTAACAGTGAATCAGTGAATGCTAGAGGAGAAAATTAGTAGATCTGAGACCATGCATGGGGTTACATTTGGAATGACTGACACCTCCATGGCTTTTCTCTGGGAGGACATTGGGGCTGGACCTTCAGTTGGGACGGACCAGATTCAGCTCATCTTTGCTCTGTTTCTGTTCTTCTCATCTTCTAATTGGTAGGACAGAACCAGCTTCTGTAAGGTGGTTGTGAAATCTCTCGGTGCAGATGGGCATAGAAATTGTAAAATAATTGATATTTCCAGATAAATGAGGGGTGCTATTCCAGACAGGTTGCAGTAATGTGGCTGCTGTTTGTAACATGTAGCACACTTATTGTAAATCTTAGAAAGGGACTGATTTACTCCCATTTAATCAAAAATGCTTATTAGACTTGTAGCACAGTAAATACATAAATATATAGTGACAGCAGTTCTTTGGAAAAAATCTAAAAATGTGTATTAGTCACTTGAAATTCTTCAGCAGCTTTTGGTGTTTTTATGCGGGTTTTTATTAGTGCAGATCTGTGTCAAATTTTGTCTAAAGGCTTCTGTGTTGTGAACGTGGAGTTCTTCAGCATAATGCTCTGATCAGATTCATTTGTTTCTGGAGAGATTAACAATTGCAAATTTAAATATGTGTAAATGATAATCTGAGTGAACTGTTTTTATGATGATTTCCCCAGGAGCTGCTTTTATCCCTTGTTCAAATTTAGATTGTATTTTTCTCTTTACCCTTTCAGTGTGTGTATGTGTCAACTACTTTCACTATGTATTGGTCCATTCTGAATTGAATCGGGAATGTTAAGTGCTCTCCGTGATGTTTCTGGCTTTGTACCAGAATTTATGTTGGCAATATCTTTTATTTACTAGCATTAAAACACGTGTAATTGAGAGACCAAAACCAAGAATGTATTGGTAAGCAGCTCATTGTTAGAAATGAACTTTTGGAGAGTTATAATAATTGAACAAAAATGACAGGTTACTCTATTTCAGTGTTTGACTGGAAATAGTGTTTGGGGTTTATCTTTGCTGGTCACACATCTGATTTATATCATCTGTTTATCTGGTAAAATTTCTGGCCTGACATTTTTTTGAGGTTGTTCTTACAATAAGAGATGAAAGCTTGTTTTTGTAAAAATAATGTTTTAGGTCAATAATATTTTCCAGAAGTGTTTTTTGTATTAAAAAAACAGTTCCAAGAATGCTTTCCCTTGAATTTTTTTCAGAAAGTGGAATCTAATCTAGAAAGTCAAACAACACAATTAAATTAGAAAAAATGCTGTATTTATCTTAGATGCAAAACAAAAAAAAATTAGCAAGTTAATTTTATCATAGATCTTTGGATTGAATGCTGTTGCTGTTTTCTTTTGAGAGCCAGTGGTCTGCAGGAAGATAAAAATGTATCATGTACAGCAAAGTCTAATGAGCATTTTCTAAATAAATCCTTTTTGTTCACCTCTCCATTTATTAATTCGTTTGTTCTGCAGGTTGAACTTCAGTTCCAGTTGAACCGCTTACCCCTCTGTGAAATGCATTATGCCTTGGACAGGATTAAGGACAACAGCATTTTGTTTCCAGATGTCAGCATGACTCCCACCATACCCTGGAGTCCCAACAGGTACACGAACACAAACACTTTAATATCAAAGATTGGGTGGTGATGCAGCACTGAATTTCTCAGAGCAGATGGCTGAAATCTGTCCTTGAACGGGAAACAAGCCGTGCTCCTCATTAATGGTGAGGGGTTCAGAGGAGGGAGTGGAGCTGTGCTAAATAAAACAAGAGGAATGATCCTCCCAGGGCCAGAAGCTGCTGAGTGGTTTTCCCTGGGGCTGAGCTTGGGGCTTGGAGGCATCACAGTTCTACTGTGGCTGCAGAAAACAAACCTGCTGCTGTTAATTACTGTGCTGCCATCCTCTTCTGAAAACATGATACCTTATAGGAATGGAAGTGCCAGTTCCAAGAGTTTGCTGTGCAGGATCCCAAGCGTGCAGAGTCCTGTTTGCAAGGGCTAATCCATCAGTACTTCTTGAGCTTCAGTGAGCCCAGATTTGGACATATCCCAGAGGGTGCGGTTATGGAAGGTGTGGGAATGATTCTTGAAGGACCAGCCCTGCTCTTGCAAGCAGCCCAGAGATTCTTTCTATACGTCTCACAGTTTCCTTTATGAAATGATAAACCCCTATGTCATATAAATACTTCTGAAGAAACTTAAGGCTGATGCAGCGATGCAGTGAAAATAGTTTTTCTGGAAGAAGAAGCTTAGGGAAGAGAAATGTGAGGCTGTGTGGCTCAGGGAATATGGTCAGTATTCTTGCTCTTGATAAAAGAGGCATGAGGTTTCTGTGCTTGGAGACCAGGGAAATGAGAGGAATGTGGAACTGGCAGTCTGTTCAGCCTGGGAAGAGTCGTGGGGGGTCTTGAAGGTGAGAATTAGGAGTGTGATTGTGATGCAGGACAAATCAGGAGATAGCCCAGGGATTAAAAGGACAGTGATCTGTCAGAAAGCTGACACAGTGAGATATTGTAAGACAAAAAACTGGAAAAATTGTAGTTTGTCTCTGGAATTGTGAGAAGAACAGATCCAATAAAAGAGTGGGATCAGTGTTCTGGGTGGGATGATCACTGTGTGCATCAGAGCTTTGACAGTACTGAGAGGAAGAAGGAAATAGGTTCTGTATAGAGTTACACTACAAAGCTAATGGAGGTCAGTGACAATCTGTTCACTGACTTAATTAGGTTTTGAGTGAGTCTTACAAGGAAATAGTGTTTAAGAATAGTTTGGAAGTAAGTAGTGATTTCAATAAAAAGGAGGTAAGTCAAATAGGATAGAACTTTTATCTTCTATGTACATATCAGTTGCAGTTGATATGTTGGTATGTTTTGTATTTTTTGTATACATAAATAATATACATAATGATTGTAGTTCAGTTTAAAGTCAGTTCCATCTGGTGGTTTGATTTGTCGTTCCTTAAGAATCAAAACTAGCTCCAAACTGTCTTCCTCGTTTTTCTTCTGTTTTATGTCCCTGTTCCTTTCCAGTGTTTCTTAGTCTCTTGCTAGCTTGTTGTTCATAGGCATCTTAAAAGTTAGGAATTCAGTCTACTCCCTCTTGATCTTGCTCCCTGTTGCAAACTACTACAGAACAGAAACTTTCCCAGTCTGTAAGTAGTGTGGTGCTTGTACCAAAGCAGATCACATTACTAAAGTATGGCCATATGTGCAGCAGTGACAGGTGTTTTTTACTATGCATGTCTACTTTTAAATCTGTCAGTGGGAATACTAAAAACTCTGTCAAGAATTTTCTGAAAGCATCTTCCTCCCAATCCTGGCATCACTAGGCTGCTTACAACAAAAATCCTTTTTTTTCAGAGTGCTTTCCCATTAGAGGTATGTGCCCTGGTGATCTTAAAAAAAAAAAAAAAAAAGTGAAGAGAAGTTTGTAGTTAATTAGTAGCCAGTAGTTTTTAAATTTGATTGTAGATAGCTTCTACCAAGCCCTGGGGTTGTGTAACTGTTGACTTTTAAAGCTGACAATGTAAATGCAGGGAAGAAACATAACTAATGTAACTAATATTTTGCATGATAATAGTAGAAAATCATTGTATGTTTACTTGCTTTTATTATCAGGGGATGGTGCAGTATGTCCTTCTTCTAAAATGTGTGCTCTGCAGGTTAATTATTGTTAGGTGGGATGATGTAAATTGAGAATAGGTTGAAAAAAAAAAAACCAACCCAACTGATTTATTGTAAATACCAAATGATTAAAGCATGTGATTGTTTTGTTGATTTGTTTCATGTGCCTCAGTGACACGAGCCATACAGCAGCTCTGTAAAGGCTCTTTAATGCTTTTGAAATCTTCCCTCATTTAATTTCTGCCTGACAGTGGATTGTGAAAGCTTCTGTTTTTAACCTCTGTGGCCTCCTTTTGCACAGACAATGGGATGAGCAGTTGGACCCTCGGCTAAATGCAAAGCAGAAAGAGGCTGTTCTGGCTATCACCACCCCACTCTCCATACAACTGCCTCCTGTTCTTATCATCGGTCCCTATGGGACAGGAAAAACCTTCACTCTGGCTCAGGCAGTCAAGCACATCCTCCAACAGCAGGACACCAGGTGAGAGGGGGCACTGAACACAGAGCAGGACTACACTAGCAGAGAGGATGTGATTTTTTGCTTAAATTCAAGTGAAAGGTAGAAATACAGAATTTCCACCCATCTTAGAAACAAACAAAGCCACGCCACCCGTCATCGTTTGGGATGACAAAGTAATTTTATAATCTTAGCCTGTATTTGCCATTTAGAACAAAACTAATTAAAATGGAAGTTACATAGAATGGCTGTAATTTGCTCGGCATGGGGAGTTTTGCAGCATGGTAGATAACAAAAGCTGTTCTTTGAAATGAAGTCTAGATTAGTAATTACAAAATGATTATTGAAAAAGTGTTTGATGGCTGATAACTGGAGGATTTGAGTTGAGGGCTGGATCATGGGAAGAGCAGTGGGTTAGGGAGTAGTTTCATGAAGAGGAATGTGCAGGAAGATGGCCACTGTTTCCTTTTTTTTGTATTCTACTGCTTTGAATTGTTTTCTGTTTCTTCATTGCTTTTTTATTTGCATCCATTTTTCCAGCAGGATTCTCATTTGCACCCATTCTAATAGTGCTGCTGATCTCTACATAAAGGATTATTTACATCCATATGTAGAAGCAGGCAATCCCCAGGCAAGACCTCTCAGGTATTTTTTAAGGCTTATTATGTATCTATAAAATACTATTCTTAAGAAAAGGTGTCTATAAAAAACGGTTAAAGAACTTCTAAAACATAAAAGCATATCGGCATTGCCAGCAGTTCTTTTAAAAACAGCCTAAAAGGAATGTGAAATACTGTAACATAATTTTGGGTCATTTGTTAAATAAAAATAAAGACATCCTTTTTTAAGCTTTTATTATTCTGTTGATGAATGTGTCTTTCCTAATGAGCAAGCTTTTGATATGCTCCTCTAAAAGCTACTATGATAAAATGAACTTTAATTGTATTTCAATTTCTGAAAATTTTGACTTACATTTACAAGGCTGATTTGGAAACTGGGGCTCCCCACCTGGCTTCTTGGAGAAATATTTTGATGTCATAGGAGCTACTTATTTAGAGAAAGTAGTGAAAGTAGTTTGGCCTCTTCTGATAAGTCAATTTGAGGTGATTGTATATATGTATATGTTGACGTGTACTTACCATGGGTGTTTTGGGGAAATTAGTTAAGGAAAAAAAAAAGAAATGTAATCTTAAGAGCAAGGAGGGTAATATGAAAATAGGAAATAGTTAAGAAGGATTTATCTGCTCCTGGGAACATTTTGCTCAGTAATCACAATGTATACTTTATACTGCTAACTTGGTATATATATATATAATTTTTTTTAAATTATGGGCATCATTTTCTGAATGCCGGTGGGTGAATTTATAATATTACTAAGAAAATGACTCTGTGTTTACTTGCTAGCTATTAAAAGCCATCCTGGACTTATATTTTATGCAATGTCAGTAAAGCCAATGAAGTTATGTGAAAGGGCTACATTTGCAACAGGTGTAAATTCTCTTAGGTCTGTTGACTTTAGTTGCCATGTGACATTTTATGGACACTGAGGATCTGGCCAAGGGAAAGAATGCAGCATATTTTTGAAAAGATACCTTTGATTTGGTTGTGTTTTAACACAGACTGTCTTAAGGTGATTTGTAAAGCACTTTGGGATGAAAAACATTATGGAGTCTTAATTTTCTGAAGGGAAAAAAATGTGTGTAATCGGCTCTTCTACGAATATTGAAGTGTGATTTAACAGTGCAAGGAGTTAAGTACAGTTCTATTGTTGCCAGGCTTTTGCTACCTTGTTTTCAACTGTGTAGTCCAGTCTCAGAAATATGAAAAACATAAAAAGTGGTATTTTTCTTATGGTTAAAATTTATATGTGTATTTGCCAAGAAAATCATAGCAGAGTTAAGTTAAAAGTCACGGAATGTTTGAATTCAATTGTTGTAGTATTTGTTATGAAGTCTTCAGAAAGGGCTGCTGTAGATTGTCTGATGCTGTTCAAATAGTCAGGACACCTCTAGAAAACAATTGAGGTTTAAGAAAGTGGAGGCACCTCTGGAGCTGGATAGATATATTAACAGATCCACAAGTATGTATGGTTCAAGTAAAAAATCTGACATATAATTATTGTTTGAGCACAAAGTGCATGTAACCTGCTCTGGAAGGAGTTAAAGGTCAATTTTTCTGAATCAGAACTGGAGTTGTGTGAGACTCCCAACTCAAAATTAATTATGGATGTACCTCCCTTCTTGACTGTAGTAAAGGTGTATTTTCAAATGAAAATCATTACTGTTAGGTTAAACAGGGTGATCTGAGCGTCTTGTAGTATTTTAAAGGAAACATCAAGTGGAGTGAAAGCAGTTAATTATTAAAGGTAGATGCACTGCGTGCAGAATTTGTTGTGTTTTTAAATAACTGAACACTTAGCTGTAGATTTTATCCCTTATTTACTCTACAAGTGATGAGTTGGCTTAGTGGGGAGCAGCATAATATTTTATAATATTTATGTTGTCTTTAAAGAAGGAAAGCTAAATTATTTAACATTTTGTACTGAAAACCGTGTAGGTATTTCTGTAGGTAAGATGTACACTAAATAAATTATCCTGTCCAGTGATGTGACGTAAAAGTTTGAGAAGTAGAGTTTGTGGGGTTTTTTGTTTAAATATCATGTTATAAATTTGTATTTTTTCTTAATAAAATAACTTTCTATGCCCTTTGGAAAATGCAAAGTCAGAATGAACACCGAGAATTTATGTTAAATCTAAGTTCTGCACCTAAATGAAATACCAGTTAAGCCTGAAGGCCAAATTCTCATAGTCCTGATGCCCATAAACAAATTATTACCCAGAAAAAAAACTGTGCCCCTGGGTTTGATTAGATGAGTCAACTGTATTAGGGGCACACTCCAAAACTTGTCTTTTACTGGGGAAACTTGACACTAAAACAATTTCATATACTTACGTAAATGAATTCAGAAATGTTTCTGAAGGAATGAAACCCAAACCCAAGCTACAGCTGGGAGGAGAGAGCCTTGATTAAGTGCTTCTGTTTGATGGTGAGACACTTAATTTTTTAGTGTGCAGGAGCAGCCAGGCACCTTTAGATGGTGAGTCAGAGCTGTAAGAGGGAGTAATTGGCTCCTAATTTGTATATCCTTTTTCTCTGTGGACGTGCCTGTCTCCCTCAGCTGCTAGAACCTTCTGGGGGTGGGTGCTGAGGTAGGAGAGCACTGTAGCAGGAGAATTCAGATTACTACCCTCTCCTAAAAACTCCAGGAAGCAGATAGCAGCAATTCCTCTGTATGTTTCTGGGCAGTGGTTGAGGTATTATTTTAATATTAATTTGGTATTATTTTACTTGCATATTTCAGATGTAGTTGTTTCCATACACTGATTTTGTATGTAATACTTAAGGGAAAAGGAAAGAGGTTGATACAGCCTTTATCTATATATTGAGTATTTTAATTTATTCCTAAGCATGTGCTTGCTGACTGTCAGTTCAGCAGTGTCAAAAAATAAGTTGATTCTGTTGAAAATATCTCACTGAAACCCCTTCAGTTGATTTTTTTAGTACTTTGATCATAACATACATGTGTAAGTCTTGCATATATCCTGGAACCAGGTAGCTTCAATATGTGGCTGCTAGCTAAGAATTATCCAGGTTATAAAAAATGATCCATAGGAGCCAGAGTTGAATTAAAAAAGAAAGCAAACAGCAACCCAGACCAAAAACCCCCAGCAGTTTTTAAAAGACCATTGCCCTTTTTTCCAAATGAGTTCTTGTACTGAAAATGGAATTAATTTATCTTATCAAATGTTAGTTTGTAAAATAAATGAGTCTTCTGCTAGTTACTTTATTCTTGAAACTCTAGCTTCCATCTTATCCATCCTTAAAGAAAAAGGGATTAAGGAAGAGAACTTTCAAGTTGTAGGACAGGTTCTTCACATGTTTTCTGCATCCAAAGAACATATTTGTTTGTGAGAATGAGCCTCTCATTGGAGATGGATCTAAAGAAATGGAAGAGGGAAATCAGGTGCTTTAAAATTTTTTTTAGGCTTCTTGGGACTAGTTAGATTTCTCTTTTTTAATGGTCTCTTAACAGAGACATGAAATTAGCCTGCTAGATTCCTTTCCCTCTGAGTTTCTGTGCTCTTTTTACTTGAGGGATTTCAGGTGAGAAGTGACAGCACAAAAGCTGAGGAGCTGGGATTTAGCCAAGAAGGGTTTATTGGAGCACAGCCTGAAGGAGAGAGTCCTGGAGAACTGGGAAGAGAACTTCTGTGGAGAACTGGGAGGAGTCAGTGTTTTCCAGTTCACAACAGGGAAGTTTGGAAGAACTGAAGTTTAGTCCCCACTCTGTTGTAAGGAGTCACAAAAGGAAGTTGCTGTTGAAGGGCAGGAATGCAAATGAAACTCTCTTTAGCCTCCCTCAGAGGTTCTGACTCCAGACTCCCCCTTTATTTAATTTTACAAGTGTATTTTAAGTGGCTAGAAGGAATCCCAGCCTGGAACTACTTGATTTGACTGACACTTAGTTGAAATAGTTGGGGGAGATGTCGTTTTTGATGTCATGGCTGGGAAGGCAATGGAAACACAGGCAGATCAGCTGACAGCTTGTTGCATTCTTCGGCTCATTGGCTGGAGATGCACAGAAATTAAGGCTTCTGTTGTAGATACCTAGATGCCACATGTAGAAATAAAGGTGAGCTGAATTTCCACAGGACATGCAGATTCCATGCGTGTTAACCAAGCATGAAGTACAGTGGATGTATTCAGTGCCTTTATTTGCAGAAGATTGAGTCCCTAATCTATAATCTTCTGGGATTTCCATTTTGAGGCAGTGCTCCATGTATTTGCCAGTAATTTCACTGCTTGTGGTTTGGGTAAACCTTACCCTGCAAGGTTTTCATTTCTCCAGAATTAAAGTCTTGGTATGAGGCATGTGATAGGAGAAAATCTCTCTTGTGAGCTGTGGCTGGGTTTGGGTTCTGTGGCTGCAGCTTTTGCCCACTTTGTACCCAAATAATAATAAAATGTGTTGTAGGTACTAATGAGTGTTTAGTAACTGCCTGACTCTGCTGGAGTTAAGGGACTCTGCTCATGCAGATTTAAGACTAAACATTTTAGAAGTTTAGTCTTCTGTTTAATCAGAAGCTAAGGGCATGTTGCAGGGTGAAATGTTATGATGTGTGTTAAGCTGGTAAACCCCATTTTTGTAATTGGTTTTTCCAACTTTGAGGAAAAAACACCTAATAATGAAATTATGGGTGATTTTATTAGCCTGAGTTGCACCCAAGAAAGAAAGTCCTTGTTCAGTGAGGCTTAACTTCTATCACGACATTTTCGAAGTAGTCACATTTGTCAGGTGTTTTTATGCCAGTGGTGAATAATAGCTCTGGGATACCTTTTTGATCTCACATCAAAATAAAAGAAATTAATGGGTAAGCAGCAATGCAGTTTGAAAGGCTGTCAGCCAATCTGTGAGTCACCCACAGTTGAATTTTTGTAATAAAAGACAGTGCAAGGTATAATAATGTCTAATAACCATAATATTTTGCATTTCAATAGCACCTTTCATCCAAGAATCTCAAAGTGCTTTACAAACATAAACTCCCAATAAACTCAGTAATGCTCACAATACTCCTGTGAGATGGTGGGTATTACCTCAGTTAGGGTTGGGAAAGTGAAGCACCCAAAAGCTGAGGATATGTGGAGCAGGGTGATCTCAGTTCCACTACCTTGTTGTAGCTGTTAGGCTATGACTTAGTGTAATAACAATTTATCAAATAAAGCTCATCCGTTTGATAGCTGATAACAAATAAATACATGGGGGTAACAATAGAAGCCTCTTGTTCTGAGAATGACTCAGGAGTGTGGGGGTTGCTCCTGCACTGAACCCAGTTTTACCTGGAGTTACCTGTGGTCTCCAGGTGTGGATTTGGGTTGGTTATGCTGTCAGATAAAAAGTCATTCAGGATACTGAAGTGTCTTTGCATTTCATTTCATCCAAAATGGATATTGTATCTTCACAAACCAAATTTATTCTAATCGTAGTATTCGTTTCTCTCACATTATGTGGAGCTCAGCTGTAATTTTCAGATGAGGGTGGACATGTGATATCCAGAGTCCAGCCAGTGCAGTCATGTTTTGCAGTTAGGTGCATAGTTACACTTTTCCAAACACTTCATTAATGATTTGGGATTTGAACTATGGGTGCAGGAGAAATAAAATAATGAATAGATAAACTGAACAGCATTAAATCCCATATTTAGAAATGAAATTAATTAATTTCATCTTAATTTGCTTTGGAAATAAATCTGAAAAACTTTAATTCCAAACTTTAATATCTGTACAGGAATTTCTTGTCGTTTGAAGGTTCTACTTCAGATTTGTAGTTCTTGATAGAGATGATAGTGTTGAGGAACACCTGATGGAGGTGTCACAGGGCACTTTTATCCAGCTCCTTTGGATATGTTTGGGAGTCATTCTCTTCACCCCTGTGGAGTTACTTGTACTCCTGTTTTCTGAGGCACAGCCTTTGTGTCCTCTGTTTCTCTTCCATTTAGCTAAACTGGCTGTAACATGTCATCCCTTCCAGAGAAAAACTCGTCACTGATCCATCCCATGGGATGGTGGTTAGATTGACCTTTATGTATCATCGAAGGATGCTTGAAGCCCAGTCAGTGTCCTAATATTTTAGGCTCCAGCCAAACTTCTGGCACCGTTCCCTCATTCTTTTATCCAGTGTATCAAGTTATGACCCTGTATGATAAAAAGATGAATACAACTCATGTTTGGTTCTTAGAATTCAGACAACCCCCAGGATGTGTGAAAGGAACAACAGGATTTGAATATATTTCAAATATCAGCTGCAGTGGGTGAGATGTGCAGCCCACTGTCAGTTCCATGCTCTGGGCTATAGTTACATTTCAGATCAGGAAATATTTCTTTAAAATGACTTTATTTTAAGTTTAAAATGAAATAGGCATTGATGTGAGGGTCACAGAACATAAATGTTCAAAGACGTTACAGATTTCTATATGTGAATTAAAACCTGCTAACTGTGTATGTAATACTGCACTGCAATAATAGAAGGTGAATCAAAGACATTTTAGCATGTAATTCTGCACAGTTGTGATGTTTGCTTCTTGAGGATGATGTTTATTTACCAGAAAACAGAATATTCGTATTTGAAATATTAGACTGTTGCTGTGTTCAAACCTCATAGAAAATAAGCCCCTTTTTCTTTCCTAGGGTATATTTCCGAAATCGCTGGGTAAAGACTGTTCACCCAGTTGTGCATCAGTACTGTTTGATTTCAAGCACACATTCCACCTTTCAGATGCCACAGAAAGAAGACATTCTTAAGCAACGAGTTGTAGTTGTTACTTTAAATACATCACAGTATCTATGTCAGCTGGATCTTGAACCAGGTAAGATAATTTCTAGACAAGAAGTATCCAAGCTTGAGAAGTATCTTCCTCTTACCAGTGTTGGTTCCTTACCCAGTTCTTGGAACTGTTAAAAAAATAAAGTAAACAATGATAATCTTAAAATGCTCTTTTGTTTTTTTATGAATAAATGTTTATTACAAATCTGTAAACTGCTGGCATTCTAATTAAACTTTTGCTTATTCTTTTTTTTTCCTTCTTTAAAAAAAATTTAATAAAGAAGCAGTACTATCTGTGTTCTGGTGTTTCTGAGATCCAAGAGGGAGAAGTCTGTTTGAGATTCTGACTTTGAATATTATGCTCATTAAGGTCATTACTCAGTGGAGCATGTAAGCATAAATAACAGAGAGCTTTTTTCCCTTGTTTTGTGAATTGTTTAGCTTTGCAAACAATTCCCACACATACAAGCCCTGTCTTTGTTAACATGATACATTTAGGGTTGTTTTCTAAACTGAAATATATTAGACTGATTTTTTGGGGCAGAGGCTGCTTAGGGTTTATTATTTTCCTGATCTCCAAATTAAATCCATCTGCTTTTTGGAAAACATGGAATTTCTTTGCATAAGTTGTTAGGGTTGGGTTTATATGGCTACATTTAAGCATTTGTTGCAACAGAGAAAACTAATACGGAATTATGGTAAATATTTTTGGGTCTTTAGATAGAAATAGCTGCTTTGTTTGGCAACGAGCTGTGTACAGTCATGCCATAGCAATGTGTGTGCAGCTGTATGAAATTCATATTTTCCAAAGAAAATTGCTACATTTTTATGTATGTAATCTTAATTGGATGGTACACGAAGTCCTCTAATACTTTGTTTTAAACCTTAATATATCACAGACATCAATGTATAAAAGCACTTCTATACCTATCCTGAATTTAGATTTCATAAAATATAAGTCTACAGTGGTCAAGTTTTTTCTCAAGTGCATGTTCTTTAGTGCATAGATTCCCACCAAACCTTTGGTCCAATATTATCATAAGATTGAATTTAAATTTTCCTTCAACTTCTGTTCCTTTTCCCCCCCCCCCAACATTCCTTTAAGCCCATAACCAGCAAAGTGCTCAGGTATGTGTGCAATTTTAATGGGAAATTTAGTACATAAAATAGTTAATAGGACTCAAGTACATGAGGAATTCCTTGTCATTGTCACTGTACAAAGCTCTTCAAGTCTCATGGTGGTGAAATGACTTTCAGATGTGAGAAACCTCTTGAAGGATGGTCTGCCAAGAGACATTTCCTCTTGGTGTAAGGAAGGCTCAGATAAAACACATGTTTAATTTCATGTGTATCACAAGAAAGAGGCAGACCTGGGTTGCTCCTGCTGATGTCACTGGCAACCAGGTGACCACTGTTGGTCATTTGATGGGTTTGAAAATTGTTTATGTAATTTTCAGTAGTTGCTAGGAATTAATTTGTGTAATCGTACATTTTTTTTTATTCTAGTTTCGGTTACTGTCAGAATACAGAATGTTAAGTTCAAGTTTTTGTTTTGTATCAGTGTTCATTTTATCATATTTCAAGTTGCATTTATTTGCTGATATCTCTGTTTTACAGGGTTTTTTACACACATTCTGTTAGATGAAGCTGCTCAAGCTATGGAGTGTGAAACTATTATGCCTCTAGCATTAGCTAATAAAAACACAAGAATTGTCTTGGCTGGAGACCACATGCAGGTAAGAGCTATGGAATTTTTGAGTATGAAGTGCATATGTATCATATTTTTATTTATATATTTGTTTATCTGCACCAAATCATATAATAGATGGGGAAGCCAAGGAGAATTCCAGGGATGTTATTTGAGTAAGATATGGTGATAGTTATTATAGTCAGGAGTTAGTGACTGGTATTCCCCTGTTGATTCTTAAAAGAATTCAAGAATATGGAGAATTAGGGTTTAGAGAACTTCACATTTTTATTAGAAGCATCTAATCTGGTGAAGATTTGAACAAGTGAAAAATGGGAAACTGAAACTAGCCAGTGCTTTTATGTTTCTACATAGTGCCTGGGAGCTGCTTGGTGTGGAGAGTTTGAAACACTGATTATGCCTGTCACTTTGCAGCCTGTAGGCATAGGAAAGCATGCTTGGAAAAGTCAGCTTTACTTGCTTTATTGATTTAGGCCAGATTTATTTGTTTTTATAGATTAGCCTTTAATTCTCTTCACATCTCACAGTAGCAGTAGAGTGGATGTTTGCTTTGGTACAGTAACAAACTTAGAATGGTGCTGCCACCTATGATTTAATACTGCTGGCTCATTTAAAGTCATGATATTAGTAATGCCAAGGGCTGAGGCAGTGCTTTTTGAATATTGCTCTCAAAAGTGCTTCTCAAGAGTTTGGAATTCTTACTTCAGGCTTGATCTCATCAGCCCAACTGGGTGGATGAAGTCTTGACTGGGCTTGTGTGTCCCAGGCTGCTCTATAGCTCAGGGTCTTCCAGAAGATCCCCGATCAGGTGTCCAGTATTTAAATTTCAGAAACTAATATTTAGCTGAAGTGAAACTCAGAATCTGAATCATATGAATTCAGAATGACAAAATAGATTGGATTTATTTCTACACTTTGAAATTGTATTTTAAAAATCTGTTTTTCATCATTTTTGGTTCTATTTTTACTACTGTAATAGATGCTGGTTTTATTGTTAAACAAGCCCAGTAGGAGTTTAGTGTAACAGAAAATAGGTCACTGGGTTTCTGTTTTTTCAACAACATTTCTATTTAACTTTTAAAATAGTATTAAAAATCCTTTATTTTCTGATCTGTACTATTTGTGGTAATAACTTAATTGTAAAAGTGGTTGTCAGAATAATGGTGTAAAGTCATTCTAAACACAGTTTGGAGTGTTGAACTTAAATATAAGGTCTCTTTGCATAGTTATTGAATATTTTATTGTTCCTTTAAGACCATGCTGGTCTATTGTCACTTTGCTGGTAGGAAGGAGCATTTCTGTGGAATAGCCGTGGTCTGTGTCTTCCAACTATGAATGTACAGTAAAAGGAAGGTTTTATTTTTGGTTTGATGCAAAATACATATGTTGGGAGCATGAAATTCCAAGTCCACCTATTTAGTTACATTTTCTTTGTGTGTGTGTGTCTATTACAGCTCAGTCCTTTTGTCTACAGTGAATTTGCCAGGGAGAGAAACCTTCATGTTTCCTTGCTTGACCGACTCTACGAGCACTACCCTGCAGAATTCCCATGCAGGATCCTGCTGTGTGAGAACTATCGCTCCCATGAAGCAATCATCAAGTAGGTGTGAACTTTTTCACTGTATCATGTGCTTCTTCTGACTGCTGTGAGTGAACAAAAGAGCCAAGCACAGCTGAAGTGTCTCTGTCATGAAATCTTAGTTGTTTCAAAGTTAATTAGTAATTTTGTGTTGTAATTTGGTCTCCTAGAGCAGATGCCAGAGGGACAGACCCCTTCGTTCAGGTGGAGATGCTTTGGCTGCTTGCGCACTAAACCAAAGAAGAGCCAACTTTCCCTTTTTAACCACTGTGCAGTCTATTGTATAGGCTCTGTGCTTCTTTGAACCATTTCAGAGTTTTAGATTTACTGGGGTGGGTTATCTTGGAATGGTAAGCTGTGGGCAATGTAAGGAACATATGGATATGCAACTGTGAATGGGAAAAATAGGTCAAATTTTGAGCATACTTCTTTACTGTTGACATCTTTTATTACTTCTTTCAAGACACATTAATCAGTGGGTTTGCATTTTTCTGCTATGATAAACTAGTGGCTGCCAGTGTAATGAGCTCATCTATGAGCTGTGCTGGAAAGAATAAGTGCAATCATGGGGAAAAATGCTAAAGTTTAAATCCTGGCTCAGATATGTACTGAGGAATATTATGTTGGTATCCAGTCATACTAATTAGGTTATCACTGTGTTCAAAGCAAAAGCAGAAATATTTAAGTGCTCTGGGGAATCTAAAGTGAGAATGTAAAATATTTTTTTACACAGCTTGATCTATCTTCACTTTATGGACTTTGTAATTATAGGCTGAGTGCTGCTAAATTTCTTACACATTGCTTGAGTTTCTGAGTTTGAAATGAGAGAACATCTGTAAAGGAAGGGATCGTTTCAGCTTTTCTTTAGAGATCACTTCCATGTCATTTGCTTCAGAAAGATCATGAAAATTCACTTCAGCAGCTGGAGTTCAGACAGGGAGTTCCAAGAAAGATCCACTGTGTTGAACACTGAGGTGAGGATGCAGAAACACCACTGGGGCTGGTTGGCTCTCTGGTAAAAGTCCAGTGTGCCCAATTCCACTGGGAAGTGTTGCTGTGTGAGGTGAAACCAGCTGAACACTCTCATGGTGGTGGTCCCTTTAGGAGATGTCTCAAGTCTCCTTTTTTGTATAATGTGGAATTTCCCCTGACAAGTGGGACCATGACACTTAGGACAGAAGTGTAGGAAGATGAAGGGCTCATTAATCATCTTTACCTCACTGAAGTAGAGACACCGTGAGAAACTGAGGAAAGAGCATGCCATTAGTTCAGCCTGACTTTGGAGCTGTAATTGGAAAAAACAGCCCATACAGAAAAAATTTGTTGTTTAATGAGATCTCATTACTAAAAGTTAATTTGCAGAAGAAATGGTTAGTTTTGCCCCCTGGGTGCTGTGGATTGACTGCTGCAACCCAACCCACAGAGGAGTCCAATGTTCTTCAGGGTTGTCCAGGGTAAGCCAGTTCAGGTCAGGGGTGGGCTGCAGTGCTTTAATGGTGATTTGGTCTCAGACAAATTTCTGTGGCTTTTCCATGAGCAGCTATTTCCATCTTAAGCTGCAATAACTGGAATCCTGGAAGAACTCAATGGACCCACCAGCTGCACCGTCTACTGCTCTGGTTGTCTTCATGTCAGGCTGTACTCAGGTTATTGCAGCCTCTGAGTGATAGCTGAAGAATATTAAGGTTGGAGGCTGAGCATTGAAAAGTTAGATGACACCAAAATTCACTAATTACTGGAAGCCAGTGCATTAGTTCATCTCTGCTGTGCAATAGCATACAGGATTTACAGCACTCTGCAGTCTCTCCTTGCTGCCTTTTTGCCTCATTCCATTCAGTTTGTCTTGTTCCTTCCTGCTTTTCACCATGAAGGAGTTCTTGCCTCATTTCTTTTTCAGTCAGCCAGCTGCTGGAGTGGCTGCTGCCAGCAGAGGAACTCTGTTCTGGTTGTGTTTCTGGTCTCTAGCAACATAGATCAGCCTGGAGTAGAAGTCACAGATGAAAGGCTTGGTTGACATCTGAACGCTTGGCCTGCGTCATGCTCAGTGCACATGAAATCTGTAGTAAATTTATCTTCCAAGTCCAATAACTCTTAACTGACATGAGCAAGCTCATTGTCCAGCCTGGGGAATAACCAGTGCCAGACAGCAAGTGTTCTTTTTGCCCAGCTTCCAGCCATCAGAACTTCTGAGTGAAACATCAGTGAGAATGTTCATAACTTTGTTGAGCTTTAGATGAGAAGAAAAAACAGTCTTTGTAGAGAAAGTGTTGGAGAAGCATATTTTTAGTGCCTTCTGCTGTGTCTGTAGTAGGGAAATATCAGTTCAGAGTAATCATTTGAAGATGCTGAATAGTAATCAGTGGCTCTGTTTTCCTTACAAAGTATTTTGTGGTTGCATATTGCATCCGGGAGATTTGCATATTTTATCAGTGAGCTCATGTGTAGACTCCACATTTTACCCTGTTTTGCCTCGTTACAGTTACACATCCGAACTTTTCTATGAAGGCAAATTGATGGCGAGTGGAAAGCAGCCAGCACACAAAGATTTCTACCCTTTGACTTTCTTCACAGCACGTGGAGAAGATGTGCAAGAAAAAAATAGTACAGCTTTTTACAATAATGCAGAGGTAACTCTTCTTTGCTTTTACTATTGATTGTTTTCTTAAAGCTTCACTCCCCCAAATTTACTGGTTTATGCTCAGTGTGGGTGGAAGACATAAATTGTCCTCTACTAGGAGAGGGGAACATGGAATTTGCTAAACATGATGTAATGAAAATTGCAATTGTAGTAAATATTTCCAGTAATTTACCTTCTTTCTTTGCAAATTATAAGCCACATCTCATTCTCTCAGTCTCATTCTTCAGGATGTCTTTCCTGATAATTTATGTGACATTCTGATAGATGCATCTTAGCAACTGAGAGTAACTGTAATTTGAAGTAAAACTTAGATTTCTTTAACTGTTGTAGAAATGTTCCCACTCAGATAAGAGTCCTCTGGAGTAACATTTCACATTTGCTTTAATATGTTTAGGATCAGTGTCTAACTGCTAATGTGCAGATGAGATTCTTTTAGGTGAAAACTTACTCTCAATCTGTTTGTTTCACATAGATTTATTGGTATTCTTCAAAAATTACTTTCATTCTCATTCCTTCCCTTGTGTTTTAAAAAAATGAACAACCCAAGCCCACAAAAACAAACACATACAGCAGCACCCACCTCCCACGTTCTGACTCGATAACGCTTTTCATAGTGGAAGATGCCTTTTTCCAGTCACCTTCAGTTAGGGGAGGGAGAGAAAATCAAAGAAATAGCAGAAATTTTTGTAAGTTTAGGAGGAATTTCTGGTTAGTGCTTGTTATGAAGCACTGCAGAGCTGTCTGTTTCCTTTTGCTGATCATAGTGTGGTTCATCTGATGCACAATTTGAAACCTGTTTGTTGTTCTTATGCTGTGCTTGTTAAACGTTCTTTGCTGTGTTAAAATACCTTCCTAAATAAGAAGCTCCAATGACTTCTGGACACCTGACTGCTTTCGTTAATCTACTTGGATTACTTTGCCATTTAAAAAAAGTTGTAAAATACCTAAAAATAACTTCAGTGGCCAAGTAACTGTCTGAAAACTGTGAGTCATTAATAGCCACAGACAGAAATGAAGGACAGCGGCTCCTTAAACACCAACAGGAAAAACTGAAATTACATGATGAAGGAGATTTTTTCAGTTTGACCTTTAATGGATGTTTTGCATTGGGACATCTTGGGGTTCATTGATGCCTATATTAAGAATTAATCTGGGAAATACACTTTCCCTTGTTGGTCTTCATTTTAAAATTTTCCTATGTGGTATTAATTCTAAATACACACCCAGAAGCTATATACTTTCAGAGAATCTTGCCCAAATACCTACAAAAGATCATTATTTTTGTGCTATGGTTTTTATAGATATCAAAGTTTATTCTAATATCCTTTGTCAGTAGAGCTGGAATTTTAAATACAAGAATTGATGTCACAAAAATATTCAGGACTTGCTTAAAAACAGTCCCATATTTTCACTGTCCTCTAAAATTGCCAAAAATAAACTATTTGTGACTTTTTAAGGATCAACAGATTTTTTTTTCTTTAAGAGGCTGAGCTTGCATTTGTGATGCTGTAGGAAAACTACATCATCAATTATGCTTTAAATAGCTGAAGAAATATTTATTGAATATAAATTTAAAAAAAGAAAAGGAATCACAAACCTATAAAGTTACTCAGAAATGCCTTTTGCAGTGCAGTACCTCTGGTGTGTTGAAATGAGCTGCTCTGGCAGGACATTACTTTGAGGCTGTATCCTCACAGGAGGAGGTTTTCAGGTTTTATTACACATTAGTCTTCTCAGGCAGCACATTTCATAGTATTTCACAGAGATGAACTAGCAGTTGATGAATAATCTGAAGCTCCCAATGGTATCCTCTGGAATGGGAAATGATTGTGCTCTGGTATACGGACTCTGTGTCTAGAGTTATCAGACTCTAAGATGACATATATATGAAATCCGGAAGAAAAATAAAATTATAGCTATTTAGGCAGTACATTTACTTACAGAAATAAGATTAAGTATTAATAATTAATAAGATTAAGTATTGCAAGAAGGCTCCTAGTGCACTTGATGTTTTCATAAGAACCTAAGAATGAAAATTAAGATTATTACTGTAATTTTGGAGTTTGTAATTTTAACAGTGACTTTTGTGGGAAAACTTACTTCAAGCTAAAAAAGGGGGCTGTATAGTGAATACATTGTTTTAATACATGATACTTTAGAGTATCACTGTAGGATGCAGTGGTGTCATTGCTTGTATAACGCTGTGTCATGTAAGTGTTTCAGAGCTTTAAAGTTCAAATTCCTTTTCCATATCAAAGAGTGATGCTCAGTGGGGCATAACTTCTAAGAATTTTGCCTTTCTTCTAAGGTGTTTGAAGTGGTGGAGCGTGTGGAGGAGCTGAGGAGGAAGTGGCCCGTGGCCTGGGGCAAGCTGGACGACGGCAGCATTGGGGTGGTGACCCCGTATGCCGATCAGGTGTTCCGGATCCGCGCTGAGCTGCGCAAGAAGCGCCTCTCGGACGTTAGCGTGGAGAGAGTACTCAACGTTCAAGGTGAGGAGCAGTGCTGGGCCCCAGAGCTGGGCCGAGCAAGGGGGAAATGTGTCTGCTGCAATAATAACTTATTAAAATTATCCTAAAGCAATGGAAGCAAAAGGAGAGCTGTGACACAGATGTTGCTCCAACGTTGACTATAAACTCATGGACATTATCTTTTCTCAGAATTAAGTTCAACCTTATTTAAAAAATAAATGGAGTGAAAATTGTGAAAAATGAGATTTTTGACATAATTTTAACATTTTTAACAGACTGATGGATTTTACAGTTCCAAATACAAATGTAACAGAACTTTAGCCTCAAAGTGTTTTGCTGATTTCTTTTCCACCTGTGGAATAAACTGTAAGGAGTCTAAAAATTTAGGTGTTTCTTCCTGAAATCACACTGATAACAAGGATTTTATGTAGGCATAGCCTGTTGCTAGGTTGCACTTCTAGTTCAGTAACAAACAAAGGCAGATGATAAAGTAACCGAGTGACAGTGAGTGGTTTGCTCTGTTTTTTCATGGTGGATATTCATGTATTTGAGAAATTTTAAAATATGAATCAAAAATGTCCAGAACTTTTTTTAAAGGTAGAATAAATAAATTCAAGGTTTGCTATTGACTGACTGGCAATGCTGTAATGATAATTAACATTTCAGAAAGTTCAGGAGGGATTAATATCAAGGTGAAAACGTAAGTTTTTTGAAGAGGAAATATTCTTGTAATGAAATACGCATCTTCTAAAATTTTTAAGTCTTAATTATTCTTGCATAAAGCTCTTCATGTGAAGGGTAGCTATGAGTTCAGAAAATCTAGGTGTGAAATCTGGCTGGCAAGGGCAGTGGTCTGATCGTGGGATGAGCAGAAATGGCAACAATTATCTCAGAGATGTTTTCTGTTTCATTTTAGGAAAACAGTTCAGAGTTTTGTTCCTCAGCACAGTACGAACACGGCATACATGCAAACATAAGCAAACTCCAATTAAAAGGAAAGAGCAGTTACTGGAGGATTCAACAGAAGACTTGGATTACGGTTTTCTGTCGAATTACAAACTTCTCAACACTGCCATTACAAGAGCACAATCCTTGGTAGCTGTGGTGGGAGATCCTATTGCTTTATGTTCCATTGGAAGATGCAGGTACTTTGTCTATGTTCCTTAGTTAATCAGGGCTTAAGGGTACTAGAGAATGTGTTTATCAGTGACTGATGGATTTAGGAAAATGATGGATGTCATCATGGATAACAGGGAAAAAGTGTGAGTTAGCTATACCTGGTCATTGATAAACGGTGTTCTCACATATTTATAGTTGGTCAAATTTTCACTTTACAGTAACAATTGAAGATACTTCATTTTACTTTCTAGTAGGGTTTTGTTGTATACCTGTTACAATTTTATGCACAAATAAAACTGATGTGTAATTCGGAGTTTAAAATTGTGATGTAATGTGGTATTCTAAAGTTGAATATTATGGCAGTTGTAGGATGGTAGAAGATTTGAGAAACATTATTTGTGTTTTTATAGGTCTTTATGACACTCGGAAAAAACTCGTTAAAATTTGAGTGAATTTACATTTTATAGACCTAAGTGAAGAAATGTGAAAAATGCTGAGATATGTAAACACGTTAAGGGTTCCAAGTTCTTGTTCTTCAAAGGGTTTTTTTTGATGGAAGAGCTGAAATTTTGAGATGATCAGAGATAAACCCTGCAGCTTATTCTCGAAGAGAGGAAACAGTGCACTGACTACATTATTAAAATAAAGCTAAAAATACATGTTAGTTGTTATATCTATGTTGTGTTCTAGTTTCCTGAGCAGTGCTTCTTCTACTGTATTGAAAAGGGATGTGGTTTTCAAAGATTAGAGTTGAAAAAGCCAAATGGAACTCAAACCTTTGTTTACTGTATGTATGAAATATAACCTGAATTTCACCATTTCCCTGCTTGGGGCCACATCAGGAGTATCTGTACATGAATGTAGTGATCTGCTTTAAATGGCTTCTAACATCTTCTTGACAGAGAAATAGTTATTGTGGGTTTAGTTCATTTTTACCTTTACCTGGTTGGGTTTTTTAGGCATGGGCTGGTTTATATAATGAGCTGATGACAAAGAGCCCCTGTGCCTCCCAAGTGCTCCTACAAAATATCTGAAATAGGGCGTGCAAAAACTTAATAAAATAAAAATATAGGCTGTCAGCATGGTAAATAAATTACAGTGCTGGCAGTTAAGGATTGAGTTTGCATTTTGAAGACCAGCAGCTGTTTATAGACGTAGAGCTGTTCCAAATTGTGAAACTAAAAGATAATTAAGAAACAAGGAACACTGAAACTTTATTAAGATGTATCTCAAGCTTTTCCTTTAATACACCATTGTCTTGTTTCACTGAATAATTGAACATTCACTCTTTGTAAATAGTGCTGGAGGGGCTCAGGGAGGCTGCTGGGAAGATGGTTCTTTTTTAGTACAACAGGAGTAGAGAAGTCTGAAAGAAGTGACATTTCGTTAGGAAAAACAGACCTCAAAAAAGTTTAGAGTGTACTTGAATTTTATAAATATTCTAATACCTGTCAAAATGAGTCAAGACTGTAATGATAGTTGTAGAGAGCTTTGTGAAGTATGCCCAGGGTAATCATTACATTCCTTTGTGCTCCAACTGGACTAGACAGGGCTGTTTTGGCAGACACCCCCTTTAAACTCCCAAG
Source organism: Corvus cornix cornix (assembly GCF_000738735.6). Classification (NCBI taxonomy): domain Eukaryota; kingdom Metazoa; phylum Chordata; class Aves; order Passeriformes; family Corvidae; genus Corvus; species Corvus cornix. The sequence goes on from NC_046347.1 coordinate 9,294,263, forward strand.
CACACTCAAACAGAGACAGCAGGGTTTTATTTTCTGTTCTTACACCCCAGAACAAGTGTTCCATGTGTAGAGAGACTGCTTGGGGCATTCTCAGCATTCTGAGCAAAAGTGGATGAGTCTCAGTGGATTTGTGGTACTTGGCAGTAGGTTTGGTGACAGAATTGATTAATCAGAGGGAATTCCATCATTAAAGCATCCCAGTGATGCATTTAATTTTGTTTTTTTAAAACCTTGCAAGATCTATTTGCCTTAGTGCAAAATGGAGAAAAAGGGCCAACTTGCATCTTGAATTTTGAAAGAGCATTTCTTGCCTCTATAAAATCACAACAGAAATGGGCTTTTAGGGAAAACTATTTTGAATTCTTAAAAACATCACTAGCATCACAGCATTCTTGCAAGACAGAAGTTTGTTCTTTCTCACAAAGTCAGCTACTCAGCAAAATGTGACACTGCTATTAAAGTTAGCGTGCAGCAATCTCTCATTTTACAGGTTTTGGGGAAAGAACAGGGCTTGCTGATAGGCCAGACCTTATTACTGAAGGGTGAACAAGCAGGAGTTATAGTCAAGCACACCTTTACTCTTGATATTTTTGAAAGAGACAGCTCAGTCAGGTTTGTTGGGTTTTTTTTAATGTGACATCTTCAGACCTTATTTAAATACCTTTTAAGTTTCAGTGACTTCACCCAAAAAGTTCCTTTGAGGTTAAAAAAAAATCATAAGTGTAAAGTTTTCGTATAGATCCTGCTGTGGATGTTATCAAAAAAAAAAAAAAAAGACCTTTTTTTTAAAGCAGTAGAAAGACATGTCATGAGAAAGCAGAAGACAGGGAGGAATGTTCTCTTATTACATGGTTTAAATAACCCCTCCATCCTTCAAAAAGTTGGAAACAGAATTTTTGTAGACAAGTTGTGTGTCACCTGATGGTTGTCTTTCTATCTTGAAAATACTTCTATATGTTACAGAAAAATCTGACATGCACTAGAATTTATGGTTTTGCTTGTTTTCTACCAGAGGATATCAATCTCTAGAAACTGCCCAAAATGTTAATTTTCATGTGCTTCTGAAGTGTTTCATAAGAGTAGTTTTGAGGGTATATCTCAGCTTTGGTATTTGTTACACTGAATGATCTGCCTAAATTCAGAGAATGTTCGTGACATCATCTAGGACTGAGAATCTGTATAATTCCCGTGACTGAGCTTCAATAAATGCCTTAAATCACATACATTCCAGAATTTTAAACATTGAATTCGCTGTTTTTGGTTTTCTAGGAAAAAATTCCGAGTTGGAGCTGTCCATGCTATTAATATTAGATGTGGTACCCAGCCAGTGCTGTGATCTGATGCGCATGGACAGCCCTGTGTGTCCATTTGAAATGGCTGGGGAGCTTTGCACTGTGCTGTGGGGTTCAGCTGCAGGGAGCAGGTTCAGGGTGGATGGCTTGGTGTGCAAACTGTGCACACACAAAAAATAAGTGTCCCACAGTTACATTAAATCTGTTTTTATTTTAAAAATCACCACTGAGTCTTCCTCACTGTTTGTAAAAATCGTTTCCATAGGAAATTCTGGGAAAGGTTTATTGCCCTGTGTCACGAGAACGAAAGTCTTCATGGCATCACATTTGAGCAGATCAAAGCTCAGCTGGAAGCTCTGGAGTTAAAGAAAACTTACGTGTTGAACCCTCTGGCCCCTGAGTTCATCCCCCGAGCTCTCCGGCATCAGCACTCAGCCAATCCCACCAAACAGCAGCAGTCACCTCCAAAGGTAAAGTGTTACTGGTGATGGTTCTGTCAGAAACTGGAAGTGAACGTAGAGAAAGAACATAAAAGGTTTATGGAACAAGCTGTTTGTTTTAAAATTGCATCAATGCAATCAGAGGTGAATGCAAATTCCAGAGGGATCCTCAGCATTTTCAAGTGAAACCTCCAGACTTGTATTATCATGAAGTTTTTAGCAGTATAGCTAGGGGTAGTCCAAGCCTTGTTTCCTTATTAAAACACACCTTGGCAGTGTTGCAGTGACCGGAGAACTTCAGCCATGGAACCTCAGGGTTTAGATAAATCAGACGAAACCCTCTGAGCAAGAGCCAATCCCTATCCCAAGCTGTGCTCTGACTGTACCTCAAGAAACATCAGGTTGATACAGAAACTGACAAGGAATAAAGAAGCCAACAAAATAATAGCCAGAAGGGATTTGGTTTGGTCTAAAATCACGTTTAAAATTCAAGGACTTAAGTTACGTAAGATAATTTTTTGATGTAATTAAAAATATGTTGTAAACTGGTTTATTGCATAGATTAGCTCAGTGATAATGTCATTCAGAAGACCAAATTTCATTAGCATCAAGAGGGCAGAGAGATAAAATTACCTCTGAGTGGTAATTTCATCAGCTCTTTTAATAAAAGCAGGTGAAGAAGTGATGAAAATACATAGCTTCCTTCGGATGGTAAAGAACAACACTAAATTTTAGAGCTTTCTTGGGGGATAATATATTAGTAATGAATTCTATTTTAATAGTTCTTTGTAGTTTATATCAAAATCATTTGGGTTGTAGTTTAATTAAACTGTGTTTAGAAGTGGAGCTGAAATGCAGGTTGTCAGCTTTGTGATGAACTCAGTGTACAGGAAGGAAGAACTGCATGTATTTCCCATAGCTTTGCATTTTTGTTCCAGGCTGTATCATTGAAATGAAATTTTTACGACAGGTTTTTTTGATACAAAAAGGAAAGCCTTCCCTTTGGCAGTCCTTCCTAAAAGGGAGCTTGTAAGTGAGAACATTTGGTTTCTTCATCAAGATGCATTACTTTCTGAAACAAACACCAGATTTCTAAAGCTTCTAGTCATGTGTCAAAACACTGGGCTTATAGAAAACCAGAAATTACAAAATTGTCTTTTAAAGCCACTGCTGCACTCTCGTTTTTCATGAGCTCTTCAGTCTTTTCCTTAATAATAGAGCATCATTATTAATACTTCTAGTTTCCTAAATGAAAAAAAAAAAGTATTTGAAAATGTAGGTATAGTACACGTTAAAAAAAGGGGAGTGAGTGTTGGGGAGAGTCTTGTAAGTAGAAAGCTCTGTTTATTTTTCTTTAGTTTGTTGGCAAACTAAGCCCTTGTGCTGTTCAGATTGCCAGTGCTGTGTTTTCAGCTTGAGATGTGAAGTGTTTAAACCACCTATATCATAAGTCTAAATAAAATCTTCCCTCTGAATGCCATTGAGAGGTAGTGAGTGTGTGCAGTAACAGCAGAGCAGTGAGCAGGTAATAATCAAATACACTGAGAATACGGCTGGGATCAGGGATACATTTCCCTTTGCTTGAGTTTTGAAAGCAGATGGTTGGTTTTGCTTATTTTAGACATCCTAGTACAGTATTTAACATTAAAAATGAAGGATTAGAACCTAGCAAAAAAATAAGAACAGTCTCCAGTACCATGTTTTGTGGTGAGTTTATGGACCTTGTGCAAGGCAGGGCTTGTCTTTCACATGTGATTTTGTACAAACAGCACCTTCTTATTCAGCAGAATTGCTCCTGGATTTATGTAGGGACATTAAAAACCTCTTTGCTGTTTATATTTTAAAGAAGGAAATACGTTTCAGTCTTCTCTGTCTGAGAGGCAAACAGCCAGCATGGAACTGTGTGAGGGCATTGCCTTCTCCTGTGTTTGTGTGGCTTGGCTGGGCATGGGAGTGAGGCAGGAATGTCGGAGTTGGATGGGGGCAGCCTTTATTAAAGGTGATGATGTGGAAAGGGAAAGTTTCCAGAACTCGGAGCTTCCCTCAGGGTAGTTCACGTACAGTAAACTAAGCTCTGAGTTTACAACTTTCCTACCTCCCACTTGCTGCCTGCCAGCTTTTGGTCTGGATTCAGGCACTTAAATCAGGATGCATCATCATCCCAGACATTTCCTGCAGTCAGTGAGGACCACAGGTTGGAATAAATCTCTCCAGAACTCTCTACTCCCGTTTGTTGACTAAAGGGGGATCCAAGGAATGATGAAGCTGTTGACTGCCTCACCCAAATCTTGGGTGCAGTCACCCAAATCTTGGTCTGGGCTTCCTCTGAGTGCCTTTATGTCATGTGGATTTTTATATTCCAAAGGTAGAGTGAATTTTTAGAGGAAACTGAGTGTATTTGTGCTCCAGTGGTGTCAGTCACCATCAGTTCTAGGGTAGGTTTAGGTATTTGGAGATGGGTGGGGACATGAGCCTTGGTGTGAAAATCTTTGAGAAATGGTAACAATTGAGTTAGTAACAGACTATTAAAAAATCATTGAACTGTCAAAACTGTGAAGAGAAAAAGAAAAAAGAAAGGCAGCAACTCCCTTCCCCAACTTCGAGGTGGCCCCAGTTGACTTTCATTTACCAATCTCATACAGGGACGTGCTGAAGCTCCCACTGAGAGGACAGCTCCTCTTACAAATTTACGTCATTATTTTCTTACAAACTTACCTCATTATTTGGTATTTCAGTTTTAAAAATATGGCACCTATAAATACAGGTCTGATAGGTTAGAACAGAGGTTTGTCAGACTTCTGCACATGCTGCTTGCCTCTGACATTGTAACAGATACAGAAATGCTGTGTGCTGTCCATGAGTGATTAAGGCTGTAGCTCCTCCACGTTTTTAGATTGGATCCTTCTCTGTTGAATAAACAGGCTTCCTTTGTGTAAGTGCTGCAATGAAAAGCAATTATTATTTTATTTTTCCGTAATTCATTTTTCAAATGAGAGGAAAATTTGGAGACCAGTTCTTTAATCTGGTTTATGCATGAGTCAACATTGTCAAACAACCTGTCTTTGTACCCTGACTAATTTGCTCGGAGTGCTGGAAAACTGCCTAGGCTTATCTCCTGGGCAAGAAAAGTTTTGCAGCATCAAAGCGTTTTTAGATTTATTTTAAATTTGTGAACATACTTAGGTCCTGATTAAGTATTTCTGTGCTGCAAAGGACTTGAGAGCATACTGGCAATGGAATATGTGCTCACAGTTTATGAGTATTAACTAATTAATTGATGCTGCAAACTCATGAGAAAGTAGTAGGGATAACTCAGGTCTGTTAAAATCCTTTTCTAACGTACAGTTCACCAAGGAAGAACAGTTTCCCTGGAGCACTGGGGTTCTTTACTCTCCTGTATTGTACTTCTGGGGAGCAGTCACAGAGGAACCACAGCCCAGAAGCTGATAAATGAGATGGGGCAGGGAGACAAATGTCTAATGGGGCTGGGTGAGCAACTGAGTAAAACTGGGGGCAGCTCCTTTGTCTCCAGTGTTTTTCAGCTGGAACCCGGAGCAGAAAATGGATCATTCTTCTACTAAAGCTGCTATGGCAGAGGAGTACTGAGGGTTACATTGGTACTGGGTGCTGCTCCTGAAAGATGTGGGACAGTGGGAAATAAAATGGTGGGAAAAGAAAATCAAAATATCTGCTGTAACTTTCTTTGCATCTGAAAATAGACTTTGGGAGAGAGTTTTCCCAGAGGGAGTTGTAATGACCCACTGGTTAATTGATTTAGTGGTGTTTTATGTCCAGCTTTGTGAATTCATAGTCAGGTGGTGGAACTGGATGGCTGAATGTGTCAGAATAAACTGTTGGGCTGACTCCTTTCAAACTCTGTTTTATGTTTAATTATCATGTTCACTTGAAATAAAAAGCTTTGGTTTGTATAAGAATGCAAAGATCACTATTACTGGGTTTTTTCCTTTAAAGGGCAAGGTCCATCATCACAACCAGAATGACCATTTCCCACCTGATGGAATTGGTAAGTGCCTCTGCAGTTCCTGGGGGAATTCCCAAGCCCAGTGAAGCTGACAGTAGTTTGATATACATTGAGTATCTGGTCTCTTCTCTGTTTGAAAGGCATTTACTTGTTGTTTGCATGTGGGAATCAGATCACAAACTGTTAAGTGGACATTTGATATTTCCAAGGCTCTCACTTTATAGGTGGTGTGTGCACTGACTTTGGAGCCTTAACACAAACATAGTTGTTGGCCTTTGAAAAATGGCTGTGTTTGAAATTCATTGTTGCAACCCTGTACCAGTGTATTTGCACTAAGAGGGTTTGGAGATTATTTTGCATGCACTGTTTTCTGAGGTACTTTGAAGGTAAACTGTGCTGTCATATAGCCAGATACTCCTGATCATACCTTTGCAAGGTAGCATGCAACAGCTGAATAATTTTGTTATTAATTTGAAAAAGTATTAGTTTACAGCTTTTCTTCCCTGCTAGAAAAGCAGGGTTATTTTAGTTTTTGATGCAGTGCTTAACAGCCACTCTGACTGTAAGCATATTTAATTGGTTTGGGACATTCTTTCATTAATGCACTTACCAGCTGCCTGTTTCTCTGTATCTCAGCTCGTATTTTCTGCCTCTTCAGATTTTTGAAATGGAATACAGGATTTGATTAATGCTTTCTGTTAGTGTACCAGACCTATGCTGTTAGAGAGTTGCACACATACATTATAAAGATAGATGCTGTTAGGATGAAAAAAACCCAAAGAAATGGTCATCTTCATGTTCTTTTTGTGTATATATCTTCTTTTTTTGTATGTATGTATCTTTTATTTTTATTTTCAGTTCAGCCCAATCCTTCTGTTCTAATTGGAAATCCTATCCGAGCATATACTCCTCCCCCTCCTCCTCTGGGACCTCACCCCAATCTGGGGAAATCTCCAAGTCCTGTTCAAAGGATAGATCCACACACTGGGACAAGTATTCTATATGTACCTGCTGTCTATGGAGGAAATATGGTCATGTCTGTGCCTTTGCCTGTAAGAATTCATTTTCTGTTTCTCCCCCGTCCCCACCTCAGTTATTGTATGCACATGAATGTATGGCAAAATCAGATAGTGAATTTTTTGCAGGTTTTTTTCAGCACTCCAAATCTGTGGGCATTGCTGGCTTTAGGAGTGACAGTGCAGAGGACCACCAGAAAATATGGACCTGAAAGCTTTGCTCCCACAAATAACTCCAGGCAGGCTAAAAGCAATTTCATGTTCATGTAATTTGGTGTGTTTTAGGCACACCAGTGGAATCTGTCTCATCTGACTTGAGACACCTGCCTCTGAATTATTTGCCTGGTTCAGTTCTTAATCATTGGAGAGACCTCAGTGATTCACACCAAGTTTGTTTCTCTTTATTGGCTTCACACAGTCTAAATTACAAGTTTTGGATGTCTGCAGTGCAAGGTGTCTGAAGTGAAGTGATAAGAAAAATAAGCATAATGGGATGTTTTTCCCTTCCAGAACCTCATAGTGAACCAGTTTCCTCTCCAGTCCCTTTCCTTAATGACATTCGGGAACAGAATGAAGATTTCTAATCGGGTCTTTTAGGCTACATTTATGCATGGAATTTTGGATTACAAATAAAACTGTCTCACCAAAATTTGCACACATTAAAGAAGCAGTCTCTGCTTTATTTTTACCCTTCACAGTCACATATTCCAGGAGGAAAATGCATGGAAAGAACAAAGGCTGCAGAAGCTTGTGGAGTAACATGTCTGTGTTGTACACAACTCCTGAAGACCGTGGCAAGGACGTGGAACCCACACATGCATGTGTTTAATTCCATTCATGATGCTAAATGTTGGAATACAGCTAATTTGTTTTTTTCCAGTAATTCTGAGTCCTCTGTTGTAATTGGGGTTATGGATGCTGAATGGGGGACTTGCTGTAGTTTCAGTTTTGTGTCTTAGATCAGCTGGCAGCTGTAAATTGGTTTTCTTTGCTAGGCCAATGAATTTTCCTTTTTCTAAACTTACTAGAAGTCTGCATTTGATGGATAAATTTAAATGCAATGAGAAGGCCAGCAGCTGTAGCTTTGTCACGCTTGCTCACATTATATTAATATCAAACCAAGGTAATTTAAAAAGCTCTGTCTTATTGTTCCAAGGTTAATATATTTTTTATGTGTTTCCAATCAAAAGAAGTTTATTAAAAATAAGTATTTTGAACTTACCTTCCATGAGGATGGATTTTTAAATAATTAAGTGGGAAGACTGAGGTACTAATGAGACTGCTACTTTTGAAAAGAAGCTTGGAGATGATTTGGGGTTGTACAGATGCAATAGTAGCCTAAAGCTGAAGTTCAAAGTGCACATTTCAAGGGCAAATAGTAATTAAAAAAAAATAATTGGATGGAAGTTGTTACACTTGAAACAAGTTGGTACTGAAGTAAAATGTGTTTATGTTCATGGAAGATATAATGATGTCTTTGTTTAATGCAGTTTCCATACCCAAGGTAAAAGCTAGGAGGTTGTTTGCTGCCATCAGTAAAGAATGCTTTGGCAAGCCTGAGTGTTGGGGATGACTTTCCCTACAATCTTCTCTTATTCATATAATTCCCTTCTTTTAATAAATTCCCTACAGGACAAGATTGAACTCACTTGATGCAGAGCTATCTTCCTTAGCATTCCTTTTAGGAATAAAATTGAAACCATTGTAAAATATCCCGACTTTCTACCTGTGTTCAGGAGGTGGATTTTCCTTTGACTCTGCAATACATGAGTCATGTAGCACAGGCACACTGGAGTGTCACTCCCTATCACTGCTCACCTGTGGGTACTCTCTGGGTTCCACCAATAGTCCTGGTAACTTCACTGAGTGTCCTGTGTGTGCAGAGGTGGGCACAGCTGCTCCTTCTGTGGCCCAGAATCACAGCACTGGGTGCTGCAAGGTCTGTTCTTTGGCTTTGAGGCTTCTCTCTCTGTCCCCACCTCTGAGCCACAGCCCAATGCCTCATACGTACCAGGAGAAAAGGCTTTGTATTTGCTTGAACTTCACCCATTTCTATTTAATTAGAGAAGAGATTAATCTGAAGTTTATTAAACTACAGTTTGTCCATCAGTCTTTTCTCTCTGAACTTCAAAACTACTGAAACGAGAATGGGTTTTGATAGAAGATTTTTGCCCAGGGTTCTCCTTGAAAATCTCTGCCCCTTGTTTTGCCTACCCTTATAGCTCTCCCTTTCCAGCACCAGCTGTAGTGTGTGTGTCAGGTCATCTGATGCATGAAAAACTCTTGTCACTGACCTAACATCAGTGCACTCATTATCACAGCCTTTAATTTAATGTACCTTAACAGATCACATCTCTCTTTTCTTTTTTTTTTAATTTTATTTTTTTTTACCTCTTAGGTACCATGGACGGGGTATCAGGGTAGGTTTGCAGTCGACCCTCGACTCATTACTCATCAAGCAGCTATGGCATATAACATGAACCTGTTACAGGCACATGGGCGAGGGTCCCCGATCCCGTATGGCCTGGGACACCACTCTCCTGTTAGCATAGGACAGCAGCAGCTCCTGCACCAGGACAAGGAGCAGCACGAACAAACTCGAAATGGTTAGTGCTTGAAATGGCACTTGAAACTGCTCTGCTTTGGGGAGAGTTTGTGCTTGAAATAGGGTGTTGTGGAAAGGACTTTCTTTCCTCCATCCTCTCTATCTGTGGCACTTTCCTCCCTTATAGAGGGATCCCCAGATTGGAGAAATAACCTGGGATTTGCCATTTCAAATAGAATGACTGAGATATTGTGAGATTCAGAAGGAATGGGAGTTGGGGAGGGGTGTTGAGGGTGTAATTGTTCCATCTCCCTTCTGCAGTAGTGCTGATGTTATTTGCAATTAAGTTGGAAGAACTACTTAGTGATGATTAATGAACAGAGTGCAGAGATTAAAGGGAAGGTGTTATTTAGGTAAATGACACTAAATGTCTGTGATGCTGTAAATGCCATACTAATAAGTCAATTTTCCTGTGTCTGGGGGAAAAAAAATCACAAAATAATAATTCTTCTATTGAAACTAAATAATTTTGTAAATGTTTTTAGGTAAAAGTGAAAACACTGCTGGACCTGAAATCAGTAAAATTCGAACACCTGAGAAGAAACCTCTGGAATCCAAGCAGGTAGGTTTCTCTTGTATGGGTTTCTGGTTTGTTTTGTTTGTTTATTTGTTGGGGATTTGGGTGTTTTTGTTTGTTTGTTTTTTCATACTCTCTCTTAAAGAATTTAGTCATTACTGAAATGGTTTTGTTTTTCTTTCAATGCGAATTTACAAAACTTTTTATTCTCCTTTTGTAGGTTGATTTAGAAGCAAATCCTCAACAGAGAAGCCCAGAGTCCCGTTCCAGTGTTGGTTACCCCAATGCTAAATTCCATCGCAAAGACAACCCCAACCCCAGGCAGCTGAACCTGCACCTGACCCCACCCCACTCCCAGTTTGCAGTTCCCAACCGCCACTTCCAGCACCTCTCCCAGATTCCGAGGCAGCCGTACCCTCTGCAGCAGCAGCAGCAGCAGCAGCAGCAAAACCTTTTAAGTCAACAGCAAAATCACTTGCCTGAACAGCCCAACCAAATGCCACCCCAACAGAGCCAGGTAGTTCAGCAGCATAATCACTTGAATCAGCAGCCTCCACCACCTTCGCAGCTTTCCCCTGCTTTCCAGGCAGGCCCCAGCCAGTCCTTTTTTAATAATCCCATTCCCCACCGACCACATTCTCCTGCTGTAGATGCTGTGATTTCAGAACAACACCCCCCACCTCTGTTACAAGAAGTCAGTAATCCTTTGAGGCCTATTGCACAGCACAACCCAGTTCTGCCAACCCACTTGAACAACTTCATTGAAGAGAATCCGTCAGGAATGCCCTTAGGGGACACTTTAGGTAGGTGACTTTTCTTTATTTAAATTCAGAGTGTGCGATTATAACTACATTGAATTGAAAATGAAGGAGGTATTTACCTTTTTCAGGCATATTGCTCTGAATTGGGTCATTGTTGGGTTAGTTTCCATAAGTAATGTCATTGAGCATAATTTGCTGCTTGAGGCATGTTTGAATATTCAGCACTTTATTAGAAGATTTATGTTTATATGATTTTCCATATGATTTAAATAACCAGGTTATGCACTGCAATGCAGTTAGTCTATAATAGACCCTGGAATAAACTGTATAAAAAGTATTCTTTTTTTTTTTTTTCTGACATAAAGATCTTTAAAAAGGGGCATTAGATAAAATTTTTTTTCAAAACTATTTTTATAGATCGTATGCATGGAAATGTAGCTTTGGAAACAATAAGGCAGCAACAACAAGCCAGGTTACAGCAATGGAATGAACATAATGCCTATCTCAGTCAAGGCACTATTCCATATCAACACCATCACCATCCTCATCTACCACATCTTCCTCAGCAACCAATTGGATTACATCAGCAGCAGCAAGTTAGGGCAAACTGGAAACTTGCCAGTAATACAGAAGATGAAACAGAGGCAACATATTCAAGGTATTTGTTTACTGAGTCATCAGAGCTTGTGTAAAATTGAGCAGTGGGCACCTATCTGTAACACTGTGATCAAGTGCAAGGCACTTAAAGGTATTGCTTTTTGCTGCTGTTATTATGAAGGTTAAAATAGTTGACAGGCTGACTTACAACTATGCTTTTATTATGTGTTATGCTTTATTCTGCTAGTATATTGGGTAGTAAAGCTGTAGTGGAAAAATATTTTTATGGAGCTTTTCAGTGCTGTATTTATGGAATAAGGAATGGATAGAGAGTAACAACCTTGGGTTTTTATGAAAGAGGTGTCTGAGTGTAGTTAAGGCCTATTTAAGTTGTAAATTCTTCAGTTTGAAGTAGCAGTCTGAGATCTGTGTGTTTGAAAATAAACAAACCAGTCCCTCCCCAAACACTGCTCCCCAGTGAAACCTCAACTTTTCTTCCTTTTTAAAAACCCTTTGCTTTTAAAAGCAGATTTAAATTTTAAAATGCTTGTATTTGAGATGGAGCTTTAGGGGGCAAGAAAGGAAGCTGTTGAACATCAAAAGAAAAATGGTTCCAGTGGTCATCAACTTTAATCATGTGTATTGTAAAGGCTGGATTTTTAAATTGCCTCTGTTTACTGTCATCTCCCACTATGCTTTCTTTTCCATCTGGTTTGTTATAGCCATGGTAAAGCATCTAAATGCCTTCTTAGCTGACTCTTTGAAGTGCTGCATTGAATGTTCTTGACGTTTTGAAGAAGTTCGGAAGTATATTGCGCAAATGAGGGGAGTCCCTGATTGTTCTGGCTTTTACCTTGAAAGGGGTTAAAATTTTCTTTTAACTATGTGAACTTTTTACTTTGTGTAGTAAAGCAGGAAATCCTTACCTTTAGTTGTCTCTTAAGAGATAACAAAAAATTGATTCTTCTGACTGAAAAGAAAATCTCAAGAGTTATTAAAACTTTGAGATGATTCAGGTGAGTATTTCATCCAATTAATCCTCTTGTGCCTAATTTCTGATTGCTCAGTCACATCCTTTGAAGTTAGGGTCAGTAAGTGCAAAGATAAGAATATTTAAATTCAGTGTTCTGTGCTCTGAGTTTTCTACATCTCAAAAAGAGCGAGATTTCAGCAAAACTTTTTTTTTTGTTTCCCCCCCCTTTTCTTGATACATTTATTCTGCCAATGCAGATTCCAGGACTTGCTCCGAGAGCTGTCACACCGCGATCCAAGTGAGAGTCGGGACGTAGCCGAAATGCCACCCCCCCAGTCGAGACTGTTGCAATACAGACAAGTCCAGCCCCGAAGCCCACCAGCACTCCCTTCTCCTTCCTGCAACTCCAACCACAGCGCCCACTTCCCCAACTTCACTGAGAACAGCAGAGACATTGAACTGCCCACTAACCCAGCATTTCAGCAGCATTTACCCCAAATGTACAACCCCCCTTTCTCAATGCCATCCGAACACATAACCCCATCTCCCTTGAAATACCTGCAACCTGATGGATCCTGGACTTACGCTAACCTACAGCAGAATCACCTCCTGGGGCAGGGCTTTCACTATGGAATACCTCCACTGCCCCACAGGTCGCAGCAAAGCCCTTTTTTACAAATCCAGAATCATCAGCACGCAGTCGGTCAGGAGCCATTTCATCCACTCACATCTCGAGCAGTTTCTGCTTCTTCGCTCCACAGCTTAGAAGAGGTGGGTATTCTTGTCTGCTCTGCACTTGTCCTGTTGTTTTAATATCAAATTATGTTGTGAAGTGGTCATGAGTGCAAAACACCTCACACATTAAAAGCTCACACTGGGAATTTCTGTGAGGTGGAATCGTTCTCTGCGTCTTTGCTGTTCACCGTGAGCAGATCTGTGGTTCTTGTCACTGCAGGTGTAAGGTTTTCTCTGCTAAATGGGAAACCTTGGCTTTTGGAATGTTACTCAGAGTTTTTGTGCAGTCACTGCTCTGTGTCTGCATGTCATTTATCTGCAGTGACAATCCACCACAGCCCAGGTGGAAGCTCAGGAGAGGACTCTGGACAGTCAGGTGGAATGACCCAGCCAGTTGACTCAGTACTGAGCTGCGAATGTGGTTGAGTTACTGCTCATAGGAGACCAGAGCTGTACAGCTGTTCCAACATGGTCCAAAAGCTGATGTCATTAATCCCACCCTGCCTGCACTAATTTGGTACAAAGCCATCCTGTGTATTTTAGGGGCTGTGTGTTGGAAATCAGAGACATCCAGCTGTGCTCCCTGAGGCTGGCTCCAGCACACACCCTGCCACAGCTGGCTCTGTCTCTTTTCACCTTCTCTTGTCCTGGACTCTAAGGGGGTTTGTTATGGGATGCAGACTGTGCAAGCAGTCCTGCTAGGACAGGTCATGTTTTGAACAGGAGGTTTTATTCCCTATTGGAATCTGAGGTGCTAAAGAGTGTATGATGTGTAAACATGGAATATGCTGGAGCCAGGTCGCGTTCCAGGAATCTGAGAATTAATATTCTCACTTACTGCATGTAATCCAATATTTGTACATAAGTGGCTTGTTCTGTGATGCATTTCTGTTTAGGTTTTTACAGAAGCTGGGCAGGGAGCTCTGCTCATCGCTGTCTCACACAATACATATTTAATTTGTCTTTCAACTTCTGAAAACAGAAAATATTTAGTTTATGAGAAAAATAACTAAAATTGAATTCCAGTGCATTTTACAAATTTCTCTCTTACACAGATCCAGAGAGGTTAATGGAGTCCTCAGGCCCAGCCAGAGCTGTAGTAAGGTTTGGGTTTATAGACATTTAGAAATTTGATGTCTCAGTCCATTAAGTCATACCACCCTATATAAAATGTAATACTTTGTGACAACAGTTAATGCTGTCAGTACAGCGGGACGTAGGAACAATGGTTTTTCAGCAGTAATAAACCAATAAATATTCCTATAGAGCTTGTGACAGCTCCTGCTATCTGAAGACAAATAGAGTGAGCCTTTATGTAATTAGTGCAAATTCAGTTTAGTTCTTATTTCTTCTTCCTTTCAAAATATGTGACAGAACTGCCAAATACAGTAAAAGTGTTACAAGAAAGAGACTTGCTTACAAACTTTCCAAAACTGCTGGTCCAGCTGGTAGGTAGGACTGAATGCACAAAGAAATCAATATGGGGTTTTAGGTGTATTTTTAACAGACATCCCTCAGACAAGGCACTTGTCAGGGCAGTTTTCTTGACTTTTGATATCCTTACTAAACTGTTTCCTCAACCACTATTTATAAAGCTGTTAATTGACTTGATACTTGAAAGCTTTTGCATGTGTTTAGTCAGACCAGATCTGAACTGCACATCAGAGGGAATACTGGAGTTATTCTGTCTGGTCCTGTACTTGCAAGTGTCCAGAACTTTGATAAATTCCTGCTTGCTTACCAAAATAGCCCTTTTACATTCAATAAATGTATACTTTTGGGGTTGATTTGGGCAGTAATTTATGAATTTTTTTTGGTTTGTTTTGTTTTTGTTGTTGTTGAAGAATTTCCTTAGGGGAATGGATTGTCAGGATATCCAAGTGTTGATCCCCTGATTGTGGCGACTGAAATAAGATGTAACAGTTTCCTTTCTTGCACTTTTTTCCTGTGTCTATTTGTTGGAGATGATATAATAACAATGTTGGGACTCTGCAAGCAAGTTACTTGATGTTTGTTTAGCTGATTTCTTGAGACATTTCATTAGGATGGTTCTTTTTCCCTTTACCAAGTCTAGATTTACCTGTATGACTTTTCTGTTATTAGTGCTCTTGTTAGTCAGTGCAGATGGGAGTAAATAGTGTATTTATTGTTAAAAATAAACTGTGATACAACAGACTTGCTTTGAATCTTGAGAAAGCTTAGAGAGCCCTTAAATCTGAACTGTTGAAGCCCACAGGTTAATTAATGGAGTTCCTGCCATTTTCATCTACATGATCTACAGAGTTATGGAAGCAAGTAATTTCTGTGGTTTCAGATAAAATTCTCTGCATTATTTCTCCCGAGGGCACTCGCTTCTCCAGAGCATTTGTTTTGTATGTGCAAAATCCAGTATACAAATGTATCCTGCTTCCCCAGATCCTGGTATACAAGTCACTAATTTATCCTTTGGAAAAGGAAAAGCCATTTTATTCCTGACTACATTGTAAGAACATTTTTTCTTGCTCTTGTGTATTTCTGTGCTTCCTTTGCCTCATCTGTAAATGCTGGGTATCTTCCTCCTCATTGTGTGATCCATAGCCCACGTAGAAGTGTGAGATATAAAGGTGTAAAGGTTGATAAGAATTAAGAAATTTCAGTTGATGTACTTTGCGCTTCCTTTAAAATTCTGTATTTCATGTGATCAAAATATGTTATCAGTGACTGCAGTATACAGCATACAACTTGAAATGTATTAGACTTTTTTCCTAAATGCAAAGGATTTTTTTTTTTTTTGGTTAAACATTTCAGAGAAAAAGTTGAATAGGGAAATGGTATTTGGTACATGCAGTTGAATCAAAAGAGCAAAGGGCTATTTTATGGTTTGGTGTTTTTTGTTCACAGTATGAACCAAGAGGACCAGGCAGGCCGTTGTACCAAAGAAGAATTTCCTCTAGTTCAGTCCAGGCTTGTTCTGAAGAATTAAGCACTCCTCAAGACAGTCTTGGTCAGTGTAAAGAGCTTCAGGACCACAGTAACCAGTCGTCGTTCAACTACTCCTCCCCTGAGTTGTGGGTGAACTCCTCCTCCTCTGCCCCATACCCAAACATTCCATGCAACGGAGCCAGCAGAGCCGTTCCCCCCCGGGAGCTCTTAGGTGGGTACAGCTGCAGCTGCTTCTCTCTGCAGTGACCAGGGCTGAGGGACAGGCTTGCCTGTGGATTTCTTCCCACCCAGTGTTTTCTGCCAGTTCTTTAATTCCCAAAACCAATTTAAGCAAAGATTTTGAAGTATTCATTGTTTCAGTAGTTAAAGGTTTGCTTGAAAAACCTATTTTAATGTGCCACCTTGTTAACATCCTGTTCTTCATCTAGAAAAGCAATGCTGCTTCTTAGTCTTCTCCAAAAGTTCCAGTAAACCCAGATAGTCTCTTACAGTGGCTTCGAGTGCAGCAGACTTTGTGCTGGAGGGAACTAAGGTGACTGGTGGGATTTATTTGCAAGATAGATTATTTATTTCCAGAATCAGTGATATTTTGTGTTGGTATTACAGTCTGGGGGAGCAGCACATAAACTGAATTAGTGCTCTCAGCATTTCTCTAGTAAATTCTGGTACTTCATCAAAGGAGTGATGAGTTTAAATTCTCTCTCACCGTGGAAGAATCTCAGTGGAATGTGGCTTCCCTGGTGGTAGCAGCAGTGCTGATTGATTGAGCAGACAGAAACTAAATTAACTTTTCGAGATGGAAAAAAAGCTGCAAAGAGAGAGCTGGAGCAGTGCAACTATTATTCTCTTCTTCTGTTCTCCATATTTCTTGTGTTTATGAAAAACAAAATTACCAGGGTAGTACAGTTTCTTCCCTGTGATTTTGTTTTAAGAATCTCCAGTGGTAATTTAAAAACAAAATAATTAAAACTGCAAACAGTATTCCAGCGTGGATATTAAAACCACTTAATAATGTGGAAAAATATTTATAAGCTGGTTTTATTTGCCTTAAAAGATTTAATTGCTTTTCACCAAACTTTATAAACCTAAAACATCTTGTAATTTCATAGTAATTATGAAGTAGGAACATGCAGTGTAGAATGAATGAAAAAAGCTCTTTATATCAGCGACAGCAGTTAAGAATTAAATTCCTAAGGTGCCTTTTAATTTCCAAAATGTGAAAATGTTATTTTGCAAACCCATATTTATGGCAGCATCTTTCATGCTAAGTTCAAAGCTTCAAGCTCAGGGCACCTCCTTCAATCTATTTCTATTTTTTCTGAACATTAAGGAGCTGAATGCACAGTATTATGTGGCATTCGTCACTGAATTGCTCACACAGAGTTGCTCTCTAAACTCCGTGGTTATCTAAGAGGAGCTCAGGAGCTCTGGCACGTTTATATTGGGATCAGCCAGTCCCACATTTCTTTGCTTTAATGAAAAGCTTGAGAACCCTGTTTGTGAGTAAAGTCCTCGGAGGACAGATGTGTATGTAAAAAGTACCATGTACACACATTTGCTGTCAAATACTAAATTCTAAGTGAAAATACCAAGTTCTCACTGGTAACTGCATTTGCAATGAAATATTTTTTATTGTAGTTAGCATGGTTTCTGTTTGTCAATAAATGTATATGAAACAGAGCCCTGTATCTAATGGTTCATGCAAACACATCTCCATTTTATGGCTGCTGTGCCTTTCCACATCTACAGCTCACTGCCTGTGATCATATTTACAGCCCAGATGTGTTTTATAGAGCTAACGGTTAATGACCAGTAACTGCACCATTACTGTTGGTTTTTATCCATGAAATAAAACCCTGTGAGAATGTGATGCTGTGAAAGTCCTGTGCCTGCATTTGTTGCTTGAGAGGGAGTGACCCTGACTCCAGACTGTTAAAGGACTGATCTCTCCTGTACATCAGGAGTGGCTGTGGCACCAGTGTTGGGTTGGATCAGGATGGATTTATGAAGCACAGGGAGAGCTGCTGTCAATTGCTCGGGGTTGTTCTATGCAGGCACTTCCCAAAATTGCATCTAGGGAGTTTGATATGCATTGCTTTTTCTGCTGATGGAAAGAAAATGATTTAAGTTCTTATTCAAGATGTGTATTTCATATTTTGCCTTCTGTTAGACACCTCTACCACACACAGCTTTCACCTCTGGCCCTGCTTGTCATTACTTGTCTTCTCTTGAGTGCTGTGGTTATTTTGGGAGGTTTTTTGCTCATGTTCTGGGTTGTTTGTTTTTTGTTGAGTCATAGCAACCTTAGCAAAATTGCTTTGCTTGTGTTCTTTCCATATCCATTCTTTTATGGGCTGATTTGGGGTGTTTTTTTTGTTTTTTTTTTTTTTTTGGTTTTGTTTTATTTTTTAGTGCTCTGTAAAAAGCAGAAGCCTGTGTGTGACCTTTCCAGTGAGAAACTTTGTTTTTCTACTTTTGCACTCATTTGGTGGTACATTTTTGTATGTGCACTTTAAAAATAACATTATCTGATTAAAGACTGAAATAATTACAGAATATATCTGTTGCCCAGTTCCTAGACTGTTGCAGATAGAACATAGAACTGTGTTTCAGTCTGGTGTCTCTCTAGCTGTGCAAGACAGCAGAATTCTGCAGACGAAAGTAAGGGACCTCATTAGGATTCAGGAAATTCACGAAAGCAGTTTTATACCTATGGTTTAAAGCACCATTTTTTCTGATAGTTACAGGAGTTGTTAAATGTGGAGCAAGAACATATCAATTAGCAGGAATGCATTCAGCCTGAAATACCAATAATTAGTTGGTTGGCATTCAGGACTCTGATTTGCTGTTGGAGAATGAATTATATATGGTGCTGTAAATTTTAATTTTAGCCTATTAAGCTGTAAAGCAAGAAGAATGAAATACTCTTTGTGCTGTCTCAGTGGATAAAGTGCTTAAATTAGAGTAGATCCCATTTGGAAGCAGCTTCCCTTCAGTGCATCCAGAGAATCCGCTGTGCGGAATTGCAGGTTTGGGGTTATGGCTGTAGGGTACGAACACATGGGGGATGTGTTTAGTAATGTCAGTTTTGTGCTGCTGCTGAATGATCCAAGAGTTGGGAATGAAGTTGGATCACTTCAAGGCCAGGCTGGATGGGGTTTGGAGCAAGCTGGTCTGTGGAAGGTGTCTGTGCCCATGGTAGGGGATGGGACGGGATGAGCTTTAAGATCCCTTCCAACCCAAACCGTTCTGTGATTGTGTCATTCTATAAGCTTCATTTTCAGAGTGACTAAACAGAGCAGATGGGTGGTGTGGGAGGAGGTTACCAAAGGGGTGGTGTCAGCACTGGCTTTGGGCTTACTGCAGGTGGATTGGCTGAGTCAGAGCCATTCATTTGCTCCAACTCTGGTTTCTCCTTCGCAGCTCCACCGAAGGTGGCCAAGCCCCCGGAGGAGCACCTGAAGGCCGAGAACATCCAGCTCTCCAACTCCTTCAACTACAATGTGCTCCAGCACCTGGGCCAGTTCCCCCCTCTGATGCCCAGCAAGCAGCTGGTAGAGTCCAACAGCAGCATCCCCCAGCCTGCGGGCAGCACCAAACCCGTCATGTCCTACGCCAGCGCTCTGCGGGCTCCCCCCAAGCCCAAACCTCCTCCTGAGCAGACAAAAAAGAACAGCGACCCCCTGTCCTTGTTTCAGGAACTTAGCCTAGGTAGTTCATCAGGTAGCAATGGCTTTTACTCCTATTTTAAATAATCAGATTATTTTTTTTAGAGAGAATTTAATTTTTATTTGTGTCAGTAGATCTAAGATAGTTGGGGCTTCACCTGTAGTTGCAAATATTCCCTTTGTTTATATTAGTAAATATATCCTCACTTAATTGCTTTGCTGCTAGACTTGCAACTAATTTTTTTTATTATTATATTCCATTTTTTTGCATTTTTTGATGTGGGTCGGGTTTTCGGAAGCTTTTCTGTAGGAAAACACGTGTTATTTTTTAATTTGTGTAATGTTAATGATATGTTGCATTAAACTAGCAGCTGAGAGATTACCTGTACAACTTGAAAAAAAGAAAAAAAAAGGAAAAAGAAAAAAAAGGAAAAAAAAAGTTTGTCTAAATTGTATTTAAGAAGATTGTAAGTAGCATTTACATTTATTCAATAACATTAGCATACTATGCTGGGTTTCTGTACCAGAAATGGCCAGTTAATGTAAAAATGTATGTTATTTCTGCTTAAATTCATTTAATTTTTTTTTTTAAATAAAGGTGCAGCATCTTCTAAATAATTTCAGTTTTATCAGCTTTTTTGTGAAGGGATGCTGCATTCTCAGACTTTTATAGTTTTAGATTCTATATGATGTGGTATTGTATTTTCCATCCACTGTAGGGTAAAGTAAAGGCGTTCTTTGCAGACACCTATGCCATTGTTTGGAAACATTCAGATAAAAGTATTGGTATACTTTAAAAAAATAATTAAAAAATTGAAAAAAGAAGAAAAAAAGTAACAAAAAACCCAAAAAAACTCTACATTTTATTTTTGGACAAGCTAGTAATATAAGCTTGTTTGAAAAGTTAATTTGATAGGTTTTTTAAATGAATCATGAAGCTGAAAATAAATTTTTAGGTATGTTGGTGCTTAGTAGATTTAATAACTATTTTAAAAAAAATGCGTGAATTTAGTAAAATACTTTTTTGTTTGTTTAATTTTTTTTCCACTATGCATGTGTAAATGTTTGTAATCTGGCTTTTTCCTCCCCTCTTCTCCAGTGGTATAAAGAATTGTGCCGCTTTAACTTTTGGGTTTTTTTTCCGGTAAAACTTTTGGTACATTATTTGATGTTTACATTAAAATGTGACATTATACAAGGAAATTCAGATATTTTGCTAACTGTTTTGTTTGAGGAACATCATTAAAGAAGAGATTTAATGTTTGTCAAAGCTGTATCCAAATTAATCTAAATCTTCTGGGGATCAGAGTGGTTACCAGGTTATTTATCTCCATGAGCTCTGTGAAGTTCTCCATGAACCTGGCCCTTAAGGAATCCAGTCTGAAAAAACTAATTATGGGATATTAAAAAAAAAAAAATTAAAGAAACGTGTGAATGAAAACTCAGATGATAAAATCTTTGTGGATAAAGATTTCTGGTCTTGCACACTGTCCCTGCTTTGTGGCCGGGGAGCTCCAGAGGGGTTGTAGAGTTTCTCCTTTACTTCTCCTTAGTCCTCCTTTTAAACTTGAAGTAACTTTAAATCTGGCAAGGTGTAGTTCAGAATTCCTCCACTTAATTACCTGTGAGAATTGAAATTTTAGAGCTGTGTGGGGGTGTTTTCAGATTTTTGCAGCTGTCCATGGGACACCTTACAGGGGAGCAGTGGCTGCTGCTCTGTTCAATCAGATTTTTTCTCTGGTTACAATCAGTCAGGTTTATTTTTTTGCATTTGAATTCATGTGGTAAGACAAGGGTCATTATGTAATGGGGTTGATTTTAGCTCAGTACACTGCAGAGGTTTGCATATAAATTTTTTATTATAATTCTTTGCTGGGTTATGTTTCAGAAACTTACCTGAAAACCTTTTTCCTTCTTTTTACTGTAAAGCAAAGCCCGTGTAACTCATTAATTTATTTCCTAATGTTATACCAAACAAACAATGCTGGGGAGGGGACAGCCCCTGCCAAGTTCTGCTCAGCACTTCAGCACAGGGCATTGAACCCAGACGACCCAAAAATGAGGAGAGGCCAAATTCTGCAACCTTGACTCAAGCAAAACTGCTGTTAAATGGGTTTTTTGCCAAGCTGCTGGCTGCAGGAATCAGTCTGTGGGAAATTTGCCTGCAGGGGCTGGGCAGGGGCCCAGTGGAGTTTGCCTCAGATTTGGTGTTTTGGCAGAACTGTCAGTTCTCCTCCATGGATCTGTGTCCTGAGCACTGCTCTGTGCAGAGTCCTGGGAGAGAGCAGAGGTGGGGGTCCAGTGGAGAGAGGAGAGAGTTGGGGATCCAACAGAGAGGGGAGCAGGACTGGCAGAGCTGAGGTGGGGATCCAAGGGAGGGAGGAGCAGAGGTTGGGGATACAATGCACTTCACGTCCCCGAGTCAGGATTTTGTAATTTCAGGGGTTTCAAAGTCACTCAGTTCTGTGGAGCAGCCTTTTGATTCTGTTCACCAATTAATATTGAATATTAAACTAATAAACATCACTTGTTAATTTACTGCTATCTGTCAATCAGTTAAGGGGAGATGGTTGCATCTCACCACACTTTATTCTGTTTTGCACTGGTATTTTATCTACACTGAAAATATTACAGATAAAAACCCATTTTCTCTCTGACTTAGAATTTCAATTTTTTAACTTTATGAAAACCCCAGCTGGTTTTGGTGCTAAATTTTCATAAGTGCTCTCACCCAGGAATTTGAGGATGATATGATAGAGATGATCTGATTTAACAGCTTTGTCATGAATCATTTGGATTTCTGAGAGTTAGTTTTTTTCCAAAAGATTTTTTTTTTTTTTTTAATGTCTTGTCTAGCCATTGTATGTCACATATACAGCCCTGAGTGAGATCTTTGGTTTTTGGAGCAAATTATCCAATGTTTATTGAAGTCATGTTTAGAAAACCCCAAAACTGTATTTTAAACTCTCCTAGGGCTTGAATAAAACTCTAATTAAAATGAAATTAAGCCTTACAGATGGCTCCAGTGGGCACTGCTCAGGCTGCACTGTAAATATGGACCTGTTGCAATTACAGCAAAAATTCAAAATTGACTTTGTGTAAATTATCTCAATTTGAGGGAGATGAGTGGAAGCTGGGGCATATGCACCAACTGGGCATTTGGCTCCTTGACTTTTTATGCTTCAGTTAGTGCCAAATCCCATGCCCCTTGTCCAGGAATAATCTGCCATTGTTGTCCGTGGAAAATTTAAATGACAGATCTAAATTTAGTAAGCTTGTATTTAATATAAAGGATAATTTCTGGGTTTGTTTTCTTTAATTCCAGTTTTTCATGAGAAAAATCCGGATGCCTCATGGCAGGTTGTCAGTGTGATGATAAGAGCTAATGAAGAATGAAGGGAAATATCTAAAAAAAAAATTATTTGGATTCTAAAAAAAAATATTTTTTTTTTACAATTCAAATAGAGCCTCCACCCTTTAAAAAGCCACTTAGTGGCAGCTGGGAGGTTTTTCTGTGTGTATTTGAAGACTGAATTCTTACGAAACTGCGAGCTTTCCACTTGGCCATCCTAGGTCAGGAGCAGCCGGAGGTAATGCCGCTCTGCTGTGAGCACAGCCTGACTTGGAGCTGGATTTTGAGGTAACATTCACACCTCCTGACGCTCTAGGACCTGCCTGTGGTGTCCTGGCTCATCTGGGTTATGGTGTGGGACACGGATGTGCTTGTGCACAGCCTGGATTGCTCCTGGCCCTGGTCCTGCAGCTGCCAGCCTGTCCTGAAGGACCCGGCAGGCTCAGGCAGAGGTTTTGTGGCACATCCCTGTCTCTCTTCGTTAGTGCTCTGGGTGCTGGGGGCCCCTCCATGGTGTGCTGGTGTCCTCTGCTACTCCCTGAAGTGCAGTGGGTGTCCCCAGGATGTGTCTCAGCAGTGCCGAGCTCCTCGGAGCCCAGAGTGGGTTGTAGGGACAGTTCCCTCCATCCCGCTTTGTGGTCACATGGCAGCTTTCGGCGTTTCCACAAGACAGCTCCTAAGTTGCTGTTCTGCATAAAGCTGGCTGGTTAGAACCAAGGTCCCAGCATCCACATTTTCTCCTGGAGGTTGTCATCTAATACAGTTTGTCCTGGATTTTTAATTGTATGGGCTGTGGTGTTGCTGGCCCTTTGCAGGATGTGAGTCCTGCCACTGACTGCTAACAACCCTGTGAGTGCCATTCCCTCCTTTGATTAATTAATACTTTGTTCCCAGATTTGTCAAGTTCAGCTGGTTTTTTTTGCAGAGATCATGCTCTATAAGCAATTCTTTTGCTATGTATGTAGTACCCAGTGCTATAAGTAGCACCAAGAGCAGTGTTTGACCACTCCAAATATTCTTTTTAGACAGAACTCAGGCATATCAGAACCTGCACATTTCCAGGGCAATGAGCCCACGATGCTTCATGCTCTGCCCATATCATCCTTCAACTTACTTGTTTTGTTAGTTTTTAAAGTTTCTAGTTTTCCTAGAAAAACTGCAGACAATTAACTTGTCAAGACAGATGGTGATGATCTATGGTGCCTATAAAAATTTGCACATCGTATTCCTTGACATGAAATATGGGCTATTTCTGTTGGTGTAGCAATACTCGCACGAGTCTCTTTTTGCTGGCTGTGTCAGAGAGCAAGGGCTGAATCCTTCTAAATTTGTTTCTTTCTTCCATTCAAGAGAATTAAAAGGATTTTCAGCAGCAGCAATGGAAATGTCAGTTTTTTGGCAACTTTAGCTGAGAAATGTTGAGGAGCTTTTACCTCATTATGGATTAATAGATGCTTCTGACAAAATTACAGAAAATGCTCTGTGATGTGAATTATCCAAGACTGGTTAAAAGATGTTGTGAGTCCCTTTTCCAGAAGACTTGGCTTCCTGCTGGAGGGTAAATACCTCAACAAGACCAGCTGTAAAGCCATCGAGGTGCTGCCAGTGAGACTGGTGATACTGGGCACGAAGCTGAGCCAGAGCCTGGGGTGCAGCCTTGCCAAACGGAATTGTGCTGCTGGTTCTGTTACATAGAAAATAGTCCAGAAATCTAAGTTTATTCCCTTCTCTGGATTCATTTGTAGAAAGCAGCAAAGCAGCTCAGTGTCTGATGCAGAGTGGGCATGCGTGATGTCTGCATGCCTTGAATTTATGTTCAATAGCTTCAGTGGAGCCTAAGCATCGATCAAGTGTGACAAAGCAACAGCAATCTCATCCTCTACTTCAGTCAAAGTAAAGTTGCGATGCTCTTTTCTTGTCCCTTGGTGACAATGGAAAGGGGAATTGGAATGGATGCTTTTAGAACAGGTCCCACTGCTCTGTGTGTTTTGTGGTACAGAGCAGCCTAATGCTCCTGTAGTTGTTATAAAGTAATGTGGTGTTCCAAGGGGCACTGTCCCACCGTGGACAGTGGAAGCTCGTTTTAAATGAAGTTTAGGCTGAGATTTATTCTCTAACAGTTTCTTCCCATGGTCAGGTTCCTGGCATGTGACTGCGCAGCTGCAGCTCTGGCTCCATGTGAATCCCCAGGGTCCTCCCCAGGGGTGGAAGTCCTGACTTCTGTGTCAGCTGTGTTCCTCAAGAGCTGTCAGGCCCAGGATAGAAAGTGCTCCTTTGCAGCAGGGCCAGGGATCTCATTGCAGAGCGGAAAATTCCCAGATCTTTGGGACTTCCTGGAAATCATTTCCACAGCTGTCAGAGTGAGGAGAAAAAGGTGACAGCCACAAGGAAGTCACAGAGTGGAAAGGGATCAGTGAAAAAAACAAAGTAAATTTGTAAATACCTGTGGCTTTGTAAACTAAGTCAGGGTGATCAAACACCTGAGCATCCTGCATGTGCTGGCACTTTCCAGGTTTGGACTACAGGAGAAATAGGGGTGTGTACCAGGATTTCTGAGTGAAATCCTCTCTCGTGCACCCATCTGTGCTGCCTTGTGTGCTGAGCTCTTCTCTCCCCGCCTGCTGGTGCTGGGCTGTGCCTGCAGTACCTCGTTGCAGATGAAGGGTGTTCAAGAGCTCAGCTTGCTGCTAAACAGGCAGTTTTCTTCTTCAGGGTTGCTTGTCTGACACCTTTTCTGCACATTAAATTCACACAACACAGCATTTAAAAACAAGGGAAGCAGATTCTCTCCATGCCTCACAGCAAATCTTACATAAACAAAAACCTTCACGTCTTCTGTTCCATTGACTGTGATTTAACACTTGGGCTTTGGCAGACTAAAGCAGCCCAAATCTCAGCACTGTGACTTGGGCAGTGCCCTGGGGCACCTCTCTGTGGGTGTCCTGAGCAGGGGACAGGCACTGGTGTTGGATTAGGGAGTGGCAAATGCCCAAGGGGCCCATCACCGAAGGTGTCCGTCGGTCTGGTAGTGGCAGGACCAGCGCTCAGGTTTTCATGGTGGCTGCTGGTGGTTCCTTGTTCTGCAGATTGCTTTGCCTCTCCCTCTCTCTGGTGCATGTTTCCCACTCAGTTCTTTGGCTGTGTCCCAAACCCACGAGGGCTCCTGTTGGATATGTGGCAGCCAGGTTCCCATCCCCATTTGGCTCTGGTGACTCCCTGCTGGTGAGGATGTTTCCTTCACATTTTCATGGTACAGTCCAGAGGTTCTGGTGGCTCTTCCCTGCTATTTGCTCAGCTGAGAGAACGAAAACTGAAACTGGTTACAGCTCCCCTCTCCAACATTATATTCCCTTTCCTTTATGAAGGCCAATTGCTTTTATTAACTCTCTTAAAACACATTATCAGCTCTCTGGCAGAACAAACCTGCTGCAGGAGCAGAGCCCTTCCCACTGTGAGAACCAACGACCAATTTAATGGACAGGTCCCTCTTCAGCAGTTCTTAATATCTGGAAGAAAATGAAGTTATCCACATGCGTCTTCTCAGTCTGACAGGGACCATACAGAGTAGGGAATGATCACAAAGCCTCAGCCTGGAGCAGAAAGAGAATAAAACTCAGTGAATTTTAAGGGCTTTAGGAGGCATCTGGCTGAGCCGCCTGATCTCTGGCTGTGAGTGTAGGATCTTGGTGCCGTGAGCTGTGTGTTTTCTCTGACTCATGAGTAAAGTGAGCCCAGAGAGACTGTAAAACCTTGGATCCAGGCCAAACACCAGCACTCACCAGGAATCTTTCCATTGCCGTCACTGAGACTTGGATGAAGCGGATCAGGAGCGTGCAGGAGATGGGTTTCAGGGTGTGTTTATCTGAAATGTGAATGTCTTACTCTTGAATATCAGGAACAGGGCTAAGCAGCGTCTTAGCTGGCAAAAAGTTGGCCCATCAGGATAAGAACCCACCTAGAAATTACTTTCTCCCAGGAGAGGTGTTGAAAGAGAGGGATGGCACTTCAGAAAAAGTGTGGATGGGTGAAGGGCTTCCCAGGGACACAGGACATGTCACTGCTCAGCATGGGGTGACAAACTCAGCTCCCTGTCCCCAAACCTTGCTTATCTCAACCCATGCCATGTCTGAGGTGATGATGATGATGATTGCTGAGCTGGGAATGCTGTTGTTCCTGCCAGTTGCTCTGCTTAGATTAATCTTTGCTGTGTAGGTTTGGATGTCCCAGCCTGGGGTCAGCCACCCCGGGGGTCACACCGACTACTTCCCTTTTTGTTGTTGCATGTAAAGGATCTCCCTAGAAACTAGCCTCTGTTTTCCTGAACAATGAAAATGCAAATTCAGGATGTCAGCTCTGTACCCAAAAATAAGATTTCAAAACCATTTAGCATTTCAGAGTGGTTCTGTGACAACGTGAAGACTTGCCGTTGTCTCTCATGATGAGAGACAAGCAGAGCTCCTCAGCTCACACTCAGATCTGAGCACCAATGCGTGCTTTATCCCCAAACTTTGTAATATATGTATTTGTAGTGTTTTTCAACTTCTAAGACCTTGAAAAACATTAATGCAACTTCACAAAAGGCTTCTGTTCTTGCTGCCACTCTGCTAGTGGGGAAAATGGAGATGAGCCTGAGTCTGGCTGGGGCTGCTGGGGCTCAGGCCACCCCAACGGAAGGGCCAAGGGCAGCCCCTTGAGCCAGCACTGAATTGCTGGGGAATTTCTCCAAATGTCTGAACATGCCATGATTTCAGACCTCTTCAAATTGACCAGAGATTTTCTGTTAAGAATTCTGGTTTTCTTTAGGATTGTGGACAGCTAAACACAGAGGGAAGGCCACTTCAGTTCCCCTTTCTCCTGATTTTTAAATTACCGGGTGAAAAGAGTACACTGTAAACCATGTACTTTTTCCTGCTTGGGGGGAAAATGCTGAGCAGATTCTGAAAATTGAACTGCAAAAAAACCCAAAAAACAACACCCCACCTCTTGGTGCTGGGGGGACCATGAGGGTGAAAAGGGCTTGGCTGGAGGGCTGGGTGAGCGTGTGAGACTGGGGGACGCCCAGTGCTGCAGATGGTTGGACTGGGGGACTCCCAGCCCCCCCAGTGCTTCAGGCAGCTGTGGCAGAGCCCTGCAGGCTCTCAGCAACAAAGCAGTGCCCGCAGCATCCCCCAGCACTGCCTGGGGTCTGTGCTTCTGCAGCAGCAGCAGCAGCAGCGAGGCACCGGCGGGGTGTTCTCAGGGCTGCCTCTCCCGGCTCTTTCAGGCTGAGTCCTTTCCATCTCGGCAGCTGCCTTGAAGGATTTTTCGTGATATGTAGCTTTATGTACACGTGTGCAGTGTGCAAAGCAGGGTGCTCTTAAAAAGCCACTCCTGGGGAACAAATGAGAGCTCCATGCAGCAAACACCACCCAGCACTGCACTGTTGTCGTGGACCTGGCAGAATCTGATGGGCCAAGTGATTCATCCATCAAAATAATTTTCCAGAAAATCATACTACTGGAAGATTATGCTTTTTATTAAAGGAAAATATCACTCTTCATGTTCAGTACTTCTTGGCTTTGCCATTGAAGTTTAAGCAAAATGAAAGACTCTGTTTTGTGGGGTTTTAAGCTTGATTTAAAACAATGGAACTGCAGGGTGTAAATTTGGAGGGGGGATTTTTATCCCAATGCTACACAAAGTTCTGTTTTGTTTTTATATCAAATGTTAACAGTTTAATAGAAGAGCATAAGGATCTCCAACTTATTCTGGAGACACAAGCTAACCTTTCTGAGGGAAGGAGAGGAGTAATGGCATGAATGGGGACATACGCCCAACTACACCAAACATCTTCTCCATCATAAAGCTGTCTCCGACACAGATTTCCCCTCAACTGCATCAGCACAGGTCAGCCCCAAATTGGCACAGAGCAGTGCCATTCACATACACCCATGGTGGTGTTGAATGGTCTTTCTGCTTTCTTAAAAAAAGAAAAAGAAAAAAAAGAATCAAAAAAGAGAGAAAAAAGAAAGGAAAAAAAGAGAGGAAAAGAAAAAGAAAGCAACAATTGCAATCGAACATGCCTTGGTTCAGTAAAGACTCACATTGTGTAGTGAGACCCAGACATTTTAAAAAATACTAATCTTTTCAGAACACTTTCTGGATTTTTTCATGGGTGCAGGGAACATCAGTGCTCCGGTTCTGCATCCATGCAGGTCTCCCAGGGGTTCTGGGGGAAGCGGGGCAGCGCGATAAGGAGGAGGGCGATGCCACAGACGAAGAGCAGCACAAAGGAGGCGCAGGCACAGGCGAAGGACCAGGAGTAACTGTACTTGATCCAGGCTGTCTCCTTGCTGTCAATCATCCTCTTCACGGATTGTCTCATGACTTCAACAGAGATGATGATGCAGAGACCTGAAGGAAGATAGGAGCAGTGGGTTGAATCAGCTGTCAATTCTTCATCCTTAATTAACTGCTTCATCTGTTGTTTTGCATACAGGAACTGCAGTGAGATTCACAGGTGAGTCACTGACTTCAGTGTTTGAAGGAACCAGTGCTCAGAACTGCCAAGAGCTCTGCCATAACCCAGGTCAGCCACTGACTTGTTGAGCGTGATCTCTTAGGCAGGCTTGGATGGGAAGCTCAAAGAGGGGGAGGAATAATTGCATTCCCTGGGGAGCTTTTTCAGAGGTTGAAGAAGATTTTGTATTGAGGTGACAATTTGCACCCTTGTCTTTCACTCATTGTGGCATGTCAAGGTATTCCTGGCTCATGTAAAAGTGCAGTCTTCATGTGTTTGGGAGACAGTTGAGTATTTTGGGCCTGTTGAGCCATTTTGTTGGTTTGAGGCTTAATAAATGAGACAGAATATTGTGTGTGCCTGGTTCAGACTGGGGTTGGCAGTGAATATACTAGAAGGGAGTGAATGTACTTTTAAAGGGGGTTGGAGAAAATACAGACCAGCTGCTGAGCAGGACGTTCTCACACCACACAGGGACCTGTAGTCTGTGGCCAGGAAGAAAATGCTTTCAGGGCATTTTTAGAAGGGTCTCCCTCCCCCTGGATCTATCTTAAGTTTCTCTGTCTTGTCCTATGAACCAAGTGCAGAAATGCGAGCAGCCCTCCTCGTACCTGCGAAGGTGTAGAACATAGATGCTGGCTTCAGCAGATAATCCCTCTTCTTCCTGAAAGACAGGAGGATGCAGATCGTCCCGATGATTGCAAAGCCAACGCTGAAGATGGCAATGGCTGCAGCTGAAATGCTGTATTCTGCCAAAGGGAAAAAAAACACCAAAAATGATGGTGTGTGCCCATTTTGAGCCCGCTGCCATCAGCTGTGGGGATGTTGCAGCAGCTCACTCTGAAATACGTGCACTCCTGAGGCTGGGGCGAGGTGGCTTTGGTGAATTATTTCCCTCAAGTGAAAACAAGGGCAAGTATTGGCCATGTATCTTTTGAATGTGGAGGGTATAAAATCAGAGCAGGAAGGGGAAAACACTTTCTAAACACCTACTGAGCAAGCTCAGGGCGCCTTTGCTCATCAGCTCACCTGTATGGGGCTGATGGAGTGCCGGGCTGGAGTCCCTTTGGCTCTGCCGTGTAAATGTTTAAAGCCTTGCTGGGCTCCATGCTCTCGTCCCTTACATCACCCCACACTCTGCTCCTGGAGTAAATAGACAGCCCTCTGCTATTTTTATTCCATGCTTTCTGCAGAGCCCTGGCCCGTGCACAGTGCTGATGCTGTCCCAGAGCATGGAGAGCCGAGTGCTCTGTAGGTTCAGCACCCAAGCGGGCCAAGGGTGAAGTGTTTGCACAGGTCATTTTTATTCCTTTTCCTTTACAACAATGATTTCCAGCTGTGAAAACCCAGCTTCTTCAGGGCACAAGATTAAACCTTCCCCAGAACTCCTGGTTTTTGCTAAGCCATGCCCTGGACGCTTCCCCCAGCCCAGCACAGCTCAGTGTCTGGGTGGAGAGGGAGAGTTGCTAATTGAGTAATTCAGGCCTTCATTTGCATGTTGTGTTCGTTTTCAGATTAGTTTAATATTTAACACATGTAGCCATGCATGAACATCACATTGCCTGATGATATTTGCCTTTCAAGCCATTAAAAAAAATATCTCCCAGGCAAAATCATGAAGAATTTTTTTGCCTGTTACTAATTAGCTCCCATCCAAACGAGCTATTTCTGTGAAGAGGAAGAGCAGCTCACTCTTTGTTCTTACTGCTTTTTGTATCTCTGTTTTACTATAATTTTCTAACTGTTTCTCTTTTCCCTGTGTTGGAACGGCCTGAAAGTGTTCATTTCGTTGTAAAATTGTTTGCTGGGCTTCAGATTTTCTTTTTGCCCCAAAGAAAAGAAATTCTTCCTGATTTTTTTTTTTTCTGAAGAAGAAATTCTTCCTGATTTTTTTCTTCATTGCCCTGAAGGCATTGGGTGCATTCTGAAGATCGGGTGGCTGGATCAGACAGCAGATAAGTGAGCAAAAGCAGGTGACTCAAATATATGCTTTTCTATTCAGTTAAAATTCCTGTCTTTCCTGTCTTAGGAAGCTACTCTTTTAGGGAACCTATCTTCAGGGTTTTCCACCATTACAATTTCCACTAGAAGCAAAGCAGATTAATACATGTAATGTAACCATTGGCTCACATTTTCCACAGTAAATACATTGTGTGGCAAACTAGGAAGGAATTTGTCCTCAAAGAGAGGATGAGAAAGAGAGAGGAGCATTTTACGGGAGCCCTCAAAATATTTGGACTTATTAAAAATGTGAAACTTGTCCATGAAAGACTATTTTGCTGTAAACACTGACAGTTCATGTCTTTGTAGGATCCCTGTTCCTTCCATCCATCGATAGCTCTATTTTTTACATGACTTTCATATAAAATCAATATGAAGCATAAAATTCCTAATGGTCTTCAGAGAGCCTCTGCACTTCTTTTCAGGGTCAAGACTCTGCCTGGGCTATGATGTTTTCATTTAGGTTTTATTAATATCTTCCCCTTTGATGGCAAAGGCTCAGTGTCATGGATAGTGCCAATGTTGTGAAGTCATTTTTATGCTGAAAGGACTTCTTGCAGTTTTCCTGCATATTGACACTGTTATATATTTGTCGGACAACTTATGTAAAATCATGTTTATGAGTGTGATCATATATAAAAATAATTGTCCCCAGGAAGCTGGGATTTGACCTTGTCCAGGGCATTTTCCACATTTTTCCCAGCTGATGATGCCTGTTAGAAATTCTGCTGCTTTCAGTGGAACCAGGGCTGAACCCTCATTCTGGGGACCCCTTTCCATTAGATCTTATGTGCCCATCACTTCATCCAACATTAGGAAAATATTCTTCTGTTATCATTCTTACCTTTCTGGGTGGTTACTTCAAATATCTCCGAGGTCTCTCCTGGAGTGAAGTGCTTGAAGTAGGAGCAGTTGTGGTCTGAAAGAGAAAAGAAAATTCAATTTTGTGTGCTTGGAAACCTCTGATATAATGCAGTAGAAGTCAATTAGCTTTTTTTTGATGTACCAAACTTGCGGTGGTTTTGAGGCTCCCTACCCTTGGTGATACCGAGGAACTGGAGTTGGATCTGATTTCCTCAGGAGCAGATGAGGACACCAGGCTCCAGCATGGACAAGGCTGAGGCCCCTCTGATACCTTTTGTATCCCTCTCAGAGCTGATTGCTCTTCTGTTTAAAATACGAATTAGAGATGATTTTTCTCATTCTGTCTTTGGCCATCACGTTTCTTCCTCTCGGTGTTGCAGCATTTCCTGGGGATGTGACCTGCCATGCCAAGAGCTGAGCTGGCAGTTCTCCTCCCTCACCAACCCACCCACAGTGGCATTACCCCATTGGGGTGTGGTGACCTTGGAGTCCAAAAAGGGAGGATGGGGTGTTGTCATCCACCTCTCCCTCCCAGCTCTTCCCTCCTGCAGCTCCCAGATCCCTGTGTAGCAGTTGGGGGGGTTTTGCTGCATGCAGGAGTTTGCTGATATGGGGGTCCCAGAGATGAGGCTGCTGCAATGCAGCAAAGCACATGGTGTTTTACTAAGATAGGGATGCTGAGAGCTTTTTTTTGTCTTTCAGTAAAAAAAGACAAAAGTAAAAAAAGACCAAAGCTTTTTGAAGCCCAAGCAGTTGCCCAGGGAAGGGTAGGCCGTAGGAGCCAAGGGCAAAGAGGCTCTCATGCCAGGCTTTGTCTAAGTTTGATCCCATCAGAGCAGCCTATTAAGGTAATTTGGTAAGACAGCAGAGTTAGATAGAGGGAGCTTTATGAAGTTCCTCTGTCTGGACTTCACATGAGCACAGTGCCAGGTATGGGGTGTTCATAGGGGGGTTGAGAAGTGATCAGGGATCACGACTATGGGGCAGGGGGATATGGGGACGAGGGAGGTTGTTAGCTGAGTCTCTTGATGGCCACGATCCTTTTTCCTCCTCAGCTTGGTGAGGGCCAGCCAGGGGAGCAATGTCACTGCTGTCAGCAGACTCACAAGAGACTTCCAGCCTCAGCCTCCCAGGAGGATGGGGTCTGGTGAGGACCTGCTGACTCGGATCTTTGGCAGCAGCAGGGTAAGGGTGGAGGGTGTTCTTGCTATTTATAACTGATTTAATTGAGGGTTTGAAGGGGTGTGGAGCTGGGAGAACAGTTGCTCACCAGGAATTTGGCTGGAAGGGTGCACTGGTGGAGACATGCTGAGCAGTGCCAGCCCCAACTGTGCCCTTCTGCTGAGCTGGGTTGGGGGGGGACATGCTCAGCACCTGCCCAGCACCTCTTGGGCAGCCAGGGGGGCTCCCAATGGCCCAGGAAATTGAGCCAAGGCTGCCCGAAACACAAAAAATAGGCACCCCTTGGTTAAGGCCAGCGTTGCTTCCATTAAATAATGGAGTTAGCACCAGCTTCCAGAAGATGCTGTGGGGAAGCCTCTCCACATCCAGGCTGAGACAGGCTGCTCCAGCACAGGGGGAAGCCTGAGCCAGGCTGGGTGCAGGACCATGCAGGGACTGCTGTGGGTTTCTGCCTGTGGGCACAGAGAGCATTTCAGTGGTTCGTTACAGCATTAATTCCTCTGGCAGAAGATCCCTGTATTCTACCTGTTGGTTCTTGTGGGTTTTTTCTGTCATGTAAATGGCGGCTGCTGGAGTAAGTGACTCAGGGAGGATTTATTTTCCGTCTCCCAGGAGATAGGTAATTGCAAAGCAGCATTTTTGGGCCTGTTAGTGGAAGATTCCTTTGAGACACTCTTATCTACTTAAGTTTATAAGCTGACTTTTATTTCATCTGCAGATTCTTCTTGCTAGAGACGAGGTTAATGTTTAGCTCTTGCATCTCCTGACCTGTTCTTTATTATCCTTGCAAATGACTGGAAGAAATATATTTGATCTCAGCCTCTGTGACTCTAATCATGAATTTTGAGCCTCAAAGCAGTGGTTGTGTGCCTCCACCAGCAATTCAGTGGTGGCTGAGGCTGAGCATTGTGTCTGGGATGCTTTATTTGGGATTGTTTGGTTTAGCTTTTCATTAATTCTTTAAAGAGCCTGAACTCAAAGGAGTCCCCAAGCATGTGATACAAAGGTGGAGGCATCCAGACTTGGTGTGGTGGGAGCACATAGCTCTGTGTCCACTGCAGGGGAACCAAACCAGCCCAGTCCACCCTCCATTCTCATAAACCTTTCAGAGTTGGACTTGCCTGCAGGAGATGGAGCTGCCTCTGTCCTTTGTGGCCCTTAGCAAAGCTCTGCCAAGGTATGATAAAAGGGGTCATCACCGAGGTGGGTTGGTGTTTTTGGAAAATGTGCTTGTTGTGGGAAAATATAACTAGATTGATTTTGGTGAAATGCTGAATTGTTTTCAGTTCTAAGATGGTTCCATGCTCTGTTGAGCTGGGGATATCTGTTTCAACAAGTGTGTTATTCATCAGAACCAAGGCACTGCAGTGACTCTGGTGCCATCATGAATAAGAGAAAAGCCCATTTATGTCACAGCACATTTCCATAACAGATAGGATTTACACTGGGGTTGATAATGGATGAACATTGTGTGGTAATCTTTTTTCTCTCCACCCCAGTTGCATTATCTCTGCCACGAGGTCACCCCAGCGTGCTGATGGGGACAGTCCAGGGGCTCTGTGGTCGCATGAACTTCAGGGTTGTAATGTGGTTTATCACACTGTCCTCACCCCTCCAAGTCACCCCCTCACAGCCTTCCTGCTCCCTGCCGTTCAGATCCATCGCTCCTGGATGCGGGCATGGGATGCAAGAGAAGTGCAAGCCCACTGAACTGTGGTTGAACCTTGGGGAGATGCAAT
Organism: Corvus cornix cornix; assembly: GCF_000738735.6. Classification (NCBI taxonomy): domain Eukaryota; kingdom Metazoa; phylum Chordata; class Aves; order Passeriformes; family Corvidae; genus Corvus; species Corvus cornix. The sequence goes on from NC_046347.1 coordinate 9,329,408, forward strand.
TTGGAGACTTTGTGGGGGAAGAAGGGGTGGAAAGATGATGAGATGTTTGGGCCATGCAGAGTTTTGGGTGGCAGCTTCCCCTGTAAGAATTGGAGTGACAGGCTGGGAAAGGGCTAGAGCCCACCCTGCTCTGGAACCTGAGATGGACAGAGAATGGGGGGTTTGTGGCAGGATGGATGGTTAGAAAATCTGGGATTTTAGTGTGGGCTTTCCACTTGTGATGAGTTTGGGAGACAGGACTTTAGAGCAGGTGTTAAGGTGAGGGCTGAGCAGTGGAGGGGGGCAGGCCTTGGGCTCTGACCTGGCCAATGAGGCCTTTGACACACACAGAGTTTTGGAGATGGTCTCTCCAAGCAGTTTAATTTCACACCTGTCTTGCAGAGTGAGTCCCTTGTAACAGGGAACAGGCAGCCCTGCTGACAACCCATTTGCTCAAGCACTTCTCCTCTCCAGTTGCCTGCACTCAGGTTCTTGTATTTACAAGGACCTGTTTAAGCTGTTGAACATCCCTGCTACTGCTCAGAGCACAGGAGCCACTTTTCAGGACAGCACCAGCACTGGAGTTACAGGCAGTGACGCCAAACTCCGTTTACAGCTGGTAGTAAAATGCCCCAGTGCCCACCGACCACAGTTAAAAATGTCTCAGTATTAATCTGAATTTGCCTGGTTTTAACAAACATCTCCCTGATCTTTTTGTTTGTTACAGCAGGATGCTGTACCCTTTTCAATTTGTCAACACCCTCGGATGGGCGCTGTAAAATTTTAAAGCTCTGCCTAAATCACAGCCCTGCTTTGTGGACTGCAAGCCAAGTCATCCTCCCCACTTTGCACTGCTGAGCTCAAAACCTAATAAATAACATTAATCATGCCATCCATTTTCTCCACAGGGAGCGACTAGTAAATGGTTATTAATTCAGTGATAAATTCTGATGCCTCTTTCCCAGTCCTGGCAGTAAAGTCTGGTTATGTCTCATGATTTTCAGGAAAAGCAGCACCCGCATCTGCACTTTTACTGTGCGTTTGTTCATTCACATTTTCTCGGCTGCTGCAGGTTTCACAACCCTGGTGTTTCCCTGCTGACATCCCTTCCCAGAAGTGTGAAATCAATCTAACAGGAGCCGTGCAGCTGCAGCCTTGCTCGGCAGCCCCAGCCCCAGGGCTCTGCTCCCCTCTCCTTGCTCTGATCCTTTCCTGACTAGAACAGGGATGAGGGTATTTATGTTATAATTGAGGTGTGAATTTCACCCTTTGGAACATGATTATGATGCAGGCTATCATCCAAATTCCAAAATATCTTTAAAAACTGGATGAACCAGCTCTGGTGTGGGGGACAGTCCAGCCCCTCCATAATTCCCAGTTACTCTGTGCCTGGCGGAACGCGGCACTGGGATGTGATTCAATGTCTGTGCAAGCACATGCTGATGTCTGTCAAAGATAGTGGCTGCTTTTCTGTGCCCTGCCTGTGAATTTGCTTTGTGCAGACAGCTGGATATTTATGAGTTTTATATTTACCCCATGGTCATGCAGTTTTGCTGTTTATCCACCAATTTCTCTTGTTTTTCCTTTTGTGGGAGTTCTCTATGTGCGGGGGAAGGCATGCAGCGAGGAATACATCTCTAGGCACGTAAGTACCTTCCTGAGAGACATTAAGCATATGGATGACACACTCCCAAGTTTGATTAGAGGCAGATCCACGTGCTGAGGGCTCAGCTCCTCTCCTCAGAATATGTAATTTGGCCAAAGAGATAAAGGATTGCAGTAATACAGGCAATATACAGTCAGCCCAAGCAGGAAGATTTTTCACAGGAAATTTTCAAGTGTATGTTAACATATATTTCATTTCAAGCAATGAGTCTAACATGAAGGCAATCCTGTTATTTCTATTCTGGAAAGCATCCAGTACCCTATAAGCCTTCTAAAAAAGCAGCGTGGCTCAGTCACAGAGGGAGTGTATTAGTGCAAACAGCACAGATGTTGCTGACTTGGCAGTCAGCAAAAATATAATGAGCTCCTTTAACCATGGGAATGGAGCAGCCTTCCCGGAAAGCTGCTGTGCCCGCTGCCCTGCCCATCGATTGAACTGGAGGTGGAGACGTGTGTGAGAGCGGGTGCCTCTGGTGAGAGGTGAGGAGGCTCCCCCTAAGTCCTTGAGAAATTGATTCAAACTCCATTTATGACTCTTTTTCTGGAGATTGACAAACTATCCTGCAGGTCCCTCTCCCTCCCTGCCCTGAGGAATGGCTGTTACTGGAAAAGCTCAGAGATAACCCAGTGCCCACCGTGGATGGGCTGTTCCTCTGGGATTATATGGATCTGGAAATCCTAAGATCCGGCTGTGTTTGGTGGACCCATAAATCCTCTCTCTTGCCTGCTGCTGTCAACATGCCTGTAGGACCCTTGGCTGGGGTTCAGCAAGATTCCCTCCATCCCAATTTCCCTTTGTGATTCCCACTGTGCCCAATCCTCCTCCCCTTCTCCCCGCCACTGTTGCTGCTGCATGGGAGACTCAAATATGGTCACAGACAGATGTGCAAGGCAACACAGCAAAGCAGCTCCCGGCAGGAGGGATTGGCAACGAGGTGTGTTTGCAGACCAACATGAAAACAGCCCCATGCACCCCATCCCAAATGCAGTGCCTATTTTCCCTTCTGCCATGTCCTCCAGCCTGCTAAACAAAGCCTGGTGTGAGTTCTGGTACTTTCTCCCGTGCATGCTCACGTACCTCCTGGCAAGCTGATGGGCCCACAGCTCTTCTCTTTGAGACCTTGCTCCTGCATGAAAATCCGTTTGGTGCAGAGTCTCCAGAGCCCGAAATGAGCCGCCTCGCAGGTGGTGGTGTTTTTCTCCACACTGGGGCTGAGCACGGCCCAGTGGTCAGTCACTACGGCTGCGAAGAGCAGCGAGATGCCCACCAAGATCACGGAGAACGTCAGCCGGACCTTCAGGGGTTTGCTCTCGTCCATCCCGCTCCGGACCGGCGCTCCCGACGGAGCGCGGCGGGGGATTCGCGAGGGCTCCCGAAATCCTGGCGCATCTAAATGCCTGGAAATGTCAGCCCCGGGGCCGCAGGCAGCTGCTGGGCTGTGTCAGGAGGCTCCCAATGCACAGCTCAGCTTTCGCCCCGTCCCATCCGGGTTGTTTTGGATTCCCACGCCTGGCAGGGCGGGCGCTCCCTGGAGCGGCCGCAGCCGCTGCTCAGGGGCTGAGATCTCTTGACTTGCAGCATGCCCAGAAATAGGCATTAATAGGATGATTAACTTTTCTGCGGGGTTACAAAAACATCTGTGTTTATAATGGTATTGGGCCTGAGTTCAGACTGATCCTAAACAGTTTAATAGCCCTGGAGCCCGCTCGCTCCACGCCTGCAGCTCACGGGAACCCCTGCACGGAGCTTGGGGCTGGACGTGCCTCCAGAGCCCAGCACTGTGTCAGAGAGTGATAAAATCAGCCAACTAGTTTATTTTATTATTTATTTATATTATAGTTATTTTCATTCTATGTTTTTATTACAATTATTTTAAATTAACCTGAACTATTCAAAGTAGGGGGGGGGTGGTTTGTGGGTTCCATTTGTTTCGGGTATTTTTTGTTTTGCTTTTCTTTTGGTTAGCTTTTTTTTGTGTCTTTTTTTTTTTTCCTAATGCAAAATCTCTCAAATGCTTGTCTCCTTTCCTATCAACCAGGTTCCCTGCAATGCCTACAGTAACTCCAGCAGCCACTCGGCACATCCATTCCTTCTTCCAGAAGTGACTTCTCTTGCCTTGAGCCCAGATTGCTGGGGCTGGGCCAGTCTCTCTCCTTCCCTTTGATATTTCAGCTGATTGTAAAGCCAATTTGATGGTAATGTCAATGCAGAGGCCACTGTGGAGGTGACATTACAATTGTGATGTCAAACTGAGGAGGGTGACAGTACCTTAATGTTAAAAGAATGGTTAAAAAAATGCCAGTGAAAAGCTGCAAATATCATTGTGTCAAGATAATGTCAGAGCTTCTCCAGCCCTGTTTTATTAACACCCCAGTTTGATGTCAAAATAAAGGTGCAGAGGTGTCAGCTCAAGCTGATGAGGACAATGTGGAGCAAGGAATTAAAGTGTAGGGAGAGCATGGGAAAGGGAGAGAAAAAAAAGTGTAAATTAAAAAATGTTGGTCTAAAATAACTGTAATTGAAATATGAAATATTAGAGGGGTTAACATTACTCTGCTCCGCATGTGACAGGGATGGGTTAGACACCCCTGTGGAACACAGGGATGTGTGGGCACCCAGAGTGGCATCTGGTGCCCCATTCTTGCTGGGATGTGGGAACTGTGGGCAGGAGTGAAGGTGCAAAATTGGAGGGGAAGGGGACCAGAGAGGGAAGTGGGGACATGGAGCAAGGCAGTGACCAGGGACGACAGGCACATCTGTGCTGGGGCTGACAGAGATATTAGAGGCTTCCATTTAAACCAGAACCAAGAGTTCTCATGAAAGCAGAAAGGCCTAAAGCATTAAGCCAGAAAAGAAATGCATTAAAGATGTAATGCCTTTTCCTTTGAAGTAGACGCTTGTTAAATTTCACTAGACATCAGTCGATCTCAGGAGCTGCATCCCGACTTCAATTCCTTGATGCTACGAACTCCACAGGTGGAGCAGAGGGAAGTGAATGTGTGTTTGCAAATGTGGGCACAAAGCGAGGCTCTGGTTGCTGAGGCATCAAGTGCTAATGATCCTGCTTTAGACCAATTACAACCTACAAGGACTGCAGGGGTGGGAACTCATTAACTTTTTCACTGGTGTTGGTCTTTGTGCCTCTTCCGGTGTTGGCAAGAATCACACTTCTTGTTCTCATTTAGCTCCTTCATTCTGGAGAAGTTCTATGGGTTTGGTTTGGCTTTGAGTTTCTTAATTTCCAGGAAACAAATGAAGTGAAATCAGAAGGGAGTAATTGATCCTTCCCTACTGCTGAGTGGAGCTGGGAGTGTGAACAGGCTTCCAAGAGCCCCAGCATGGGCAGCAGTGGCTCTCCAAGCTCACATTGCTGCAGTTGAGGTGAAACACTGTCCCCAGCCCCCAAAAATGACCTAGTGCTGCCAGCCCATGGGAAGAAAAGGGTTTTGTGGGTTATTTTTGGGCACCTGAAAAATGCAGAAGCAAACCAGATTTCTGGAGGAGCACAGGACTAAAGCAAATCCTGGAAGTTTTCTGCACATCCAGAAGATCACGATACCTAATCCTCTGGGAATGGTTCCAGCAGTCTCCCTGTGTCAGCTGGTAAATACTCACATTTAAAAATTGATATCATGTGAAATAAAAACAGACTATTAATGAGGACCTGTTGGAAATCAGGGAGGGCTGCAATTAGTTGCACTTTAGCAGCAGTGAGTGAGGGACACAATTCTGTTTCTCTTCTGGAGAATACGGCAAAGGAGGCGTCTGAAGCCCAACTATTGTGTTGTTTTTTTCCCCTGGCAGAGGTGGTGACTTGGCTCTGCTCCCCAGCACTTAACTCTTCTGTATTTCTCCCAGACCAGCCTCAGTATCTACCACAACCAGATTAACCTCACTCTGTGGTTCCCTGCTTGCAGAACAATGCTCTGCAGAAGACCCTCCCCAGGTGAGAATAACCCAGAGAGGGGGAGATGGCACCTGCTCTGCTCTCAGCTCAAATGTGAGTTCAGCAAAGAGCTTTCTTCAAACAGGGGCTCCTCAGTAATATTTGGGCTCCCCAGCCTGCATTGCCCCAGTGTGGTGACACCACTGGGATCGGGGTGGGCTCTGCACAGCCAATATCTGGGAATGCCACCAATGGCACCCTCTGAAAGCTCCCCGATTCTGGGGTTGGGATCATGGAAGGCAAGAGTGGAACGTGTGTGTGCGCTTTGGCTGGCAATTTTATTTTTCAGTAGACTCCCACCCCGCTGTATATAGCTGGCCATCCCTGCTGCCCCGTGACTGATCCACAGCTCCGTGCTCCCAAAATACCGCCGGCCATGCCGGCTGTGTCGCTGGGGAAAGCGATCCCCTGGCTCTGGGAGCACGGACCGCCAGCTGAAGGTCGCACTGGATTGCAGACAGGTGCAGAGCTTCTCCTTTCCCTTTTAGTTTCAGCACTGCCCATGTCTGTTTGTTTGCTCATTCCAAGGAAATGCCACATCCTCTTTTTTCCACTTTCCGAAGCCTGTCTCTGCTTCCCCCCTCCTATAACACCACCACGTTTCCCAACACCCCTGCTCGCAGTGGGGTGGCCACACCTCCTGGAGTCACCATTTACCCACAGACTTGGGATGTAAATGTGGGAAAAACCCTTATTTATTTCAGTCCAAGGGAATCAGCTTTGGGCCTGAGCTTTAAATGGCTTCACTACCACATGTCAGAGGCATTTGAAAAGATGAATCCTCTACCTCCCTCCAGATGTGCCAATTCATCATGAGCCTGGGAGAGGTGGGTAGAGACAGGCAGCCAGTCCTCATCTTTGTAGACAGTCTGGAGGCTGAGGAACTGGGAGGTGAAGTTAAAAGAAGCATTTGAAGAAGAAATATTGTCTCTGATTCAGGGATGGTTGGGGATGTCTGGGAGTAGGGAGAGGCTGCTCAGCTGCTGGCCCATGTTCAGCACTGCTCGTCCTGCTGGGATTTTGTGTGGTGATCACAGCAAGGCTGTGTGGAGCCTCAGCACGTGGGGTCAGGCTTCCTTCAGGCAAAATGGGCGAGATCAGGGAGAGGAGGATGCTCGAGGTGAGATCATAAGAAGCCTTAAAAGCTGGAGGAAAGCTCAGGCTTGGGGAGGGCACTTCAGAACACTCTGGATTGTTTTCCTCAAGGGTGGTTTGCAGTGGCCTCTGGCCACCACACCAGGCTCAAACTGGGCACTGAAACCACAGTGTGTGTCATACGGGACAAGTTTAAGCTGGAAATGAGAAGGTTTTTCTTACTTTCCAACCAAATAACTGGAAATATTGTGAAGATATCTTATCTTGGAGATTTTGTGGTCTGTGGAACCACAAGGATAATTTTATCTCCTCTGAAATATTGGCTGCCAGTAACATGGCCAGCTGCAATCAAACAGTGAAAAACATGAAAAAATAAACAGAAATCTCAGCTCAGAGAATTTGGAAATTAAAAACCTATATACCTTTCTCCACACAAAACCAAATACATTTAAAATGGTTTATTTAAAAAGTAAGGATTGAGTACATTATACATGGTTGTGATTATACCAGTAGAACTGAAGCACAGTGGAAATAACACTTTAGAACTGCAGACAGAAATGTAGCCTCAAGGGACGTGATATATTAGCCCTTGTGGATATGTGATCCATACAGAGAGAAAAGGAAATAGAAAAAGAGTTTATTGTTAGATGTCTGGACAGCTGAAGTGATTTCTCCTTTTACTCCTATTGTGTATGAGAAATGAGGGAGAGCTCATGGTATACCTGAAACTTTGTTTCTTGGAAAATCATATCTGATCCAATAGCATTTATTATTTTTTTAGTTCTGCTGCTACAGTAGCCGATTATTGTTAATGATATGGTTTTATGGTTTTATCTGCAGGCCTTGCTGGGAAATGCGGCTCATTTGTTCGATGCTGTCCACGGAAACCAGAGAGATGTGGAAGAACAGATGATTTTTTTTTAAACTATCACTGAGTGGTTTCAAAGTCTGAGCACAATCTGACTCTGTTCAGATAGATCAACCATGGAGCAAGACTGTTCATGGGCAGGAATGCTGCAAATTTTTTAGTTTTGTCAGAATCAAAGTTTTCCATGGAAAAGGACTGGGTTTTTGAAGATTTTTTTTTTTTTTACTGGAATTGTCAAATGAATTTTTTTGGGTTTGGCTTTGGTTGAACAATTTACTGCACTGAAACTTAGCTGCTGCATTTTCAGTTGCAGCCCTTGTTGTCCCACAGGACAAAAGCTCTGGTCCGTGTTATCTCCCCATGCCTTTGTTCCCTGTCCAGACCCCATGAGCAGCCCATGATCCCCACTCCAGCTCCATTTCTTGAAGGTGCCTGCTGGAGAAGGAGCAGATGTTCCAGCTTGGACCGAAACAGGGCATCCCTCTTGGAGAGCTGCTGGACCCAGCCCTGCCCTGGGGGAGGAAGCTCCGGCAAAGAGCAACATCCCAGAAAGCCCAGCAAGACTTTTCTTTGCCAAAAATACTGCACGTGCCTCTGCAGGTCTGAGCTGGGCTGAAGAAAAACCTTGGATTTTGGCTGGAATCAGATGGGTGGTTTGAAGCACATTCACTGGAGAACGATGACTAAAAGAACAAAACCCACGCGTGGAGCAAACCTCACACTGTCCACTTCCAGTTCAAGGTACATGAGTTTAGAGAAACAGCCTATACCTAACTCCTGGTTTTAAAGGGAATGGTTTTATTCTTAATTACAGTAAACACGGATGAGGACTTAGTTCTAACTATTAGTTTATTAACACAGTGGGAAACAAATATTTCTGGGAAATTGCACTTGAAAAATACATTGACTATAATTAGATGTAAATTAATTAGCACTTAGTATGACACACTAATGAGACAGAAGGTTGGTTTTTTTCATTGCAAACTTCTACTTCTATCATAGCTAATCAAAGTATTTTAATATTACGAAGTCTCAAAAAGTAGGAAATAATTTATTGTTTGAAAGCATAAAGATTCTTGTAAAAAAACCTTTCATCAAGAACTTTAATAATTTTAGAACCCTTTTATGTTGTCCTAGCCGAAAAGTAGGTAAAAAAGTTTTCTTTTCTGCCTCTGTTTGAATGTTTTTTAAAAAGCTTGTGTAACATCTTTCTCCATAGTGTGTTGATACAGAAAGTAGCACAACATTTTCTACTTTTAAGTCGTTCCCATTGCTCCATTCGCTTTAGCTCTCAGAATTCAGAGGTTTGAAAAAAGGATCCCAGCAGAGTTTTAACCTGAATGGAAACTCTTAATGAGCAGGGATGAAGGCTCCAACCCACCTCTGTCAAAATAACGATGTGGCTCTGCCAGGCTGAGGGCCAGGCAGAGATTAACAGTGACTAGGGGAAGACTCTCGCTTAAAATTGAGAATTGTGTCTTGGTTCTTGCAAGGAGAGAGGCTTGAGCAGGGTTTATCTGGGGCGAGAGGGGATTCAACTTGCTTTTTGGGATGTTAAGGCAGTTTCTCCGAGATTTCCCTGGAGGACTTGGTTCCACTAGCTGAAAGCCTTGTATCCAAACCACCACTGAGTCTCTGGCCCTGGGGCCATCATAGGATAAATGAAGACTAAAGAGGTTTTAACAGTTTGGCTGAGATCTCCCACTACCAGTGACTCAGACTTTCCAAATTATGGAATTTTTCTTGTCACCACTTGTCTAGTCTTCTGCTAGCAAAGATTTTCTGGGCAAAGATGATGGGGATATTCAAAGGAATTTACAGGAATTAGATGCTCCTCTCTCACTGCATCTAATTCATCTGAGGGGAATCGGGCACCTCATTCTCATATGGCTTGGTTGAGTGGTCACTGAAATCAGCATGAGTACTATTAAATTAAATTACCTTTGAGTCAGGACCTTGAACTTTGAGATCCAAGCCTAAGTGTAAAAACTGAAAGCAGGAATTTATAAGAAAAAAAAAAAATATTTCAGACTCTTTCAAAAACATACAGAAGCAAATACAAATTAGTTCCCTCCTTACGTGATGCATAGAGTTTGCTGTGAGCTCTCTGCACGTAAGTAGAGGCATCATTACAAAATAAATTAAATTAGGTCGAACCACCATTTCCATCTAAAAGCAACTATACCTTGCACCATGCGGCACTTAATTAATAATAAAAAGAGTTTAATAAATATCTCATAAACTGTGATTATTTTTTTTGTTTTGTTTTGTTCTGTTTTAAAAAATACAAAGTTGTCATCTGCTCTGTTAACGCTTGGCTCCCATTGCTGTGGGAATTTCGCCAGTCCAGGCGCATGAGCTTCTCATTTGCTGACGCACGTTGCTCAGAGATCTTCGTTTCCAGTAGCGTTAGTGTTGCACTTGTGAAGCAGTAAGGAAATAGGAATGCGGTCTCAGGGGAGTTGCGGCTCCGCGGCTGCCCCGGCTCAGCCCTGCTCCTCGCCTCACTGTAGGAAGTCTCTAGGGGCTCCTGACAGCCAGCACTCAGCACCTTGCCAGATCAGGCACTAGGGCTCGTCGAAATGAGAATTCAAGTTTTCTAAACGTTAGGCAAGAAATTATATTTGCAACTATGCTCGAGTCCCACCTACTTTAATCTTTTCCCTTTCTAGGTGTTTCAAGACGCACCCACCCTCTGCTCCTCGGCCTGCATTGCCCCAAGGGATGCCTTACCCCAGGAATGGGAGACACCCTTCCCACCCCATTGGGGAGTCTGTAATGCTCAGTACATGGGTCCTCTACGGTTTCAGTGGCACAGGTCAGTTTTAGAAAGTGTTGCCTTCAAAAATATTTTCTTTTTTTTCTTTTTTTTCTTTTTTTTTTGAAAGAGGCAAAGCTTACGCCATGTAAAAGGAAAGTGGCTCACTTGATGAGTAGTTCATATTCATCCTTGGGCTTGGTTAAAAATTATATTTGCAAGTTTGTATTAAGGGATCTCAATATTAGAAAAAAAAAGTTGTACAACAATTTTTCAGTAATCCTTTAAAACACACTGGTGGCCAGTCCTTTGCAGTTTCTCCAAGACTGTGTACACACTACAAAAGTGCAGGAACATGAACTGCCTTCATCTTGTGACACCAAGAACGGAAATCAACAAACTCCAATTAGCTTCAAAAAAAGCTATGAGCATGTAAATATCTTTATGTTGGTCCAGAGGATCTCCACTTGCTACCTCAACACATGCCACAATTAAAGAGGTGAGAGGGTATTTTAACATCGCTCCTGACAGATCCATCCTGTTTGGACATCTCTTCAAAAAGCATGAGGAAGGAAGATGCTTCAAACAGGTGTCGTTCTCCTGTTGACCATATTCACATGGAGTCCTTCCTTAAATTCCTTCTGGAGGAAGTTGTGGACCTGCAGGAAACTGGCTTCTTGGTCTGCGTTGTAGCTGGCAGCCGTGGTAACCTTCAAAGGCTCCCTGGAAAGGGTGTACATGGAAATTTCGTTCATGGGGATGGTGCCTGCTATCTTCATGCCAACCGGAGAAATGTCCCTGGATGGAGAAGGCTCCGTGGATCGGGAGCTGGATCTGGACCTCCGCCTCCTGTACCTATAGCTTGGCATCCTGGCATAAGGAGAACTGGAAGAAGTCTTAAGGAATTCCCTCTTGGTCTTAAACCTCAGCTCTTTGTTCTTCTCAATATAAATGTTCACAGCCAGAACACCTATGGTTTCGGCCACAATAAAAGACAAGGCTCCAAAATAAAAAGACCAACCATAGTTGTAATGGTTCTTTTTGTCCTCATCTCGCTTGTCACTTGGGTCACCTGCATTGCTCGATATGTAGACAATGATCCCTATGATATTACTTAGACCTGGAGGAAGAAAAACATAAATCAGTGGTTATGTGCCTGGGGAGATAAAATTCAAGCCACGTTACTTTCTGGACCTGAATGGCTCTAAGACTGGGACAAGGAAATTTTATTATATTTATTTACTCTTACATTTATCTCAAGGTTTCAAAATATTCCTGAAAAACAACCAATAGATCAACATATGGGTCACGCGTGCTCACATGAATCCCAAAATACTCAGCAGGACTTTTTCCCATCTCTTCACTGCCACAGTGGGAAAGAAGAAGCGTATGGGAGCTTGCTAGTATTGTTAGTGGGATTCTAACATCCAGAAGAATGATAAAAATACATTTGGAGCTCAGGGCTATGGCTGTTCACCTTGATCAAGATAAGTTCTCTTCCATCTTGCTGAATTTTCATCTAAATGCAGCATGCTTAATCCAGGCTTCAGGGAGAGGTATTAACAATGGGGCTGACTCTCTCAGATGTCTCTAGTGTGAAAAACAGGTTCACCTATCAGAGGTGAATGTTTTCTGCCTTCATATTAAAAAAAAAGGCCCTAGGTATAAGAGATGCCTGATTCATCTAATGTTTAATACATTTTAAATAGTGTAAAACATGCTTGTTACCGAATTTCACTTCCTTCTGCAGGAAAACCAAAAGCTTTTCTAGAACATACTTGTTGTAGGGCTTCAAGAGCAAAATTTTGTCTTGAGAAATTTGCCTGGTGTGGTTTTGTTAATGCCCTCCGTTCAGGAAAGGGATGCAGAGAAAGCACTGCCAAGGAGCTTTTCCACAGTCTTTTCCAGTTGAAAAAGGCAGGACTTCTTAAGAACTCAATTTAAACATACCTGCTGCAACAAAGAGAATCCCAGCGCTGAGAATAATGTTGTTTTTGCTGTTGTAAATCCTTCCTGCTCCGACACAGAGTCCTCCCAGCAACAGCAAAATTGTGCTTAGGATGGGGAACACGCTGGAGGCACGGACAATGCCTGGAGGGAGACAGGTAGGAAAGGAAGAGAGACAGTAATCATTTCCAATGCCTCCTTGGGTGGAAGCATGGAGATTAGAGTCGCAAAACCCTTGCTTTTTCCTAAAATCTTTGAGAAGAATGATTTAATAGAACCAGAGAATTGTTAAGGTTGAAAAAGACCTTTAAGATCATCAAATCCATCTGTGAAACCAGCACCTCCACCATGCTTAGCACTAAACCATATCCTTGAGTGCCACATCCACATGTTTTTGAACATACTCAGGGGTGCCTATTCCAGTGCTTTATAACCCTTTCAGTGAAGAAATTTTCCCTAATCTAACTTACTATTTTTTTTTATTCCTTTTTGCTAGAATTATCACCGATTCTGCATTTCTGGGCATGTTTTTGGGATGATGAGGCCATGAGGTGGTCAGTGTGACAGACTCTCAACTGAGTGGCTTCAATCTTTTGAGCTTTCTCCCAGGAAGTCCAGTGTTATTGGCATTTTCTGATGCCACCGTGTGCAGAATATTTCTGGCAAAGCACGAGGTAAGTGACAGTAAGACCCAGCATCACGCAGGGAGCAGCAGTGAAAAATTCATGAGCTGGCTGTGAACCCTACAACGTTTGGGACAGCTGGAGCAGACGGATCTGTTCCGTGGTGCACACCCAAGGTAAGCAAATTACAGCTCTTGAAGTCAGCAGCGCCCATGTTGCCAGCAAGCACGGCTAATAACCCCTTTTTCTTTTGCTAGATATTAAGGACATCAAAACCTTTCAGATTTCTAAGGAAGGAATTTTAACAAGTGTATCTTAGATGTATGTGTTTAGTTTCCTGACAGCAAAATAGTCATTTAAAATTCTGTATGCTTCAGTCCATTCACCAGCGTGGGCTATAAAATCCCCCACAAAAATATTAAAACACTACTTCAAGCCAGCTTTCAAAGTCGGGTCACAACAAAGAGTAGCAATCGACAGGGAAGTGGCAGGGAAGGAACAAAAGGGCTGAGAAAAAATAAACAAGCATGAGAAGAGAGATGTCTGTATTGTAAAAACCATTCAGGTTTAAAAGCTGGCAGGGGTTCCTGAAAGGCAGAGTGAGGAACCGAGTTTTATTGCTCTAGAGAGAGGATTTTTTTTTTTTTTTTTTTTTTTAAGTCGGGGAGATAAGGTGCTGAATACTGCTGCGGAAAACAGGATCACTCTGAAGCCGGGGAAAGGCGAGAGCACAGAGGGGAGCCCTGGCAGTGCGAGGGGTGCCAGGCTGGGGGGATCCCAAGGCGAGTGAGAGTCGGGGCTGCTGTCACAGTGGCATGGAAATCCCACAGCAGACTGGGAGGCCACGGGCACCCCAGGGCTGAATGAATGGAGAGGAGAAAACGCCATCTGGGCCGCTGCGGTGCCGTGACCGCCGCGGTCTCTCCGGGTCCATCCTCCTGGCTGACACGCACAGCGAGCGGCGCCCGTTTCCCCGGGAGAAACGGGCAGATGTTACAGCTGCTGCTTTCTCATTTTGCTGTCGATGGCCGTGGCGTTCCCGACTCAGTGAATCGCTTCCTAACGATTCCCCTGGTAACTGGTGGCAGAGCTCCCAGTGGCTGCGGGAGGGACAGGGCTGGGGGGCTGCACCAGCATCGCTCTGTGTGCCCTGCACGACCCCGGAGCCCCCGCTCGGCCCGGGCCTTGGAGGGAGGGTGCAGACGCAAACCCAAAAAGACAGTCCCTGCCTGGGAAGCTTCTGCCTTTATCGATCTGCAACAGCGAGAAAAGCCCATCCATTCCCAAACTAGCAGCGTCGCTGCACGTGTCCTTCACAGATGGGGCATTTTCCAGCCGGATCTGAGCCCAGTCCAGGCGGGTGCATTGCTATTCAGACAGCGTCTTGCAGGAACTGCCAAATCCAAGTGATGCGGGTGGGTGTAAGGTCTCTGGTCAAAGCCTGTTGAGAGGTGAGAGCCTGTTCCCTTGTCCTGGGTGTACCCTCACGTGTGTGGTATGAATTAACAGCACTTTGGCTTTTGGGTCAGTTTTTACAGTCAATTATTAGAAAAAGATTCAAAGTCAGTCTCTGCTGCTGGACATTAAGGCACCCCAAATCGCTGTCTGTCTGTTTGTGCCCTGGCTAAAGGCTTAAAATCTCCTGTGGCCCACCCTTTATGGATGTTGTTTCCTGTACTTTATGGTCATGCTGTTTATAATGATTCCAGTTAAGTCAAAGAGCTTTCCCAAAATGCTTCAGTGATATCATTGGAAGGAGCTTGTCAGACATGCCAATTGTAGGGGGTGGGTTGTTCCATTTGTACTAATAAACTCCAGAGATGATTTTTCGGTAGTAGGGAATTATTGCGAAGAGAAACAAAACACACAGTGTTCTCTTCCTGAAAAACTCCACAGTATATTTTTTCTCACAATATGTACTTTTAGCTCCGAAATTTCAAAGGAAGCTCATAAGGTACCACGTAGAATTTACATATGTCTCCTGATACTGGTAATAAAATGACAGCACATCAAAAAGCATTACGGCAATCTGGTTTTTGCTTTCTGCCTGGCTTTTTCTCCCCCCTTGTTTACCGTCCTGTCGGTTTGCATCGCCTGCTGTGCTCCGCTATGTGTGGTGACACCTCCTTCGGTGGAGCCGCGGCGCTGCTCCTCCCCATGGGGCTGCAAACCCTGCTCGGCTCGGGCTTTTAATCTCCAGAAAGGCAAGAGCCGAGGGAATGGCTTTGAAAACAGGATGCTCTAGCATGCAGGGAAGGAGGGATAAAATTGTAGAGATGTCCCTGAAACGGGGTGCCCTTGCTCAGAGCAACAGAGCGCCGACATCCCCAGCGCACAGTGAGGATGAGATCCCCCTTCTGCAAAGGGAGAGGTGCTTGTGTTTCCTGTGATGCTGGATGGGAGCAGCTCGGGTTTTGTGTGCCCAAAGGAATGCCGGAGAGGAGGGAAGCGGGAGAGGAGGGAAGTCGGGGCACGTTTGCCGCTGGGGATGCGGTAGCAGCCCGGGGACCGCGCGGGCTCTCCGTGCTGGCAGTGGGACATCTGCTGCTCGCTGGGGCCCTGCACAGGCATGTGAGGGGGATTTTTTTAGACATGCAGATTGGCGCGTGTTGCCACGGGGAAGGTTCAATAGAAAGGGTCTTGTTTGAGCTCCTCTGCACGTGTCAGTTGTCACCGTGCTGTCATTCGCTTGGTTTTGCAGGGAGCAGCTTGAACACCAAAGGGCAAAATCCAAACTCCTGCCTCTACCCACACCCTGGGCCAAAGTCTCCTAAAATTAGTCGGTTTTGTCACTGATTTCCATGGGGTTTTGGACCAGGGCTCGATCCTGCTAGCACTACAATGTTTGCATTTCTCTGAAGCCCAAATTAAATTGGGGACAGTGGTAGAGGCTGAGACCCCTCACGCTGCTCTTTCAGGAGCACGAAATACATGAGTGTTGGTGCCTTTGTCTAAGCCAGGCAGGAAAAATAAGGATTAGTCCCAACATGTCCCTCTGAGAAACTGTGCCAAGAAATGGCCAGAAACAGTGGAGAATGATATGGAGCCAATAGACTGCAAAGGCGTTGCAGAGGGCAAAAATGGGACGGAAGCTCTCACGTCCCTTTGAAACAGGATGCAAATATCCTCCTGTCTTAGACAATGATTTGGTCCCTATTACATATAGGTATGAGCTCATCTCCTTTGGATTTAGACATGTAACCTTTCACTAATCTCTAAATCAACTGTATGCATGGGAAACTGCAGTTCTTCTTATGAAAGTTAAAGCCAAGGAGCCTTGTCTCCGTGCAGACTCTGTGAGATGAGCTCTGCTCTGTGGGGGAGACACCGGAGACTGATTCTGCAGAAGACATAAAGGGTTGGACCAACTTGTTTTTAAGGTCTGTACTTAGTCACTTTTGCAAACAGCTTTTAGGAACACTCGTCACAAGCACACTTACAAACAATTTACCAGTCTCATGTCTTAATGTGGAGCTGGAGACCGTTTTTCCCAGTTCTCACTTTTCTCCATATAAAGAAGGCAAAATGTACTTTTATCAAGATGCTACTTAATTCCTCTTCCATTTCACTAATAATGTTTGTTTCCTATAGCTGACTTGGCATCAATTTAACATTAGTTCCAAGGCTTTGTATGAAAGATAAATGCAGCTGTGCTCACACTCCGCCTGAGCTCTGAAATTATGTCACCCGGGTGCTATGACTGATCTAAATTGACAAGAGCAAAGAGGAAAAAAACATCTGGGCTTTCTAGTGAGGCAAACTTTTTGGAGATTTTTTTCCTTCTTCATGTCTTAGCAACTAGAAGTTGTTGCCCAGGAGTGAGCAGAAGGGCAGAGTGGTTCTCGAAGAGGTGTTTCAGGTAATTAATATTGTAATTGAGGAGTTCTCTGCCTTGCCAGCGGTATTGTTCTCTGCTCCCTGATTTCCCAACATCTTGTGAGCTGCAGTTCCTCTCCCTGGTAAAGGGCACTGCCTTCAGCTTGGCTGCTCAGCTCTTTCGTTCAGAAGGAACAACAACGCAAGGAGTCCTCTGGGGAAGGGGAACCCAACTTCAGCTTTGCAGGTTTCATGGTTGGGTTCCAAGACTTCCCATCAGCTGAGAGAATGGTCACGTGGAGGAGGTGAAACAATTGCCCTTGTTTCAAGCACCAGGTTGGTGGATGAAGCCCCTTCTGGAGGGAATCACATGCCAGCATGGAGCAGCAGTGGGTGGCTGGCCAGGCAGGGAAGCCACAGCCCCTGTTCATGCCGGGATTTTGCTGTTAGCTGCAGAAATTTCAGATTCCTTCCTACAGTTCAGTAATTTCACTGCAGGGGAAGGTGGCTCAGCAGCTGTTACAGGCTGAGGCTTGAGTAAGGGTTGGGTTTAAGCATTAGGTAAATCTTCCTAATGGGCTGGAACCCACTTCTCAAATCTGTTTTGTTACACTAACCCAATAAATACTCCCTCTGTAAAATATCCTCGCCAATCTGGGCATGATAGCTGTAGTTTTCATTTGAAAATTTGCCATATGATGTTTAGAGAATGGACACCAAAATCATGAGTATTACTCTGGCCGAAGCAAACCCTTGGAAAAAATCCTTGAAACCCCATGGCAAGAGGGTTGAAACTAGGTGGTCTTCAAGGTCCCTTCCAACGCAAACCATTCCATGATTCAATGACTATGAAATTGGGGTCCCCAAGGGTGATGGTTGTGTCAGCTGCAGCATGAACTGGACATGTGCCACCACTGAGCTGTGCAACCCAGTTTGGGCCAGTCTGGCAGTGAGTAAAACTCTACAGAACAGACACCCAGGGAAGCCTCTCAGG
Source organism: Corvus cornix cornix (assembly GCF_000738735.6). NCBI lineage: Eukaryota > Metazoa > Chordata > Aves > Passeriformes > Corvidae > Corvus > Corvus cornix. Next base: position 9,347,100 of record NC_046347.1, read on the forward strand.
CCATATCTGTGTGTTAGGTATCACTGTCACTCACGGAGAAGGTATTCGGAGCTGTCGTGGTCGTAGTCATTGTCTTCAGGGAAGTGGTTGATTCGGAAACAATGTCCTTTGTAGATGCCTAAATGAAAACAAAGCAAACAGAACCCATAAAGAACAGAACCAGGTAAATGTGCTTTTTTTTACCTGTCAAGAAACCATCTTTAAAGTAGTGAATTTTGAGCAGATTGGGCTGAAGGAAGGGACAGCCAGGATTCCTGGGCTCTTTTCCTTCAGCCACTTATATCATTCTCTTGAGTTTTTTAATCTCTAAGTGCTTCACTTTATCAGTGCCGTGCTTATCTTACAAGCATACTGGGTTTGCAAATCTTCTTTTTGTTCCCAGAGTGGCCGTCATGCTGAGTCCCTGCTCCATGGTTGGGGCTCTAAGTGCCAATCTTGCTCCCATCACCCTTCCCATCTCATGCCAGTGAAGTGCAGCCTTCCCTTATCAGAGCTGGTAAATGCTGAATTGTCTGAGGCCTCTTCAATTACTCTCTAGGCTGCAAAAACAAGTCTATAAATCTCTTCCTCCTGAAGTTTAAGCCCATATGTCCCACTCAAGGTTGGCTCAGCTTTTAATAGCATATTTGTTTAGTTAACTGGAAGCCTGTGCAGTAAATCAGGGCACAGTGTGCACTCCTGATACCTGAAGGGACAAAGCTGCAGCTGGCCGGACAAACCCCTCGCTCGACTGGACACCTCAGCACTTTGTCCACGTAGGTAAAGCTTTCCATGAGCATTTTGTGTTCTTTCCCATCACAGTTATCCACATTCTGAGCTGGAGTTGGGTCGCTGTGGCACAAGGAGCTACGTGGGGACCTCTCCCGAGAGAGCTTCCTGCAGGAGTGAGCCCTGAGCTGTGACTGTGCCGTGGTACTTCCATTATTCATTAACCAGTGCTCTCCTGCTTAGGAACACATCACCCAGGCTGAGTTATCCCTGCACAGGAGCCTTGGTGCTTACAGCTTGAGCTGGCAGAAGGATTTAAAACCCATTAGTTAATACTACTTTAACAGAAGCACAGCTGCAGTCTGTAGGATATAAATGTGGATTTATTTCACTACCTATTACCAATGATTACGAAGATCTCAAAAGAATTACTAATCTGGAGGATTTAAATTGCACCCTGTGAGTGTCAACTGCAGGCTTGCTACTACAGCGCATTTAATTCTTCCAGTAAATGATGTATCGGCTCTAATTGCAGCAGCGGCTCAGGCTTTCTCTGCACGGCACTTCAAAGGCTGGGAACAACATGTAAGTGGCTCATGTCACATCTGGAAGTGACACACCTGTCCTGGCTGCCAGGTGGGGAGAGCACTTCAGCTGGGACTGCTCCTGCTGAGCCTGTGTGCCTGAGCATCCCCGTGATGGCCATCACTGTGTCTGTTGCTCCTGACGGCTCTTGGGCATGGCAACCCAAACCTCAAGTTTTAAAGATCCCAGTGCTTATTTTCATGGCAGTTCACGCAATGAAACTGAATCATTCCCAGCATTACGGAGTCTCTGAGACTGGATGGTGATTTCATTGGGTCTCTCCATTAAGGCGTGCAATTTACCGGAAATACATTCAGAGTGTGATTTTTATCCTCTCTATTTATTAAGGAAAAATCTAAATAATCTTCCCATCCTAATTTCCTGTGGAAATAGGCTTTCCAATGACTGTGCCTGTGTGTGTATGGGTGGGGCCATCTCTCAGTTTGTACACACTTCTCTCTCTGTAGGTATTGTATTCTGTGTCCTTCTCACACTGACAGAAGGCAGGGTTAGATGGGATATTAGGAAGAAATTCCTCCCTGTGAGGGTGCTCGCCCAGAGAAGCTGTGGCTGCCCCATCCCTGGAAGTGTCCAAGGCCAGGTTGGACGGGGCTTGGAGCAACCCGGGAGAGTGGAAGGTGTCCCTGCTCATGGCAGGGTGTGGAATGAGATGGGCTTTAAGATCCCTTTCAACCCAAACCATTCCATGATTCTATGATTCCCCAATAAAAGTTAAGGTAATTGGTTGAATTTATCCAGAGCTGATAAAAAAGTAGAAGTATCCCAGGTCACCAAGCTCCCAGTGCAGACAAGGGAGATGCCTGAAGGAGAGAGCTCTGTGCACCCACCATAAGCTCCTTTTGCACGTTCACAGAGTGCGGACATGGCAACAGCCCAAACAAACACTGCGGTTTCAGAACACTGCAGTTCCAGAACTTAACAGACAAGAAGTCTGCAAGACTGAAACGTTCCCCAAGCCTCTTGTGCTGCAGCACTGATGGACTGATGGAGGGGTTTGGGCTCTGTAAAATGGCCCAACGTAATTAAACTGCTGAGTGAAACGGGCCCCTCAGCAGAACTTTCACAGAGGCCATGAAGCCATTCCTTCCACCGCAGGGCAGGAATGCACCACCAGGACAGCAGTGATGAGATCTTCATTTCCTGGCTCTTATATTTAGAGCCTCTCACATGAAAGAGTATTAGCAAGACTAGCAGAGGCAAAAAACAGGATAACCACACCTCCCCCCCATTTAAAAAAAAAAAAAAAAAAAATATTCAAAATCTGGATGAATTTGAGAGTTGTTTTTATTTTCAGTTTTTAGGAATTCTGGGATTGGTCATTATTGATTGGTCATTATTTATCTGGCTAAAATACAGAAATAGCAAATGACTGTGAAATTTGGACTTGTATCAATGCCTAGGAATCCAAAATATTCTCCTCAGTATTTTGATGTAGTTCAGACCAGAGATACTGGTTCAAGGTCCTCTTTAACATCTGTGGTATTTGATAACTAGTAACAGCAGCCAACTGGATAACTTTTTTCTATAAACTGAACAAATGCAATGTAATTCAGCAGCAGCTTATTAAACTCTCAGTGAGGCTTGAAGTTGCTATCAAGAACCCTGGTGATTTACAGGGTATTGAGGCCTCTTTCAATCCACAAAGTAGCATAAATAAAGGCCTGCTAGGAAAAGTAACAATTCCTCTTTTCTTCATAATGATGGACTTTGAAACTCAGATTTGGCAAAAATTAAAACTAGCTGGAGAAGCTACTGAAGCAGTGGTCAGCTCTAAAAGCACAACAGCAGAGTCTGAGTTGTATTTATACATTAAAAGTAAGAACAAAGCAAAGCTGGGATTTGGTGGAATACCCATCTCCATGCCCTGGCATGTAAAGCAATGCAAAAAGAATAAAAGCCCTGGAATGGCAGAGGTGGCAGAAAAGGAAATGCCTCAGTTAAACTCAGTAACAACCATTCTGCAGCATCTGCACAAGGTCTGGGCTCCTTGAAGCTCTTCTCGAAGGCTTCTCAGCAGCTGCCTTGAAGAAATATGTAGGCAAACAAGGCCACTGGTCCACAGTCACTGAGGCACATGAAGCCATTTCCCACCCCAGGAGGTGATGTGGGAGAGAGATTTTCTTCCTTGCTTGAGTTTGGAGATACAGTCCCTTATATCCTTGGGACAGGAAGATGGAATATTTAACTCATACTGCTGTACCCACTAGAGAGAGGTAAATAAACTGGAATCACTGCCTAACAGATACTAAAATATTGAGAAGCACTTCTGAATACCTCTTGAGAGCGAGATATAATATCCCACTGAGATGCTGTAAGTATTACTCCTTTCTTTGAATGATTACTGATATGTTTTTAATGATGCTTTTAGAAATACAAATATTAGAATGTATTTTTTTCCTTCACAATAACAACATCTTTGTTCTCAATTTTGAGCCAGGACTTCAGGATCTGTGTTAATTATAATGAAGAGGTAAATTTTCTGAAGTGTTGTTGATGGTGTAAGAACAACTTTTTTCCACTGGTTGCAGCACACTTAACTGTATGCATTTAAGAACTAAAAAGCATTTCTGACTTGGTTCTACTCTGTGTTCAAGGGCTTCTCTGGCAAGGTTAGTACTTCCCAATCTCACTAAGTGTTGTTCAGACAACTATAATTAGAGTGTGATGTACTCGGATAATGTGATAAGGGAGGGAACTGTAGTGCCTAAGTGAAGATTAAGCTTTGTTTTGGGGTTTGAGATCTTAAAATACATAGAGGTTTCAACAGCAAATCAAAGTAGTGATCCCAAATTCTGATGACATACTGCCTTCTCCTTGCTCTTTCTCAAATAATCCTTTAATAATCCTGCCTCTGCCACTGCAGATTGCTCACTGGGTTTTTATTTTTTCATGACTGAGAGTGAAAGTTAATGCTTAGGGTGCAAATGCTTATTAATTTGGTGGCCATGCATTACATGATCCCGTTATTGTCCATAACATCAGCCATGTCTTTGAGAACAGCCATTTCCTGTGATTAGTGTTCATACATGACAACATTCCCTGATGCCCTGGAAGTGTTTGCACAAATCAGCACTGGAAAACAGAACCCTCAAGTTCTGACAATATTTGTCAACACAAGGCTGTACTTTTGTTTTCTCCCTGACCTAATCCTGAAAACTCGACACAAAAAGATCTTCCCATAGCATTGCTGCTCTGTTGTCATTTAAAATAGGTTTCCAGCACTCCAGACTCGAGCAGCTCTGCAGCAGAGGGCCCTGTCTGCGGGGGACTTCTGTCAATAGCAATTTTTGTCTCCCTGTGCTGAGCAGGCACTTACAGGAGGCGATATCCGATAGCTGTGGGAGATACTTGAGGAGAGAGGGGCCGAGCTGCTCCCTCCTTCTCCATCATCTTCTGCAGAGCTACTGCTCCATTAACTGTTTCAGCTGCCAGCCCTCTTTATGCAGTAAAACGTTGGGTGTGGGACCTGGTAGAGAAGCCTTTCTTGTTTTCTCATGGGACACCAGACATTTGCAATGTCTTGGATCAAGCTCTCTCCTGCCAACATGCCACATTCCTGCAGCTCTTGGGCAGCTGTGGATACTTGGAGCACACACATGCACACTATTAATAGTGTGAAACAGGGGATTCTCCCAAAGGAGTTGCACCAGTGGAATGAGGGCTGTGAATGTCAGCTGCAGAAGTGGTCACTTGGCTCCAGCAGTCACCTGCAGGCAGGTAAATACACCCACAGTCATCCACCCCAAAATCCCACCAACCAGCCAATTTCTTTCTGGCAAATATGGGACTTCTGGGATGGTTTGGAGACATGGAGCAGAATTATTTTCAGGATCATTTGACAGCAAGTGCTTGCGGAAACAGGGAATACAAGTTGAAAGGAGCTGACTGTATATTAAAAATAAGGCAGTTAGTAAGGTACCATGGGAAATTTGGACCAATGGTTCTGCTTGTTGCATCTATTCTGTGATTAAATACTGTGCCTCAGTTCCAGAGCCGACTGTCAGCCTGATTTACTGCAACACATGAATATCTGAATGTTTAAATGACAAGTTTTCTGAATATATCAGCACAGAGAAGGCTGACTGACAGATAGCATCACAGACCACAAGAAAAGCGTGACATGCAGAGTGGGGCTGTTGTAACAGAAGTTGCCTGAACACAGTGTCCATCCCAGCATGTCATGCAGGACTGGGTTTCCTTAATGGCATGGCTTTACACTTCCCTTGGACATCAGTGCAGAACCTCTATTTATAGTGAGTGAGAGTGTCTCAGTGCTGGACTCTGCCAGGGGAGAAGAGAAACAGTTGTGTATTTTTTTCCTTAGGAGGATTTCTCTGCTGACAGGTTCTGAAGCCTTTTGCTGAGTGATTTGAGCAATAGTGAGCAAAGGAGATCAGACATGCCAAAAAATGTTCATCTCTACACAAATATCTATCTGTGCACTGTGTTCATTTGTTTGATTTTCCACCAGTACAGCTCCCCTGTCTCACTGGACTGACACCACAGTACACGCAGCTGCTGCATTCGCTTTCTTCTCATTCCTCTTGTAAAATAACCCTCAAGAAGAGGAATCGAGGGTGCACCTCCTTTTACTTTCAAAACCTGCTTTGTGGTGCTGGTGGTCAAATGGGCTATTCTTGTCCTGAGCTCTCCCCTCAGACCACAAGGAACAGCATTAGATTTTCCTGTAGCTTGGAACTGTCTATGATAACTGTCCCAAGTTTGATTATTTGTCTCCTGCTGGTTGCTGAGAGTTTCACAAGCCTGTCCTTAAGTTACTTGAATGAGCACAGATCCCATGAGCCTCTGCCTGGAGATGTTTAATGCTGTCATTATAAAAGAAATCATGAACTATTGATGCAGGTCATGTGCAAAACACACCTCATGTGAATTTGCTACACCACAATGCTGCTGTGAGCCGCCTTCATCACCGTGGAGGATGGAGCCAGCAGCAGAAGAAGAAGCCTCAGGAGGTTAAATACACATTTATTGGGTGTCTGCCTTTGAAAAAGTTTGGCTGTTGTGAGAGGTGGGAACTTCAAAGCATAGGCTGTTTTTGAGACAGATTCTGTCTGACACCCCCGGGGTCCTGCCAGTCCTGGAAATTTGTCCCCATGACAGTTTGTATTTTTGTTCCATCCTGATGAATTTGATGAAGATCACTGCTCATACCTGGGGTTATTGTCATACTTTTGCCAGGGTAGGTCCTGTTTCCAGAAAATGCTCAGAACCTAAAAACATTAGGAGTTTATTCCCGTAACTGTGGGCTACAATGTACCATAAACCAGCTAGGCAGGACAAGCTGCCCGTGTGTGTCGTGCTCAGGCCAAAGCAAATTCAGCTCAGCTAAGTCCTTAAAAGGAGTTCATCCTTACTCCTAACCATGTTTCTCTACAGGTCTTGAGACTGTGAAAAAAAGAATCTTGTATTTCACTTATAGAAGTCCTTTCCTTCTTTCTCTGTCTGTCATTCCCTAACTCAGAACTCACCTGTTTGTCATTGCAGGGAGTGGAACTGCCTACTTATGGGCCAGATTCTGATTTCACTGCAGTAGACTCAAATCTGTCTCACCCAGAATATCAGAATCTGGCCTACTCCCTTTTGTTTGCTTCCCATCTACTTCCCGGGCAGAAAGAAAATTATTTTTAAATGTTGAAATGTATGAAATTTGCCCCACTTTCTTCCTTAGGAGCTGTCATCTCGAACAAACCCTTTGGGTTCTTCTTTTGATCTATTTTCAATTGTCTGGTGGGCAAAGCAAAACTCCTCCTCAAGTCTCTTATTTTCTTATCTTCTGCTGTGACATGAATTTCCCCTTTTTCCAGTCCTCCCCCTCCGCTGCCTACAGACCTTCCACTGCTCAGAGCTTCCTGGCAGTCCCCTCGGTGTCAGGTGAGGAACAACCAGTCAGGATTTGATGCCTGCTCCATTTTTCTCCTCTTTAAGGCTTTTAAAGGCAGAACACCTTCCCGGTGTGCTCAGTACCTCAGGAGGGCTCCGAGGAGCTGGAGGAGACACCAGAGCAGCTGCTGCTGCTGCCCATGCACTGCAGAGGAACTGGGGCTGGCAAGGAGCTCTTGCCTGGTCTTTATTCTTAGTGCTCCCCATTCCCCTCCAGCCTGGCAGAAGCACGTTTTCTCCAGGAGTAGGTCTGGGTTTATCTTGTCATCTGATATGCTCAGTCTCACTGTTAATCTCACTCCATAAATACTCCCTCCTGTATTTATTGTAGACTTTCTATGAGAGAAGAGACTGTCTTATACCACCACTCTCCAGTATTTAGAATATTCTAATCTGCTTTCCCCAACTTGCCTGCACTGTGGCAGTGCTTGATCTGATTCCCTTTTGCCGTCCACAGCCTCTCCCTGGTGTTCCTAGACAAAGCCCTCTCTGTTGGAAGCAGAGGCCGCTCACAGCCCCTTCTTTCACCACAGTCCCACAGAACGAAGGCTGTGCTGCTCTGTTGCTTGCATTGCTTTTTTTACAGTGGTCTTAGACTGCAGTGGAGCTCATGCTTGGTGTGGCCGAGGAGCCACCTCCAGCGTCCTGAGTGCCAATTCCACAGCCGCAAATAGCAACTGGCAAGGTTCCCACTTGGGCAGTTCAACCTTCATGTCACAACCACCCCTTTTAGAAAACTCCTGAGTTTCCTGTGGACCAGATGTGATGCCTTAGCTGACCTCCTCCAGATGCCAGGGGATGCACACTATTTCCCAGAGAAGTTGGCCCCATAGCAGAAGGTGAACCTTGCTTAGGTGGTAAAGAAGTCCGCTGTTCATGGAACGACAGAATGGTTTGCATTGGAAGGGATCTTAAAGCTCATCTTGTTCCACCCCCTGCCGTGGACAGGGACACCTTCCACTAGAACAGGCTGCTCCAAGCCCCATCCAACCTAGCCTTGAACACTTCCAGGGATGGGGCAACTCTGCTGTTTGGGGGTGACTTCTAATTCTGGCAGGAACAATTTTACTCTTTAAGCAAAATACTCTTTGTTATTTTGATGTTCCGCAATCCAGGATGCACCAAACACTATTTTATACAGCCTGGTAAAGCATCTCCAGATTCTGGATCATCTACACCAGAAGATATCCCAGGAAATGCCTACAGAGGCTCAGTCACTTATAATTCGTGTGGAAAACACACAGCCTCAGCAGCTGACCTCCTGTTTTCAGCTGGGCAAATATCATCAAAGATGTCGTGCATTTGTATTTCTGTGTAAGAAGTGAACAGATTCAGAAAAGATGCTTTGCCAAAGATGACTTTCAAATTCTATGACAGCCTTTTGTTCCACTATAAGATTTTGAGACCTTGAGTGATGTTAGAAAACCTGTGGCAGCAAAACTCATTTCCCAAATATTCACCTTACCTGCACATCTGGGAGCTAATAAAACACATCACAGTGTCTGGCTGCTGTCCTTTGAATTCTCTTCAGTCATTACAAAACTGCTGCCAAAAGTACTAAGTGTCCTTGTGCTACCACAGTGAATACCAATGGTACCAGGGAAATGCAGGACAGCAGCAGAGTAGGGGAGAATTGGGTGTTAAGTGTTGGTTTAGGCTACTCAGTTTCAAGTTTCTTCAAATGTTTGTCTCATAAACCATCATTCTGGCCATGGAATTAATGACTGAGGTTATTCAGCAGTGCTCCTATCCCTTCCCAGCTTCCTTTCCTTGGCCAAGCAGCAGATAATGGAGTAACTCCAGGAGTGCTGCTGAAGGGTCGTCCTACTACCATTTGCAATTTTCTCCTTATCAACCACAACCTCTCGTGCTGCTGCTTGGATGGAAAAGTGGGGGAAATTTCAGGGGATCCTGGTTTAGTCTTTCTTGTTGTTCCTTTTTATGGAACTTATTGAGGGAATGGCTCTGTGTTTTCTAGGAAGAAAGACTAACCAACTTCCAGCCCTGATGTTCAGTTTGCATTTCATAGATCAACTGCGCAGGGAAATAGGGGCAATTCCTATGACGTGGTTGTTTTGGGGCAACACTGGTGATGCTGTTTGAGGAAGATTTTAAAGTCAGAGATAAGTCAGCCCTGCCACGGTGAGTATTCTCATGCCTGGCTCAGTCCCAAGAAACTGTCAACATTTCTAGTTTGTCGTGGGGTTGTTAACTCACTTCTCTGTGTCTGCTTTTCTCTCTACCACCACGGCCCACACTCGCTGTGTTCTGCCTTCACACCTCATCTCGTCCTGCATCTCCTGCCACAGTCCTTTATCCCGGCAGCCCAGAAGTTTGTCTCACCACTCACTTCCATATTTTGCTCTGCTGCCACATCGCTGAGGCTGTTTCTGGGTGGCTGATATAATCCTCCTTGTCCTTTTAAAGTGAATTTGGAGCTTGGATAGAAACCTCCATTAGAGTTCTGTAGCTGGTTTTTCTACCTTAGCTAAAATTAGTCTAACACTTGAGGAGCTGGTGTTGGCTTCTTAGGTGATGGATGAATAGCCTTCATCCATCAGAGCTCTGAACTGAGAGTCATCCTCCAATGTGTTTCCAGCTCTTACTTACATTCTGGCTCCAAACACCTTAATTTAAAGAGGTACTTTAGTAACTGGCAGTGCTTTTGGCACAGTATGTCAGAGATTGACTTGTTTTTCTCAACTGTGAATGGCCCCACAGTGACCATCACCACTCCAACACCTCAGTGCGGGAAATAATGGTGCTGGCCTGAATGCTAGCCAGGATTTGGACCAATATCTATTATTTCCCCCCAGTATTCTTGACCCTGACACAAATTGAATAGTCCAAAGTCTGCTCATCCAGGGAGGCTGCTGCCAGTCCATCAGTCATTGTGAGAGGGCTGAAGTCCCAAACTGTACTGGATGCAGTTCTGAGAACAGACCCTTGTTTTGCCTGGTGAAGTTCACATGCTGCAAAATGACAAATCATGTTTATTTTCACAATGTCAAACTGTGCCTTTTTCCTGTATTTGCGCAATTGGAATCAAGTTTCCCTTAAGGGGTAGTTTGGTCTTTATCCATATGGTTTCCCTTCCTTCGGTAAGTCATCAGTTCCCCCTCATTAACATGGCGATCAACTGGATGGTTTCACCTTTTAGGATGACAGCACGTCTACAAATCCTGTCTCATGGCTCAGAACTTCCTGGGAGGGTGAATTTAAGGAAATGGACATTGATGTCTCTTCAGAGTTTCTACTGAGTTTGTAATTTGAGTCACTGTCATGGTCACCTCTGGGGTGCTTCTTGAACTACCTGAAACACACCCAGTGCAATGTGTGATGCTTAATCCCCTGTATTTTCTGCCACTTCAACTTTCACACATGCACAACCTCCAGCTATTACCTTCCTAGTCTTAACTTCTACTTTTAGATGCTATTAAACTGCCATTTTTTTCTCCATTTTCTGAAACATTTTCATTTCACATCAGGCAAGGTTTGCAGCTGGCATACAGCTGTCTAAAACTTAAGAAACAACTCTCCAGAATGAGGACCTGGGTAATCCTTCGGGATTTTGGGAGTAACACACACAGGGTGCACCTGGTGTCTTCTTCTCTAATGGAAAAACCTTCCAGATCTAGTCAGCAGAAAAAATGATTCATATTAATGGTTCATACCATTGATATTTTATTAATAAGGTGATGCTTCATAATATTGATGCAATCAATATTGAGAATTGATTACTGATGGTTCTGATTGCTGATGGTGAACTCTCTTGGTGTAGCAGAAGCTTGCAAGGCACTAAATAATTACCTCTCTGCATTAAATGAGTTATTGTCTGCTCCAATAGCAGGGAATGTCTCTAACCTGACATCTAGAGCTGAACATCCTTTACAAACTTTCTTTTGGCTCATTCATTTCATTGGCTCATGGCAAAGTTGGGTTTTTTTTAATGAAAAAAGCATGAGGGTTACACTGGAAAGTAGTGATATAGGACCTTGCTAGTGAAGTGATTAGGAATATGCAGAATATTTGGACACTCATGGAATCTTGTAGTGATTCCACATCTCTTCAATCCATGGAGATTCATCATAAGATGGTGGCATTCAGAAAAATAGTTGGATATTGAAGAAGCAATAGGGAAATAACACTCCATAAACCATTTTAGTTGGAAGGAATGCTTGCAATGTGTCTGTCTTTGGAATGCAGTGACCTTGAGCTGGATCTCCATTCGTTTTGGAGCACACAAATGAGTCTTCCTGGTTCCTCTGCCAGCTTGTTGAGTTATACATAGAAGCGAAGCCTCTAGAGATTGATCATGCACAATCAGTGATGCGGGGCAGAAACAAGGCAGATGACAACAGGGAATCTAAAGGTTGGGAGAAAGGCATGTAACTGCCAAACCCTGCTGATGGCTGGATTTGGGAAATGCAAGACAAAGGTTTCAGTAATCATCTGCATGATGTATTAGTGCGAAAGACACTCCACCAGGAGAGATTAGTGCTGTGTGGGTTGTTGAGCTGAATAGCCAGGGCTAACGTCTAACCTTGGGAACAAATAGCAGAGCTGATGGAGAGGCTGAGCAGGTTCCAGTGGGAAAAAAAGGAAAGGAACAAAAATATTTCACAACTGTTAAACCCTGGAAGGGAATATAAAGGCAGCATGTAGGATTTTAACTTGAATTAGAGTTACTACTGACTTGGTTATTCCTGATTCCCAGCAGTACGTGCAACCCAAGAGGTTCTGCACCTTCGTGGAGGAAGACAGAGAGCAATGTGAAAAAAGAGCAAAGGACCAGAAAAAGAGCAAAGGAGCACTTTGGGGCAGAATGTGGAGGAAGCACTCTGGGGAAAGGAGCACTTTGGGGAAGTTGTTCACAGAGGAGGAGAAAAAGAAGCTCAGAAGAAAGCGGGAGAGAGAGAAAGCTGAGGAAGAGAGGGGAAGGGTGGGCACGGGGTGGCTGGAGGTGAGCAGGGGGACTGGGAGGAGAGCAGGGGCTTGGCTGCTTGGAGGGGCCTGTGGAGATGGGGACCAGATGGTGACCCAGGTCCTCCCTGAGCAGCGCCGCCTGCATCCCAGCCCTTCTGGCATCCCATCTCTGCCTGCATCCCAGCCCTGCCTGGCTGAGGAGCTGGTGCCCCTTCCTGCCAGAAGGCAAAGGGATGCATAGCAACTGCCTGAAAAAAAATTAAAAGCCTTAAACTTCTAATTCCCAGGAGTGATTTAAATTATTGCAGCTAACAAATGACCTAATACGTAAAAATGGAGATGGCTACCAAATAGATCTGTTTAAATGAACATATGCAGAAGAGATTCCGTTTGGCTCCTGCACCTGAAACTTCCTATTTCCTAATGCAAACTAAGCAGTGAAAAATAAAAATGAGGCTGCAAAACCAGCATGACCTCTTTAAGCTTTAATTATTCATGAGAACTGTTTTCTTCTCTGCTGAGATTCAGAGCAACACATTTAAGCGGGTTCCTCTCAGGTTTATGGAAGATGTAAGTTCCTTGTTACACCAGCTAATAAATGCAACTAAACACAATGACCCAACAATATTTGTAGAAACAGCATTTGGGAAAATGTGTTTAATGAATCAGAAGAGCCTTAATCTAGTCAGTCTTGAAAAGCAAAACATATCATGCAAAATTACAATGCACCAAAGCACAGACTCATAAATATTTTATTGTCGAGATTTCTGAGTTTACTTTCAGTATTTCAGGATTTTGTTTTACTATGAAATGTCTCTACCTGCACTGGGGAAGGATAGCGGTGGTGGGAGCTTTGAGCAGTCCAATTTGGAATCTCAGAATTTCCTTTAAATAATGTATCTGAGAGTCCCAGCCCTCACCATCATCAGGCACATCTGCCATTGTAACCAGAAATGCTCATTGCCTTTTGCTGTCCTAGAATGGCATGGAAGCAGCTGGGAATGTTACAACTGGGAGGAGAAAACCAAAACATTTTCCTTTTGCTGGGAAGACTGGACAAAAGGCAGGTTGTGGTGGCTGTTGCGCCACTGACTCCTTCCCCCTCAGCCCTCCATGCCCTTGGATAAGAACATTTTGGGGACCAGATTTCCCCCTGAGTTTTGAAAGCTGGAGAGGACCAGTCTGTCACTGCCTTGGTGAGACCTCCTGACAGGTCCACATCAGGAGTCAGGCAGCAGCTCTGACTGCCTGGGAACGCTGCCATGCCCAGGGGGAGATTTACAGCTCCTCTCCCCTTCAGACACTTCGTCTGGCATGATGCAGAGCTGGTAGCTTCTCATTTCCAGCTAGTGCAACCTCCTCTTCCTCCTCAGGAGCCTGGGTGGGCTGTTTGGGGCCCCTCAGGCTGAGTTCCCCCAGGGCAGTGTCCCTGCTATGGCCCTGGCAGACAGGCCAGGGCAGCCAAAGGGCAGCTTTCCAAAACCTGCTTAATGGGGCCATGCTCTGGTACTTACTCAATCTTTACAACTCAGTGATACGCTGCCAATATATTTTTGCCAAGGAGACAAAAATATGTCTCTTCTTCCTACTCCCTCAGCCTATGAAATATCTCAGTTTTGTGCACAAAGAGATGCTGTGTGTGTGTGTATATGTGTGTATATTTAGAGGGGGGAAAAATAGAGTTTCTGTTAACTTATTTTCCAGTTGAAAGTCTGCCTTGTAGCCAGGGAAGCACTGTTTTCATTGGTTATAACTTTGGGCAAAAAAGCCTCACTTTGCGCTGAGCAGAAATGGCAGTGAGGGCAGTGGGAAATGGGAGCACATCCTTTGACTTCTCCATGGCCTGTGTTCTCTGCTTGAGGATGGATGCGTGATGGCTTATAAATGATTTGGGGATTTTTGGGTCAAACAGCCCTATAGGAGCAAAGTTGCCTAATAATGGGCAAAGAAGAGAGGCATAATCCTTGCAAGGTGGTGGGGTTCAACTCCACAAGGGCCAGAGAGACTCCAGGTATTCCACATGTTAATTAAGACTCTTCCACCCAGCCATGGTTTGGAATTCTAGCTTTGTTTTCTGAATGGTTGGGGTCCTTTAAAACCCCCTGGTACAAAAAGGAGAGACTGGAGGCTTTTCCTCAGCTCCCCAGCAACTTCGCAAACTACACGTTCCAAAAAGGTGTATTCCTTTTTCCTCCTTCCCCTCCCTTTCCCCCCAGACCTTGCATGACTTCAAGGCATCAAATGTTAATGAAAGTTTGCCAGGCTTCAAGGGCTGTGAAATGGAAGTTAAAAATCCTGCACTATAGGATGGCTCTAAAAATACTCAGTCATGTTGAAACATCACCTGGCTCCAGCAGCTCTCCTGCACCCAGTGCTGCCAATGCAGCAGGGCTTTCTCTCCCAAATAAGCTCTGGACAATGTTTGCCTAGTGACTGTGGATTACTTCTGCTCTACAGACTGGAATCACCGGGTTATGGCCAGCAAATACCTACTGGAGAGTGAGTATCTGCCACATAATTTAACTCTGATGGTGCTGCCAGGGCAGCACCAGTGCCGTGGGAGGGATGTGCCTTGCACTCCTGCACTGCTGACTCCATCCAGAGCACTCAGAGATGTGATGTCCATCCCTCAGGATGAGCATGGCCCTCAAACATCGGCCCTGTGGGTTGTAAAGGGGAGGTCTGATGTCAGCCCGCTCAGCATTAGGGTCCAGCTCCTGCGCTCTGCTCTCCAGTGTCATTTATTGTCCAGGGCGCTGGGGTTTGGTTGACTTTTTAGCCACAGCATCACCTAAACCCCTCTGCAGACCTGCTCCTGCAGGCTCTGGAGTAGGAGAGCTGTACCCTCATGAGACATCAGAGGTTTTCTGTAGCAGCTCCCCACAATCCTACCTGATGTGTCCTGCTAACCTGCAAATGCTGGATACACCAGGGGTTCCTTCATGGACTTCTGGGGGGCTACAGCAGAGATAGTGCCATCCCCTTGTGTTTTAAATGTGTTTCTTGGATTTTTTTTTCCAGCAGTGCTCTCACGAGTGAGAACCTGGGAGCTGCTTTTCCCACACCACAGCCTCCTTTTCCTTCTCAGAGAAGTACAAAGTCCTTTCTCCCCTGAAGCAAATGAGGAGCCTGAGCACCACGACTTGGATGGTGAATTGAAGCCCAGTCCCAACACGGTGCCTGAGCCACTCCCATCACAGGAGGAGCCACGGAGGCTGTGACAGCTGCACATCTGAGTAACACAGCACAATGAGCCCCTGCTCTCGGGGGACAGCACTTTGCCTTTGGCCTCCAGTGACTCCAAACTATGGCTCAGACCTCAGCGAGATGTCTGCACCCCAAACTCTGGCCATTTCCTGATGACCTATGCCCAGGAAGGGACAAGGGACACATAGAGCATGTCCCCAGCCCACGGTGCCTGACACAAGGCGGGGTATGTGGTCCAGGTATGCACAGAAAGTTTTGTGTCCCCAGGCCTGGCCAGGCTGCCTGGGCATGCTCCAGCCCTGTGTGAACACATTGCACAGGCTCAAATCACTATTTTTGAGCCAGTCACTAGAAATAATTCATGTATGTGCAAGTTAAAATTCTGCTTAAAACTTACCCTCTGTCTCAGAAACTTAAAACCTGAGACATCTATAGAAGCAGATGCTGAATTTCATTTTACAAGGTTCTTTCCAGCTGTTATGGTAAGCTTAGAACCTCATCCTGCATTTCTTCACTTTAAGGATCTTTTTTCATTCAAATATCTCCAATTTTAGCGTTGGCAGGAGCAGGGGCAGGTGCAAGTGTTGTGAAGAATCTGCCCCTTTTACTGGACCAGATAAAGTCTTGCACCAAACACTGAGTTCCATGATATTTCTTAAAGTTGAAGTTCAATTAATAAACATTCAACTTTTAAGGACTTAAAAATAAATTTCTAAATATTTCATGAATATATTTGATGGTGGTATGAACCAAGGTTTTAGAAAGCTCAAGGTGTAGGTTTGTGTGTGTCAACTGTGAGCAACAGTGCAAAAGGAAAATGCTTTTTCATCCATATGAGCTTCTGTAAAGTGTGTTCTATTCTTAGGAGAGTAAACATAACATTAAAAAAAAAAAAGTAATCATTTAAACCTTGCAGGAAAGAGGCAGGAGTGATGGGAACCTCTGAAATGATAAATGTATGAATTTATTCCACTGCCACTGTGGAGTTTTAAATTAGTTTTATTTTTCTTTTATTTCTTCTTGTTGACAAGCAGGGCTGCACTGCTCCACAGATCTAATATTTACAGATAAGGAAATATTGAAGGTCAAAAATTCTATTCTTAGTTATTCTTGTATAAGGTAATCTCCTTGTGCTGGTGACAATGCAGTGATCTCATGTCGCCATGGGTACCTGAATCATGCCTGTCTAACAGCAACATTCTCCATTCCCATCCCCTCCCCTTAAGTTCTTACGTAGAAAACCCAAAGATATCTCCAAGAAAAGCTTCATTTGTGATGCAGATGATGGACTGCAGCAAACACTTCTCTTTAAGACAGTGCACTGTGCCAGTACCTGCCTCATACACAGCTGGGGTGAGGAATTCGTTTGCATTTGACTGTGACCAGGAAGAATTTTGCCAGGAATGCAGGCTGAATCCAATGTGTTACTAGTGTTCATTTAACGCCTGCAAATGGACATCAAAACTGATAAATTCAGAAGGGTTACTTTGTCCCTCAGGTGGGTAACTTTGTCCCCATGGCAGCCTCGGCCAGGGGGATGCACAGCAAACTGAGCTGAAACCCAGATTATGGGGGAAGTGAGACCAGCATCTGCCCACAGCAGAGCATGGCAGGGACATGGCAGGGAAGCACAGAAGTGTGGCGAAAAAAGGTGGAAAAAACCAGGAAAAACATTAATTACGTCTTCCCATGTCTCTGTAGGTTCAGCTCAGTGCTCTAATACCCAATGGATGTACCTTTCCTTGACAGCTTTGTAACATCTAAAAGGAAGAAAAGAAACCAAAGAGGAAGCAAAATGTGGGGGCCTTGGTGGTGACAGGGCTACAGCTCTTTGAATGCCAGCTCTTTGAATGCCAGCTCTTCTCCCTGCTGCATCGTGGAAGCTTTTGGTCTCTGCTAAACTGAGCTTTGAGCCGATGTGGATGGATCAGGCACATGAAAGACCAGCAGCAACAGTTCCTAGAGGCTGAAAGAAGGGCTGTGAATCAGGACTTCTGCCTTTTCCTATAGCCATGGAAGGGACTGAAGTCTAAATCTGGGTCTTTGTGCTCAAAGTCTTGATATAAACTTATTTTAAAGGGAAAAAAGAAACCCACAACAAGAAGAGAACGAATACTCTCTGGGAAGGGGGATTGAGCAGTCTGAGCTGCACATTGTTCTTAACACCAGGATTCCCTTTTTACTAAGCCATTTCTGACCCCGGCAGTGTGCAGCAGGCAGGAAAACCAGGTTGGACTTGCAGTTTCTGGCAACAGGATAGAGGAAATCAGATAAACCAGCTTGTACCTACCACCTTGCTGTGAATTAGGGCTGTCCTTGTGTTTCACTTTGGCACAATCAATTTTCAGAATAAGAGCCTTTCTTCTACGTGGCCAAGGGGTTTAATTCAACCCTGTAATAAATGGCCAGCTAACAATGGGCCAAACTCAGCTTGGACGTTGCTCTAGTTAATTAAGAAGAGTAGCATTGGGGCTAAATTTGGCAAGGAATGTGAAGTGACTGCCTTCAGAGGCAGGGAAGAAAAACCCTTGCTTAGCTCACTGCATCCAGCTCTTCAAATGCAAATTAACCTGTCAACATCTGCATGCAGCCACCCAGGACAGCTGCAAAAAGGAGCTCCCTGCACCCAAAAGAAGGGCTGGAAATGTTTAGTTCCAAACAGCTATTTTCTAAAATAATTTCTAGTAAATAAGAATACATTTAAAGTGGTAAACTGAGCATCTGCTGCATGAAATGAGTGGAGGACAGCATGCGAAAAGAAACATATGCCAAGTATGCACTTCAGATGCATTGACTACTTGCCTCAAAACCAGAGAGAATTTAAACATATTTGCAGCAAACACCAAAAAAAAAAAAAAAAAAAAAAAAAAATTGCCTCTGCAACCCAAAGAAAAGCCTCGAATAACAGCACAAGTTCAGCTTGGCCATACCTTGTCATTCCCGTGGTGGAAGGGAGCAGTTTGTTGGATTTCAGCTGCTGCCTGGCTTCTTTTCCTCAGGCACCCGTAAGGAATGCCAAGCCCAGGCGGCTTTTGTTTGGAGCAAACAATGTCCCTTTACCAGTACATTTAAAAACCCAGAAACCAAGTCACTGCCGAAGCCAAACCCTAGCAGATTTGCTTCACTGGAGGGAAGACAGAAAAATACCCCTGTGCCTTTTACACAGTGCCTTATCCACATTGTAGGAGACGGTAATATTCTGCCTGGGACCGATTCGCGACGTGTTCCGTGGAACCGCTCCGGCGCTGGAAGGGCACTGCTGGTGACTCAATCTCTGCCTTCAATACCCTGCAACTCATGGAAATTGCATTTCAGTATTTTGTTGAGCCCATTATTCTCAGACAAAATCTCTGCTGACTTAACTGAAGCTCTTACTTACAAAACAAGTACAGGGTAAGGCTCCTTCAGAGGAGGAGAGGTTGGATTCCAGCTCTAAAGGGTGAAACTCTTCTTTGCGAAGCAATGTGTGGGAATACTTTCAGTATAACAGGGCATAGGATAAGCTCTGATGTCTCTTTTTTTTTTTCAGGGGTGCTGTCTGTCTGTCTGCTGAGGCTTTGCTAAGTGTTTGGTTCTGCAGCCGTGATCTCAGGGTGCAGCCATCTCTTGTGGTCCCCTTGGGAGGGAGGGGAAACAAGCCATAAGCAGCTTCTGCAGAAACTGCTTTGCTATGATAGTGGTGTAATTAAACAGGATGCAAAAATCCCAGAGCCATAAAAACCCATGGGTTGTACCAACAATTTTACTCATCTGTGGGTTTTCAGGCCGAATCAGGGCTGAGCAAGGAGATCATGAGAAAAAGATCTCTGACTCAGTTGACAGTGTTGGGCTTTATCCTATTCACCTTGGCACATTGTAGCATCTTAATAACACAATTAAGAAGGAAAAAAAGAGAAAAACCTCTGGAAAATTCAGAAACCTACTGGTTCTCAAGGAGAACCTTGAAATAGAGATATCTCTTCCTGTCCCTTCTCCGCTTGGAGTTACATTTCCAGGAGCGAGGAGCTGCCGTTGTTCTGGCACTGAACTGCCACGGCCCAGCAGTCGGGCTGGGGTTGCATCCCCTTGGTTTGCAGAGCAGCACAGTGTTGCTATTGAGTGTGTGTCCACATGGCAACAGCAGTGGTGCTCCAAGAATTCGATTTCCATGGTGCCCCTGGGCCTTGCCTTGACATCTTCATTGTTCCACGGAGAAATAAAAAAATAAAAATCCAAGAGTAGCGTAAATGCAGTGCAAAATACAGAACACTATAGGACAGGGTTACCTAATGGTTAATTTAGAAAGGAACATATCATTAAAAACGTATGAAGGTGGCTACATATTTATGCTGTATAAATATTTAAAGGGATGCCTCTTGTAAGGGCAGAGTTCCAAGCTACACCTAAAATAACGTGTGTGAAGGAAAATTAAAAGAATATTTCACCATTTGGGCTTGTTTAATCTGCCTTGGAAAGGCTTTTTATGCCCAGCTACTGAACATTAGTATGGGAAAGGATATCAGACAGAACTCATTTGAGGTGTAATTCTACCAAAGTCAGCAGAGTTAAACTGAAGATGATTTTTCTGGCCTTTTAAATAGAGTGTAATTTTCTCTATGGGTAGCTATTAAATGCTATTGAGAGAAACTGCGGCTGCTGTTGGAAGGGCTTTCTGGAGAGGTCATTCTGTCCCATGTGAACAGCACCAGTGAAAAACCAGGAGTTTTGTAGTTCCTACAACTTGAAGAGTTCCTGGAGGCTCTAACTCCACCACACATCACTGCCTGACCCAAAGCTATGAGCACACATCTATTCTGAGTTGAGACATCCTGGCTTGACATCCGCTCCCACATCACAAGAATTCTGCCCGTAGAAATTGCTTAAAATATTGGAGGGGGCATTGCAAAAGATATCCATGTGGGCATTTGGTCCATCTCTGTCAGAGAGGCCACATTCCTTAAATACACTTTCTGAGGCTCAGCTGCTCAATCTTGACGTTTTGGGGCTGTTGGGGTTTGTGTGCTTTTCACCAGCTCTCCTAAGCACTGGCTGAGGTGGCCATTCCCTATCCTTATTATTTGGGACACAGATTCCTGCAGCCTTCTCTGCACATGAACCAATTTGAAGGGTGTAAAAATACCCAATAAGGTACCTCCTGCATGGACACAAGGCTGAATAAGTCCTAGACGAAAAGGTTCCTATTTTGGGGGAAATTGGGAAGATGTCAGGATCTCTCAAAAGGCACCACAAGGATCTGGATCTCCCGTGGATGGCTCTGCCCCTCACATGGGGTGCTGGGCCAGGTACCCAAAGTGTGGGGTTGGGCAGGAGCCAAGATGGGTTTTCTTCCTGCCTGTACAGCCAAGGACTCTGCCCTCTCTTGCAGAAATTAAGCTCAATCCTCAGGCAAAGCAGCAGCAAAATTTGGATCACAAATCAAGGTAAATCTTGGTTTAAATGGGGGGCAGAACCCAGAGAATTATTTAGCCATTTTACAAAAAGCCTAACATCCTCTTGGGATGAAAATGGGAACACATGAGACCTCATAATTTATATATGTATTAACTTCCCACTGGTGAAATTAAAATGCAAAACAGTGTCTCTAAACAAAACCGTGAAGCTCTGTCCCTTGAGAGAGTTAAAAATGAAATGGGCAAAGCATCTCCCACAGGATCTATTCTTACCCTGGTAGGACTCTGGGCTGGATCGTAGGTATTCTCTTTCTCATAGCCACAATGCTGAGCTCCAAGAAAGGATTTGTCTGTGCAATACAGTGAAGCTCAGCAATAATTGTCCATTGTGCTCTGTGATGAGCCATCCCTTTCGTTCTTCAGTAACCCGTGCACCTGGACTTTAACTAAAACCAAATAATATGCACAGAAAACATTTTTATGTAAGAGGAGGTGAACATCACTAAAAATCAGAGAGCCTTTGTATGGCATGCCAAACTGCTGAAGCGAAAAAATGTCTTCAGTGAAAGGGCTCAGATGTGAGCATGTTTCAGTGCACAGCTCCAGGAAAAACTCTGATAATAAATGTGAGCTTGTTATCGTTGCTTTTCAGTGGGAAGTAAAGCCGGAAGCAGGGTCGTGCTGGCTAATTAAAGCTTACATTTTCATTCAAGCACTGCATTTTAATTATAAACTGGTGACACAAGTGTCACTTAGTTCCTACCCTGTTTTAAGTGTGCACATGTATAAAAAATGTTTTCAGTTATTAATTTATTCTTGTGATCATATTCATTATACCACATTATGTCTACCAGGCACGTGTCTAATGACATGTTTGATACACACTAATTCTTATGCCTCTTTTAATACAGAGCTTACACAGACATTTTAGGCTGAGCACGGTGCCAGTTGGCCACCAAAACAGGTGCACATTAATGCTATAAAATCAGCATTAGGAGCTGTGTACCCATATTCTGGCCAGCTGCAAGCACTTGCTCAGCCCTCCCAGGGCACAGCAGTCATGCCAGAAAAATGGGATAACCTGTAGGAGTAGCTGCATCCAGTGCTGATGCCTGGAGATGCTGATGGTGAGGTCCTGCTGCCCAGGTCTGGCCCTGATCTTGGACCAGGATACAGCTCCGGTGTGCGAGTGCTCCCCGATCCTGCAGAGCTGAGCGTGATGGCTCTTTGTGTAGCCAAAGCCCTGGGTTAAGACTTTAAAATTCAGGTGTAAAATTTCTGGCCTGTTTTTCCTTCCCTATGGGGTTTTTGTGCTGTGCCCAAAGACTGTCTCCAGCTAGAACACTGCCATTTATACACAGAAATTAAAATAAAATGAGGAAAAAGGTCACTGGAAGATGGCTACCAAGAGTCACCAAGTAAGTAATTAAAAAATCAGATCAGGAACGCAAGTGAAAACAAGGAAAATATCCCTAGAAAGCAAGTTATGAAGGTAAACCTCTTTCAAAAGCATGGGGTGGAACAGGATAGCTGTGTTCTTCCCCTCTTAATTTGCTACCAAACTATAAAGAGGATTCTGTTTTAATAAGCACCACAGTAGCGGGACACTGCAAATGAATTGTTCGAACAGCTGTAATTAGAAGTGGTGCTGTGAACATAATTCCTAAAGGCTACATGGTTTATTTCAGGTCTTGCATCTTTAAGGATCCCAAAGCACCTCAGAACTGTCTGCATTTGTCAGCGCTAAAGGCAAGGACAAGAGCACAGCAAAATGTGCAGAGCAAAGGAGAAATGCTTCCCATCCTCTGGAGCAAACCATGGGATGTTTAATCTCACAGTGAGCAGATTGGCACAGTCTTGGATAAATATATTTTGAAACACCCAAATAACTTAAAAAATGAAATTTGGTTGACTCTTAGTGTGATGTAAGCTCGGATAGAGGTTGAAAGCCTCCCCCTTTGGAAAGTCTGCTCACTGTCTTGGAGCATCTTTTGCCAACAAAAATGTGTTTTCACAGTGGGCAGAACTGGGGGGACGTGGACCAGCTCTGATCCAAACAGAGGGTGGGAACATCCAAGCAGCTCCACACATGAGCCAAGAAACTCAGCCTCTTGCTACATTCATTGGCTTTGGTTCAGTGTGTGCAGAGGGGCTTTTGGACTGGAGCTGTCTGTGTCCTACTGCTCCGTCTGGAAGGGGTCAGTCTGTCTGCAAAGAGCACTCTGGTGACCCCCAAATTGCTGTCATGGCAAATAACTGAGCCCCTGCTGGCTGGCAGAAGGATGAGGGTAAGGACCCAACTGGTTTGGGTTAGCAACTCGGTTTTAAGAAACATTTCCAAACTGTTACTGAGCTCCCAGATCTATTAATTGATGTTTAATCATGTCTCGGAGAGCTCTGTTTGATACTGATGTTTTCCAACAGTTGCCCTAATAAAATGCAATTGAAATGGTTAACGTTGTTCCTGAGCTCCAACGGTACAGAATAAACTGCCTTCAGCCAGGTGTACATCAGGTGGCTAAATGGGAACAGGAGGTTAAATCTGGGAGGAAGCAGAGTCTGGAGCTCTCCCTCTCCAATGGAAATCAAGTTCCTGAAGTTTTGGTAGTTCACAGTTGCAAGCAGATCACCTTCCCACACTCAGCAGAGTCATATCTGGAGCTTAACAATCCATTTTGGGCTATTGGCTTCACTGGCTCCAGTACCAGGGCTCTGTTCAATGAATTTGAGGGATTCAACCCTGTTCACAATCCCTGTGGATGAAAATGTGATGTGACACAATGCAACTTGCTGTTTCATCATCTGGCTAAAACCAAACTAACACACAAAGAAACCAAGTCTAGCAAATTTTGCATTAAAAGATATGCATTATGTAAAAGAGCATTGCTATGATTTACTTGAATTTAGAATATCCACTGGACAAGGACGATTAAAGCCCACTATTGCCATTAGTGAGTCATGCACGGAAGAGTATCACAAACTTTCATATCTGGATACCTTTGAAAGCTCAGCCTAAATAGTCACAAGGTCTTCCAGCACTGAGAGTTTGTTATTTCATTTGCTTGCAGGCACTTGAATGCTGGGGGCTGAACTCTAAAAAACCTCAACAGCATGACAATTCTTCCAAAAAATTCATCCAGTGCCCTGCTATCAGCTATCACTGATAACCAGCGAGCTGTGAGATAGGTGTGCGCAGCTCCGATAGGTATTTGCAATAAGTTATAGTTTGGATTTGATTACATTTAGGCAATGTTCCTCTGGCAAGATCCTATTTCAAGTCATAATTGTGACATGTCATGGTTCCTTTTTAATGCCTTGCAGCACCAATAGATAAACTGTGCCTCTGGGATGCAAGGAAGACAATAACAATCCCAGTGTTATTGAAGGCTATATATTTGGACAGGAGAAAATATCCAGTCATCCATATTCCACAGAAAACTGCATCATTTAAAAAGTATAAATGGGAGACAACTGATCTGAAACCCCTGGTAGAGAACTGGCAGTGACTTAAAAATGGTTATTAACTTAATCTGAAAAAAACCCTGGCAGCTAAACAAGGGTGGTAATTCCTGCCTGAACTGGGTTCCTCTCCCACTCGAGCAGGGGATGTTCTGCACTTCTGAATATCTCAGAAACATTTGGCATTATCAAGCTAACAGGACTGGCTAAGCGAGACACATTCAAAGGGCACAACTAAGTGGCACAATTCCAAAACAGCAATTAAAAGGCGGAATGCTTGAAGAAGAACAATAAAAGAGGTTAATTCGTATCAGGGCTTGGCAATTGGTACAGGAAATACTGTAATTCCATAACGTGCTCTCCCTTCACCCAGCTCTTCATACTACGACCGAATGTTTATAATCTATCATTCCTTCATGGATAACATTTGACAAGAAATGACTCAATTCTGTTGAAGAATAATATACAGGGTTATTTTTAAAGTAGGCAGGAGCCTGGATTAATCCTGGGAAACAAGTAAAACAGGTAGAGAAAAAGAGAACCCAAACGATACCTTTGGATAAGTAAGTGATTATATGCTTTTCATTGGCAGGATGGCACAGAAGATGGTCAAGAGTTAAGAAGATAAATTAAAAATCTCAAATTTCTACCTGGGGCAGTATCTACTAGTTTTCTAGAGAAGGACTCATGCACTGTCATCGAAGAGCTAATTTCAAAGGTATCTCGTTAGCAGAAGGAAGGTTACAACTTTTCAGCAAGAAGAGGCAAAAAAAGAAAGAGAACAAAGATGTTGAGATGACAGGATGCAACGGGAAGGAGGAGAAAGAGGGGCTGGACTATCTGCCAGGCTAAATCAAGAACCTCTTCAACACTTCTACTGCATTTGACTCACAGCATGCAACAACTGGCAAAAATGCCCCCAGATCTGAAGGGAAATCTAGCTAAAGTCTGTGTAGGCTGGGCTATCCATCCTGCAGGCAGCTTGCTCGGAGGCTTGCTATTTTGAGATAGTAGAGAGGACACTTGTCATTAATATTATGATAAATCTCAATATAGAGAAAGCCTCAAATCTTGCTGTGGTCCCCAGCACCTCCGTCTGCCCCTCAAAAAAGTC
Source organism: Corvus cornix cornix (assembly GCF_000738735.6). Taxonomy (NCBI): domain Eukaryota; kingdom Metazoa; phylum Chordata; class Aves; order Passeriformes; family Corvidae; genus Corvus; species Corvus cornix. The sequence goes on from NC_046347.1 coordinate 9,372,411, forward strand.
ACAACCACACTGAAAGAAAAAATACGAGCTGAAGCCCAGGAAAGAGCCACCTTCCACGTTAAAATGCTGAAGACAAAATGAACTGATGTACTTTGGGAGTGGAGACAAATAACTAAGGGAAAGAACTATCTGGGAGTAGAAGAGGGAGGACAAAATATGTTGCAATCTAACTGATCAAAACACATTGGAAAAGTGAGAAGCTTTAGAACAAGGCAGAAAAAAACCGTGAAGTCCTGCCCAGCACTGGTGCTGTCTGCTGAAAACACCCCTTTGTTCTGAAGTCATAAATGTGTATCAGCCTCTCAGACATATGGGCAGTTGTGCATTTATCCTGTTTATTTTACTACTCCTGTGCATCTTGCCTTGCCATCTGTTGGGAAGAATTTGGATGCTGAACCATAAGTCTGAGATATAATAAATACCAGTAAACAGAAATCTAAAACGAAGATAAGCACCGAGTAATGTTTGGAAGCAGGAACAGTTTTTCAGTTTGATAGTTTGATTTATTTCCTGAGATGAGCCTTGGCTCAGAAAAGAAGGACCAGCAGGAAAAGGTCCAATTGAAGGGACAAATCTGTGATCCCTTCTCTTATATTGGCTTCATATTGGCATAATTCCACCGCCTTCCTAGAAAGCAGTTAAGTCTACGTAGGTGGAGGATCAGACTTAATCCTGTCCCTCAAGGAAGACATGCTTAAACACCAAATATTGCACATATAAAACATAAGTTGCAAGCAAAATGTTTCAACCCCATTTAAAGCAGTGTTCATGCATCTTCCCTGAGCTGGGCAGCCCTATCGCCGTGTCCCAGTTTCTCCACATCTTCGTTTCCATTTTATTATTAGAATGAGAGGGAAGTGGGTGGAAAGGAAGCACAGTTATCCCTCCTAGTCAGGGGCAGAAAGATAAAGTAACTGGCCCCAGATCAAGCAGGAAACCTACCAAAGCCCAGAGCCACAAGCCCATCCTCCTCCTCCTTCACCTCCTCCTCCTCCTCCTCCCCCCTCTCCATTTTCAGTTTGGGGATACAGAAATTCTACAGAAATTGCTGCTCTTTAACACATAAACCACAGAGACACCAACTAAATATCTGGGAGCTGGGAGGTGTTAATAACAGACTTCAGATTACACTCAGTACCTAAGTACTCCTACCTCCTCAAAGGAATTAGAGATGAGATGAAAGCACTTGCTTCCCTTCCTAATATTTTTTTTTTTTTTTCTCTGTTTCTGGAAAAATACACAGGACTACAGAATGGAGACATCAGATACACTCCCCTTATCCCTGAGTTCTTTATGAGGTGTTCTGCACCTGGCAAGACTGACCAAAGCTACAGGTGGAACAGCACGACCTGAGCAGAGGTGACACTGTGTGACCCAGCAAATGGGAAAGAATGCACTGAAGGAATAATCACTGTGTTCAAATTTCACAGGAGCAAAAAAAATACATTTTTATATTGACTTGTTTTACCAGTTTACACTGGCGAGGGTCAGTAGAGCTGCCAGCAGGCAGGGCAAGCCCTGGCAGTATCTAAAAAGAGCAATAAAAGCCCATGGCAGAAGTTCAGTTAAAGATAACAGCTGCTGGACGAAGCCCAAAGGCTGCATTACATCATTGCAAAGGTCCCCACAAACCCCAACATGAGTTACTATGGCTCTGAAAGATCCTACCACAAATGCCACCTGTCAAGTCCTCAGAACGTGCAGTGTAACTATATACAGAATAAAACAGTAACTACAGCACAACACAACCACGAGTATCCTATTTGTACAACCCAACACCTCCCTGACTCTTCACAAAACATTTCTGAAACCTCCACAGAACAATCCTGTAACTGAGGTAAGATTAATACTCTCCACATTGCATCCTGCACAGTAGAAGGAGCTTTACAGCTGGATTACAAATCTGCTTTCATTGGTTTGCAGCCTTCAGGGAGCATCGCTAATGCACACAGAGTCTTTGGGATCTAAGTTTTGCACTGGGATATCTGACATGCTGAGAGCCACGGGGAAAAAACCAAAACCTTTGTGTAGCCTGATAGCTCCTAACTGGATGTGGAGTAGATCAAATTCAAGAAAGCAAATTAATTCATTAAAGTGACATATATTCAGTCAATTAGCTTCAGATCCCTGTTTCATAGAGCAGGGAAGAATAGACGTTTTGTGACATCAATATGATCATTCGAGAGCCTCTGTACAAATGTTCAAAGAGGTGCACTGAGGAGACACATGCTTTTTTTTTCATTTGAGAACAGATAATACCTTAACCCATCTTCTGCTGACAGGTCCTCCAGCACCAAATTTCTCAGCATTTTAAAGTATTTTATACTATGGACAATATTTCAAAGGGATTGAACTCTGTGTCCAAGAGGCAGCTCCAAATTCAGAAACTCTAACAAATGGAATGCTCTTGAAAAAAAATTAACTTAAAAAGGCTGTTAAAAAATCACTCCATGAATTGCTGGCAAAACTGCCCTGCTTCTGCCAGGGTTGCAAAGCTGACATTGGAGTGCTAAGAATTGCTCTTAAAAACAGTGAGTAAAACACATGGACCTTCCCCATGTGTTTTACCAAGGAAACAAAGATGGTATGAGCAGGACATATGGAATGAAAGAGTGAAAATACGGGCTGAATCTCAGCAAAGTCCTTCACTAATGGGTTTATGTTTGTGTTGAAAGATTCATGGGTGAAAGTTCACTCTTCAGGAGTGCAATAATACGTACATATTGTCCTAAAAATAGGCCATGGCATCACAAAAGAAGTTTTTCAGAGCAGAGACACCCATTTGTGTATTCTCCATTTGCAACCACTTTTCTTCCATGGTGTGAGCACAGGCTCAAGTGCCTGCAAAGACTAAAAAGAGCAACCACCTCTTACGGAGCCTGTGGATACAACCTCCAAGACAGGTCATGTCTGCTCTTAGAGTGATTTAACATTTGCTCTACACCAAGTAACACTTCGGCCACAGAACTGGAAGAAAAAGTCTGCATTGTATTCAGTTTATTACAAACAGTGGTGATGCTGGAGCTTCATAGCTGTGCTTGGAGAATACTAAGGAATATTCATTCTTTTTGGATGAGCCATGAATTTGCAGTATTGATGGATAGCAGCCTGCCTCTATTTGCTTGCCTCAAACACTGGTATAAGCATTTTTATTTTGTTTTTAGGAGTATCCATGGAAGCAGCGCATGCGGGTGCCGCAGCTCCCATGTTTGTGCGCATTCATCCAAGCTGGAAGACTTGCAAATAATTGTGCAAATGTGCGTTTGTGCAAGTTTTCAAATCATAAATGATTTACTCGATCCTTCCTCCCCATTATAAATGTTCCAGCCACGCAGCCAAAAAGGACACGTGAGCTCACATGAATTAAATAGCCAACTGCACCACTTGAAAAGTAAATGGCAAACAGAGACTACTAAAAGCAGTGGACACAATGGGTTCAAAGAGATTCATATGCGAATGAAGTGTTTAATAAAATACTCTTTGAATAAATTTAAATTACAACTACATTACTTGATTTCCTATCTTGATGTCACAGAGCCAGCAGAGCGCTCTATTGTAAGCTGTCCTATTAACTTCAGCACGATTGTTCACCAAGATAAGCAGTTTCAGTGGATAAAGTGGTGGTTTTAACATTGTGTTTTCCTAGGCAAATACTTTAATCAGATCTTCCTCGTGAGTAAGACTGCGAGGCTTACAAAGCTGTGCTGCACATTTCCCATAGGAATAGGGGCTGCTGGGAAATCTGAGTGGTTTAATCTCCCTTTCTCAGGTTAGCTTGACCACAAAATGGTTATTCACAGGACACAGCTTTTGCTGTGTTTTCAAGATCCTGCTCTGCACCCAGGGACCCACAGCTTGTGACAGCCACAGCTCGAGTGTGGACATGGAACAGAACAGCAGCCACGCAAAATGGGGATGATTTGCTCTTCTTGTGAATTTGTGGGCTGGGGTGCAGGTTTCAGGTTGATTGGCTGCATGGGGGCTCTGTCAGAAACTCCCTACTCTGGTGACATTTCAACTTCAGCAGCCAAGGCTGCATTTACTGTGGTTGTCTCGGGCCCAGAAAACCAAACCACAGCTTTTCCAGAGAGCCCCTGGGCCATCTTCCTGCAGAGGCTCAGCCCCTTCTGTCCTGCACATCCACACCAGGAATCATTTCCGTTTCTGACCGAAGGCAATTACCTTGGATATTACTTTTAAAAATCCACGCAGAAACAGAGTGCTGTTATTTAAAATCCACTCAATGAACCTCCTACCTCCACCTTTGACAAACATGCTAAAAGAACAAAATTGGGATTAGACAGGCAAGAGTTTGACTGATGTATCATTAACGCTGCTTCTTGAGTGACTAAGCTCCATAGTAGTAACAACTACTAGTACTGAAACATTATTTCATCCCTGCAGCTCCAAACAAATAATATGCTTGATCCCTAAGCTGTATCACTCCAATTATGATGCCAATTTGTTGTAAAATATTGTTTCAAAGAAAATCAGGAAAACATTGAGGAGCACCTGATAATTGAATTACAAGTTTATCCTTTTACATCCTGTTTCAGTAATTTTGTTTGAAATCTTGAATTGGGGCTACTGAACAGGTGATTGCTCAAAATCCAGCATACAGATTGTTTTATGGATAGAGTTGAGAAAGATTTTACTGGGAAATTTCAATTGACCTGAAATTTGCGGAGCGAAATGCTTTATGTATGTCAAAAACAATTTCAGAGGCTGTTTAAGGCATTTTCAGCTTCTGCACATTTGTGTCTCAGATTTGGCCTTTTGACATGAGTGAAATGGCAATAAAGACCATTAAAATAAATGAAGGTGGTTTTTACAATTATTTCTCCAAAACACCAGAAGATTTCTAAAAATAGGTTTGAAGCCAGACCATTTAATCACATATAAAAATCCATAACTGAAGTTATTTTCCTGCTAGGTATCTCCTCAGAATTGCAATATTACCTTTATATTACTGAAAGACTCACCCACTTCAAATGAATGAGGCTCTGAAATGGTCAAGAGAGTATTGTTTTAAATCAGCTTCTGGAAATGGTTTTATTATTTTGTAAAACAAAGGAATGGTTCCATGTTGAAATCCAAGTCCCATGGTATGGTTTAAAACATGAATAATTTAATGTATCTATAGATTTTATCTTACAAAACAGAACATACTGAAAAAAGAGGAGAGAATGTAGTCTCTGCTCCTCATCTCTGTGAACAGATGACAGCTTTCTCAAATTGGGCATTCTTAGCACATATTTGACAACTTTAAAAATTGTAACTTTATAATTTGATTATGAGCGTTTGAATTTTGAGCAGAACAGCTGCCTTGCTGATTGATGCATCCCATGAAATCCCTTTTTATCCCCCAAACTGGTGGGGGTTGGAGCTTTACTTGCATACAACTCCTGGGTGCAGCTGTTCAGCCAATGCCCTGGTGAGTGCCAGGAGGGCACCGGTGCTGCCCAGTGGTGCAGTGAGACTGGAGCTCGGCCGCATTACTGGGAGCTGCTTCAACACTGCCCATTCCTCACAGCTCCCCTGACTGCTGTTCTCCTAAATAAAGTTCTGACTTAAGCCCAGGTGAAATCAAGGCAGAAATTCCACCAGTTTCAGTCGAAGCTGCACTTTACTTCTATGAACGGTGTTACTGGGAGACCACACAGAAATCCTGACATTGGGAAACTCAGGGATTTTTCCTGACAGGTCCAGCCTAGCTGAGCAAGCTCAGCAACTCCTGCAAGATGCAAACAAACTTATTTTCCATGAAAAACAGAGACTGAAGACACTTAGAACAAGCTCAGTGAAGATCACAAGATTCAGTTCAAGTGGAGGATGCTCAGCATCGCTCAAGCAAACTCAGGAGCTCTCAGATGCAAGCCTGCATTTTCCAGGTGCCGTAAAAGCCCATGCTGAGAGTTAGATTTCCTTTAAGAGTCATAAAGTCAAGCATTGCTATTACCCTAAACCTTCACATTTCAATAATCCTTCCTCTCTTTAGCATCCAAAAAGATTTCCTCTTTGTACAGCTCTTCCATGGATGCCTACTATTACTAGGTAGCAAATCCGATATTTTAAGAGAAAAATCATGTTACACTGTAGCCTTAAATCATTAGCAAAAGGAGAAAATGAGAACATGCATGAGAATGAGGTGTTTTCTACCACGCCACAGCATTTTCTGGGGAGAAAAAAACCCCATCTGAACACAGCTGCGATTCTGAACTGGAGCTGGGCTCGTCTGGGCTGAGCCGTCTGTCAGTTGGAATAAAGCACAAAGCCAGGTTTGCGAAGTTCCCGTGTGCTAAGCCGTGCTGATGGAATTGGGTGCACAGCAGCCCGCCCTGCAAGTGCATCCCTGTGGGGAGAAGGGCTCCGGCGTGCCCCCACCCCCACGAGCCACAGAGCAGCTCGGCACAAGTCACCAGCGTTCCTCTGCTCTCCCTTTCCCCCACACTCTCCCTTTCCTCCAGCACCACGGAGGCTCTGTTGGCTGTTCACAGACAGAATGGACCAGCAGGTGAGGAGCTTCAGAGCCACCGTGGTGGCCACGGCCCCCACTGACAGCACAGGTCCCTTTCCCGGGGATGTGCCGCTTTCCCACGGTCAGAGCCCCGCGCTCTCAGCTGGCAGATGTTGTTTCCCATCTGGGCTTTGCGACCTGCTCTGCCAAATCCTCGCAACACCCATGTGCTTCTTTGTCCCGGCAGCTACCGCCGCGCCTTCTCCACAACTCCATTTTCAGAGCGGGAGCCACATGTTCGGCCTCTGCGGGGAGCGGGGTCTGCTGCCCAGCCCAGCCACTAAAACACCCATCTATTTATTATTACTATCCTTCAGCCTGACCCTCGGGCTGTGTTAAGCAACCCCGAGTCCACATTGAGGCACCTGAGCGGTGGCAACACCACCTTCACCTGAGCTCCCGGTGCCTCTGTCTGAGGGCAGACTGGGAGGAAGTGGAGTTCCCACTGTCCTGCCCGAGAGCTGTGGTTGAGCTCCAAAGCTCCTAAAGCTCCCGGGGAGGTGCCCCAGCCCCGAAGCCTGCAGGGCTCAGGTACGCCCCAAAGCCCCCAAAAGCCCCGACCCCGCCAGGAGCCCCTCAAAGCCCCGGCGATTGTCGCGGAGCGAGGTCGCCCCCTTGGGCAGCGCTCCCCTGGGCAGCGCTCCGCATCCCGCCGCCGGTTCCCATGGCAATGTCGGAGATGCCGGTTGCCACGGTAACGCCATCCTCCTCCTCGGCCGTGTCCGAGGCAGCGGCGCGGCTCCGGCTCCGGCCCCGGCCCCGGCTCCGGCGGGGCTCAGCCCGGCGGCTCCGGGTCCAGCTCCGGCTGGGCTCTGCCCGGGCTCTGCCCGGCGGCTCCGGGCGCGCAGCCGGGTCCCCCCCGGGAAGTTGCTCCCCCCTTCCCCGGCGCGGCCCCGCTACCTTCGAGGCAGCAGATCCTCCAGAGCCCCGAGTGCGTGAGATCGCCCCGCGCTCGCCGCGGCGGCCCCTGCGCCTCGTCCGTCGTGATGTTGGTGCCGTTGCAGATGTGGGCGCTGGAGTAGAGCCAGTAGTCGGTGCCGATGGCGATGGCCATGAGGCTGAAGGCGGCGAAGGCGCCCACCGTGGTCAGCAGCATCTGGACGCCACGGTCACACCACACCATGGTGCTTCATAGTCCCCGCACGGGCGCAGGGGGCCGCACGACACCGCCCGGCAGCCGCCGCGCCCGCGGGAGGCTCCGAGTCACGGGGCGGGGGGCGGAGGCGGCGGCGGGGGCGCGGCGGCGGGGGCCAGGCGGGGGGAGCCGCTGCCGCCGCCGCGGGGCCGGGCTCCGCCGCCGGCCGCGCCCCCGCGCACCGCCCCGGCCGCGCAGGCACCGGGGACGGGCGGAGAGAGGCAGGGAGGGAGGGGCGGCCCGGCCGCGGGCACCGGAGGCACAGAGCCTCCCGACCCCCGACGTGACGCCGCCCCGCTGGGGAGAGCCCGGCCCCGGCCCCCCGGTGCGCGCCCAGCGAGCATCGCTCCGGTCCCTCGGTCTGAGCGGGCTCTGCCACATCTGACGTGTTCCATCCCGGGAAGTGTTCGAGGCAGGTTGGACGGGGCTTGGAGCTACCTGGTATAATGGAACGACATGGGCTTTAAGGTCCCTTCCAACATAAACCATTCCATGATTCTATGAAATTCACAGGGCATGAAGGTGTGAGTGTGAACGAGGTTGGCTCTCAACCCTGCAGCATGCCAGGATCTGTCTGGAGAACAGGGAGGTCTTGCCCGCTCTGGAGGTGCAAAGTTCTGCACCTCCACTGCTCTTTCTTGGGTGGGTTCTGCACACCTTCCTTCTGCTGCATGGGCTGCCCTGGAAATCACCGTGGAAACGGTGCCAAACACAGTGGGGATGAAGCGTTGCAATTCCAAGATGATGCCCACATTGCCAGGGAGCTACAGCAGAGCCAACAAGGGGGTTTAGCCATGAGTTCCTCCTGCAGCCTCACTCTGCGATTAATTACATGAGGAGGTTGTAGGCAAGTATTTGGGTTGCTGGTTTGCTCCTGTTTGGAAGGGTATGGAGACAATCCAGCACCTGAAAATATTTTCCCTTGGAAAACCAAGGGGAGAAGTATCGACACCATTTTTGTCGCGTTATCCTGTCTTCCACCCGTCATTCTCATCACTGCGAGTTGACAAGTCGGTCCTGCCTCCACCTCGTCCAAGTGACAAGCCAGATGAATGGGAAGGCTTCCTGATCAGCTAATGCATTTGTGTGGAGGGAATGTGGCAGCACACCAGTTTTATGTATATGAATTAGGGAGTGGGAGGACAAGAGCTACAAACCTCAAGAAATACAGTGCTCTTGCCAAGCAGTGCGTGGATGGCTGCAGGTGCTTGTGTGACTCCAATGCTCAGCATACCAACGCAGAGAGGCTTTTCAGCTGCTCGTCCTTTTCAGAAAAAAACTGGGAGAACAAAAAGCAAATACAAATTAAAAACTGGTCTTTATTTCACAGACACCTCGGCGAATTGCACAGGCATGAAGCCTATAAACACAGAAGAGCTCCAAAGTCAGATGCTTGGTTTAAAAATGTAAATTATGCTTTTCTTTTCAGTTGTGGTTTGTAGATGTATCAGTGCGTTTGCAAAAATCACTTTCTAAATGAATGTCTCCATTAGGGATGGAAGAATGAAATCAGGTAAACTCAAAAGCAGAGAAACCTTGTTCAGAAAAACTGGATTGAGCATTTAAGTCTAATGAGGTTCAATAAACTTCTCATTTGAAATATATGTTTGTACCTCTGGGCTTTGGGGGTTTGGACAGAGTGGGGAAATGAGATATTGGAACAGCGGGAGAGAAGCTATTTCCATAGTTTTTTAAACCTATCAAGCCTTAATTAATATTATTTATTTGTATTACAGTATTGCTGGCAGAGATGCTTATGGCTGTCTCTCCGCAACAAGGAGCAGAGGGAGGGGGAGGGCTGGGTGGGCTGTGCCTGGAGCAGGGATTCCACACGGCACTGAAACGTCCTCCTTGAGCACTCCCAGTCCAGACATTCCACAGGACACAGGGAGGGTGGTGGTTGTTCTGGTGGCTTCTCAGCAGCCTCCACCAGCAGAAAGGGGACACACAACAACAGGGTTTCCATGGGCTGAGAGCCACCAGCCCTGCAGCATCACTTCTATTGACTGACACGGTAACAGCACATTAACAGAATTTGTTAATAAAATATCTTGCTCCTCTTCCTTCCCCTCCCATTTTTGCAAAGAAGACATCTGTTTCTGTTTCTCCTGCCCCGAGAGAAATAACACAGGCTCCTGAAGGGTTACAGAGCAGCATCCAAGGCAGGCAATAATTTTCTGCCCAAGCTATCTTCTTTAGTTTAAAAATGTTCTCTATTCTTTTGAAATGCATGAAGAAGATTGTGGGAGAGCTAATATTATATTCCACTACAGAAAGCTGGTGGAGTATTTTACACTGATGTCTGGCTCTAGTGATTTTCTAAGGATTTTGAATTCATTAAATCCAACCACTGAATAATCTCCATTCATGGCGGAAGGAAGGCAAAAGTGCTTATGCTCTTCAACAGCAGAAAAGCGTGTAGTCTTTTCTTAAACACAAAATCTCTCTGACCCACTGCATGCAGCAAAGGTTGCCCACCATGTCACCTTTGATTTGCAGGCTTTGCTTATGATACAGCCTTATAAAGCTGCCATTGAATGTAGCAGCAGAGCAGCCTTGGCAGGGTGTTTTGCACTGCAGTAGCCTCCTCCATCCTCAATCAGAATTAAGACCCAATTGTTCCAAGATCAGACCAGAGGCAGAAGCTCAGGACAATGATAAGAGAAAGCCCCACAGCGTCTCCTTGTAATTCAGCATGACACCGTGAAAGGACAAGAGTCCAAACCCAGAAATAATTTTTACCCTGGAGAAACAGAATCTTGAAACAGAATTGTTTTGATTCCTCAACGTTGATGTTCAAAGCTTTAAATGAAATCTTGTGCCTGATCATTTTATTTCTGAACTGAATAACAGTTACTTTGGAAACAAAACTTTGGCTTTAACTGAATTCAGTGAGAGCTGTCACTAATAAAATCCTGCCCCAGAGACACCACTGGTGTCAGAAGAAAACTGCAAGATGTTACCATTTAGCATTACTGCTGCTAAGTGTCAAACATATTGAGCTTAACAGATTAGGATTTTTTTTTTTTTTAATCTATCATCTAGAAAAATAACACTAGAATTTTACTGAAAGAAACTTTTGGAAATTGCTCAAGAAGAACTTGAGAGAGTTCTTTCTCAGAATGAAAATAATCACTTCAATTAAATAGGGCTTTTGATGTAGATACAGTCCCACCATCATCAAAACCTGGAACAGGTATTTCACCCTCCCTTGTTCTTTCTCAGATTTTAGCTCTGTGCATGTGAGAATGAATTTTAGCATCTAGGAATGTCCTAAAACTATAAGGACATCTATATCATTGGTGACTGTCATCTTCTATGGGTCTTGGTGTCTTTCCTATCTAATTTGATTGATGCTGGGGAAAACTTATCCTTAATAACCTCCTTCAGATTATGCTATGTATGGAGAACTTGATGTTTCATACATTTTGTACAGTGTTGGATAATCTCCTTTTATCCCCAGGGCAGTGGTGGGATTTGATTAAACCCTCAGATGAGCAGCAGAGCCTCACATGCCCGGCCTGAGCACAGAACCTTGCAAGAATCTGGGACGTGGCAGAAGGTGTCAGTGGGTCACAGGTATGTTTAAGAAGGAGTACTACAAAAATTGTTCCTGGAACTGTATTTTCATGTATTTTGGATCACATCTTGCAGATTATCATGATACCTACTGAACTGCCTTAGGAGATCTTTGCAGAGCTGGATCCAAATGATTTACCAAGCTCATAAATTCTGTGGTGAAACACAGACTGAATTCCCTCATTTTCAGGCATGGCACAGAACCTGACCCACAGACTCACCTATTCCTTCTATTACAATTCACCATAAATTGCAAGGACATTGTGTCTTTCACCTTTGAGGACCCCACTCTTTGTAGAGGGTCTTCCTCTTCCAGCAAGGCTGGCAGACAAGTCACCATCGCATTTCAGTCTAGGAAAGGGTGAGCTTGAATTTTGTTTGAGGTGCTATAAGGCTGAATTTCTTTTTTAGACTTTTAAAAGAGCATCTGGAACGAGGGCAAAGAGTTTCAGATTGTCCTTCAGAGCTGAACAAACAGTCATCTTAAAGGAAAAATATTGTCATTTCTTTCCACTTGAGGGACAACAGCTTGGCCTCGATTCTATTATTCCTTTTAATATATTAAATATTCTTTGCCTTAGTCATGGGAAGCAAAGCAACACAACTGCTTTCTAACAAATAAAATGTGCTCAGAAGCAACTCTGAAGCTCTCCAGATAACAGATTTTTGAGTTTGCCAGGAAGCCAGATGCTGCTATTGGAAAAGTAGCTGCTATGGTTTGTCATCTGAGCCTAGAAATTGATACCCAAGAACGATATGATGAGACAGACTCGATGACAGCAATGCTCTTTCTATAAATAATTTCAAAAAAACTTTTTCATTAAAAAAAAAGAAATATTTTTTGTTGGAGACTTGCACAGCAAACCAGAAAATTAAAAAGGATAGGCATGCTGTGTTTGAATAGGACCAACAAAAGAACATGATATACACAATTTATAGAAGAATATATAGCAGCTCTCACACATTTTACACTACATAGGCTCTATTTTTCCCATAATAACAATAGTTATGAAACTCATTATCTTTTTGACAATGGAGAAATACAATTTTATTCCTTTACTTGCTTGATCATGTCAAATGTCAAAGCAAATTATGAATGCTTGTCCTTCAAACACTCAGCCCTCCTGGAAAGATATTTAATATCAATAGCATTCACATCCAGCTACAGAACGAACTAATATTGCATATGTCACACAGATCTAAAGTTCACAGTGTCTGTTACCTGTCATGCAATTCCATGTCTCAAGTTCTACCTTGTCCCTGTCCTAAGCACAAGGAAATTCACTGCAGTGGCAAATGGCACATTAAAGATTACCTGGAGTAGGAGTTAAACCCGTGAGCAGGGATTACTTGCGAGTTTAAGGTGTTAAAAAGGGAATGGGAGAAAGAGCAAGTGGTTAATAGGAGCCTTGATTTTGCATCATACTTCAAAGGATTTGAGAGGAGTGTCCTGATGAGACAGTATGGAAGTTTCTAGCACAAGAAACCTGCCAAGAGGGCAGTGAAAAAATCATTATCTTTTGAATGTTGGAGAAATAGACGTGCTGAGTGTGTATTCATCCAGACAAAGCACTGCTGGAATGAGCTGGTTCATTCTCGGGGCAGCGTCCAGAGGGAAATACAAATTCTCCTTGGGAATACAGTACAATGATGGGGAGGGTGGAGAAGGGGAAAAAAAATGCCTGTGAGGTTCTCTCATTCCACCCATTATGAGCCACCTCTAAGAAACAACTCTGCACCTGTTTATGCTGTACAAACACACACCCAGAGCTACTCCACACAACCCTACATGAACTGCAGCCAGCCCAGGAGATGGAACAGGGAGTGGGATGTCCCGGTGATGGTTGGCGTTTCCAAGGGCTCTCCCTGAGCCCACACGTGTGTGTGCACATCCTGCCAGCGCTCCTGGGCACCAGCTCCTAATCTCCTACAAACACAGCGACATTAGTCTCTTTAATGGCCTTTAAAAAATAAATCTGTAAATCCTCTTTGGAACAAATGCTCCCTCTCAGACCCAGGGGGGAAGGTGTTGTAGAGCAGCATGGCTGAAGTCACAGGAGTGTAAAAAATGAGGCAATCTGGTGGAGAGCTCATTGCCTCTGAAGCACTGCATCACCCACAGCCCCAGAGGGTGCAGGAGAATTACCCCTGGCCGATGAGAGGGAAATTGCTGCACTCAGGTTGATTTTTAACCTGAAAAAAAGGGGCTTCAATGGAAGTGTGTTAGGAGGCGGATTGAGCAAAACAGGTTTTTAGGATAAGTCTTAAATACTTAAATCAATCACGATAACTTGCTGCATTGAATTTATCTCCTAAGCTTCCTAAAGTAAATTCCTCAGATCTGTCTGAATAATTTGGAGCTGATAATGCAGCATTTGAGTAGGAAGGCTGTTGGCCACTGAAAGGATTTTCTCATTAGAATTTCAGCCGATTATTCACCAGAGAGATGGTCTTTCAGGAGCACACTCCAGCAACTCCCTTGAAAAAGTTTTATAAACACTCAGCTTGCTAAAAAATGAAATTGGAAGGTGAAATGACAGCTAGTCATTACTTCTGAGAGGTCAGGGATAGAACAAACAGCCACAAGTGGATTTATCTGCTCTTCCCTGTGCTCTGGCTGTTTTTTTCTACACAAGACCAGGAAATCCTTTTGGATCATCTGGAACCACAGCCTCTGGTGCTGAGCATGAGTTATCAGAAACCTGCTCTTGATCAGATGCTTGTAACATGGGTCTGAAGAGCTGTTTTTCCATAGAATCACACTTGGAAGATGGGTGTTGAACCAGGTAGTCAGAGCTTTGCTGGGAGGCTCCTAACTGGACTGAGGTTATCTAAACAGAAAGGCTTTAAGCCTGTCTCTGACAAGGATTTCTCATTCCATTGCTCTTCTCCATTTTCAATGCAATTATTTTTCCAGATAGAGAAATCAGCAAGTGAGGGGAGGTGGGTGGTGAGAAACAGGAAAACTCAAGGGGGAGTTTTGCCAAGAGGAAGAGCAGAACTTTAAACCCAGTCCCAATTCACGAGCTAATTGAGGTGGAATAAATGCTGGAAGAATCCATTCACCTCTTCCTCATTTAGCAACTGTACATGCAGTGGCAGAGACCCCTTTCCCCAGACCATTATGTGACAGAAGCAGTGAGAAGAAGGGGAAGAAAAGCTGTAGCAATAATAACAGAACACCCTGGCACAGTGTTTTAAGTGAGCTGTAAATACAGCCAGCAGAATTCCATGAAGCCTTGCTGTCCACATTGCTCTGGAACTGTAATTTCTCACTTCTTAAAGCCACACCAATGTCTCCATGAAATATTTTGTTTGGGCTGAGTAAATGGTGTACATATTGATTTTTATCTCTTTTCACACCTCAGATGCTGCCTGTCTGCTCAGAGCCAGGTCACGGCACACTTATTCACTCAGCGAACACCTACTCCATGGCTGAGCCATAAACTCGCTGGGACAGTCTTTAATCAGCATAAGGTCCCAGGGGTTTCCTCTCCTCCCCTTCCTTTTCCAAGAAAACCCAATATTGACTCTGATGTTTTTTGGAGGAAAAGCTGCTAGGACCAGTAACACTTTACATCCTGGTAATGCCACATGTAAAATGGTTTAAACTTGGTTCAGTTTAAGCTGAAGTTTCTATGCTCAACACGGTGACTAAGTACATCCAGCTGGTAGCACCTGTAGGTTGAGTTTAAATTCTTCCCCCATGGTGGTGTGGGGTTTGAGGGAGTCAAAGAGGTCAACAGACATTTAGCAATAAACTGCAAATGCAGAAAATTCTGTAAGAGGGCTTTTGACAGCAATCAATATATTCACCAAATCAAAAGCAACCAAAGAAAAACATCTTAAAATTGTCAAAAAGAATAAAATTCAGAAGCACCTTGAACCAACATGACCTTCTCTGTTCCCCATCGAGAAACTCTTCTCAGAAAAATAATTAGAAGAATGTAGAAGAGATTAAGAGATTCTGGTGGGACTTCACAACCCTTCAGGGATCTTGGTGCTGAGCTGGCTGAGCTCCAGTGCCACCAGCATTCCTGCTGTGATGGATGGGGTGTGCCAAGGCTGGGAGAGACCAGCCCAATGCTTCCCTCATCCCAAGGGAAGTACTGATTTGTCATCAGCTGGAAGTGCAAGGGTAGTTCAGATTATCTGAGGAGCAGCAGAGCCCCATGCCCTGGTGGGGTGGGCAAAGCCATGTGGTTCCAGTTCCTGGGTTCCTGCTTTGGTTTCCCCATCCTGCGTATGGAAAGGACAATTCCAGGCCATGCCCTCCAGAGCTGATGGCACTGGGGTGATGCTGCCCTGGCACAACACAGCTCTCAAGGGCTGCCAGAGAGCATCCAGGAAACAGGAGGTTCTGCCCAAGAGAAAAGTCTCATCAGCTCAAAAGGAAAATGAGTTTTGGAGAAAGACAAGGAATTGCAGCAGCCAGAGCTGTGAAAAGCCTTGACAAAATATTTAACACAGAGAACCAGAAAACAGCTTGCCAATTGTTAGAGCCTTTCTAATGCAGGTTATTAGATGGTTACTGCCGTTGCTATTAAAAAGACACTATTTTCTGAGTGATCTGTGCAAAAAAGGGCTGGAACACACCTACAGCATTTCCATGTACTTTGAGCTCTCCTAATGGAGAAAAAAATCCACACATATAAGACTCAATTGAATAATTATTCAATTCAATTAACAAATAAATAATGTGCTGTTTTGTGGTGCATCCATTAAACTTCTGTGTAGGAAATTCAATAGATAAATCTCTAGAAAGTCTTTTAGGTTCATCACATATATGTGGATGCAGCCAGACATTTTTTTTTTGTAATCTATGAGGAAACTGCTAAAGAATGAGGATGAGGTTTCAAAAAGCTGAAAGGAATTAGTTTTCTACTGAGCTCCACACAACAATGGTATCATGTGAATAATTCTACTATAATTTACTTAGTAGAATGAAAAATAGCAGCAGTAATTCTGGTTGTAAATAACCCATCTTCTCATAGCAGAGAACCATTACCAGGTCAACATCTACTGTCAGACTTCATGATTAAACTCATTAAAACTGTCCTGTTTAATTCTATTTTTCAAAGGAAAATCATGCCTTCAACTGGTTTTTTTTGGGGTTTTTTGTTTTTTTTTTTGCCAAAAGTGCCCCCTTTTCTTGAAATATGTGCATGTTCCTACATGGAACTTAGAAATCCAAAATATGAACATCTGATCCTTCCCCATCCTATCCCTCCTCCTGTCCCTTTTTCTTCTCCCCCACCCCATTCCTTTTTTTTTTGCATTATATAGGTGAACATTTCTAACATAAATGTTTCTACCTTTTTACAGGATTTTTTACATTTTTCGCAGGAAAGCATTCCAGCAGATCTCTACTAACACAATGGTTTCTAGGTAGCAAGGAAAAAAAAACCCACAGCATCTCTACTGCAAGAGCTGGCAGATGTTGACTTTTTCCCCATAATAGTAATGCCTCTATAAAAAAGTCCATTCCAGTCTTACAAGCATTAAAATGGAAAATAAATAGAAGTGGCAAATATGGCATGGTGAAGATTACATGTGACAGACCAGAAATTCCAATACCCTCTCAGAGGGGACATTACAGGGGTAATGAGAAGATGTAGCAGCTTTTCAATCTCCCAAATCAGTCCCTGATGGAACACTGTGGAGGCAGATGAACCAAATGGGGCAGCATGGGTGGGCAGGATTATTTAATGAGTATTGGCTGCTGCGGGACACCCACGGCCACCCCGGACTGCAGCCTCGCTGAAGAAAGTGACAGAATCCATCCCCATTTGCAACAAACTGGTTATGCGCTGGGGATTTTCTTCTTGTTTAGACTGAGCGTGATGATTTATTTACTGTTCTGTGCAGCCTTGTGGAGGTGGGGAGGGTGTGAGGGTTCCCCAGGCAGAGCTGGGCTGATCAGCGGGGCTGGAATGCAGCAAACCCCACACAGATCTCATGGGTTTAGTGACAGGCAGAGCAAGTGCTCCAACACCATCCCTACAAAAAGATATTTTAAAGGTGGAAAACCCCTCACGCAGGGCTGGGATTGCACAGGGCTTTGCTGTTCTCCATCCTGGTGCCAGGCAGGGCGGTGGTTGTCACACTCTGTGGGGACAGGCTGGGGGACCACAGGGGTCCCTCCCTCTGTGGATGGCAGCAGGTTTTGATTGCTAAACTTCTAAGCAAGCCCAGCTCAATTATTGCACAGAAACCTGCCTGGCTGAGAATAAGAGCACAGCCAGGTCCTGCACACACACTCTCTTTCTCCAGACTTCTCTGGGCTTGGAGCCTGCAGGACACCTTTTTGTTCCCCCCCGCCACTTTTGTAGCTCAGCCAGCACCTGTCCCCACAATCCCAACCCAGAGCTGAAGACAAAACAAGGTTGGAGAGGAAAGAAAGGTCAAGTTGATTCTACTCTGTTGCTAAAAGCTTGGAGTAATTTGCACTCTTATAATTCCAGCAGTTGAGATAGCTGGAAAAATACGTTTAATATTTCATTTTTTTTCTGCTTTTTTACCCCCAAGACATTTTTTCATCCATTGGGGAGAGCACTAACAATGACTTCAATAGCAGAACCAAGTTTAAAGCCCAGATCTTTCCAATTCTGCTTATTCCTTTAAGCTATTCCAATCCCCTTTATGTTCTTTCTGCATACACACATCTGTCTTCTTCAAAGCCTTAACCATCTCTGACACACCTGACCTTTCTATCCAAGCGCAATGGTTGGATGCAAAGAAAAACCCTTCACCTACAGCAAGTAACTCTTTGTTTTGCCAGTCCCACGCCTGGAAATTTTGCTGCTGCAGGAAGTAAAACGGTGAGCAGCCTTCCCTTTGCTTTTGAAAAATGGAACTGTCATCTCTTCGAGAGAAATAACAGCTTGTCTTTATTTTGTCAGACATGACTCTTAGTTATTAGAGTTGTCTTAGGAACATGCTACAAGTAGAATTAGGACAGTATTGTCACAGAAATGTCAAGGGTTCAGAAATTAATTTGACAAGATCTGGGAGATCTCAGATATCTAATTAAACTTTCTGTGACAGTTATGTTGTGTAAATACTGGAAACCTCTTAAAAGAAAGAATCAGGTAAAACTAGTTCCATATTCAATTAATCCATGTTAGACCCATTCAACAGCCGTTACTCTGATTAAACCAATTCACTTTCTGCCAGGAAATATAATTTCATCTATTCAGGCACACAAGGTTCATCCATTTTAAACAAAAATATCCAATAAGCTTACTGCATTAGGTAACACTATATTATATTTTATACTATATATATATAGACTATATTTTTGGCTGGAGATTTTATAAACACCCTTCTCCTCCACTTAGTGAATGACAGCATACATTGCCTTATGATAACAGCACATGCAGCTCTGGTTTTGAAGGTTTTAGAATAATTTCTGTAGGAAAAATGTATTCCATAGATGAAGAGAATTTAGGCTAAGAGGAATTATGGCTAATAGGTTCTGACCTCAACAGGCTATAATGCAGGCTGGATTTGCACTCACTAATACTTGCATCAAGCCCATATCTCATAGCTGTGTTAAATCATATCAATTCATCATTTAAAGAAGCCACTACATCCATTAGTAAATTGTTTTAAGAGTTAGTTATTAGCAGTATGAAAAGGATGTGATTATCCCCAGCCTGAGTCTCCAGAGGCACTCTCAGCACGTGGATCATGCTACTGCTGCAATTCCTATCCAAAGCCAGCAGTTTAATGAAACACGAGAAATCGTTCTGAAACGAAAGATGTTGGCCCTGGTTGGCCAAAAGCTGGGTATTGGAGCCACCAGTCTGGGCTTAGACAGAGCATAAACGGGACTCAGACTTAAAACACAGAGCTGGCACAAGCCCATCCTCCTTTCCCTCTTGCAGCCCAGCACTGCTCTGCACAGGGTCGGTGTTTCTGTCCGAGCATGGGGAAGCTGTGCATCCCCAGGGATCGCTGCCAGCTGGGATGAGGTTGCTAAGCAAGTTCATCAATACCCATTAATCCTGGAGGTGACATTTCCTGCACACAAGCACGGCCAGGAGGTGCAGGATCTGCAGCTGGGGAGGTGATTAATAACCCTGGCCGCCACAGCCGTGGTGGCCGCTGCTTCCATCAGCACTGTGAGGGGAAGTGGAAAGTCACCAAGGCAGCTCCTCGCTGCCAGCCAGACCTGCACAGTCATCCTCAGTGCAGGCACATGGGCTCAGTGTGAGGAACAATGTTCAGAGGCTGCTCAGCACACAGAGCTTTTGTTTAACACACTACAGTATGATAAACCAGTTGCTTCCATTATTTGCTGCAATTTCTCTCGCTGATCACTCATCTCCTTAGCACTGGGGCTGGCTAGGAAGGAAGCCTTTAAAGCTTTTGGAAGAAATTCCAATAATTGAAATCAATTCCCTTCCCAAATTGCTTTCTGATGCAAAGACATGAAAATTATGTGTTGAATTTCAAGTTCATTCTGTTGATAGCTGAGCAATGCTTATTTTTCAACTGGCATTTTCTCTCTGCTCCCTCAGCTGTTCCCATCTCTTATCCAGTTAAGCTGCATGTTCGCATTGCTTGGCCAAAAACACATCAGAGGGCAGTTACCTCTGCTGGTCCTTTGGGGCCAGCAGTCACCTCTGCTTAGGTGGCCAGAGGGGGAACGTGTATCTCTCCAGCAGCATTCCCTGTGGAGAAGTGCAATGCCACAACCGTCATCACCAAACCGACCCAGTGAACCTCACCCTGCACTTCCACTGATAGGGCAGGACCAACCTAAGGAGCTGAGAAAGAGGAAGGTGCAGCCAGTAAAAGGATCTGAGACTAAGAAGGAAAAAACTTAAAAAGAAGGAAGACCATTTATTTTTTTTAAAATTTAGAGTGGAGGGTTCTTCTGTAAAGGTTTTTCCAGTGATTAAGAAAGGAAAACCCAACCCCCCTACCACCATGATTTGTTCTGGGGGCAGAATACAACAACATCAGATCCCCTAAGCAATTTGCAGGGCTCTCTTACCAAGCACAGCCTGGCAATCTTAACTCTCCACCTCACTTAAAACAGCATCTCTGTTCCTGGATAACCCCCAAACCCATGGCGAGTAATGAATAAGAAAACAACGGCTTGTTGTTTTTCTTCCCATTCCCAACACTCACTCTGCATTAGGCTCCATCATTTCACAACTTGCTTGATGTAACACGATGTGGCAGAACGTACCATAATCCACAAGTGAACCCTGATGCAATGCAGAACAGATGCCTTGGACTCGAACTGCTCCTTCCTTGCCTTTCCTACCTTTGATCCACATTTTCTGCTGTTTTCTGTGACAGGCTGTTAAATAAATATCAGTGACAAGGCTTGGTATGCATTTGTTTTTCTGCAGCTTATTTTTTTCTTGTTCAACTCTCCAAGCTGAGCATCTTGCTGACAAATATACACACTCCATTACCAATTAATGACTTTAGCCTGGTGTCCTCTACTCTCCTCGCTCCCCAGTGCCACTTCTACACATTAGCCTGGGTAACATTCAAAGATAATTGTGTTTTGTTTATTTGTTTTGGGAAGTAACAACAATCAGACAGGCAAATCCCAGTCCTTGCCAAAGCTGCAATTTTTTCAATGTAGCCTGCGCTGAGCTAGGGAAGCACACGGTGGTCACATTTGCTCAAGGTGAAACTTCTTTCACTCTTCATTTTTTTCTTCTTCCAAGGAAAGACAGTTTCCTCAGCACTCAGGGCTTTCTTCAGGCTTTGGACATCTAGGACCAGCTTTTCTGCAGCCTCTATATTTGTTTAGTTACTTTTTAAAGCTCACCCTTGTTGCATACTGCAGGTAATTAAAAATGAGAGGTCATTCTCAGTAATACAGAGAATCACAGAATAGGCTGAGGTGGAAGGGACCCACAAGGATCATCGAGTCCAACTCCTGGCCCTGCACAGAGCCATCCCCAAGAGCCACACCATGACCCGAGAGCACTGTCCAAGCTCTCCTTGAGCTCTGTCAGGCCTGGTTCTGTGACCATTTTGTCAGCCCCTGCACACACATGTGGTCAGGATCCCACATTTGTGCAGAGAGATCTATTTCAATGCTTGAAGAAACATCTCATGGATATTTTCAAGCAGCCATTCACTTTGGGTACCTCAATTTCCAACACAGTTGAAGTAATGTAATTTTTGAGAATTGGGTACTTGGGACCTTTGTAAGCAGAAAACCCAGAAATCCAACCCTCTCAGGAATCCATGTAAATGAGGTCCCCGCAAGTCCTTTGTGGAAGAAAACCCACTTGATTAGCACTAAGTGCAGGCAGAGGTGGTACAGCCTGAACTAAATTCAGCCTCCTTTTTGTGCTTGCAGAGATGTAAAGTCTTGCTGAGCAGCCGTGGCCATGCTGCACATTAACCGAGGAGACATGGACACAGCTGGCGGAACACATTAGCATCTTCTGCTCTGATAATTAGTTTAGTGAAAAATTATTGCATTATCTGTTTGTTTTCATTAGGGACCAATTGCATTCTTAAAAAGAACGGCTCACATTAGGTGCTTTTAATAAGACAATAAGCCCTATAGTGTTTCCAAACAAGATTTAAAGCCCATTCAGCACGTGAGTAATTAGCACAAATCAGGTTGGAGGCCAAATGCATTATTTAGTAATGGAATTAAATTTCCTTAGAAAGAAAGAAGCCCATTAAAATCCACAGAAATGCTGAAGAGTCAAGGCAGAGTATTTAAAATACAGGGCAACAGAACCCTTAACTTCACAGTAGGATGTGGTCCCAATTTTAGCAAACAGGCACCCAATCTTGCAGGTCAACAATGGAGATTTTACTCCAGCTATGTAGGGAGAACTAATCCTACAGAGCCATATTGCACAGCAGGTGTTCATCTTGCAGATGGGTTGAAATCAATAATCAGCACTGACTGCTGTGCCATTGGGTAAGAAGGCTGAGATCCTCCAAATTACCCTCAGATTGTCCCCATTTTCATCCCCAAGAGTCACCAGAGATAGGTTTCCTAGCACAGAAAGTTCTTCCCTTACAAGAGCAATCTTTTTTCCAGGAACGCGACACAAAGCTGCATTTTCCTACATGCTGTATTTTAATTTTTGTGTGGCATGAGCAAATATAATTATCAGTACAAAGGATTCAGAAAAAAATAGACTATGCTTAGCAACCTCCAGCAAAACTAGCAGAATGCACTTGACAAAACTTGCGCTCTGTAATGAAATTCCTACGAAGGCATTTGGAGCTTAAAAAACTAGGACAAATTATGCTGTAAGGAGTAGAATATGTAAACGTGGCAAGGAGCTGCATTATATATTCTGGCTTCAGAGGGGTTACATCCAGCTGACAGCAGTGTGAACGAGACCAGGGCAAGGCCCACATCCACCAGCAGAAAGACAAGGCTGCCTTTCTACAGGGGAGTACAGAAACATCACTTAACCAGGTCCATGTGTAGGGAGTTCTGACAAAGATGGAGTGTTTGCATCTCTGCCATGAGTACAGGCAAACCCTCTCTTTTACGGCAACTTAAGAAATAACAACAATTTTGGAGCCAAACTACCAGCTCAAACACGTTAGTGACTCGCCAGCTCATCCCTGTAGTAATTCTGCAGACCCAGTGATGCACGTACTATGTACCAGGGCCATGATAATTTCCATAATAGTCAGCCAGCAGTGATAAATGGAGAACAAAAAAGAGAGGAGAAGCAGGAAATATGGCAGCTCACTTGACCCTGAGGCTGGTGGCTCTGGGAAAAGGAAAGGACGGTTGCTGATCTCTGCTGCAAGAATATGAGGTTTCCAAGAGTTCCAGGGGATCCAAAGGTTTTCCTCCTTCAGACCCCTCAGCTCTGGGGCTTTTTTTACAAATGTGCCTCTCCAGGTACCTTCAAGGCTCAAGTTCTCATTGCAAATCAGCAGCAGAGCTGGGAGTTGGAAGTGGTGCCTGGCTCTCCCCATCAGGCCTTACAGATAAGCACTTGCTGCAGAGTGATTTACGTTCCCAGGATTTGGACGTAATCCTGCCTCCCTGGGGTAGCTGTTTACTTTCAGAGCCAATTTCCCTGATGGAGCAGGAGTATCCACGTCTTGCTTTTCTCCCCTTTTTCTTTCTATCTCTGCTCAGAAAACAGGGAAGGGATGGGGCGTTCAGCACAGAGGGATAGTGCTCCCCCAGCCACACACCCTGATCCTGGAGGGGTTCTTGCTGCCTTCACAAAACAGGCACAAAATGCAGAACAGCTCTGGCTTGATATGTAATTCAATATACTGAATTATGTCAATAATATTCGATCAATCTTCCCCAAGCAGCTCATGCTGTTGACATCAGATTCTGCAGCTTAAAGCTTAAAGCTTAAAATTCTCATATTTACTTCTCAGTCTATCAACTGGAGAACCCAGTGCTGGCTGGGACACCCCTCATCAGAGCCCCTGCCAGACTTAACCCATGGGCAGGGCTGCAGGAAAGGACTTGTGTGCACATTTCCAGCCCGTCCCAAACCAGCTTTTGCTCTATGTTCACAGTAACATACTGAGACACAGAGATTTCTCTCTGCAAGGTCTGAATAAAGCTTAAGCACAGAACAGCCTGACAGTCCTGAAAGAAGCCAGGGATCTAAGGAAAATGGGTTTGTAGGTGATGCAAAGCTCTCACGGATTCTCTTGTGAAGCTGCTGAGCCTCTTAACATCTTCAAAATCAAAACCCTCTTTTCTCCTCTGGGGTCAAAAAGGAAGCTGCATTTCCTGGAAGGCAGCTTTGAGAGGTTTGAGGCTCCAGGAAAGTCATGACTTTAGCAAAAGTTCTGACACAGCTGCTTGTAAAAGCAGGAGATTGAGCTCTCTGTAGCCATTCATCCTCCTTTGAGGCTCTTGCCCTCATTTCTGAGCTGGCCACTGCAGCGAGGAGCCATCCTGCCAGTGATGTTGGGCTCCACAGGCAGCTTTTGTGCTCCCTTTTTTCCACATTGACCCTTCAGTCAAGTTCTCCAAAGGCAACATCATCTATGGGGCCTTCTACTAACAGTGTCAATCTGGTAGCAGCTGGGCTGGACAAGGCACAGGGAGGCTGGCATGGGAAGGCAAAGTCTCATCTTCCATCCATCCCCCAATCCCTGCTGGCCCCAGGAAAAGCTCAGAGACCTGCCCAAGCTGGGGTGGCAAAACCTCAAACTTTCGACTAGAAGTCATTATGGCCATGAAAGCATTTCACCACCTTAAGAGTCAGTTTGGGTTTTTCCAGCATCCAGCCTTTTCATTGAAGGCCTTGGAAATTTGGCCAAAAGTGAGTGTGTGGCCTGAAAAGCAGTTTTATATCAATAACTCACCCACCAAGAGCCCTTTTCCCAGCATTTTTAATGAGTTCAGCCACTGTGTAGCTAACGACTGTCACACCCCAAAACCCAATGAGAATCCTTGGCTGGGAAGAAAATGAGACATTTTAATGACCGTCATTAATAAAACAGAGACCTGTGAAGGATTACTTGCATATTATGGCAAACTTCAATTGAAATGGGCCATTACTTGCCTCATTAATATTTCAAGTGTGTTTGAATGCTCTATGGCAAAAATATATGACTCGGAAACAAATCCAGGTGGAAGGAAAAAACCCCCACAAAACAAATTTCATTAAATAATGAACGTGCATTACATGAAGACATCCTGAGATTCAGCTCAAGAGCATCACAGACAAAAAAATCCTGGTGCTCTACTTATAAATAAGGCAAAATTATCTATTCATTTAGGAAAGAGTAATCATGCTCAGTTAGACACACCAGACAAGCAAAAGAAAAATGGCTTTGAAGCTGCTCCTGATAGAAGCCTCGACAGCTCGGCAAGAAAACTCTGCAATCCACTTTTTTTTGTTTTTTTTAATTTTTTAAAGTATACATTAGGAAGCCCATTAAAGAAGTGGCATGAATCGATAATTTTTTGTTCTGTAACAGTTTTGAACCTTTAAGAGAACATTAATGCAATACAGCTCTTTTTGCCAGCACCCCTGCAACTCATTTGAAAACAATTCCCAGCTAAAGGTGTTCCTTATAAATGGGATATTAGCAGGAAATGGAATAGGAGATACACCCCTGCTGCTATCCTGTTTGTCTCTAGATAGAGCATGGCCTACTCATTTTCTGAAATTACAATATAGCAAAGTTATCTTTCATTTTACTGTTAGGAACTACCAATAACTCTTCTCACTTAGGTAGGGGAGGTTTGTTACTCACCTTTATTTGTTCATAATGTTAATGATGAAGCATTGAAAAACTGAAGCTTTTGGTCAAAAAACTCCCCACAGGTCTCAAAGGATCCAGCTCTACCCTAAGCTCAAGGCTTTCCTCTGAATTTGATAAAGACATAGATAAACAAACTGAAGTATCCTGGTATGGAAAGAAAGCACAACCAAAGTTTTCTATTATCACCTGGAAGCTTGAAATTCCCTGTTCTGGAAGGCGGCAGCTGAACCAAATCCTCCTCAGAACTGGAATTTGTCTGAAACATGATTTTTGAACAACAGTTTAGACCTGTCCCAGAGCAGAGGGAATGGGTGATGAGTAACATCAACCTGCAGCCTAATAATTAGGTAAAAATTGAAAATCCCGACTGCAACACGAGATTTGTTGCAGTGAAAGATGGATGAGGGAATTAGCAGTGGGGTTTATCCACTCAGGAGTTTACCACCTGATCACAGGATTCTCTGACAGAGAGCTGGAGGAACCCATTTGTAATTTTAATTCAAGTATTTCTCACTAGGACCATAATTATTCTCTCTAGCCTATCTCCCCCATCCTTCTCCTGCTCAGGGTGCAACACCTCTTGTCTTTATCCACACATGGTCCTGATACATAGAGATATATATATATATATATGTATAGATAGATAGATATACAAACATATAAGGAGAGCTTTTTTCTTTTTTTAAAGACAGGAACATTAAAATATGGCTTTTAAAGCCAACAGACTTCACACCAGCAAACCCTCTTCCTTCTTATCAGGCCCATGACACACTCCAGCACAGCCTGGACCTTGCAGCAGCTGAGACCACAGGATCCAGGGTTTGCTACCCCAGTTTAACTTCTATTTTCTAGGCAAGAAGCCTCTCCTGAGGCTCAAACTGCAGCCCCAGCAGGTTCTTCAGCACTGCTGGGCATAGCAGGGGACCTCTGCTGATGCCTGCAGAGGCTCCTGAGGAAATCAGGTCTAAAAATAAGATAAATTTCAGTTGGGAAGCAGCAATGCCGGAGCAGAGAGGAGGATTCTTACCTGATCCACTGTTCCCCTCCACAGGGGCCTCAGGGCTCACTGCAGAGCTTTTATAGCCCCACACTTCCCACCTCTTTGGCACAAATTAAAGGGGATGAAATCCCCTGGAGCCTGGGAGCAAACCTGCTGTCCAGGGCAGGCAGGCAGCAGGTGAGGGGAACAGGATGTACCCAAGCCTGGCTGAGCTCAGGATGCACCTAAGCCTGGCTGAGCTCAGGGCTTTGAGCAGGGCTGGAGGAGGCAGCAGGTAGAGAGAGGCACCTCCTGTGCTGCCCCACCATGCCCTTTCTCGCTAATGAGACCTTCTGCTGCAGGTGATGCTGCAGGTGATGCTGTGGGTGCTGCAGTTGGAGCAGTCATCCATGGGGAAGTGATGTCTTCTCCTTTTCTGCACTGGGAAAAAATTACTGTCCTGCACATACGCATTGCGAACAAAGGGGAAAAAAAAGGCAGTTTTATCTTGCATGTGTTGCTTCTTGCATGGGCCATGCCAGGATTAGTTCCATTGCTCTGTTCTCAGATGTCTCTTAGATGCTGGCTACGTGAGCAACTCATAAAAACCCCCAACACTGAGAAAAATGTCATAAATGGAAAGATTTTATTAAATCCTGCTTTGCCCCGTTCTTTGCTATGCCTGTAGCTTAACCACTAAAAGCTAACAAATAACCAATATAAGTTTCACAACAGAAATTCTCGGGCTTTAGCAAACCCAGCCCTGTTTCCCAGCTTAGCTCAGCTGTGGGCGAGGGGCTTCTTTTTCAGCAGTGCCATAGCAGAGCACCTGTAAAGGTGAGAGCAACCGTAGGGCTGCTGCCCTGGCCTGGGGGGTGGGAGCCACCCGGAAATTCAGTGTTCTTCAACTTCTGAGTAATATCACAGCTCCTTCTCCAGGCGCTCAGAGCAACCTCGTCTGCCACCTTCTGTCCCTGAAAGGACATAACTCGCATGGAAGAGTATCCCCCCATTTTTCTGTGGGCAGGTCTGGTATGTAAGGAGCAGTGAGAGGAGTTTTGGGACTGTTTGGGGTTGATCCCCACTCCCCCATGCCCTGCGCCGGAGCCTGGGGCGCAGCCACAGCCCAGCAACACGGGAAGCAGGAGGAGCACTGGCATTTCAAGGCTGATTTCCAAAGAGAAGGAGACAGATGAGTGATGGGTGCCAGGGCCATGACTCGCAGCGCGTGTGCCGGGGAGGCGTTTCCTCGGGTGCATTTGGTGGAGACATGAATTCCATCCCAGAGAAAGGCCGGGCCGGCTTTGTGTTACGGCAATGCAAAATGACAGCTGCACGTGGCCACACGGCTCCACACCCTCTGCCTTTAGCCATATTGATGAATCACAGTGTTTGCTTCATGATGGACCTGCCTAACGAGGCAGGAACGATCCCGCGCTCCCAAGGGAGGCTGCGCTACCTTTGCCCATGGGATGAGCATTCAGCCCAGGCAGCGCTCGGCCCAGCTCTGCCTTCCTCCCCAGGAAGGCAAAACCCAAAGTGGCACTTTGTCTGCCCCCAGACTTGTGACTGAAGGGAAAATGAAAAAATACCAACCCAAAATCAAGAACAATGAAGGCTCGACAATGGTGGCAAATTGGGTTGGTTCTCTCAATGCTCCTCAATTACTCGGCACAAATGCTAATTGCAATAGTTCCTTTCTGAGACTCAGTCAGCACAAATCTCAAAGCCCGAGATAGTTTTTCATTTTCTGCAAGCCATCTGTCAGGCTAATTCTCTTATTGCTGAGAGTTGAGGCTTGGGTTTTTTTCCTTTAGCATCGTTACAAAGAGAGAGTGCTGTTTCTCTCAAGCCAAGCTCCTGGCTTCTCCATGGATGCACAGAAATCAGCAGCTTTCCCCACGGCCTGAGATCCATGTGCTGCAGGCGTTATTGGTGTCAAGGGAAGCAGGTGCCCTCCTGCAGCACTGACCTGCACACCTTGAAATTGCTCTGAAGAGCAGTTGAAAATAAGACCCTCAGCTGATGCTTCTTTTTCTGGGGGATTGATTTATCCTGGTTCCTGTGACTGCATCTCAAAGTGTATTTAATGATTCATCCCCTTTAATAATTCAAGCAGATATTGAGGAGGTCTTTGGCTTCCTCAGACAGGCTCTTAATAATAAAAACCCCTTTCATTTGTTTTCTTTTCCAAATAATAACAGATAAACTCAGGGGGATTCTTGCTCTCTGAACATCCTTAATTTTTAAGGAATATTCTGACCTCTCTACTCCTGCCTTGCTCTGGTCCTCAGCAGGCCACTGTCAGATGCAGGAGGATGCATTCACCTGCCCTTGCACAGGACGGACATTTTTTGTGCCATCTTCCCTCCTCTTCCTTGCCTTCCTTCCTTCTTTCCTTGCCTTTGCCAGGTAATTTTGTGGGATTGTTTCCCCTGATCCCCCTGTCTGGGCTGTCCATGGTTAAGCAGAGCAACCCACCTTGAGCTGCCCAGTGCTGCAGCCCGGCTGGAGCAAGGCAGCCCTTATTAGGACAGCATTTATTGGAGGGTCAATTCTGTCCACATTGAGGCTTTCAACTCTTAGCAACAAAATCCATGTGTTTTGTGTAGCTGTATCCCCGAGGTAGCTGCAGAGGCCACATGAATCAAAGCTCAGCTGGCAGAAATCACACCAAAGAGGTGTTTATTGACACATCTCTTTGCCAGAATAAAAAACCTGCTCCATTATAGTATGATAAAGCTCCTGCCCTGGAGCTATGGACCTAGAGAAGGGCAGGATATTTCCCATGTCAGGCTCTTTCCCTTGTGGGGCATCTGCTTGCTTTCTGCTTTCCCATGTCCAATAGTGTAAATGTGGAGTATCCTCAATGTCTAAGCAAAGGCAGGAGTGAGATCCCTTTTACTGAATGTCATAAACCCAGCACTTCTACATAGCAGAAAATGCGGGTCCACTGAAATCTTCGGTAACCACCTGTGACAGCAGCTGGCAGTGGGGTCCTGACACCCGCGGGGAGGGTTTCCTGTGGTACTCTGAGCAACCAGTGAGATGAAAATACAGAACAAAATCAATTATCCAGCTCCAAGATGCTCCACGTGGGGGAAGGAGGGCTGGGAATCTGTGCTGGAAGGGGTGAAACCACCACCAGTTGGTTCTCAGGCTTTCAGGAAAGCCCGGGTATTTAACCTGGATATTTGCTGTTACGGCTTCGACGCCATTTTCCAGAAAATCCCTGATTCCACTTTTCTGCCAGCACCGGCACAGGACTGGGTGCTATCCCCCTTCTCTGCTCCGTGCAGGTTTAAGTGGCTCCTTTGCTTCTGTGCTTTCTGATTCCTTTCTCCAAGCCCACATTCTTGTTTGGCTTTGCTTGCTTGAAGGTGCTGCATCTCCCCTGCCACAGCACTACGTTGGTGGTACTCCAAGGGTCCTTCATTCTGCCCTTTCATACTGTATTGCCTTTTCTCCATCTGCTAGGAATTTATAAAACTTTCAGTTGTTTTTTTCTTTACCATTCCTTCCAAGGAAAACCTGCTTTGTGTGGTCAGTGTGTGATAGTCCAGAGACCGGTCAGAGTCTTTCTGCACCTTTTGAACTCCTGAGCTGTTTCAGTTTGATGTGGGATCCCAGCTGGAGCAATGTAAGAGTGCTACAGAGTCACTGCAAACAGCTGGATGAAAGAGAAGGAGGCTGCTAAAGCCCCTCCCGGAGGAAGAATTTCTGCGGGAATCTATCTCCAGCAGACACCAGAGAAACCACCCACAGGCCCATCAGAAACCAGTCTCTGGTAGTTGTTTCATGGTTTGTGTCTCCCTTACTACATTTTTCACACCCCTCCGGCAGCCCCAGGGTTTCTGCTGGTGCAGGGACATGTCTGGTTTAAATCAGAGTGAGCTGCTGGGGCTGTGACACTGCAGGACCAAAGCGGGAGCACTGCATGGATATGGGGAAGGTTTTGGCCACTGTTTGGTCCCAAAACAGCAATTTTGTCACCAGCTGAGTGACTTTACACTTTCTTTGCCCCTATTAGCTGTTCCTTTCTGCTCTTAAGCAGTATCCATATATACATTTTTTAAATCTGAGCCTACCCTAGTATTTTTCTTGTTTTAGTTTTTGTTTTGTTGTTGTTTTAAAATATTTTTGCTTTATTAAATTCCTGACAGCCTCTGCGAGTTACACCTGAGAGAAGACTCTGAGCTCTGCTTTTAGTTCTTGAAAAAAACAAATGAAAGCCTTTCTGCAGGAGCTGCATCATTTCCAGAGGGCAGCCCCCTCCGTTGCCTCTCCAGAAAGAGTTTCACCTGCATTTTCAGCCTCCTGTGTTCCCAAATGTGATCAGTGGGGCTCAGGGTCGGTGAGGATCATTTACAGGATCAGTGGAGATGGAAAAAACAATTTCTGGGAGTCTCCCAGCCTTCCCGGCTGCTGTTTCGCCGTAGGAGCAGGAGAGGGTGCTGCGAAACCAGCGGCGGCGGCTGCGGGGCGGCTGCGGGGAGAGGCATCCCCGGCGTCCCTCAGCCACCCCAGCCCCAGTGTCCCCCCAGCTCCAGACTATGAAAAGACATTTTCTGCTGGGGGGGGGGAGGGGGGAAATTATTAAGAAGTCCCTCTGGAACTCAGCGTTTCCCCTTCCCAGCTATGAGCAGTTCAGGATGGAAACTGCTGCACATGTTCATTCCACAATGTTTTTAAGTGAAAAGAAAAAGGAACATGAAAGTGTTCAAAACTCCACATTTTAAACATTTTCAGCTTTTCTATCTCTGGCATTAGGGGTGAACTTTACAACCTGTTCCGTCTTTCACGAAGGAAGAATGGGTGGGGATTCTCCAGCTGTTATTTTATCCATCCCTGCCTGGACCAAGTGCCAGCTCTGGAGCTGGCAAGGGTCACTCCCCCAGCGTGCCAGGCAGATGGGCTCCTCAGGCTGCTGCTCTTGTCCCAGCAGTGATGGTACCTCTCAGCTGGACGCTTGCCCTCCAGGTCCCCTGGGGCAGTTTGCAGTGAAAAAACAAATGCCATGAATTTCCAGCACAGCCTGGGCAGGGAGCACAGGGGTCAGGCTGAGAGCCTGCCCTGCCCCTGGAGCCCGGCAGCCGGAGGGACGTGCTGGGCAGCACAGGCCCCGTGTCCTGGACCTGGACGAGGAGCAGGTTTTATCCCAGCTTTCACTTCAGCTCCTTGCACAGAAGCTGTCGGGAGTAACAAATCCCTCAGAGTGTTTGGGGAGGGAGGCCCCCCTAGCGGGGGTTCAGTGATGCTGGGTGCTGTCACACAGCCCTGGCTGATCCCCCACACTGCCAACCATCCAGGGAGTCTGTCCATCATCATTCCCAGCTGCTGTTTGGGTGCTGCTCTCCTTCAGCCACAGTTGGAGGCCAAATAGAGCCTTCAGAGCAGGACAGGGCCTCCTTGAGGTCGTTACTAGGGAATCATCCTGGCTGCTCTTCAGTATTTCAATCCTGGGGCCTTCCCTCAGCCTCACTGACGGTCCCTCAAGTCCCTCCCAAGCACTTTTGGTGTCACAGATCTGATATTGGCTTCCTGGATTGTGACCTGCTGGCACACAGGCAGGGGGCTGCGGGCTAGGAGCTCCCTGCATCCCTTTGGATAATCAATATTTGATGCAATGAGTGCTGCAGCTGGGATGCCACAGCAGCCACTGATGTTCCCAAGCCTGCTGCCGAGCCCCATTGTGTGTTCAGGATGCTGGGAACAGCCCAAGAACCCGAACACCAGCACTGCTGCTGGGCTGAAGCTGAGACCAGGAACTCCTCTTTAACAGTTTTGGTTGGATTTTGTCCCATTCCAGGCTCCTCTAGCCCTTGTCCTCTAGACTGAAGGGTCCCCTTCTATCCAATGTCTTTCTGTCTCCAGTGTCTTCTGTGCTGTGTCCATGGTCCCCCCAGGCTCTCTCTGTTTTAAATAGCAATTCTTTTCAAAATCCTTTCCCAATTTCTTTGTATATTGTGAAAATGGTTAAATCCACCACTGAGGGAGTGTGAAACAGGGACTGGACTTCCCAAGGGCTTCTTACCTTTCTGCCCTTCCCAAGAGTTATCCCGCTGATGGAAAGCCACAGCCCCTGGAGTGGGATGAGCAGATTCCTTCAGCACTGTGAGCAGACAGTGGGGTGTGCCTGCTCCCTCAAGCTCCTGGGGATAAATTTGGAGATGCAGAACAAAATTGCTTCAAATGAAAGAGGCTGGAGGAGCTGGCGATGGAGAAAACCTCCTGAGAGAGAAGCCCACAATATCCCAGGTTAGAGACCAGGAAGGAAGGACAGTTGTAGGGTGGGCTTATGGAAACACATGTTGGATTAGCGGCCTCACCTTCAAAAGTCCCAGTCTGAAGTTCTCCCAGCATGACAGGAACAGTGGAAGATGAAGGTACACGTAATTTATGTGCCAATCTTTTAATTGATTTGCCTAAACAGGCCCTGATCTTTCCAAGTTTTAATTGTTACTCTGAGCTAAATGAAACCTAATTTATTTTCCAGCATCTTTCCTGAAACCTTAAAAAACTCAACCAAACACAGCCCAAGGACCCTCAAGCAAATAGGCCAGGTTGACAGATCTATTTTCACACTACTTGAAATTACATTTTGATCTTCCTAATCTCTTTTTCCTTGTGCAGCTCCAGCATGGGGCAGGAAAACAGCTGTTCCTTGCCAGCTGGAAAAAGGTGATGTGTGTGGAAAGGACAATTCTACCCCCAGCATCACGAGAAATAACCAATCAACCAAAAGAATCCCAGCTGATGACATCACTTTGAACAAGGACAGACCTGAGAAAAGAGAGGATATAAGGTTTCTTCTGGCCATTAATGGCGCAGTGATGGCTTCAGAGGAGGCACCGACATGAGCCCACATCCCTCTCCTTGGGAACTTCAGGCTATCGCTTTCCTACCCTCCTTCTTAAACAACAGCCAGCTGCACTCAAACCCTTTCTTTTTTTTCCCCCCTTATTACAAACGAAACACCAGAAAAATAGGAAAATGTGGCAGAAAGTCCCATTATTTTTTAGCTTATTTTTTTCTTCTTCCTCTGTTTCAGGCTCTAATTTTTTGGTTATGCATGTCCCTAGGACAGCCCTGACATCCCTGTCAGGGCAGTTTCAATAAGCAGCTCCAATTTCTGTTGCAGGCCCCTCACTGGGGAGGGAGCATCCTGTGAGGAGGAGCTCAGTGCTGATCACCATGCAGCACAAACAAGACATTAAACCTCCAGAAAAAAAATCATTAATTATCTTTGTGCATGCTAGGGGCAGCACACTTCATCCAGAGGTCCCAAAGTGCCAAGCTGCCAATCAAGGGTACAGTTTCTGGTTTACAAATAGGAAAGCTGAGACAGAGGTGTGTTTTCCTGAAGTCTGCAGCCCCACACATGCAGGGTGGTACCTTTGGGGTGACCTCTCAGCCCCAGAAGCAGCTCTGACTTACCCTAAAATATTTTCCTGGACTGAATGACAATGCAGATATTGCTGCTGAGCAAATTCCAGACACACACCAGGAGAGGGGCTTATGCCTTGTCCTCTCCCCTTGTGCAAAGCGATTCCCAGCTTGGTCCAGAGCCTTTGGAGCACAATAATTGGCTTGGGAAAATGCAAATATACAAGAACTGACTGTGGGGTGGGAGTGGGGAAGAAAAAGCCCCCAGGAGCATGGAGGTGGCAGGGTTATAATCTCAGCCTGTCATCGGTTTAACATTATTAAACAACTTCTTAAAATAGCAGCCATAATTATTCCTATATGGAACTCAATATGGAAAGCTTTAAGCTCTTTCACTCTTCTTCTGCTTCACTTTCCTGCTCCAAAATATGTGGTTTGAGGATCTGTGCCCACAGTAGAGGCGTGAGGGAGCTGATCATCCATCAGCAAGGCTTTGCCCAAGGAGGCCCTGACATCAGCCCTAACCCAGTTTCACCAGGCTCAGCTTTGTTGATATGAACATAGTTTTTGTTGCATTTTTAATTGTAAAAATGTATTTACATGAATAAAATACATCTCACTTGGGGATATGACCTACTTTTTATGGGAAGATGAAACAACCATAGGTTTGTGGTTTTATTTCATGTATTTCAGCTGTTCTCAGTCAGACAGGGCTGCTGAAGCAGATCAGTAGGAAACCCACAGCCACTACGATGCTTTTTTTCCTGTAAATAATCACATTCTGATCAAGATGACAGGGAGCTGCTACATTTCCATGATGAAGCCTTTAACCTTCAGATCAGTAGAACAGTTTTGACAGTACATAATTTATATGGAAATAAATAATTTGATGGGGATTTTATATGTATGTGTTCTGCACTGCTGGAGAGACCTTCTCTGTTTATCTAAATTATGAATAATAACACTAAATAATAGATAATCCTATTGTCCTGGACAAACGCAGGTCACCCCAAAGTTTAAGTGCAGCAGGAGCTGGGGATGCTCTCTCCAGAAACAGACCCCGTAATTTCTGCTAAAATAAAGCACAATTTACTTTTCCAGGATAATCAAGAGCTCTCACTCAGATATTTGAGCTTGTTTAGTATAGAAGCAAGGCTTTAAAAGCCACATTATCTCAATTTAAGATGTTGGATGGGCACTACACAGCCTTGGCTAGTGCCACAAATTCTCTTATCCCCTCACTTCAGCAGCCTTTGATGAGCCGAGCTGGAGGCAGATTAAGCCAGCATTAAGGCCCCCACAGCACTCAGTTCTGCTAAATCTAAATGCCATAGATTTACTTATTAAACACATAGAATTGAGCAGGATCTGACCTGCACTGACAGGACAGACTCTGCTGCTCCTTCTGCGCATGACACCGATCGTGTTCCCTTTCCCACGGAGGTGAACTCCCCACACTCCCCTTGGGATCAGCAGAGTGACATTTCAGTATGTATTCAAATTAGCTGTTATTAATTAAATAACACCTTTCAGCTTCCTTGGCAGGTTTTCCCCTGCAGTTGCAGCGGGAAGCTGGTACGTGTCAGGATGTCAGGCAGATGTGAGAGCCTCAGGGTTATATTTTTGTGAACCTCATTAAAAGTGTTATCACCGTAGAAAATAATAAATTTATGGTTATGTCTCTGTACTGTCTCCTCTTTTGTGCCTTCCAGCTCCTCTACAGGATACACGAAACCCAACTACCAAGCGCTATTAAGCAAAGGCAGCTCTTGTTCAGCAGAGCTTTGCTTGGGCTTAATTTTGGCTCCGAGGTGGATCCTGCTGGAGTCCAAGGGACTTCAGCACGTGCCTAAATACTTTGCTAATTAGCAACAAAGCTGAATCTCAGGTCTGGGGATTTATCTACATGTAGATCCAGAGGTGCTGATGGTGGTTGGGACTAATTGAGGTAAGAGTGACTTTGATCCAAAATGAGCCGCTTAACCAGGACCTGACGCGGCTGGTGCTGCCCTTTGGGCACATGGAGCTGCAGCAGCCTCAGTTTAAGCAGCTGCAAAACCTGGATAAGCACAAGCTATGGAACACCTTCTCTGCACCCCTGTCACATTTGTTTTGCCTCTAAGAAAATGAACGCACGCTATCCTAACATTAAAGATTAAGAGCAGCTGCATCTCATCACAGCCAGGAGATTTGTCCGGAGCCGGTGACAAAAGTGATGGCCTTTTGGGGAATAACCTTGACTGCTGGTGCTGCGTATTTTCAAGGCATATTAATCACAGTTTCTGTGTGAATACTTCTCCTTTCACCGGAAATGGAGAGAGGGATGAGGCTTGGGGAGTTCCGAGGTGGTTTGATTAAAAGCGCTGGACAGAGCCCTCAGAACATCACGGTGCAAACTGCTCAAGACATGAAAATATCCAGTTAGAGTCAATCTATTCATCAAATCCAGCCCTTGGGATATAATCTGGCAACACAGTAGAGGCTAATTTTTTTTTTTTTTTGTGGAAATAGTGCTTTCCTGTGTTACAAATTGTAATAGTAATGAAAAAGAATCTTGCTTCCACAAAGACCGAATTGACCAGAGATTTGAAGATAAAGTGGTGTGAAAAGAGGGGTTACATCTGGGAGACTGGCTTGCAATTAAAGACACACAGGGCAATTGTTGCAGCCACCTCCTGCCCTTTACAGCCACTGCCCACTGAGGCCACCAGAACCCAAAATCTGAGGTATATAAAACCCTACATGAAGATAAAGCAACAAGGCAGCTCTTCTCACTCTACATTCTACTGTATCCATGGGAACAGGCTGGGATTTGACATCTACACAATAGCTATAGACAGAAACCCTGCTGTGCACACAGGAAAGGTCAGTGGAGCATCCCAGCCATGGTGGCACCCACGGAGCAGCTGGGGCATTGGGGACACCCTGGGGACACCCCGCTCCCTGCCCAGGAGTCACAGCTTGCCTCTGTCCAGGACAGCTGTGGTGCAGCCAGTTTGCAGAAAGAAGAGTTAAAGAGCTGCTGTGGTTCTTGGGCACAAAGAGCTGGTGGAGCAAAGGGTGCTGCAGTGGGGTGAAGGAGACCCTACCAAGACCCCAAAACTGGACAAGGAAAACAAGAAGGAAAAAAGCTGTTTTTTCTAGGTAGGTTTGACTGTCAATTTGGGGAAAAAAGTAAGAAGTAAATAAATAAATCCCATGAGGAAGGAAGAAGAAGAAAATAAGCATCTCTCAGCTACTTCTCATTAGTGGAGGAATATTTACTCAGGTGAATATTCTGCCTGCTCACACAGCATGCCCGGCACAAGCACACCAGCTCTGCCCAGCTAACAAGCTATCAGCAGGGAGGAATACGACTAATTTCTTAGCACACCTTGAATAGCCCATGGGGCCAACTCACATTTGGGAAAATGAATACACAACCTTGACAAATAGTATTAATAATGCAATACAAGGACTTGAGAGCAGAACACTGTGAGCTAGAAACCCCCACGCTGTGTACACCAAGTCAGCTCCTCATCCTGCCACAGTGGTGTGTGCCTGGAAAGCACCCTAATAAAATACCTTTGGGTCCTGTCTGCTCAAAGATGATAAAGGGCACAGGTCTTCAACCCTGTGTCCAGATGATGCAACAGCAAAGTTCATCTGGGGCTTCCCCAGCAGAAGGATTTGCTCTCCCCCTGCCTACTTGATCAACAGCTCCATGCCCCACTCCTGGGCAAGAGCAGCACCAGCTTGCCCCAAAATATCTGCCCAAACCGCATCTTACCACACCAGCAGCTTCACCAGCTCAGCCGGGCTCTTAGTCTGCATCCCTGCCCTGAGGGGGGTTCCACAGAGTCTCCTGCCTCACCTGAACCTTCCCAGTGGCTCCTCGTACCCACTGCCACTGTAGCTGCAAGGGGAGCAGCACTGGAGGGCAGGTCATCTGCACCTATGTGTTAATTTTTAGATATAATTGTATTCTTTTCACTTTGCAAGAAAGGGCTCTGGAGCTTCAAGCTGCTCCAGCAGCAACTGCAGGAGAATAAGACCCAGCACAACCTTATTATTCTTGGCCACTTCATTACTGCTCGTGATTGGTCTTTAATGAACCTCTTGCATCCACACCCCATGGTTCAGTAAGGGTTTTCAGGACACTACTAACGGGAAAATGGTTCCCACCAGGGCTGCATCGCACCTGGGGCCATGGGAGTGTTGTGGTGTAAGGGGGAATGAGAAGAGTCCTGGGGATGCTGGCAGAGGAGCTTTCATGTCTCAGGAGATACAGACCACAAAATGCCTCTATGGGCTTACAGGAAGGGGATTTGATTTAAAAACCCCAAACACAGAGGGGGAGGGTGGCTCCTGGGAGTTCCCTGAGAAGATCTCAGAGCATCCACCTCTTCAACCAGCCTCCCCTGAGCTGGGGGTTCACTCACCTCCCACATGCCATTTCCTCAGTCACCATCCATCCATCCATCCATCCATCCCCTTGCCGTGGATCCACAGGACACCCAGGCTGAGAGAGGTGTGTGTGTGGGAGGCTGATGGCAGGGACAGAAATGCTTTACCTGCTGCAGGCCTGAGCAGCACCTGGAGCAGGGAACTACACCTGGTTCAGGCTTTATTTAACCCTTAACCCCAGTAACTCGCTTTCACGCTGTAGTTAAAGGAGACACAGCCATGTGCAGACACACTCTGACACCAGTTAGTCATTCATGCAAAACAAGATTTTTTTGCTTCTAAGCGCAAACCATTTTCTGTGCAGTGTCAGACAACAGTCACCTTCCCACGGGTCTGGGGGAGGCTTGGCTCATCCCATGGGGTGAATTTAAGGACTCATAGGGGTAAAACCTCTAATTTAATTGGTAGCTTACCCTCAAACTCCACTTTTTCTTTATTTGCAGTCAAAGCACCAGACACAGAACACCGTGAAAGGCCATCACTGAAGTGGGCAGGAGAAAGACTGAAGGAGGTGACTGAGTGTTATTCATGAAGAAGGAAAGATGTGGGGTGAAACCATGCTGGAAGAGGTGATAAAATTATTAATAGGTGTCCTAAGGGGGTGCTGCATGTATTTACTAAGCAGTTATTGCTTGGAGAACTGCGGCTCCAGGGTGGTTCTTGGGACAGGTGGGCCTGGCAGGTGGCTGGGCTCTCCCCAGCTCCTCACCCAGATCACGTCTACCAGGATCAAAGGCTCTGGAAAAGTTTCTCCACAGTCCATGAAGGTGTGCTAACTGCATTAAGAGGCCCACAGCCATCCATATAGAGAGCTGCTGTCACACCAGGCACTTTGGGAGGGACAGAACAGCACCCAGAGGCACAACCATTGCTGCTGATGCTTTGCAAACACCACATTTTCCTACCCAAAATATGCATTTACTGAACTAGCAGCAAACATTTATTTTAACAGATTTCTTCTGGCAGTCCTGCACTTGTGCTCACTAAGTCAATGTGTGAACTCCCAGGCTCACAAAGCAGCCACATGATGAGAATCTCTTCAATGAATCTGTACAATGAATTAGAATAATTACTTTTCTAATTCACCCCTAGACTCTGCTAAACCTTCTGGGGCCTTGAGGAAGCCATGAAGTTTTTCTAATTTCTCCTACTTGTATAGGCAAACATTTTAATTTATAAAATGAATAATTCTGTGTTTAATCAGTGCAAAGGAAAATTCCACTTGTGGACAGGGACATCTCATGATACTGCACAGGATTAATCCACAAGATCACTCCCCAGTGTGCAGGAGTGTGGCCATGGGAGAGCCCTTGTGCCTCTGGGCATCACCAGTTTTGGTGATCCTAAACATCTCCCTCCCAAGAAGGACTGAGAATATAAGGATCCATCAAGGGCAACATGCAGAGGCAATAGCCTTTGAGCCACCAAAAATCACCAGCATCAAGCCCAGCAAACCAGACCAGGCCCTGGGAAACTCAAAATGATTGCTTGTGAACTCCAGTGCTTTTTTGGAGCCAAATTCACACTGAATATGGAGATCCTGATGAAAAACTGATGGTTTATCAGTCTGGGCCAGGTAAGGGACAGCAGATTTGTTTCTTGATGGTGGGGCTGGGTTGTGCTTTAGTGCTTGAACCTTCCCAGCAGCCAACCTGTCACTTAAAAACAGGGACTTAAGTGAGAGGGTCATGTTTGTGGGTCATACAGAAACTGAGGGTAAATAGAACTGTGTCTACAAAAAGATGCCCTGATTTTAAAATTTTACAAATCAGGAGTCTACCCAGATATAACTAGAGATGCATTACTTGCTTATCTGGAGGAACTGGGGAGGAATAATCCTGTTCCAGAGCTGGCTGGATATACTCCTGCAGCGATGTCCTGTGGAATGGGTGTTATAATGGATGCAAACAGTGGTGCTGCACCAGGACTTGGCCCCTACTTTGGAGGAGTTTATATATAATAAATATTTAATAGCAAATAATAGATAATAATATTAAATAATAACAATGAAGAGGTGCAACATTCATTACACAGTGTGCTACAAATGAGGTTAAAACTGTGTATATTCTATTTCTTTTAATTAACAGTAAGACAAAACAAGCTCAAATATACTACGAATCCCCAGACAGTTTTGTTTTGCAGAAGGGAAATTTTCAGAATGGTTTAAAATAACAAGAACAGAAATAAAGTTTGGACAAAGCTCTTTCTCCTGCAAGGTGACAAGCTGGGGCTCACACAAGGGATCACAGCTTTTTCCTTCCCTGCCCTTTGTTTTCCACCAGTGATGCTCTCCCCTGGCAGCTGGCTAGGGCCAAAATGCCAAAGCATCAAATGAAATTTTAAAACTTAAAACCTCAAAATAAAGTTTATGTACACACACACACAAAAGCAGCAAAAATACCATTTTCTTGCCAAAATGTAATATAAGCCAACTACTTTGCAGCAGTGGACTTGTATCATTGATCTCAGCTACATCACTTTACACCAGTTTGGGATCTTGCCTTTCACTGAAATAACTTCTGGCCACAATTTTTCCTAAATCCTTCACTTAATGTTTCCCATGGGAAAGCTGTAGGTTGTTTTCCACTCAATGCTGCACTGAAATTCTCCCATCGACACTTCAGACCTCCTGTCTGTAGGATGGCAGAGGAAATTTGGGTGCTGGAGCCACCCCTGAAGCTCAGCACCCCAGGGTGCCTCCAGTCTAACATGGGATTTTTAAGCAACAGTTTGCAAGTGGCCACAGAGGAACAACAACCTGCTTATGTCCAAGCCTGATGAGATCTCATCAAAGGATGGCTATTTCCCATTCCAGCCTGGTTGGAAGTGATATCCAGCAGTGAGAGATACCAATCAGTAAGTGTTCGGTTGAGATGAAATTTCTATTTTTCTAATGCTGGTTACTTCTTGGAAAGTTATACGAATCTTTTATGCCTGCTGGCACTCAGGCCAGTAAATACAGAATTCAATGATACAGTTGAATACACAAACTGTAGCAGCCTACCTATCTACACCAAAAAAATACACCGTTTTTTCCTTAGTTCTACTCTATTTTCTTTTTCCTGCTCTCGAGTCCAGCCCTGGATTTATCCCCCAGGCAGAACTGCTGTTTGCTCAGCGGGATGAGCTGAGAGAAGAGGACTTTGGAGAGATTCTTAGTTATGCAGGGAGGACTAAAACAACCCAAAAAACAAAGAAAGGGATATATCCCAATTCTCTAGGTTACACTACTGGTTATATAACCAATCTCTCTGGTTATATTTACGCTCCTATAAATAGAGAATTGGCCTGAAAGAGTGGCCTAAAAAAAGACAAACGGAGTCGGGATGTGGCGACCATCAGAGTGGGCGCGGGGCCGGCGGGGCTCAGCAGGGGGACGAGGACATCTGGTCATAGTCGGGGCACTTGAGCAGGGCTGGGTAGTTACTGTTCATCTGCAGGGACGCCTCGCTGGAGATGTCCGAGGGGCTGCGGCCCCGTCCCCACGTGTCTGGGTGCAGGAACTGCCCTGAGTAGTCGGAGCAGTTGCTCAAGCGGGGCCGGTAGAAGCCAGGGTGGGGTCGGTAGAGGTCCTCGGCCGTGTAGCGCTTCATGAACAGGTACACAGACATCACCCCGGCACTCTGCGGGACAGAGACACGGCCTGAGGCCCTCCCTGCCCATGGCTGCCTTCTGCACCACCACCCAAACAGGACAAAATAGAAATTGCCTTTTTTTGCACTGCTGCTGATGCTCAAAAGCACCCGAGGGCCATTACTTCCCTGCCCCATGCCTTGGATCTGTGCAGTAAATAATGTGGCACAACCACATCTCCTCCTCTGCTTTTCATGCTCAGCATCAAATTGTGATCAAATGCCCCACTAGTGCTCCAGAGTGGGTCTGTCCCCCCATACGTCCCCTTCATGCTATGCATTATCCCTCTGCCCTCACAGCCCTCCCTTAAACCCCATCTGAGCCCTCTTTTTGCCAAAAAGCCTCAGTCTGCCCACCCCTGGGAATGGGATGCACTTGTTGCAGGGATGCGGTACCTCTGTGAGAAGGAACGAGATGGCAGAGAAGGCAAAGGACCACCCATATTTGTAATTGAAGAACGACTCCGAGTCCTTGGTCCTGTTGAGCATCTCGTCATTAATGCTGGATATGTAGAGGACCAGCCCCACCACCAGTGACAGACCTGGAGAAGGACAGTGGGGAACACATCAGGGATGAAGCTACTGAAGAAGCACCTTCTTGAAGGCCTGACTTTTGGGGGAAAGTAAAAAAATTGTGGGAGTGTGCTTGTAATGGCTGGGTAAAGGAGCTGCACTCCTGCTGCACTAACCCAGGGCACTCCTCTCATTCCAGTCAAACATTCCCTGTTCAGGGAAGTCTGTGTGCACTGGGAGGAGGGAGCTGGCTCCAGTAGGAGCTGCTTCAAAGCTCAGCTGTCACAGCTATTTGTTTAGCATTCGCACAACACCATAAATAAAACATTCACTTTTCTCATGTAGACACAGCCCAACTGAGCAGTTTGAAGTTGCAGATCTCTCCTGTGACTGATGTTCCACGAGAAGCATCCTCTCCCCAGCACCTGCTCCTGCACGAGTGGTGGGGGCCTTTCCCCTCATTTCCACAAATGAGCTCTGCATCCATCCCACAAAGGCTGATCAGGCTGTGGGGCTGAGCTGGGAGTGATGACTCCAACAAAGAGTCACCAGGGCAGCTTAGGAGAGCACCAGCAGCTACCGAAGCAAATGAGCTCCATGCTCAAGGGCTGTCAGGAAAAAACCTGGCTTGCAAAGCTCACCTGACAGGATGAAGAATATCCCTGAGACGAAGGCGAGGATGGTCCTGTGAGGCCGGATGTGGCCAATGTTGCTCAGGATGAAGCCGATGAACATGAAGAAGAGGCTGACCAGAGGGAAGGGGGTGGCTGAGCGGATCATCTCTGTGGAGAGAGGAGCAGAGGGAAGTGAAAACAGGTTAGTATTCCCTAAATAGTGCAAGAAATGGGCTTAGCTGGGTGAGAGGGCTCCAGCTCTCCTGCTCGGACCATGTTCTGTCTGGGTTTCTCTCCTTGCTAATGAGCTGAGTAAAACATAGAATTATGGAATCACAGA
The DNA here is from genome assembly GCF_000738735.6 of Corvus cornix cornix. Taxonomy (NCBI): domain Eukaryota; kingdom Metazoa; phylum Chordata; class Aves; order Passeriformes; family Corvidae; genus Corvus; species Corvus cornix. Next base: position 9,415,766 of record NC_046347.1, read on the forward strand.
ACGGTTTGGGTTGGAAGGGACCTTACGTTCCAACTCTCTGCCATGGCAGGGACACCTTCCATTGTCCCAGGTTGCTCCAGGCCCCATCCAACCTGGCCTTGAACACTTCCAGGGATGGAGCATCCACAGAATCTCTGGGCACTGTGGCAGTGTCTCACCTCCATGGTGTTTGCATTTCTGAGGGTTCCTGTGTGGAGTGTTGCATAGGAAACCATCAGAACCTGCATTTTTCTCTAGCTTCACTGGTTAAGTGTTTGCAGAACACTTCTGTTTATTAAATCAGAAATGACTGCAGAATTCATCATGAGAGTTGTGACACTCCATCCTTAATTCATCTTGCGATATAATGGGCAAAATTGCTAGGGAATAAAAACAGCTGCAAATTATGGAGAGGAGACTAAAAAGCCAAACACTGCGATGAACATTAGTGCTGAATAGCCAGTGACAGTGAAATTGCACAGCTTAGAGCCTCCATGGGCATCCTGCCATTAGAAAGGGATGTCCCCAAAAGCTTAGGAGCACACTGGGTAATTCCCATAGTAAAAAATGTAGTTGCATCCTTGCGTGGCAGCACTGTCGAGGAACTCAGAGCTTCTTTGGCAAGGACACAAATGGGATTTCTTGGGGAGGTTCCTTAGTGACCCCTTAGTGCTTTGCAGGATGTAAAGGGTGGAACCCCACCAAACCACTTACTCAGGACATTGATTGTGGATTCAGATGTCAGCTGGATGTTCATGGGCATCACATATTCGATGGTGAAGCACCGGCCACGCTCCTCACCTGCGGCAGACAGATAAAAATGTGAATCCTGAAGCCAGAGGGTTAAAGGTCACCCCAGGGGCGATATCAGAGCTCCTCACTTCTCCCCTGACTTTTCCAAAGCGGTTAAAACTTTGTGACATTTCAGATTGGTCACGCTGAGATTCCCATTCCCTTTGGGTTCTATTCAACTTCTATTCAAGCCAAGTTGCTTCATCAAACTTGGCACAGACAGAGGGAATGGTCCAGCTGACCTGAATCTAAATTTTGCAGGGATGAAATGGAAAGTTTTTAGCTGCTGCCCAAGGCATCATGGCTGCAGCTCTGGAACAGGGCAGGGGGTCTGGCAGGGCAGCAGCAAACTCACCAAAGCCTGTATGCAAAGGCACATTTATGCTTTGGACTGTTAAAGTCGGGCATGAGGCAATGATATTGCTTGCCAAAGGTTGTGCCTGAGTTTGGAAGCAGAGATGGGTGGAGCCTCTAAAAATCCCCTTTTTCTTGCCCCTTTCCTGCTAACTGGCACTGACACACAACAAACCAAGGGGATGTTTTTGGCTGGGAGACCATACCTGCCAGAAAGCAGACCCTCCAGAGCCCTGAGTGCAGCGACAGCTTGATCTCGGCTGTCTGGTTTTGGGGCTGGACGATGCCCTCCTCCAGGTAGAGCCAGTAATCAGTGCTGACGGAGATGCCCAGGAGGCCGAGGCCGCAGACGGCGAACACGCTGCTGAGCAGGGTCAGCGCCTTCCTGCTGCAGGCGCTCATTCCCAACAGCATCGAGGGCCTGGGAGCAGCTGCGGGACACGGGAGGAGCCCTCGGCACGGGGAGCAGGGGTGCCAAAGCTCTGCCCTGAATTGCTTGTGTAGGCTGAGCTGAAAGGAGCCATTAGAACAATCACTGACAGACGGAGAGTTTGAACCAAATCCCACCCGACTGCCGCCCCGTGCCGACCCGCGGCTTGGGATGTGGGAATGGCACAGCATGGACAGGCCGGGAGCAGCTCCTTGGCTTGTGTTGGATTTGCTGCAGGTGAATTCCTGCTGCTCGAGCCAGAGCTGGCACTGATCCCCCCAAGGATGGAGCTGAACCGCAGCAACTTATCTATGCTCAGAGCCTTATCAAGCGCTGCCAGTCCCCGGCACAGGAGCTGCTGAGGATCACGGACACCGCACTCAGGGATCAACAAAGCTGCTCATAACTGCTAGGCCATCCCCCAACGCTGAGCAGCTCCCATCACCATCCCACTCCCCTCCAACATTGCCATTTTTCCACTTCCAGGGTAGATCTACCCACTAGGAGATCATGCTAATTTTGCAAAAGCCATGCTGTGTTTATGACATCATCAAACAACCCGAAGCAGAGTGGCATGACATAATAATCTGCCTTTTTTTTTATTGCTCTTGCCAGAGCTGCCAGTACCCTCCCTACCCACTCCCACCTTGTGCTTTGGAGAGAGGTGGGGAAATGGGGACAGAGAGCTGCAGCCAGGCCTTGGGCAAACATTACAGGAGAAACTTCCCTCACCCCCATGTCACTTATGTATGTCATCTCTTTTTTATTGTTATTATTTTATTGCACATTTGCTACTTTGAGGAAATTAGCAGTTCCTATGATGCCCTGCAGACTGATAAAATAGCACCAGAAATCAGAGATCTTGGTGCAGTGGAGAAAAAGTTAAATTAGTATGGGGGGGGGGGAAACCACAGCAACAAAAGATTAAAGGGATAAGAGCAAGAAGGAAAAAGATGTGTGAGAGATGGTCTTGTGTGGAGAAGCAAGGAGCAGATAGTGCTGCTGACTGCTGTTATAAAGGCAGAATGAATCACAGGTAAGTGCCGTGTCATGTATATTTTCCAAGGCACATTTTGCTGCTATTCAGCACTGCAAGAAATAAAGAAAAAAAATCTAAATCCAGCTACACAACAAAAGCTACTGACTCGAGAAGCAGGCTGCATCTTCCTTGGGCTCCCTTTAGAACTGCACTAGCTTTGTTTCACACCCTCAAGAGTGGCTCCATCACTCCTGTGTTCCCTTGGTGAACAGACTGTTTGGAAGAGAAGTACTGTTGCTGTTATCACTGCAGTAAAGGTGGTGGGTTTAGTGATTAAATCACAGACACAAATTCTGCCTGGCTCAGGAGATCACAACTCCCTGTTCCAACACGGCCGAGCAGACTGGATGAGGGTGATTTTTTCTAGTGCCTCAGATGCAAATACATTAATTCTCACTTGCTTACAGTGACACTCAGAGATGTCAAAAGTCCTCACAGTTTGTACTTTTACACCTGAAAGCCTCCAAGGATAATGTTGTACTATAATTCCCTCATGATGTAAGCGAATAGATGATGCTGAGAGAGGTTTCTTGCTGCTCCAGCACTCTGGGGAGGTCTGAGCTCTTGCAGTGCCCATCCCCAGCACTTCTGTCTCCCAAATCCACAGCTCCCCACACCTGTCCTGGGCTGGATTTGCAGCAGTTTCATTTGGATTAACATTAAGGAAACTTGTAGTTACTGTGGAGTCCAAAGAATGGCACTTACTGAACAGATGCAACATCCAAGGTCTGTGTGCCCCTCCAGCTCACTGCTCTGGGCAGCAATAAGAGAGAAGAGCAGGGAATGCTGCTGGAAGAGAATCAAATTCTTGAGTGAGAGAGGGAGAGAGAGTCTTTAATTATTGCATCTGACCCCAAGTCCAAAGCAGGCAAGTACATCTTGGTAGGAAGCAGATGTACTTGCACCCTCAAGGCTGCAACAGCTTTGACAATTCTCTTCCATATGAAATTAAGGATTTGGCTCTTCCTGTGTTCACACTTTGCCTTTTCCCAGAAGGTTCCAGCCTACAGGAAGGGGATTGCTGTCTCCAGACAGCCCAAGCAAGTGCTCCAGCTCACAGTCCTGCAAGCTTTCCCTCCACCTTTGGCTTTGCTAACCAGCCTCATTTTCAGTGTTGTTATTTAATGCTTCCCTCAGCTAAAGAAAAGTAGGATGTGTTCCCAGGAGGAATACCTCCCTGCTAGGGGAGCAAGGAATGAAGTGCTGAAAGGATGCTCAGATTCTTTTTTCCCTGAAGAATTAGGAGGCAGCAGCTAAAGAAGAAACTGGTGGTTATGGGGCAGAGAAGCACATCAGCCCTGCACCTGCCATTTCCAGGAAATATGCCATTTCCCATCTCTATAGATTCCCTTTGGATTCAGCAATCAAACAGCCAAAACACAGATCCTCTGGCTCATCCATTCTTTTCCCTAGCTCAGCCAGAGCCATATTTTCTAGTTGCTGCCTCAAAATGAACAGCATTTACTACAGGGTGTCTCATCCCTCTTGGCATTTTGGTGCCAAAATGGTAAAAGGAACTGGAATCTATTCTTGGCTCATGTACCATCAACAACCATCCTCCCTGCACATTTTCGTTAATAATGAGCCAAAAATCATAGTAGGGAGTATGTGAAGGTCCAGATAAAGCCACTCAGAGGGAAATAATGAAGTATTTCCTGTGATTTGTTGTCCACCAACATCAGGCACTGGAAAATAGACCCATTTGGTCTCATTTCTGTTGGTGTGACACGAGCAGCAGGGGCAGGGGTCGGGCGTCAGAGCTGCACCTCTCAATTGCCTCATTCCTTTTTCCTCTCACACTTCAATCTCCATGAAATCACGGATACATTAGAGACTGATGCCTATTACTGCCTCGCTGGCACATAGCATCCAGCCTGTTGTGACAGGGGCAGGGATGGTGCAGAATGTCTGCTTGAAACAAACCTTCCCCAGGTCCAATGCCTGGAGAATTCACAGGGTTCCCAAGTGAAAGGTTTTTCAAGGACAACAACAGGAGCTGGCTTGATTATCAGGAAGAATTTAGTTCACAATGACCTTTATCAATTGTGTTATGCTTCCTATGGCTGTTTGGTTTCCAACAGGAGCTGGATTTTAAATTAAATTAATTGAGCCCCAAAGATTTCCAAGAAATAGAACCTTAGAACTGTTCCTGCTCCTTCGATCACACTGTGCCTTCTGGTAGTAGTCCGGAGAATAATAAGGGCGGTCTGCAATGTAATCTGCTGTCCTTATAATGAATTTCTCCTTGCCTTGGAGAAACAGTTTCTGATGGAAGCTGCACATGGCCCTTGCTAGGCCTGAACCCTTTGGGAAATGAAATGAGTATTGTTTCTAACACAGTTCACCCAGATCTAGGAGTAAGTCCTTACCTATTGCTGCACAGTCACAGAAAGAAAATATCCTGGCCAGATTTCTGAGCCCACATCTGTGACCTAATGCCAAGCACAAACCGCTGCTCTGGGTTACATGGATGGGCTGATAAAAATGAATATATTACTGGTCAACTGCCTGGACAGGAAGGGTCACATCAATAAATCACTGCTCTGAGCTCACCAGAAAACAGCAGCTCCCTCCTGCCCTGGGTAAAGGCAGAAAGAGCAGGGCCAAGCCATTGATTTTTATGTGGCATCATTTCCAACTTCCTGACATTTGGGAGGAAGAGAAGCACTGCCAAGGTTATCAGAGCAGATGGGAGGGAAGGGTTTGTTTGTGGAGGGGTGCTGAGATCCAGGACAAGCCTGGTGGCCTGTGGCTGTGGATGCCTGGTCCATGCTGCAAGCCAAGGGCCAAAGGAAATCAGAGATTCAGCCATGGATCTGCAGTAGTGGGAGAGGCTGAGCAGAACATAAAGGAGAAGGAATGAAGCTGGTGAAAGGGGAGTAGGAAACCCACTGAGTAAGCAATGGATGTACAAAGAACATCAGGGACCTGGGTAGGAGCAATCAAATGCAGGAGAGCGTGAGCTGTGATGGAGCTGAACTGAAAGGACCAGCCCCCACTAAGCTGCAACAAGAAATTGGGCTGGCTAAAAATAAAGGGCCTTCGAGCAGTGTGATCCCTTTCTCAGGATACAACACAGGCCATGGATATGGGCAAAAAAAAATAAAATAGGTCAAGGAGAGCAGCTCTTTCAGAACAAAACTTCTCAGAGCTGGCAGTGCTCAGGCAGGCAGGACTGTGCCGAGGCCACCACTGCACTCTCTCCTTCAGACAGCACAACTCACCCTGGCTCCCTCAGGTGCAAATCCAGAAAAGGCTGATTTGGTTGTTAATAACCCTGGTGAAATAGAATGATCCCAGTGAGCTCATGGAGCACCCAAAGGGTGCAAATGCTTCAGTTCCAAAACGGGGTGTGCAGGATGCAGCCTGAGCCCAGCTGAACTGGTGCTCTGTGGGTTGGCAGAGAGAGTTGGACTGGTGTGAGGAGCACATGGGGAGATGACTTTAACCACAGCTGAGGAGAGGAAGAGGAGGAGATGGTGAGGGCAGCACCCACGGCTCCATCTGGGATTGCAGGAGAAGCAGCTCCACAAACCTGACCTGGAAAACCGGGCAACCGGGAAGGATAGTTTTGGTTTTGGAATTACTGCTTGGGAAGGAACAGTCCTTTCTGAAGCTTGGAAAAGGTGTGCTGCAGGCAGGAGAGGAACACAGGGCTGCTCTGGTTCCATAGAGTAGCTGAAGAGAGCAGGGATGGCTGCAGGGAAAAGCAGTGAATCCTGCACTGGTACGTTGAGAAGGAAATTTCCGCAGAGGATATGGGTTGGAGCTGTTCCACAGCGTTCCCAGGTGCCCTGTCCTGGGCTGCTGGCACCTACCACCTCCACTGGCACATGTGGAGACAGAAATACACCAGGCAGCTTTAAGAGCTGCATTAGTGTCACACAGAAATGTCAGCTCAGTTTCTGAGAGAGAAAATACTTGTTGGAAAAATTAAGAAATAAATCCTTTTGATGTGGAGGAGGTTTAGCCTGATATTAAGAAATAAAACAGCCCATCTCATGGCAGTTTGAACAAGGGCTTGTAACTGTGACTACAAGCAAACAAACTTCAAAGGGATCAATACTGGGCTGAAAGCTTCCCCTCAGCTGGGAGCAGCAGCACGGTGCTGCCATTACTGACGGATAGACACGGCAGCGCTGGATCAATGGGCACACTGGGCTCACAGGCTCTCCAGGGAGGGTTTAAAAATAAACAAATGAATAAAAAGAAGGCTGGTTATGAGTTATTTAAGCCTAGATTGAGCCACAGCAATAACAAACCTATTAATTTTGTGCTTGTCATCACACAAAAGGAACACCTGATAAATAATCAGTAAGAAACGATGTGTGAGCTCACACACTGCAAGGCTCACCGCTGACTGGTTTTGGTAATGAGATTACTTGGGATTTTCTCTCTTAAACTTGTCTTACATAATTTTTCTGAGAAGTCCTCTTTTCCCTAGCACTTCCTGTGCTTCATTTCTTGCCAGTTATTTTTTACAGTTTGGTGAAAAAATCCTGCTATGGCAGCGCAAGAGTGATGGATATGCTGTAGAGAATAACTTGAATCCCCAAGGCTGACCCACTTCCCTCTCCTTCTTTATCCCACACCAGCCTTTTTGCTGTGGACTGCTCAAACCCTGACCTTTTGCCTGGGTCAGGTTTGCAGAGAGAGTTGTTACTGATAACTGAGCCCACCTCAGCTCCAGCACCAAGTATAAGGAGATCAAATGATATTCCCAAGGTCAAAGGAGCAGCAAATGAGATTTATTTCCCACCCCAGCGCTCACACCAGACCCTTTCCCAAACAGGCCACCTCTGCCACACTGCTGCACTTGCTGGAGTGATGGCTCTGCTCCAGTTCTTTCACACTAATGGCTTTGGATGAAGCCAGCAACTTCCAGCAAATAAAATCATGGACCAAACAGCCCTGATGGTCCTGGTTCACACGCTGCTGGCACAGCCCATGTGTGTACAGTCAGTCTCATTCACGTGGTCCTTCTGGATCCACAGATATCCCCCACAAAACTTTTATAGAACCCATCCCACCCACGTGTCTCCTTTTTCCTTGGTGTTTCAGGCTCTTACCTTCGTTAACCCCAGCGGAAGTGATGCTTTGGCAAGTGGAGCCCCTGTGATGGGGCTTAAGGTGGGAAGAGCAGTTCTGGCAGATCAGCTGTAAGGATGAGGGTCCTTGATGGATGCTTCAGCTGCTGGATGGTCTGGGAGGAGCTGGAACGGGGATGGCTTTGGAAACAGGCAGGACCTGAAGAGAGGGCACAGCCTCAGCTCTCCCCCTCTGACGGACTCGCAGGAGGGCTGCAGGGAGCTGGGACACAGGGACAGGCAGATGGCAGGCAGGTCTCTGCATTCATGTGCTAGCAGCTCCTACCCTGGGGTGTTGTAGAAAAGCATTACACAAAGTGCATTTCTCAAGAGGGAAACAGGAGCTAAAGCTCTGAGCTTGCAGTATTGCCCACACCCCCAGGTCCAGCTCTCCAGGTCTAACCTATATATATTCTGTTCAAAGTTTACAACCCTAACAATAGCTGAGCCGTGTCCTTTGCAGAGCCCTTCCCAATGTCCTCTCTCTCCTCCAAATCTGACACAGAATTCTCCTACTCACAGTGTGTTAGAATGTTCACAGTCAGGGACCTGAGTCAAACTGCTGGTTTCAATACCCTACAAAAAGCTGCAAAAGCCAAATAAAAGAGGGAAATATCTAATGCTGCAAAGCAAACCAGCTGGGGACTGTGCTAGAGGAGCTGCAGAAATCTCGCTGCCATGGGAGTGGTGCCTTCCCATTAACCTCTGCCTGAGGTACATTATGGCTCGTGCTTTAGATCCCAAACACATGAACTGCAGTAACCCAGCGATCCAGTGACCCTGTTCAGGCTGCAGCATTGTGCTTCCCTCTGCTCTCCTCTGGGACAGACCCAGGGATAACGGAGAGCAGCTGGCTCAGCTGTGCACATCCATTCACTGCAGCACCGAGGTTGGGCTGCTCTGGTGGGCTATTAAGGCTTTAATAGCCGGTCCTTTTTCACTTCCAAGTATCATTTAAGTTGGCACAAAGTCCTACAATAGCCTTGTAGATTAAAAGGGGAGAATAATCCTCTTTCTTGCAGCTTTTCAAGGTTTCTGTGTCCTTCCAGCAGCAAGGCGGGTAATGATTGAAGTAGTCAAGCACCTCTTCTGTAAGATATTGATGTTATTTTAAACGGAAGTGGGTGTGAGCAGAGCCCCCAAATTCAGTGTAAGCACCTCAAGAGCTGTGCATGAAATGTGTCTGGGCTATAAACTTTTATTGCGGCAGAAGGTCTACGAAAAGCCCCAGGTAAAGCCCAGGCTCAGGAGCTGAGGCTGCTCAGCAGAGAGGGGCCAACACCCTCGGTTCCTTCTTTTCCCCTGAACGATCAGTGCATGCCAGCTTGAGCTAAATTAAGCATGCTGGGAGGTAACAATAGCATCAAGAGCTAATTAAGGCTCTTGCACTCCCCTGTGTCAGTGGGTACCTGAGCTGGGGAGACAGGAAACCACAGCTCTTCCTCCACTCCCACTCTTCTTGCCAGTGCTGGCAGCTGGAGGGGTTTTACGAACATTTTCAGAGTGATAAATGAGAGAAAGGCAGAAATCCCCTGAGGGCCCTGGGCTCTCCGAGCACTGAGGGCTGCAGACAAGTGGCACACTGGGCAGGCTGCACGTGCTGGCCACGGCTGCAGAGACCGTGCAGCCTGCCCAATGTGCCCTCGGTGTGATTAAAGATGATGGATAGCAGGGAGCAGTGCCTTGTTAGCCAGGAGATTGCACTCCCTCTTCCCTTCTTAGGAACCGGTTGTACTGCAAAGCCTTGAGCGGTGAAATGATGGCATAAAGAAAGCGCACAAGGGCTGTGTCATCCACACCTCCTGCAAACGACTTCATAGCCTGGTGACACTTGTGGCTGCCACTAAACCCAGTGACCAAAGCCAGCAGCTGCTGCATCTGGCTTTGCTCAAGCATTTTGGGACACAGCTCCATGGAAGCTGTTGGTGATGTCTTCAAGCACAACTCCTCAGGTCTGATGCTGAGCAGCCAATAAAGTTTGGTCCCATTTTCACATAGGAAAGGTCTTTGCTTTGTGCAGCTTGTTGGGCTTAATAATCAGGAATATTAATGTACCTAACAAATATTTATACATCACTGGAGGCATTAAACTTTCTACCACCCAGATTTTAGCAAGATTTGTTACCAATTCCAGTATTTAACAGTAAACGTCCCAGCAGACAGGGCAGGAAAACCCATGCATGACATGGAGCAGCCTGAGAACAGGCACAGGCACCATGAGCTGGTCAGGAGACCATGGGCTCAGCTGTCCTGCTCAGCACAGGGAAGTGCAGCCACATCCTGGGAAAGTCTGTGGGAACAGGCAGGAAATGGACTTGGTCTCACTCTTCTCCATCCTTCCCCCAGGCCAACATCTATGCCCAGGTGAAACTTGGCCTGGCTGTGTGTACCTTGTCTCTGCCTGCACTCCTCTGCCATTCCCTTTGTACCACCAGGTTCTTGTTCCTGTGGCACCCACCCACCAGCACCTCTCCTGCCACCTACATCCGACCTGATATTCCCAGCCAGAGCTGCTGCAGGGAGAAGGAACATCTGTCATAATCATTTCATGTCTCCCAGGAAGAAGCCAGGGCCACCTGTAGGGTTTTGAGAGTGAGCCAGGTCCTGCCCTGGCAGACCTGAGTCTGCTCCCTGCCGATGGGGATGTCACCAAGCAGCACTGGATGGGCACTGGGTGGGAAAATGAATTATCCAGAAGTCATCCTGGGTCAGTGGGTGCATCTGCTGTGCTGCTCCAATAATGCCCTTGGTGCAGCCTTGACACTGCTCTAACGAGGGTTTTCACTGATAAGCAATGATATCTCCCTCATTAATAACAGAAAAACTGTAATTCCTGTCTTCCTAAACGACCCCACACAAATTCTACTCATCTGTAACAACCCATTTCCTGAGCCTGTTGATAGCATGCGTGTTGTCCTTTGACAAACTACATTTTGCCAGTAAATATTTTACTACAAATACCTGAAGTTGTGACTATACATCTTTAAAAATCAGTGTGACCCTGACTCCAAACCATCTTTCTAGAACACACCTAGAACCCAAACCCTCTTTAATTTCAGTGAGATTAAGATCCCTGGATAACTAGATGATGGGGTCTAGGTCAAATGTTATTTTAAAAATGCCATGTTAAACCCGGGGGTTTGAATCTTCCCAGCCGATTTAGGAAAAGCTCCCGGTTCTCACTCCAGCCTTGCACAGTTCGCTGATACCATTGAAATCTCTGCAGGCTTGTGCATTATTTCTCTTTTGTATTTCATATTCCCGCCCCTCTCCATAAATAAAGCTGAAGCTGCAAAAGCTGTGCCATGGATGCTGCCAGGTGGGAATTCATTCAGCTCAATGAATATATTCAACAGCTACAAGAACACAGCAAGGGATCGGAGAAACCCCCACACAGGGGCATTTCTGTCCCCTGGATGTCACATGGAGCAGCCTGAGGGGAAGGTGTGATGGCACAGGATGGGCTGCTGGGAGCCAGTCTCCTGCCCTTTGGCTTTTTACCCGGGTCACGGCGTGACAGACTGAAGTGTGCTTCTAAAACAGCGGCAGAGGAGCCTCTGAAAGGAGCCCAGACACGAGGCACTTGTGAAAGCAAAGGGCAGCAGTGATGGAAACATGGGAATGCTCCTCCAGCAAAGCTGCCAGCCTGGGTCATGCCACCAGCACTCCCTGCTGCTGCAGGAAACTCAGCAGAAATGCTCTTTTTTAGCTGAAATAGTCCTTTGCAGTGGTCTTGATGAAGCAGTGCTATCTTCAGGGAATGCACCATTCTCGCTGCCCCTTCCAAAGTCTCACCTGGACCATGCAGGCACCGACGAGCTCCGACGAGGCCTCCTCTCCCCCAGGGGGATTTGGGGGATACAAGGGACACAGTGCTGACAGCGGTGCCGAGGTCAGACCCGCTCCCCGGGCACCCCTGAGGAGCTCCTGCTGCTCCGTGCCTGGAAGCCCCAACCCTAAAAGCTGCAAAGAGCATCCCGCGTCAGGGGCTGATGAAGTTTTATGAAATGCCCGGCAATTAATCAAGAGCCAAAGGACGTGTCAGACCCTCCCTGCTCGCCGCGGCGGCTGAACCACCACATTTCACATTTCGTCACCTTCTCCAGGCTGTGAATAAGGAGCGCGTGCAGGAGTGAGGACAGGCTCCATGTCCCCGTTCCCTGTTCATATGATAACACATGATCCAGCCTTTCCCCTCACCCCCCCGGCACTTCACTTAAGAACCAGGTCGGGTTTTTCTCAGATAGCCTCGCTCAATTCACACTCCCCTCTCCAAGGGGTTTGCTACACTGGAAAACATTCACAGCCTGACTGCCCGCAGATTTTATATTCCCTGGGAAAAATACACATCCACTCCTCAGCAAAACGTTCAAAACTCGCCGCTGAGGACGGGGATGCTCTCAGTGCCCAAGAGATGGCCTCTGTTTGAGCAGCCTGGAGGGGAAAAGCCCAGGGATGAAGCGCCGGTATTTTCCGGCTTCCTCGTGCTAAGGTGCTTCCGTCAGGAATCGGGCGAAGCCAAACGCCGCCGCCCGAGTGGTGCCGGTCCCCAGGCAGGGCACACGGGCAGGGCACACGGGCACCTCACCTGGGCACCTCGCCGGGTCCGGCTGCGCCTGCCGGGGTTCGCTGCGCTCCGGGACCGTGCTGGGGATGCGGCGGATGCTGCCCGGGGCGGTGCCCGCGCCGCCCCCCCGGCCGGTTCCCACTCCAAGGGGAATACGGAAAGCACAGGGATACCTGCCCTGAGCCCTGCGCCTCCGCACCCAGATCCCTCTTCCCTCGGCTTTAAACTTTCAGGGGTTTACATTCAATTCAGAACCTCCACGAAGCCACCTCCTGGACCGTTTCCCCCCCGTTCCTGGGGCAGCCTGGCCCGGACACGGGAAGGAGCCCCAGCCTTCCCCTCCCCATCCCGGTCCCGGCACTCACCGGCCCCGCGGGCGCTGCTCCGCTGCGGGACGCGGCCGGCGGCCCCGGGGATGCTCCGCTCCGCGCCGCGCCGGGAGAGCCCGGGGAGGAGAGGGCATCACATGGCGCCGGCGGGGCCAGCCCACCTCTCCCTCCCCTCCATGTCCCCGTTCCCTCCCTCCCTTCATCCCTCCTTCCCTTTCTCCATCCTCCCCTTCTTCCCTCCCCCTCCATCCACCCCTTCTTTCTCTCTCCCCCCCACCCCTCGCTCACCTCCCTCTCTCCCTCCTTTCCCCGTTCCTGCCTCTCCTTTCACCCTTTCCCTTTATTTCCCCACTTTCCCTCTATTCCACGTTTTTTTCCTCCTTTCCCTTCTTCTGCTTCCACCCATCTGTCCCCAGTCCCTGAGCTGGTGGCTCCCATTCACCACTGGGGCAGGGGTGGCAGCCAGCCCTGCTCCTGCCCCTCTGTTCCTCCTCCCTTCCCTGCACCCCCAGCCCCTCTGCACCCCACACCTGGAAAACTCTGCTCCGAGTGCTGGGTGGGCTGCCCTTCCCAGGACATGACTCCTTTGGGAGCTGGGGAAGGGAAAACTGGCTCCAGCCACCAGTGTCAAATCCACAGCTAAGGACACAGCAGACGGCGGGAAGGGTTGGAGGGCAGCAAGCCAGTGTGCTGGAGAAAGGCAGCTTGGCAGGGCTGGGACCATGGCAGGGAGAGAGCCAGGGCTAAAGGAGAGAGGGACATGGGCAGATATTGTGGGCTCTGGAAACCCCAGCCAGGCTGAGTGATTCAGCCAAAACACATAGAAGATGAGAGGCTGAGCTAAGAAAAAGGATGCAGCTCCATGGAGGTGTCCAGCAATGGGACACTTCCTTGGATACCGTGGGAAGGACAAGAAAAGGGTCACACACCATGTGGGCAGCTCCTGCTGCAGGAGGTGCCAGCCCAGGAGCGGGGCCCAGGGAGCTCATGGACACCATCCCAGCACCTGGAGCTCGAGATTGCGAGGAAATTTCTGCAGGGAGAGCTCAATCTCTGCAGGGCTTTGCACACATGCCACGGTCCCTAGCTCCCAGTTTTCTGGCTAAAACCTGCTGCATCTTTGCTGAGGTGGCCCCAGTTAGCAAAACATGACTGCTTTAAATAGAAGAACTCAAAATAAAGTGAGATATGAGATGCGGAGGAGGTGTTGTTGGGTGGCTTGTTTGGAATCAATGGAGCCATGTGCTCAGGCTTGTTGAGCTCTGTTGATTTACAGAAAGAACAGAAGCTGATGCAGATGTGGAAGTTTCGATTTCTTCAACCAGAACATGGTAGAGCCCAAAATAGGCAAGTTCCAGGTCCAGACTGGTATAAAACTGCCTCCCAGTAGGAGGTTTCTGGTTATTTGTCCTTGAGGGATTGCACCAGGTAAGTTCTTTCACACAAAGTTACAGCAATACTTCAATTATAGTGAATTCAGCATGTTTTCCTGGGCTCTTATTCACATTTGAGGAATAATTTAAAGCAGCAAATCCCTTGGGGTTTTGACAGTAAGGACAAAGCAGGGATTTGGTCAGCAGAATGGGTTCTGTACTGGAAAAGGCAGCCAAGGGGGCAATGCCCCCTGGGACTCCAAGGGGACAGAGGCTTCCCTGGGATGGAGATCATGAGCAGGAATTACCAATAAAATCACAAAGTTACAGGAGGCTTGTTAGAACTGGATGTGCTGTCAGGGTAGATGGTTTTAACACAGTAATTGGCTGCTCATCATTTTCCTTTTCTCTATATTGTTAAAAAAACCCCAAACAAAGAAGACCTTCATTTTTCTCCAGACAGACAACCAGCTCTGTTGCTGCCTGGGCTCTGGGCAGGGTTATTTGAATACAACACAAATGAAGCTATGGCTCCCACAGTGACATAATTAACCATTACAGTGTGAGAGGCCCCCAGCAGCCATGCATATAATCAATTATAAATACACATTTTGAGCTTTCGCTCCCCTTTGCTTCTATGCAAATGTACTTGCACTGAAAGACTCAGGTGGGTTTTCTGCTGCTGCTTGTCCCATACAGCAACTTCTGCCCTGGCAAAGCACGTGCACAATGCCCACAGTCACACCAGGAGCATTTCCCACAGGCATTACAGGGCCAGGATGAAGGAGAGCACCAGTGTTGCCTCCCAAAACCCCAGCAGAACAGCTAAACTCTCCTACCTCATTAGCAGCTCTTAGCAGAATTCCTCCCCATAGCGTTATTTCCCTGATGATGGGAAAAACCAGTGAAGTGGAAAATGCTTCTCTTGGACAGAAACTTGGCATGGCTGTCCCAGACAGGACAATCAGTACTTTACATCTTCTCAGCATCCCCCCAAACTTGGGGCAGGACTTTGCCAAAACCTGCAATAGCTGTTCTGGTTTATTGTTTCACGTAACACCGGCTGGCAACATCACTTTTCCTTCCCCACTTTTCACTGTTTCTTCTGGGCTCTTTCCTCCTGTGGATCCTTCTCCACAGCCACATGTGGGGCAAGTGAAGCTGGGTGGGATCTTGCCCATCACAGGGTGTTCCACAGCTGTGCCAGACTCTGCAGGGCTGGACTCTCCAGCCAGAGCAGCTCTGCCCTCTCCAGCCAGAGCAGCTCTGCCAGCCTGTGCCACTGCAGCAGCCTTTAGTACCGCACTCAAATCAGTGTGGAAGCTTGAAGCTCCACGGACACCTCAGCAGCAGCTTTTAGGATGCACCCAAGGTCAAACCTTATTACTGAGGAGGGATTTGAGCTTCAATAGTGGCTAAGAACAGAAGTGATTCGTTACAACAGCTCTCCCTGGGCTGTCAGCAGTGCAATGGGGGGTGGTGGGCCCAGCTCATTTCAGCTACAAGAGATTGATTCTGACAGGTGACATCTGCAGGGATGCTTTTCCCTGGTCTTTTCCCTTTCAACAGAAGCCACTTCGAAGGCACTCAGGTTATTATGAAATAAAAGGTCTGGTCCTGTCAGCTTGGGCCACCAGCTAGTAGGAAACCTCAGGTTTGCCTCCCCTCCTACTCCCTCAAATTTGCTCCATGCTGACTTATTAGAACAGCAAATCCGCCCAGCAAAGGGCAGCCACTCCTGAGCCCACCCATGGCTCTGACCCGGTGTCAGACAACAGCTACTGAGCAACTTTACCTGCACACCAGGCTGTGAGAAGACCTTAGGCACAGGGAGGGGAGGTCTGCCTCAGCCAGCAGTTGCAGTGTTTGCCCGAGGAAAGAGGAGAGCGAGCAGGTAAGTGCAACAAGCTGGGATGCTGGAGCTGCTGTGACTTGTGTGGGAGGTGACAGATGGTCCATGCCAGCTGCCTCGGCTCTTGCTATTTTTTGTCATTTCGTGGGCAGCTGGGCCGGGGGGAGGCTCGGGGAGACGCCGGAGCACGGCAGAGATGCAGAGCAGCCCCAGCACAACACTCAGGAAACCCACGGGGTGGCTTCCAGAGGCTGGGAACCACTTGCTCAGGGAGACTTTTGAGATTTTTGTTTCTCATGGATGGTGTTTGTGGAGTATTTCACAGAGGGCAGCAAAACTGGCATCAGCAGCTTGGCTTTGGGATCCACACCTGCAGCACCCATGGCTCCTGTGCAGGTGGGATGGGCTGCTCCAGCCAGGTCCTGTGGTGTAGGGCAAGAGTTCAGCACAACTTCTGCTTATTATCCCAGCAGCATTATTGTTTTATTTTTCAAACACTGCAAACAGGGAAAGACATAAAACTCACAGTGCCAAAGAACACCAGCCTTTCTCCTCTCTCCGGGGGGGTTTTCTCATCCTGCTTGTACCATGACTGAATGAAAGGAATTAACTCCGTGGATTGTTGGAGCTGCAGCTCCATTTGCTGTTTCCCCTGCACATCCCTCTGCCTGGATCCGCTGCTTGGGAGGAAGCGCAAGGAGAGGTGCCACATTATTTTTAACCCAGCACCCACATGCTGTGCGAAAGCCTAAAATAAATAAATGTGCAGAGCCTTTCGCAGCCTCCCCAAGCGGCTCTGACTCATGGAACAACAAAGGCACACATGTGAATGGAGGTTAGAGATTTTATTTAAAATGAAATACCCTCTTGTAATCATATGGGGCTAAACTGAGCTCATGAAAGAGGAGGATGTGCCAGTTCAGGAATTTTGCCAGGTGCAGCCTTTAGCCCCTGGCGTGTTCCAGGGCTGGCAGGCACCAGCACCCAGGCTGCCTGGGAATCTGAGCATCTCCACACGGGAGGGAAGGAGGTCTGAAAGGGCAGGGAGTGCCCAC
The DNA here is from genome assembly GCF_000738735.6 of Corvus cornix cornix. NCBI lineage: Eukaryota > Metazoa > Chordata > Aves > Passeriformes > Corvidae > Corvus > Corvus cornix. The sequence goes on from NC_046347.1 coordinate 9,432,623, forward strand.
ATTCCACCCTTTCACTGTATAGGGCAGTGCCCTACAACGAGACAAGCTGGATTTGATTTTCGCTCACTACTGGTGTTTTCTGTTATCCTGATGCACAAGGAGTGGAGGTTCCACCAACTCACAGGCTCCCTCTGGAGCTGTTCCTGGGACTGGACCCATCCAGGTTCCCCAGCACAGCCCCACTGCAGCCACCCAGGCTGGCTAGAAAGCAGCTGCTTGCAGGTAGGATGAGGGATGGCTCTGGCCACAGCAATCCGTTTTTAAAGGTCATGTTTTGGAAAGAAGTTTAGATGACATTAATTATTAAAGCCTCATAATGCTTGTATTAAGTGTAATAGTTTTCCGTGTGATTTATATAGCACTGAAATTCATTACCAATCTTTTAATGATGTTAGTGTCAATCGCACAAGAATGCTAAATGACTTATCCCAAAAGGACCAGGAACTGATCCAAGGAGTTTTGGGATGCTCTTACCGCTGGTCTTTCCTTTCTTCTGCTCTTGCACTCCTTGCTGGTAGCTTTTATAGCTGTTTCTGATGGATGTTTCCTGAAATCCCACCTAATCAGCGTTCCAGACAGTTACACATGAAGGAGAAGAAAATGAATCCTGCTAAAGGAGTGTTTCTCTGGAGGTGTCACTGAAAATGTTGAAGCTTTAATGAGGTTTTATTTAAATTGTTACAGAATGTTTTATATGGATTAGGAAGCCTCTCTGTTACGGGCACTGAGTTTTATGGAGTGTTCTGAAGAGAGGAGCAAGGCAAGGGGGGATGGATCAAGTCCTCAAACAGGAAAAATAGGAAAGATAGGACAGATGTGGACCAAACTCTCTCTCTCTGTCTGACACACACACACACAAAATTCATTGCCAGCGTGTGAAGAGACGGGTGATTTTTGCCAGCCTTGATGGTCAAGAGTAAGATCTAAAATATTTCTAAGCAAACTTCCACTGTGGGGTTGGTTGTTTGGCTTTTTATTTTCCTCACCCAGGTATGGTGATTTAAATCGGCTTTGGAAATATTTCCTCTCCTTCATCAGACTGTGCAACCACCTCTCCTGGGGTAGGATGGCAGGCACTGACTCAGGGACCAGTAATGAGCACTGGAAGTGGAAGCTGGTGTCTGACACTGTCACCCTGGCAGCAAATGCAGCAAGTCCTTGGAGAAGGAGACAGCATTGACTCATTTCCCATGACATCTGCCTCATTCCATGCCCTTCTTTTGGAAAAGCAGGGAAAAAAAAAGGCAAAAAATAAACCTTTGCAGGAAACTCTGTGGGTCCAGCCCTGCCACTGGCTGATCTCCTGGTCAGATCCCCAATTTCTTTGGGTGCAGCACCACTTTGGGAAGGTGACAAGTGACAGATGCAGCCAGGGAAAACATCCCTTTGAGGACAAACCACCCACACATGGCAACAGCTGTCCTGATTTGGGCCCCTGATTGATTTGCCTTTGCTTTACCATGGCTCCCCAGGGAGCAGGTGGGATTATAATTACCTCGTGGTAATTAATGCAGTCATCATTTCAGCTACCCAAGCTGTTCTCAGAGGAGCTGGTTTTATTTGCAGCTCACACACCAGCTCTGCAAAACTATTCTGAGATTTCTGAATCAAATACCCAAATCTCTAAAGAGAGGCTGGGGCTGGGGGAGGCAGGCACAAGCACTTGGTGTGATTTATCATGCTGGAAATATTCCTGATGGAGATGCTCTCACGCACGGCTGTGGCAGGCATGGAGAGCTTCAGCCTCTCCTGCAGAAGCTTTTAACACCTCATTCTTCCCAGAACCACCAGCCTAATCTTGCCTGCTTAGAAAAAGTCAAACAAAGATGCACTGTTATAGATCTTTTTCCCTTTTTCCCACCCTGTCACAGTGTTGAGCCTCACACCAGAGCAGCCCACGCAGGCTCTCACCACCCTGTTGTGACAGCTGACTCATCCTGATGGGAGCTGGGGGATTGTCCTGCTCATGAGACCACCGATGCAGAGTGTGGCCATGGGGTGGCCAGGGGCTTTCCCACCCTTGTGAGTCCATCTCCAGCCACCCACACCTCCACCAGGCTTGTCTTTCCCCAAAGAGAGTGTTCAGAGGTTCATTCATGTCCAAGCTCTCACTCCAAAAGCCAGTGGCCCCATGGATAGGCACTGTGGTGGTTTGGCCACAAATCTTGCCCAGCCCAGGAGCTGGAGATGCAGCTCTGGCAAAATGGAGAGCTGAGGACCCACTTCCTCCTGCCCTGGAGGCACCAACTTTGTGTCCACGAGCTCAGGGCAGTGATGCCTCCCCAAAGTCCCTGTCCTGCTCTGCAGAAAGCTCCCAAGGTCTGAGATGTGTTCATGGGCTTCAGAAGCTGAGCACATTGGATGACAGATGTGTAGTGGACTGGAAACACTGACTCTTTGGGAAAAAACCTGGAATTTCAACCATTCCTTTGGGCAAACTCAGCCAGACTTCTACAAACTAAACGAACCCAATAACTGAATTAGCATGAGGTTCAATCCTGTGAGAGCAGGCAGGAAAGGGAGTTGTCTGACAAGTTGTCACAATATTTGGACATTGCTTTCGAGTTTTGAAAACAAACCATGTCAGTGTGAACGAGGCTGGTGGATGTGGGGTGAACATGGCTGGTGGAACTGGGAGGTCGTGTCCTGTCCCTCAGGAGTGCTAAACCAGATATTGCATTACAAAGGAGGGTCCCTGAGGGTCATTAATCACTGCAACAGCCCCTCTTTCCAGGAAGAAGCGGCAGGGGGTGGAATGAACCATCCAGAACTCACACACTCAAAGTGACAAATTGAATTTGAGTTTTCTTGGGTCTGGCTGCTCCTAAGGAGGGCACATCCCTCCAGCACCAGTCTCACATCAGGCTTTGAACCAGACCCTCCAATCTGAGACCTCATTTGGCTCCTGGGGCTGTATTTCCCTGTGGCACCCACGCCTGGAGCAGCCCAGCACCACCGAGGTCAGCACATAGAAATTCTCTTCCAGATATATCTTTTCCCCAGTTAAGCCTTTTTTTTCCTCTTGATTCATTAACAAGGATTAAAAATGAGCCCAGGTTAAAATTCTGTGCCTGAATGAAGAATCAAGGTCCAGACTGGGCAACTTCTGTGGCTGATCCCACCAACCTCTCTGCAGCCTCTGGCCTTGGGGGAGTCAATTTTGAAAGGAAATTTCATAAAGGCAGACCAAACTCTCACAAAAGTAATGATCAGTATTTTTATTGATACACACTTGCTTTGAAACTACAATTATACTTAACAAAAGCATTTCATGCAAACAAAGATTGAAGATACTGTGAATTATGAAACGAAAAAAAGATGCTGTAATTCGTACATCAGTCTTGCCCACTACACTTCCAATGCTTGGTTTTGGTTTTTAAATCTTTTGAAAAATGAATGGCCTCTCCAAATTTTCTGGTAGCATCTTGCAGATAAACAATATGAAAATAAATAATGTTCTCCTCTGTATAAATACAACATTTGAGTCTTAAAATAATATTTAAAATACTAATGAGTTCAAGGTGGGATTAGTCCATATTTTAAAAAACCCATTAAAGTAACATAGAGTCATTTGAGAAGTTTCAGGTGTTCTCTGTATTCCTGTGCAAAACCACACAGTGTTGGGAAATGCACATTTTAAAAAGAGTCAATGAGCTTCATTTTGTTGAAATTGGCATTTTTTACACTCATTTTGATAATACAGGAGTGAATAAATGAAAGGCTTGGTAGGGAATGAGCCATAGATTAAATTTTTATTACCCCTGCAAGAACACTGTTTTTCTGCCCCAAGGCCAGCAATGGGTATGAACATAGAATATAATGAATATCTGTAGTGAACTGGGGCTCTTGGCCAAGCACTCAGCACCCAGTGATCTGTGGCTCCCTGGGTGCCTCGGGACCCAAGCCAGGAGTGTGTGAAACCCTGGAAGGACGGAGCCCTTGGCAGTGTTGCCTCAAGGGGTTCAAAGAGAAGGAAAAGAAATTCAAATAGTTCTCAGGAAAATGTTTGTAAAGATAGGAACATAATTTTCCTTGCTATTAAAATATTCCTGTCATTAATAATTATAAAAGTAATGAAACATCAGCTGCAGAGTGTCCAATGTAACCAGAGTGAGAAATGAGCTTCAGTGGCAGCTGAGTGTCAATGTTGTTGCTACTCATCCTGCACAATTTCAAATCATTAACAGACCTGATTTATTTATTTAGGTCAACTGACATCAGTGGAAGATAAAAACAGCTTCTGGAGCAGTTTTCTTTTAAATTTGAGCTATGGTGTCACAGACAAGGAAAAACAAAAGCACAAAGACACATTTACAACACGGAAATACATAAAAATATCAACATAAAATATCGACCTGTAATGGACGAACCAGCTGCACAAAGAACAGAGCTCCTCCTTCAGCAGGAGTCAGTAAAAACGGTACTAGAAAACAGCTGTGCTGACTTTATTTACCCAAAGGGAATCTCCCCCTCCAATAATCAGTTCCGCTAAGACTTCCACTGACATGGAATTTTTAAATTGCCCGTAAAAATCTCAGTAGCTGGAAAAGAGGTAAGTGCAGCTGACCTACACCATCAGCAAGCATCACTCCTTGCCACACCCTGACTCCAGGTACAAAAGCTGGACTCCAGATTCTGTAACAAACGTATCAGATCTGATTTTATTTCTCTTTAAATGGTTTCAGCAGAGTTACTAAAGTTCTATAAAAAAGTAGAAACAGCATGGTATAGCCAGCAGTACCATGTGAATCCAAGAAGCTGATTTAATATTAAAAATTATAATAATACTTACACAACTCTTTTCAGGTTAAAAGTGAACTAGAAACATTGCCTAAGAAGTCCTCACCGCTCCCTGTGAGGTCAGTAAGTATTGTTACCCCCATTTTACAGATGAGGTAACTGAGACAGAGAGGTTAACAAGTGGCCCTCTCCCTCTCAAGGTTGTAGTGCATGATGATTATTCCTGATAAGGCTATTTAATTCCCAATTGCTACTGGCACAGTGAGGGAATCGTGCATGTTTATGGAGTCAAATCTTAATTATTTCGTACTTATTTCTGCAACTCAGCTATTTCAGATCCCATCTACAAGTGTGGGGCCGAGGAAAAAAAGTGCTTTTTAGCTTGTCTGCTTTTTGACTACTTGGCAGCTCAGTGCCCACCTACTGAGGGGACACATCAAACACAGCCCACGCTCACATTTGCAAAGAGACTAAAAACCTATGTACAATAACTTATGCTAATGACTGAAAGAACTGAAAATCACATTAAATATTTCCAGAAGGTCCGAAAGCCCACTGTAAACTCGATATACTGTAAATATGCTTTCTACTTGCATCAAAGCTTTATTATTGGATTATTATTATTATTATTGTTTCCAATGCTATGCTTTGCACGCTAAGCAGGATCCGCCCCCCGTGCTCACTGCATGTGTCTCCTATGGCATTTAACTGGGATTGCATCCAGAGGCACTGGCTCAGAAAACACTTTGCAAGTGGTACCACTCCATCCTTGGACATGTCATCTTCCCAGCTAGAAGACAAGTTCCTCTCTTGCTCGACCTTATTAATTTTATAGAAGCCCAGCATTATTGAATTGGATTCACCCCAAAAGACATGATGGATTTCAAAGCCAACAGCATTCAGACGTGATGAGTTTTTTTTAAACTGACAGCTGATTTCCAGAAGAACTTTCTTCAGCTTGTAAAAGGAAATTCAATTGTATTTCTGGAAAGAATGAAGGATCAGAAAGCTAAATTGCATTTCTCCTCCAAACTGGATTAAGAAGGAGTATTTTATTACGGGAATATGCTCTCTCCTTCTCATGTATGTGCCAGCCTTGCTCATAGCACCAAGCCTGGCCAGTAGGTGAAATGGTTGTCCTGGAATCCCACCACCCTGCTCTGGTGACTCAAAGGTGCACAAAAACACCCAGATGCCCAAATAAGGAATTTGCCTAGGAGCCAGTTAAGTCCCATTTGATCCCTGAAAATCCCTTGGAAGTTTTCCATGGCAGACCTGTGCCTTCCCCTGGCAGGAATGGGGCTGCCCTGGAACAATCTGGGACTCAAGCATAGGGATGGAAATGCAGTTCCCAAAACTTCCACCCGAGCTTCAGTGCAGTACAATTTTCAATTTGCTTTTTGGGAATCTTGGTGGTAATGTGGGTGTTGGGATTACAGTTGCTATCGAACACAAGTGAAAGAGAAGCACCTCTAATCCCTCTCCTTCTGTTGATACATGTTCTCTAGAAAACCAAATCTTGTGAAAAATATTATATAAATAACATCTGACTCTAAAAAAGAGATGAAAATTCAGGCCGGATACTTCAGGTTTTCCTTGCCATTATAAATTTCTGGATTCTGAGCAGCCAGTGGGAGTTCTTGGGAAAGGTCAGAGCATGAGCCTTCACATGTGAGGGCACCAGGAAGAGCAGTGACAGGTAACACAACTAATCCCTGCCTTATCCAACCCTGCCTTGCTCCTGCAGGATCCATGAGTTCACAGTACCTTTTTCTGAAGTGTTTCAGAAACCTCCAGAAGACAACACAGATGTCACAAGCCTGGGGACCTGAGGTAATGACGTTAAAGAGGAATTTCTGCTTCTACATCAGAAAAACTGCGAGACAAACACAAGGGCTGAAGAAACTGGTTATGAGAAGTAGCCAGAAGATGAGCAGCTCTGTCCCAGTGTCAGACCAGCCCCATGATGCCATGTCCTGGTGTGAACAGCACTGACTGTCACAGCTGTGCCAGCAATGGGACTTCCCTGGACAACTGAGATTTCATCAGGAAAACAGAACTGTGAGAACATCTACCCAGGGGATCTCCTGCCTGGTCCCTGGCTTGGTTCAATTCCGCCTGTGTTCTGCTTTGCTTACTCCCCAGACCTGTGTGCTGGTATTTCTCCCAGTATTTTCCTTATTCAAAAGTGTCTTTTTCACTTCACATTCTTAAAACAAGCACAGTGGCACCTCTTGGCAGACTGGCATAGCTAAGAGTCCCTTCTTTATTAAAATTTGAGACTCAGTAATCTTTTATCTTAATTCAATCTATTGTCTTCTACAGCATGGTACCCAGATTTTACTAAACGTTGGCAGGCTAATAATATTCAGAAAAAAAAGAGAACAAAGTAATGAATGCTGCACTAGGCCACATGCTTTATGGTGAATACCATAGTTTTTGAAGCATATAATACACAAAGGAGAAAATGAACTCCCAGTCTTGGCTGACAACATATTTGACACAGAAAAGTTTAAAAATTTTACTCCTAAAATGTTTGAAAAGTTTGGAGTCCTGCTTGTTTAGGCAACGATCTGAGTTCCTGTCAGTTGGCCAATGCCCCTCGTGAGCCACATCTTGAAATGTCAGGGTTTGATCACTCCAAGATGCTCCTTGTGGGAGCTGGGGGTACAAAAGGACTAAGGGCAACAACTGGACTCCTGGAGTATGGAGATTGCACATCCTGGCCCCAAACCCACGTTTTCCAATAGGTTTTCTGCAGGTGCACAAGCTCAACACAGTCGTCCATCACATCCAACCACGTTTCCCTCAAAACTGCCCAACTCACCCAGGTCACCCCCCGAGGTCCAACCCACCCCTCTGGCTACCACTTGGCAGGATTGGATCTTTCTGACAGAATCTTTGGCACAGGTTCTGTGTTTTATTATCATAAAAGATGATTAGAAAGTAGGTTCCCCTCCTGCCCCACCCCATTACATAATCTAGTATAAATTGAAGTCTTTTATGGCAAATATCTTACTTTTTGAATATGTTCACATGCTGGAAAAATTGTAATCAGTCTGCATGCAGCAACAGAGACATCATGCTTCTGGCATCATCATGCACATCTGACAGACAAAAAGTGCCTGTGGCTGCTAATGGGATCAAGGCAGAAGGGAAAAAAAAAGGGAAATGCACCAACTACTATTTTACATGCTGTAACAAAACCAAAATATGCACAAAACATTATTTACTGATATTTGAGTTAATATCTTCTGGTAAGTTGTAAGAGGAAGTATCAAAATTTTTTATCTAAGTGATAGGAGAGGAGAAGATTGTATTAATTACAGTGTTCATCATTGCAAATAAAGTCTATTTCCTTCTCTGCAAGTAATAAGCAGATGTGAAATGAAAGCCTATTTAAACCTCGTAAAAAACCTGCAGGTAGCAATTATTATTTAAAAGTATACCTACTTTAAAAAAAAAGAGATTTTACCCTAAGCCAGTAACAATATTCAAAACCTAAAGTAAAAATCAAAACAATAGCAAGAAAACATTTAGCTAAATCTAAACGGTGTCATTCAGAACAAGAACTTTCACAAACAAAGCACATGTTGTTTTATAAAATTTTTATAATACTCTTTATGCTTGATATGATTATGTCAATAATATAGATCTGCTTATTATTAACCCTTATTATTAAGAGTTATTACTAAACATGCAAAATTCATTGCATGAAACATATGTAAAATGTATTAAATTCCATTCTATCAATAAAACGAGTTTTAGGTGCTGCTTCTTTCAGGCCTGATTATTCTACAGCCCAAAGTTTTCTGAATTAAAACTGATTATTTAAGATTAAATCTCACTTGATTTTCATGAGTTATTCTGGAGAAATCAGGAAGTCACTTGGGGCTGCATTTTTTGTTAATTTAGTACACATAATGCTTTCTTCAATTTATTGCCCTACACTGCAGACTATAAATAAACACATGTAAATAAGATTTAAGGAATTACAGTTTTGTTTTACATTCCAGGTTAATAAATTTTATAGTAAAATATTGGTATTAGAACCAGTTAACAGTAAATGAGGAGTGGTGTAAATTAAACCAACTGAACAGACAATGGCACCCTGGATCACAGAATAATCTCATGGAGATTAAAATTCACAAAAGTATTATTAAAATTATTACTATTATTATTATTAGTAAAGACAAAATTTCACCCTTGAGTTTACCACATGCTACTCCTAGCAAAAATCCTAGAGATGTGGCCATCACCCGAGCACTTTTATTTGGGATCTTACAGGATCAGTTTGCCAAGCCTCAGGGTCTAATTTGATTTCATACCCCCTCCCACCCATTCCCAACTTTTTTTTTCCTGCCATATTTTCCAAACACTTTCAGCCATGTTTTTGCAATGCCTCTGCCCCCAGAGCTGACCCTGCTCAGTCTCTGGTGCTGCCGCTGCCTCTGAAGTCTCCGGGGTGTGCGGGGAGGATGTTCCCACCTCCTGGCATCTGCCCCCATGGAATAAATACTCGAGGTGGCTTCTCATTCAGACCACGTGTTAGATTTTTTTCCAACATAACAGAGTGGAAAAGAGAGCAAAAGGACGGTGGGAAGTTACAAAAATAGAACGTACCAAAACATGGGTAAGTTTCAACAAGTCAGTGGCGACTTCTAGAAGAAAAAGTGGGCACCGTACACTAATTTATCTCCTGTTAAGACAACATTGCTGTTGCAAAGCCCAAATCCTGACTAAGTGGCCCTTCCCTCGTCTTACACCCTCTAACCCTACAATTTCCAGGCCCAAATGGAATCAACAAGGCAAAAGCCTAAAAATTGTAGGGTTACAACTGTTCCCCACGGCGGGATTTGTTCTGCTGTTTCATACTACATTTTCTACAATGGGGTGCACAAACTGGGGGTTGACGTAAGAGAACCCTTCAAAATCTGTTTGGTCTATGTTAGCAATGACCAGCTGATCTGGAGGCGTCAACACCGGCTGTCCTCGTGTGAAGAACTTATCGAAGTTTTCAGCCCCTTTGCCACACTGCAAGGAAAGAGAAAAACAGAAAAAAGGCTGAACAAAGGCAGCAATACATTGGCAGAGTTGTCAGGATACATGCAAGGCTTTCCTTCCATAAGATATGAGTAGTTGAGAGAAAATTTTATTTTCAGATATTTCGACAAAAAATCCCAGACAGACACAGAAGTTTTAATAGCTGGATCCTGATGAAAAGCAGTCAGAAAGGTTTCATCCATCAGCATCAGGTGACGAGATAAAGAGGCTTAAATATTCAGAATTACTGGGATACAAAAGGAAAAAGGAAATATTTTTATAAACCTTTGTTGGCAAGAGATACTTTCTTTGTCAAGTTGTTTCATTCTTTTTAAAAGCCCTACAATACAAAACTAAATTTTTCGTGTTAGTCTCTGTTTCCTTTATGATCTGCAAAAAGCTTGATGCAATTCATTTATATGCTTTGAGTCTCCACTGAACAGCCTACAAACTCCTGTAATTTCATAAATGACAGCAGGGTCTCAGTCCTCGGCATGGCAGGAGGGCTGGGCAGGGAGCACATCCCAGGACAGGTCCTTGTTACAAAACTTGCTGTCACAGGTTTCCTCCTTTATTTTCATAAGAGACTCATTTTCTGGCAAAGCCCAGCCAAGAAGGGGGCTAAATACAGCCACAGCCTGAGCGCAACTCCTTCAGAACAGAAAACAAAAGAAACTAGGCTTGTAGAAAGAAGAGTTTTGAGGAATGCAGAAAACACTTGATAAGGAGGAAAGAATGATCAGAGGCATGCTAAAAAATAGAAAGGTGGTACCAGAATGAAATTAATTTGTGTGCAAGAAAAAAATGAATATTTCAGGAAAATGAGGCATTGAATATTGTGGAGAGGTGAGGAGGAAACTGGTAAATGTGCTCATCTCAGAACTACTGTAACAGATCTTCGGACAAAGCAGGTGTGTGATAGAGGCAGTGAATGTTTCTTCCTGTTGTTCCTGACCCTTTCCTCTCTGTCCATCCCTTCAACATCCCTGCATGTGGATAGGAAGGGTAACATTGCATTACTATCTTCAGACTCAAAGGATAACTCGGAAAGGGCAGAATAACTCTTGTACAATAGACCAATACTAAATATTGATTTTTTCTGAATTAATGCAACACGAGTAAATCTGTGCACTTATAGGAGGATGCACTGGAAAGGGGCCCACTGAGGGGATTCAGGGGGAGAGGTTTGGCTCTCCTGGAAACAGCCCAGCCACCATTTCCAACCTTCTTGCAAAGCACCTGGCAGGTGCTGGGCTGGACCTGCCATCTGAGCTGAGCTGCAAAGAACTTCTGCTGCCTCGGGCACACATTGTTTCCTATTTCAGACAATGAGCACATTCTCAGGGCTTACAAAGGACACTCGTCCAGCCTTGGAAGAACACAAGCAGAGGGACACTGCACCATGGTCAAGCTAACGGGGCTCTGCTTTCTCCACCCAGGGTTCTGCACCACTCATCGAATGCCCTGGTGCCCCTGAGCCTCTGCATTTTGGGACAGAATCTCTGGAGAACAAGAATGGAAAGAGCTGAACTTTGACAGGGAAAAACCTCTGAATCATTGACATGATAGTCAATGTATCCCCAAATTAAATCAAATTAATTTAGAGGCACAACAGCCAGCTCAGAGCAGCCACAAAAGGGTTATTGCTATGAAGGAAAGTTTTTGCTAAAAAGTTGTCCTATGGATAAGCATCATCTTGCAACAAAATTATGATTTTTTTTCTTTTAAATTTTTTTTTCTTCTTCTTTTTTTCAGCAAGTGGAAAGTATTCAAACAAGCTGGATATTGAAACCAAAGTTCCTGAGTCCATTAGGTCTCTCACTATTGCTTATACTAGTAGAGGCTAAGAAATAAATCACGTGAGATATGAGTATACTTTAGGTGAAAATATAGTAACTTATAAATAAATTTGCATCTTCAACTATGTATTTGTCTTCACATTAAAGAGTTGCACTGCTATTGTGAACATTAATGCAGTATTAGAATACAACTGAAATGACAGGACTCCTCAAACTCCTAAACTTGGAAATACGAGGAAAATGTCCTTCTTGCCAAGTAATCATTCTGTGCCTATAACCTGTGAAATGTCAATCTGGAAGGGAACATAGTATTTACAGCACCCACCTGCTGACCCAAAATCTGCATCTCTATGTTTGAGTAAGGATTGTGGAAGCAGCAGGATTATTCCTGCAGGAAGGCGCTTCCTAGAGAAGATGCACCAACAAGGGTTTCCTGCAAAAACCCACCCCAAAGAAAGCCTATAAATACATCCATATCTTCAAACAGATTAAGGGTGGCATGTTTCTTGCTTTCTAAAATCAATATCCATCTCTGGAGGGATTTAAAAGGTTTGTACATATGGTGTTTAGGGACACAGATTAGTGGTGGGCTTGGCAGTTCTGGGATAATGGTTGGACTCGGTGATCTTGAAGGTCTTTTCCAACTTAACGATTCTATAATTGTATGATACTGATATAAATAGAATCAGCAATCACCATAAATGAGTTGTGCATTGGGTATGTAAATACTAGACTTGGGTTTTAAGTTATTTTTGTCTGGGAGAGTCGGGCTCTGTGTGAATCCGCCTCGGTGTATTTTAATAGCAGCCTGTGCAAACAAACCAGGTCAGGATAACCAGGGAGACAGAGAACAGCTGCTCTGAGGAGGAGCCAAGATCTGCCAGGGAGCTGTGATGGAACCACACCACACTTAAAGCTTTTAGCACCTTCGTGCTGAAGTTACTTTTAACTTCAAGGAGAGTCTAAGCACTCATCTCCCGAGCTAATAAAACTTACAGATGTGAAGGTAGATCTGCTTTATGATCAGCTTTAAATTTGACTTGAGAACCATGTAATAAAAAAATCTTCCATAAAATATGCTCTAAAGAGCAGCTCCCTTTTGCACAGCCAGCTCTGGGTTGGGCAGGCTGGCAGCATCACCCAAGTTCTTCACTTATTTACACCCTTCCCTGCATGCAAAATCCACACCATAGCAAAAAGGTATTTCCCTTAGCACTAAACACCCTTCTCAGCTGCAACCCTCCTCCTGGTGATGTCAAAAAGTCATTTGTATGAAAAAAGTGAAAAATAATTCCAGTATTGGCGTCCCTCTGTTCATTAGTTTGTGATACCTCACTGATTGTCTGTATTGGCAAATAAATCAGTGTACAGACCAGTCACCATACACCTGAGGATAAAGCCAGCCAGGATTCTCAGCTGAAAAATAAAAGGGTTAGAGAAAGATTCAATGTTAGGACATAAAAATTTACAGCTGTTCCCCAAAGCTTGCATTCTTATGTGAAAAGTCTTCCCTTTGCCTTCAATAAAGCACAGTACATGCTGAAAGAAATTCTGGCTCAACAAGCAAAGCTCTTCCAATTCTATTATGCAAACAGCTCTCAGGGTAAGGACATCTTTCCACTTGCTTGGATTTCTAAAATGTTCCTGTAGATAGATGTGTGCAAACCAGTAATAATCATGGAAAATAAACCAGGGATTACTCTTACAAACTGAGCAGACATCGCTGTAGGATGGGGAATAAAACCCCCTTTGCTGGGCAGCCAACCATGGAGGAAATTCACCCCTCTAATCCAAATCCCTCAGTCAGATCCTGACTTTAGATGTTGCTCAGAGGAGACAGTTGTTAACCACATTTATTACCAGTCTCAAGTGGCTGATGTGGGTGTGCCAATTTTCCCTGTTTTCAGCTCCTCATGCAGTGTGTGACCATCAAACCACTGAGAGGCTTCTTTGCAAGGCAAGGAGTTCCCTGGCTTATGGCACATGGGGCCAAACACGAGCAGGCTCACAGACAGGTCTGCCCTTATCAAATTGCCTCATTTTAGCTGTGGCCCAGACCTGCAGCCCCAGCAGCAATCTCACCCCACGGGGAGCAGGGCTGCAGGCACAGTTAGTGAGGGAAGGACCTGGCATCTCACTCACCACTTTAGGCTTGAAAGGTGGCTGAATCTCTCTGTTCTCCAGCTTTTCCCAGTCAATTCTCCTGAAGAAAGCGTGTTCCCTGATGTCTCTTTCACCTTCCAGGCCACAGCCAAGGCGTTTTGCAGGATGTTTAGTCATTAGCTGTTGGGAAGAAAACACCAAATGATTCAGTTTAATGCTGGAAGGAAAGTGAGAGGGACTTTGCCTTGCTTGCAATGCTCTTGCTCCTCTCCTGAAGATACACACTGCTAATAAAATTGTTTTGAAAAGCTAAAATTAATTTTTTGAAGAAATTTCTTTTTTGATCACCGGAGACAGCAAACCAGCAGCAAAATTAGGGGCTGAACCAGGGAAATTTTTTGCAATGGGCAGAGGTTGCTGCTGGAGGTCCACGTGGTGCCCAGGACATGCTGCCATCCCTGCTGGCTCACAACTCACTCCTGAATTTCACCTCCAGTCTCTCAGTTTAGTCTTACAGAACTCCAGAACAGCTCCTCCCCAATCTCAGCAATCAATTAAACATCATAAATTCCAATGCACTAAAGCTGTATGAAGTACAACCCCCCCCCTCCCATTTCATTTTTCTGGGGCTTGTTCAAGACATTTCATTACAGAGCCTCCAATTCTTTGGAGGAGCACCCAGCTGACAACATCTAATTTGTGTTTCCTCCCTTGCATTCTTAATGACATCCTGGTCAATACTATATCCAGTCACAGAGATTAAATAAACTTGGGGAAAAAAACCAGCCCCAAACCCATCAGCCTGGCATGCTTAGAAATTTTAATGTGCTCCCTAATTAGCAAGTTCCTCAGCATTTTCCAATTGGTGTGTACACTGGGAATTGTGCAATGTAGCCTTAAACTCTTGTGGGGACTTTTTAAAGCTCTTTTACAAATTATATATGATTAATGTACTGCTGGGAGTGATACCTCAACAGATCTTAAAACCTCAGCTTTACCACTTTAGTCTCCTTCCAAATGTTGAGTTGATCTGATTCCAATTTTGAACCTAAAATAAAAGTGGCTCTAAGCAGGTTTGGCAAGAGGCTGTGCACTGGGCAGGAATCACAGCCTTCTTCAAGATTAACAGCAACTTTCCCTTTTTTGTTATCTGCTCCAATCCCCTTGCTTTAACAGTAGGTGATAAAAGAAAATGGGAGTATTGATTCCAGTAGTTTTAATTCTTTCCAAAGTTGCTGCATTTACCAAACCCAACAAACTCTCAATCAGTGGAATGGAAGTCAAGCAGACAAATCAATTCCAAGAGCCGAGTGGGCATGTTTGTCTTGCCCAGTGGTGCCCAGTCCTAGGATTGCTGAGGTACCACTGACTGCAAGGGTCAGAAGCTTTCTCATATTGACTTCTCAGCTCAGGAAAAATTCCCACTGAAACCTGAGATTAATTTTTCAGTTTAATGCAGATGAAGAACATGTTAGTATCACAGAAATTTGCCCTTAAACCTCACAGTGTAGGGTAATTTTAGCCTTCTGCCCTCCCTTGGCGTGAGCACCCAGAGAGCAGCAAACAGGGGAGCTGAAAGCAGGGCAATTACATCAAGTTCAGACTGTGCTGTTTGAATATGTGATTGTCACTGCAAGGCATCAATCTGAATGTACTTTACAAAAATACACCATGTTTATTTTACGTTGGCCAGCATGTTGACACTGGGATAAGCTCCAAAATTAGCAAGGTCTTTCATTTTACCTTCTTGTTCTAAACACCTTTTCTTTTCCTTGATGATTTTCAAGGAACTAATATCGAGCCCATGTATAATACTCCATAAATGGTTGCAAAGGATGGGAAGAATGTAAATATCAAATTAACTAAGTGCAGTGGTATTTTATCAGTGTATGTCAGACATCAAATAAACCATTACAGACGTTGGATTGGAAAAGCTGCAGACTGATTGTGCTCTGGAGAATCACATGGAATCAAATGAATTCAAATGAATTCTTTTTTCCTAAGCTAACCCCCTGAAGCCAAATCTATTATTTTCCTCCAAATTAAAAAAAAAAAAAAAATTAGAATCTAAGACCAATTTTAGGCCACACAGGTACCACTGGGTCAGGATTTCCCCACTATTTCCTTCCATTTATGCTAAAGATTTTCACATAAGCTCATCTTCACCTACACTTAAAAAGGATTCTGCTAAACTCCTGTGCTCTGATCCTGTCATTAGGCATTCTGGGCTGAGGACTCAATGGAGGATCTCTATCCAAGCTGAGAAATCTCACCCTGCACAATTGGGGCTGTGCTGCCGTGGGTCGAGAGGCAAAGCAGGAGGAGACTCTTCACACCATCATCCTGTTTATAAATCCTGCTTTGGACTTGGCAGCTACTGATTCTGACATTTGTTCTTTCCATAAAACAAGAAGGCACAGCAGGAAGAGCCCAGCACTTACCAGTGACACCAAGTGACAACACAGCTCAGCACTGCCTGACAGAAGTTGCACTTTAAAATAGCACAGTGCTGTGTCAAAGCCAGGCAAAACCCAGCTATTCACAAGGATTGCCAAAAAGGAATTTAATGATACATAAAATTTTATCTCACCCCCTTGCAGATGGAGACAGCTTCTTTGGACAGTGATTTTGGGTAGGAAACATTGTGCTCCATTATGGACTGGAAAAGTTCATCTTCGTCTTCCCCATCAAATGGAGGCTGTTGAAAATAAGTCACAATTGAGTAACTTGAGTTTTCCTTCTCATGCTTTTAAATTCTCCACTTTTTACTATATGATATGACAATACCATGCCCAAAGAGATCAGTACACAGCAGTGCTCCTTGTCCAGGAATGCACACCAAACTCACAGCCATCTGCAGCCTGGATATCTGCTGACCCAGAAGCTTACTGTTTGACAGTCTCAGATTAAAATCAAGGAGAAATGTTCATTTCTGTCCCCAGAATGGCAGCCAGGTTAATGAAATGTCTGCAGGATTATCTTTGTGATCAGCTTTAATCAGTTTTTAAAGCTACTGTGCACCAGACAGGCAAAATAACTTCAGAGGGTGAAGTTTGGAGACTAACTTTCAATTACCTTGTGCTGAAGTATATCCATTCCTCACTCAATTCCAGTTAAACTCCAGTTTGTTTTATGTCATGGCTGTAGATTCTGCTTCTGAGACTATTACAAGGAAGGGCTGCACTATATTTTAAAATACAGGGGTAGGATAAATCCCCAGGATATGGGCCCTGTGCAACGCCCAGCTAATGGTAAATCGCCTTTTCTCCAAAGCATTCAGATGGCCAATATTTGCAATTCAGCCTGTAAACAGCTGCAATTGCTATACACTGAAACTTTTAAAATGTCCACTGGAATTTTGCAGAGAAACTCTTAAAGGCATCTGTTTCAAGTGTATGTTTTAAGCTTGGGAAATGCCTACCTTTAGCTAACACTCACCAAAAGCCAATTGCAGGAATCTTTTTCAACTCAAGACTCACAGAATTCCTTAAAGTTGCTACTTCTCTGCCATTTGCTGCTGCACAGTGTTGTTTCCCTCCCCAAGTGACTCAGAGAGCAGCCTCTCATTAACTTTGCAGAATGAGGGGTCTGTAACTGAGCAGATTGCTAAGTGCTGAGACCCATATTTTACCCTCAGGGCATACAGTACAAGAACTGTATTCTTGGGACTTAACTGCAATGCAGAGCTTATACACACACTCTTATTATGCTTCCCTGTGGTTTCAAACTACTAAATGGTATTTCTTCCACTTGACATGCATTTTTCTGCTCAAGTGTCTCCCTTTCAGTTCTGAAGATGGCTATTAATAACATTATTGCAGTACAAAGGAGCTGTATTCAAAGGCAGAGCTTGATTATGTGGGTGCAACATAAAGAGCTTAAAGCCTAAATACATTCTCAGTTGAGTCAGTCGAGAGTACAAGGAGATAAAAGCAGAATGAAAGACTTCAGTCCTATCCTGTAATGGTCTAAACCTTTAGGGAGCCTTGAAACAGCAGCCTTGGAGTGCAGGAGGAGGTCACAGCAAGCACAGGAGGGTGAATCTTACCTGGCCCGCCAACATCTCATAGAGCAGCACACCGTACGCCCACCAATCCACGGACTTCCCATAGGGCTGGTAAGCAATAATCTGCATAATCACAAAAGAAAACCAAAGGAAAAACACCTGTGTTAACAAGCTCCCAGCCTTGTGGCATATCAGGTACATGTGTGACATGCAGAGAAGGACATATTTCCTTGGAAAAGGAAACATGTAAAAAACCCACAATCCTGTAATCCTCACTCCAGCTAATCACGGGTTTCAGTGGGAGTTGGATTGTTTTCCAAGTGTTAAGTCTAAATGCACCCACGCCCTTGATACCCTGATATCTTGGAAAAATGTAGCTCTCAGGAGTCCTTGGGATGTACATTTGAGGGCAAAGGAGGAAGTACAGCAGCACAATGTAGGAGACAAGGCAAAACCATCCTACAGTTTGTGCCAAAGTTTGAAATCATGAGGCTCACTTAACTTATGGACTATCAATAATTAAGCCTTTCTTTTCAATATTTATATTTTTGTTCTGCTGTAAAAGGAATAAAAATTTAGGAAAAGAGCAAAACCCCAAAAAGCTCAGTTAAGTTTTCCCAAGCTGCATGACTCTGATACTCAGTATGAAATACCAGCTACACCAAAAAGAAAGGGGGTTCTGCTGCTCAGACTAATGGAAATGTCAAGTATTTTCCATCCTCTAGGTTCACATCTGACTCACAAAGCAGTACAAATTGAGTTCTGACACAAGGAAAGGCTGCTCGTGCCAGCAGCACCTGGGTCCCTCCTGCGTCATCTTCTTTAATCGAGGCCTCCTCAGAGATCAGAGTTCATTTATTGAAGAGCTGCATTTGGTCATGGTGTGGAGGAGTTTGGAGGTGCAGGTGTTCCTCAGATCTCTTTCTAAATAACTGTGAAGGGATACTGTGAACTGTGAAGGGATGCAGGATATCCTAGTCCCTGCCCATCCCCATTGAAGGCAATATCAGAGCTTTCAACTCCAATGTCTCTACTCCACTGGAATGAGCAGGGAACTGAGGCAGGCAGTACTCCAGAGGGGCTTGCATTCATTTTCCTCTTTGCTCATGTTTTTATTCTTTGTGAAATTAATTGCCAAGTCAAGTACACATTACACATCCTAAATTTTTCAGTTGTCTGAAAGAGAAGTTGAAGTGCCAAGTTCCATAGTTGCTCAGGAAAATAGTGAGTCACCAGTGCAATAAAGCAGGACTGCCTGGCTACTAAATAAAATTATAGTCTCTGTGTGAATATATGTCCTTCCCTGATATACAGCAGCGCATGACTTAAAAATTACTGCAATGTTTCTAACCAAAGGATTTAAAAATCAATTGTGCTTTGGAATATATTAGACAACCAGAGATAATAACAAGATTCTCATCTGGAAGGCCCTACATAAAGGCAGTCTATATTAGTTCTCTCTTAGTAGTAATATGGGCTTAAAAGATATATATTTGGAACTTTCATTTCATATTAGACTAGCTGACATACTTGGTTACTCTCCCTTCCATTTCCATCACCAGTAAGCTCCTGCTGGAATCAATATTGCCTTTTGCAACACCAAACACTTTCAAATTTTCATCCAGGAAAAATACTGGCCTTTACACACAGAAGATGACCAAACATTTCATCCTCAATCCTTCTCTGACAATGTCTCCTTGCCTTATGGAAAAAAATATTTTATATTAAAAAAAAGAGATATTTTTCAGGTCATTAATTTATAAGGGCAGAATGTTTTGTACAAAAAGTGCAGTCCAGGTATGTGGTTTTGGGAGGATCAGTTTATTTCAATTAGCAAATGAGAAAAAGATGGATCCACAGCAGTGAGAAAGAAAACGCTGCCCCACTGCCAAGGTTCTGTACCTGGCAGCCAGGTCTGTCCAGGAGCCCAGAGTCTACTTCTGTCCCTATTGTGAAGGAGTTTGATGGGATTACTGAGAGGAAGAAATCATTTAAATGCAGCAATGCAATGTCCTACAGTGAAAGTTGTACCAAAGCACAGACTTGATGCTGATTTTTATCCAGCAAGGGGTGAGTCAAGGCTGGACTCTTCTCTACAGCATTCCCATCAAGAAATGCAATCTCCCCTATGAAATCTGCCTTTGGGAGAGAATAGCAAACAGAATTATCAAGAGAGGCAGAATTAACATGGAAAAAGCTCCAATGTATGGTCAGCATCACAACAATTTTTGTGCTGTTTGATGCCACATCTGATGAACAGAGAAGAGTCCCTCTGAGCTGGTGCGTACCTCCCTCATCTGAGCCAGTCTGTGACGGAAGAGTGGGAACTGAGACATAAATACAGCCATCAAGGCTGGACAGGTCCCACTGCAAATACAATGACAAACACCTTTTTCATGGACTTATCTCCATGTAGGAGATGGTGGTGCTGCCACTGTCTGCTGCTGTACATGGGGAGTTTCCTTCCTTTCATCCTATCTGAATACACCCAATTTGAATCACCAGCTTGATCCTGGTAAGGCTGTGGCCCAAGGGAAACCCAGACCAGTTGTTTGCCATGTTCATTCCCCAACGAGCACGACCAATGTGGAACCTGCGGATAAGCTCCTCGTCCTGGGAGCTACTCACAGCACTAATTGGGAAGTGCAAAGGAGAGGGAAGAATGCTCCCTTCGAGGGAGGGATTACATGTGGGAGGAAGCACATGAAGTTTTCTATGTACAGTCAAACATCCATTGGTACAAAGTCAGCAAGTTCTAAACGTTGTATTTTCAGCAGTTCCCTCCTCATCACCCAGAATTCATTGTGTGTCACCTCCCAGCTGCTGCACTCAAAGCCATCCCTGCCTGCCTTGCAGCAGCTGCCAAAGTCATTCTATCTGCATGTACAATTTCTGGTATCTTTTAGAGCAAATGAGGGCAATATGAACATGACCTCCTCTCTCACCACGGTGTGCAGAGCAGACCCACAGAGCTGTGAGGGAGTTCCTGTCCCTAGAAATGAAGACCTGTACCCTCCTCCAGCTTTGATTCCTGATTTCCACTGGCCAGGAAGAAGTGGAAAGCTGATGGGATCCTTCTTTTCTCTTCCTTCTCCATCATTAATTCAAAGGATTTCCTTTTAAATGTCCTTTTGCATTTCAGATGTCTCATTTTACCCATCTGTTGCCATGTATTAAGAGCTCTGCCTTTCCAGGTTCTGTGGATTTCAGTGCTCAGAAAGAGCTCAGGAATTTCGCTCATCAAGCAAAATTGGCAGAAGTTTTTTTCTTTTTTTCTCTATTTTGCCTCCAAGGAATGCACAGTTAAGAGCAGGACACAGAGATTAATATCAGCAATTTGTAGGAATATTTAGATCATTGCAGTTAGTAGGCAGTTGGGATGAAAAGATTATATCCCAGAGGCAAGAGGAAATCTTTTGTGAGCATATATAGTGTCTGTTGGAAAAGTTAAAACTCCGTTATTAAAAGAAATAAATATTACTAGCACAAGAAACAGTCAAATGCACTTTCCAAACCTTTTAAATACCTATTTTCCTCCCACAATCCTGGCAAATTCAAGGTTGGAACTGAAGGTTTTGAGGCTGTGAGATGGAAGAGAAGGGAAATGGAATTTAAATTAGAAATTCCTCTGAAATTTGAAATCAGCACTCTGGCTGCTGCAGGGATGCTGATGCTGGGGTTCTGTGCTGGCAGAATCCCTTCCCCCTAATCCTCTTGACATCCATCTCCTCCTGTCTCTCTTGACTGGTCAAGGAAACACAAAATACTAATTGATTTCACAGCTATTTTACCACTCTGACCATAAATATTTAAGTTCAGCACATCAGGAAGTGCTCTGTACAAGATAACCACTTTCTGCCTGAGAGAAGCTGTCAGACCTGGGATCCCACCAGTTTAACCTCTGCACATTTCTCAAATTGCACAGTGTAAGAAAATTAACAATAATTCCAGCCCATTATACATCTAAGTAATAGCAAATGGCAGCTTTCCAACTCATAAAAAAAGGAAAACATTATTTTGCAGCACACCAAATTGGGGGGTTCACTTTGCTGAAGGCAGCACTGTACTCCCCTGCTTTTGCACGCAGAGCTGGGACATGGGACACCAGCTGAGCTGTCCCTGCAGGGTCCTTGCAGCTGTGTGTTCTCTGATCTATCTGTGGGCAGGTCCTGCAGGGGCAGCGTGGGCTCCCTCAGGCCCCGTGAGAGTCACCACGTTATTCTCCAAATGCTGCTGAAAAGAGCTAAGTCTCTATGTGTGCAGCCCACCCACAAGGACTCTACTCCAGACACCTTCAACAGTTCATTTAGATTTAGCTCCGTTGTCGCCACCCAGCAGGGAATGGCACCGTGCAAATGAATTCTCATTAAAATCTATTATAAATTTATAAATTTCAGCCTGTGGAAACACGGGCTGAAACACCTCTGCAAGTGAAACAGGAACGTTCCTTTGAAGTTTACCACAGAACTAGTTAGCAATCTGTCAGTCACAATCATTTCTTCAGAAACAAAAGAAAATCAGCCAATTAAACAAAATAAAATCAAATCTGTTTGTAAGATAGTAGACTGATCTACTCTCACTTACTGGATGTTTTGGTGAAAGGATTATTTCTTTATATTAAATTCCCAAATAAAGTAAAATAATTCACTCCAGCATTGACCCACACTGAGCATTCTGGTATTGACAAAACGTTCTTTGGCATTAACTGGCACAAGACAGTTGTCACAGAAAGGACACTTTAATTTGTAATATTGGCTTCATTCATGTTTTGACAGAAGAAAATGAAATACTACTCTGGTTGTTCTGATATCCTGCTGCAAGCAACAGCAAATGGTGAAAAAACAAGGGCCTATAATACACAATATTTCAATCTGAAAAGCATGAATTAGCAACTGGGAAAAAAACAAACTATTTTTCATTCCAATTTCAGGGAGATGACAAAATTCACCTTAGACACTAATTTACTTGTCCGTGTATAAATCTCCCCCATTCCAACAAACATTCAATTACATCCAGGAATGCCTCAGCCAGAGCTGCCTCTTGCTCAGTACCCAGTGAATGACTGAGTCTCTTGGATCAGGATCCAGCCTCTTGCATCAAATTTGCTGCCAAACAAATCAAGGCTCTTGAAAGCTCAGTATGCACAAATACCAGATTTTAATATTCATATATTTGAATTATATCCAAATCAGCACATGTGCTTGTTTTCAATTCTTTAGACCTCAACTACTGAAATACAAATCATATCTAGACTCAAAATCTTAACTCTAAGCTCATGTTTATCCCAGTGCCTTAAAGCACAACTGTGCTTCTCAGGGACAAATTTTCATTTTAGACCCACTGCAGTTGGTTCAGGCTTCAATGTCACATTCAGTGGCTTGAAAGCTGCACAAGTATGGGCATGTCACGGAAAACTCAAGGCAAGTTATGGATTTATTACAACAACTCCACTCAAGGCCTGATCTCACAGCTTTTGGAAAAGGCCTTCAGTGACAGGAGCTTTCCTGAGGTGAAGAGCAGCAGCTCGTGGCACCTGTGCAGCACTTGCAGGACATGGCCTGAAGAAGACCACAGAGAGGTCAGCAAAAAGCTTCAAGACCTCATGAGTCCCTTCCCAAAAACCAGTGAGTGGTTTGTGATTTCTTGAAAATGCCAAACAATCCTTTAAATAAATGTGTGCTGGCAGCTGTGTGAACCTGTGGAGTAGATTAAAGAAGCATTGTTTGCTCCCAGTGAAATATTTGCTGATCTCAGCAACAAGCTCAGCAACACCCATGAAGTTTGTATAACTTCACAAAGTGCAAAGTTTAGTATAACAATATGTCCAGGATACAAAATTAAGATCACAAGTTGGTGAACCCAGGTTTTTTTGAGTCTTTTGCTAGAATGAACAAAATCTGAAGCACTTATCTCATAAAAAGTTAGTTTTTCAATCAACTAGGTATTTCTTAAAATAGTGAAGTCTTATTGATAACATTGCATTAATTCACAAATATATCCAGCATACCTGCAGAAGTTAAATGGTGCCATCCATGGAGAATCTGGAGAAACAGCCATCCAAACCCAGTGGTATAAAATGTGTAGGGACAATTCCCTTTCAAGAGACTAAAAGGTTCTTGAAAGGGTCAATATTTACCTCGGGTGCAATGTAGTCTGGAGTGCCACAGAAGGTCCTGGTTGTTACTCCATCTAACATGTGTTCTTTGCACATTCCAAAATCAGCAATTTTGATGTGACCTTCTGAATCCAGCATCACATTATCTAATTTCAGATCTCTGAGAAGAATCACAGTAATTAAAGGTTAATGCTTGGGATCAGCTAGGGCCAGCTTATTCTGAATAAGGAATATTTGTAGCTCTTTGGGGGTGGAGGTTCAGGGTTCATATGTGGGGCTGGCTCAGCCTAGAGGGAGGCGGGCAGACATCCAAGAATGATCTTAAGATCATGGAACGGGTTGGGTTGGAAGGGACTTTAGGGATCATCCAGTCCCACCCCCAGCCATGGGCAGGGACACCTTCCACTATCCCAGGGTGCTCCAAGCCCCATCCAATCTGGCCTTGGACACTTCCAGGGATCGAGGGGCAGCAAAAGCTTCTCTGGGTTGGACAATGAATGAAAGAGGTGGCTGTGTCTGACCCCTCACCTGAGACTTTTGTAATATTATTAAACATCACACAGAAATATAAAAGATAAAGTTTTTCATTTTCAAGAATTTCCATTTGAGCTGGGCAGAGCACAGGTGTCAGAAAGCTCAGGTAAAACAGACCTTCCACCTCACCAGCACCAACACAACAAAAAGAGCTCTACACTGATAGCTTTTTATAAACTGTCTTAAAAATACACTGAAACATTTAAGAAACTGATCCTTTTTGCATTTTAAAAATAGTTCAGAAATTAGTTATGTCAGATGATACTCACCTATAAATAATTCCTCTGTTATGGAGAAAGAATAACCCAATTGAGATCTCAGCTGCATAGAACCTGTGTGGGAAAAAAATCAACAGATTTCTTACTGCCTCATGATTTTCTTCTGGCAAAATAAATTGGAAATGAATCATGGTAAAATATGATAATACAATAGCATATGAAATATGTAATTTATGGTCTATATATACAGGTGACATAAAAGACATTTCACTTAAACTGGACCTTAACAGATACATTTTGAGTATTTGATGATAAAATAATGCAGAATTTAAAAAAAAAAAAAGGTGAAAGTGGCTCCCTGGGCCACAAAAAATGGTGCAGCTGGAGCACAGCTCTTTTTTGCACTGATCTAACTCTGCTGCAAAGGTCCTTATCTCTAATCACATATTGATGAATTCAGGAGGCAGCTCAATGTACATTGCAATTCATATGGCATGAAATAACTTGCAGAAATAGTATTTCTTTATACAGCCTGTTAATGGATTAATTACACCAAGCTAATTAAAATGATTACCATATAAACTATAATTGCTGAATGCAGTTAAGAGGTATAGAGTACTGGTGGCTGTTTGAAGCTGGTTGCTGTGGAACTGTGCAAATTATATGTGAGAGGATTATTTAAAGATGAGATTAATTTTTAGGCTCAGCACAAGGGAGAGGAAGCAACTGAGCTCTGCAACACTCACTCAGAGGTGTTTGTGAACACGTGTGATGAAGATGCAGCACAGGCAAAAGCTGTCATGAAGCACCACAGATTTTGTCAAGTGTTGGCAGGATGCATTAGCTTGGAGTCAAGGATGATCTGACACCATCTCGGTTTTATTCAGTGACTTGTTAAAATGTTTGTCTGCATCTGAAATACTTATATTTAGAAGGCCTCTCATTTCAACAAGCCCTGATGGCTTAAATCAAAATGAGAAATTATTTTAACTGAATGCTTAAAGCAGTTGGTCACCCTTGATTTTAAAGTTTCATTAGTAAATGATTTATGAAACACTAATAAGTGGCGATGAGGTATTATGAGAATGACTAAAATGGTACTGATGGAACTATTCACTCTCAAATATGCTACAGATAATTTTCAGTTGCTCACTGATGTGCCAGATGTACAATTACCTGAAAAGAACCATGGACATAAACAACTTCTAATCCCTTATTAACTCCTCACAAATATATCACAGAAATTCTTACAAGCTATACATTATCTTGTATAAACTGTAATTTATATTGCAATGCTGAGTCTATTTGTACTGCCTTTCTCTGTAGCACTAATTCTGACTGAAGTATTCTACTCACTGTTTTTTATTTCCTTTTAATATTTTTTTTAAAAACATCATCAGAATATGAAGTAACATCTTTAATTTCCTGCTGCCCTGCTTAAATTCTTGTCACTTTTCAAGTAGCCTCTCCTGCCTTTGTTTGTGCTGTATTTTTGAATAAAGGCACAGCTACCTTTGGTCTATGTGTGCAAACAACATTTTTACCACAAAGTTCAGATTTTGGGCCTTAAAAACAAACAAAGGCCAGCCTGGACTTCATCCTGAGCCTGGGAAGAAGAAGAAACCAAATCCTCTTACAGAGTAAAATCAAGATGATGACATGATTTAAATACATGAACATGAACACTCACACTGCTTGTGGCTCCTTAAATTTTCCTACTTGCTGGATGTGATACATGAGATCCCCACCATTCACATACTCCATCACAAAATAGAGCCGGTCCTAGGATCAAGTATTAAAGAGGCACATAAATACATTAGAGAGAATATTAGATATTCATTGATCAGCCAAAAAAGAAAGTCACTAGCACGTTATTAAAAAGCTTTTAGGATTATTAGGACTGGGAAAAAATTATAGATCAGGAAATGCAAGTGGAATGTTTTGTATAACCTTCAAGAGTAAATGATTGATGAGGTCTGTCTAGTTTTGCCAATTTTTGTGCCATGCTATTACAGATTATTTGTCTTCAACGGTTTCAAGAATTATACAAATATAGCTCAGTCTGAAAAATCTGTCTCTAAAAATAAATGAAAAAAAAAAAATCAAAGGTGGTCAAAATTTCCTGCTTTGAGGCCATTTCTAATCCTTCCTAGTAAGTTTTCCTTTGGGAAATGGTGTGGATGTGGCACTTGAGGATATGGTTTTGTGGGGAATGTGGGCAGGTGGTTGGACTTGGTGATCTTAGAGGACTTTTCCAGCCTCAATGATTCCATGCCATCGAAGAGGCTGGCACAGTGACACTGGATCATCAGATCCATCCTGAAATCTGTCACTGGGAGATGTTTTGCAATGTGATGGGCAAATATCCACTTCACATATTTATAAGGAAAAAAAGAAAAAAACCCTCAGTGTCACCCAAAAGTGACAGAAAATTAAATCCACCAACACTGATTCATGACTAATAACCCCATGATATAATAACAGCCATTAAGACTTTTCAAGTACTATCCTCAGAGCTTTAAGAGTATTTAGGAGCTTGTGGGAATCTGGGCTTGAGGCTCTGACTTAGGAAAGCACATCTAATTACATTTAGGAATTGCCACGCTGGCCTGCTTGAATGACCGCATGAAGAAAACTCTTTAAAATGAGTTTTTGTATTTAAGATATAAGGGGTAATTACATGTGGGACTTCTTCACCATTTTCTGTGTGCAGAGGCTACCATATATGGGTTGGATGATAATAAATGTTACTGAAGTGATAAAATCCATGAGCACACAGTCTGGGAAACATTAGGGTGGCAAGAAAGACAGAGCTCACGTACAACTGTCTGGAAACAAGAGTGGAGCTGTGTCAGGAATGGCGGCTTATCTTGCAGTGCCAGGACTCGTTTCTCAACCATGGTGCACTCCACATCATCATCCTGGATCACCACGTCTTTTTTCAGGATTTTGATTGCATAAAGCTCCTCTGTGCCCTTCCTGTCTGCCAGCATCACCTGCAGGAAAGAGAAACAGCGGCGTGAAAATCCCCCAGGCTGAGGAGGGAAGGTCACTCAGATGCCTGAAGATGTAGAGAGATGGCAAGCCAGTTTTTCCTTTAATTTGTATAGACAAATTTGATCAAACCCCCACAATTATGATCATTGTACAGCCATTTCAGACACAGCCTGTGCCCAAACCTGCTGCTTGATCGCGGGCTCCTTGCTGAAGGGCTGATAAAATGTTAAGTCCCAGGAGACTTCTTCAGTAAAGGGCACTTTATCACCTGAATTTTGTTCAAACAGACAGAAAAATAGCAGTCTGTTCTCTCAACTATAGGATTTCAAATATATATATATACACACACACTATTCCTGTTTCTTTCCCCAATATTCAGCCTTACCAATGTTGGTGACTTCCAGAATGGGCACAGTGACCTAGGTATTAAAGCCAGAAAAGTAGACTTAGTTTCCTTGAAACTGCCAAGAAGTGGGGATCTGAAAGTCAGCAACGAGTTCCCATCTTGCCCAACAGTCTGAGTTTTTATATTTATTTTTATTTTTTCCAAGAAAACTGCCAACCAGGACTGAAGCCTACTAGTCCTTAGGGGAATGACCTTACTGCTTGATTTCTTAACATTTTCCTCAAAAATGCACATCCTTTTGACTCTGGATTTTGCTTCTCAGAGAACTTTTTATTCATTCTTCTTCAAGAAAAAGAAAAAAGAAAAAAGGAAAAAGGAAAAAGGAAAAGGAATGTGAGTGGATTAATTATGAAGAATTCCTACCTTCCCAAAGCTCCCCTTTCCAAGAACCATGAGAAAGTTAAAATCTGTCAGCTTCACCCTGTCCAGATTGTTGGATGGCACACTTGAGTTCTTGTCTTCTGTTGAAGTAATGACTTTGTTACCAGCTGGCCCCAGTTTGGCTTTCTGAAGAACACACACACACATACACACACAAAAACAGCAAAGTGAGAAGAACAGCACATTTTCGTGGCAGAAGGGATCACTGGGTGGAAGTTGGAACTGGAAATGGCCAGGTCTGAGGTGGCAAACCCAGGCAAAAATCTGCATAACAAAATATGCACAGACACACCTTCAAAGACTCATTCCAGATAAGATATGCTTATCTGGTTAAAAGAGCAAAACCAAAGCAAAGACCAAAAACAAAATTAAAAAAAAAAAAGATCATTGACTTTCATGCCAAAAGCAGCTTATATGGTGCTTTTTTTCTGAAACACACAAAAAAAAAAGAGGCTCTCCGAAAATACCATGCTGTAAGGTACACTGGGTATTTTAGGATATAAACAACCTCTTCAAAATATTCTCTTTTAAAATGGAATTCTTCAAGTCATTGCATAGCAAGAGTTAAGAAAATTTTGACATGCACTAAGAAAAGTAACCTGCATTAAAAAACCCCACAACACGTGAGAGTTAATGCAGATGAACACGGCCACTTTCAAACCAGCAGTACAATCAACTTTGATTTTCAATCAAGGGTTGATCTGGAAAAGGGAGAAAGGGGAATATTACAGGTGAGGGCTCTGCCTTGGCCAGACACTCTGGTTTACAGGAGGTTGCAAGTCTCAGTATTTCACATGAGACACCATGTCAAGGCTCAAGTAAGCTGCATTTCAAATCTCAGAGTTAACAGAAGAGAAAAAAGTAAGACTCACCAAAAGATAATGCAGGCTGCAAGATAATATCCCTTTTTTTTTTTTTTTTGTTTTCTCAAAATAATCCCCTATACCAGCAGAAGCAAAGCCAATAAGGTTTAATAACTCTTTGGGATATAAGTGCTTTCCCCATCCATCTGGTGTGTTGGTCTGGTTAATAACCTCTAATATGGTTAATTTACTTTTTGCCACTGATGTATGTTTGACAATTCAGGACAACTACTCTTCTGTCTGCTCCACAAAAGGACAATATTTGTATATTATTGCTGTTTTATAGATAAAGAAAATTATAGAAGTGGAGGTTTATTCAAAGTCACACAATCTATCTCTTTAAAAGCCATGCCTGGCATACACCTTCGGCATACACCTTTGGCACTGGAAACTGGAAGTTACAAACTTTCCCCTCCCTGGAGGAGTTTCAAACCATAAAACTGAGAGGCACTCGATTCACAGACTCCATCTACTCTTGCAGGCAGTAATGTCAGATAATCATCTGACAAAATAACCACATGTCACTTGAAAACCATACTCAGCTTAGATGACTCTTCCTGCAATGCTGTAAGTGCAGAAAATCTTATGTCCTGCCCACAGGGATATGATTTTTGGAAATTTAGATCTCTTTATTAAAAAACTTGTAATACCGCTTAGAATGGGGCATTTCCTACACAGCAATGTTATTACTTGTTGGCATGAAAGCAGCACTTGGAGATGCTGATCTGGATCAGGTGCTGTGCAAACATTTAGGAAGAGGCAGTCCTGGATTTCAGCTTAAATCCCTGAGTCTGCAAGGGATGTTCCTGTGGTAGTTCTGGTTGCTGGGACAAATCTGTGCTGGAGCTCTTTGGCAGCATAAAACTCCTTTCGAGGCCACACAAGATTGAGCCATAAGCAAAACAAGTGAAAAAATCCAAAATCCCAATATCCATTATTTGTACAAGATAAAGATGTGGCCCAAGGGAGCAGCTTTGCTGGCCATGCCTTTGTGATGCTCCCACGTATGGGATCTCAGGTAAAGATCTTGCTTTTCTGATGCACAAAGCAATTTCAATATCCTCCTTTTCACTGAGTAATGGAGATCCAAATCAGACCCTGAATGGAAAGCACCAGCTTTATCTCTTACACTTAAAACCCACTGGGCAGGTTGTTGGCAGCTTGTTCGAAAAATGCTTAATTTGAAACAAAAAATCAAATTTTGTTCAAGGTCATTTGTTTTTTTGGATACAAATCTGCCAACCAGGCGGGGAGGTCTCTTCACAGCATTGCAATCCCAGGCTCTGGGGTTTCCTGCACTTTTTCCATAAAAAACCATGGCAGGTTCACCAGCAGGCTCCTGTTCCTGCAGCTCGCTCCAGACCTGGAGGCACTGCACTCACTCAGAGTGAACATGGGCTGGAATTGCCAGAATCTGAAGGCAGCATCTTAAAATAATATTTGAGAACCCAACCAGGGCCTCTCTGCATCCTCTGAGCACTTAGATTCAATGAGCAACAGACACTCTCCTCTCATTTCCATTTTTCTTCTTTTTTTAAATTAGACATCACCATCACTCTCAGTTTGAGAATTTCTTTTTCCAGATGGCAGATTTTTGAGGAGAACACAGGGTTCCTCTTGTGTGGTCAGGTGGGCTCTGTGCTGCCTGACCGAGGCAGGAGGTGAACAGGGCAGGAGTTTATTGGCTGTGCTGAGCTGGGAGTGACCTGTGCCTATGGGAAGGTGACAATCCCAGTTATCCCCTGGCTGAGCTGCCATGGGAGGAGTAGGGAGAACCCTGCTGCAAACCAGCTGGAAAAAACGGAGACAGGGCAGCCAGGGAATGCTGGGGAACAACCAGACTGACTCAAAGGAAGCACATAGCCCCAAAGTGGCTGGACTCCTTAAATTATCATAACCTTATCAAAAGCCCTTATTTCCCACCACCTTGGCCAGCCACCATCCTTTCAGAAGCATGCAAAAAACCCTTTTCCACATTTGACATGTGAATTCCTGTTACTGTGCTTTGGCTTAAGGTCCTAGTGGAAACAGAGAGGGAATTTCAAGACATTTCACTGAGCTCTATCATGAGTTTTGTTCTGAAACACCTGGGCTATAGCAGAGAGAAAATACCATGCAGCCAATATCCTCTTCTGGATTGCCAGAGCAAAACCAATTTTGCAGCTACAGAAGGGACATAAACTCAAATTATTCCTACAAGCTTATTGGAAAAGACTGATATTTTGCCTTTCCTACCACAACTAAAATTGAAAATTGCAGAATCCTGTTTGAATCCTCCTTTATTTTTTATGGATATTAAAACTTGCTGAAGTTGAAGATGGCATTCCAGGTCCTGGATTAATTTTCAATCTACATTCCAACTCCTTGGCTTATTATCTTGGATAAAAACAGGGTATTGTTACAAGGAAGCCAGCTTGCAGCAAACCAACCAGGAAAACAGAATGTTAAAGATAAATTAGTCTGCACTGGTAGCAGGAAAGTTAATCTAAAAAGAAAACAAGACATGCACATCATCTTACTTCCTCTGGTTTGGACGCACCTTATCTCGGCCAGTTCTTTTACCCTGAAACCACAGGTGAGACATATCTTATATATTTAGCC
Source organism: Corvus cornix cornix (assembly GCF_000738735.6). Lineage (NCBI taxonomy): Eukaryota > Metazoa > Chordata > Aves > Passeriformes > Corvidae > Corvus > Corvus cornix. The sequence goes on from NC_046347.1 coordinate 9,464,429, forward strand.
CAAACTCACTTCTCCATGGAGTGTTACAGAAATTACAGTGTGCTACACTGGAGAGACTCTTGGAATTTGGCAGGTGCTTTTCGGAAAAGATATCTCAAGTTTCACAGTAAAAATGCTTTCGATTTATTTTTAATCTAAGAGTAACAATTGTACTTTCAATTAAATATGAAAAAGGTTATCCAAAACCTAATGAGAAGTGTGATGCAAAGAAGAAACAGAAGTGATTCAGGGAATAGTAATTCTTTATGGCAACTGCAGTAGTTCTTGTTGATTCTTTTCAAAACATTCTGATTTTTCCCTGAGAAGACAATTGAATAGGACAAAACAATAACTCTGAATGTTGGTTCTTCTGCCCTCTGTGTATATCTGTAGTAGAGAATCTTAGGAATTACAGAGCAAAGAGACTGAATTGGTCATTTTCCACATTAGCCAATAATAAACACAATTTGTGAGGATTTAAAAAAAAGTATGCAAAATTCCCTTTCCTCCTTCCAATCTCTTCAGGGCAATGAGTCTCTTTACAAGATGTCAGTGCTTTAACACCTTGTACTGCTCTCCTCCACTGCTTCTTCTCTGCTGCTGTTTGCAATGCTCAGCTTGGTAAGACCGGCTTTGTTCCCATATGGGAACCAGGATCCAAGCCTGCCCAAACTTGCAGCCACCCCCTCCTACCCCCCAAGTACAGCTTCAGGAGCATCTTCTCCAATGGCAAAATATCCAAGCCAACTCAAAGCTTTGTGTGCAGCTCACTAGAGGATGTGTTCCTTGGTTGTCAGGGAAACTCACTCTCAGTGAGTTCCCAGATGCCAGCAGGATCATCCCTGGCACCACATTTTCAAGAAGAAAAAGTGATAAATGAAAAAATATTTAACAACAGTGCTGAATTGCCACCACGTGAACAGGGTGCTGTGTGGAGAGCCACAGTCCATGCCTTATTGGCCCCACCAACACCTGACAGGGAGGTAAATCCAGAGCTCGGCTCCTGGCAGCTGTCTCTTCTGGATTCTCACAGCTCTGCTTCCCATGGATACCAGCATTCCCTCCTCATCTTTACAGCAGGTTCCACCCACCACCCCCTGCTCTGCCCGTGCAGTCGCTGAAAGCAGTGAATGAGTGATGGAACAAGAGAGTGGCACTGTCCAGTCTCTGTTCCAAACCCCACAGCTCTGACTGCATGAGCCTCAGCAGTTCAAGGAGTGACTGCACAGGGCTTATCTCAGAGTAACAGAGTCACAGAACAGTTTGGGAAGGGACCTAAAAGATCATCTTATTCCACCCCCTGCCATGGGCAGGGACACCTTCCACCAGACCAGGTTGCTCCAAGCCTTGTCCAACCTGGCCTTGGACACTTACAGGGATGGACAGCTTCTCTGGACAACCCATCTCAGGTCCCAAGAATTGAGATTTGTGGAGCAGGAATGTCTCCTTGCCATGACTTAATCCCTCTAAAAATGATAACAAAGTCCCTGCTTCACACATTGCAACCAGCAGTTCTTTGCTCTTCAGATGTCCCTGTGTGATGGAATCAGCCATCTCACACTGCCACACCTTGAGCCAAGGTTTCTGCTCCTAATTCTTAAATTAACCCAAAGCCAGGGCAGGTAACACTCTGCATATCACTTACAAAAACGGCAAAATGGATGGTGAGAAGTGAGGAAGGAAGAGCCTGAACAGTAAAATTCCAGCTTCACTGCTTCGGCCCAGGGGGCTGCGGTTTGAAATTAATGCTCAGTTCTGCCTGCGCTACCTGGACCCTGCACAAGAAGCATCAGAGTAGCTCAGATCTCAGACAAACCATAGAAGATGTCACTGACAGAAACAGCAAAGCTGATACTAAGGATGGAAAGACTGAAATAATAATGGTTTATCCAAGTCTCAAGGAAGGACCCATTCAGGTTTCCAGTCATGTACACAAAAAGTGGGGACTTTGATCAGTGTGTTGAGCCATTAGCAAGCCTTTAATAAAGCCAATAAATCCAATAAATTTCAAGTCAAAATCTGGACAAAAAGCCCTCCCATTCAGTGAAATGTTCTCTGTCATTGTGGCAGCTTGTTTGTTCCATTATTGCATTTCCATTTCCATGTAATTATAGATGCTACGATAGACTATCAATTTCCTAGTTTCTACAACTTAGTTACCAGGATGTTGAGAATTTGAAACGAGGAGAGTCCATTTCTAAGCCCCAGCAAGACCTAATGCTTCACTAGACAGAGGTCCAATCTTAATGCCATAACCTAGGGCCAGCTTACAATTCATCAGCAGAGTTTTGTTGGAAACCAGGGAGGTGCCCTGTACCAGGGACACCATCAAGGATTCATGAGGTTCACACATGGATTTCAGTCATTCCTTGGTGACTTTACACTGCAGCAACACTTCCCTGCAGCAAGGGGAACAGTGAAGAGATGTAAATAAGCAAAAACTGATCATCAGCACTCTCAGATTCATTTTCGTGACGGAAATGTCACAATGGCAAACTATGATGTAATTAGTAAAAAATGTAATATATAAAAAAGAAAATGCATTTTTCTTTCAATGGCTAAAATAGTTATTGAGAAAAGAGCTGGGAAAAAATTCATATCATTCCCATTGCTAGCAAAAAGGCATCAAGGCAAATGGGATGTTTCATAAAGATGTAAATGAGGTGGGTGATAAAACTCTTCCTGGGAGTAAAATACCAACTACTTTATGTCTTTAGTTTGCTTTTCCCTTCATTTCCTCTCCTCCTCCTCTTAAAATTATTTAATATTTACCCTGTTAATGACTAACAGTAAATTTATTTGGAAGATTTTCCTGAAACAAATATTTGTGCTGTATATGGAAAGGATTAAAAATGCCTTTTGCAGAAAGCTTGTCCAAGGACACGGGAACCCCACTCCTGAAGCCACCAAAGTGTTGGGCCAAGCAATCCCAAGGTGAGCAGAGCAGTACTTGTTTTTACACCTGAAATTATAAAATATTTTGATTAGAGGAAAAATTACCATCAGTGCCAATTATAAAACTTGAATAAAGGGCTGTGTGCAAAATGTTATACTGAATTTTACTGAAAAAATGGTTTAATTTAACGGGTTTGTATCTTTCTAAATATATATACACACAAACAATGTGGATGATTTCCTTCTTTTCAGGCCTTTTGCTGGAGCCAGCTCAGCTCTGGGAGCTTTTCCCTGTTCTTTGGTGACCTCTTGTGGTTTCTCACTCTGAGGAGGAATTATTTTCTCAAGCACAACTTTATTTAGGATAAAGGGAAAAAAGGGAATCTGAAAGGACAAGACAACAGTTTAATATATTCTGGAGCATCTCAACAGACCTTTTGTGGGGTTTATAACAACATTCCCTATTCAATTATTTTTCTTTTTTTTGTTTTGCTGCATAGACGTTAGAACTGTATGAAGAACCTGAACACATGATTTCTACAATATTCCCAAATGTGCCAAGCACAGGGTGAAGGTAAACTATACTCCCTAGAAAATGGAGACAGCAAAGTCAAATTACTATGAAAGACATTGGACATCTGTCCTCAGGAGTTTCAGGGGATATTGCCCTGGACAATGATGTCTGTCTGTGAGCTGTGAAATCCAGAGAGGGAAGAGTTTCCAGTTCCCCATTTGGCACTGTCAACATGTTTAATCTGTTTAATAATCCTGCGGCCACCTGAGTCCACTTTGTTTTCTGCCTTTATTGCCAAACACTCCCTCCCCTGCAACAGAGCAGTGCCTAACGAGATGAAATGTAATTAAAGAGGCTGCCTAGGAATAATATTCAAGAATTCTTGCAGAAGAATTTATTACCACTACCCACTCCCGTGGGTAGTGGTAATAAAAATCCCCAAAAGCAAATAGGATGCTACAACAGCGAATCCCTAAGTGCCAAAAGAAGAACTGCTTTTCTATATGCTCCTTCATTCTTTAATTATGCAAATTACTGCTAGTTTTCAATAATAAAAAAATCTAGAGTGTGGAATTTGCTTTCAAGCCTAAAACTCATTTTGATAAAGGAAAAAAAAATTCTGTTCTAAAAGAATTTTTAAGGACTTCAGTTCTCCCTGATCTTAGAGCAAATCCCTGCAATCAAACCCCGCCAGCCGCGCAAAGCTGCAGACCATGACTGATTTTAAAACCTTGGGATTCTGTATCCAATTCTTAATGCGCTCTGAATGATTTCTCTCTCTCTCTCACACACACACATACACATAGATGAAGGTGTTTTCTGCATGACGCTGAGAAATAATCTATTTAAATACACACTTTGCAGTGGGAAAAAAGCAGGATAGGTGTGTGACCTATCCCGGTGTCTGATTATTCCATAAGCAAGTATTCACAACATCTCCCAACTGCTATGATAAATTAATTTTTGTACATTTACTGGTTTCTAGCTCAGAATTGTTGGGTTATCCTCAGGAATGCAGCTCTTCCTCCTTCACTTTCTCCTGCTGCTTCCTTTCAGTTCCAATCCTGCAAACTTGGGCATAAAACCTCCCCAGCAGCTCTACATGAAGTGATTCCCCACAGGTCATTCCCAAAGACACACTCCCGGCACAGGGATCTCCTGGATCCTCCCAGGAATGCTCCTGAGCTGAGCTCAGGGCTCACTGTCACTGCCAGCAGCAGGGGAATGAGGATTTGTAGTGATTTAGTGAGAAAACACAGATGATAAACAAGGAAGCATTTTTTCCATGAAAACCCCTGAATTCCAGAGTGTCCCCATAGAAACAGAGTGCCAGCTTTCTCCGTTGGAATTCATGTTTATAATCCACCAGGACTAAACATGAATTTTGCCTGTGAAGCAGCAGCTGTGGGAAATTCTTCAGTACTTTTTCTGGGTGCACTCCTGTGGTGGAAACGTGAATTAACCAAGGACTTTTGTCAGCTTGTATCAGTGCTCTTCAAGGTCTGGATTTTACAATGAGGTGACAAAATTTCCTATTTATTCCAGATGCATTTTGTCAGGGTGACTTTTGCTCTTGTTTAAAAATGAGACAAGTTTCACCAATGAAACCACCATATGATTTTATTTTAAAATATGAAGAGGTGTAAAGGATTGAGGAAGGGCAGTTCTCTTCTGTACACGCTTTTCTGAGACACAGAATCAAAGTTAAGAAAAAGTAAATAATGTGATCTTTCTGGTTCAGTGTTAGAACATTTGTTAAAATCATGCATTGATAATATAAACCACTCTTAAAAAAACCCATTTGTTTTTTTAATTAAAGTATTTTAAGCCTTGAGTGATAATGTAAAGTGCTCCAGGTCAACTTCAGTTGTAAAAATACTATTTGAAGATGATAATGGCTCCAATAATCTTAAGAGTCTTAGAACAATTTAAAACAAAGGAGCTTCAAATTTTAATTTAAATTGTAACTTAGCCAATGTATGAAACTGAAAGTGTGGTTTGTGCCAGTGGCCTTTGCCCTAATAAAGCAAGATCATTTGTTAGAGATACATGCAAATATAAACAAAACACATGTATGTTCTCAATGCTGAGGTGTAACTTTTATGGGAGTAACTCAGTGATGTGGGAAGTAGTGAAAGGAGCAAAATGAGAAATAAACAGGTGAATTGGTACTTCAGGTATCAGAGCATCTGTGCACATGGGTAATATCTCTTACAATATAGCATACTCCAAATAACATTCAGGAAGAGATGCACTATGTTCAATCATAAAACATGCATGCTCTATTACCTAAATTTATCTATTTAAAAATACAGTGACCACGAGCATTATTTTATCTGTGAAAGTCACTTAAGGTTCCATGAATGTCTTTCAAATTAAAGATGCACCTTTTTCCATTTTCCACGAGAAGGTGGCACTCATTTAAGTAATTCCCTCAAAGAGAAAGGCATGTTGCATCTGCTCAGGTTTGATCACTCATTTTTTTTTGTAGTAAAATTCTAATCTGGGGATCACTTTATGACAAATTGTGGAAAATTCGTACTTCAATTCTTATTTTTTTTTATCCATTAGAAAAGCTTGAAGTGGGAAAAAAACAAGTGCATCCTTAAAAGATGGTGAGAATGAAATTAAACTTAATAAACTTCAGATGCTGGTAAAGGGAGTTGTGTGTAGGAGAACACCAAGGAGAAAACTACCTTGAAGAAGTGGATATTTACATGACAGTCCTGGAAGAGACAGGAAAGGGAGAAACACTGCATGGTTAGTAACGGGCTGGCTCAGCACAGCAACCACAATTAGTAGCAGAATAAACAAATACAGACACAGCAGCAGCAGGAATACAGAAATGGACACGTCTGTTAAGCACAGAAAAAACCCACGACAAATAAATCGGTGTTAATTACCCGAGCAGGGAGGAGCGGAGACAGGAGCACGGCGGGCCGGGGCTGTGCTGCTCCTTGGCGTGACCTCAGCCTCACAAACACACACCCCATGCACGAAACACCCCCCGCGGCAAAACACCTCCACGTGTGCTCAGCTGGGCAGGAGCACTCCGGGCTCTCACCGCTACATAACCTCGGAGAGGGGCGGCAGCACACGAGGGGTTTGGGAGGGTGACACATATTTCACCTTTATATAGGGGACAAGGAAATCCCTGCTATCAACACGATTTTTTATATTCTTCACCTCAAATCACAACACACTGAGAAAAGCCTTAAGGAAATCAGCAGCTGATTTCAAACCGAAACCAGAGATTTATGCCATCTAGTAAGGAAATTTCAAGTTCTCCAGTTTGAGCTGTGGTGAGTGGATGGGAAACCTCCAGACAACTGCATAAGGGAATTCCCCCTGCCAAACTACAGTACAGAACAGATGGAGTCATCTAGCAGCATCTCTATAATGCTGCAAACTATTCTCTAATGATTAAATATGCACAATTTACAAATAGGAATGAGTGCCATGGCCAAAAAAAGCAGCTCTTCTTTTTATATCTCTATATGCATAATGAGTGTGGATTGATGTGCCAGTGATATTTTGGCTGGTCATGATTTCAGTGTAGCTTAGTGTCTGTTTCCTGAAAAGTAAATTTAATCTTGTCATTTGCAATTTGAAGTGTCAGCAATGTTATTTTTCTTTTGCATTTCCCCTTTGCTGACCCGCCTGAAGCTTCAAAGTGGGAATGCATATTGGTTAGAGACAGATATGGAAGAGATCAGAGATCATATCTTTTATTTGTTTTTTAAAAAAAGAGTGAAGTAACTGCAGTATAACAGCTCTGGGGTAAAACATCACCATCCCTCAAAGATGTAAAAGTAATGTTTCCTTCACAGCCCATATAACACTTTAATAGACCTGGAGAACTTAAGTCACAAATTAACAAAATCACAAGCTCCTCTACAGTTTGTTTTAGGGGTTTTGTGGTTGTTTGCTTGTTTGGGGTGTTTTTTTTGAATGAAAATAGATTTAATTAGAAAACTCGCTGGGTTCTCAAGAACCTACTGAAACAGTCCCTGGAGTATCTGCTATGGCCCTGGCTATGCAACTGCAGCATTTCTACCCAGCCTCCAGCTCAGAATGAAGACAGCTCTAGGATTTCCTGGTCACTGATTAAAAGAAAGAAATATAATGCCATTTTAATATAAAATTGTTGTGAATATCAGAAGAATGCCAGATTAATCAAGAAAGTTCTGGTCTTCTCCTTTCTAATGAAGCAGACAGAAATGGCTTTAAAGAAAATTAAGAGGAGTGTTAAAGATCTAAGAAATGCAGGGCCTGCACTGAAACAATCTAAAACAGTGTACTGATGTTCAGAAAAGAAATTATAAATAAATGAAAGAGATTTCTTCAGCATTAGACTGTAACAGCAACAAAACTCATCAGTAAGTTTTAGTTGTGCCTTGAACTCTGGTGACAGTTTCAGATCCTGTTTAACACCAGCTGTGCTGCCACAAGGAGAGGCCTGACGGTGTAAATGCACGTTAGCTTTGTGTGCAGATCCACAGCCTGAGGGTTCTGGGTTGTAAATTCGGGTCTGCACAAGGATTAACACACAAGTTTGGTCAAACAAAGTGCTGCCCTGCATGCTGGAGGAGTTCAAGAGCAGAAATATCTCTCAGATCCTGCGTCACTGGAGAGATTCCAGGTATTTATAACTGAGCCTGATGGCCAAGCTCCACATCCTTCCTGTTCTTATCTTTAAAATGATAAAGCATTTCAGAAGACATTTTCTTTAGGATCATACTAATAGCTCTGTTTAGAAGCACTGAGATGTCACCAAAATATCACCACTGACTGACCACTTCCAGTGCTCAGACATGACATCCACCCTGTTCTCAGCTCTGTTCCCTCTCCTCATGTTCTGGGCTGCAGAAAGGAACTACAGGTCCAGCTCCTGCACAGCTTCCATCAGCAATTCCATGGGTCAAAGCAGCTGGAGTCGCTCACACAAACAGGACTCAAAGCCAGGGATGTGGATGTTTGTCCCCTCCCAGGGTCCAGGGACCGTCCCCGTGGTGGGACAGCAGTCGCAGCTCTCAGAAATTAAGGGAAGGATTTTGTTTCTGTGAAAGCCACCTAGAGAGCCACACTAAAGGAAATAATTAGAACAAAAGAACATATCTGACCTGTGAAGAGTGTGCACCAGGAAAACCACTGTGTGCCTTCCCAGAGATGCTCTAAAATGAGGATTTTACGAATCCCATTCCCTTGCAGCAACGTGCTGGGATCACTGCAATTGCCAGAGCTGGGTGTAGTGACTCAGACTGCTCCCATCATCAACACACCTTGTGCTCAGTAAATGTGCCCATGGGTAAGGATTATGGCTGCTCTGTTCTTTGTTTAATTTAAAAAATCCTTTATATGGACCATAACAGCTACTTTAATAACATTTCCCAGTGCTGGTGATGTGGAAAGAAGTGGGGAGATCATAGAACAGTTCAACAGGCTACTTTCAAACCAGCATTATTCTTTTATTATCCTAAGGTGATATTTAAGTATCAAGAAGTGCTTTACTAAGCAGGAAAAGTAAAAAGGGCTTGACCAAACTCAAATCATTTCGCACAACAGAAGTTTTAAAATTTGTACATTTCTTTCCCCCAAATTCAGGAAAAAAGGAATGGTGCTCTAAATGGCAAAGACATCTTACTGCTCAAATCCCAACCAGGTAGAAAAAAATACCAGAAGGTTGCATTATTTCAATATTCTGCTTTTTTCTTTGACTAAAAAAGTACTGTAAGAAGAAAATAAGTACATAACAAAGAGTAGGTGCTGCATTAGAAGATTTGCTAGTTTTGGTCCACGGAGGCACCTGGGACTGTTGGGAGTTCCCATGGCAACCTCAGCATGGACAATTATGGAGCAGCCACAATTATTCTGAATATGCCTGGTGAGAAGGGAGTTTCGTTCTGAGATGGCCACAAAGAATGCCATTCCAGAGAGAAAATTCACAACTAAAGGTTAAAGCCAACTGAAAAATAGTGACAGATTTTATCCTGACTCCACTTCCTACAGGAGTATATTTTTATCTCTAAATATCAATAATGATGTATCATGTATAAATCACTGAGGACAGATTTGATCACACTGCTAAATGAGCAGATAATAGATCTGTGAATTTTAGGGAGAAGTGAGATCCAGAAAATACATATATTGAATAAAATTTGTTGTATAGAAAATACTGCATTGCACCTCTGCATAATACACCTCAAGTTCTATATACTGCACAAGTTCATATTGATTATACATTGAATATAATAAAATTCCTTGCAATAAAATACAAAAGGTAAAAAAAAGCACCATCCTCCTCCATTCTTTCTTTTCCAAATTTGGCCCCATTTGTTGGATAGGATCTGTTCTGGGCAAAGGCTGGGTGTTAATTTTTCAGCTGATTCAGATGTGGCAGAATGGCCCATGAGGAAACTTCTCATGAAAAATTACTGACAAATAGATTTTAGCATTCAATTACAAATATAAGTGAAGAGAATGTTTGAATCTATTATTATTTGCTTATTTATAATCTTGTATAGCTATTTTAAGGTATATTGACATTGAATAAATGCCTTAAGAATTTGTGCAGTGAGCAAAGCAGCATTTCCATGAGATTTGTGTGGCTAAGAGCCACATTTCCATAAGAAATCTGTGTTGTGAAAGTGATGTGCTAAGAAGGATGTGATGGTAGTGTGTAAAGGGGTTGAGATCAATGAGAGCTGGAGGCCAAATCTTAAATATCTGCCTCTTGAAAAATAGATGCAGGCAGATATTTCTAAAATTCTGATTTAAATAGGAGGTAGTTCCTTAGTGGTCTTGGAGGTCCCACCCACATTTCTAAACTTTAGTTAAAAGGGCAAAGTCAATTTTCAGAACATCTTAGAATTTTCAAGATCAGAAACTGGTTTCAGAAATTCTACATCTATTGGCCCTCTGGTGTTTTCTAACCCAAAAATAATCTTATTCTTTCTTAATATGAAACAGTGAAAGCCTAATCCTAAAGTTTCCCTGCTCTTGTGTATCCTAGGTCTTTATACAGCCCTTTACTCTGAAGGCCACCAGTATTTATTTAAAGTATTTGGTATTACTAATGCAGTATTTTGTGGAAATTGTTCTAATTTTGTACTCAAAGTTAAATCAACGTTGTTTGGCTACCAATCACATGCTCATATACCAAAAAATAGACCAAGCACCACTGGATTGCAGACTGGATTGGGAAGAACTCTGGAGTTACTCCTTCCATAAACTGATGAATGGGAAGGTGGCCCAGCGTGACCCCTTGGTCTATCTGTATTTTTAATCTTCTGACAAATTCACTTCCCTAGGAAAGTGACAGTCAAGACCTGCAATCTTCTTCCTGTAAGGCTCCAATGGTGATTTTAGAACAGTGGAAATATTTGTTTAGATGATATCATTAAAACACAAATAGAAGCATTTTTCTCAGGGCTGTCTACTTGTTCCATGTTACAGGGCACCTAAAATAAAATGCCTGTGCAAGCCAGAATATAAATGCTAACAGAAATAAAGGAGGATCAGAGTCAGCACCACTTATGTGCCACACCAGAATAGCTAATAAGTGAAATACCACCATTCAGACATCTGTGCTGTGAAATTTCAGAAGCCATCACAGTGATGCCCCTTGAAACCAAGGAAGAATATTCCATGGAGGGTGCTGCTTCCCTCTGCTCCTTCTCATAATGATAAACTTTGAGATAGGATAAGAGGGTGAACCCAAATCCTTCAGCCACGTAACACTACATTACACCAGCCCTGGCCTCATTACAATTACAGGGTTTGTTCAGATACCAATATTCTCATTTATCATCACTGAGTTTTAAAACTGTTCATTGTCCAACTTGGGAAATTACATTCCTGGAGACACCGTGTGCCTAGTGAAGGCCCATTCCCTTCCCTGGATTAATTCAGTCACTCAAATAGCACCAACCAGCCTACAGCAGAACAGGCAGAGCCTCAAATACACAGTGCTGAGGCTGAACTAATTAGACTTTGAGCCAGACTAATTATTTCTGAGGCAGAGCTGCCCCTTGGTGAAGCTGCTGTCTCTGGAACCAGGTCCAGTAGCTTTACACAAATCCTCTCAGGATTTCTACTCCACTTCATTGCAGGGTGTGGATAAACCCTGACTATTCCTCCTGCAACCAAAGTATTTACAGCAGGATTAAGAATCAACCTCAGACTGTAAATTCAATATGCAACCACACTGCATGTAATAGCTGACATTTTAAAGAGGACAATTCTAGTGACTTGTCTTCGTGCTATCTCTGACCTGAGACAAAACCAGCAAATTTTTATACCAATATATAAATATTCACCCAATTCCAGGCTCTGCATAATGCACAGAAACATAGACAGGATTACTTTTGAAGCTATTCTTTCTAGGGAGGATAAAAAATAAACATGATCTTGAACAGCAAATGACCTAGTGCAGCAAAATGAAATCACACTGGTCAGATCACGATTGTAAAGAAAGGAAAATGGAATGGAGGTTCAAATACTTCTCAAATATGTAACAAAAATCATAGTTCATGCTGCAGACATGGGAGCTGATCCAAATGCGTTCAGAAGAAATTGGTGCACCTTTTCCTTTTCTTTCTTGGAAGTTGAACATGTGCCGGTTTTCCTCACTTTCGTGGGTTAACCCATCTTTTATAATAACAATGGAGAATTCTGCCTGATGGTGAACATAGAAAATTGCCATTTCAGGTTGAAAGGAACAGGCAGGTTGGTTTATGCACAACAGGTACATTCATTATGTTTTGGATAAACAGCTTAGCTAAGGTTGTAAATGTCCTACCAGAAAAAAAAGAAAGCAACAGTGCAGATTGGAATATTTCCAACTCCTGGCTGTGTGTGCAGCTGGGAGAGCAGGCAGGGCAGATGAGCTGGACCCACCAGCAAACCCCTCCCACCCCAGGCCATACCTCTCCTGCTCCTGGGCTCAGTGGCCAGCAAATATTTTGTTGTAATTCTGGCTGTGGTTGTCAGAAGAGGCAGAGTCTGATCATTAACAAAAAACTCCTTTGTGTGGCACATGAGACCATTCTTGTGGCTACCAACCTCTCCAGCTGGCACCACAGGAGGCAAGAAACTGCAGAAAGCATCACTTTTCTCTGGATTTTCTTTTTTGTACATAACCAGCAATACCTCTGATCCTTAAGAAACATCAGCATCCTTCCCCACACTACATGGAGCAGAATTTCACATGAAAACCTTCTGCAAAGACTTGAAAGCTCCAAAGCATGAACGCTGAAAGTGTTTTCTTAAAACACCCCAACTTACAGCGTGAAACATTCAAAGTATTAAAATACCGTTGTTTCTGAGAATTTCATTTGTCAAATAATGCAGGCAGCAGTGATAATGGCTGGCAGATTTCACAGCAATTCTTAAGAGACATTGAAATTATTACATATACTTGACATAACGTATTTTAAAATACCAACTTCTAAGTGTCATAGCAGAGAAGCTGAACTGTCAGGAAAATGATGCCATCTCTGAATTAAACCATTTGGTCCAATCTTCAAGAAAACCAAAGACACACAGAGCTGTCACAGAAACAGAAATAGGAGCACTCTAACATATGTATCTTTTAACAAGCTCTTTTTTGTTTTGTAATAAAGTGAAAAATAAATGCAATATTTAGTTGCATGCATCTGTGTTTAATCCTCACCTCAAACTTCTGCCGGAGCTCTGCATTTCCATCTTCATCAGCATCTGGAATTGGAACGTTGTAATATTCACCCTCTTCTTGATTCAGCAGCTTGTACCTGTGGTGGATTTGAGAAAAAACTGGTGACTTTACAGTTTTTCCCTGATAGATTTATAATCTGATTTAGTTGTTTGTGTGTGGTTTGTAACAATGTCACAGGTATGCAAAGAACTGATCTCAAAGACCAAATATCATCTGATCTCTAACACCAAACTCACAAATAGAATATATTTTACCTGAAATCAGATCTTTAATCCCAAACTATCTGTCAAGACAGTTTAATGGACAATGAGATTCTTCCCACTCATCCTGGGATTTGATGGGAGACATCAACCCTGAGGAGGAACCTTTGTCTCCAGTGCTTCCATAGCCCTAAACAACTGTCTTTGAAGAAATGTCCTTTTTGAGGAGATGTGATGAGTTCTACCCTCTCGTGGTAGGTAATGAGATGGCATTTGATGAGATCACTTTCCATGTGCTTTGCCTTTGCAGAGCTATATATAACATGATGCACATAGTATTGAACACATCATATTGCGGATAAAAATAAAATTTGTATCACAAGACTATGTACACAGAATTGAGTTTGCAGCAGCTCCTGGCTCCAGCAGAAGTTCCAGGAACAGCACAGAAGAAAAGCAATTGTTTTGTTATCCTCCTTTGAGATATATAGCCTGTGTTTCCTAGGTTTAGTTGCACTTTCAGTGAATTTATAGCCTGAAACACAGTGAAAAGCTCAAAGAAAAGGTAGATCACATTGAAAAAAAAAGACAGGTTTAAAAATTCTGGTGATATATTCTCTCATTCTCTTTTCAGAAACTCTTACCATCCACTGGCTGGCATCTTCATAAGCTCTGACACCCCAAAAGAGAGTGATCCCATGAAATCATTCCTGGTTGTTCGATCCCAGTCCCAGACCTCTACGGATAAGCGACGATCTTTGTCTGTAGGTTTTAATTTACTGAAAAGGAGAGAAATGGAGGAGTTGTCGACACTGAAATAAACAATTCAATACATCCAAAGACCTCCCATTAAATCAGGGTGTTAAACTCACAATGTGAATGACTCATTCCAGTCCGGATTCAGGGTAGAACGGATGGTTTTTGTTTTTTGTTTACTTTCATTCTTAGGATCTGGGATGAGCTTCAGTTTGACATAAGGATCTGAAAGTCCATTTGGATCCATGGGAATGAGGTTTTTTGCTTCTCTCACTGTCAATATAAAACGCAGGATTACATATCACTGGTAAGAAAGAAATTACATGCCAGACCAGAGCTATTGAAGCATGTTGACAAATAAATAAGATGTGAAACCCACTTGTCAGGCTTGGCATGGAAGAACCTACTTGTTGTAAAGAAAGGTTGTACTGAGTGGTATTTATAAGAATAGCAGGGAGCAATGACAGGAGAGAAGAGTGATTCACAAGCAACACGCAGCTTCCAGGCAGCTCTCCCTGCAACGCAATGATTAAATACCCAAATCCATCACTGTAATTTTTCTGAGCAGGTACCAACTCTTTGTGCTTTTGTTCCCTCATCAGTCTTAGGTTATACAACCACAGGATTAGGAGCCAAATACTGTAAGAGCCACAGCCAGATCACAGTGGATTGCAGAGGACCAGGTGTTTGACACAAGCCCACTTTGGAAGGTTTCTAACACCAACCTTCCCATGGATTCACGGCTCATTAGCTGTCAGATGGAATAGTTGTGAGCATTGTCATGACAGCAACCAAAGGAAAAGTGCAGGAAAGACAAGTGGAGCTTCAGCTTCACAAAAATCCTAATACAGCTTCTACTTTTACAATGTCAAAGGAAGAAACAGAGTTCATTTATCTTGAGTTGTTCCTGATCCCTGAAGAGAGAGGGAACAGTCAGTAACCTGCAGGGGCTGGAGTATCCCAAAGGGTGAGCACAGACAGCACTGCTCTCCCTCTGTCAGACACCTGAGCAAGATTTCCACATCATGGAACAAGAATTCTGAAGAATAAATGGTGAATTTTCCTCATGCTGTGAAACCTTGTCCCACCCAAACCAGCCTGTGCTGCGATGAACTGGGATCAGGCTGGGATGGGGAATTTGGAGCTCATAGCTGGGCATCTCAAAACCTGGGAGCAGCAGCCCTCTGGGGTTTGGGACAGAAAACAGCTTCCACCCAGGAATTCCTTTGTGACAGTCAGAGTTTAAGGTTAGAATTGTTTCTGCAAGGAAGACTGCAAGAAACTTTGAGGGTGCCGTGGTTCCGAAGGGATGAAGGAATTCCAGCCTTTGAGAGACACTGGAGAGATAAACCAGGACTGACACTGCCCTCAGCTACTGCTTTCATTCAGGAGGCCTTTCTAAAATTTATCTACCTAACTGAAGAAATCTTAAAGGAAATTTAGGAAAGATCAACCTTTAAGTAACTTAATATTTCTTGATGGAAAGTATTTCCTACAGAAATTTGGACTTTAGAGCCACATGAAAGTCAGTTGGAGCTTTTCAAAAAAAAAAAGAAAAAAAGAAAAAAAGAAAAAAGTTGTCAGGATCTTCAGCAACAAATAGTTACTGTTTGCTCAAGGCATTGTTCTCCTTTCCACCAGATTTAAATGGCACTACAACCCAAAAATTATAGAGCTACCCAGGATTTCAGTCTGTTGTTTCCCAGCACGGAGGTTAAAAGGCATCCAAACAGCAGAGATATTATTTTATGTACAGAATAGGAGTACAGGAACGTGAGCTACTGATTTGGAAGACACCACTTTTTTTGTCAAGATAATTCTCATGCAGAACAGATACTCTGATGTAAATTAATTAATGAAATTAGATCATGGCTGTAAACGAATCATATTAACTTGACCCAACAGTTGATACTGATTAAGTTTCTTAAATTTCTGGTTTTAAAAGGAGAGACAGAAAATGCTTATGGACTAAAATTTTAGAATAAAGTGTAATTCTATTCACTATGTGTATTCCTCAAAGAATTATATCAGGAAAAAAATCACTATGTTTTAAAAGAACAGAAAATAAATGCATCTTTCTTGCAATCTATTTCATTTGTACTTTTCCACAATGCATGTCTAAAGCTGACAGGGCTTTGCAGCTGGGTAATAGTGCCTTTCAGGCCAGGGAAATTGTCCCCACTCTCATTTACTCCGAGTTTGCGCTCTGATGGTCTTCACACCCAGTGGTTAGCTGGAAGAACATTTCTTTTCAACCCATGAAAAAAACCAAAACACCCAATTTTAAAACTTGAGCGCACTGAAAATAATCTTCAAATACTTCCAAGGAATAGCACTGAGATTAAATAACTTATTTTAGCTAAGTATTTACAATCCCAAAGGGACTAAGAACCATGAAGAGAGTGAAGGATGAAGTGACAGCTTTCAGTGCAAGCTGCTTTCTCTCATCCTATATTTGGGTTTATGATCGCTTTTTTGGTTGGGTTTTTTTCAGTCTTCTTCTGCATGGTTTTTGTGACTGCACTGCCAGGTTTGGCACAGGAGCTATTACTTCAAAATCCACTTTTTGATTTTTATTTCTGTGCTGCACTTTGCCATAAGTGAGGAGCAGAACTCTCCACATGTTCTACAGCTTCCTAAAAATACACGGTGGTAAGTTTTCTGCTAAAAATCTCTGAAAAAAAGTAGCTTAATTTTACCATCTTCGGGCTGAGCTTTTATGTTTAAATTTTACCTGCAGAGGCTCAGTGTGAAACACAGAATTTTGACTGACTGGCTGGGTAGATGTGGAGGCTCTGCCATGGAGAGATCCCTGGACAAAGCCACCCCTGCCCAGCCCTGATAAATGCTGCAAAACAGCTCTGGCAGCAGGAGGACATGGCAGAACATGTAAAATTGCTGCTTTCTTCTGCAGCAAACACAGAAAATGGAAGAAAAAACCCCCCTCTAAGTGCAAGAAGGAGAAGCTCAAAGATTAATTGGGAAGGAAAAAATGCAATGTATTAAATACAGGCTGCTAACGAAGTCATTATCTCACTCCCTGTTTTAAGATATCTGGCCCATTTGTACTTTTGTCTGCATAATTAATACCCTTAGACATCTTTTTCCAACTGACTTAGCACTTCTTTTCCCGAGGAAACAGCGTGATGATACTTGTGCTAAATAGTGCTTATCAAGAATTAGCATCCAAGTGGTTCATCTCTTTAACGTGCCCTATTTTTAACAGGACAGATCAGGTTTCTCTGGGAGAATTGACATGAAGAAGAGATTTCCCCTCCCCACCAAAGACAATATCTCTTCTGTGTGGTTGAGAAACTTAAATGAAAAATAACTCCACGAGAATAAATCAATTTACAGTGGCTGAATTCTGCTATAATTGTAACCATAGCAAGCAATCTCATCCTGCTTGGTAATTACTTGTTAATTAAACCCAACACTGTGATAGAGATGCTACTCTAAATTAGAGAAGGTTAAAGGGAGGTACAGTTCGGACTCAGGTTGGGCAGAAACCTGAAATATTCCTTGTCAGTTTTCTGTCACAAATATTAAGGATGATAATAATCCCTGTACTGAGCAAAGCAGCTGCCACCGGTTAAATTTCCTAACATTTTGTCCAGATTGGACTCTTAATGGGGAATGAGAAAGCACACAGGTAAAAAGACAATAAAGACAAGTATGGATTGAAGTCTCCAATAAATCCAGTCTTGCTCAGGTTTTCCTTCTAAAACCCAGAAAAAATTGTCAACTTGCATTGGGGAAAAAATGTGCCATTTTCTTCCTCCTTGTTAATAGAGATGTCTTGGGGTGACTTTATGATGTGTATCCCCTACCGCTGCTCTATGCCCAGAAATTAACTGTGCCTTTCTGTGCCTTTAAATTGAGCCTGAGAGGAGGGAGAGAAAAAAAAACCTGAGCACACTTTTCAAGCAGTTGTTTCAAGGACACAAATACACACACTCCTCTGTGTTCTTCTGCTGCGGTAGCAAGAGCAGAGGAAGCACCCTGCTTGCTCTTCAGCCAGCTTTCGGCTCCTTTTCTTCTGAGGAAGATGGAGAGCTTTGTTTTCCTGGGACTTTGGTTTTTCCCTTCTTCTCTTCTGGACTGTTTCAACATCAGAACACATTGGGAGAATTTCCCACCAAGGCCCTGGAGGTGGGCCCATGACCCAGCTTCAAGGAGGAGGAGAGAGATTACATCTACAGAAGGACTCTGAAATTTTCCCAGGTTTCTCTCCACAGCGAGAGGTTTTATTATTTAGCACTATTATTCTTTTCCCGTGTGTTTGTTAAATAAATAGTTTTTATCTCTTTCACTTTCCTCTGAGGAAAATTTCATCTTTCCCAAGATGGGTGCGCGAGGGGTGGTTGTAACCTGCCTTCTGTCAGAGGATATTTTCCTCCAAATTTGTCCAAACCAGCACAAATAATTAGTGGCACCCAATGTGGGGCTCAAAGGAAGTGAAAAAACCTGCACTAATTACATTTTTTAAAAATTTAATTACTTTGTGTTGGGGTAAAGTAGTCACCATGTTGGTTGAGTTCATAATGTCTCTCTGGCTTGATGTACTGATGTCTTTTTGGTCCCTAGGCCTGTTTGAGGTACTGATGCCTTTCTGGTCCCTAGGCCTGTTTGCCTATCCACAGCTTGCTCCGATCTTGTCCCTGATATGTAACTTTTACAGAGCAGGGGCATGAATCCGGATTTCTATTTTGCTGTGCTCGGGAATAATGATTTATAAGAATTTGACAGGGGTACAGGCAGTTGTTCAAATTGTGTATAACGTGGTTTTTCTGTCCTAACCCCAGTCCTAGTTTCAGTAGCCTGTTTTGGGGGTTTTTTAGTAATTGCACCCAGTTTGTCAGAAGAGGAGGAGACGGGGTTTCCCAACCTTTCATCTCCTTTTCCTTTAAATTTGATACGTTAACTTTTGACAATGTTCGTTTTCCCGTGGATGTTAAAGAGACCACCTTCCTGGTATTTTATCTGGTAAGCTTCCTCTATGTGGTTTTCAGCTTGTCTGGAATGAGAGCTCAGATTTCCAGGGTGACTGATGAGGTGAAAAATCCTGAGTGGTGTGGGGAATGGGAGGACATGGGCCAAACCCTGAAGAAATTCTCTGACCCAATAGCTTGGAATTTCTCCACTGAACAAATTCAGAACCCAGCTGAGGTGGGGAAATATCTGAAACATAGTGACAATTCTAATGAGAAAGCTCATGGCAATATACTGGGCCTTGGCATATGCCTATCACACACTGCTAGGTACTGTAGGGCAGTAGGTAAAGGTAGAGGGGCAGGAAGATAAATCAGCAGACACCCCAGTCACTCAGGCTGGAGCCGAACTAGAGGGAGAGCCTAAGCCAATGACAGTGGCTCCTGTCACAAGGAAGAAGCACACAACCAAAACTGATTGTTTAGTGAAAGATGATGATGATACAGGGGAAGGAGCCTCAAAGCCACCAACTGACTCAGGCACAGAAACATTACTGAGTCCACGTCCATAAAGGACCTTCACAGCCTAAGAAAGGATTACACCTGACGGTCTGATGAATCCGTAATAAGTTGGATGGTCCGTATTTGGGATGCTGCAGGTGATGATGTAATGCTGGATGGTGCTGAAGCGAGGCATTTGGGATCCCTGTCACATGATCCAGCTATCGACCAAGCAATAATAAGGAGGGCTGACTCTGTCAGTCTCTGGACATGGGTTTTGATAGGCATGAATGAAAGATATATGTGTGGAGATGATCTCTACATGCAGCAAACCCAGTGGAAGACCACAGAACAAGGGATCCAATGCCTGAGAGAACTAGGGGTGGTAGAGATTGTCTACACGAATGACCCAGGATTGAGGAGTCCAGACAGAGTCAGAGTTGACCAGTGATGTGGCAAAAACTCATACAACTTGGGATACAAGTATACGCTTCTGCTTTAGCAATGATGAAACCGAAGGATGGCAGGAATGAGACTGTGCGGGATAAGGCAATGAAACTCCAAGCATATGCAGATGCCGTGCATGGCCCAACACATGGAAGAATCGCATGGAAACATGTATGCAGAAAATGGAAGATAAGATAGAGAAGAAATCACCAGGAACTCAAGAAGGAGATTAAAGAGGGCCTTCTCCAAATCTCGGCAGTACAGATCAGAGATTCTGCTACCAAATGCGGATGTTCCCCAGAGAGAAGGTACATCCCATGAAGTGAGCTGTGGAAATTCCTGTGTGACAGTGGGGAAAACATGAGGAGGTGGGAGAGACAACCCACTTCTGCTCTGGCAGCACGAGTGCATGAATTGAAGGAGCGCAAGTCTCAGAAAGGAAGTTCTACCAAAAAGGAAGTAGCTCCAGTTTCCTGTAGCCAAACCACCAGAAATGATGGAAGAGAAGATGACATGTCTGATCCCCTTGAAGGAACCTCTAAGATGCATGCCCAGGGAAAGAAGGATAACCAGGATTAGAGGGGCCCTGCCTCTAGCCAGGTAGAGGCCAGGGAAAACCGTGTTTTTGGACTGTGTGGATTCGTTGGCCTGGTACATCAGAACCACAAAAATATGATGCCTTGGTTGACACTGGTGCTCAGTGTACAATAATCCCATTGCAACATGTGGGGATGGAATCTGTATCTATTGCTGGTGTAACAGGTGGATCACAAGATTTGACCCTGGTGGAAGCTGAGGTGAGCCTGACTGGAAGTGAGTGGAAGAAACATCTCATTGTGACTGGTCCAGAGGCCCCGTGCATTTTGGGCATAGACTTCCTCCGGAACAGGTATTTCAGAGACCCAAAGGGACTCAAGTGTGCTTTTGGAATAGTTGCTGTGGAGACAGAGGGCATTAAGCAAAGAACACCTTGCCTGGATGATCAGAACCCATCTGCAGTAGGTCTTCTGAAGGGGGAAGAACAAAGAGTACCAATTGCTACCTCTACAGTGCATCGTCGACAGTACCGGACAACTCAGGATGCTGTGATTCTCATTCACAAGATGATCCACGAGTTGGAGAGACGAGGTGATCAGCAAAACCCACTCACCCTTCAACAGCCCCATCTGGCCTGTGCGTAAATCTGAAGGAGAATGGAGATTGACTGTGGACTGTTGTGGCTTGAATGAAGTCCACCATTGAGTGCTGCTGTGCCGGACATGTTGGAGCTCTGGTATGAGCTGGAGTCCAAAGCAGCGAAGTGGTACACCACTTTTGACATTGCCAGTGCATTTTTCTCCATTCTTCTGGCAGCAGAGTGCAGGCCTCAGTTTGCCTTCACCTGGAGGGGCGTGCAGTACACCTGGAACCGACTGCCCCAGGGGTGGAAGCACAGTCCCACCATCTGCCATGGACTGATCCAGAGTGCACTGGAAAAGGGTGAGGCACCAGAACATCTGCAGTACATTGACAACATCATTGTGTGGGGGAACGTGGCAACGGAGGTATTTGAGAAAGGAGAGAAGATGATCCAGATTCTCCTGGAAACCGGCTTTGCCATCAAGAAGAGCAAAGTCAAGGGACCTGTCCAGGAGATCCAGTTCCTGGGAGTGAAATGGCAAGATGGACGGCATCAGATTCCCATTGAAGTCATCAATAAGATCACTGCGACGTCTTCACCGACCAACAAGAAGGAAACACAAGCTTTTCTAGGTGCCATAGGGTTTTGGAGGATGCATATTCCTGAGTACAGGCAGATTGTGAGTCCTCTCTACCTGGTTACCCGCAAGAAGAATGATTTCCACTGGGGCCCTGAACAGCAGCAAGCCTTCGCCCAGATCAAGCAGGAAATCGCTCACATCGTAGCCCTTGGCCCAGTCATGACTGCACCAGAGGTGAAGAACGTGCTCTACTCTGCAGCCGGGAACAATGGTCTGTCCTGGAGCCTCTGGCAGAAGGTGCCTGGTGAGACTCAGGGCCGATCACTGGGATTCTGGAGCCAAAGCTACAGAGGGTCTGAAACCAACTACACTCCCATAGAGAAGGAAATCTTGGCAGCCTATGAAGGAATCCAAGCTGCCTCAGAGGTAATCAGCACTGAAGCACAGCTGCTTCTGGCACCCTGACTACCGGTGCTAGGGTGAATGTTCAAAGGAAAGGTTCCCTCTACCCACCACGCCACCAATGCCACATGGAGCAAATGGATTGCTCTCATCACACAGTGCGCCCATATCGGAAAAATGAATCACCCTGGGATTTTGGAAATAATCACAAATTGGCCTGAAGGTGAAAACTTTGGTCTCACTGATGAAGAAGAACAAGTGACACATGCTGAAGAAGCTCCACCATACAATCAACTGCCATCAGAAGACACACGCTACGCTCTTTTCACCGACGGTTCTTGTCACATCGTAGGGATGAAACAAAAGTGGAAAGCAGCTGTATGGAGTCCCCCATGATGGGCTGCAGAAGCTACTGAAGGAGAAGGTGGATCGAGCCAACTTGCTGAACTCAAAGCTGTTCAACTGGCCCTGGACATTGCTGAAAGAGAGAAGTGGCCAAAGCTCCACCTCTACAATGATTCATGGATGGTAGCCAATGCTCTATGGGGGTGGCTGGAAAAGTGGGAAAAGGCCAACTGGCAGTGTAGGGGAAAACCAGTCTGGGCTGCTGAAGAGTGGAAAAACATCACTGCCCGAGTAAGAAGGCTGGTTGTGAAAGTCCGCCATGTAGATGCCCATGTCCCCAAGAGTAGGGCTAATGAAGAACACCAAAACAACAAGCAGGTAGATCAGGCTGCAAAGATAGAAATGTCACAGATAGATTGGAAACATAAAGGAGAGTTTTTCTTAGCTCAATGGGCCCATGATGCCTCAGGCCATCAGGGCAGAGATGCCACCTATAAGTGGGCACGAGACTGAGGGGTGGATCTAACCATGGACAGTATCTCCCAGGTTATCCATGATTGTGAGACATGCGCTGCGATCAAGCAGGCCAAGCGGGTGAAGCCTCTGTGGTATGGTGGGCGATGGTCCAAATACAAGTATGGGGAGGCCTGGCAGATTGATTACATCACACTGCCTCAAACCCGCCAAGGCAAGTGCTGTGTGCTCACAATGGTAGAAGCCACCACTGGATGGCTGGAGACCTACCCTGTGCCTCATGCTACTGCCCGGAACACCATCCTGGGCCTTGAAAAGCAAGTCATTTGGAGGCATGGCACCCCTGAGAGAATCGAGTCTGACAATGGGACTCATTTCAAGAATAGCCTTATCAACACCTGGGCTAGAGAACATGGCATTGAGTGGGTGTACCACATCCCTTACCATGCACCAGCTGCAGGCAAAGTGGAACAGTGCCATGGATTGTTGAAAACCACCTTGAAGGCACTGGGTGGGGGAACTTTTAAAAATTGGGAGCAGCATCTGGCAAACGTCACCTGCTTAGTTAACACCTGAGGTTCCACCAATAGAGCTGGTCCAGCCTAATCTGAATCCCTGTATACAGCAGATGGAGACAAGGTCCCAGTAGTGCATGTCAGAGGTCTGTTAGGAAAGACTAGGTGGAGGAATTCTGCCTCAAGTACAGACAAACACATCCGTGCAGTTGTTTTTGCTCAGGGACCTGGTTGCACATGGTGGGTAATGCAGAAAGATGGAACAACACGTTGTGTACCACAGGGAGATCTGATTGTTGGGTGAAAACCATCTGTAATGTGAAATGCCTGTATACCACTGCTTGCTGAGTGCCACTGTCCCTGTTAGTACATAGCTGTATTTTTATGTATTAATGTGTGTGTGTAGAATTAGAATATATTAGTTTGGGCATTGAGCCAACGATATGGGATAAGGGGTGGAATGTCTTGGGGTGACTTTATGATGTGTATCCCCTATCGCTGCTCCATGCCCAGAAATTAACTGTGCCTTTCTGTGCCTTTAAATTGAGCCTGAGAGGGGGGAGAGAAAAAAAAACCTGAGCACACTTTTCAAGCAGTTGTTTCAAGGACACAAATACACACACTCCTCTGTGTTCTTCTGCTGCGGTAGCAAGAGCAGAGGAAGCACCCTTCTTGCTCTTCAGCCAGCTTTCGGCTCCTTTTCTCCTGAGGAAGATGGAGAGTTGAACTTTGTTTTCCTGGGACTTTGGTTTTTCCCTTCTTCTCTTCTGGACTGTTTCAACATCAGAACACATTGGGAGAATTTCCCACCAAGGCCCTAGAGGTGGGCCCATGACCCAGCTTCAAGGAGGAGGAGAGAGATTACATCTACAGAAGGACTCTGAGATTTTCCCAGGTTTCTCTCCACAGCGAGAGGTTTTATTATTTAGCATTATTATTCTTTTCCCGTGTGTTTGTTAAATAAATAGTTTTTATCTCTTTCACTTTCCTCTGAGGAAAATTTCATCTTTCCCAAGATGGGTGCGGGAGGGGTGGTTATAACCTGCCTTCTGTCAGAGGATATTTTCCTCCAAATTTGTCCAAACCGGCACCAGAGATCATAAATGTGTATTCAGCAGAAAATGCAGATTATTTGATATCTGTCCTATGGCTCTTCTATTAAGTGCTACTTATAAACCAGCAGTATCCATCCAGGAGCCTAAATTTGGGACTCCCGCTTTTCCAGGAATAATGTAAGGACATAAGCAAATACAGAGCTGGTTCTTAGGTATTCATACTTTAAATAAAAACCTAAATAAAACAGAGTGGGCTGGCAGAGACAACTGACATTTCATGTAAAGAGAAGAAATTCAGGCAGGATTTTAAGGAATTCAGAGAGTGGATAACAAAGCTGAAACTTTTTCCATGGGATTGTGTAGGTCAAGAGTTGCAAGCCATATGCAGTTGTGGATTTATAGCTTCTTGTGGTACCAGCAGATAAATTTAATCATGGGAATGACTAAATAAATGTTTCTGTCCCCAGGACAAAGCTGAATGATTCGCAGCATGAGTCCACTCAGTTGCTTTACGAGTGAGTCACAGATACCTTTTTCCTGAATTCCCAAATGTGGATAATAAAACAGTTTACTAATCACAGCAACCTTTTCTTGCCAATCTTTTAGTCCTACAGGCAACTTAGATGAGTAGAAATCTCTCATCCACATGGCAAAAGCTGCTTTTAGGAGACACTGCAAGACTCCAGTGGTCTCACCTGGCATGGTATCCAGAGAAATGAAGGAAAAGGGGGACTGTTGTTAGCTCCAACACATCATAAAGCTCCTGTCTTCTCACAACACAGCATTGTTAAATTGTTCCAAAATTCTCATTGCCTCCTGAAGAAGTTTCTGGTACAGACTTTCTGGTTTGCCCAGTTTACAGATGGCTGAGCGAGTGACAGAGGATCTTGCACTCCCAGCCAAGGAACTGTCTCCCCAATACCTTCCTGCACTCCTCAGTCACAGTTTAAAAGATTTACCTATTACTGAAAATAGTCTTCCCATTTTTGGGTTTGTACTCCTTTGTATGCAAAATCCAAAAGCTGCCTCCAAAACTGCTCTACTTTCACTGAATATTTATTATGAGATTTTGTAAAACTCACTGAATTCTTCTTTTCTGGAGCTGCTTGTGACTCACAGGTACGACTGACTCCGAAACAAATCCTGCTTTCCAGGCAATTTTCAGTCTCTATGGTTTTCATCACTATAAGGGCTTTCAGAGATGAGACTTTTCTCTATTCCATAACTACTCCCCTGCCCAGTGAAGATTTCTTTTCATATCCTTTCTGAGCCCAGTGCCTGAGCACTGAAAAATGGCAACATAATGAACACCTGCACTGTACATGTGATGTACAAGGAACAGTTGATGAATATCCTTGTCTAGAACGAGAAGAAAAATGAACCGATGTTACAAGAGACTTGATTCCTCTGTATTTATTAGGATATTCTCTCCTACTAATAAAAAATCTACCATCATCCCTAACACTGCGTCCTAAGTTCTTGTGTCTGCAATAGGTTCTCCAGCCTCAATTTCACCTGGGAATCTCATACAAGCAATTCTATTTTCGTTTTAAAGAAGATTATATTTACAAAAAATATCATCTTAAAATATATGTGCTACTGGGCAGGACAGCTGCTTAATGAAACATAAATCTTACCACAAGATGGAAAAGGCTTCAGGCTGTTACATTTGTAATTCTTATCTTACCTAAATATACAGGGTCTAGTTGATATTTCTGGATGCATGCAGATGGCCGTTACTGAAAACTTAATGGTCTTTTTAAACCCCTTACATTGCCTGTTTCTTCATGGTAAAGTGAATTTAATGACTGAGGTGGGAAGGAAGCTTTTCGTTGTCACCAGGGCTGGCATTGCTAAAGGCATAGCTTTTCCTGTAATGACTGCAGCAACCCTGCAGATTCTGGGAATGTCAGAAAGAAGATATTAGTGAAGTAAACCATGAGATTCATGTTTTTTGAGACATTAAAAATATGTCCTACATGGAAACAATTATTTGGGATCACTTTATAGGCATTTGGTATTAAAAGCTGGTCAAACAGCCAGAATATTAATTGATGTTCCCTTTTAAAATCAGCTGCAGATTATGAAATTAATGTTAACAAAGACAGACACTGACACTGACCTAGAAAACCACAATAAAATTATCAGAGTGTGTGCACAGTGGGGTCTTTTAAGGAAACAATGAGGATCTAGGAATGTGCCAGAATTCTGCAGTTTGTGTCCCCAGCCTGTCTGGGTGGGGGCTCCTGCTCCAGCTGCCCTCAACAAGCAGCGTGACAGGACATAATGAGCAGTGCCAGGAGGTGGCTCAGCATTCACACATTCATAAATAACCTGAGAAATGTCCAGTGGGGAGCACGGAGCTCCTGGGAGATCATTGCTGGAGAGCCGCTTGTGTGCTCCCAGCCTCTGCAGGGATCACTGCCAGCTTTCCTCTGCTTTTAAACAGAAGCACCACTGAAGAATAAAACCAGATTTTCTGATCCTTGCAGCTTAGGCAAATACAGTTAAAACCCCCTGAAAATTCTGTGCTGTGCCTATATGTGTTTTAATAAGATTTATGTAACAGGGGGTGCATTAGTTGCCAGAAAGTCACCACCATCCTTTTTCTAAATAAGTGTCAGGAGGGCAGATCCTCCTTGTCAGCTGCTGTCACATCCAACTTCCAGTGCCTGAGAGGTCACAGTTTGAAGTCCCAGTATTGTGGCAGCATTTTATATATCAATGCACCAGATGGGGTTATTTTTCTCACAAAGGTTATTGTTCATTCACTATAAAAATAATTCAAAAATAAAGTTTAAAAAATCAGAACTGTGATTCAACCACCTACAAGCTCACTCAGAAGAGCCCTAAATTATAAGATGGGTCAAGGAGTAAATGAAAGAGTGAAAAAACTTTTAACACACATCAGGAGGAAGAAAATTCAGTGTAAAAAGCAGAGATTAAGAATAGCAAAAAGCACTTTACTATGCTTAAGAGCAACCCCCCTATGTCAATCCAACCTATGAAAGGGTCACGAACTCAGAGATTTCAGAAATATGCGTTTCAAGAGTGTTTCTATAAAAAGAAAACTACCACATTTCTGTACTGTAAGTGCCATAAATTATTAATATTCAACACAGCTCTCAAGCAAGTAACTCAACCATTGACGATAAACCACTGATGTTTAAGAATTACAACACAAATGAGCATTGAATGGGGCAGATTGAGTAGCCCTGGGAAGATGGTGAGGTTATGGCAGAGGAAATCAATCCAAAATTCCAACTCCTTTGTGAAGAAGTGTTGCAGAGGCTCTACAATTCCCACAGACAAACCTGTGTGTCCACACTGATGCACCGGGGTTGAAGATCTGACTCAGTTAACTGGAATTAAGTGTGTTTATACACAGGACTGAATGACTCCCACCATTAATTCCATTCAGAACCTGCCAACTCGGAGATTGTAGATAATCTGAGGGAGCCACTGGGCAGCTCCACCCAGAAGTGCCTGCCTCACCTCCTTCCTAGAATTCACTGGGAATTAAAAACCAGCCCTATTTCCAACATTTTACCAGGAAAACATTCAGTGTGCCTGTAGTGTGGGGCTTCTTAGAAACAAAAGGCACCAGAAAACCCTCCAAAGAAGAAGGCAGAGGGAAAGAAAGACAAACTGGGATGTGCTAAATAAACCATATCACCTAAAGGACCACATTCTGCAATTGTCCTTTGCCAGCTGTGTCCTGGTGGGGCTGGGATGGTTGGGATGCCTAAGGATTTGCAATTTGCCAACACCAGTGGCAGGTCCCCATTTAGCAGCACAAATGTTTTGCATGTAATCAAGGCTGGCTGGGAAAGAATCAGCAGGAACTAATTAACAACCAAAACAGGGTGCAGAGCAGGGATATTGAGGAATTCAGCTGAAGGAGTTCAACACCTACAAAGTAATTCCTTTGAAAAAGATTCAGACAAAGGCTCAAACCAAACAGTCAGTCACTGATTATTTTTCCTGCTGTTCCTAAACCTCCTGGACCTTTAATTCACCTCCTTTCCCAAAGCTAAGGGCAGTGATGTTGTGCCTGGGAGCTCTGAGAACTGTATATTCCAACAAAGCTTTTGTCAATAAATATTTTAGAAGCAATGACATTCTAGGAGCATTTTTTTTATGTTTTGTAATATGTCCATGAACTGGCAATTGCTAATTTCCTTTTCAGTTAAACATACACAAAAGGCACCTGAAATGTCATTTTGGCTAGTCCATATGGTATTTCTTACGTAAAAAACAAAAAAAGCAGCTTGCTTTCAGGACAATTATAATTTTTATTTAAAGAAATTTTCAGAAAGCTTGGAAATGCTGACAAGCCTCAGCCACAACCACAGCACTGTAATTGTTTTATACATAACAAAGTTATAGTAAACATTCTTCTTGTTGTCCAGAAACCTACTTAATTGTGGGATGGAAATGTTTTATTTATAAACACAATAGAAATGACATTTGCCAAGTACACTCACACCAAAAAGAGCCTATGGAGAAAACCTACAAAATTTGTTACAATTTTTACCATGTTCACCTCTCAGACAAGACCTTTTCAAATAAAACTCTGAACTAAAAGGATCCTTTGTTTGTATAATCACTTTACAGTGCCTTCGTTCCACAATGACTTGTGATAAATGTTTTTGTCCCTAAAACGATTATAAACCAACTGAATCATCAGGAAGTAAGCACATGTTATTTGTCACATTATGTGTATTATTGCAGAAAGTTTAAGCCATATTTAAGAGCCTTGCTGCAAAGCGGCCTAGAATAAAGCAAATATTAAATTTTGTCACTTGGATGATTTTTAAATTAATTCCCTCTCATGGTACAATTACTTTTAGAACCCACATCACCATCCCTGAAACGCCTCATTACTTAGTGAAACCACCTTCTCTTAATGACAGCACCTTGGACAAATTTCCCCCTCCCACGTTGACAGGAAGCTCTTTGAAAAGTTAAGCCACAATTAAGCATCACTTGGGATCTATTCTGATCCTTTCTAACTAAATTTTATCAAACGTCTCCTTTTCAATGCATTTTACAGGGTTTGACAGGAGAATATGGAGCTATTTGGATTTAGGAAGAACAAAACCATAGAGGGATAATGTCAGCAGGGAAGTTTGCTGGTTCTGGAAGCTGCGAAAATTCAGTGATGGTCTGATTTCCTCTGTGAAAAGGGGAAAGGTCTCTACTGAATGTAGGGGGGGAAGAAACATCCTTTTGGTGTGTACCAGGCTCTGTCACCTGAGCCACACGGACATGACACTCTACACCCACAGGTTGTGACAACCACACCAAGAAACACAGGCAGGAGTTGAGATGTTCTAAGAAACCTCCCACTTTGTCCTACTCTGACTTTACCCCCAAATTCAATTCCATTTTGCAACACCAAGCAGGCAGTGACAAATGCATTGTGCCCTGTACTGGTTTCATGGAGTATTTTTTGGAAACTTCTGGCTCAGGGTGGGTCGGTGGGGGGGTGTGGGTGTGCACATCCGGGTGTGCACAACCACAGATTATTCACAAATTACAGAGAAACACTTCCAAGGAAACAAACTGCCACCCTCTCCTTTTTCCCCTTCTCTGCCTCCTCCCCAGCTTGGTCACCTTAAGCTTATAGAATGTGAGAACTGTTTTTTTATATTTTAAAACTCACTGGGAGTAATATTTGGGATTGAATCCCAGTTGCCTTTGTTTATTCAATACTCTGAAATACAGGAAACAACTCCTCAGCTGATGAAGGTTTAGTGAATCTCTTGTGCTCTGAAGATGATGGGTAACTTCGTGAACAGCTACTCATCCTGCTGGGCTGCTTTCAACATGAAAAACTGACAATACAGTGATTTTCTAACTAATTTTCCCCAGGTTTTAAAGCTGTTACTACAGATTTCCTTTTTTCTACTGATTTTTATGAACACAGCTTCATAGAGTTTCTTGATTCAAAGCCATGTTGTATGAAATCCTCCAGCTTCTGGAAGGAAATTTTCCATCAGTGGCTTTAATGCACAAAGATCTGACCAAGGCACACAAACTCACAGTGTGTATCATACATTTATAAAACCTGAAAAATTCCAAAATGAGCTGTTTACCTGTTACTTCCAGTTTGTCACCAGTGACTTCAGCTTTCAGATAAATCCTTCCTCTCTTCTCTGTGTGGTCCATGCCACAGAGGCTTGGGACGTTTATCACACATTGCTTGTGAACGTTCATATCACAGGCTGTGGACATAAAAATGGTTCAGACACCCATGAGAAGCTAAAAATTAAGTGAAAATTAATTTAAAGTGAAAATGAAGACTAAATGCTTAATTATTGGTAAGACTTTCAGATTAAAGCTGCCTGGATTTCAACCAAACGCCACGTCTGGTTTCCATCTTGCAATACTTTCTGTAGAGAGTTAATACAACAGAAAATAAAATAATCTATTTCAGAAAGCTAAACATATCATTAATGAAGTTGAAGGGGGGAAAAAAGTGAAAATGGAATAAAGACTTGCTGGGAATATGACTAAGAAAACAGAGCATTCACGTCAGCAATGAAGGGAGTTAAGTTTAAATTGACTATTAGGTTTTGCCTGTGGAAGACTTCCAAGACAAATTACATACAAGGAAAATAGTAGACCTTGACTACAAACTGAACTGAAATTTCAGTCTTTGAGAGTGTATTCACACAGACAGTCCAAAAAGAGGCTTTCTCAAAATTACCATGACAAAGGCTCTCCAGCGACATCAAGCTGAATACACCATGTTCTCAGCAGAAGAGGTGATTTTCATTAGTAGGTTATTATGATGCTGAAATATCCACTTGAAATATACCAGGACTATAAATAGCTGACATTTGAAATGGTATTTTCCACAGAAACGAAGTAAGAAGCTGTTATCCAGGGCTTCCACTGACTTTCCAGAACACCCCTTTGGTAGCCCAAGGAAAACTTCACTTACTGTCACATTTCATCCCCTGGTGCAGGAGTCCATAGAGCAGTGACCCACAATGGTCACAGAAGGTGGGGCTCCCATAGGTGTGGATCTTGAACTTGTGCTTGCTTCTGGGATCCTGGAGGGAAAAACAGACACAGATTCTCAAGTCATAAAAGATAAGATTGACACACCTTTATTACTTCAAATACCAAAAGCTTTCCAGCTCTGCAAATCATGCTGCAGAAAAATACATTTCAGTGTGTAGCTTGTTCAGAACCTAACAGTGGTACCTGCACTGGCAGAGGCACGTTGACCTCAGTTCCAAATTCTCCTTTTTATGGTGCTGTAAGAAAAAACTATGTCAGCTCAAGCTTGTTCCCATGTTTTATGCACACTAAAACTTCATTTACTGACTGCTTACATACATAAAGTTTAATGGCAGTGTTCAGTCTGTGGCTGAAGAGTCACAGACTGATTACAGTGTTACTGTCACCATCCTGAAATGTCACACAAAATACAGCAGGAGAACTGGGAAGAAACTGTTCATGGCCTAATCTGGAATACAGTCCAATGACTGTAAAATCAGGATTTTACAGATGGGATTATCTTGAAATGCTGCAAGTTGATAATCTCTATTGTTGTAAATGAAAAGGAATGAATTCTAACTCGGCACATGGTAAATATTTTTCAGAGATTGCTGTTCCCATCTGATTTTTGAGCAGAGAAACTTAAGAGTGAAGACATTTTAAGGCCACCAGCAGCTTGGATATGTTTCCTAATTTAGGACCAGTGAAAGGGAATACACCCAAATCACTTAAATGCCTGACACATCCATAGACATCTGCTGTTTCTCTAGCAGTAAGGGTCCCCTCTGGAAAACCAGGAACATTTACTTCAGAGGAAGAAACCACATCTTCCATAGGTTCCTCCATGTCAGGCTCATTCCAGAACTCCACATACACCAGGCTGGAGATGTACAACGCCAAAACAAACATTGTGATGGCCCTGTCCTGTGCACACCCTCTTTATCTTCAAATCCTTTATGACTCCTTCCTGCTCCAGCTGCATTTCAGTCAGAACTATCCCTGCACAGTCTTGGTCAGAAATTTGGAAAAGTAGTAACCCTTCATTAAAAACCACACTGGGGTTTGAAATCAATCCTTGCTAATACTCTTTTCAGAAAGACCGTGGAAATAATGAAATGCCAGGTCTAAAACGTCCTCAATGAAAACACAACTGCAAAATGACACATTATAATATTTTTCTTCTGTCTACATTTTGTATTATACCCTTAAATTAGATAAGAAGTATTAAATTGTCTTATAAATATACTGATTTTTAAAATTTACCTGCCAATCAAAGCTTTCCAAAAAATCAAAAGGAAAGCCCGGCATGTTACTCAAAATGGAAAACCTGCTGACTCTTTCCTCAAAAAGAAAAGATCCCTCCAGTATAAGCACTTTCTCAAGAAATTTGGGAGTTTTGATTAGTAATTATCACAAAAATATGACTATGAGAAGACAAAATTTTGCCTTAAAATTTTACTATTTTGCCATATTACCCTTTGTGAAGGTTTTTGGTGTTTTGGTAGCATTCTTCATGTGAATTCATTTTGGCATTGATTCTAAGTTTTACAGTGAATCTATAACCACTACTTTTCACTGTATGGAAATAAATTATAGAGCACCCAGGATAACAAGTAAAGACTTTACATTACAAATTCAAATTGAAACTATTTCAATAATTCTGCTTGTTGTACAGCCTGAGATATGAAATGCTAACTGCTACCGACTGTATTTACTTTGTAAACACAGTGAACCTACAAGGAGTGACAGCCACGGCTCCAGAGAACATCTGTTTCATTATTTATTAAAGATACAGCAACGGACCTTGTGGCTCAGGGTCATGGGAATGTGGCTGTGCAGAAGGGTTCTCTGGTGGCTCGGTGACTATGTGCCTTCCAAACAATTTAAACCACAGTTGGGAAGCTAATTCTTCCCTAAATTGTTTTGTTTAGATGACAGAAGGGGACTTGTTGCCTTATAAATATCTACACTTAAGCATGACTCTGGTAAGACATCTGTGGCTGAGAAGGACAAAAGCCACAGCTCCTAAGAATGACACTGAATAAACAGAGTTTTAAAGTTGTGTTTAACATCTGACACAAGTGGTATTTATGAGCATAAAGTAATGGTATAGAGGGAAAGGAACTGTTTTATTATATATATGGAAATTATTACAGTCAATGTCTACTAAATAATTGAACCTGCATATTATACTGAAATTATGTAACACTGCCCAATAATTTCATTCCAAACAATGGAATATGCATGGAATTACATTAAGCAGGAGTGTGTGTGGTTTAAAAATGTTGTGACATTTAAGGACAACCATTCTGCACTCACTGTGCAACACGAGTGAGGGCTTGTGTCTGACTACAAAGCTCTGTGTGACTACAAAATCCCAGGAAAAACATTCTTAGAAAACAACAAAAAACAGCTACATGAATAAATAAATAAATCAAGTTTCTATATTTTCTGTATATAGTATTTTCTATACTGAACCCTAGCTTTCTATCCTTGTGTGAAAATTCCTACTGTGGGGTGTTTCAGATGAACAATTTAATATGAATTAGATTTTGTAAGGAGAAGCACATATGTTCTATTATTAGCTATTATTCTAACGGCACACACTAAATAATTTATAATAAGAAGAGGACAATGGAAAATAATACCAAAACTATTCCTGAACTGGAAACTTTGTAGGAAATCTCTCTTTCAAGAGCCTTTTAATAGAATGTCCTAAAAAAAAATTTAAAACTGTAGCAGGTTGGGTTTGTAACCGGGCAGAAACACCAATTTAGTGTAGTGGTTTGGTCCAAGATACTCATTACTATTTATCTTCTGTGAAATAAGAATTAGGAGAAACACAGAGCAGGCACCAAACTTGAAAGAATATAAAGAAGTTTATTAACAGACCTAAAAGAAGAAAAAAAAAATTATACCACCTTCAGAACTCTTCTCCTGCCCCCACCTTCCTCCCTTCTCCCACTGACAATGTAAAAAGACAACCCTTAAGATGTTCAGTCTGTTTGCCACTTCCATAATAACCTTGTTTAGTCCATTTAGGAAGAGGAGTCTCTTCTTGCTCATGCTACGAAAACATTATCACAACGAGACAGCCGCCCACTTCCAAATATCGTTCAGTCCATTTAGGAAGAGGAGTCTCTCTACTCGCATGTGAGTCCCTTCCCCCGACTTGCAGCTTTTCCCACAACTGCTTTCGAGGGTCGACTCTTGAAGCTTTTTGGGGTACAATTTTAAGGTTGAGCCATTCAGAAACAAAAATTCTCTTCACCCATCTCTGGGAGCATTTCATCTCTAAGAACAGAGGCCCTTCTTCCCTGGGAGCAAAGGGTCTTCCTCATCTTCATCTTTAGGACTATCTCTGGGAGCACCTCTAGGAATTGAGGTTTTCTCCTTTCCCATTTGAAGCAAAAGTCCTCATCGCTTCCATCTCTCCCTGTCCAAACTTCTCATGAAATTACAGCTGCGTCAGCATCTGCCTATCTCAGCACAGGTGCTTTTGCTAACAGGCATGAGTTGAACACTCCACCCCCCATATCTTCATGAAATTACAACGGGATACTCTGATATATCACAGCTTCACAACAGAATTTCAGCTTTAAGCATCTCCTCTTTCTCCTCCCTCAGGTTTTCAGCTCTTCACAGCACTAAAAGGGTTAATCTCACCTCGGCCTCGCAGCTGGAATGTGGCTTATCGCAGTGGAGAGGGGGGAGAGCCGAGCCGCTCCGGCTGCCCGCAGCAGCGCTGGGGGGGGGTGGTTCCGCGGGTGGAACAGGCCCATCGGCTCCAGGATGGCCGTGGCCCACTGGCCCCCACACGGGGCCCGCAGCCACCTGTCCCAGCACCGGAAACGAGAGAGAGCCTCTGCCTCAGGGTTTCTATTCTTAAGTGTGGATCACAGAGGCGGTCACAACTTTAAGTGGCTTAAAGAATTGTCCATATTCAAACTGGCCAGCTGATAGGTTCTATCAGGTCCCAGAGGAAGCTGTAAGCACCCCTTAGCAAGGACATCCCTTCCGGGACTATGCTTGCTAACCTATGACAAAAACATAAGAGACTACACTCTTCATCAGTATTTTATCCTATTTTCTGCTTCAATCCTACGCTTTGTGTTTTGGGTTTTTTTGGGGTAAATCAAAGTGTGGAAGGTATTGTTTTTTAGGAAACAAGTCTGAGAACATCCAGAGAAAGTCAAGAGACCACTATCCACCCATTACAGGTGACAAAATTTTTTCATCTTATTCCTGTATTCACAAGGATTTCTGATCCACTTAGAACTACCCTTGAATCTATGGCTTGCACTTTAATTATAAGCAATCATATTAATAATAATTACTACACTGCCAGCTCTAATTACTTATATTAACAGTAATTATTTTATCAGTTGTTAATACAGGTTCATACTTCCCAGTGTTAAACATGCATTAATGAACTCATATGCATCATAGAGGAAATCACGTTGTCTTTAGCTTTTTTTTTGGCTTAAGGCAAACTATGGAGCTAAAGGAAAGCTCCTGTAAATTTTCTTCACATATCCCCTTTTCATCAATGTAAACTTTCAATAATTCCCAAAGCAGAGCTGGCAGCCCCATTTTGTAGTAAACACAGGGAGCCAAGCCAGGATCTGACAGATGAACTGCCAAATAATGGCTGCTATTTGCAAGAAAATTGAACTTTGCATTAAACTTGGCATAGATTAATTGTGAAACTAAAGGGAAAAACTACTTCTGTTTCCAAAATCCGTCAAAGTTATGAGAGGGGAAGTGGCAATGGGAAAGCAGTGGGGAAGCACTTGTTCAGCAGTGATGAATGATGTGCTCTATTAAAATTCGTGTTATTTTCATGCTAAAAAGTGAATTCTCTGCTATGTTAGGACAGTCCTCCATTTTTGTAAGTACAACTTAATGCAATACAGTGTAATTAAATGGGATAAAACTTCTGGGCAATTGATACCACAGACATTATAGAAATTTTGATTTGAAAAACCTTTGAATTGGCATAAATTTAGCTCTGCATTTGCATACTTTCTAATAGACTGGGGTCTATAAAGATGAACAGCAACCAGGCCACTACACCCCACACAGCTCTGCAAAAATTAGAATATTATCCATCACTCTCAAAGCTGAGATGTGATCACAGAGAGGAGCAGCCACAGAGTCACAGCCACCAGGAGAGGGTTGTACACACTGGCTCCAGGTGGCACTACTGAAAAAAACCTGAAAATGGAGCAGAAACATTTAAAATAAATAATGAGCTTGCAGAAGTCTCTTGCCCAGACAGCTCTGGATGTGTTTAAAGGGGGTCAGGCAGGAATCCTGCCGCACTCCAGCAGAGGGAAGCAGAAGAACACAGAGGCATCTCCCCAAAGCACACATGTTTTTCCACCTATCTACTGCCACTGAGCTATGTCCTGCCCCCCTGCCACCATCCCTGCCTTCTTCCTTTGTTTAGCACAAATGAACCCATTTCCTATATTGAACAGCGATGGAAAGCACCCCCCTGTGAGGAATCATTCCGTAACTTCTGTGGCTCTTAGGCGGGGGTGTGCAATAATTGAAAGCGCATGGTTAACCAGCAGCACATGTCAAACTGTGCCTTAACACATCACAAAACAGCTTATGAGCATTATATCTCAGAATTCTTTCTAAAAGCTCCCTTTTGATCGGGATTTTATTCCCCCTGATAGCAACACTGAACCTGCTATAATTTTGCAGGCATTAAATCACCACACTGCCTTTAATTTTAAAATACCCAAACCCCACTTCATGTGATGGTGCACCAGTGGAGGTTTTACATGCCAAGCACATCAGATTATTACTTGTGAGGTCTTTTCATGGGATGCAACTTGACACTGTCAACAACTGTGTCACCAGAACCAAGGATCCACCATGCCCCGGGCTGATCCCCCAGTGAGGACAGCAGGAGAGGGGAGATTCTGCCCATCTGCCCCGCTCAGGTGCGACCCCACCTGCAGAGCTGCCCCAGCCCTGGGGCCCAGCACAGAAAGGACTTGGAGCTGCTGGAGAGAGTCCAGAGGAGGTCACAGACATGCTCTGAAGGCTGGAGCCCCTCTGGATCCAGGCTGGGAGAGCTGGGGGTGTTCACCTGGAGAGGAGAAGGCTCCAGGGAGACCTCAGAGCCCCTTCCAGTTCCTAAAGGGGCTCCAGGACAGCTGGAGAGGGACTTGGGACAAGGGATGGAGGGACAGGACACAGGGAATGGCTTCCCACTGCCAGAGGGCAGGGTTAGATGGGATATTGGGAAGGAATTCCTGGCTGGGAGGGTGGGAAGGCCCTGGCACAGGGTGCCCAGAGAAGCTGTGGCTGCCCCTGGATCCCTGGCAGTGTCCAAGGCCAGGTTGGACGGGGCTTGGAGCAGCCTGGGACAGTGGAAGGTGTCCCTGCCCATGGCAGGGGGTGGAAGGGGATGAGCTTTAAGGTCTTTCCCAACCCAAACCGTTCTGTGATTCTGTGACCTGTCAGTGCCAGAGCCTGTGCTGGTGATTAGGGTGTGAGGAAAAAGGACCATTTTCAGTCAATTAATGCCAACACATGAATGTCAAAAAGGTGTTAGGCAGGAGATAAGATTAACTTCTTAAATTTTTTAAGTGCCTAAGGTTGGTGAAAGAATTTTTTTTCCATACCTGAACTGCTATTTTTGTGATCATTAAGAAGCAGAAAATGCAAAAGTGCAAGTGTAAAAACACTTTTGGAGGAATGGAGAATTATATTTTCCATTACAAAAAAACCTTAAAGGAGTTCTGCAGATGAGCTGTGAGGTCCTCAGGTTGTATCAGGGCCTACTACAACAAAGAACAGTTTTGTGTAAAGAAATGCAAAGGTACTCAACTTTCCATTTTTTATTTCCATAACAGAACCACAAGATGATTCTTCATCCCCAGTCAAACTTACATTTATATGGAGTTACTATTTTAAAAGGTGTACAGGAAATAAAAGCTTAAAATTTTCAAACTACTTCCCTTAGATGAAAGAAAAAAGTGATTCCTGAACATCAGCGGCACAAACTGTGGTGCTGTTTGTGTTTCTGCTGAAAACAGGGATGACAATATATTCCATATATGCAAACCAACTTACAAATTGTTACAAGAGATAGGAGGTCACTGTTCCTCCTTACCAATGGAAAAGCCCAGAAGGACTGGCAGGTGTTCTCCTCATTTAATACACAGCCTTTAGCCATTCCCTACTGTGACAGAACCACTGAATCCCACATCTTTCTTTGTCCCCCCTCCAAATGTCTTTAGAAGTATGGATCTGCTGCAACAGATCAATGAAACCACTGCAATCTGTACTGCATATATTTCCCTTAAAACAGCTTTAACTTCCCCAAGTGAATACCAAGTTAATAAAACATATTTGAGAATGTATTTGAGTGTGGTTTTCTCTGTACAGAGCCAAATCCCACATTCAGCCCACGCTGTCCTCAGGCAAATTTCACTCTAAGTTCTGAAGGTCTTCAGACTCCAGCTTTTCTAAACCCCTTCCAAGCAGTGACTACAATATCCAGGATCCCACTCAGATACCACCTCTGTTTGAGACACTTTCTTCTGTTTGCTATTTATTTTTGCACTGGGAAAACAAAAATATTGATTAGTGATTTGCTCTGCATCTTAATTTAAGAAAACAGCTTCAGCTTTGAAGCTGCAAGAGCCAAGGAGCCAGATGCTTCTACTGGAAAAAATAACTTCCAGGGCTTAAAATATGGCTTCTGTCATCAGAGCTGAGGAGCAAGGAAGAGTAAAAAGCCCTTGTTTAACTGGTCACCAGCTTTGTTCTTCCCTGGCTGAGTAAGACTGTGAGCAAAGAGAATCTGAGACTCTTGGGAATGATTAAGATCATATCATTTTTTAATATAAAATGTACAAATGCTTAAAGCTCGTTTGATATTTCCCCTCTCAGAGCTGCAGTGTAGGAAAATTTTATTGCTTTCAGAAAAGTGCAATAAAAGATCAGACTTCTATTGCCTCAAAATCAAAAATATCCCAGAAGGGCTGAGGCTGGCTGGGATCTCTGAGAGTCCCGAGCCCAAATTGGGCTCAAAGTGGGGCCAATCAGCTGGGTTTGGTTCATGGGGTTGCTCCTCCCCAGCTGCAAGACACTTCAGAGCTCCAAATCTACTTGCCAAGCACCCAAAAAAAAAAAAAAATCTTCTCCAGGTTGACCTACCAAGAGCTCCTTGCTGCAGTGGAGGAGGACAGGAATGGCATGAGTGTGCTTTCCTACTTGGTGAGAAATTACACCCAGACTCTTTCCAGGAATCTACCTCCAGGCAGAATGTGAAGTTTGGAGTGACTCAAATAACTTGGAGAAAGAATTCATTCATTCAATCCACTGACATCTGCGGGATGGGAAACCTGAACACACTGGTAGGTGTTCAGGGCATAAATAGAGTTGTATTCAACTCTACAGTAACAGTGGTGGGATAAGGAAATAAAGACTAAGCAAAAATAGCAAAAATACAGGTGATATAACCTGTGCAGACCCTGCTGTGCCTCCAACCAGACCTGCACCAGCACCGAGAGCAGCTGCAGTACAGCAAGTTCAAAATCCAGTCCCTTCCTCACTGGGTGCAAGGGTTGGGATGACATTCAGGAATGAAGACTGATTCTCAAGTGCTGTAGAAGAGAAGTCTTTTATGATTGTAAATGACACCCCATGCAAAAATGACAACAAAAATCTCTTTTCCTGTTGTGTAACTAAGACCACTTTTATTCTTTGCTACTCTAAAGAGAATTAAGAAAGTACACAAACAGAAAAAAACTGGCTTTAAAGAAATTTGAAATTTTTTCAATCAACTGTTTCTTCTCTGTAATTGTACAGAAGAGCACAATGTGAACACAGTTCAAAATGATTCAAAGGCAAATTTTTCAGTCCCCTCCTGGAATTCACAGTAAATTATTACTTTTAATTAAAAGAAACAGGTGGTCATTGAATCAACTGATTTTGATTGCTGCCTTTTGTTCATGTTCTCCTTGTATAGAATAGAACTGATTGAGTTGGCAAAGGGAGAAAGAAGATCTGCATGACTCTACTCCCAGGGATTTGTAATTTCCTAATTACTAGAAAGACACATAAATCCGGAAGGGACTCGGTGTTTACTGGCTATTTTTTCTTCATTCTTTTTAAATGAAGAAACTGCTGTATAATTACAGAAAGTGCAGAAACAAAAGATCCTGTTAGAAAATGATTCATGACTAGGAGAAATGGAGAGAGATTTTGTTTCAGATACAACTTGCCATCATGTTACTGTGTATAAATAATTTCAATAAAGATGAAATCCAGGGACCTGGATTCAAAAGGAGCACTAGAAAGCCAGAGACAGCTGTATATGTCTTGCTTTAACCCCCTAAATTATTAGCTTTATAATTTTGTAATTTGTTAGTTAATTTGTCAAACTGATACACTTTTCAACACAGAGCCCCTTTTACACCTTGAATACATATTAGAAAATACAGTTTAAACTGATCAGAAGCAAGGAGTAATTTTATTAAGTTCCTGCTTTATAGAAGAGTATTGTTATTTTTCCACAGGTACAATATGGTGAATTGCTCAATATTCCAAGTTACAGTGGAGTTTCTATGCTTTCCAACGGATCTGCAATGGGGTTGGGTGCAGTGCATCATTAACATGATGAAGGACTTAATTGTGTGACATCAGGTTGCATGAGAATTATTTTACATTAATATACTTGTGTACAATAATTTCTCATCACTTCTTAAATATTTCAATATGTTTGAGTACAAGATCTTCCCATCAGTTCTTAAATATTTCATTACTGGCCAACTTGCTCATGATAGAGACAACACAACTTATTTTTTTTTTCCTCATTATCCTCAGCTGGAGCTCATATCATTCATCTCTCATTCCATTAAACACGAAAGGAGATAAAGGCTGGAAACCATCCTCACCCGCAATGTCCCATTTCCCTGCAAAAGCAGTGACCCCGAGGGCAGAGGCATCAGGTCAAACAATTCAACA
Organism: Corvus cornix cornix; assembly: GCF_000738735.6. Classification (NCBI taxonomy): domain Eukaryota; kingdom Metazoa; phylum Chordata; class Aves; order Passeriformes; family Corvidae; genus Corvus; species Corvus cornix. The sequence goes on from NC_046347.1 coordinate 9,505,847, forward strand.
TGTGCTGGAGCTGAAACGCTGTTCCTACAGGGAATTGTACGAACATTGATCCAAGAATCCAGGGGGAAATGGGACTGGCTCCAGTCTGGCTTTAGGAAGCAATCACAGCCCTAAATGAAGTTCACTGTTGGCAAATGAAAGCTTCAGAAAGAGTCTTTGTGACCCCAAGCTTCCTGACCGCAGTCAATGGCAAAACCAAAACAAAATGAAGCTTTTATTTGTAAAGCCAAACCTGTCCTCAGCTACTCCCATCTAAGGTGGTTTGAATGAAGGTTTTTACAACTATTAAGTGATAGACTCGAGCCCAGAATCCCAAGCTGATTTGCCAAAAAAATCCCAGAGCAAAGTGGGAGCGGCACTGTGAGTGCTGAGCTGCTGCCTTTGCCTCTGAGCTGATTCAATACGCAAGGCCCTGAATAATAACTGGTTTACATTCCCCACTCCTCCTCTGTTTTCCCCTCTAAAATGGTGAAGAACCCACCAGTTTATAAAGGCACACCTCACTTGTTCTCACTAAACCCTTACCCACCTATTTACATAGCTCCTTCTCTTCTTCCCACCTCCCACAGCAGCAGCTGCACACTTCAGCAGGTTTCCAAGGAAAGACATTTATGTCTGGATGCATTGCTACCAAACAGGAACATGCAGTATCCATATATACACCAACATATGGTCCAAAAGCTGAAGCTAACCCCACTAACTACTGTACAGATTTGTTTGTGGAAACTGAGTGCTGCAAGAGGGTGTTCCCTGTGCAGTGAGAAGGAAATCCAAAGAGAAGTTGGTCTGTCCCAGGGAATTACACAGAATCAGGGAACATCTCGTGATACATTCCCCAGAGCTCTGCATCTCTCCTTTATTTCAAGTTAAGAACTGGCACATGCATCGCTATTTTTTTGGACACTGGAATCCTGCATTTATGTCTCAGCAGGTATCACATCCCTGTCAATGACATACAAACTAATAAATACATTTTGAAATTTTCCTGCCCTTTACAAAATGACCCACCTCTTTATTCTGGTACAACAGCAAAACAGTGCTGAACTGAGCAAAAAAACTCAGAAACAGTGATCTTGGAAAAGTCTGAGAAATTTTTGATTCAGAATCAGTCAGAATTTCACAACTCAACAGCTCCCTCACACAAGAACCTGTGGGGTGTCCTGCTGCTTTCCATTTGACAAACTTTATTAGAGACAGACATGAATCTGAAACACCCAAGCAAATTGCGTTCAAAGTTACTCACTGAATAATTCATTTTTTTGCCTGATATTTTATACATTGGTTAAGCACCAAAATAAAGGCAGGAGGGAGGGTAAAATATGCACAATTTAAACCCACCGTCTCCATTCTGTTCTGCATCTCAGCTCCGTGTTTTCAGAGGTATGAATGTTACCACCTATAAACCAGGCAGACATTTCACCACACAGGCAGAATTTTGTCTTCCAGAGACAAAAGTTCCACGAGTGATCTCTACCTACAAATCCCATCAATGATTGGAGGATTTGATTCAAATATGTTTATCTCCAAATCTACACCTCAGTGTGAAAAACACTGCTCTCAATAAATCATAGCCATGATCGCACCATGGGAAATGCTCAGGCACAGAGTCCTTGGATGGTCTTTTACATTGTATAACCACTCAAACACTATTTATTTCGGCACGGAACAGATGTTTTTCCATATGTCTAAATAACCCTTCTTCAGCAAAGTAACTCAAGCACATTAAATTCTGCAGACCAAGGAATATAGACATCAGACTCGTCAGTATTTATAGAACATTTGGGATCTTTTCTATAGGGAACTCAGTATTTCTCTTTGTAAAAAGTCACTAATCCTACTCCTCTGTATAAAATACAAAGAGGCAGCTAAGGGTGAATGTGCAAGATGTTCTGACATGCTTTGGTCCTCAGATCCTGACCTTACAATGGCAGAGATCCCAACCAAGCTGTCTGGCCCATTACATTTTTCCATGCCAATGTAGCAGTTGCTATTTATTAGCCAATTAAAAATGAAGAAAACAATATTGAAACCGGAAAAAAAAGTTAACGGTGCACAATAAAACCCCTGAAAGAAGGACAGGCTTTTAGAACAGGCTCCTGATTTGCTAACATTTGCCAACTCTGTGTTTTAAACCCAAAATTCGATGCCACTCTCAGGGAGAAAAGTGTTTCACTGAGACCACAGTTGAGGGCACACTCAGATTAAAAATAAGAACTGACACGAATCTGTCCCTTGAGTCGAATTTGACCCTTTTGAGGTTTTCTAATCAAAAATCTGAACACAATAAGGACTGTTTAATCACATCAGAGGAGTGCTGGGAGCCCTAGAAGAAGGATTTCCTCACAGCTGCCATCGCCGCTTTGCTCCGAAGGCTGAATGAGTCTGAACTGCTTCACAGCATCAGGAAAAGTCCTCACAGCATTTAGCAATGAGTTATAATAAAACCTATAAATATTTAATGTCTTGCAATTAACTCTGACCTCTTCAAAGGAAAAAAAAAAAAGGAAATACAGAAAGCCTTCACCAAACCATTTAGCAACATGGCAGCTTCCTCCCCCAGCTATTTCGAGTGTGCCCATCCCAAAACCAATCCATGCACACAAACTTCAGTAATAAGCATTTTTCCTTCTCCTTCTTTAATGAGAGTGTTTTTCTCAAGGGTGTTGATGGTAAAGGAGCTTCCCAGATTCCACTGAAGGCTTGGAAGGGTTTGGAAGAAAGCCTATACAGAAGCGTTTTGCTGGCACAGTGTGCTCCCAACAAAGGGAAGGCGAGTTTGGATTCCTACTTTTAATTTCTCAGAAATCACTTGGTGGGTGAGAACATCCCTCAGTGGAGCCTCTGATGATGAAGATCTCATTGCTGCGGCAAACACTGCAGTGCTCACCTACACTAGGGCACCATGAACCTCTACAAACACTTCATTGTCCTTGTTATTGGGAACATAAAACAAAAATTCATGACCAAACTTCCCAAGAATCCTCGTCTGTGACACCCAGTGTAACAGTTCTGGATTTTACAGGTCAAGTAAGACTCTCCAGTACAAATTTCTCTTTCCTTCTCCTCCTCCTTGGCCTGAGAGCTCCCAGCCAGTGTAAATTTATGGTGTCCTAAATGCTGCTGTGCATGTTATCCATCATTGCTGAAGTTCATCCTCTTGAGTGCTACCAGTTCTGTTTTATCCAGAAAACATAAGAAAATACAAGAAAATACAAGAAGTTTTTTTCTTGTCTGTTGCAAGAGCAATAGACAAGAAAAAAAAAAGTGAAAAATACATAAAAAGCTTTAATTTAATAAATAAAGAGCTTTTTTCATTCTCTTTACAAAGGGGAAGGGTTGTGCCATTTTGGCTCTACCCTCATTTCACGAAATTCAGTCACCAAACACGTACTGGGAGTCCCTGCAATGACAACTGTAATTACAACTGTAATTAATTTGCCAACACAAGGTTGGACACTTCTCTGCTCATTGCATCATTTATCACTTAGATTCAGCCTTTAGCTGGGAGCTCCGCCGGCTGATATTGCCATGGAGGAAATAAAAAATTGGAAAGATCTTACGTTCTATTCATAAAAGGTATTGCAGAGCAATCAGAGTTTATCAGGATTACAGCAGGCATCCGGGAAAATTGCTTGCATGTATGGCAGCAGATTCAGGGCATTACTCCTCATCTGCAAATAATGTAATTTTTTAAAAGAAGAAGAAAAGAAACTGCTCTTCCTCCATAATACCAATCTACAGATTAACAGAGGCTCCTTCTAGCACTGCCAGCTAAGCCTTTGTAAGGCTGCATCAAAAACAATTATTAAAATTAATCCCAGGTACAAATGGAATTGCATAATATTAATTCTGCTGAAAGAAAAATTTGGTATGATAAACATGTGGAAAACTGACATGAGGAGCAAAGAAAACATCTTTGAAACCCAGTTTAGCTCACTCTGGTCAAGTGAGGGGCCTGCAGGACCACACGAATATCACTGGTGTCAGTCAGGTGTCCATCCTTCCTTCTGTAGTGGCCACCTTGGCAACAATTTGGACATCCACAGCCTATCAAAAAGCAGCTGGAGGTATTTTTTTAGTTGGAGATTAAACTAAATATAAAAACCTGGGAGAAAAATGCTTCCATGATTGAGTACTCTCTGTGCACAAGATAGAAAAACCTAAATGCAAAGCAAATATTACTGAATTAGCAGCCAGAAATTACATCTTCAGGAGTCCTTAAGAAAATTTACTTCATCATAGAAAATGTGTCCTCACCATTACATGAAGCAAACCCAAGGAAACAATAATGTGTGCCCTCCAGATGAACTTTCACACTTCAGAGAAAAAAAATGGTTTCAGATAATATTTTTACAATGTGCATAATCTAAGTTATTAGATGGCAACATAATGCAATTAGCACGAAAAAGCTCAATACTAACATAAATCCTTCTGTTACAGCTTATATTGAGAATTTAATATTCAGGAAAAAGTCCATTCATTGTTCCTCACTGGGCCTTTGGTTTTTTACAAAAATAAATTAATTTCTTTTGATTTTAAGCTGGACTAAATGCTTCATCTGTTCAAATAAACCAAAGATGTGCTGCACCAAACAGATATTTTATTTTACTGTGTTTTATTCCTGGTGCTGCACAGGGATCACAGGCTTTGCATAACAGAGCTACAATCATGGTACGAAATGTGCTGTAGTCCGTCTGATCCAGGACTGACATTAAGTGTCTCTGATAAGAGAGGCACAGGGGAAATCCATAAATTTCAGCAAGTGGAGAGGACAGAACACACAAAGATGTAGGACTAAGCCTCATGTGACTGCTACATTTCCAGTCAGATTTAGGGCATCTCCATCAAATTCATGGAGGGGTTGTGCAAACAGAAAACAATACCTGGTAAAAAAAAAAAAAAAAAAAAAAAAAAAAAAAAAAAAAATATATATATATATATATATATATATATATATTTTTTTTTTTTTTTTTTTAAATTCAGATAAAATCAACATCTCAACCTCTTTCCCACATTTTGGATATTCCTGTTCAGTCAAGATCATACCTGAGTGCCAATGCTGCTTAGAGTTTTGTTAGAGCTCTCTGCATTGCCCTTTTATGAGATTTATGGCCAGCTCTAATGCCTTGAAACAGTGGCAGGGACAATGACAAAGCACTTCTCTGCTCAAGCAGACTCAGCCTCTGTGGGTGCTTTTGGAATTTGGCATATTTTTGAAGCCAAAAGTGGTCTCTGACTCTGCACCTACCACCCTTGGATTAATTCCAGGCAAATAATGTGGGATGTGAGCTATGGAAGGGCAAACCTCAGCTCAGTCATGAGGCACAAATCAGCCACCACAAAAACAGTGATTCTGCCCCACAGATGATGATTATCCTGGCTGCACTGCAGTGCTGGAGCTGCTGAGAACGAGCTGTCCAACCACTTTCTGCAAATGAGTCAGAGAGGAAGGAAAGGCCACGCTCTGGAGATCTTCTGACTCCCAGAAGTTACCTGAGAATTTGTAACACCCCTTCATCACAAGGAAATGAATTTATCTGGTACCAGAAACACCACCACAACCCCCACTGAGTATTTCAGCTTTGCTGCCGTCACTCAGAGCAGCAGCAATCCCCATGTCAGTGTGCATTTGGAGTGAGGCAAGAGCCTGACCCACCTTGATGTGGACTTATTCTGACATGCAATCAAAGTAAAATCAAACTCAGTTCCAGGCTAGACAGATGTTTTCTGCACCTATGCCATTTATTATTGCTGTGCCTTAAGGCTCTCCCCCCAGTCAATACCCTGCATTGCCACAGGCTTTGACTTAACATTAAACAACCTGGCCTGGGTTACTGTGAGCAAGGTGACAAAAGTCCAGACCACAAGAAATCCCACAGCTGTTCCTGACTGACTGCATCTGGCACAGAAATCTATAAAAATGCACTATTTAAGAAAAAAATAAATTGTAGTCCAGAAATAAGATCAGTTCAAGCTGAAACAAGAATGTAGTTTCATAATAAATATCAGTTAGAAAAGTCAAATTAAATTTGCAGTAAAATAAAGCACATGGCTACAACATTAAAAAAAGTAATGATAGTGTTAAGTGTTTAGAAAATCATATTGCCTTCCCTAAACTAAACACATTTTTACAAGTGGTTAAAACAAATGTGTCTCTGTGAACCACTGTTACTTTTAGTCCCGAATTCACCCATTTGCTTTAAATTCATCCATTGCCTTCTCCCCTTGCCCACAGTTTCTGCCATTACTTTTGTGCCTGGCTCGTCAATCACAGGATTAGAGACTGGCACCTCTCTCCTTACATTCATCACTTCCCCATTTGCCTTCAGCACTTAGCATCATTAATTTATCAAGTCTCATTCCATTCAACTCCCATGGCTACTTTAAGTGTGACAGAGCATGGTCTTGTGCTATTGTTTTTATTTTTTACGTATTTCCTCTCACGCAAAACAAATGAGGCTACTCTGCAGCAGGAATACAACATTAAGAGAAAAGCTCTTATCAGAGCTTAATAAAAGTTTAAGTACACAAAATATAAACACAGCTCTATGCTGTATTATTATTGTTATTTTTATCATTGTTGTTGTTGTTATTAATGGGGAAGCACCTAAAAGCACCGTGGAATTTTCCCTATACAGGATAATTCTCATCCCTGTATTATATGAATTATTTGCTCTACTAAAGCATTTAGACATGTTTTATTACCACAGCAATAACATTTTTTTCAAGGAGTTCTTTAGAAAAGGAGTAAATTTTGAGTCTGTCAACCAGCAAAATAAATGGTCTTACAGAAAACAGCACAAGTCAGTTCAGCACAATCCAGTTAACTTATTAGTCAATGCCAGACATGATGGAAATCTTCCCCACAGAGTGATCTGGGCAGCCTCAAAGGTCACAGCAAACCTGTTTTTTGACATGCCACAGCAGATTCCCAGAGCAGAAGCCATACCAGCATAGCCAGGGGGTTTATTTTGAAGATTTTGCAGTTAACCGCTGTTCTAGAACCTCAAAAATGAATTAAAAAAAAAGCAAAATAGAGGTCTCCCACCTTCTTTTTTTAATCAATAACAAAACAGTTTCATTTGGAAGGCACTGAACTATTTTCCAGAGATTTCACATTATGCAACTGCCAGTCCTCTACCAGCAAACCAGTCCACACCTATGACTAAGAGAAAGAATTAAAACAGGTTTGATCAAATATGACATTTATCTGTGCAACAACCACCACGGAGCCACTTATTTCACAGACAAATACAGATGCCATGTGTCAGATTTTCTCTTCCTTATTATTTTTTGTATGACACTGCAATATAGATAGGAAAGAAAAAACACCTGAAGTCTCACCCTGCAAAAAGAACAATTCCCAAGTGCTCCATAAATAAAACTCTCATGATGGAGAGATATTAATCTGAGGTCCCACAGCTGTGCACTACTTTTTTCCTATTATATATGACATGGTTACATTGCTGCACTTCATCTCCAGCAGTGCTTCGGCTGGGCCCCACTATCTGCTTGTGATCCATGGGTAGTGAGAGAGGTTAATAAAATACAGATTTAAAACTGTACAAGTGACTTTATCCAAGCACTTGGCTGATCATTTTTCCTCTAAGTACCAGCTACTCTGTCAAGACATTCACCACTTGTGTCTGGCTTCTGCTCCAGATGCAGCTCAATCTTCTGACTGACTTTATTTTTTTAGTCAGTCTTTAGCAGGTCTCAGCCCTGACACTCACTATCAGCACAGATATGCTCAAGTGTCTCCTAAAATATGCAACATTAATTTTTTAACAGGACCCTATATGCCATATTTGAGAGGGCTTAGTTTAGAAGACAGGGTATCTACTGAGCCAGCTGTATATGCAAAGCTTTGATTTTACTGAGAATAAGAAACCCACTTCTTGCAAAAGCATTGGTTCCCAACAAATACACAGAATATCATTAACTTAACACAATTAAACAGTTTCTTTTCTGACTGCCCCAAGACTGTACTAAGCAAGTATTTTAAACCCAATAGAAAAATGTTCTCATGTCTAATCAAAGACACAGTGAATCAGGTAAATACTTCTTTAAATCAAAGTTTTCTCTGTTAAATAAAAAAATGTTGAATATATGAACTGAAATAAAGCCCAAAATACGAATGCTGAATGTTTCTGAACTAAGATTATATGTTTAAAATCCTCCTCTCCAGAGAATAATATATACAGTTATAACCATCTTTGTATAAACTGCACGTTAGCAAATGAACGACGACAAAAGTAGATGAAAACCACTACAGGAAAGTATTAATTCGTCTGGCATTAACGAAAAAGAAACAAAAATCCTTAACCTAAAGCTTCCTATATAAAACATAGATTTGTGTTCACATATTACCAGTTTACTTATCATGAAATGGCGAGTTCAGAGTAAGCAGTCAATCCAGTGAAATGATAATTTATTTTGGTAGTGTAGGGTTAAATGGCAATATTGATTTGAAACACAACCCCTCAGTTCAAAGAGGGACAAATCTGTACAGAGTCACTGAATGCAGAAGGATTGCTTGGGGGGAAAATATGGCAAAAGAACAAGGAACAGAAGTAAGAGACAGTAAAATTGAAGCAGAATTTTGGAGATTCTTAAGATACACCTTAAGTTGTATTGGAAGAGCAGGTTCTCTTTGCACTATCCGATACGGACTGGATTACTTATGTAAATATATACATACCTCCTTTCTGACCCAGACCATTCTATGGTTCTATGATGTATCTGCGGGTGCTGGATCAGACTGGAGCAATGACTAGCCCAAGCACACAGAACAAATTTAAAAAATCACCACCACACCCCTGAGCTCTGAAAATGAAGTTTTAACCAGCGGAAAAAGAAACTTTTTCAGTGAATTGATGAGTGCCACATGACTCTGAAATCAATATGCTGACAAAGAGATACTCCCATTTTGGGGGCCTTATGATTCCTGAAGCAGACATCTGCTTCCAGATCCCTCGGGTTTTGAATTATTTTTAAACTCTGAACAAAGAACACTTAGTACCACATACTTCCAGTTTCACAGCTGGGTTATTTTAAGGAGACAAAAACCTTATTGGAATACATATACTTTTTTTTTTTTTTTGGCAATATTTTAGCTTGAAGTTATTAATCTGTCCCTTGAGAATTCAGGACCTCCTAGAACACTCAGTTTAAATACTCAGTATCTTTCAAAGATACAACCTTCTCACATGGCCTTGAAATAAATGCCTGAAATATCTCACTGTAATAAACCAAATGAAGCCCTTGTTAAGGAAGGGATTGGGTTTCTTCTTGATTAGAGAATCACAGAATTTTCTGAGGTGGAAGGGACCCCCAGGGATCATCGAGTCCAACTCTAAAGGGAACGGCCCATACAGGGATCAAACATAACCTTGTTGTTTCTTGCACCAGGCTCCAACCAACTGAGACAATATCAGAGACCAGAAACCTTATTCTCCCAATCTCCAACTGGAAAATGTTATCCCCAGAAACATTTCCTGAGGCTGGGAAGCAAAGAGCTTTTATTTTCACAGTGCTCTGCGAAGGCAAAGAGAGCTCTGCTGAACAAAGACTGCAGAATCAGTTTGAGGTCAGGAGAGCGGGAATTCTCTCCAGGTCTCTGTGTGATCCAGGCAGGACCCATTTCCTCTGTGCCTAATTACCAATTTGTAAAACACCTGGGTGTAAAGGTCCTTATAATGCAGGGATGTGCTGACTGGGGAGTTTGGGGTGTCAGGCTGAGCCCCTCCTCTCTGGGGCTGCAGACCCTCAGGTGTTGCTCAGCACAAACCCAGACACAACCCCTGACTCGTGGGGAAACATCAGGAGGACAAAGCAGGCAGATGAAATAATTGGTGTGACATGGTTTAAGAGGTAAAGCCTGAGCTGTAGGATGCGCTGAGGCTCTTGACACAACACAGGCAGTTTCCTTCCAAAATCAGCCCAAAAACTGGAAATAAGCAGCAGCAGCAAGAAGCACCCAGCAAAAGCCTCAACAAAACCTGGGCTAATATTGAAAGACTGCTTTTGCATTTGTTAATGATTCATTACTGACTTGATGATGGTTTCGATGTTCTTAATGAATTCAAACACAATTTACTCACAGTAACATGGAGCTTTAGTAAATTTACATCTTACATATTTACAATGGAATTAAACTTTCCTCTTTATTGCAGGATGACGAATTTTGTAGCTAAGTCTCCAACTTCAAATTGCTTAACAGATGCTCAGTCAGCCTTCACTGAATCACCCAAATAGCCAGCAAAGATTATTGCTTGTCTTCTCTGCTGTTCTGTACCACAAACAAAAATATTTTTTCTTTTTTTCCCCCCAGAATAATTCAATTTCTTCCAAAAGATCATTAAAATGAGTTTTAAAGAAAATCGTGGAAGATTATTGTACAGTCTCAGCATCTCAGGATATGATCACAGAAGATATTCTGGAAGCAGCAAGTTTATGCAAGGTCAGGGCAGTGAATAACCCAAAGGAAAACCCAACTCAGTAAAGCAGCACAGGGCACAAAGTGCTTTAGTCTCAACCATGCTATTAAACAAATCTTTGCTGAAAACTGACAGTTCTTTAAGTTTGATGAAGAGCTATTTACAACAAATGAATCTGAAGGATAAAAATTTTACTTTCTTTTAAATTTTAAACTCACTCTCCTGCATGAACTATGAATAATCGAAGTAGCAGAATCTCAGGAAATTCATTCCCGTTGACAAGACCTGAGCACGTTGCTGTGTTCCCCAGTTCTCACTCTTCTAAGGAGAGCTTCAAAGGAGCTCTGAAGAAAATCTAAATGACTTGCCAAACAAAATTATTTTGTCACCTGAGGGAAAGGTGGTCAATTGCTCAAAACTTCTGCCAGCCAGTTAATGAAGATGCTTTGGCAGCATCTGCTGCAGAGACTATTCCCAGCAAGAAATGAAACACCATCTGCATACACAGAGAAGGGAAAACAGAGGGTTTGTATTGAAGAGGAGATCCTGATCAGTCCTTCAGCATGAGGGGAGAGTCAGGGTTCAACAGGGAAACAAACAATTAAAAATTACTGTATTAAAAACTGAATTAAAGAGAGTAAACAAACACTGAAATGAAAAAAAGTATCAATGTCCACTCAAGTGAAATCCCTTTAATCACAGTAGAAGAATCAAAAATCATAGTTCATCTCACACAGAGAATAAAAGAACTATTACATCTGACCACCAAGGTCAGCGAAGGCAGGTCATAACTTAAAAAGTCATCAGCAGTCCCCACACTTTACTGCTTTTATATTTTGCTGTTTATCAAGAGGACATGCCCAGAAATCGCTTACGTAGGAATAAAACTTAGGACACCACCTAAAGCACAGATATACTGGAATAATTCAACACTATTGATTATCATTAGAAAAGTTACTGAGGAAATACTGAAATACTTCAGGATTTTTCACATCCCTCTACTTTAAGCATTAAGTAGGTCCTTTCACCCTCCCCTGCCCAAAGAGCTCTGAAAACAAGCAAATCAGGGAAACACCACAGCAAGACCTAAAAGAGAATAAAAGCTGAGGAGAAATGCCCATTAAAGAAGGGTGCCAGCCACTACCTGGACCCCGGTTGTACTGCTCCTTTCCACCTGATGTACCTCCGCAGGAGTTTTACTCTTTCCTTTGGTTTCAAGTGCAAAGATGAACAATTTTTTTTTTTTAATTTTCATGCAGACTGCCATGTTTTTCCCCAACTTTTTTCAAGCAGACAGCAAGTATTGTCTCAGGAGGTAACAAGTTATCTTGAAGGGACTCTGCAGACTAATAAAATGCTTTGATGAGTATTAAGGAGGTCAATCTGTCCAATTTGTTTTAATTGAACTAGACACAGATGGTATATGGTTTAGTTTAATTAGGCTGTAGATAAAGAACATTTCAACGTAAGGCTTGCCAGTAAAGGATAAATCACTAAATAGAAGCATCTACTTGAAAATATAGAAGGCCAAAACCTTTGCTCCATAACTGAGAAATTGGGGCAATTTCTATCAAAGGATCAAAAGATTGGTCTTATTAGAAAGAATAAGGAAAAACTTCACAAGGTCCTACACAAAGGATGAGTAAATTGAGAAAATTGAAAAATACATTCTGAGAAACATTTATTTACTACAAAAGTAATGCTGGTTCTTTCATTACAGGGACATAATACAATAAGGCACAATAATCTATCACAAACTATAGTTACAATTAAATAGATTATTCTACCCATCCATTAAGGAGATCTAATTATGGAATATCATTAGCAAGGACACAATTCTTTTTTTCCTTTGTTTTTTTTTTTTATTACTATCTATTTGTTTTCTCCCTTTATTGACAGACTTCACTTTTAAGTAATCATCTTTTAAGTCAGAATAACATTAACAGTCTTTTAAAAACTGGCTATACTCAGATGATTTTGCACAACGCTGGGAAGACTGGAGAAATCCAGTTAAAGCTGTTTTTTTCTAGTCTGCTTTTTGAAATTATTATTCTAGGAAGCTTTTTGAACCAACAGTTTCCTGCCCCTGGCCTTATTTACAACTCCACCTCTTTTTAATCACAATGAATAAAACATATACAAAAGCTGCAAAGCTTGTAAAAAAAAGATGGGGTGACTGTGTAACTCAGCATTTTAGGCAAAATATATGGCAATTATGGGCACATTTATTCAAATAAACTGCAGCAAATGCCCAGCTCGTGGTGATGACTGTCTGCAGGTCCCCAGCAGAGATCCCAGTTCTTCACCTGCAGAAGAAATTTCTCCTTGCTGTGGTTATTTGAGTCTCCTAAATCCCAAGGACTGCAGGAAGACACCCTAAACCCATGGCAGCATCTCAAATTCCATTTCCTACTAAATGAACTATACATTTTTAATCTGGTTTTACAGGCAACATTCACTATCATTTCTACAGCAGTTCCTGCCATCGCCACCAAAGCCAGAGGTGTTCCTGCCTGGGAGTTCACAGGAAATGCACTGAACACTTTCGTATAATCAACGTTTTCCTGAGGGCTCCGAGCGGAATAGACGCAGCACAGTTTATCTGGCATCTTTTTAGTTTTTACTGCAGTTGTAAATTGCACACGCTCTTTATTTTCGTGTTAAAGAAACAGTTTAAATACCAAGTTTGTAAATCAAGCACAGTTCATTAAGCACGAAAGACTCCCACTGACTCAGATGCAAATTTTGTACTAATGTTAGAAATGCTTGGAAACCCACTGTTTCCCAGACCTCCTGAATTTCTCCCCACTCTCTAGATTTCCAAAGCAGTACCTTGCATTCAGCCCATTCTGCAAAACTCAGCTGCTGGCCCCTGCAATCCAGAGCAGTTAACATTTTTACTGAGCTTTCCCTTGATAAACAAGTGATTTTGTAAGACTGGAATGCCGAGCCACATAACTTTCAGTACTTCAGGTTTTTTCCACCCAGGTATTTGTGGAACTGCAAAGTTTTTAAAATAAATATACACCATAAATACTTTTAGCTGTATGGTGATGATTATGCACAAGTAGACACTCAACTGCATAACAAAAAGCCAGTGCAAACTGCAAATATCTTGTATTTTAAACAGCATAGAACACCCTCACCAACTCCCACATCAGGTGCTGATGATTTATTAACCTAATTTTCAGAAGCACCAAGTGCCTTCTTGCTGCTCCTGTTGGCTCTGCTGGGGAACACAAACACTAATGAGCATGGAAAATGAACAAATATCTGTGTGCACGTCTGTGTGTGCATGGATGAGGAATTCCATATACCATTTAGAGTAAGGCACATTTTACCAAAAGGCCTTAATTAAAAAAAAAAAAAATCTCATATTACAGATACCTTCGTGTGTGATGTTCTCAGGAGAAGACAAAAAAAACCTACTACTTATGAAGGAGGAACTTGATTTTTAATGTGATCCTTTTGAACCCCAGCTTCAGGAAATCTTCAATTTTTGGAAGTCTGTATTGATTAAGATGCATCGATCTTTTATTGCAGTGAGTAATAGCCCAAATTCTTGGAGTGTATCCCAAGAGTATTGGCAAAACAAGCAGTGATGAACCTGAGGGAAGGGATGCTGTGACAGGAGCACAGTGACAAGAAAATGAAATGCAGTGCAAGGACAGCTGAAGTGAGAAAAAATAAAACGCCACTTTTTTCCTCATTTATTTTAGAACTACTTGAAAATAAACTTTTATTAGAGGAGCCATTTCTGGACTGTTATGTCACTGAAGTGACTTGATTTAGACACAGAACTCCTTGTGAGGAGCCTGGAGGAGTTGGGGTCTGTTCTGGTGCAGGAGCTGTCTCCTCACTTGACCCCAGGGCTTTGCTGCTGCCAAACACAAAGCACTGGGAACCACTTTGATTTGATTTGAGCTTGTAAGATCAGTAAACAGCTGTACCTTCTCACAGAAGAGCAAAGGATTAGTCTGGAATGGGAGAATAGAACATTTTCTACCCCCTCTTCTATAATGTGCTTCCAGCAAATTTAAAAAAAAAATATTTTTATTTCTCTTAATTTTACCTCTGTGTGGGCAGGTTTCTAAATAAAACATGTTAAATATAAACCCATTTGTGTCTGACCAAAGTCTTTCATATTATTTATGGAGAGTCCCCTTTGTGCAGGAATATTGAACAAAGTCTGTTGATTGCAGAGTTCTTTTTATTTTCCTGAATGGTCCAATCATGCTCTTGGCACACAAAGAGACAAGTAGCAGATGTTAAACAAAACTCTGAGGGATTTCATACATTTCTCCTAAAAGTTACAGGACTGCTTTCATTTCTAGTGGCTTTGGGGGTTTTTTTACTATCCTTCTATCTTTTTTGGTTCTGCCTCTCTCAAAGTCAAAATACCAAAGTATTTTCACTCCTATTTGGTATTAAACCAGAGGATTGACTTCACTAAATCTCAAAATTGACAACTAAATTTTAGTAGAACAAGATCAGCATGACAAAAAAAAACCTAAATATTTGAGAACAACTACAAAAATCAAAGTCTCTGACTATTAAAGTTCTTATTTTTCTTTCTTAAGGGAAGTAAAAAGCTTTTTAATATAGTTTAAAAAAGGGGAATGCCATTAACATGCATTGAGGAATGGGACTTCAGGCTTCAGATTTAACAATACAACATCTCTACTCATAACTAGGTCAAGCTGTAGGTACTAAAACAGACCTTGGGAATAAAAGTAAATTTTGACCAAGGAAAGATTTCACAAAGCTATTTATAAGGGATACCCAGGTCTTCTTCCTGTTGCCTGCTAGGATTGTAGGACTCAAATTATCCTTAATTAAATGCAAATTATTTTTGCAGGAAGGAAACAATAATTTGAGATAACCCCAGATTTCACATGATTCTAGGGGAAGAAAATTATTCTAGAAAAAAACCTGTGACAAAGAAACTAAGAACCTTCTCCATAGACATTCCACGTATTTGTGTATGGCCTACATAACATAGGTTTTCTATATATTCTTATGCCCATCTGTTCCCAACTCCCTCAAACCTCATCGCTGCAGTCAGGTTGCTTTTTATCCTATTTTTGACAGGGTATATCATAATTTTTATACATCTCTACTTGTACAAACCCACTAAAAGGAACCATTCTCTGGTGCTCACTGGAGTCTTGGTCCAATCAATCATAATTTGCTCTCCATTCCAAGAAATCAGACTCTGCAACTGCATCTGCCTGTGATTTTCCAGGCCACTTTTCCCTCTGGAATGACCATAGTCCATCTGGAAGATGGAGGAAAAAGCTTTTTATTCCTTTTCACTTATTTTTACCCAATTTCGGGCAACACAAACAAGAAGAATATTGACCCCATGGACAGCCAGTCTGTGATTTACAGGTCACATCACTGGAATTAAACACAAAATGCAAAGTTTAATGATAATAAAGCAATTAGGTGGATAGGAGAAAAGGCCATTTGCAGGCCAAAGATGGATCATTTCTCATCTTATTATAACTTTTATAAAAAAGAACAAAGACCATCAGATTCAGAAAACACCTTTTTAAGAGGGGTTACACAGAAATCACTTTAACAAATTATACTGCTTCTATTAAGTTTAGATTTGAAACTTTTTTATAAACTCTTTTAGTTAATGCCCCTGAAGTTAATAATTTGCTACTATTCTACCAGTCCTTCAGTTCCAATAGGGTCTAACCTAAATAACTGTAATAACCAGCTTTCAAGAAACTCCAAGTTTTGGGGTTTTTCTCTTTTTTTCTTCCCTTTTATAAAAAAAGAATTTAAAGTAGCCAAAGCTATGCAGACACTCCTTACAACTATTTTTGTAGAGGCTTTTATCTCTTTTCTGGTCCGTTCTCTGCTGGTCTGATGCTCCTGTTGCCATAGAAACAGACCTGAAGGTGCTTTGTTACAGATTACAATGGTTTTCCCAACACTGAGACAATCCTTTCATGCCTCAGTTCAGCAGGTACCCTTCCCATGGGGACAGAAAGGAAAAGGAATAAATCAATCTCTGACTCTTCCTCTATTAAGTTCTCATTACCAGAATTTATGATATGCTTCTGCCTTTAGTTTATGAGCTCAGCCAATGATCACTGGTACTTTAAGGACTGAGGTTCATTAATTACACAGGTCATGCTACAGTTAATTTATTTGAAAGGGAACAGCAAAAATCAAATTATGAAGGGAATCATGACTGGCATCGTGTTAACTTCAACAGAAACATCAGGATTTGGTTTTTCAGCACAGGCAATACACCATTGCTTTAAAATCTGTTTGCATCCAGTTTCATTGGGCTGCTAGAAAAATCAGATCAATTGTAAAATGAGAGAATATTTCATGCCAAGGATAACACTTAAAACATGTTCCCTGAGATCACTGATTACTTCAAGACAAATCCTATCCTTTCCAAAGGCTGAAGAAAAATCTGTGAGCTATTTGGATCTCTTTGGAATATTACCCCAATAATGGACAGTGAAAATTAGAAAATACAAGACCACACCCAAGAATGAAAGCAAATTGTTCTTGTCCATGCAGAGCTCCCCGGATGCTTTCCCAGCACCAGCTGGATAAATGGAGCTCCATGGAAGAGGATGGAGCTGCTCCCTTCCCAGCCAGGGTGTCCCCACCTCACTTCCCTGCTTTTCCTCTCTCTTTCATCACTCTGTTCCAGGGTCAGAGCACCTCGATAGAAGAGCCTTGCTGCCTCCTACAAGTACAGGTTGTTCTTTCATCCCCACCCTCAGAGGAGTTTCACAGAGCTGTGATTTACACCAAGGACCTGAGGCCACACCACTTCAACTCAGCAGAGATCAGCAAACTTCTCCCAGCGCCCCAAGGACAGAGCCCCAGCAATTCCCAGAGATGGGGACACTCTCTGGTGACACATTAAAATCACTTGTAGCATATGGGATCTACAGTGCTTTTCAAAATTAGCCTACTTGTTTTATTCCAAATTAAGATCTAATCTAATTTTGGCACAAGAACTGCCACCTCAACAAACAGAAAGCGCTAAAAATTACCAGCATTCTGCAAGGCTCTCTCAGTGGTCTGTCTGTCTTCTAGCTACTGAGTTCAGTGTGCCATAATCATTATTTCTTATTTTAAAACCCACATAATTGTGGGGGTGGAACCTGATAGAAATGTCTATGCTGCATTTTACACACGATATCTCATGTAAAAAAACAGATTATTAGTAATTCTTAGGCATTCTTCCCCTCTAACCCCAAATATCAGCACATTTACACAGTTTAAAGATTGACACAACAGACTTTTGCCAAGAGGAAGCCACAAGCTGACTAGGAAATAATGAACCTCAACCCAAATTGCACAAAATTCAATATACTCTTAACAATTGGAAAATAAGTGCTGCTGGAATTAGGCCAACTTAAATTTGGGGAGTTAGAAAGGGTTTGATGGTGAAAATCAGCACCCAGGAGTTGCTGCAGCTCCTGTAGTCACTGCCACCAAAACTGCACCCTATCCACAAGATTTCTTTTTACAACTGGGAATAACTTAGCTGAGAGTTCTCCTTTTATAGTACCACAGCCTAATTGTTCTGCAGTGCTAACTTGTGAAAATCAGGGATATTTTTAGGTTCATCATTTATATACATTTCCTAAGTGTCTCAGCAGAACTCTGCTCAATGATTAACTCTTACCAGCATCACCTGTAGTATGTAACATATTGCCCAGGAAATGGCTAGAAAGAAAAACACAAAGCCTAACTTTTATGTTACAGCTATTCAGCATTTGCACTGTCCTGGATTGGTAAAATAAAAAATACATTCTTTATAAATATAAAGCTATGAACTTTCAAATCTCAGAGGCTGTAACAAAAATCTAAACTGCACTCCCAGTGTCTCAGACACAAACTCCATGAACTGAAAGCCTGAAGGACTGCAGTGGAAGATGTGAGCCAATGCTCCTTTGGAGTCACACACTGTGCAGGCAGCCACCCACCATGGATTTCCTACCCCTGGGGTGTTTGAGAAGAGGAGTCACACAGCTCCTTTCAACCCTGCAGGGAAAATTTTTCCATGCAGATGGACACAGAGCCAGTTTGGAGATTGGGTTACAGGGAAAAGGTGGGAATTACCAGTAGTTATAAAAGTACATGAACCTGTTCCTTTGTAATTTAATCCTGGTTTTACTGAGGATCATTCACTGTAGCTAAAAGCCATTTTGGTTGCAATAAAAGGAGCTCGTGCTTTAATTTAGGAGTAGAAGGTACAAATGTTTTCTCGGGGGATGACTAATTCAAACACATTCCAGCACAAGAACTGCTTTCAAGTAACCTGGGAAGCTGCCTGCAGCTACTTAAAAGAAGGCATTTAGGAGAGCAGTGCCCAAACTTCTCTATACAGGCAGGGATGGGCAATTCCATGAACGCTTGTGAGCATGAACCTCCTTCCCAGTGCTGGAGGAAGATGAGCTCAATATACACTCGGTATGCACAGAGCCCTTTCAGGCAGGCTTCCTTCTGTAATTTCTCTAGCTTCCATTAAAAGGAACCTTGGCCCAGGATTGTTGTGTTCAAATTGGAATTTCATTGTCAATATAATCACCCTTTGTAATGAGCCACTGTCACACAGCACCATTGAAAACACAATTAAAACACTAGAAAAACAAGCAACTTTTCCCTACAATTAAATTTTGGGGTCTTTGAGGTCAAAACCATAAGCATGGAACCTTTATTTCTCCACAAGATACTTTGGATACTCTGCAGAGGTTCAAAAGTCAGGGTAACAACAAGAAATAAAATGCTTGTTTTTGTAAGAAAAATTATCTTGCTGTCCTGTAAATTTTTTTAAGTACTTACGATAAATAACATGAATAATAAAAATGTTCAGCTCCTTCAGTATCACTTACTGCATTGACTGTGATTTTGTTATCTAGGACTTGCTTTTGGGGAAAAGGGAGCGATAATATAGCAAGGAATATCACATTTTGACAAAAGTATGTTTGTATTGTAATTGTTTTCTATTAAGAATATTACCTACTGCCTCCATCTAATAATGTGAATTGCAAACAAAGTCCATGTGATTAATAATTATCATAATTAAAAACCACAGACATACAAGCACATGAAGTTGTTTCCTCAATCTGTAAATAGAGGGGCTTTATAATTTTCTCTGCTTGGGGTATGCAATGAAAAATTGCATCAGAGCTGTTTAAGAATCACTCCCAAAAATTCCTACAGGCTTCTTTTTAAAGGAACATTTTTGTTAATCTGGCAAGCAGTGAACTGCTTCTTGCCAGTTCTCCCTGCATTTGTGTATCTTTTGTGATGAAGCAAGAAGGTTTTCATCTTAATGAAAAAGAAAATATTTCTGGGACAAGACTGCCTATTATTCAAAATTCAGATTAGCAATAAAAAAACCCCCCAAACCTTAGCAGCGTCTGGTTGGGCTTGATGATCTTAAAGATCCTTTCCAATCTAACTGATTCTATGATTCTATACTATTTTATCAATAATATATTATCAACATATTATAACATTATAATAATATTTTATCTACAATATTTTATCAAATTATGTTTGTTGTTGCTCCAGTCTCAAGATGTCCAACACTTGTAACAGTTGTTTTTCATTGTAAAAAAACCTAAAGAGTTAAAAGCAAATCAGACAAGCCCTGCTGCTGCATTTCATTATTCCTGCAAAGAAAAAGACTGCAAAGCTTTCTGATTAAAATCCCTTTTTAACTAGTTCTACAGTAAATCTTAATACTGTGCTTCCAGTTACTGCCTTTTCTTCTCATGAGTTTGGTTTGGTTTTTTTAATTCCCTAGGCCAGTCAAGCAACTCTCTTCATCCATTCCGAAACCAGCCTCCTACATGTAAATATGATCTAGAAACATGATTAAATGCCAGTGGGGGAAATAAAATGGAAAAAAAAAAAAGAAAAAAAGAAAAAAATTTCAGCATTTTCTGGAACTGAGCAGCAAATAAATCTGGTCAAGACACCTAAACCCGCTGGGCCAGACAAATTATATTAATTTATTCTGTCTTAGTACAGAGGTGATTCTTCAAATCATTTCTCTCAGAGCCCCAGCCATCAAATGAGCAGTGTGATAGTGCAGTAAATGTGGACATCAGCACTGCCCTGAGCCTCAGGGCAAACCCAACCCACTGCTGCCACTCTGTACATCAGCATTTATGAATTAGAGTTTCCCACTGGTCCCCCAGCACATGAATTTTTAAGGGTCAATCTTTCTCCTCCCAGCTCTAAAATCTCAGAAACCATAAAACAAAAATCACGGTGGAGCTTCACAGGGCTCCTGTCCCATCTCCCCACAGAGGACTACAGCACTGTGGAGAGAAAGGAACTCCAATAAAAAAAAATCTTAATTTACCCCTCACACATCCAACAATCTGCACTGTTATGGAGTTATTTCTCCCTTGCTACAAGCTGCCCTTAAGAGACCTCAGCACAGCTTAAGAGACAAAAAAAAAGATTTTCAAAGATCTTGCTTTAAAGACTTTAGTTCTTTTCCAAATTCCAAATGAAAAGCTGCAGAATTCAACACAAAACATCTCCCTGAAAAACAGAATAATAATTGCTAACATATCTCTGCCTTTGTATTGGAGTGCGTGGCTGGCCAGCAGTGAGTTTATGACCCACTTCAGTTTCTTCTGCACCAGCGTCTTCATCATCCATTCACATAGATTTTTTATTTTTATATTTTTTATTATTTTTTTCTTCCCCTCGTGAGTGATTTTTTTAAAGAAATTGTATCTTAACACATAGAAAAAATCTGAAACGTACTCTAGAGTTGCATTATCCCAACATCCAACCCGCTGCTGAATGTACCCAACTCCTGCAGCATCCCACAGAACCTCACAGTTGTTCAAATGCACACTGAGCTTTCAAACGTGCTTAAGATAATAAAGGTCCCAAATAATTTCAGTATCGAGAGGATAATTAACTTGGAAATTGAAATATGTCACCTTTGACATCCCCAGGTTCAGTTATTCTGCAATGATGCTTTGCTGTTCTGTTTCACGTAAGCTCACATCTGGATCTTCCAATCCATTCTTTCCTAGGTTCTTAAAGGCTAAAAACTCACCAAGTACAGTCAGATTTCACATCCTTTCATTGTTCAGTCACTTGTTCTCATTTAAATTATTTTCACTTTTTAATTTATATTTATTTTGCTCATAATTTGCTCACATTTTGGATTTTCTATTATTATTATCTGAAAGGGAAATAGTGCTGATCCTGAGGCCACAATCTCTGAGTTCTTGTGCACTCAAAGTCTTATAAACTCATACTGAAAAAAATAATACCATCAAACACTATTTTAAATTAATGCTTGGGTTTTTTTAAATTATATCTTTCATGTAATTAGGAACATTTTAATATATAACAAAGACACCTTCTGGTCACTGAATTCCATTAACAAAGAAAACAAATACTTAACTCAATTTTCAAGAAACTTGACCCATTATCCCTTAATACTGAACACATCTTAACAAAGCTCACTACAGCAGCACTCAAAGTTTGAGGCTGCTCTTACATTTTTACACCAATTTACCCAAGTTTTAAGTATTTCACCAATGACTTAAAATAATTTTAAGAACACCAATCATCTTCCAAAACCAAGCACCTGAACTGGAGATGATGCTTCCTGTGACTCTGGAGGGCACCAGCAGCAGGAGCTGTTAATTTCTACTCAACAGCATCACCATAAAGAGCTGGCCATGAAGAGAAGATGAATAATTTCTGTTCAAACTCCAGAGAGCCATTAGACAGAGCAGGAAAACAACTTCCTGAGCTGCTTTTTGCTAAGACACCAGAGCTCACACCCTGCCAAGTACTAAGGAAACGTAAAGTTTTTTGATTGTGTGACTTCTTGTTTCACCAAAACAGGATATTGCTCTCCAGACACCATCATTGCAATGCCATTCAAGGATGACCACTTTATTCCCAAGTATTATTTCCCTTTTGGCACAAGCTCAGACCTTTCAACCTCACATTTCAGCTACTCTGAGTAAACAAGAGGCTCATTTTAAGCTTTCCTCTTTTACACTCACCTTTATTAAGGCGTTATTTTGCAAGGACTGCCTCATTTATATTAAAAGTACAGGGCACCATAATTTAACATTATTCTGATGCACAATAATCATTATTATGTAATTATTATAATTATTGCTCTGGAAAATTAATTTTATTAATGACAGTATTACTCTTACAATTAATGGAAAGGTTACACTGGAGCATTTGAGTACACAAATTAATCGTGCACCTGCACAAAGTAATTTAGAAAAGGATGTTTAAATATTTAAAAATCTGCTAAATGTTATGATAAGCTTTGTAGCACACTACATTTCAGAACAAAGCTTGTAGCAATTGGGATAGGAATAAGTTGCTAAATTGTAAAAGGGTTGAAATTATAGTCCAACATTTCAGTAAATTAAAGTATAATATTCTACAATCCTCTCTGTGTAATAGTACCCACTAATGTAGCACGATTTTAATAAGACATATTTATTTCCTGATTGCTTTTAATCTTCAAAGTGTTTTTGAGCTATTGATGCTGTGTAAATATTGAAAATGATCATTTGGTAACCCAAATACAGAAATGAGGCATTAGGCTGATTTATTTAATCACCAAGGCCAAAAACCCAAATCATGAAATGCAGGCAGCAATATTAAAGACCATTAACAACCTGTCACAGATTCTGTCACCATGAAAGATGCTCGATAAAATTAAATGGCCTCGCACAGGAATGTGTATTCTCATTTATGAACTTCAGGCGAGCAACCCCAAAGAATCATCTTATTAAAAAGAACTAATAATCAAAAACACCTTTAAGGCCAAACCATTCATTATAGACACTCAGAGCTGTTCATGAGTGCCACCACTAAAATCGTCAATCAAGAGTTATCTCCCGTGAATATCCCACATCACAACGGAGCCCTAAGCTAAAACTCGATTTGGGTTATTCTCCTTGTAGTTCTAGGACTGACCAAAACAAATCAGCAAGGTATTGCTGGTAGGTATGAACTATATTTAGAGAATGAGGAATTAAGCAGATAATTTTTAATTGTTCAGACTTTTGTTTAAATTGTGGCCCCTTTGGGCTCAATGGGGGTTTTGCCAACAACAAACTCCACACAGATCAGGGATGAGAACATCACTCAGACAGGGCTGACCTGGGTTTCAGCCTCTCTGTAGCTCAAGGCACTTCAACTACACAACTCCCAAATTCCAAAAGCCTGCTTTAACTGTTAAACTACATGTACAGAGCCAACTGCCCCATTGTAAAGCTTAAAGAAATCAGGAACTTTCAGAAAAGCAAAGGTATGAAGAATAATCTTGGTTTCTTGCTCTTGCCTAATGATTGTTTTAATAGTAAAGCCTGTATCAGCTAAACAAGAGACACTGAACAGGGTAATTACACTCCTAACTTTAGCATTCTTCTTCTGTACCTAAATATAGATTTCCTGAAATGTTTAAAAATTAAAGTTTTAAAAATTCTTCTCAGTTCTTCAACATTTCCCCGTATTTAAATTTTAAAATGAGAGAACCTTCTAATATCTGAAATTTTCCAAGACCCCTTGTAGCTTCTGACCATGTATTGTTCACTGACCTCCTGGCTGGCATATTGAAACAATTCATGAGAAGCTCATTAAAACCTAGCAAGAAAATTCTTCTGGTGCATTTTATCAGAGGAGATAATAGCCTACAATCTAGAGCATGAATATGTTATAAGAAACAAAACAGAGCCATTCAGACAAAGAACACTTTGAATGTATTGTTCCCATAAGCAGATGTTAAATTACTTCACTGTAAAGTGGGATTTATAAAACCCAAAGAAATGTTATTTTTATGTGAACAAATGAGATCAGTTTATTATTTCAGCAGGGTGACACAAAGATCCTGCACATGTGTCTCACCACACAGGCAGATGTGCTGAGAGGAAAAACTGGTTGTTGACCAAAAATTCTACGTGTCTACAGAAGTACTGACAGAGCAGGATGGAATGGGAGTATCCAGACTGCTAGACTAGCTCAAACATGAAAATAAAATAAAAACCCAGTAAGCCAGCTGGCTCAAGATTAAACTGTCATTTAACTGGAGCTACAGATCCTTGTGTGCAGTGAGACAAGGACCAGAGACAGCTCAAAAGATACACTTTGAGATAAGATAGATAAAAAGAAAGCTTAGAAAAAGCTTCAGCCTTTCTGGGAATTGTTAACATCAAATACATCCAACATAAAGCGAAGAAAATAAAATGCTGATTCATGGTTGGGTAAACGCCTCAGGGTTGTCCTGTTCCAAGGATATTGTTCTTGGTCACACACTCAATCTTACTTTTCTGACCAAAAATAGATCTCTCCGTCCATAAACATTTTCTTCACAACTGTTAAAACCCACTTGGACTCAATTATCTGTCATGAAGAACCCATTGATCCTGTTTGTAACCTATTCTCACGGTTGTAACAACATAAAACTGTGTAAAGCCATCTTAAATGTTGATGTACTCACATCAGTGTCGGGTCCCTTGTCAGCCCCAGGACAAGAGAAGGTAACGAACTCATGGCATCTCTTGTGAACCACAAAACAGCAAACTGGCAAAAAAAGGGGAAACAACAGTTAGAATGGTTGTTGGTGGTGTTTTGGTTTTGTTTATTTGTTTTTCTGGTTTTTTTTTTTTCAAATTTTGTAACAAATACCAAATAAAACTTAAGTATTTCACCTGTAAGTCAATGAAAGAAAGCCGAGCCTCGTGTTAAATAAAGACACAAGACATCAAGCAAACACTGTGATTCAAGAGGAGATAAGCATTCACATTTAAAAACCAAGAGACTCTACACAATGATAAATCTTTAATGCTGAAGACATCCCACAGTGTTCAAATATAGTGTGGGATGAGCAGTTCTATGAAGCCACATTTCCTGAATCTAAATCCTCTGTCACAGGAACTGTCAATGTGCATCCAGCAAGAGCAGGAGGCAGGAGTGAGGAATGTTAAGCTGGAATGAAAGCCATCCTTGGGTGTGGGATTTGCTCCCCTGCATGCCTTGGGGAAGGCCTCTATGAAGATCCAAAGTCTTTCTCAGTTAATCACTTCTGTGAGGGACCAGAGTTCTCTCTGAGTGAAGCCTGTTGTAGAGAACAAAGTGTTCTCATAGCACAGAATGGCAGGAGATAATGGGAAAAGAAAATTAGCTCCTGATTGCAATATGAATGCCATTTAAAATTTATGAATGATCTGAAAGAACTTTTTCTTTCTGAGATAAAAAAGCTTCTGCAATGGGATCGAGGCCATAGGTTGTCACACAGCATAGGACACACAGGTCCCTCCAAACCACACAAAAAGAACAATTTGCTTGAGGGTGCTTGTTTTAGGAGTCAGTATTTCAGCTTTTCACCCTCACTACAGGTTCTTTCATAATATCAAACTTAGTTCTGATATTTTGAAATTGGTCCACATTTCAATGAAACAGACAATCAAGATTTGAGATTGAAAAAATCTTATAATAAACACCGTGCCATCAAGTAGTGAGTCAGGAGACTATAATGAAATAATTTAAAGGTAATTCACAGTTTGTTTATAGGTAATGCATTCTCTGTATGCTTGAAATTTTGCATTTCCAACACATAAAAATGCACTGTTTCCCAAGTCTAAAGAATAAAATAGATTTGAATTGCTTAACAACTGTGAACATTCAATTTCCTTAACTTCAGGGGAAACCGTATTAAATTATCTAAATTGTTCTCGAGAGCTCATTGCATGAGGCAACTTTAACACTTCTTTCCCATTTAAAACACATATTAATTTATTTAATAAATAAATAGTGAGGAAAGCTGTGACCAGGTGCACCTGCAGGTCACTCCAGACACAGCCATGATCCCATTAATGCCAGGCTGGCCTCATTCCCATCCCTAAATCTGCCCTTAAAGAAGTCTAATCACCCTTCTCTCTCTCCCCAGCTAATTTTTATTAGTGTCCCATGCAGAAATTGTTCTGTTTCCAACGTGGCATATGTTTATTCTTTGGGCAAACGGAATAAAGTGGGTTTTACTCCACTGAGTCCAGATTAGCTCTGCCAACTCCACTTGAGCAAGAGCTGTGGCTCAGTGTCTGCTGCCCACTTGGTTGTCTAGTTTGCTAATCAACCTAAATCCCAGTGAGTCCGGCAATTATCATTTTGATGGTTTGTTTTCTACCAACTGAAAGATCAGTAAGTGGCAATTACCATTAATATTACTTGCAGCTGAGTCATATTTTACTTTCAGATTATATTTTTGGTTCCAAATCTTCCAGTCTCAAGGACAATAGACTGATTTGTGTTTTCAGGAATAAATCACATGCAAAAAAATAAAAAATAAAACATCTTAGTATATCCTTCAGAAAATAAAGACGTTACCTAATTACTTTTGTAAAACTTGCAAAATATAATGTGATAATCTATGCAAAAGATCTGAGAAATATTATGGGAGTATCTGGAAAATTTGTAGAATGGAGCTGCTTCACCAATGCCTGCCATTCCAATGAGGACCTTGGAGTGGCTGCTCTGACTCTGCCTTTATTCAGCAGTATGTGTAAGGCAAACTGCATATTTGGGCATCTGTTTTGGGCAGGATTTATGAAACACCACAGTCACGTCCTATCTCTGAGCTGACAGCCTCTCACAGTGTGTGAAGGAACTCAACCAGAGACAATGTCGACCTTGTTTTTAATATGATTTAAGCATCGAGATAAAGACGTGGGAAGAGGAGTGCCACTGTTTGCTCCAGTCTGTGAACTTTAGCTGTGAACTTGCCTGGAAACTATGCTCATCACACTGCAATGGAAACCACAATTCAGCTGCCAGAGTAAGCAAACCAGAGAGGATTTGTCCCTTTGGACTGGGGCTACACCTCAAAACTACGTGCTAAGGCTTCGATTATCAGTGTGGATAACTGACCTCTTAAAACTTGAACTTGTGTCCAGCCTAACAATAGACTGACTGATGTGGGCAACTCCGCATGGGCAGCCTTGATTCTTTTTCCTTTATTTCCCATTTGTAATGGGTGACTTAATCTCCAAAGACCTGGTTCCTTAAGAGGTGCTCCAAAAGCACCAGACCTGTCTCTTCTTTTGAGAATACTCAAATGAGAACCAAACGTTTCAACACAGAAATAAGCAACACAACCAGCAACTCACATGGAATCATAAATCCAAAGGGAAAAGAACAAGTGTGAACTGAAATCCATCTGGCAGCCATCATTTCCATACATATAATTTAACATCCAAACTTTCATGCTGAAGTCCAGACGTTAGAGTGCATTTTAGCATTCAGTTTTAGTGTTTTCTTTATTTCCCAAAGCAACACAGATCTGGAGAACTCATGTAAAAAATTACTTAGTTCAGCTAAGTGCAAACAAAGTGTCACCTGCTTAAAATAACGTCTTTTTTTTTTTTTGGGAATAGAGATGAAAAATAACCTCTCACTTGTTACTTGTTTTGAAGAGATGTTAAGAGCTTCACATCACTTATTGCAGCTGTTAAGAAGTCACATTATGTTCATCACCTTCATGTAATGAAAGTTGTATTACACTATGCAGAGGCTGCCAGGAAATTTGTTCCTTTACATTTTACCATGAGCTGAAGTGAGCTGGCACACATTATGCAGAGTAGCTCGAGAGCAAAGTGGCATCTTGAGGCTGACAGCTAAAATTAAAAAGAAAATTATTGAGGTATTTTCATGTTTTGACAGCGTGATTTTCATCTGTGGTGTATATATAGAATATGGCTGTGAGCTTCCATCCTCTCCAGCTCTGGACTTGCTGGAGCCAAAGGCTCTCTGCAGCCCAGGGAGGGGAACAGGGAGGGATGGAGAGAACAAAACAGGCCTTGTGTTGCAAAACCAGACTAACCGCTCCCTCTCTGCTGGCATGTGGCATCTCCCAGGCTGTTCCCTGCCCTCTGCCCTCCCAGAGAGCAGAAAATGCCAATTGGGCAGCACAAAACCAAGGAAGAACCTGGTAAGGAGCACTCAGTGCGTTCTCAGAGCAAACAAGCTGAAGATGCTCGACACAGCTTGTCGGATTTATGGTACATAATGGAGGGCAGTTCATTCCACCCAACACTGTTCTGTCCAGGCACAGCACTGAGAAAAATATATTGTTATTAATAATACCTACATATATATATATATATATATATATAGGTGTCACTTAGAGTTACAAGGCTTCACTGTAAATTTCCAGCTTTATTCCAAATTATGTGGAGTGAGAAGATTGTTGTGCTATATCGTCGGGTGAGAGTTATCTGCTAAAAAACACTGCTGCTAATGGCTTTCATATATGACACAGATGGATGAGACCAAAGTGAAGTACTGCAATAATAAATAACAGAAATAGAAGCAGTCTTCTCTATTAGATGATCTATAAAGAAGAAAAGCCATTGCTGAGCCCACACATCACTCAGCCATATGTCTCAAAAGCTCCACAACCACAAGCATTCCAAAGAACAAGGGGTAAAAAATATCAAGACAAAAGTCACATGCTTTCCAATTGAGAATTATTCAAAAAGGTCAACAGATTTTTTTTTTTTTTTTAAATCACTTGTAAACTCCCACTTTTGGAAGAAAAAGAGCAGAGTAGATGAGCCTTTCCATTAAATATAAATAGCTCTACTACACCACAGTATTTATTTATTCAGTAAAACAAATTAAGCTGCAAACCTAAAGGGTGGAGAGAATATATTAGCCAGAAAGTCCAACTGAACTGCCAGTTGTCATCTACAGAGAAATCAGGGAGGCTTTGTCATCTTTGACTTGTTTTTGTAATCATAGAATCATACAATTATAAAGGTTGGAAGAGAGCACCAAGACCATCAAGTCCAACCTTGGAACAAATACCACCACACCCACTGAACCATGTTGCAAAATGCCCATGGTCAAGACTATTCCCCCAACTCAAATGATGAATTTATAACATTTTAACCAGTGTAAAAATCACACAGCTTCCCATCTAAACCAACCTCAAGGTTGTGGCTCCACTGACATGGCATTATTGGATGCCCCACAACAACAGGCACATAATTTCCAGGTGTCAAGCATTGATTCTTCCAAAGGAAGCAGCATTGGAGGTCTCGTGGGCAGCAACAGGGAAATAACTGTGTGCACACTCAGTATTTGTTGCTGGGCTCCTGCTTCGGCATTTTTAAATAAGAATTGATTCTGAACCAGACTAAGGAGTTACCACAGAAGTACAATAAGCACAAAATCCTCTCCAGCTTACTGTCAGAGGGCTCTGGAGGACTTTAGGGTCTCTGCAGGAGTTTGGAGCTGGGAGTCATTGTTATGTTGCTGTTTCAAACACTTTGCATTCTCACTGAGGCCACAGGATTTCCCCCAGGGGCCCATATCAGTGGCTGGCATGTGTTTTCTGCACAACACCAAACAATGAATGAATGAATGTGGCACGTGTTAGATCATCCTTGATTAAATATAGCAATTACAATAAACAGAAATAGAGTAGCACTTCAAAACAGAGAAATCAATTAAATCCCAGCTACATTTGTTGTTTAAATAAGTACTGTTTAAATAAGTTTAAATAAGGAATAGATAAACAAGAGGAGTAGCAATTAAGATACAGGATGTAGCAATATTTGTCTTTCTCCTCTTCTGAACATATTATAACTTGTGAAAATATAATGAAAATCCCTTTTACATTAAATATAAACAAGGCTATAGATGATAAAGCTAACAAAAGTCACAAGCAGCCCTACCTTTGACTGCTACTAACATACTGAATCCACTGAGAATTTTTCAAAATTAAATTACCCTAACTTTTCCAACATACATAATTTATAACACACCAGCTTGCTTTTGTGCCAGCGTTTCACCCCATCTAGAAGGAAGTGCTGTCTCAGGAGAGTAGCCAGGCTAACACTTAAAACTGCTACATGCAATCTTTCCACTTGGCATTTCCCACTCCTTTCTGACTAAACCAGCCTGGAGCCCAGCGAGACAGAGTCTGTTCCAGGCTAAGAGAGTTAATAAGAAAAACAACTGTCTCTGCCCATCACCTTCACCTGTTCCTAAGCTTCTTAGAGCTCTTTTGTAAACCCACGAGGTCACACAGCACCTTCACAGCGCTAATCTGTGTAGTGCTACACATTCCCTGGCTCATGGGTTATCTTCATTTTCGTTGTGGTTTCTGCAAAACTCAAGCTACCTTCTCAAAAACCTACCCTGGAACCAAGGTATAGAAATACATGAAATCGATATTGATAAATTAGGGCTGATTCCACCTTCTAAAGCTCCAAGCATACCTGCTTAACAATTATTGTGCCTAATCTCAAGCTCTCTGACCTTGCTGTAGATTTTCTGTTTGGTCCAGTTCAATTAGACTAAAGAAACTCGGGTGGAGGACAGAAATAAGACCACTGTAAACTCTGCTGTTTAATTTTTTTTTTTAATTTAAGAGAAAGTAACAGTTGACTGCAAC
Source organism: Corvus cornix cornix (assembly GCF_000738735.6). Classification (NCBI taxonomy): domain Eukaryota; kingdom Metazoa; phylum Chordata; class Aves; order Passeriformes; family Corvidae; genus Corvus; species Corvus cornix. The sequence continues at coordinate 9,536,750 of NC_046347.1, forward strand.
AATATCTTATTTGTGTGAAAGGATTACACGGATTGTCTGGACAGTCTTAACTGCCCAGGTCATTAACTCCTTTACACTAAGTAGAAAACAGATGGATGTCTCTGGTAAGCTGGCTTTGCAAGATCTACGACAGTGTGCAAATACAGGCGGTGTGCCTGGCAGGGAATGCACATTCATTTACATTTACCCAAACAACTTTGGCGACCTGGCAGCACCGTGGGATAAAATTATAAATAAATACCTGCGCATTTTAAATTATAAATTTATACCTAACACATTTTTAAAACTGTTTGGATTTAGTAAAATACCTGAATATATTCACATCTGTCTGAATACCATATTCAGGTACATATTATACCGGTTTGTCATTTCTGTCTTCCATTACAGGAAAAAGAAGGTACATGATACAGTTTATTCTACTAAAACTGCAGCACAGTATTTGCAAAACTGAGGAAGAGTTTCAAAATATTGAAGGACTTAATGTAATATGAAATATTCAGCACTGTTTCAATCTACCTGTTAATTAAATACTTTCTGAGACAGAGATCACTGTTTCCATGTAAAGCCCTTGCTAAAATTTCACAAAGCCATTAATCTCCCTCCTTTGAGTTGTCCCATTTTATAAATGAATAAGAACCCAGAAATCATCTATCAAAAATGGTACTGAAAAAGCTATTTTGAGAACTTGTACCAACAAAAAAGGTGACCCACAATCACAGACTCTTTCTATCGCTTCTGCAGCTTGAATTCACTTCAGTTTGAGAACCTGCTGCTGTTAATGTGTTTTCTGCCAGCCACAAAGCCCTTCTGGGTGCTGCTCTCATCTGCTCTGGAGCTGAGCACAGGCACAGCAGTGAGGAACAGCACAGCTCTTCCAATTAAAGAGCTAACACAATAGGAGAGCCCAGAACTGCTTCCTGTGAACGCTGAGCAGTAGTTCTTCAGATTTTGCACCTATTTCAGCAATGACCCCAATCGCAGAAACGGGATGTCTTAAACAGCGCAGCTCCTTCAGTTTGATGCATCAACCAGCACAAAAAACCATGGGCTGGGAAAGGGAGCAGGAGGAAGCAGCACAGGCTGTACATAGTTTAAGGCTGTATAAAATGATGGGATAAGAGATGAAACCAAATCTCCAGAATGCGCCTGTTGGGTTGCATTTTGTTTTGCAATACAGCTGGAATTCCAGACACCGACAGAAAGCAAAGAGCTTTCGTTAAATCATGGTGACAGCCTCTACTACAAGACACAGGCTCACGAAGTCACATCATGCAACATGAAAAAATGAGGTGCTCAGTGAGTAAATGCTCCCCACAACTAAGAGCAAGTGCAATGGCTTTGCTCTTACAAGACCAGCCACTATCCCCTGGCGCCTTCTCCCAATTCTGCCTCCACCCCCTGAGCTCGGGACCAGCTCGGCGGACCACAGCCCCAGGAGCTGCCGTGGGCAGAGCTGCTCCTTGCTGCCAACCGAGCTGAAAACTGCACTGTTCACTCAGGGGAAGTTGAATGCACAGAACACAAACATCTGAAAGACTTGTGTGACTTCTTAATCTTTCATCTCACGTTAAATCACCCGCACAGTCAATTGAACGCAGCCCGCGCCACGCTCCGAAGGAATGACTGAACCCACTCGCAGCTCCAAGCCTGGAAAACTGATGGAATAAGGAAAGCACACTGGTACACCGGTGAGGTTTTACCATGAGTTCTTTAGCACCAGCCTTGTAGCTTGTTTTTCATAGCATTTTACTTCACAATTTAATGATACTGACGTACTGATGGCTGTAAACCAAAACATTTCCTGCGAGTACGATTTGTAAGGACACCAATACAACAAATGAAGCGCCAGATCTGAATGCCAAGAGCTGAACATTAAAGTATTTGGGGATATTTTGAATTTAAGTCCAGGCTTTCAGTTGTGTTTGAGAAAACCCTAAAACATGCTAACAAAACTAATGAATCTCCCTTGTCAGTAAACACAAGCCATACACTAATTCCATTAGTGCCAAATAATGTTTATTTTTCTTCAGCATGGCAAGAAGGGAGGCCAGGAGGACACTGAACAAGCTGTTTGAAATATGAACAGAGCCATACCCTGAGTACTGAACTGCAAGAAATAAACTTTCTGCAGTACCTGTTTGGACACAATCTTGACTGAAGATTTAGGTGAGGAGAGTTGAAAGGCTTCAAGGTGACAGATGATCACCAGATTACTTCATATGTGAAGTGATCCACTGGAAGGTGCAAAGCAGGGGGTGGGATGGTGTCAGAAGAAAGTGTCACACAGCAGCAACTTGTCTTGGTCTATGGTAATGAGCCTCTCACCTCCTCTCCTCTCCAGGTTTTTGGATGACTACAGCCTCACAAACAGCCAGCAGCCTCCTGCCATCCTTGCCCTGAGGCCTCCACATGTTCCATTCCAAGAAAACACACGTTATTTTGGTTTGTTTTGCCAGTAATTATTCTCTGCCTGTCTAAACCCACCAAAAGTGTCTCTTGAATAGAGAAAAGCATTTTAAAACAGAAAGGTTCAAAAGACACGGCTGAAATTTTCAAAGAATATCGAGGAAAATGATCAAGTTCAGCTCCTTTTGCACATAAGGGTTACTAATAAAACCAACTAATAATTCCTTTAGACACTTTTCTCAAAGAATTCAGGCTGGTTTCTTTAATCCTACCCACCAATTCTGTTTCAGCAGTAGCATTGTATCAAGAAATTGAAGAGGTTTTGTTAATTAAAGATTTTTCCAGTTCCTGTTTCTCTTCATTATTTCCATGTTACCCAACAGATGCCCAATATTTGTTGCAAGTCTTATCCAATTACATACATCTTATTAAAGGGTCATCTGCTAGAAACTTCAATATCGCTTTCCTGCTCTCATCAGTCACTGCAAACATTTCATCTCAAAGAAACTGCAACTTCTCAGGAAGAAAAACAACATACGCAAAAAAAATTAAATTCTATATTAGACTGATTACAGTTAGAAATTTGTTGCCAATGTAAGACAACACATGAGACAACACACACATTGGGAAGCCAATTAAAGAATTGAAGAATGAAGAAAATTCACCCCCAGATTTCTTTTCCACAGTATGTTTGGTGGGTATTTTATTTATTCATAACAAGCAGATTAATTTTGTAGGTTTGGAAGTTATCAAAATTACATGGTTGACTAAAAGACGTAAGTTACAGTAATTCATTCCAGTAGCAAAAGTGGTATTTATAAGAAATACCTGTGGGCTCAGAGGTTGGCAGTACATAAATAACAAAATACGAAACCATGGAAACATGTCATTTAATTATGAACAAATTATTTATATTTGCTGTAAACCATTTAATGAAAAAAAAAATTCAAAACAAAGAAGGAGTTGAGATGGGAGGTTTGCAGCAAGAAAACCCTATGGCAACAGTCACTGGAATTTTTCACCAGGTAGAACCACAGAACCATAGACAGGTTTGGGTTGGAAGGGACTTTAAAATCGTCTCGTCCCACCCTGTGCCACGGGCAGGGACACCTTCCACTATCCCACAGTGCTCCAAGCCCCATCCAGCCTGGCTTGTGATCCAGGGGCAGCCACAGCTGCTCTGGGCACCCTGTGCCAGGGCCTCCACACCTCACAGGAAAGGATTTTCCTCCTAATCTCTAATTTAAACCTTTGATCAGTTTGAAGCCATTCCCTCTTGTCCAGTTACTACAGGCTCTTGTGAACACTCTCTCTATATTCTCTGTAACTTTTAAAGGTACATTTTGAGCAGGAATTGGGACAATTTGAACAGCCTGTACCCATCAGTGTATGAACCCGGCATTAGGCTTGCATGCAAAGCCCTCCTGCGTTCCCACACCCTGGCTCCCAGTGCTTGGCCAGCTCAGCTGTTTGCACTCCTGGGGAAGCACATCCTCAGCACTCAGAGATGACAGAGCGATGATTTCTTAAGTCATGGTTAAGTGACTGACCACTTTAATTTGACAAATGGCACATTGCTGTCAGAACCAGTGGCCCTGCCTGCTTGTTCCTGTGTCTAAACACTTACATGGTCCATTTTTTTTGGCAATGTTAGGTTTTAGCTGGAGCAGTGCCCCAAGTTAGCTCAATACACAGCACATGGAAGCTCACACAGCACAAAAACAGCACTGCAGGACCACCAGAGTAGCCTAGATTTATACTAGGGAAAGTATCCACCTGATAAAAACCTGTATCAATGTTGAAACTCAGTCCTTCCGGCATGATTAGGTCAGAGAACTGAGATGATTTCTTCACTTTGTCCACGTGGCTGACAAAGATTTCAAAGCATTTTTAAGCAGAGACAGCACTCCTAGAACCCGATAATTATCTCAAAATGCTCCCCAAAATTTGGTCTGCATTTGAGCTCTTAATAACAATCATGGTTATTCTTGTTACCAAGTCATATAAAACCCTGACTGTGAAAATTGTATGAGAGCCTTTTCCACTGCATGCTCATGACATATTTGTGCAGTCCTTCCTGGCTCACTGAAGCAGCAATATAAACAGCATTTCTTAGTTCCTGTCAGAGAGACTGTGTTCTCATGATATGGAAAGGCAAACACTATTCTGTCTCCATATATTTACTAAAAGCAATATATTAGGACAAATAAAAAATGAGGCATGAATGTCAGTGACAAATTAGCTGACATTCATCCGAGAATATTGCTTCCAACAGGCCAAGAATTTTCAAGCAGCAGTAAGGGCCTGGAATTCAGTAAGCCATGATTCAACCCAAAATTTAAAAAAATAACAAGAAAGATGAGATTTCAACTCATTCCCACTCACCACAGAACATGGATTAAGGGTCTGCAGAGCAAAAATGAGGCAAATCAATTTCTGTCATTACTGTCTCTGCAGAGTGGTTTTGTTCAAGGCTTTACTGGATGGCATCGGCACTTTAGAAGTCAGGTCAAAAAGGCACAAAGGCAACTGAAAAAATTAAAGCAGTCTGTAATTGAACATCAAATCTATAACTTGGTAAGGAAAACAAAAGCCAAAATTTGAGCTTCGGGTTGACAGTTCTTAGAAGCTCTGACTACTAACAGATAAAATAAGAAATCCTTCTATGTTTCACAGGAGTTTAAAAATATAGCAACTTTATGAATACAAAAGAAACCACTGAAACCACTTCCTTTTGGACTTTAAAGTTTGTCTGATCTAAATAATAACTATTTCCCCTCCCTAACTGTCCCCCTTCTTATTTACAGTGCAACAAAGCAATGCATTTTTTTACAACATGTATTTAACATAATTAGAAACTACAGCTTTACAGAAACTACAGCTTTACAGAATCTCCATAATACACTTGTGGGTGCCTGAGATCTCGTATTATTCCAGAACTAATAAAAGTACTAGTGGATGTATCCATTTTAAGTGATAAGTCATTGCTAGAGGTGTTCATATAAATCACCCTGCTAGGTCTGTGGATAAGTTAAAAGGGGCCTATTTTTTTGCAGGAAGAATTAAATACATGTCAGAAATGTATCACTGGGCTCTCTCTGCTTAACTGCAGCACTCTCCCAGACTCCAGTGAGTTAGGGGAAAGAAGGAAAAAAAAACCCAACCACCAGAACCCAGGCACTTGTTTAGGCATGCAACCCCAAAGTGACATCTGGGAGCAGTCAGTCACTGACACAGAACACACAGGCACGGCCCTGCAGGGCAGCACAGCTCAGGGGCTGCTGCCAGCCAGGTGCCACATGGCCAAACCCCCTCTGGGAGGAGAACTGTGTCCATGTGTGCAAGGGCACAACCACAAATGCAAGAAGAAAAAAAATCGTGGCAAAGAACACGTGTAAGCAGCACTGGTGAGCAGTTCCCAAGAGTCCGTAGTGAAAAGACACAGAGACCAAAATTAAAGCACTTCAGGGAGACCAGGTTTCTTTGCTCTAAAACCCAGGCAGTGACAATAGGAAAAGAAGAAAACTGAAAGCAGGACAAAACCTCAAGGTTTATTGGACAGGGTACATGATCCAGGGAGACTGGGGCAAGTCACCCCACTTCAGCAGTTTCCTCAGAGCTCCTACCTATGTGTTCACACGTCCTGCTTCCCAAATAACAGAATTCAGATATTCAGTGTTAAATGTCCAAGTTCTAATGGATCAATGCCTCTACTTGGCAATGTTTCTCCTTAGACCTCAGTTTGGAAAAACAGATCATTCCGTGGCTAGTTTGGAGCAAGATAAAAAAGCCACTTTTTCCCTTGCAAGATTTGAATTTAAGTCCTTATAATTAATAGCCTGAGTAACACCCTTTTATATAATGCAGCTCATTCATTACATCTCACCCACACTTAAGTGCTGTTTCATATTTCTGATGGTGAATATTCCTTTATTTCAGCCAAAAATAGTTTTTATTTTCAATCACTTTATGCCTTGTAATGCTGCACACTGCAGGGTGCTTAAATCCTTCACAAATGGAGTAAAATAATGCAGTAAAACTGTATGAAAGCAAGTGATTTATGGAAAACTGCATGTTCTCTCCATAAACAATGTGACACTGTTAGAAATGTGGATGGAAAATAACAAATTCCAGGAGGCTACAAGTGGCATACAAACAGACAAATTCTGCATGAATTATGCTGAAGGAGTATGATAAATGTGCAAGTAAGTTCAGGCTCTAAAGTTTGAACAAGTGCATCCCACACGCAGAATAGTATCATACAAATCAACAAACTACTAGAGAAGAGATCAAACTTACATTAATACCTGGATGCACCGTGGATTTTCACTGTAGCTGGAACTTTGCTTTAAAGCTGTCATGATTAATTTGCAAATATGTCATTCCTAAAATCAGTGGAGAATGGGGCTGCAGACAGGACTAAACTGTCTTAGGCAAATGGCCAGGAGAGAGGGAGAGAATGTGAGAGGTCACAAAAGACTTCAGCCAGACTCTTTCCATAGAAAGCTGCTTTAGAAAATTAATTTCTTCACCAGTCTGGGTGAAAACAGCCATTCAAATCGGAGGGCAAAGCTACAACATCCAAAACTCACAGTTTCAGTGCAGCAAGAAGTCTCCTGTGACTGTGCCTGATGGGCAGAAAACAAGCTAAAAACAACCTCAGCCTGTCAAACTCTGCTGAAGAAGAGAGTGTTAGTCTGTGGTTCCATAGCTGCTTCACACAGGCACAAAGCAGCAGCTCTGCTGAAGGAAACATTTCTGGGACCTGCCCCACTCCCCAGCTGCTCATTCCTGCCCTGGACCAGACCCTTCCTTTTGCAGACACTCCTGGATGAGTGGCACAAAGGCATTTTCTTATTCAAGCATTCCCTTCTGGGCACATTAGCACAGCTTTTATGCTGATGCAGCAAAATAGTCCAAGTCACTGCCCAGGAAAGGATTGGTGTGCAGGAAATCAGCCAGGGAATGCCTGACCTGCAGCTCCAGGGTGGGGCCAGGCTCCTTCCAGGTTGGAGCAGCTGACCTGGGTTGTGGAAGGACACCAGAGCCTTCACCAAAGACTCAGCATCTTCACAACAGAAATCAAGAGGAAAATTCCTATCCGGGATTTTGCCCCATTTCCCCAGCCACATCTTGCCCTTTAACATTATACACCCCTAGAGCCAAAGGTTGGACTTGCTATTAATTGTTTAACTAATTGTTGAATCCTAGGCTGCCTGAGTTACAGGAGCTGCGGTTGGTGAGGATTTCTACAGCTAAAAACCCAAAAGGTGCATTTGTTCTGAAACTCATTGAGTGGCTAAAACTCATTAAAAACAGATTTATGAAAGTGACTCAGAATCTGGAACAAATTGAAGATGAGTAACAAAAAACAACGAACAGAAAGAATGTGTTCTATTATTTTTAAAACGTGCGGCACTGACAGCTTGCACCGACCCTGCTGAGGACAGAGCCCAGTTCCTTCCTTGCCATGTCTTCAGATTTGCTCCTTTTCTGCACTTCCTGAAGGTTCAACTGTAGAATTAAAAGGGTTTTTTTACATTTTCTTCTTGGACATACTTCTGCTAAGCAACAGCTGACACTACAACTGGTAATAGTAATGCCAGGTATTGCTGTAATCAGGAATTCATGGTTCATCTCCCTGCTGCATAATGGAACTTCATTCTTCTCACAGCACATTCCCATTTCTCTAAAACAGAGTTTTTAAAGCAATTTAAACTATTTCAGTTATGTTAAGCTTTTGTAGAAAAGCCACAAAAATTATAAAGTTTTCTTTTAAACTACGGCTGTGTGGTGTAAACTGGTATTTCACACATTTATTTTTTTGTTTGCGAGGGACAACAAAAGATTGTATTTATGTCTTAAAAATACAAAAAGGGCTTTTTTTCTTTGTTTGGGTTTTACATCCATTCACAGAGACATTAACACAGTAAGTCTATTAACAAGTGCAAGGGGTATCACAAGTTCACTTGTGGTAATTAGTCATATTTCAGCTTTGAATGACTCTCTGCTCCAAAGAAAAAGATTATGGTTTTTCTTCTTGCTCTATTACCCAACTGCCATTTAAGTCAATCTGCTGAAAGTGTATCTGCTTCAATGGAAGCTCAAAATAAACCATTAAAGGAAAATGCAAATCTCTGAGCTTTTTGGGATTTTTTAATACTTTAATCTAATAAGAACATTTTACATGACTAAGAAATTCCAGCTGAATCTGTTATTCAGCTCTCCTTTAGCTCTTCCATTAATTCCATTTTTGCTGTCATTAATAGGACCAAAAAAACCCCCAAACCTATTTTAATGGCAAGATATTTATAAGAAGTGTCAAGTTCTTGTACAGGTTGCATGAAACAAAGCTTCATACCAACACATATTCCTAATGCTTAATACAGTAAGGAAAGCCTTTTCACAGGACATAGACTCAAAGGATCATGGAAAGGTTTTGGTTGGGTAGGATCTTAAAAATCATCTCATCCACCCACGGGCAGGGACACCTTCCACTATCCCAGGGCCTCCAAGCCCTGTCCAACCTGGCCTTGGACACTTCCAGGGATCCAGGGGCAGCCACAGCTTCTCTGGGCACCCTGTGCCAGGCCCTCCCCACCCTTCAAGAATTTCCTCCTAATGTCTCACCTGAATCTAAACCTGGCACACACTCAACTGTTTTCCTTCAGTTCAGATGGGAGCCAGCACTGCAGGGCCCTCAGGGTTGCCCCCTGCAGGAAAATGCTTCATCAAAAAGCTCCTATTCCCCAAACCCTACCAGGAAAGATGACCTTTCACCACTGCTGTCAAACAAAGCTGCATCAGGAAATTCATGTCGTGCTGCTGTTAACAGATTTGATAAGTACATGCTGAATATAAGGAATATGGAAGGATATTGATTAGATGAGTGGTCTCCTGCCACAAGGCATTGCCAGCTGGGTTCGGCTCCCTTCCAAGAGTCAGTGAATCACCAAACCTTGCGGAGAGGGGAAAAAAAGGAGGCTGATGTGGATTAGTGACAAATGGGATACTGCGAGTTCACTGGACTCATTACCAAAAGAAAATGAAAAGAACCAGACCTACGCCTTCAAAAAAACCCCATGTGGATCAAAATACTGGCTCTTTACACTTCATAGCACTTGTAAATTAGTCATTTGATGTAAAACAAATATGAACAAAAAAACCCAACATAAGTAAGAGTTTAACTTTGTAGGAGTTTATGTTGTGCATTAACTAGCTCAGTTTTTTGGAGTAAGATGCAACCAAAACCTGTCAAACTTCTATTATACTTGTGTTGTTTTGACAGCAGCTGGCACACACTGTTCTGATTTACAGAGATGCAGATTTTAGCTTGTTTTCAGGAACTTTTGTACAATACAAATTGGCCTGTCATGCTTTCTGTTGGCATCTTCATTTCAGGATCTTATGTGTAAGACTTGGTTAAAGGGTTTTAAAAGTGGCCTATGGCAAAAAAAAAGGACAAAAATGAAACCCCACACCATCTCTTCCATGGGGAAAATTATTCCTACTTCAGGGTAGCTATTCAATTTGATTCAGGCATTATTAAAGCCTCAGCATCCTCAAGAGACTTTCAGCCTTCTCAGTGAATGACCCCTCCCAGCATACTTTGTGCATTTAAACTCTACTTCCAGCAATGCTGTACATGTTTATCATTCTGTTAGCAAGGAATTTACAATAAAGCTTGTTTTGCTTTAAGAGGAAAAAGCATTTCTGTTCACATGATGGCTTCCTGTGCACAGTGCTCACACTGGTGTAAAAAAATTTGTGTTAATGCCATCCCAGCTCCTCCAAACACCACGTGAACAGAGCTCTCCCTGCTCAGCTAATGGACACTGTCAAAACAGAAAGCCAGGTTTTCACTTTTGCTGAGCAACACACGACTTGGTTTCTCCCTTATTTACTGCTGACATTTCTTTGTAAATAAAATTGTTCTCCTTCCTGGCTGGAGCATTATGATTCAGCAATCATAGGAGGGGGGAGCTGTCTTGACTTGACCAATTATTACAGGTTTATAAATGAGCACCAGTGGGATTTATCCCATGTGCACGTTTAGACATTGAACAGAGGTTGTATTTGTTTGAGCTCACGGCTTTGTAATCAGTGGAGGGAAGCAGGCCTGTTTGTTAAAAGCAGTGCTTCATCCTGATATAAATTGCTTGCATTATGTGGAAAAGTCCCCCATTAGAAAAGATGGATACTATTCTCTTAAAAAAAATTCTTTAGGATGAGATTAATCACATCTGAGCAGAGCTCACTCCTCTCCACAGGCTACAAAGGGATCCAAGACATGTCTCAGTGTAACATTTACAACGTTGGCATTTAAATGTGAGCAGATTAATTTCATGGTATAGGTTGGAAAAAATAAAATAAGGTTTAAATTAATAAGATAATCTGTGTATGCACTGAGCCCCGAGCCAGCTCCTGCTGCTTGGCTGAGGATGCTGTGCCTGGCTCTGCCCTGAGCCAGGAGGATCCCCTGTGCTGCTGCTGGGACCAAGCAAGAACCGATGCTCTGCCTTGTGCCTCCTCCCTCCATTAGCACCACGCTCACTGAAGATTTCTGTGCTGGGGTTTGAGGTTAAAAACTTCTTTCTCTCTGTTCTGGAGTCTGAGTGCTGCCCTCCTTCCACACAGTGAGGGCTCAGGCATTGACCACAGCGCCTTTGAGGCCTCGCTCCAAACACAGAGGGAGCTGCAGGGAGCTCGTTTAGGACCTGGGTGTGTGTAAGGACAGGCAAACCAAAGTCCCCTATAAATAGACCACACTGACTTTCAGCCTTTTCAGTTCATTCCTTCCCTTTTTGGACTGATTTCTGGCCATATTATGCACACTGGAAGAATAGATGCAAATTCCCCGGTGGCTATTAGTGTGTCTAGACTCATTCATTGACCCAGATGATGTCTTAATTGCCTCTTTTCTATCTGATGGGGAAAATATACTCTAACTTTTCCTGGTTGCAAGCTTTGCCATTAAGTTTTCTAACTGATATCTCTGAATTTAATGAAAATTGGTGATACTCCGTGTTCTCTGGTATTGAGTTATGAGCAGCACTTACCACAGGCTTAACAGGACTCATAGGAAGCCTCTGCCCATCTAAATGTTTCAGAACTTCAGATTTTTGGGCTCTTGGCTACTAGACAAGGTAGTGGCTGTTACCTATGAAACTTACACCTTTTTATACAATATACTAGGTTAGCAGGAATGAAGTAAGTTCAACTTATATGTACCTTTTTATCAATATTTAACAATTTCAGGTAGGGGGAATTTAACAATTTTTGGAAGTGTTCAAATTTACAAATTGCCTTTAAATTTACAAATTCACAAACCAGTACTGTCTGACCGTGCTCTGCAGAGAAATTCCAAGATGAAAATAAAATGGAGCCAGAGGTTGTGGTGTAACTTCTGCTATTACTGTTTTTCATGAGGAGAATTAATGTATTTTCTCTTTGTATGGCTGCCCAAACCCTGAGAGCAGCCAGGCACTACACACATTAGCAATGCAGTTTTTGGATTACCTGGTAAGAAATTTGAATTTCCAAGTGGAAATCTGTGTTTATGTGATAGGTCTTCATTTATAGCAAGGAACCTGTCCCTCAAAAGAAGCAACGCATTGGGCAGTTGCATCATTTCATGGTTTTAAGATTAAAAGAGCCTAAGAAGCTTTTGGACTGCATGCTGCATCAAATTTACACTGCTGCATCAGTGAGCACTAAAAGCCAAAAAAGTATTAGTAGGTTTAGCAGATTTAAGTAAGGATGCCTTTCACTGATTACTTCCTGCTAATGTAATTTTGTTTTAATCATTTAAACTATTAATACATCATTTGTATCACAAAGATAATAGAGGTCCAGTGTACACTGTGTATCGTGGGTCACTTACTCAGTACTTCTATCCCTGTGGAATTTCCAGTTTGAATAACAGGCTTTTCTACAAAAAGCAATCAGCAGGCCATAGCATTAACCTCATATTCCAATCCCTTCTCTCCGTAATGCCCAACAGAAACAGTAATTGAAAACTCCATTTAAAAACTCTCCCAGGTCTCCAAACTAAAAGAAAGCATGAGGACTTTACTGTTGCACAATCTGGGCAACACAGGGAAGAAGAACCCAGAGGCCTGAGGATGGAATAACAGCTCACCTCAGTCTGAGGTGCAGAAATTATCCTCCCTCAGTGCGTGCTTTGTGGCAGCAGAGTGACTTGGCTGCCAAAATATTCTTTTTTATTCTTTTTTAAAATTCATTTTTAGGACTTTATGGGCCTGTTCCAGCACACAGAAGGTGCAACAGAAAACCTCCCAAAGCTTATAACAAAACTTATATTATAACAAAAACTTGAAATCAGCTCTGCTCTGTAGCATGAAATTTTTGTTCCTTTGCTTAATGCACTTGATACTCTTTTCCATTCTTTCAACTACTATTTTTATTCTGCTCAAAACATGACTGTCTTCAGGGACAACATGTTCATTCAAAGTATGAATGTTTCATTCATGGCCCTCGACAGACTGAGAAAGAGTTTGACTGCAGAATATAGAGTTGTGTATTTCCCTTCACCCGAGTCTCATCATGAATGATCCTCTCTCACACCAGTTTAAGTAATTTCCTGGAAAAATATGACTCCTACCATCCTTTGCCTCTTCATGTTTGTAATTTTTCCCTTACCACATTCTCAAAAATGCATTCATTTTTCCCTTACCATTTTCCTCTAAAATGAATACATTCAGGCAGCAAACCTCTCCTTGCTGTGGCTGATCTTTTATATCAGGGTATCAACAGGACATTTAGACTAGAGGAGGGTTCTACATTTCTATTTTTCTGGGGATTTTTCTCGCTTCCCTATTAAGATGAACTCTGAAGTTGATTTCACCTGTAATAGATCAGTTTTAAGAATGATCCAGGGAAAATATAAACAAGGTCTGTAACCAAAACACAAGGAGCCTTCCTGGTGGTTATATCCCAGTCTAAATCTTGTCATTTAATTCAGTTCAGTGATGACTTCTGCTGACAGCCATGGATCTGGCTGGATGCAGGATTATTCCCCACCTCAGTTCAACATCAGGCAGCAGGAAGTTTGTAAGCAGCAAGTCTTGAAGCCAGATTCTAGGTGCTACATAGTAAAGATATTTTCAAAGAATTCTTGTTTTAGGTCTAATAAAATGGCATTTTAACAGAACAATTACAGTGGGAAGCACTGTGAAGAAATGCATGCCAAAAAAAATTTTTTTAAAAAAGGAGGTTTTCTGTAAAATGTGATTGGTGTTAATGACTAATATAGTTCCCTTTTTAACTAATTTCCACTATAGATTGAAATGAACATTTTTTCAGTAATTTTCCAGTAAAAAACTTGTTCTAAACATTATTCTAAAGAAGTTCCATCAGAAATATGTGAAGTTTGAATGCTTCAATGGTTGAGTAAGAAAAGAAGGGCTGACAAAGAGATCCAAGTAACCAAAGGATATTTATGGTTTAGTTCAGTATCAGGGAGAAAAGGCTGAAACTACTCTCGAGGTTTCTTCCTTTCCACAAATATATGAAACACTTCAGTGATCTGAGGGAACAGAACTATTACAACTCTGACTGAGAGACATTTCAAGCATTTTCCAAGTTCTGACCACAAAGTCATCACTTTGCAGAGGATGTTAACAGGGTGAATTTTGCTGGGTGGGAGAAGGAAACCACCATTGTCTCCCCAAATGTAGCAAGGGAAAAACCCCCAAACAATTTAATGTTAGTCCAGTGCATGTGGGTTGAATTTTAAAACAGCAAAAATGCACTTGAAGTGATGGACTTGAAGCCCTGGATGCTCTTGCTGTGTGGGGCAGACAGACTCCAGCAGAATGCCATTTCCATTATTAGTTCCCTGCAAAATGCCAAGTTGCTGTGACAGGCACAGCCACGGAGACAAATAAAAGCTCCTTGCACTGGGATCCCCTTAGATTAGAAATGCCTTGATGAAAACCAGAGGAGTTAAAGAAAATTTTGGTTCGTTTTCTTTAACAATTCAGAGTCTTGCATTTATACCTAAAAGTCTTGTTTTTAAGTCTTGATAATAATTTCTTATTATACCTAAAAGGTAACAAATGCCCTTTTCTAGTATGCATAGTATACTACTTTAGAGAAGGAACATTCAAGTGTTCCCAAATATGGACAAATGGGCAGAACAGACATATTTACTGTGTTTTTAAAAAGAATTCCTGACAAAACCATCCAAGTGATGACCATGACTAAATTTTAAAATGAACTATTGGTGGAGTGCAGCTTGTGCCAATTCCAGGAGAGACCTTATGTACCATAATAATTCCTACATTTTCTGTTTTACTTTTGACATTCTTTTCCCTTTCTTTCCTTTCAATTTCTAAATACAGGTTTTTCAATTTCTAAATGAGGTCTGCTAAAATCGACCTGGAATACATTTTATCTTTTGAATTATAGTACTTCACTCTTGTGTGGCAATAAAAAGAAAATTTCCTTGTGACAGTTGCAGAAAAGCTCATTGGAGTATGAAGATGTAGTTGTTAAAATTAGAATCAAATTAATGCAAGGGTTTCCTGCTGGAAACTTTTTTCTACCTTCAATTTGGGAAGTTTAAACCTGTATTTTAGTATTAGATTATCCTAATTTGTAAAAGATGTGGACATATGGAGAGATGTACTATTGTAACATGTGCATGGTTCCCAAACTATGTTTGGTAGCGTGGTAATTTGCAAATGGCTTTAAAAAAAAAATCTTAAAGTTTTTGGTCCTTATAGGAAATGTGTATTTAAGAATTAAAGTACAATTCTAATGGCTCGTTACTGAGTTGCAGCAGAACTTCAGGACTCGCAGTTTCTCCGTTTTGGTTTTCTAAGGACCCTTGCTTCCTGTCTGGTTTTGCATTTAGAGATTCATTCCTGAGTCAAAGGCCCTTGGAAGTTGCTGGGTGACTGCACTGAAAGAGCCCAACCAAATAAGAAAAGCCCTTCTGGAGGATGAACTGAAAAGGGAAGCAAACACTGTTTGTTCACCTCACTGCTGCCTCATCATGAATAAAGAGACCTTGAAAGTACACCAGAACTGTTTATTCAAAACATAAATACCTCCTTTCTTTAGTCTTTTGGCATAGCCTTTGAATGACCTAACCAAACAGCAAAAACAGTGTCAATGAAGTAGGGAGCTTACACCTACCTCAGTGAACTTCTTATAAAAATAAATGTTTAAAATTCCATTTTTCTTGAAAGCTATTATGCTGCTCCCTTCTACAGAGAGCCCATTCTGAATGTGAGCTCAAGCATTTGATTTTTGACGTATTTTGATATTTGTCTTTAGTATCCTTACCCTGGATAAATTGGGTTATTAGGGAAATCAAGGCAGACAACTGCAGAACAGAGATCTGAACAATAAAACAGGGAGCAGTACAAGTAAAACCAGAAAACAGTAATTTTAAAAAAACCCCAAACACTTCCAAGAACATTAATTGTATGCTCACGGCCAGGGTATGGGGGTTGCTGTCCCCAGCTTCAGGTAGGAGGCCCCTCAGGACACAGAAGGACCAGAAGGATGAACACAGTCTCCAGAACCTCCCCCCAGGTGCAGCACGAGGTGTGTGATCCTCACTGCTGTGCCACGCTGACCTCAGAGCACTGAAGGACCAAGAAAAAATGCAGCAACTTGGCTAAGAACCCTGATGGACTACAACCCCAAATCGTTATGGCCCCTACCTTTAATTCCATCCATACAAGATTCTAAAACACTTGGTTTCATTAAGTTTTTGACCAAAAATTTCCAGAAAAACCCCTGAATGGATCAGACTAAAAATTATTTTTAGCTGCAGATAGACCTCAGACCTTTTTCCTTTAGTTCTTCAAATTTAGTATTTCAAGTATTGATACATTAAAATCAGCTCTTTATATTTCTAGTTAGAAGTCTTGATTTCAGCCTAAAATGAGGTTCAGAGAAACAGACAATTCTTACCTGTGTACACTAAAACTTGAAAATCCATCCTGAAACACAGGAGGAGTTTCTCCACAAGAATATATTTCAAATGTTTTGGAGGTTTAACCTTTCTTTCTGAATTGCTTTTGTTGTCATGCCGTCCTTTGTTTCCAAGGTAGCAGGAGCAAATAGGAATCAGTGCTGAGCCAGTCTTGTCTGTTTTGTGTGGACTCACGTTGTTCCTCTAACTCCAATCTGTTCTTTTGTGAAAAAAACACCAGTGCTGAGTTTGTGTAAAATTAGGATATAGGAGTCTGTTTGAATGGTAAGGGAATTTTTTTTCAATCATTTCTAGATGATAGCTAAAACCAAATTCAATGAATTATGGAACTATAACTGAATTAGGAAATGTTACAGAACCACTGGCTTAACATTTACAGAGAATAATACAGTGAAAGTTCCATATGGAAAAACAACTCTTCAGTGTCCAAGTACTTGGGCGGTGACTGCCCTATAAATGCAATTCAGAGCATGAATCCCACTGCTTCCCCCAATATTCTAAGGCATCTATGGCATCTGAATTCTCCTTATTGGCAGAAAATCTGCTGATTCCTGCCAGCTTTGAACAGCCAACCCACTACCTCTACATATGACAAAGAAAACTAGGGCAAACATTCCACTCTGACAGCTTGTTGGAGAAAGATAGAGGAAATCAGTTAAAAGAGAGAGGCAAATATCTTCTCCCTCTCCTCATGTGTGGTTCAGAAGAGCCAAGCCATGCCCCACTGTACAGGACAGCAGCAGCCCTGTTCAGTCACCTGGCACCAAAAAGTAAGGCTGGGAGGTTATTGCAAATAACGCTCCTGACCCTGCCTAGACAGACTACTTTAAATGAAATCCAAAGTGTTAATACAGCACTAATTTGTGTGCCAACAGTGTTCCCTTCTTTTGAGGCTGGAATTCGAAAATCTTCTGTGGAGAGGCAGACAAGCAACTGGATTGCAAGGAAACAGTAGCTTGGTTTTTTTCTGAGGTCATTCTAAAAGTCTGAATTTTAATTTGTCTTGCAAAAAGCCTTGAAAAACTGCACATCAGGCTAAAGAACACAGAGATATTATCAAGTATTTTATACTTTTTGCCTCTGCAAGACTGGAAACAATGCAAATCACCACTTTCATTTTGCTTATCAAGCCTGAGACTGAAAAGGCGTGATCATGAAAAGGAGGAAGGGGAAAGGGAGAACTTTTGCTGATTTCTTCACATCAATTATATGAGAAAACCTTTCCTAAGTTCTGGCCTCCATAGAAAATTACTCTTGTGGCCCATGATGCTGTGTAGGAAGTGTTCTCAGTTCACCTTTGTGACAAATACAATAGGATTTAATCCAGTCAGCTATGGCACCATAAAATATCATCAGTCTCAGGAAACAAAATTCTTCAGAACAAGCCTTATGAGCAATTGAATGTCTTCTCCATTCCCAGATCCAATTACAAAGCTGCCTGTCATTACCTTTAGAATTCCTTTTCCCTACTTATCTAACTGGATATTCTTTCTTCCCTTTTAAACACATCTCTTATACGACTTTATCTTCATCTTTTCCACAACACACTCACTGTAGGGAAATATCTGTCTTCCCTAAATTTCCATTGTGAACTTCACTTATTCAATTTACTTTCAAATAAGAATTTCACACAGTTTTGTAATATCCTTTTTTCTCCATCCCTTATAATTTTCTAAGTATTTTTATTCATAACTTTCTTGTAGTATTTTCTTTTCCTGAATTTAACTGCGAAAACAACTTGGCATACAGTCAGAAAGACACCACACAAAACCAAGTTATTCTAATGATATAAGGCCTTAGAATTTCATCATCAAGGTAGAAATGTTACTAAAAGTAGTGAAGTTTTCCATGTATATTTAGTATTTACCTGATTTCACTTTGGATGTGGTAATGAGAAAATGCACAGAGTGAAATGATAACCACAAACCCCCCTTTAGATGGTGTTACTCAAGAAAGAGAATCACTGCCAAACACCAGATAACCCCAATCCAGTAGGGAACAGAATTCTGATGTCTTTTCACATCAGTGTGGACAATCCCAGCAGTAAGCATTCACCTTACTTAATACTAACTAGAAAACATTATGTAAGTCTGTTCAAAATATTCAAATGAAGCTTTGTTAAATTTTTCTTTAGAGCTGGAACATATGATCAGCTTAGCATCACCAAGCTATCTAATTAGCCATCTGCTTCTTGGAATTTTGTTAAATATGTATTATATACTTGTAACAAAGGAGTATTTTATCAGCCCAAGAAGTCTCCTGTTATCACATTAAAGAGGAGGACCAATGAAGCATTCTCTGGACATTGAGCTAATGGAGAACCAGACATCTCAAACAATTTGCAGAAACTCCCTGAGAGCCAGAAGAAATCTTAAACAACCCAACTCCCCACACAAACTCAATCCATAGTCTTCTGCTCAATAAAGAATGTCTAAAAGCCATGGCCTACAAAATTAATTTAACCTTTCTCTCCACTAGGACACTTGGTTATTTATTCCTTTGATTCTTCTCTCCATACATGAGGGCCTTGGCAAAATTTGTATTTTCAGAAATTACTTACTGAAAGTGTCAAGAAGCACCAAGAAGTTTATTCTCCCACTTCCCAGGGGTTTGTGACTAAGAGATCCACTTTTAAAGCTGTAGGACCAAGACTGCAAATAGAACCAAAAAATCTTCTCTGTGCTGGCACAGCTGTCTGTGCCAAACTTCAGGGCTGACCAGAAACTGGAATGTGCAGTTGTTGAACGAGTCATGAAGCAGTAATAAAGCATTCCCACTAAACTGAGTCAAACGAGAGAAGAAATATATTCAGCGTTTTCTTCAGCAGCCCCCTCCTTTTCATTCAAGGGCAGCAGTTCTCTGAGGAGCAAATGTTCCCTCAAATCTAAAGTTTCTCTTTGCATTCTACTGCTTTACTGATCTCTTAACCAGCAAAGGACCATTAGAGCTCAGCTAAACCAGCACAACAATCCTAATGCTATTAAGCAGACAATCCAATTAAGCCATTTCCAAGTTGTGTTTGTCATTAAAGAGAGCTGTAAGTGAGCAGCAAGTCCGTATCTGAAACCCAGTAATGGGAATTTTCAAGAAATAGTTCTGCCAAGGCTTTTAGCTCAATATAACAAGAACCAAGAGGATATAGTTTCTGAATATGCATATCTTTAATATTGAGGAGTATTTGTACTCCACAATAAAGAACCTTTTTAGGATTTATACGCTGCAATTTGGTCACAGTCAATGCAGCAAAAATGTGCTGACAAACGAGAACTTTGCCAAAATTCTACTGGTAGGTTTGCCAGAGAATATTATCCTTTAGTACATCTAATTCCAATGCTAACTTCAACTACATCTCCAGTGGTCATTACCACTGGAAGTTATCCCAACACACAATCTACTCTGCTTGTTAAGAAGACTTTTTGTCTCTGCTTTATATTTTCAAAAACGAAACCAAAAGAAGGTTCTAATCTGATGGTGGACTGAAAGGTCATCTTTGCAGAAAACAGAAGCCGCAGCATTGTGTATTCTTAAATTTAAAAAAAGACAGCTTTACATTCAGAGTTGCTTAGATATAAAAAGAAATGGAAAGGGTGGAACCAGGAAGACACACACACACGTGTGCAAAGTCATCTGCTAAACTATGGGAGAACCATTTTTTCACTACTAATTAATCCTAAAGGTTAGTTGGAATGTACTAAAAGGAAAATCAAGCAGGAAAGAGTTTAAGTGTTGGCAGATTGATGACAGGATAGCTAAGACACTACTGGTAGTTTAATTATTATAAAATCCAATTAAATATTAATATTAATAAATTAACAATGGATAATTACATCCTTGTGAATGATTACTAAGCCAAAGCTTTCTTACACAAAATGGAATTATTCCTGTCGCATGTAAGGAGGCAGACAATTGCTGCTACAGTAATTTTTTTTTAAAAGGGGAAAAGCAGCTGTGAATGGGCAAAACCACATCTCTGCACTGAAAATAACACCAGTATCACAGAACCACTGAGGCTGGAAAAGCCCTCCAAGGTGTGACCGATCCCAACCTTGTCATCCAGCCCAGAGCCCTGAGTGCCACATCCAGGCATTCCTTGGACACCTCCAGGGACTCCACCACCTCCTTGGGCAGCCCCTTCCCATGCTTTTTATACCATACAAAAAAATAAGGATGGCTGTTCAATTTTTGGGCTGCCTTAAAATTAAGTCAGTTTAATATTTAAGGGTAATTTGGGCAACATACAGGCATTTCTTGCCAAACATTTTTAAAGAGCTGAGGAAGACCAGAGAGAATAATTTCTTTCTCTTAAGGAAAGATTCTGCTACTCTTTAGCTAGAAAAATAGAACTTTTAACCATAGATTTGTAACCATAAAGACAAAAGAAAAAAAAATTGTCTAAGTACTGCCTACCTGGGAAGTGTGAACAACAGTTTCATTACTTGCAGTTCCTACTAATTTCAGCTTCAATGTATTGCTCCAAGCTCATGTACAAGAGATGGAAAGAATGTGCATATAATTTCATTAAAGAAATAATTTAGCAAATGCAGTTTGTATTGATTATTCAGGGCATCAAAAATCCCAGCTGACACTGTGCACTATGAGGTCTGAGGTGAGTGGAAGCAATGAAACTCTTTAGAAAAATGCAGGAGAGAAGGGAGAGAAGTGAATTTATCGAAATCTTGATCCATTTCCAAGAAACAAACACGAACAAAAGAATATGAGCTCGTGCTCTAATTGCATCTGAAAATTCTGCCATTTCTTGGAGATGACTGAATGAAGTTTTGATCATAATCCTGTATTTTTAATGGATCCACCAAAGACAGTGTCTCTACAAAGCATTTTGAACCCACATACTGAGCCATGAGTCATCTGAGTTACAAGCAGTGAGAGCTCCTTTGTCTTCCCCACCTCGTGCACTGCAGGAGAGAAATTCTGATGTTGAATGAAAAAGGACTTTTGCACAGTGAAATTCAGTGTACGAGTGAGCAGCTACGAGAGGATGTTTTCAGAACAGGCTGCATAGAGAAGCAGCTCCCAGAAATACAGGTGCGGCTGCAAGAGCAACCTGGGGGGTGTTTTTAATACAACAGCAGCCTAAAGCTCCAGCCTGGCTCAATATAACCCCTAGGATATTTTCTGTCCAACTTCATGGAAAACGATGCCAGCTAACACAAAAGGAGACACTGCCAACACACTTCTGTCACAGATCTAATACAGGGAGGCCACAGATTTACTAAATCTTTTGCCTAAAATTTTCAGATAATGAAATTCTCATGATAAACCAGAAATTTGACACCTTTATAACAGTTCCGTCATTTTTTAAGAGTTTGCTTATTCTATCTCCTAAAAAATTCTTTCTTTCATGTGGAAAATACATTTCTAGCTAGACCCCACTGCTTCATTTCAACTGGAAACAAGTGGCCAAAGGATATTATGTTCTTCTCAACAGCCCAATAAAATTCAATCACTGCACCAACACCAAAAACCCAGCAAACTCTGAATTTTCCTTGAGATTAATAACGCAACACAAGCAGGAGTGGTAGTGGGGAACACACAGAACATGTAACCCAGAATATTGTGTCATATCCCTGCTTGGGTTATAAAGTCACAGCTCACAAGACACAGGAGGAAGCCACAAAAGTTTACAAGCAAACTACAAGTCTCTTTAATACAAATGACTGTTCTTGAATTCTGCCATTAGAAAGTCACAGAGAGCTACAGGAAAAAAAATTCCTTCCTTTAGCATGACAAAGAACAAATAAAAAAATTAAACTAATGCTTTATAGGAAAAAAAGAAAATGAAAACACCAGGTAAAAAGAATCAGAAAGGTCATGAGGAATGGAAAAGAGCTTTAAAGTTTGTTTATATAGATAAAGAAACATGGGTAGGACTAATAGATATTTCTGGAGTGGTTTGGTTTTTTTTTTCCCAGGCACATCATGCAGGAAATAATATTGGTTGCTTGCTGCACCATATATCCGGGACTGGAGAGGAAATAAAGATCCCAATCAGGCGCCCCTGAACACATCCTCGTAACAAACCATTTCCTTGGGACAGGGCCCTCCCTGTATTTTCACACCCACCCAGGACATGAGCACAGCCCAGCACTGGGATAATGAACTTTTCCAGGGAACAAAACAGGGGCCCTGCATCAATTCCAGGTCCGGCTTAGCCCATGGGACCACCAGTAACCCTCAGTGCCAGACTGGTTTAACTGGAAGGGAAGCGGTAGGATTAGACTGGGCTAGTGTCTGGGAGCCAACTGATTCAACCTGAGGCGCACACAAGGTGCAGGAGGGGAAATTCCACCAAGATACTACAAAAAATAATTTCCTGACAAAGGAGGTCAAACACCAGAACAGGGACGCTCTGCCCTTGGGGATATCCCAACTCCAACCAGACAGGACCTTGAGCAAACCAACAAAACTTCAAAGCTGATCCAAGGTAGAGGCTGACCAAACGACTTCCAGAGGTCCCTTCCAGCTCCATTTACCTGCATTTCTGTTCCATTTCACATGGAAAAGTGAAAGGTGGGGGTGGGGGAAAACAGTTTACTCTCAAAATACTCAGCTGCTTTAGAGCAGAGTGATGCAAAAGGTCAGATTATTAGATGGGGAAAGGAAAGAAAAGAAATGTCATGTTCTACTTTCATTACCGCCCACTACAACTCTACCGTTGACTGATGTTCACAAATAATGCAAAGTGTTAGATAAATCTTGAGCTTCTGCGGACAGTGCTGCCTGGCAAAAGCACCATAACACAGTTCAGTTGTAATCTTGGATCATTCACCACCTCCCGTACCAGTGTGTATCAGCACTGCCTGTGTCAGTGCATAAAATGTCCAAAAATTCCAGAAAAATTAGTGTCTGGATAAAGTGAGGAGCTCATACTGCTGCAGCTGATTGTAGAATGCTGTGCTGCATTATCTCCAGCAACATCTGGACCAAGGAAGAGGTTGATAAACCTCTGAACAGCAGGGTCAGACACCACTAGCAGGGCACCTGCCTGGTTTGGGGCACCAACACCTCTCAGCTAACACAGGAATGCTGCCTTTTAGCCTCACTATCGGCCTCAGTTTTGACTTCTACATTTCTGTCATTAGTGAGAACCAGGGTAGTTTGTCACCCATAAGCCGTGGGCTAAAGCTGCTCTAAACCCATAAACTGCTCTAAACAGTCCCACACTCAGCACTTGCAAGAGCTGCCAAAACTTAAATTTAGGAATATCCCCAGAGCACAATCACACTGGTTCAGTCAGCTCAGAAAGGCAAATTCTTTGAACACTGGCAAAGCCAGAACCGTCAGAATGCTGAGGCAATGATGCTGCAACACCACCAGCAGAAGTATTTCTTCTCATTCCACACACATTTCTATACAACTTGCACATATTAAAAGTGTCATTACTTGTTACTTTATGTATTACTGACATTCCAGCCAAGCATGGCACGGCCTGATGTAGCTGCAAGCAACATAATTGTCTTGTTTGCTTTTGTCCCTGTTCCCATTATTTCACCACAACATTTACACTTAAGAGACACTAGGGAATGAAAAATATACAGTTGCAATTCAAGCATTAAAAAAACTACAAAAACATTCCTAAGACAGTACCACTGCCTGATGTACCCATAAGGACACAGACCATATTCTTGACAACAGAACTACATGAAAAAGACAGCAATTATTTTCTTTAAAAAAAAAAAAAGGTGAAAACTGCCCGCAATTAAAAAAGTACACGTGACAGCATCCTGCTGTTTCCAGATTTTCATAATTATGTCTTCAAAGAAAGGTCTTAATTGTGCTAGAAAATTATATCAAGGGAAATTAATACATCTGAATATTGTCAATGCTACCATGATTTATTGTGGTAACTCTGCAACCAAGGAACCTGAGCAAAATACACCTTTTAGGACATATTTAAGTGACTGAAGCAATACCAAATTCAATACCTTTGAAGTAGCAAGCTCAGCAAGCAGAATATTTGTTTCTGCAGAGGAAGGTAACTGGGTTTAAGTTTTAAAACCCACCTGAGAGACTGCACAAAGACTTGGCTGCTGAGCCCTGTGTCACCCTGAATTTATTGGCTGCAGCAGTTTAACCTGGGCACTTCCACTCTTTGCAGTTACTGCAACACCTCCCTGAGGCTCAATGAAGACAGCGTGGAATTAATTCCATGTGTTCCTAAACTCTCAGGCAAAAAGGAATTCCTTTTTAAGGATGTGATTTCTGGTAACCTTGCTGTTAGGGACACACCAAATCTATGTGCTGGATCCCACAGTGTTTGGTGTCCTGCACGCTGGAGTTCAGCACCAGGAATTCAGCAGTGCATGAAAAGCTGTGCAATGTGAATCTAACAGAAACCAGATGCTCTGGAAGTCAATGAGAAGTGAGGTAATTTAGAGAGAGAGAGAGGACGGTGTCCCCTGAAAGGTTTCTCTCAAGGGAGAAAAATGAGATACAAGGGAAAACTGGAGGTCAGTTACATGATTCAATGTGCCTTAATGGGAGCTTGCCTTCCTGAAATGTCCTGCTGTCATTAAGACTGCTCCCATTTTGAGGACTTCTGCTAGGTCAGAAAAGTGTTTGGATTCAAGTGTTTTGGATTCTGTTAGTTAAGATCTGTTCCAAGCAATGAGAAACAGTTACTTCAGATAAAATGCTTCAATTTTATCTCAATAGCTCGAAAAGCCAACGCTATACTTTTTAAAATTAAACAAGTATGGCAGGAATTAAAAAAAACCACTGAGACCAAAGATTTGGTCAATGTTTCTCAGAAAAGCCAGATAGGACAAGAGAAATCTACACAGATGTTGCACATAATGCTGATTTTAAGGAGGCAGCACAATCTTAAATAACACAGAGGTCTTCAATTAGGCAAGGAATAAATCTTTGCAGAACATTAAAAACTTCTAAGAATTGTTTTAGATCACTTACACTTTCCTGACCAGTTGAGGATTAGTACTTATTTCAAGCTCCAAACACAACTATGATAGCTTGAACGAAGAAACAAATCCACTCTGACCTCCTCATCTCATGTCACAGTACATTTTCTTATTTTCGCCTCAGTCTACTCATTTTTTTTTTCCCAATTCATTTTTCAAACCGCTAAAGAAATAATGAAAAAAGAGGAAGATCAATCAACATGTTTCTGTTTTATTACACTGGCTTTCAGGTTTGAAACACAAACGGTTCAGAAAGGTATCAGTCCTTATTTTCTGTTTAACAAATAATGATTTCTCTGTGCATCACTAATGGGGCCTGAAATTAAAATGGATTTTTAGTTGAGCCCCTGTTCATACACTTGTGTCATCATCAATATCAGGCTCGCTCTAGGAACAGGATTTATCTCAGCTATCCATTACAGGGAGGCAAGCTGCTTATAAAAAGCACCAGGCATATTCCCAGGAGCCCCACAAACAGAGCCAAACAGAGGGTTACATAAAGCTCGAGATTTTCTAGGATCTCACTCATTAGGCTTAGAAACCTAAAAATAGGGCAACCTTGGAATCAATGTACCTCAGCTACTGAAAGCAAGGGCGTAACGCTGTAATTGGGGTTAAATCCTCGTATAGGTTGAGTTTCTCTAAAATACCTGAAGTACAGGGTAGGCACTCCAGGTAAGCACTCAAACCCACTCCTACACTGGAGAACTTGAGCACAAGTGATGCTGTAGCACTGCTGCAAATTGCTGCCAAATCTTCCATTAGTGCAGACACTTTACTGCAGGTAAGTAAAATTCAATACCTTGCCCAAAGCCAACAAGGTGTGCAATTTATAAACTGAGTCAAGGAAAGCAGTTTGTATCCTGGTAGTTCACTTTTTTTCTTCCTGAGACTTCCCTTTCAGAGCTGGAGAAAATACAGGGAAATTATTTTTCCAAATACCACTTCATCTGAGTGTTTCAAAACCAGCAGAATATCTAAAGGGTGGGAGTGTCTGCAGCTCCCTCAATTAAGAGCTTTTAAAAATATATATTTATTCCTTAAAGCAAAGAAATAAGACTGGGGGAAGCTCCAGCAAACTGTTTAAATCCTATCTGTGTTTTTTGCACAAATAAGAGGATCTTCAAACAACCACTCTCCTCCCTCCCCCCACATCTATAATTTAGCAATGAGAGCACTCCTTTCTTTATACCTAGGAGGATATGCTCATTTTAGGTCTATTTGGCATATGAAAATGAAAGGACTGGGAAAAAATCAGCAAGAAAACATCAAAGCTGAATTAAGGAGCATGCTGTATTCTAATGAATATGAAATTACTTCAAATAGGGACTTTCAACACCTTCTGTACGTGTTTTTAACAAGCTTATGACACATTTATGCCCCAAATTGTCCTACAAATTAAGGAAAGTACTTATCTTGCTTCGAAGACCTGAAAGCAATCAGGAAAGAGACAAATATATGCAGCTTTTACCTGCCTACAAGGCTGTTAAATTCTTTTAATAACCAGTGCAATCCCTCCAGAAAAAATCTACACAGCAAGACAACAACAAAAGGAAAATTACATCAACAAGATAGGTTTGTCAGAAAGCAGAACACACAAACATCCTAAAATCATGCAGATTGTCCAGTATTGTTCCCAATGGCCTGATTTTAAGAATTTAATCCAGGACATACCTCCTTTCTCAAAAAGAGGTTGATTAGGTTAATGCAAGGATAGCCACACAGCTGTGAAGAGTACATCCTTTGAAAGCATATCATAAAATGAAACTGATTTCACAGGGGCCAACGATTTTACTAATAATATCTAACATTCTCCATCAAACTAAGCAGTTTATCATGGGATTACAAGGAGATTACTGAAATGCATCATATTAAAAAAAAAAAAAACCAACCAATAAACCCCTCCAAAACAGATTTTGACACAGTGACAGCCTGTAAGGAGGTACAAAATACAAAACCTGGTAAAAACCTTAGAGCTCATGCTTGTCTTCGTATCCTCATATTTCTGTATTTTCACTAATATAGCAGCTTCTATATTATAATAATAAGATTTTAATTTCAATTAATTTTTTTCTATCTCGTATCATCAGCACTTAAAAGATCAGCATTAACTTAGTTGAATAGTATTAGTATTAGCTGAATAGAGCAAAATCCTGCTTAATAAGGAACAGAGAGCTGAAAGGAACCTCCAAGGGTAATTGAATCCAGCTCCTTGCTCCTGCTGGCAACCATGACCATTTTTTTTGGAAGGTCATATTGAAATCACTTGGTTTCTTGGTCTGCTAATCTCTTCACAAAGCTATTCCTGGACAACTGCTTCCCAGCAGCGAGAAGATCAACAATTTCCATCCTAAACTTATTAACAACAAGTTTATGCTTATTTGTCCTCGAATTAACACACAATCACTGGCACCAGATCCAAGTACTTCTGAGATAAAAATGTCACTGGCAGCTCTGTAAGTGGAAAAGGAAAAGGTGCAGGGCAGAAAATAAATGCTCATCAGTGCTGAAATAACAGGCTGGATTTTAAATGTACAGCAGCTGCCTTCAATATTCAGCAAAAATGAACCTTCTGGATCTGTCAGCCAGTCCCACCAGACAGAGCCCTGCCATAACAAAAGCAGAAAACTACAGGATGGAAATGAGGTGCTGCCATCAGAAAGGTGATTTGGTGATTTATCATTCTCAAATTGCTGCTGCTGAGAGAGCAAAACTTTCAGAATTTCTGTTTAAAATAGTTAGAGGCTAATAAGCTCCCCATTAACTTTTTTTTTCTTTTTAGGATGGCAGAATGTGGTGAAAAAATCTAGAGCACATCATCTAAGAGACCTGGGGTTTTGCAACACTGTCAAGGATACACAGCTGAGAATAACCATAGTTACAGAACCTTTATCCTGCATGTGTAGAGAGCACTACAGGGCCTGTTTGGCTGGAAACCTCTCCATTAATTGTGTTTAGCTCATCAGTACTTGACAACTGAAATAACTCTTATTTTGACCATGCAGGTTCCTACATAAATTACCAAATAATGCAAAATACACCTGTAAGTGAAGTGCCAGGGAGCACCAACTCCTTCCCCTCATTTAAATTCATGCTTTTTTAAATACCAAAAATGCTGTCATGTACTTCAGCTTCTTCCCTTTAAAACTTTCTGTATTAAACACTGGTATTGATTTCTACTCATATTTAACAGTGAAAACTACAAAGATAGTAATTAAGTTTTCCAATTTAACACTGTCTCAAGCCTTCTTACATCATATTTTTGAAGATATTAATAGAGGACCTAAAAATAAGCATCATACAGAGCAGCCAGGAGAGATACCTAATACTCAACAAAATGCAGTCAAGGGGATGAGCACTATGGCTATTTTTAGAAATTTTCTGTTATATAGCAGTTTAAAGACTAATTAATTTTGTGGGAGAAGGAAAAGGTTGAAAATAGAATACATCAAACATGTTACAACTCATTGGTTTGTGGGGCTACACCTCACCTCACCTCCCTGGGCTGGGCCATTCAAGGAGGAGAGCACTGGTTTTGGCATCACTCACTCCAAACTTTTGCTACATTCAAACTGAGGAAGGGAAATTAGTTACAATTAAAAATAAATTTATACATAAGTGTATTTATATTATAACATAATATAAAGAATGCCTTCGTGTTCTATTGAGAAAAAACCAGTGGCTCATCATCAAAATCACATACATAGGAAGTCTTCACTTATGCACATTTTGAGGCCTTGATGTTATTTAAAATTAAAACAAAGAATCAAGAAATAAACTGATACATTTCAGAATATTAGAACCTATAATATTTGAGGGAAAATACAAAAGTTCCTTCTAATGTGACTGAAGTTTGATTACATCAAAATTCTGAATAAATCACAGGTTTGGGGTTTAGGGGACCTTAAAGATCATCTACCCTCTCACCATATTTCATTCTTAAATGCCATAATTACACCATAATTCAAGTATAAATAAGCTCTGAAAAATAAAAGTAAGAGATGACAGCACTTAGCTTAAGCAATTTAATTTTAAAGACAATGGGTGAGTTTATTCCCTAAATTTGAGCACTGAATAAAAACTTCAGCTGTGGCATATACTACCTAAATATGGTTTATTATTGAGTGTAAATGAGAATTCAACATTTCTGAAATAATCTGAGGATAAAGTGAGTTTCAACAATATTTATTTATTAGTATCCAACTACCTTGCACCTGAGCTTATGTAAATGACTAAGACACAGAGAAGTAACTCACAGCAGGAACAAAACCTTAGAACTCTTCCACAATCAGAGCGGTAATACAGAAATAAAACCCAATTTCCTTCATTCACCCCAGCGTGCAAGCACTGCATTTCTTTCAGTTTCTTAAAATGAGTAAGTAAAATATTCCCCCCCCCCCCCCAACATTCTACATATGGTCACACAGAGCAAGGTTCAGCGTATGTACAGCTTTTGTTACCATCACTGCTAAACTCAGGATAAGAAATCGTTACAATATTTGAGTAATCTATTTACAGGATAACTGACAAAAAGGAAAGGGAGAAAAACATTTACATGAGGAAAAAAAAGTCAGGCAGAAGTATTCAAACAATACCCAGAGCATTTAGTTCAGTCAAATATTTAATGATTTCCAACAACCAACACCCCTGAGAGTGTTAAGAGGAAGGAAACAAGGTGTTTGAAATCATCTTTTTAATTCCTATTGCAATTTCATAAGTGGAAACGAAACCCTGTAAATAACCCACAGGAATTTCTAAGGAGGAGGAAGCAGGGGGTGACACGCACAGGCAGTGCTGCTTCAGAGCTGTCTGCACAGAAACCGACACTGTGAGGCCCAGGGAGAGCTCCTCTGGTGCCAGGATGGGGCTGGCAGCATCAACAGCCCTGAGTTAATTATTTCTAAAGAGCAATAATTAACGGCTGGGGCAGGTGGAGAGCTTTGCTCCACATCTTCCTGTGCAAGGCATCCCAAGTCTTACCACCCAAACCATGAAGGGTGAGGAATTCTCCTGACAAGCTAAAAACAGCACGGCCCTAAGTCAGTTCCCAAATGTTTTAAGCACATATCAGAAACGTGCTTAAAAGGCTATAAGCATAATGCTTATTTTTCAGATTTTTACCCAGCTCTCAAGGAATAACAGCAAAGTACCTGAGGGCTGGGGGCAACAGTGGTTGAACCACCACAGACTGTGCTAAAAAGTGATGTTTTCTGCCCCAGGCATGTTCAGGTACCCCTGGCAGAGCAGCCCACAGAGCAAATCCCATGTAGCATGTTAAATCATGTCCCAGTATGTACACAGAGAGTGTCAGAGTTTTCCTTATGTCATAGAAGTTATCCTTCCTTATAACACATCTGTAAATAAAAGGCTGTAATGCTGCAGTATACAAGGAAGGGGTTATTTTTAGCTCACACCAGTTGACTGTAGCAGTTCAGAGTGTGATCTGAGTGTAATAAAAGACAATTAATCTGATAGTAAATTAAGGGAAAAGATGGAGGTCGCACGGAATTCCGTTATAAATTGACTTCTAGGTGTAACATTAAATGACTTCAGTTCCTACTGAAAGAATTAAAAAATTGTTTCAGAATAAATTTCTGAAATATTTTTTGTTTACGTGAAAGTGACTGACAGTGGCAAGGCAAAATAATAGAAGCCAAAGATCCTATTACTAGTTTCATTATTGATGGAAATTCTAGCATACAAGGCTTTAATGAAATTAAATAGTGCAAACTACATTCACTTATTGCTAATAAAAAAATGAGTAACTGAAAAAATCCCACAAAACAACCTTCTTACAGACTCAACAAGGACTAGAGGAAATGCTTCATTTCAGATAAAATCCGAATAGTAAAAAAGTGGTGAAATGCAAAACTGAAGTTTTTCAAATAGATGCAAAGCAGCATCCTGTGGAAGTTTCAGTTTCTAGGAATCCATTCCTTCTCCAAGTGTTCTAACAACACAGAAGACATGGAAGTTTAACCCCAGCTGTTGGCACACTCCAGAGCCACTCCTGTTGCCCTGAGGGGATGCCCAGGCAGGTCCCCAGCTCTCTGCTCCTGGCACTCGCCCTCTGCCCCTTCCCTGATTCCTGTTCCTCATCTCCTCCTCTGTGCTCACAGGAATCCCTTTCCTGGTGGCGCAAACTCAGGGCAGGTCACCTCTTGCCAGGCACAAATTCCTTTCCAGGCTGGGAGAGAGGAGAATGAGCCCACGCAAGTTTCACTCCCTGGGCTGGAGGGGCAGGGAAGGGCAGGCTGAGGCACTGCAGGGTGAACTCTCTGCCCTGCTCAGAAGCAGCTGGCACCAGGCACATCTCCAGGTGAAATGATGTGCTCTCTCTCCAGCTTGAGAACTGCTAAACTAGAAAAAAAATCTGACTCCAATTGAGGCCAAAGGGTGTTCCTGGATGAAAGAAGCTATGTCAGGAAGCCAAAATACTTCTAGAACTAAAGGTTTATAGCATTGCTGCATGCTGTATTTTTAATGTATCTCCGTTTCATTTCATCCGCTTCAAATAAGGAAACATCCCAAGGATGGTGATAGCATGCTGGATTTGTTACTATCTGCAGAAATTAGTTCCTATAAATAGTTTACCCAGGCTTTTTAAGACACAGCTGTACCAAGTTTCCCCAGAATTGAAATCGCCAAGACATCGATTCACTGCATCATTTGTCACTTCCACAAAGGTTGTGACAGGATCCCAACACCATCCCAGGCTTTTTCTGGAGATGCCTCGTCACACATTTTAATCTTATTATCTGTAAAGATGGAACACCATCTGCAACAAGCTTTTAAATCATTCCTTCTCCAGTAGCAGAATTCAGTGATGATAACAAGATTCAGTGAGCATGACTGGATAAAATTTTACCGTGTTAACCATGACCCAAAAAACAGTGCCATGGTTTAGGAGGAGGATTCGGAATTGCAGGAATATAGTACAAATCTCACTCCAACCTCCACATGTGCTCACTACTTCAGCCCTTACACACAACCTGTCAGCTGCAAGGAGGGATTTTACAAAGCCAGGGCAGATACCATCAGTGCCCATAATAATATCCAAAAAATCTCAGACTCGTAGGGATTTCTCAAGTCAAAACCTGCAATGAACTAAAAGAGAAGAAGCAGCTCACTGACTTCCCAACCTAACTACATAAAATATTTAAACTCTGAAATCAGGATTTAATTCACACCTGCCAAGTGAATGATGGAATGACAACACTGGAGCAGAGACAAGCTTGGGTCTGGCACGGGCAGGGTTATTGCAGTTTACAGAAACTCTGCACTGGATTGGTGCCAGCCAAATGGATGATCTTGGGAACAAGCAGCCATTGAAAAAGGTACCAAGGACACATTTATTCTCATTTATACAACCCTTGAGTCATGAAGTGTGCTCGAGAAGGCAAAAGAGGTTTAGATGAGAATACATTCCCCGTCAGAAAAGCAAATGGAAGAGTTAAGAAAACATAATTCATTCTTCAGATGTAATAAGTTATGAAAATAATTCCTCAGTGAAAGACAAAACTATCTGGATCTGCTTCTAGGCAATGACCTCCTCTACAATATCCTTCTTGAAAAACTACAACTTCCCACCAGGCCAAAGCTTGCCCCTTATTCTGCAGAACCAAGGGCAAACAGGGGGAGAAGCTCTGCTCAAGCAACACCGTACAGACAGATCACTGCACCACAGCGCAGAATTGCAGGGTTCTGTTCTTATTCTGACTCATTCCTTTAATATTCACACTCCTCAGGACCAGGATCTCGTCAAGCTTAAATACATCTTTGCACAAGACTTTGTGCCCCAGTGATGAAAAACAAGTCCTGTCTCATGCTTATCTCACATTTATCTCCTTGATCCTGACACAGTCTGTGCAACCCCAGCACTGCTAATGATCCCCATTTTACAGGTGGAGGCAGTATTAGTCTAACATACAAATAAGACTCAAAGCAATTCCATTTTTAGTGTTCTGGAGAGCCTTAAATCAATGACAGAAATGCAGAGTGTTGTCTAAAAACATTTAGGAAAGCCAGACACATTTTTAGTTCGAATACCACAAGCATGTTATGATCTGCAGGTCGAAGTGTGAAGAGACAGCCCAAGGGTGTGCAGACACAGGTTAATTAGCAAAACTAGAACATCTGGATTGCTGATAAATTTCTGTCTTGTAAACACATCAGCAATCTATAAATAAAAAGTTGTGTTATCAGAGATCTTGGTATCCTCTCAAGAGACAGCGTGCAATTTTTTTAACCCTAAAATCACCCACCATCTTCACAACTGGCTCTTTTCAGAAAACTAATGTAGAAACACAGAACTTGAATAACACCTTGGTTTAGTGCATTATTCTAGAGAAAGCCTGAAGTCTTCCGTCAACAGAGAACCCATTTTGGTCACAGCTGTTTTGAAGCCGAGCAAGCTTTAACATTTTACATTGTTCAACAGAATTTTTGTGGAAACTGATCTCACTAAATAACTTAACAAAAAAGATCTACAGAGAGAGGTTTTCATATCCCAACTCAACTTGAATGCAATTCACATTTAAAACCATTTTAAACTGACTAATGCAGGTACTACACGTGTTAAATAATAACCAGTGTTCTACCTCTCCTAAAACCAAAGTCCAAAATGTGCATCTGCAGGAAGATGTTTTTTTTCTATTTTCAGTCTGAAAGTTTTGAAGGCTTCATAACTAAGAGTGCTGAAAGAAAGTGATGTTTTATTCTGTGTTAACAACTAATCCAGGACTCATTATCCTGCTTCAGGGCTCCTGCTTTAAGTGCCACACCCAGGATTTGCCAAGTCCTGGTGCTGTGAGGAACAGGTTAAGAGATGCCTGTGGTGCCTTTGCAGAGAGTGTGAGGTGGGAGGAGGGATCAGGCTGGGAGCTCTGCATCAGGGACACGCAGGAATTAGGACAGGCTGCCGGAAAACTCAGCAGGACATCAGTTCCTTAGAGCAGACATGCAGTCTTCAAAAGCATCCTCATGGCAACTTGGGTTCTGCCATTAAAGCAAATTAATAAAATATCTAAGTTGGGGGCTAAGCAAATGTTAAAGGGTGGATTTGTAGCTTTGGAATGCAGAAATTTAAGACGATGTTCCTGCAAAAATGAGGAGGCAGCATACAAGTCGAGGCTAAATCAGGAATTACAAGCAACGAAACCTGCAAGTTTTAGCTGTTGTAAAGTCACACACAGACAGGCTGCTGCCCACCAACCTGCACAGGGGCAGATCTCAGCTGATAGAAACCCCAGAGCCCAGAATTCACTCACACAACAGTCAGAGAGCCAGAACAGCTGCAGAGAAGCCAATGGACCCAACTCCAACCGGGCCTGCTGTGGTTACTGAAAAGAGCTCATTCACATGGCCCACACTCCCTTGTTCAGCACAGCTGTTTCCAAAGCCACTCCCCAGCCCAGGCATGTTTTTTCCCATCCTATTTCACAAAAGATTTAAACATATTTCCAACAGATGCATTTTGTACTCCGGTAATTCAGTGATATTTCCTGATGACTGGTTAACACAAAAGCTGTGGCTGGTTGCTCCAAAGATTGCATCTGTTACCCTGCATCTCACCATCAGGTCAGAATGAATGTCTGACTGCAGAAAGTGACACCACAGAAGAAGAAATTACTCAAGTTTTAAGCCTCAACCTGGGGAAAAATAATTTGGCCATGCAACAAGAGCTTGAATAAAGGCTTCTATTTTTTCAAAAGATGAGCTAATAAGGGAAGGGAAAAAAAAAAAGAAAACCACAACCTGAAAAGCAACTTAAACATTTTCTAATCAAGTTTACAGATAACACAACAGAAAATACCTCTTGATCATTTTTTCAAGCTAGATCATCCTTGCTCCCCATCACACATTTGATTTCTGAGAGCCCCTTAATTCAATTAACTGCATACAACAAAACAACCTCCATGGGAGGATACATTCACCCTAAAACTCATGGAGAACTACAGAGAGAACTTGGCTCAAGGAGTTTCTCCTACCACAACACACAGCAAAGCCATCACCTGAGCGTTCTGTGCACACAACAGCACAGCAGGAAAAGTCCCACACCAAGTGAGAAGGGCTTACCTGAGGAGAATGAGTTTGAAGTATATAATTTTCTGCTCCATTGATAACTATACCCTAAAACAAGAGGGGAGGGGATGAAAAGTAATCATGTCCATACCATTAAGCCTGGCGTAACTCTATTTGCTGAGGAATGGTGCTGTGGGCTTTTCCTTACAGGGTCAGCACTGTGTGCAATGGTAAATCATACCAATTATTTCACAGGGTGTATTTATGTTTTACACAAGCATAGGGCATGAAGCCATTCTCTGAGCTTCCTAGGAAGCAAGGGTTGCATCTTCTCACTGGTGCTTCTCAATTACTGTTACAAGAGATGTCTGCAATGAGAAATTTTTTTTGCACGATCCATTAAATTTGCTACTTTCTCCTCACAAGAATCCAGTGAATGCTTCAGGTGGTGTTTATAGCTCTGTCCTTACATGCAGCCACAACAAGCATAATTTAAATTATATCAACCATTTATGTGACAGAATATTTTTATGTAAAACTTCAGGAGACGTTATCGTGCTATCATATTGAAATTTCAATACTGAGCTCAAGCAAATAAATTCCACTTCAAAAATTACATCTGGAAAGTGAGAGGATAATATGTGCACGTATCAGCACATCTCATGTCTCTCTAGGTTACTAAACCTCCTGTATCAAGGGCAGCTTGCTTTACTAAATACTAATGCAGAACTCTGCAAAATATGAGGCTTCAGTTATTCAGAGGATCTCTGAACTGCAAATAAAAATAAGCATTAAAGCCCACACTATTAACTACAGATTAAGGTCAGATCCCAACAGTTGTTCCATATAGAAGAATGTAATAGATAAACATTCACTGACTGTGATACTGATCCCTTCTACAAAGCAGATTGTCAGACCAAGGCTTTAAAATTTTTAAGAACATTTATTAGCTCAGTATGAATTCAATCCTACACTCTCACGAAGAACGCAGAACTGGGACAAACTGTGTTTCGGAAGTTCTGGAAAGGCATCACTTATGCACCTGCTGGCCAGCCCAGTTTGCATTCTCTGCTCTGCAAATCTGACGGTTCTAAAATTAACCCCACTGATTTTTATCACTGACTTCCTTTTCATTTTGCTGTGTTAAATGTCAAATGATCCAATGTCTGACACTGCCCTTTTAATTATTACAACCAAAGCTTAAAGATGACACACACACATCCCCTCACCCCTTCAAAGTGAGGCTCAATGAAACACAGGCAACAGTGAGAATTCAAAGGTCAATATTTGCATAAGTGGAATAAAAGCCAAGAAAGCAAGAATTATTAAAATTTTAATTCTACAGTAAGTTCTACAATTAGTACTCTTTCTAATGTATTTAACTTACAAAGTAAGCTTCATAGATAGTACTGAGGACTTCATTAAAATTTACTGAGCTTATTTATCAATGCTTCTTTCAGAAAGCTCATTATAAAAACCTGCACAGCTCCAATTAGACCTCCCAAACGCATTAATGATATATGAGGTCTTTTATTCCCTTCATCAATCTTAGGCTACACATTTACATATATAATCAATACTCCAAAGTTAAGGAATGTCCATAAATTCACGGCCTCGCATCAACAAATTTGTTCACTGAATACCTTCTCACATGGGGTCCCCGTCCCTGTCAGTCACATTAACCCAACCAACCACATTTTATTGCTCTGTAATCAGGATTCAAAAGCACTTGAGATGACAGGAGCAATAAAAACCCTTGAGATTTCATATGTCCATTATGGTGACTGGGTTGTTTAAAAACAGGAGCTGCAGTTGCAGTCTGTGACTATAAATATGCACAACACCACCACAGAGCCAGGGAAGCTCAGGGTACAGGCAGGAAACAAAGGAATCCAAAGGCAAAGACCCTCTGCAGAAACCAGGAAAGGGATGCAGGGGTGACAAATGTTTGTCTTCCCTCTTCCCAAAACAGAAACAGCTCTATTAGCAAATATTTTACAGTGGTTTATTGCCTTTTCTAGTCTATTTATAAAAAAAGAAACCTGGACAAGGCATACTGAGCAAAGTGAGGTATTTGTGCTCCATTGCGTCTGTCCCAGGTACTAAAGCAGTCCCATGCCTCCAGGTATTCCTGCTTGATGGACTCTCAGGAGAACCCCTGACACTGACAGACCTCGCCTTCAGCACATTTGTTGTCAAGCATCCAAACCCACAGAAACCACGCAAAACATCTGCTGCCAAAAAATGAAGGTGCAGCACTGAATAAAACACAAGCCTTAAATGTTTGTGACATAATGCATTTATATTCTGAAATGAAAGTGATGCCCAGCCTTGTACCAGGTTTAATAATACACAACATAATTCTGTTTTTGCAAAGGGTTCAAAGATGCTCAAGCTCAATTAGATCATCAGCACTTTATATAAACTTGACAACCAAGGTGTTCCTCATTACACAGCATCAGGAGATGCTGACAAGAGTTGGGTTTTGCAGAAATCTTAGAAATGAGCTTTGCTGCCTTGTATGAAAACAAGGGCAGGCATCAGTTTTACAGCTCCACCAGGCACACCTGGGTACCCAAGGCAGAACAAAACACTTAAAAGAACTGCTCAGTGAAACAACAACTGGCAAGAGCACACAGGGAGCACCAGAACGTAAAACCCTCTAATGCAACAGCCTGCTGTGCAGTTGGCATAACGACTGCAGAGCCATTAGGAAACAATACAGCTTCCGAGGAAAACGTATGAAACATATCCAACACTTGCACTTCAAAACCCTCTTCAACGACTACACAGCTTTTCAGTTCTCCTTTTCAGAGGCAAATTGGGGATATTGCTGTACAGGGATAGCATTTACAGACACTGCAGGATCTGTACTGGTGGTGCCAACACACAGGTCAGACTCAGACAAGCAAAGACCTGGAGGCTGCAGTACAGGAAGGACATGGAGCTGTTGGAGAGAGCCCAGAGGAGGCACTAAGGTGGTCAGAGGGATGGAGAAGCTCTGCTGCGAGGAAAAACTGGGAGAATTGGGATTGTTCAGCCTGGAAAAGCAAGGTGACCTAATTGTGGCCTTCAGTACCTGAAGGAGCTACAAGAAAGATGGAGAGAGACTCTCTACAAGGGTGTGGAGCGACAGGACAAGGGGAATGGGTTCCCACTGACAGGGGGCAGGGTTAGATGGGATATTGGGAAGAAATTGTTCCCTGTGAGGGTGGGGAGGCCCTGGCACAGGGTGCCCAGAGCAGCTGAGGCTGCCCCTGGATCCCTGGCAGTGCCCAAGGCCAGGCTGGACGGGGCTTGGAGCAGCCTGGGACAGTGGAAGGTGTCCCTGCCCACGGCAGCAGGTGGAATGGGATGAGCTTTAAGGTCCCTTCCAACCCAAACCATTCTGTGATTCTATGAATACAAAGAAATAAACTACCATGAAAAAAACCACCACTTTTCCCTCTTGATACACTGGGCTAAGAATGATACTTTAGTAAGTTTTCATATTTAAAAACCCACAATATTCCCCAGGGTCCTCAGGCAGTTGCCACAGTTGTGTGTTTGTTCTGGCCATACACTGAGTTAGAAACACCATAAAATACAGTTTAAGCTGCACAACAAGATTCATTAAGCCTTTACTGTGTTTTAAAGGTTCACAATTTAGGATCTCTCAATAAGATCAGAAGGAATTCTGAGCAATACCTAGGCATCAAACGATTTGAAATAGAACATAAATAAAATCATGTTTTTCTCCATTCTTCCTGTAATGTTCCAGCATTTGTCTCAATGGCACATACTCAGAGCAGAACTGAAAAATACCCACCCAGAGGAATCTACCTATTGTTTTTGCTGCATCCACGTCACTTCTTTTAACAGAGAAATTACATTCTATAAAAATACATCCAGCAGATGTAATTTGCAAAAGCTGATGACAAAAAAGGAAGACATAAAACTGGCATACTTGGAATTATCTCAAATTTAATTAATTCAAAGTTTGCAAACAAGGTAGGAGCAGTCCAAAATCTGACTAATTTTACAGCACATCACAAATTCAATCAGCTAACCTGTCACGATGGAAAAACATGGAAAAAACTGTATATACACCCTTAAAATAAACTCTTCTGCTTAGTCTATTTTTGAGTTTATCATAACAGGGTTATTTTATAACATTTTTTATGAGAGCAAGTTCAGGAATTTGTTAGGCTGAAATCTATCTTATACAATTCTGG
Source organism: Corvus cornix cornix (assembly GCF_000738735.6). NCBI lineage: Eukaryota > Metazoa > Chordata > Aves > Passeriformes > Corvidae > Corvus > Corvus cornix. The sequence goes on from NC_046347.1 coordinate 9,576,301, forward strand.
ATCAGGAGAAAAATGGAGCTGCCCAGAAGCTGTCAGCACCTCACAGGGTGTCACCTTCAGACACACAAAAATTCTCTGGGGATCAAAGCCTGGATGCAAGAAACTGAAAAGTAGTTCAGGTAAGAGGTTCTAGGGAACAGGAGCAGGTAACACCTCTCCCAGGGAATCAGGAGATGTGATGGAAATGCACACAGGGTGATAGAGGAGGAAAAATAATTATGAGGGGGATTTTTCCCAACAGCAACACCTTAAGAAATAAAGAAACTTAAAATCAACCCACTAAAACACTGATGTACACAACGACTTTGCATAAAATAAGGATTATTTCTGCACTCTCAGAACATAAAGTTTTTTTGTTTTATTTTTTAATATTAAAGGCCAATTTCTTGAAAACAAGAATACTTTGAGGTGGATTCTGGCTAATCCTGCTGAGTAAAAACCAAAATAATAAACCCACGCAGACTAGAAGTTGAAAGAAGAGAAAGTATTATTCCAACTCCTCCTTGTACGTGAATAATGGCTTGTTTACTAAGGAGCTGAAATACCACATCCTGCACACATTCCAGGGAAGTTAAAAATGCTGTTAATTTTAAAGGAAAATGAAGAGTGAAGTATCTGTGCTTTGGGAAGAGAGTTACATTAGGAATAACCTTCAGCATTCCTCAAAATGAGAATTTCTATCTGCAGTCCATACCTTGCCCTCATTTAGCAGCAAAATAAGGAAGGCAAGTATTTGAGCCACTTTTTGCAGTCATTAATCCTTTTTAAACATATTCTAAGTAGACACCCTCATGTACATCCTCAGTGGTTTCAAAACCCAGGCACATAGAACCCAATTTCTAAACATCTGATTCTTGTAGATTTAGTATTTGAAAAGGGTGAAAAAAATTGCCACCAGTACTCAGTTGTGCCATCAGTGTAAGGATCATTTAGGGGGATAAAAATGTTGAATTTTCAGAAACACAGTCTTCATAAAATTTTGCCTCAGAATAAATTGCAACTTCCAAATGCAATTACAAGCTTCATTTAGCTATATGGAAACACTGGGTGAGTGTACAAATACTAAGAGCTGTATATAATTCTTCTAATTGAAGTTAAAGACAAATAAGGAGCAATAGCTGCAACTCTAGTTAAAAATCACTATTTCTTAATATGGGCTATTTTCTTAGCAAAAAGAAGACAGCTTGACAATTGCTACACAAGGCAAATAAAGCCTTGAATGTGCAATTTGTGTTGATCACTGTCCGTCCACTGACACTTCTGACAGTGGGAAAACTGTGACAGTAAATGATGAGCAAATCTAAATCTTGACAGGCCATTGTATAAAGACAAGTATTAATTAGACTTTTGCAGCTTCATTTTAAAAAGTAGCGAACTAAGAGAGCAATAATGATTATATTTTTGGTGTTGCTGGATGAATTTGCACTTTTAGTTCAAACAGTATGTTTCTGTATCTCTAAGTGATAAACAAAAAAGGACATTTTGTAAACTATACAGGACAGAAAAAATAATAATTCCAGTAAACTTCTACATTTATAAGTACGTAGTCCAGATTTCTAATAAAGTTCATTTGATGAAAAGATTTCAATTAATACAGCAGTGCGATCTCAAAATCTAAATTAAGTCAACTAGAAGATAACCTGAAAAAAACCCCTATGTGCCTGCAGTACCTTATAGTCTGTATTATGTAATTGCAAAATGGAACAAAAAAACCCTCATGTAAATCAAATTCTAATTAAGAAACCAGAATAAACAACACCGAAATGCACAGAAAGTTACATATGCATATGTTTGGCTGCCTGACTTAGAAGGTAAGAGTTATGAATCACATTTGTGGAAGGCATTATTCATAAATAGCTGCAATTGAAAAATTAACAGCTGATAACCAGCTCCAAGCATTCCCAGCCTCTGCAAGCCTTCAACAGGCACTGCTGGAAACAGTTAGAATTAAAATGTTCAGCATCTACAAGAATTTAAAAACACTTAAAGGGTAGTTCCTGTTATTAATTATACACAAGAGAGTCCTTCTCTCTTAGACTTTCATGCTTTCTACTGCAGATGTAAAAGCTGAGGAACTGCACCTAAAATATTTATTAAATAACTTATTATTTTTACCTCTCACCCTAAAGAGAAACAACCCACAAAAGCAAACATAAAAGAAATAATTATTGATGCATCCCAACAGGGAAATCTGTTTTCTTCATCTTTCTGCAACTTTCTTTCCAACACTCCAATAAATTCTGCTCACAGCATCCGCAAAAATCTTGTATCAAATGAGCACCATATGTGGCTATGTAACAGCAGCTGATGTGCAGGATTACACCAAGGCAGAAGGAAAAATAAAGAACATGCCAAACTTTATCTTGCCCATCCTCAAAATGATTTATCTGTCAACTTGGGATAAGCTATTACTCCCACATTTTCAATTAGAAGCTGAAGAGCTTCACAGAATTACACCCAGGGCACCGGAACAGTCAGTGTCTCTACTGGAACACAGGGCTGGGATATCTGACCAATCCAAGTAAACAAAACAAAACAAAACTTCATGTTAGAAGTGGGGGAAGGGTGAAGATGACTTTGCTCTTAAAATGTAATACAAGAAAAAAATGTTTGCTGCAAGATAAGATTTAATGTTGGAGTTTTGATGAGCGCAGTATCACCAAGGAAATTTTCTAGAAAAACCGGCGTACAGTGGTATATTTATTTATTTTACTGCCATGTTCAGTGTTGAATGAATTATATATTTAATTGTATATTGAGCATCAAGGATCACAGACTCATTTAAGCTGGAAAAGCCCTGCAAAATCATAGAACAGTTTGGGTTGGAAGGGACCTTAAAGCTCATCCAGTGCCATGCCCTGCCATGGGCAGGGACACCTTCCACTGTCCCAGGCTGCTCCAAGCCCTGTGCAGCCTGGCCTTGGACACTGCCAGGGATGCAGGGGCAGCCTCAGCTTCTCTGGGAATTCCATTCCAGGGCCTCATCACCCTTTTAGTAAAGAATTTCTTCTCAATATCTAATCTAAACCTGCCCTCCTTCAGGCTTATCACTACACACCCTGGTGATCATCGAGTCCACCCTTAACCCTGCCAATGCCACCACTAAACCATGTCCCCAAGTGCAACATCCACGTCTTTAAATCCCTGCAGGAATGGTGACTCACCCCGATCTATTCAATGTATTGACCTTCTGTGAATGCACGTGGTTGTAGTAACAAAGACTCCTCACCAACACAAACAGAGGCACCTTCTCTGTCCTGCTGTTCCTTCTACCCAGCTACGATGCTCAGGGACAACATGTCCCCTTCCCAGCACACAAGGCAATGGCTGAAGGCAGAACCTACATGTCTGCAGTGTCAGGTAATGCTCCAACAGAACACACGTGTACAGGAAAGTGCTCTGAACTAAGCTCCCAGTTTCAGGGCTTTTATGTCTGATGAGCTGCAGTGGGATCCAGGAACCAAAACCCTCTAGCACCTGCTCTGTAGCACCCAAAGGAAAACCACTTTTCATGCTCCAAGACCACCCAGCAACACAGACAAAGCTGGGATGACTGCAATACACATTTCCAAAGGGCTCTGAGCCAGCACTGATGTATCTGCACTCATTAAGACTCAGGAGTTTCACCCATCACTGCTGTTCTCAGGAAAAACTCGGAGCATGGACAATTTTTCAAAGATATCTCAGAGTTCACCTGTGGAAATGGGAACAGAATCTCAACTTTCACAGGCATCAGCAATTAACAGCACCATATTTCCTCATAAAATGGGTCAGATGTTGCAAAAGTAAGGACAGCTAAAAGAGGGGAAGAACAATAAATGGAAGCTGACAAGACAAATGAACAACAAGCATCTTATCTCCAAATTATCTGCAGATCAGTAAAATTACTGCCCTTTGAGAAGTGGTCACAGATGCACAGTCCACAGATCAGGCTGAGGGCAAAAGGCCAATGGAAAGGACAAAGGAGAGAGGAATCACGGAAACTGTGTGCAGATACAATTTCTGCTCCCAGGCGCTGTTTATTATTTTGTTTGGGTTGTGATTTTTGGGGAGTGTGTAACTATTTGGGTTTTGCTCCGGGGGATTCCATTTTGGAACAGATATCTCCAAGTTATGCACATGAAAATACATTAGCGAGGCAGCTGCTGTAAGTGTATTTTTACTGAGTTCCCATTTCAGAAGATTTCATGCTGACTTTTAAGCTACATCACAGCTTTCCACGGAATTAATTTCCCAATCTCAGGCTTACAGCAACATTAGTTAATGTAAACTGTAGCACATGACAAATAACACAAAGAGCACAAAGGAAAACACCCACATTGTTCAAGCCCTGGTCTGTAATACCCCATCTCACCACAAAACCAAAAATAATACAAGAGAAGCAGTTCTGGCATAGAAAGGGGAACTTGCTTTGTGTCTTGTCCACCCTTCGGCAAAAACATTTCCACGTAAGGAAGACAAATTATTTTTATGAGAAGCAACACAGCAATGCAATAGGTTTTTCTTTCTTAGGTTACAAAGGAAAGTGAAGATTGTAAAAGGAAGAAACTGTAGGGGAAACACAGCCATCAGGATGGAAAACTAAGAACTAAGCCTTGATCCGCACACAAAGAAAAGAACAAATGATGCTGCTTCCACTATAAATACGTTATATCACTACTGAGGATTGAGGTAAACTCTGTCAGCCAGGTTGGAGGTGGTCATTTTCATTGGTTTGAATCTTCAGATCATAGAGCATTAAAAATTAGTTTCTCAACCACATCACTACAGAGACCTTTAATACAACATTTTTAATGAAAATACATGATTTAAAAATGAGGTGGCATCAGGCGGTTCTTTGATCTTTTTCTTGTAGAAGGGAGGTCAAGAACCATCAGATAAAAGATAAACAATGTAGAGGAAATGAAGTGCTGGTTTGATGTGCCAATATTACAAGATTTGAACATTAAAAACTAATAAAATGCCCCCATTTCCCTTTTTAGTGAAGGAATTGCTGTAGATGTCTGCCAAGTCCAGACCCGGCATGGCACGAGCTGTTCCAAAAAGCTTAGGACAACAGTAAAAGGTAAAATTCAACATTCAGAGAAAAATAATCTGCAAATAAATGGAGGGAAGACAGAAAAAACAGTGGAAAGAGCAATAGTTGCCCAGATTAGTGAAGCATAATGATCTGCCTTAATTGATTTCTCTGATTTTTATTTATGTAAATTAGAAAACAAACATGCAACTCTTCCTTAGCTCATTATTATCCTTAAGCCAAATGTATTTCACAGCTGAACTACAGCAGCATATTGCACTTCAGTAAAGCCTGCAGCAACCATGTAAAAAAGGGAAAACTTGCTGTTATTGACTAAGAATTTTGACCATTTAGGAGAGAATTAACAACAGGACCTTAATCAGGAACATGAGCTGATCACATTCATATTACTGTAACTAAAAATATTTTTGCCCTGAGGAAACTTGATGAGCCTTCAGTGCTGAACTTAAAACAACCTCTAAACCTACATAAATACATGTTCTACAACGTTTGCTCTTCACATCTTAGTGAGCTCCTATTTGTTGAGCTCTGTTCACCAGAAAAATGCTTCTTACAAATCGAACAGAAAGAAACAAGTATAGGTTACACTCAGAGTGTAACAGTCTATCAAAAGAATGATGAAGCCAAAATTTAACTTAATTGCTTGGTTAATTTAAAGTCTGCTGTCTCAAAAGAGGAACTTTCATGCTGTGGCAGATTGAAAAAGGTTTAAATTATTCCATTTTTCACATTGCTCTTGCAGTATTTCCAGGTGCACATCAGAGGGAAGCTTTCAGTGCTACAGACAGCTTGCTGGGCTGCTTGACAATGTAAGAAAACAAAACAAAGCCATAACTCCCTGGAATAATCCTCCCATCGTGTTTGCACTGCCACAGAGACAATCAACAGCAAACAGCAAAAGCAAAACAGCAGAATGAGAGCTCCTGTTTCACAAGCACAATATTTAAAATACTTCATGTTTCTATAAATCAACAATAAACCACAAATATCAAACTGCAAAATGCTTTCTTATAACAGGAATAAAAATTTCACAGAATCCCAGAATCTTGAGGTTGGAAAAGACCTCCCAGACCATTGAGTCCAAACTGTGAGCAATCCCCACCTTGTCCCAGCCCATACCACTCAGTGCCACATCCAGGCATTCCTTGGACACCTCCAGGGATGGAGACTCCAAACCTCCCTGGGCAGTCCCTTCCAGTGCCTGACCATCCTTTCTGTGAAGAAAGTCTTCCTGAATTCTATCCCTAGGAGAACATTAATCCATCTGAAGTCTTCCAAGTGCGTTTTCAAACTCACACATGACCAAAAAACCAGACATTTTCCACTGTTACTTTATGATCCCAAACCCCTTTCTCTAAAAAACTTATTTCCAATGATGCAACAGAATTCTGCTTCCTCTCCATGCAATAACACATCCCTGGTCCTGGCTGTAAACCCAAGCAGCCCTTCTGAGGATCTGTTTGCTGGAATATTCAGCAGCCACATTAAAATACACCCATCAAGAAAGAGAAACTACATCGGATGTGGACTGTCTCTTGCTGAACGTCTGTGTGGTAATAATGCAATTGTACTTGACCCTCTGCCACATGCAGGGCATTAAAACCACACCAAAATTTAATTTGCTGTCTTTTGCAAATTCATAAGGATCCCATAAAAATTAGGAGGCGGAAAAAAATTACCTTGCAAAATGTTTTAAGAAAATAAATTGAAATAATGCTCTTCAATTCCAAAGAGATCATTTAAATGCCTTTACCTAATGCTGAACTGAACACTACAGCAGAAACAGGCATCAAAATCTGAAAACAAAAGTGATGACATACAACTGAAAACATGTTCCAAGGCTCAAAGCAAGCCCAGTGAAAAAAAGGTATTAATGGTCCAAAATCAGATCATTTCACTATAGCACAGTTTCAATTCTAATAAAAGCTATATTAAAATATTAAATTAAAATATTCCTTTGAGGGCATATCTTAAAAATAAAACTAGGACTGTATTTTGTGTGACACTTTTTAAATGGAAGTTTTAAAAATATATGAAAACATACCACACTTGCTGCAATACTTAAAACTGCATAAAAACTAAGACCTGTTGTTTAATTAAAGAATTCTAATGCAAATATTCATAGGATTGTCGTTTTTATAGTAGAAACATCATCTGAGTGTGGTGTGACTGTTGTGGGCCTTTCCTCTTCCCTCTGGTATCAAAGGCCGGAAGAATTTCAAACAACTTTGGAAATAACCAACCCCCCCCAGCTCTGAATTCTGCCTGACATCAAGTTTTTGCCTAGTGGGAGATTTTACAACACTGTTGAAAAGAGAATAGAAAAGACTTTTTATAATGGAAACACTGATGGACCAAGAACTATGGTCATGCTAAGAGCTGTCACTGCAATATTCCTTCTTTCATGTCATACTGAAAATTCCATTTTATTCTCCATTTGGCATTCTTCTCTGTAAAAGTAGTCACTTCATTATAGAAATCTGGGGTTTTTTCTGCAGCCTACCTTCTAGCTTCACACTTTTCATTTTAATTCTTCATGTTCTCAGTAATTTTGATCAGTAATTTGTCTTTCCAGCTTTAGCTGGTGGCTTTTCAGACAGAAACATCAGAAAGCTGAACTGAAAAAAAATTGATTCAGCAGCTTAACTTCATCATGGAAGTTTTATTTTTCAAGAGTATTATCCCAAGAGTATGAACTCTGATTTTGAACACAATCAGGTTTAATAAATGATGGCTAAAAACCCCATTACTTAAACTTATTAGTGCACCACCAACAGCTTGATAAAAACCATATAAAATTAGAACATTTCTTAGAGATTTTAACTAAGGACACAGACAAAACCACTGAATACAACAGTCTCCAAAGAGAAACTGTAGAATCTTGCTCTAATACAGACAAAAGTCAGGTTTGAACATATTTAGATTCATAAAAAGTATCACATCTGAAGCATTTAAAAATAAACAGAGCTGCTCTACTGTGTTTACTCTTGTTTGTGTCCATGAATGGTATCTGCAGGGGAAACAAGACTGAATTCAGAACTTCAGCTGGCTTTGTACAGATCAGTCCTCACCAGCAGAACTGTTCCTGGCTCATTGGAATTACAGTGGTGGAAGGAATTCCAGGCAGAGAATCCAAACCCCTGGAGATGAGCTGCCATGGCAGAGTGGATCTGTGGCCCAGATCCTGCTCAGACTGAGCCCCCAGCTCCCAGCTGGGAGCAGGAGAAAGTCAGCACTGTGCAAGCTGCAAAAGCTAAGCTGGATAACTGCACCATTTAAATGCAGCCCCAATTATTTTCTGTACACCAACAGAAACCTGTAATGAACCTTTAAACAATTCCTGAGCTGGGAACTACTGAGCTGTCCTGAACGGGATTGAGGAAATGCCATCCCACTACCAACTGAGCACTACACACTCATCTACAGCACTGCTTTGGGTGCGATGGGGGGCAAGAAACTCGAGGATATCTACAAAATTTAATATTAATGTTTTGGGGCACCAAGGAAGAGTCATGGATGTCTGCTTACCTCCATCAGGAAATGCTGTGTGTGTCTGCAAGGCTCTACTTGCAGAACGAAAACTTATTTATTGCAAATCTTTAAAAGGCAGTCTTTGACATCCACTTTCTCAAAGGTGTAATTTCAAGAAGCATCAGCTTACATCAACTTTCATGAAAATACCACAGAATCCATAATTTCATTGACTGCTAAGTAAAAGCAACATTCAGGATAGTCAAATGTGCTCTAAGGCAAGAGCAAATGTCCATTAGAAATGTCATGAAAGAAACAAGGAAAAGGCCAACTAATGAGTACACAATGTGCAGCTGCAGGAGAAGTGACAGGGAGAAGATGGAAAAGAGAAAGGGACAATAGAAAGGCTCATCGTAATTAAGCAAACATATGACAAAGAAAAAAAACCTGCACTAGTTGGGTGTGGTTATTTCATGATTAAATGCTAAATAACGGTAAGAATCTGGCAGAAATACAGGCTGTGTGAGAATACAGCATTTACAGTTATCTTACACTACAGCAGCTTTCAATTTCTCAGGGTTAGCAGATTTTATTAAATCAGTGATTTTATACAGGTGGATTTTTTTTTTCTGTAATTCAGTATTACATAAGACAGAATTGTCCTGTCCTAATACAGAGTTAAAGCCAAAGGTCCTCCCGAACACGCATTGTATGAAAATGAAAACCAGGGACTTTGGGTTATGAAAAGAAGCCATATGACTAAAAAGTGAATCCATTTTCCAAAACGCCCACACAGACAAGAGCTTCTGATGAGAAAAATGATCTCTGCAAAGCTAAATTGCACAGATTATTTCCATGAAAAGTCAGAATCATTCAGATTATACGACATTTACCGCGCTGAGATTTAAAAAAGTAACCCACCAACTTTTTATATTATTACAGTATGAATAATTACTTGATTGTTCAATATAAATATCAATAATTATTTAATTGGATAATTGTCTTCTTTTAGAATTTACACAGGCAATGATGCTTGCTTGGTTTTTTCAGGATTCTCTCTTGCTGCTGGCAAGTTTTGGGTACCTTCAGAACGAGGTGCAACCACCTGTGTGTGCCAGCAAAGCAGTTGTGGCCTACCTTGGCACTGGAATCCTTGCTTCCCAAATCCCCTGCAGAAAGAAGGAAAAGACTGCCTTAGTATATTTAGCTTTAATTTCTACTCAATGATCTCTAAAAACATAAAAATAGCTTCATATTAAATTACTTCAGGTTTTGCTACGACAGCAACAGATTTTCAAATACACAACACAGACCAGCCCACCCATTTCAAAGCAGAGAACAATAGCTGTCACCAGCTCTGTAATTTCAGCTTCTGGCAACAATTTTTTTATTATTATTATTTTACAAGCTATTTTGGATCTACAATTATCATCATCTGTGATTACTGCATAATATTTCAACTCGTTTAATGCCACATGTATATTTAACAGCCACGTAAAATATTCCAAGTTCCAGCAAAGGCACATAAAACAAACTAGACTTGGGTTTTCATCCAAATTTTAGGATTACAAGCCGGTGTTATGAGCCTCAGCTAGAGTCCAGCCGTTTGCTGTGTGGAAAGCAGGCAGGTTAAAGGTTTTGCTTGTTTCAATGTAAGTGAGAAGACAGGCCCATGATTTTCATACCGATTATTCTCCAGCTTCCTTGCTCCATTTCCATAACAAAATACAAATGTGTGTGTAACACTTCTGCAATGAATACAGTGACAGTGGTATCCAGAGATCCAACGCATTTTATACCTCTGGCAAACTGCACTGCTGTGGATTTATTCGTTTATCTTTAAGCATTTACCATTCTCTTCCCACAAAAATAACTGTTTTGAGTATCCTGCCTATAAACATTTCTCTGCCTTTTCCCCCTTCTTTGCAGCCTGTTTTTCATCTGGAGAGCTGGAGCCGCTCACACTCAAACCCAAACAGACAAAAGCCGTGAGCTGGAGAGAAGCTGTGTGCAATTAACAACACGTGGTTTAATTATCAACTTTATGGAAATGATTTCTTAAAAAAAAAAAAACAACAACAATTTCTCCCCTTTATTTAATTATTTATGGAAGAGACAAAACCTTCAGTGCACTCTTACTTCAGGTGGAAGCTGAAATGACACAGCTTAGAGAATTTCTGTACATTTGTGTGCACAAGTCACTACTTGTTGTTGCTCTAAGAAAACCTAAACTAGGAAAACCAGGAGAAAAATCAAATTATTTGTTTTCTTGGCAGCACACATGCCTATATTGTCACTCTGATGCTGTTCTCACTCATCTTCACAAAACTCAAAAGCTGGAAGTGTGGAAATGCAATCATAGGAAAGCTGATGGCGGGACTAAGAACATGAAACAGACTTTAGATAAGTGTGGTCCTTTAAAATAGACTTATTTGCAGACCTTCCTTTTTTATCTACTCCAGAAGCAGGGCTGTTCCTCAGTGTCTGAGCTGAATCCCTGCAGAGCTGCAGCCCATTCCACTCCCCAAGCAGTTACAATGTAATTTTTAAGTAAAAAGTCTTAAAAAAATATTGACACTCCAGAAACAGAGTGGAGAGTGAAAGTTGCTGAAGAGGATAACACAGCACTGAACTATTTTGGTAAATATTAGCTGATGAAATGTAATCTAAGGAAAGAATCTATTTGTGTAGTTCATTGAAAGGTTGTGTTTACTATTCTTTATACCTCCAAACATACATTGATTGACACAAGTCATTTTGGAAACAGACGAAGCCCTTTCAGTGGTGCGCGATGGTTGTCTGAGACCAGTCCATCTCCAAATTGGAAAATGAAACAAATTTTCAAGTTGTCAGATGCTCTTCTAAGGAATGTGAAGAGCTTCCTCAGGCTCAGTAGGCAGGACAAGGCAAGAGCACAGTCACTCTTGCCACCTGTCAGGCACAGGATACCCTTTCACTTGCAAACCCATCCTGTCATTCGTGACAGAGCTCTGCTTTGTTTTATAATTGTGCTACTTAAGTGCACAAACACCGCTCGGCAATAACCCTGCAGCGGTTTTTCACACCTCTCAACTCATTCTGGTTTAGATTAACTTTGAAGCAGTTTCTGAAGGTCTCTCACTTTTACCATACCCAACTCCAATTTTTTTTTTTTTTTTTGCAACTAGGACGAAAGGAAAAAAAAGTTAAAAAGAAAAAGGAAAAAAAAAGTCATAAAGTTGACTTGTTTCTCCTGCAGTCTACCATCTCAGCTTTTCTTCCTTACCCTGCAAATATATTTCAATCATTTTTGGCACAAGCACAGTCTTTGCTTCAGCATGCAAGCAGAGCAAAACTGACGGAAGAAGGAAAAGGTCCGTGTCCAGACACAAACACACATAAAAAGAGCAAGAAGCGTGCCACGGACACAAAGCCAGCTGCGTGCAGACCCATCTAGACCTTTCACAACTTTGGCCAAAATAAGTCACAGATCTCGTTTTCGGCAACCAGACCTGCAGCGCAAACTTGAGCAGCGGAGCAGGGCTGGAGCGAGGTGAAGGAGGGGAATCCCGAGCTGTTTGTGCTGCACGGTCCCTACAGGTACAGGACCCCCGAGGCTCTCACGGTTCTTGCCGAGCCCGGGCCGGGGCCGCCGCTCCTCGCACAGGGCGCGGAACAAGCGCAGAACGGCCCGGCCTGCGCGGAGCTGCCGCCCTGCCCCGCCACGCACGAACTCATGGGTGTATTTTTCCCTACCAGCTTAGCAATGCGGGTGTTGGTAGGGAGTTTTCCTGCCCTCTCAAGCAGGAACCCTTCTCTCACAAAAACCACTCCTCCCTTTCCTCGGCGCGGACCGGAGCAGCGGTGTCACGGTGCCTTCCCGGCCTCACTGCCCGCCCTCGGGCAGCAGGAGGAACAGGGCAGGCACTGACCAGGAGCTGAGGCTAGGTGACCCAAGTTCTGCCACCCAGCAACGCCCCAGTCTGACACGGGCACCCTCCGTCCCAGCACGGCTGTGCCTGGCTGAGCCCCCCAGCCCGGCTCCGCCGAGCAGAACCGGGGACAAGGGGTGAGAAACACAGCTCTGGACCGTTTGGGAAGCGATGGCCCCAGCGCGGGTCTCCAGACCCTGCTGGGCTCTGCGACCGAGCGCCGGCAAGTTTGGAGACTCCCCCGCCCCGAAAGCGGGGTGCGCACAGCCCCGGGCCGGGGCCCCCCGAGCAGCGTCAGCCGCACACAGCCCACCGGGAGAGGGATGCGACAGCGCCAGGGCAGCGAGGGGACAAGGGGGGTCACCCACACCGGGGTCACCTGCCCGGCCCCGGGGGGAGCGGCGGCACCGGGAACCGTCTGCCCGGGGGCGCGGCGGGTGGGCAGGGAAGAGAAGGGAGGGCAGGGCGGCTCACCGGAGCCGGGCACAGCGCCGGGGCTGCCCGGGGTGGGGAATCCCCCACGGCAGAGCGGGCCCGGGCGGCGGCGGGCGCGAGGGGGGGTCTCACCAGATGAAGTCGGTGCAATGGCTGCAGAAGGTGGGCTGCTTGAAGAAGCGCGCGATGAATTTGTGCTCCTTCACCTCGTGCACGTTCTTCTGCCTCAGGGCGCCCTTGCGAGCGAAGCGCCGCGCCGCCTCCGGGTCGGCGCCGGGCTCGGAGCCCGGGAACACGTCGGCCATAGCGCCTCCTCCCCACCCCCCGCCGCTCCGGGAGTCGCCGCCCCGACGTCCGCCCCGTCCGGCGGCCGCCGAGCCTCTGGCAACGGCGGCGCTGGGCGCTGCCTCCCGCTCCCAGCCTGACGTCGGAGCGGAGGAGGATCCCAAGCCCTCTCGCCGGCTGCTCCGCCCGCGGCTGAGCGAGCGAGCCCCCGGCCGGGGCGGGGCGGGCGCGGTGCCGCCCCCGCCGGGGAGCGCCGGGGGGGAACGAGGAGGGCGGCAGCACCTGCTGGCCCTCGTCAGCTCCCGCACCGGGGAGCTCTCTTACACGCACACCGGCTGCTCTCACACACACCAGATCTCCCCGCACACCCCGCTTCTCTCACTCACGCATACCAGCTCCCCCCAAAACGCACCGGTTCCACTCACGCACACACCGGTTCCCCATCTCTCTCACATTCACCTACACAGGCTTCCCTCACACACACACACACACACACACACACACAAAAGCTTCCCTCAACTCTCACGCACACGCTCAGAGGTTCCCTTAAAACACACACACACAGAATCTCCCCTATCACTTTCTCTCTCTCTCTCTCTCTCTCTCTCCCACACACACTCACACGCAGAGGTTCCCTTATCACACACAGACAGAAGATCCCCTCGCACATACACACACAAAGAAGGCCCCCCTCTCACTTTCACACACACAGAGGTTCCCCTCACACCCCCTGCACACAGACCGGCTCCTCTCACTCCCCCCCCCAGCTCTCTCCATGCACACGCAGACTCAGCAGCCCCTTCTCTCTCTCCCTCACACACGGCAGCTGCCTCCCTCCACGCACTCACACACACCCCGGGCAGATCACAGACAGTGTTTCTCCAGTGTCAGCCATGGAAACCCACACCTTCCCTCTCCGCCAGGTCCCGGCACCCCGGTCCGGCAGCAACAGGACGGTGACCTCCATCCCTGCTTCCATCACTGCCTCCCTTCACCCGCATGAGCACAGCTGCCACACCGTGCCCAAGGCATAGCCACCACCGTGTCACAGAGCACGGGGAACCTGCACCCCGCTGCTCTCGGCGGCCTTTGCCACACGCGCTTCCTGCAGCTACCCCGAGAATCGTTATTCCTCCACCACAACAAACACAGTGCAGCCATGTGCTCTCCTCCACACACCTTTCCCCTTCCTGCCACTCACAAACGCAGCCACAGATGTGTGAGCGCTGGCAGAGGCCACACTGAACCGTGCATCACACAGTATCAGAGGATGTCCTGTCCCCTGTACTGTGCCATGTATCTTTACGTATCAATGTAAACATCCTTAAATATTTCTTATTTCAATACAAATATCCTCAACAAAAAGTGTAGGAGACATTCACCAAGTCTCTTTCACTAATTAGGGCATTCAGCACATACACAACAGACTTTTACCTTGGTTTTATGTCATCAATGCCATCAAGTATTCCATAAAATAATAGACCTGTTCATCTTCATTTACTCACATAACACACAAAATGTTCCCAAGTCCCTGGATACAGAAACATCTGCCCATGGCATCCTCTCATATTAATACACTCAGAAAAATAGCACATAAATAATGACTATGCTAATATAAAACCTCAATATATACATTAAATACAGAAACACAGGATTAATCATATTGTTTTTAATAAATGTTATTCCTGTGGTTACAAATTTACACATATGGGAAATAAGCGCATATTGAAAGTTCTACCCCAACATATCTACGCACTTGTCTGTCTGTGTAAGCATGTGTAATATGTTTCATCTCTCAAGAATGAAAGCCAGCTAATTAACTCGAATTAAGTCTTATTTGCTGATGGGAAAAGTGCACATGGACACTTAGCACAGAACAGAAATAACTTGCTACATGCTATTTTACTCTTAATTTAAAGAGTAATCTCAGTTTCTGGGTGCAACCTGGCAGAACTGGAATGTCCGTGGCATTTCACCAAATAACCAATGACACGGATAGCCTTGCTTTTCTCTAAACTTAGAGAATCACACCAGATGCCCTAGAAATTGTTGCCATATGCCCTTGCTTCATGGATTTTATTTTGTGAGCAACTACTTCCAAATTTGATTTGAAATCCAGTGAAATATAAAGATTTTTAATTTGGTCCCCACCTATTCTGCACATGTTTCAAATCTCTTCTTTTTCTTTAAGGGAATAGATTTTTCTTGCCTTAATCAACTTATGCCAAAACATGAGGAGCACCAAGAAACATTTTGTACTCTCATTAAGGGTTCTGTCAAGAAGCGTGAAACATGTTTATTTCCATTCCTTTTGTGCTGTATCACAAACAGAGCCACCAGAACTGGAGAATCTGAAATGGACACAACTCGAATTACATCAGGTTTGGGGCAATCTGCATATTTTGCTGTTCCTTAAAATCTCACAGACCTGCTGAGTCATTTTGGATTCCAGTTTCTTTCCTGCCAGTGACTCTGAACCAGCTTCATTCACTGAAACACTGGCGAGTGCCCCAGGCTCATGTCAGGCCCCAGGGAAGAGCCAAATGACACCACTCACTACACTACAGGATCGCATTAGGATTGTTTTACTCTCTCTGTAGAGCAACTATTTAACATCAAACCTATTTGTACATTGTGACTAGATACCCTAGGCAAAGAAAAGCTCTATTATGTGTGCCCAGACAACCGGGTAAACCCTTATAGCACAACTGTATTTAACATACAACTGCTTTTACTGCCGTAGGTTGGATACACAGCACTTATGCAGTGCTTTTATTATATTTACCTTCAATATCAGGCTTTGTCACCATGCCCAGGACACTCTTACAGTGATACCATAGGGGAATGGTGTGTTCCAGTCCCAGACACCTTTGGGATGTGCTGTTGTAACACCTCCCTTGTTGGGAGGTTTTTAATTGCCTGAATGCTCATTTTTCCTACTCTGCACTCAGGTCCTATGGGTGATACAGGAACTCATCCCTCCTCTGCAGTAACAGGAAGAAAGACGTCTGCCACCTCTTCCTGAGTGCACACATTCCCCCAGCAGCCCATGACTTGCTCTTCTGCCGAGGGAAGTGTTTGCAATTTGTGTCTGGTTTAGGCCATCTGGACGAGGAGTCAGCATTTTCACTGTTTGTGTTCAGGCATATACATGGTTATTGAATCAGAGCACCAGCTTTTCCAATCTCCTGGCCAGCAGCTTCAGAACTCCTGACTCCAAATTGCCATTTACAGGGTCTTCTCATAGCAAATTTACTGCTGTGTGACTATTTGGATAATATCCTAGAGAGTGTCCCTGATAGAAGTTCCCATTGGATGACTTAGGAGGTTTTTTTCTCTAAAGAATTTGTTTATTGCTGTAACAAGCACAACTTCTTAAGTCCTTTCTTTATTTTCATCAATACCACCCTTGGTCTGTAAGTGCATCTGGGTTCATTTTGGAACAGGTTTCTCATGAAATGTCTTTGTTTTTACTCATCTGCTGGAACAGCAAACAACTGCCTGCATCACTTTTTAATAAAAAAGCAGTTTAAAAAAGGTCTCTTTCCTAAAGAAAACATGCATGTGTCTCTGTTCTGCCTTGGATCCATTCAAAGAGAGCTAAGGAGAACACCTTCATCAACTGCTTTGGCAATTGCAACTGTTTTATTATTTCCTGCTTCTGAGAAATGCTCAACGAACAGGAATCACTTCCTGCTGGACGCCTATAAGGAAGTTCACAAGCTAATTCCTCCTCACATTTCAAAGCAAATCACAACCGCTTCCCTCTCTAGAGAGTCAGGAGGACAAGTGCCTGTTTTCCAAAGCCCTTTTTGGAAGGATGATTTAATCATTGCCACACAGCTGCCTAAAACTTATTTGCTTCACCCAATCTCATCTTCCAAAGGAATTTCCACAGAGCTAGCTCATGAGACATCTCTACCAGCAACTATTGGGGGATAATTACTTGCCATAATTAGGTCAAAACCAGTTACCAGTTTCCACTATTTCATGGACTTCACAGTGTAACCTAAGAAGCCAGGTTTTCCTAATTTATTTTTTCCATGCAATATAAACTTGGTTTCTCTCTTTGTCTGAAATCACCCATCGAGTTCAGTGTTGAAGTTCCCTTTCTTAAGGTTTGACCAGTCTTGTGGTTTTCCAGATCCTACTACAAATCCATTCACAAAGAAAAGCCTGTTTATTGTTCTTCCCCCGCCTTGGCAACAATATACCTTAAACGTTTCCCAAAAATAGAAAAAGGTAGGATGTGGGAGCATAAATAGGTTTCCTGAAAAAATTATGTGGAAAAGAAAAATGGTATATTATAATAATTAATGATTTCCCAGGGATGAAATTGCAGTCCATCGATACGTCCTAATCTGGAAAATCCTCCTTCCCATTGTGACAGATAAATGATGACATTATTTCAACTTGAGTTTCCTTGAAAGTCATGCAAAACCGATTCCTCATGCAGAAAGCTTGTTCATTATCCTCCCAGCAGCTCTCCATAGAACTGGAAATAAATGGCTGATCATATACAGAACATTGAATGTAAAGTAGTTTTTTTTTATATCAGTGTTCTCATCAGAATACTGAGTGACAACCCATTGCTTTATTTTCTCGTATCTCAGGAGTATGGGGAGCATGGTAAAATATCTCCTAGTTATGGAGCTGAATCAGAGCCTGATGCCGTTACACACTGAAAAGTGATCGGGTCCTTTGGGACGTTTCCTGGATTTTGTCGCTTTCCAGACTGCAGAAACAAAAATTTCTGCCTCAGTTGGAGTATTTGCTGTCATTGTTGTTTTGATGATTTTGTCCTTTCCACCAGCAATTGCTCCAGAAAAATTTTGAATATCTCTTCCAAAAAGGAATTCACACTCCTTTGAGTGTGTCAGAACAATTCTCTTGTGTAGGCAAACTTTCAGTCTTTGACTGTACACACAAAAAAGGCAGAAAGACTGAGACTTTGAAATACAAACAAAGCGCTCAAACCATGTGGAAAAAACAAACTGCTCTTGTACCAGCTAAACAAGCAAGCCTTTGTGATTCATTTAGAGAAACATGGGGCACAGGTTTGTAAGGAACAAAGTAGGTGGGTTTGGCCAGGGCCAGATGACCCCTGGAATTCCTTGCCGAGAAGAACCAAACACACAGGACCAGCGCTGGTGGAGGGTATGAGCTGGGGTGGGCCTGGGGGTGCAGTGGGCTGGCCTGGGACAGACAGAACTTGGATGTCACAGGCCAAACACAGAGCACAGCTGGCTCAGAAAGTTCCCTGAATGGAAAATGCTCAGAAAGTGAGAGAGTCTTTGAAGGAAGTATCCTGCTTGCTTTCCTCACTTCTCCTCAGGTGAGCGCCCGCGGTCACTGTTAGAGACAAAGCACTGGGTGGGTTCGATGGGCCCCGCCTGAGCCACCACCCCCATCACCATGTCTAGGGCCTTCCTTTTCTTCTTTAATTTAAAAAAAAACCAAACCCATTTACTGTATCATTGCCAGCTGACAAAAATTACCCTGAAAAGCCTATTTTTCCCCCAGTGTTTTTGCATTAAAGTGTATGTTGTACCTGGAGTGTTTAAGTTTGCAGGTCAAGTCCCTCTGTAGGTACATCGAGAGGTGAGGCCTTGACAAGCAGAATATGTCACTGTCCTGAAACCTTCTCCTGACACTGTTGGAATCTCCAAAGGGCTTTTCTGATGTTAAACTGCTACGAAGAGTTTTGTACTGCTTTGTACTGCTCCATTGCTGGGAAACATCAGCTCTGGAATATCAGTCTGTGAAGCAGCAGAGAGCTCATGATAGAGCAGGACAACATCGCTTCTTAATGGCGGTTAACACAGGATCAGGAAATCCCAGAGTCACTGAGGTTGGAAAAGCCCTCCAAGACCATCAGGTCCAACCTGTGGCTGATCCTCACCTGTCACCTGCTCAGAGCACTGAGTGCCATGTACAGGCAATCCTTGGACACCTCCAGGCATGGGGACTCCACCACCACCCTTTGCAGCCCCCTCCAATTCCTAACCACCCTTTCCATGAAGAATTTTTTCCTGATATCCCTCCTGAACTTCTCCTGCTTGAGGCTGTGTTTTGTCTTCACCGGCACTGAAGTAAAAGTGAAATTTCCCACTATTTCAATGTGAGCAGAAAGGTGTGGGCTATTTTATTTACCATATTCCCACAAATCTTCAATTGAAAGGGATGATTATTTTGCAAGAGTAGAATTTTGCCTTGTGAAGATGAATTGTAAATAGTTATTATGTATATCATACCTCAACTCATTATTTCTGACAGCTCAATAACATTTATCAGAGACACAGGAAATAGTAACTTTCATGTTGCATTTTGTTTATTCCAGAGAACAAATGTGAGAGAAAACCAAAATTGTATCAGCTGGAATATCCAGGACATTCACTTCTTTTCCTGTGCCACCATTATATGATGACAAGTTGACACAGGGAAAGCAGAATGACATTTCCAATGGTAAGATTTCCAATTATACCACGTCCGTCTGTGCTCTGCACAAGTGTTTACACTCCTGGAAACACTAATAATTGAAATGACAAGAGTTTGGCTGGACAAACACAGCTTTAAAACATTTGTTTAATTTAGAGGGACTGAGAAGTGACAACACTGACGCACAAAACAAGCTAACATTAATTTCAAAAAAACATTTCCAAAGCCCAGAGTGGTGGTAACTGAAAAATGAAGTGTGGAAAACCTCTGTGCCACAGAGAATGCAGGTGAAGAAGGATTCTGTTTGTCAGCACTGAACATTCATTCAACTCCCCACTAGAACTTACATTTAAAAAAAAAAAAGCAGAAACAGTCCTTTAACGACAGTGGAGACTATTTTTGGTCTTTTAATACAGTATTGTGGATTAAAGACTGGAAAGATTAGCAGCCTAATACATATCATAACAAGGGAACATCTCCTTAAGGTTGCCTGAAGTCAGTCTCATGCTGCCATTCAGGTTCACAAGCTACTGTGACCTCAGTAGCTCCAGAATTCCTACCTGGATGTAAATAAAATTATTATTTACAGGTTTCAACATGAATTGCATTTAAAGTAGTTTTCTTCCAGAAAATGTAATTTTAAAAGTCAAACATCTCACCTACAATGCTGCTAAGAGAAAAGAAGAACAACCCAGGGCATTCCAAATGAAAGTGCCACTGGATTTTATTCCGGGTGTGTCGTGCCTGAGAGACAAGAGCTGGGCAGCTTGGTTTAAAAAGGTTTTGAACAGTGGTTAAGCCAACCTGTACAGAGGAGTAATATTATTCAACTTGACTATAGCCATGGGGAAAAAAATGCCCTTCTCATTAATGACCACATAATTAGATGACATGAGGGAGAAAAAATGAGATTTTTTTTCCCCTGGAAATAATAATCAAAAAAGCAACAAAATATGCACTGAACATACTTGTGTTTTCTGTGCATTTTCAATTTCTGTAATAAATATTTTTCACTTTGTAAAGTGCTCATGATCTGTTCTTTCCAAAACATCTGGACATCTTCTCCTTTCCAAACTTGAATTTATGAGAATGTCACTGATATCAGTCAATGCTGGAACGATTGCAATTTTATTTCATTCCTGTTGCCAAAATGCTGGCAGCATCATTCTGTCTTCCTGGGCAACGAAAAAAATCTCTGTGTGCAATGAATAAAGGAAAAATGACCTCTGATATTTATTTTTCTTATTTTTACAGAAGATTACAAAATAAATGCCAAACTCCAAGAAGAGCCTGGCTTGCTTATGGTGCAGATTACACAACCAAAATCAGAACTTTTAGAGATACACACACATGTGGAGATTGTCAAAGCAGCTGAGTCAAAGATTTGCAGATTGTCAAAGCATTCTGGAAACCACAAGATAGAACTGCATCTTCCGAAGAAACCAACACACCAAAAATGTCCTTTAATAAAGTGAGCACTTTTAAAAGCATGGCCTTCATTTCGTTGTCCAAATAGGATTTGAGCCCTTCAGAAAATCTGATTCCAGTTATTGATACCGGCCCTTCCAAAATCTGCTTCCTCTTAGGAAAGCTTCCCTGGATTTATTGCTGCAGATTAGAGGCTGTCACAGAGGGAAATTAGTTTATTGAGATCTTCCTAATGGTCCCCACCACAAAAGAAGCATCCCTGTGGTACAGCACAAATCTGTTAACAGGATCCAGACACAGAATAATGTGGTGCCACGAGCATCACACACAGCCTCACCCCAGAGGTGGAGAAGCTTCTACAGCAGTACAGCATTTCTAGAAAAATTCCTTGCTTGAGACAAACCTGTGGCATTAGCTCTAAACTCATCCACTTGTGTTTAAATATTCAAGAGCACTCTTAAATACCAGCTCATAAAAGTCAATGGTCTTCCCTCCGGATCCAACATTTCGTGGAACTTTCAGTTCTGAGACTGCATTTTTAGATTTTTCAGACTTGTCAGTCAACAGTAAAGTGAGGAATCCCCCCTTTGGAGTAACTTGCTAAGAATACAAGCATATATATAAACATATTTAAAAAAATGGAAATATATACAAATTAAATGAATAAATAAATATATTTTCTATTATATGGTATATTATATAACATATATAATATGTGTTATATTTTATAATATATATAATGTATTATAAAAATATATTAAAAAAACCTTAGCCAACTATTAGTGCTGATTAATAAAGATCTGGGGAAAAAAATCCTGATCTTGTAATTCTGTTAATTGTACATAAACTGATTCAAATCACATATTAAAACATTGCTAAAATCCCATTTAAAAAGCCTCCAATAAAACCAATGACAAGACTTGGACTGGCGTGGGAAGGTTTTGGGCAAGACCATAAGGGAGATCAGTATCCACTTTTTGATTGCGCTGTACAGGAACTGAGTCACAAAGAAGGTAGATTTAATCATCCGGAACACTCTGGACTTGTGCCCAGAGAGAATTTCCCAGCTGATATCCGTGGTTAATACAGATCCCAGCATCTCTCTGGACTGGGGCTGTCGATTTACTGGGTGACACAAATGGAAGTCTCCAACAGGGCATCGATCCCAGACACATACCCACCCTGTTCAGTGGAGGTTTTAACATGGATGAATATCCCAAATGGCTTCTCCGTGGCTGATCCTCTTATCTGTCACTTGGGAAAACCACAGAGTGGCAGGAAATAAATCTGGTGGAAGCTGGGCTCTCTGATAGCGCCGCGGCACTGTGCCAGGGGAGGCTGGCGGGTTGGGAGAAATCCTCCATTGGCAGGGCCGGGGTCACGCCAGGGTGAGGCCTGGCCAGGATTCTCTGTTGGATCACAGGGTGGGAAAATGCTAAGGGCAGTTTGATGTACTGAGTGTAAAGTGCTTTCCTGCAGCAGAGAGTGCTCCTTGGAGAACCTGCAGCAGATCCTGACCAGCTCTGACCTCTCTCCAGCTTGTAAACAAGATGACAACTGCAGGCAATACACACACACACAGATATCTAAAATAATAAAAAAAAAAGGTTAGACTCTGCTGTCACAGAAATTTGTGGAATTCAGCATAATAGAAAGTGAAAGAATAATGATTAAGAGAATCTTGAAAGCTTTGTTGAAAGCTTGATGGGAGAAAAGAAGCAGTTTGGCTTGAGCATGGAGAGCACCCTGACTCTGAGGCTTTCTCTCTGATGGCTTCTCCCTTGAATGCACGGAGGGGAAGGCAAAAAGGTGGGACCAACCAAAAAAAAGGAGGGAAAGTCTGTGCCTCCATGCTGTGTCTCGACATTGACATCTGAAAAGTTGTCCCTTGCAGATCTGCTCCCTGCAGATTCAAACTCTCACAGAGAATAATTTGCCCCTGAGGCTTCATAATTCTACATTCCCGAGGAAGAAATTTAACATGGGATTTTTTTAGACAGCGTTTAGATAAATTTATCAGAGGAACAGACTGTTTCACAATATTTGGGTCACAGTAGAACTGTGAGAGAGATTCTCCGGGTTTTCTGTGCAGGAAATGAGAAGGCGGAGAGGAGGAAGGAGCTGTAAAATGCTCTCTGGTTTTGTACACTGTGAGTTTAATGTATGTGAAAACTGGAACACCTTCATGCCTCTGCAGGAGAATACAGGCCTCTGTCACCTGGAAAACTTGTTAGTACCAGCCCTCTGCCATCTCAGATTCACACAGGAATGGGGATTTTAATATCCACAGTGGGTGCTTAAAGTGATTTAAGATCCAGGACTATAATCATATTATTTTGCTAACTTCAGAAAAAAATTCAGGAACATCAGTAGTAACTAGGAATGCAATTTTCCCCTAAAATTTGCTACTGATTGAAATTAATATTTTTAAGAATTAGATAGTCACTGTTTACTTTTTCTGTGACTGAGACATTCTGTCAGGTCAGTATCTGTTACTGCATGTTTACCTCCAATGACACAGAATCATTGAATGGTTCGGGTTGGAAGGGACCTTAAAGATCATCCTGTCCCAGCCCCCTGCCATGGGCAGGGACACCTTCCACTAGACCAGGCAATAAAGAAATATAAATAAATTTATACACACATATATATATTTATATAAAATTTCACTGGAAAATAATATCGTGCAAGTGGATCCGGGTTTCTGGCTGGCTGAACATGACAACGCGGTGACCAACAGGTGGAACAAAAGAAAGAGTGGGAAGGGTGCTGTAATCTGAATATCTGATCCTTGCAGGTAAAGGATGAGATTGCTGGTCCCATTGCTGCCCCAAAGCCAGCTTTCATGCCAGAGAAATCTGAATCTGCAGCAAGCAGGGGCTGGCACACAAGAATGGCTGCACTCAGACCTCTCCTTAACATTCTTTCTCAGTGTCCCCAGTCAACACATTCCTGTTGATTTGAGAAACTTCAGCATCTTTACCTGGCTGTATGGTGCATTTTGTGATTGAAGAAAAGCCATAAAATCTTGAGAACAGAAGGTAGTGCAGACCCAGCCCTCACTGTCCAGCAGGACAGACCCCCAGCAAGTCTGTGGCAGGACCAGAGTGACACATCCTATAACATCAGGAAGATGACAGCACCAACTAGAGAAGCAGAACAACAGGTTAGAGGGAGGACAGAAGGTCTGCCTCATTAGCTGGGAACTGTGACCTCACTGACCTTCAGTCTGCCTGGTTCTTGAAAACTTCCTGTGTAACAACTCCAGGAGAGACCAATTCCCGTCTGAAAGCCTTTGCTTACCTTATTATCTCGTGTCCCGATTATTGTGTCTTTTCCTATTGTCCTGACAGCTCCAGTTCATCATGGTGTCAATGAAGAATGGTGCTGCACAGATTGCTTTTCATCATCAGTTTTATTTTCCTCTATTTTTTCCTCCTTCTTCTTCATTTTTACCTTCACTTTTAAGGCCTTTGCTGGCTTATCCTGTTCCTTTCTCCCATTCCTTGCAGAAACCCCTCTGATCAGCCAGCAATGCCAGTCTCCATCATTTAATTCCTGCCTTTTCAAACCTTCACTCTTAGTCTCTGCTTTGCTGCCCTTCGTATTTTAGCCGGGGCAGCACCACTTCTGCAAAGGTAGTTTGTTCACATCCTCCTGCATATTGTCCCTTTAGGCTGTGTTAGCACAACCCCAGGTAACAATCAGACTGCTGGGATACTGATCTGGCTCACATCACACTGGCTGATACCACCTCAGAGTGTTCCTGCCCTGCTTTCTCTGCTTGCAGCTGCCATGTCTTTCTTTAGCATATGACAGTATTTGGGGTAGAGACCACCACTCTGCTCTGTGCTTATGTGGTCTCTGATGAAACAAAATTCTGCTTCATTATTCGGTTTGCAGGAGCTGTAATATTAAATAGCTCACATGTGAAAGGAGTGGGCTGGATTTGATGGAAAATCAGCTGATGTATATAACTGCACACAATCACAAACACAGCAAGAACTAGGTCGGTTTGCTCATGCTGTGCCAAGGTGAATCCATACAATAAAAGTCACATCTTCATAGAACCAGAATGGTTTGAGTTGGAAGGGACCTTAAGGATCATCTCATCCACCCCTGCCATGGGCATGGACACCTTTCACTATCCCAGGCTGCTCCAAGCCCTGTCCAGCCTGGCCTTGTACACTTCCTGGGAGACAGGCCACAGCTTCTCTGGGCTACCTGTACCAGAGCCTCACCATGCTCACAAGGAACAATTTCTTCCCAATATCCCATCTAATCCTGCCCTCCTTCAGCTTAAGGGCTTTCCCCCTTGTTCTGTCCCTCCAAGCCCTTGTCCCAAGTCCCTCTCCAGCTCCTGGAGCCCCTTTAGGCCCTGGAAGGGGCTCTGAGGTCTCCCTGAAGCTTTCTCCTCTCCAAGTGAACACCCCCCGCTATCCCAGCCTGGCTGAGAGCAGAGGGGCTCCAGTCTCATGATTAACTCAGTGTGCTCCTCTGGACTTCTCCAGTTCTGGAACATACACAGTTATTTTTAACATACTTTCAGATGTTTCTTATTGCAGAGAATAAGTTTTCAAGAAGAATCACAACATTGGCAGTTACTCTGCGCTTATGTGAAATATGTAAATATTCATTCCCCTGTCCCTTTCACATGCAGTTTTAAGTCTCAATTTTAGGAGCACTAAAGTTTTCGCTCACAATAATCGATGGGAAAATGAACGTGCAGGTAATGTAACTTTTTTTCCTTGTTTTTTAGTAGTACAGAAACGTTGGAATTTCCCGTTTAAGGCAGAGCGCGTTGCGTCCCCTGCTGCGCGCCAGAGGAACTGCGTGTGAGCAACACCAAAATGCCCCAACTTGCTGCCATCCATTCCCGGTATTTTAAACACAGAAAAGGATATAATCCAAATATCGGGCAGATCTAAGGAAGGATTTAAGACAGAAGCAATAAAGTTCATTACAGCAGTGTGCCTTTAAGGGAAAAGCTACTTGTGAAAGAAAGGAGGAAGAAGCAGGCTGTGACAAATGGAAAAATAATCAGATGTAAATACAGAAAATTAAGTCAATCTTTTTCTGTTGGTTTAGCAGTGGTACTTTGCCCTTCAGCAATGTGTATTTGGTAAATACTCTGAGTAGGACATTCATAGCCTTTTCTTTCTGAGAAGAATAGCATGTTCCCAATTGTTCAATGTTGTGGCTAAAATTTTTGTTTCAAATACAAACAGAGAAATTTCATAAAAAAAACCCAAACAAACTATTGGAGATCCCAGCAGTAAGAGCTTGACATAACCCAGCTTCTCTCAGAGCTTCAAATGTCCCTCACTCCCCCTCACACGCTGTGAGTCAGCAGGGGAGGAGGATACTTAGATTAGAAACACCAAACTGTGGAACAATCATTACACAAATGTTATTTTGGTTGCACTTCAGATGCTCCTGCAGTTAAAATCTGCTAAATTAGGAGAACTGCAGTGATCAGAACCTCAGCCAATACCTGTTGAGTTCTGACTTGATGACCCAAACTTGCAGCTCCGAAACAAGGCTTTATGCCACCCAAAAATATGATTTATAACCCCCTTGTCACAAGTAAGCACAAGATTCATCATTTCAGCCTTCCTGCAGTGCTGGCACTGAGCACTGTCTCTGCTGCTTTTGGTTATCTGGTAATTGGGAGACAACAGGAATCAGATCAAACTGGGCCCTGAAGCCTGAAGTTTCAGGCCAGATCATCATCTATGTAAACTGGCATGAGGTTGGTACATCACTGGAGGCACATGACAATACAATGTAACTCCAAAACAGATCAGTTTGCCTTAAAATTGTCTTGCTATAACTATCAGGAGTCTTTGGTACACAGAAATGTCCACGCTCGAGTGATAAACATGAGCCTTGGAGTGAGAGTTCTATTATTCAACCCAATTTTGCATTCCAAATACCCCCATCCTACACAGATGTTGAGAGTACTGTTTTTCCCAACACCATCAGTCCCAACAGGAGAAGCTCTGCAGAAACAACCAGAGAGGAGCCTGTGTGGAGCAGAAATTGCCATCTGAATTCCTGCATTATGCACTAAATGAAACATGTGATGGTTGCTTCAGCCTTTATTAGCAGCGACACAAGGAAGCTTTTATCTTCTGTTTACTGGGATGGAAATAAACACAAAGAGTTAATATGTAACCATCCTTTTGTGGGTGCCCTCGTTTTAAGGGAAGAGCACTGGCCTGGGGGGCACTCGGGACGTCGGGGACTGGCAGGGATGCACCCCCTGGCACTGCTCGGGTGCCTCGTGGCTCTGAGCCACTGTGCTCTTGCGTCCAAAGGTGAGTGTCTTCCACTTCCTATGGGCAGCCCCATCCTGAAGTGGGAATGGGTGAAACTGGAGAAAACAATGGGATTTTAAAGCCTCTAGATAATCCTGGTCAAGAGTTTTGAACAGGGGTTTTCTCTAAAAAGCTTTTCTTCTCTTTTCCCTTTCCATTCTTTCCTCTGTCTCTTCCTGTGGCTGTGTACAAAAGTATAAAATGAAGGAAAGCAGAAGAAATGCTGACAGATATTGTGGGACCCAGGCTGCCTGGATGCCAGGGGGGAAGTGTGTGTGCCAGCAATTAACCTGCTCCATCTCTGCTCATCTGCTCACTCCTCCATGCCCGCACAACTCCTGCCTCACTTTTCTCCTCCTTTCCTCCATGCCAAGGGCTCTGGGAACTGTCTCATGTCCCCTCTCCCTGTGTTTGCCATTTATTTCTCCATCCTGAGCCCCGTGTCCCTCTGTGCTCTCCCCACAATGCCAGCAGGAGCCTCTCTCTGTGTCCTCAGCAGGAGCTCAGGCTGCACCCTCTGTTCCTCCGTTGCTGTTCCCTCCTGTTCTCACCCTCTGGGTGATGAGTTGTTCATGCTGTCAACGTGTTAGAGCTGTTTGGGAATCAGAGCTGTCTCATGTAACAGCGGGTCTACTCCAGTGAACAGAAAAATTGGAGAAACCAGAGGAAAAAAAAAAAGAAACTTAATTACAAGAAAAAGTACCTGATTTCAGGCTGACCCCACCAAACTGATTTAGATTAAAAATGAAAGGCATTCGTTTGCTTCTAAGTCCCTCTCACCCTGTTTTTTCCAAGGTAATTTACTGTAATTGACTCACTTTGTGCACCACCTTCATAAATCTATTTTGAAGGAAAAGTGAATTTTAGTTTAAAAAGTGACATAGAATCTAATTGGGGCCATTGATAGAGATGCTGGGGAGAAGAACAACATGGTTTTTTCTGGCTAATACTTACGGCCACCATCAGCTGCCTCAGTTAAGACAAAAGGACAGTGTAGCTCAGGGCAGGGAGATACTGTAACTCATAATAATAGCGAATCCTCTGCTACTGTTGAGAAATAAAAACAGCTCCAGTTTTTTTACCCAATTTCTTGTAAAATATCTCCTCTCCTCCAGTCTGTCCCAGGCCACCAGAAGTTCTCTTTGCCACAATTAATGTAGACAAAAAGGTGTATGAAGTGGGTGAGGAAGTGGAATACACCTGCCGGCCCGGGTTCATGCCCAACAGTGGGCAGAGGAAGTACACCTGCCTCCCGACCGGCAAGTGGGCCTTCAACACCCTACTCTGCCTCCGTGAGTAACAGCAACTCCTGCTCCTGCATTTACGGCGTGCATGGATCTGAAAAGGACATTTTATAATCCATGTGAGGAATGGGATGTATTTAAACAGATCTCTCTCCAGAATACAGATCTCTCTCCAGTTTTTCCTCCCTCACTTGTTGGAAGACAGCAAGGCGTAGGGGAAGAGGGGTGGTAACAGGGGAAGGATCTTCCCATCCATGTCCCACACTTCCCTTTAAGCCCCTGCTCCTGGATGGGGATGGAGATTGGACCTGACACTGTGAATCTTCATCTGCCCCAGCCCAGCAGCACTTATTCTCTAACAGCACACACTGCTTGATAACCCCTGCATTTATTGCATTCCTCAGTGGACATTTTTATCATTTCAATGCAGAGAAGTTACGTTCCTTAGACAATCAAGTGTTAAAAATATTTAATTACAAAAACTTGTATTTTGATAGACACATAGAACAGCCAGACTTGTGGAATGTAGTACATGGGAGTGGAGAAATATGAAAGACACCAGGATGAATCTTTATGATCTATCTACTTGTTCCCATTATAATGAAATTGTTATTTCATGCCTAATGAGATAATGTTATCCTTTTTTAAAAAAATATTTAATACACAGCAAAGAGATGTCCCCCTCCTCCCCCGCTGAAGAATGGGAAAATGGATTTTGAAGAGTTCCAGTACCAGAGTACTGTAACTTTCTCATGTGATCCAGGGTAAGTGTTCCCTTCCTCATGCTGACAAATAAACAACCTAAATCACATTGTAGTATCACCCATCTGCAAGACAGAGAACATAGAAAACTGCACATAAAAACTCATCTACATTTCAGAAATCATTAAAAAAAAGCCTGTCTGGTGATCCACCTCTGTCCAGTCTTGGCTATAACATTATGGAGCTTTGCTACTCCAAAGAAAAGTCTTACAAACATGGAAACCACCAAAATAGCAGAGATAGGGATTTTATGCAAAGATTTATTCTGGACTGCTTTCCCCTGCTTTTCAAATCCTCTTGTTACATCATGAGATGAAATCCAACAGCAGTGAGTAGATAATCTCCATCAAAGTTATGCTGTCAGGCTCTGGAGACTGGAAATTGTGTTTCTATGCCTTTCCAAGCTCAGTAAATGAAAACATGAGGTTAATCCTAACTTACCTGCAGTAAATGCGCTTCTACACAAGGCTACTCGTTAGCTTTAGAAATGAGGATGCATTTTAAAAAATAGTTATGGTAAATGCAGGGAAGTATTTGATAGTGGCAGGTATTTAATTGTACTTGGGTAATTAATGACTGAACAGTGCTTTCCTGGAAGGTCACAGGTGAGACACAGCCTAGAGCTCACTGAGAAGTGCCAACAGCCTCAACAACTTCCTTCTGTAAAACAGGAGCAAGATAAGGAATAAATAAATTCAACTATGACACCAAATGTAGCAATGGGACTTCATTTGATTTTGCTAATTAGAATTTACTGGTTTTCAGCTGTGTGCTATTGAAATGCCAGACACGTGATGAATATTTCTTTAAAACCCAGAGTAAATGCTAATAGTGTGAGTGCAGAGGATGGGAGAGAAGTGTGTAATGTGCATATGGAAATTGAAATGTCTGTGACTAAAATACAATAATGCACCTCAGTGACTTTAGTTCTTAAGAGTGCTGAGTTCTTTCCAATATTTGATCCTAATTGCCATAATTAACTAGGAAGTCCTCCCAAGAAACCATAACATTTGCATTAGCAATCACAGATCAATGTTTGCTATTTACATACATCCATAGTATTAATCAATCGTAGAAATTAATATGTAAAACAGAATATAAAGTTGAAACAACAAAATGTCTTCTTGTATCAAGCCTTCTGCCTGGATCTTTGCAATATTTGAATATTAACAATTTTTCAGATCTGATTCTAGAATTCCTTTGAGGTCAGGAATTGCTAAACTAAAGAAGGATTTCAGAGTTGGACTCTTAATTCTGTTCATGAGAAATGACAGATCTTTGATTGATCTCCCTGTTCTGATAACCAGGACTGTTTGTTTCCAGCTACAACCTCGTTGGGTCAAGAACAAGCCAGTGCATGGCAGATGGAAAATGGACTGGAACTTTTCCACAGTGTCAACGTATGTGTTTCAATAACAAAGAACTATTCTATCCTTATTCCTATTCCAGAACAATTGCATTCCATTGCTCAAATTATATATACTCTTATTCAGAAGTCTCCTCTAGTGCTGTGCAAAAGCTGGTCAGGAAAAATCAAGCAGAATGCTGCATATTTGGTTTTATATGTGTGGATTTTAGAGAAATACACTTTAAAGGTCTGTACAAAAGGTCGGGATCAGGGATGCTATTTACAGCTGAAGGTAAGATGCTTATCCACTCAAATTCCTCCTCCCTGTGTATAAAAAGAGGATATTGTCATGCCTTTGTACTTATGCAGGGTTTTGCTATAACCTATCCTGCAAAAACACGTTACTGAAAAGCAATAATATTGTCTGAAAAATCCAGGAAAGCTCATGAATTCCATACTCTGAGGGCCCTGTCACTTTTAATTTAAACTATGTTTTGCCAGTTATGATTCCATGTGGGTTCATGTAGTCATAAGAATGTTGCTCCTCTAATTCTACAATAATTATATCTTTAAGCCTTAATTTTCTCAATGCTGTGCTTTTGTAGCGGTGACTTGTGCACCTCCATTGCTCCCGGAATTCGGGGTCCTCTCTTACCGTCGCTTAAATCCTGGAAATGTCTCTCATTTCCTGGACACGATCCTGTTTGAATGCGTCCCTCCTCTCGCCCTGATTGGGAATGAGACAGCCACCTGCATGGCCAATGGGACCTGGAGCAGCATTCCAGTGTGCAAGGGTGAGTAACTCACTTTTATCCACACCAAAAAATATTACTGAAATTATATATACGGAACTAAATGAACAACAATATTTTAATTTTTTTTTACAGCTGTTATTGCAAACACACAGCACAATTATTCTGCAGTTGAATTCTGCAATCATTCAGGCTCGTGGTTCAAGGGGATTGCTAACCCACGGCACACAACCGGATTGACAAAATATTTGCTGCAGGTGTAAAGGTTATATAAACAAACCCTGCTAAACGTGGTGCACAGTGGGAAACCTGAGCATGGCCTCCAGTGTGCAGCCAAAATTTGATTCTAAGTGCTCAGATTCACCTAAGAAACAGTCAACCTGACTCTCAGTCCTAAAAACTTCCCTGCTTTTAGTAAAATTACACCATGTTTAAATCATGTTATAACCACAGATTGCAATAGATGTGTGTTTAAAACAAGAAATGTTTATTTATTTGTTGTGGTTTTTAAGCTCTTTCCCCTGGCTGTGTTTTCCTGTGAAAGAGGCTGCAATGAACCACCATGAAAGATTTTATCCATTTTTCAGGGATATAATACGGTGTCTTTTCAACCCATGACACTGATAAAGCTTTGGTTTTGTCCCCCAGTTGTCACCTGCCCCACTCCAATAGGAATAGAAAATGGGTTCATAGAGTTTGCTGTCCGCAGAACGTATCACTACAACGAAAGTGTCAGCTTTGGCTGCCAGCCTGGCTATGTGATGGAGGGATCCAAGCATTCCCGCTGTGAAAACACTGGAAACTGGTCCACGAAGCCAGCCTGTAGAGGTAAGCACACCCCCTCTCTTAGAAACCAGGAATCAAACTGAATTCTTCCATCAGACCACTGCTCTGACTGTTGAGTTGTCATTCCTTTGTGCTAGAGCTGTGCTCAAGAGGAAGCCAAAAAAGGAATTGCAAGGCCCTGATAATCTAAACCCACTCCCAACACTAAATGTTGTATGACATGATGTATCTGAACCGACTTCAGTGATCAGCCATGCAACTTTATTTTGTCTGAGTATTTCCTCTCTTCTTCCTATTTCACACCATTAGAAATTTTACTGAGGCTGGATTTTCACTGAAAGCTTTTGACCCTGTACTTCAGGGTCTGAAGTTGTTCAGCATTTTAATACCAGCAGAAGTTCTGTCTATATGTGGGACACATTTTCATTCCCAAATGTCACCTATACAGAATTCTGATGGCATCTAATCTACCCCCTTTTCAAACCTGTTTCTTATAACTGGATTTTTTTACAGCACCATGTAAAATACCAGTTAAGAAAGCTGTAGTATTGTACAATGGTGAGAAGAAGAGAGTTCAGAACGACCTGAAGGATGGCATTCTGCATGGGGAAACTGTATCCTTCTTCTGCAAGAACAAGGAAAAATCCTGTGCCTACACTGTAGATGCGGCATGTGTGGATGGCAACTTCACCCTCCCTGCCTGTTTCAAAGGTATGAGCCAAGCTGATCACAAACCAGCTCCTGGTGGAGGAATTACAACTGCTTTAATGTGGGGGACAATGTCATAATTCATCTTCAAGCCCTACTTGAGTGGCTATTTGAGTTATTGGGTATTTGAGTTATTGGGTATTTTGGAAGAAAATGGCCTGAGGAGAGAATGCCCAGCAAGAATTTTATTTTGGTTGTGTCAGAGCCCTGCTTTAATTCCTCTCCTGTTCTAGAAGATGTTATTTAAGGGTGGTCTAGCCCAAAGAAAA
Source organism: Corvus cornix cornix (assembly GCF_000738735.6). Taxonomy (NCBI): domain Eukaryota; kingdom Metazoa; phylum Chordata; class Aves; order Passeriformes; family Corvidae; genus Corvus; species Corvus cornix. Next base: position 9,609,496 of record NC_046347.1, read on the forward strand.
GGCCATACGTGAAGTATTCTGGGATTTCACAAATCCTTGGATCAGCACCTTCTTTAGGGATAAAGAGCCTGAACACTGCTGCAAGCTTGAGAACCTGATGTATTCCCTCCTATTCTGGTGAATTATTCCCACCTTATGCTGATAAGGAAAACACTTTGGACCGAGAGTGTTGAAAAGCAGCTGAGAGCTGTGGGGAAGAGTTGATGCTGGAGGAACTGCTTCACAGACACACAGGCTTTTAGAATAAATAAACAGACATTACCAACTTTGTTAGCAAGAGGAAATGTTTCACATTTGTTTTGTCAATATTCATTGCATAGAATTTTTCTTGTAAATTTTATTTTCATTTGTAAGTGAAGGAAAAGCACAGCCTATGCACTATGAAAACATCTCTCCTCACATCTGGCTTCTGATACACGTAGCTCAGCTTTATTAAGATAGAAATTAAAACAGTGTATTTCTTCCACCACTTTCACTATGATGCAAAGATTGACTGCTCACCTCGCTGTTGTTTTCAGCTATCACACGTTTCAAGAATTTAACCCAAGCTCTTCACTTGTCTCCAACAGAACGTGGCTTTTTTTCAACTCTGGTGAAGAAGGACCCCTCAGACATGAAAGCATGTGAAGATGAAGCCTGAAGCAGAGAAATAACACAGTACGAAGTTTCTGCCTTACTGAGACAGAACATTCCACATATGAGAGGAAAACTTAGGTCTTGTGAACGTAACTCTGGTCCTGTGAGTGTAAATTTCCAGGTGAACTCCGGACTCTGAAAGCTCTTTTCCCTCCCACCATCCCCACCAGTCTCTTCCACATCATTTCAGACATTAACTTCCATTCTCTTGTCACTGCTTTCTTCCAAATCCCTGCACTACTGCTTTGCTTTCCACATTTCCAACGTTTATGCAACTGTAAATGACTTCCTCAATAGCAGTTGCTTTACAATAAAGTGATTTTCAGCCACTACTGTGTTCTCATTTAATATTACCTAATCATCAATCAGATCCTTCATCTCTGGACTGATTTATAGCAAAAGGCCTTAATCATTAGTAATTACTGGGTTCTGATTCCATTAGCACTCCCCTGTGACAGGAAGTGGACCTTTAATTATAGAGAGACAGAGGGCCATGAGCCTGCGATTTTCCAGAATTTACGTAAGTAGAAAGACTGAGATTTCCCAATGAGTGTAGAACCCAAGTATCCAACCATGATTTAAACATCAGTATGATCAGAGAAAGGATTTTTAATATTTCTAAAAAAATTTGCCTAAGTTAGTATGACTATCTAGGTTTTTGAGATTCTAACTTCACCTGAAACTGTTTTAAACCACTGTTAATTTTTACCACTGTTTCAATATTACACAATATAATTGCTTTAGGTTGTTTTTTTTTAAAGAGAACTGTACACCATTGCGCAACAGATCCCTGGTCACTAAGTAGCTCTGAAGTAAATCGTACTTTTAATTTGATTTATGATACAGGCAGCACACTGGCATGATCCAGTCTGGCAAGTTTTGCGCTTATGTCTGTATTTTCATTCAGAAAAAGTAATTATAATTTCAACATACTAGAAAGTGATAAAGAAATATTTGTGGTACACATATAATAAATTGTCATGAGTCATACATGGTTCCCTCTGCAGTTTAAAAGCCTTTTCTTTGATAAAAAGCATGAGCTCTACAGTAAGTAATCCACTGCAGAACTTTTAAAAGGAACATTTAACATTAAGATCAAACTACTTGTGAGATGGTAGAGCTGCCATTAAAGAACTCTGAACATACTCTAATTATCTTTTTTCTTTTTTTTTTAAGGCTGCATATGAATATTTTAATAGTATGACTGATAGAATTTGTCCTTATGCTTCCTATTTTTAAGGAGAGATTGAGGCAGCTATTATTAAGCATTTAGTACTTTGTACTCAGCAACAATTTAATTTTCTAATGCAGAGACAGACAAATTCATGCTGGCAACTGAAGTGGGTATTTCGTTGGTGCAGTTTTGGTTCTGAACATGTTTAGGTGGGATCCTCAAATGATGTTTGCAGGCCAAGATATCCAAAACTCCTTCTAACACATACATAGATGAGCTGGCAGGAGCCAATTAATTTGGAAATCCAGTCTAAATGTCATGTGGATCCATCTCTGGGATCAGGATGTTCAGGACAGTTGCTGAGATAGCAAACACAGTTTAATATTAACTTGCGTTTCACAGCAAACCTTGTGAAGTTGGCATACGTAAACTTAGCACTCACTGCCACCCAAACGCTGCTTGCCCCTGAAATTACTTGTGTTTTGCACAAAAACAGCTGCCCCAGGAAAACTGAGGCTTTTCTAAGGAAGTTTTCCCAGTTCTACTTACCAATGCAGTAGGATAATGACAGAACACGCTGGCTGGCCCTGCTTCCTCGCTGGATGTGCAGCATTGGAATACTTGAAAGGTTCACCCTTAGGAGTCAATGCTCACATGCTGAATTTATTATCTACTCTCCCGAAGCAAGAAGAGGGAGAAAAAAAATCTGTGACCTGTTAACTCTTTGAAGTAATGAGGTATTTGTGAATCACAACTTTTCAGACATGAAAGATTTGCTTAGAAGTTCTGAAAAATAATGTCTTGCAACTCCAAGTGTTCCAGAAGCTAGTATGAGGCAATGAAACCTGCCTTCTTTTTTTTCTATACTTTTGAGATGTTTGAAAAAATGCCTTAAGCTGTGTTCATGTTACTTGTGGCAACCTGCCGAGACAGTTAAAGAGATGAGAATATGGTAAAATGTGGTGAAAAAAAAAGGACTGAATATGCTTTACTTAAATGACCCTATTTTTACAATTCAAATTGAGAATTTGTTCTGTATTCTGGTTGGGATATCTTTGTGTTCTACATCAGTGTATCTACAGCGATTTCCTCAGGAGGGTCAGGGCACATCAGTGCTCCTCATGTCCAGGCTGCAGCTTTGGCTGGAGATGAGACCTCAGTCATTTCTTCAATCCTTTATTTTTCTTTATGTTTTTTTTGGACAGAAGTGATGCAATTGTCAAATCACTTCAGGTAGGCTCCAACCTCTCTGGCCACTCTGCTCTGCCTTGGGAAGCAGACCCAGAAACTGGATCTATTCCCTCAGGAAATTTCTCCTGCAGTAGTGGTTCCAATCATTGATTTTGCTTGGCCTCGTGTACTTTTTCATCATATTCCAGCAAGTTCAGTTTTTCAAAGTACTTTGTGATGAGCATGCCAGAGATATATTCAAATCTGAAGGCAACATGCAGAAACACAGCAGCCTTACTCTGCTGCAAGAATCTACCATGGACTTCACACAGATGAAAAGTGTCCCATATTCCAATATAAACTAGATGACAACTATTTTAAATTTGGAATTTAAAGATAATAAATCATCCTTGTAATGTACTCTTGAGATTCTACTGTTGCTGGAATACTCCACCACTGATTTTTGCACTGTTTCTATGCAAATGTGGGTTTAAGGCATGCTGAGTAGGCCCCAGTGTAGCTGTCAGAGCCATCACCCAATGAGCCCGAACACGGAATCATTTCTGCTGAAGATTAGCTGAGAAGTCAAAGAAAACAGCCTATTTCCTACTGTACGTGTAAGGATTTCTTGTTTGATGTGTATGTGCATCTGAATCGAGCTCAGAAGTGCTGAAGAGTTTGTTTGTTCGAGATAAAAGCACTTTAGACACTATACACAGAGCAAAGCCCATGACATATTTTGATGACAAGAGAAATAAATGAATCGAAGAGGTCAGAGGGTTTATTTGGGATCATACATACACACAATCATTTCATTCAACACAGGAAGAGACTGGACAGCTGAAAGATTTCTCTAATTCTTTTGGATTAATTGATGGTTTTCTTGAAATGGCTACAAAACAAGTACAACCCATGGGTTTTTTTGTAGAAGCGTCAGGCATGTGCTTTGAAATTCTTTCATTCCACAACACCCCCTCATGTTCTCTGTCCTTGGGATAGGACATGAACAACCCAGAAAACATGAGCAGTATGGAGCATATTTAATCGCTCTATTACCTACAAGAATATACTTGAACAGATTTGACTCAGAAACTGTGGATAAAATTGGATCTGCAATTATTAAACCTTCGTCTGCAATTTCAGTTTCTGGCACCCACCCCCCAATGCTCAGGATCAAAAGCTACTTCTGATTTATTGACCTTTAACTTCAGGGTGGCAAATATTTTTCACTAAGCTCTGAATAGAAACATTTTTTTTCACCAAATATTGATCATAATGAAGATATATCCATCCCTTGTCCCAAGTCCCTCTCCAGCTCTCCCGGAGCCCGTTTAGGAACTGGAAGGGGCTCTGAGGTCTCCTGGAACCTTCTCTCCTCCAGGTGAACACTAGATCCCAGCTTGGATCCAGAGGGGCTCCAGCCTTCAGAGCATGTCTGTGACCTCCTCTGGACTCTCTCCAGCAGCTCCTAGTCCTTTCTGTGCTGGGCCCCAGGGCTGGGGCAGCTCTGCAGGTGGGGTCGCACCTGAGCGGGGCAGATGGGCAGAATCTCCCCTCTCCTGCTGCCCTCACTGGGGGATCAGCCCGGGGCACACGGCCGGGTTGAGCTGCTCACCCACCAACATTCCCAGGTCCTTCTCCCCAGGAATGCTCCACCCCGCCTGTGTTTGTGCTGGGGATCGGCCAAATCCAGGTGCAGCAGGAGTTCGTACTTGGTATCTCCCGTTTCTCCCTAGGAGCTCCCCGAGGCTCTGCTGGGGACTCCTGAGGCGTTTCCCGAGCGTGTCTGAGCGGATCAGTAACTGTCTGCGCAGGGAGGTGAACCTGGGGGAGAGCACTGGGTGTAGCCATGACCGCAGTGCTGAGGTGTGGTGACATTCATCACTTCGGGCAGGAATCTCAGAATCATCCAGTCCAGCTCCTGGCCCTGCACAAGACACCCCAACAATCCCACCCTGTGCATCCCTGAGAGCGGTGTCCAAACGTTCCTGGAGCTCTGGCAGCCTTGGGGCCGTGTCCATTCCCTGGGCAGCCTGTTCAGGGCCCGAGCACTCTCTGGGGGAAGAACCTTTTCCTGATATCCAACCTAAACCTCCCCTGGCACAACTCCAGCCGTCCCCTGGTTCCTGTCCCCGGTCACGGGAGGGAAGAGCACAGCGCCTCTCGGAGCTGTGACTGCGTTTCCGCGGTGCCACAGCAGCACCTTCCTCGCACTCGCTCAATCCCAAGAGCTTTTCCCATTCCTGGGGACGAACAACGCCCCAGCCCACCCCCGCTCCCACCACTGCGGGCTGTGCTCGGGGGCTCCGTCCCACCCGCCCGAGGCCGCCGGGCCGGGCTGGCCCCGGTCACCGCGGAAACGGAAACGCGCGGGGCCTGGGGCCGCCGGGAGCGGGGCCGGTTTGAACGTTCGGCCGCCGCCGCCGCCGCCTTTCCCCGCCGTGGCCGCCACCCGGAGCCCCCCGAGGTAACGGGGCACGGCCCGCAGGGCACGGCCGGGGCAGGGAGGGGTGCAGGGGACACTTGTGTACGCTCCGGGCCGGGGGCACGGCCGGGGGCCGGTGCTGACCGCAGGGAAGGGCCCTGGGGCGGGCCCGGGTGTGCGGCTCCGCTGGCAGAGAAACGTGTTCACTGCTGGACTGTCCAAAGAAAGGTCCCCACTCAGCTGGGAAATGAACGGCAGAGGAGGGAAGAGCGCTGCTCTTTCCGGTGCTGCTTCCTCAAAAACAGTCCTGACAGCATTTTTGGTTCTTTTAACTATAGCTCCTCTTGCTGTTTTCCACCCCTTTCCGCCTTCTTCTTTAAAAAACTCCCTCTAATTCTGAAGAATAGCAAGTTAGGAGTGCAGCATCACACAAACGCCTTGAGGTGTTTTATACTAATTGGGTATAATGAATACATTTATTGTGTGGTTGGCTATTCAGTTTCAAATCTAAACAAGCACATTCTTGTAGATTACACTGAGTACCTGTTATTTACAAAGAATCTATCTTAGTTTTGTGTTTATTTGAACGTAACAACACATCTCATTTCACTTCCTGTATTGTTCCAGGCACATCTTTGTGTGGCCTAAGATAAACAGAGACTGATGTAAGATAGTATTTGACCTTTTCTACATCAATGTCATTAATTTTGCAGGTTACTCTGTGTTCTTTCAAAATGAACAGTGAAGAGGAAATAAAGGAAAAACTGGATGCAGAATTAGATCGCTGTGTTGTGGCTATGAAGCCCTATGTCCTAAACCTGAAGCATAGTTCAGGTACATACGGTAAAATGTGCATTTAAACACTAATAACAAAGTCCAATATTTGTGGAATATGTAAACTTGAACTATTGTCAAAGACTTATTTTTAATCGAGGTATTTAGCCATTTCTTTTACTTGGTTCAGTCTTTTGGATTTTTTTTGTTTGTTTTGCTTTAAAATTTAGGGTCGGAGGGAGAAACCTACAAAATTGGAGACCAGTGGTGGCTTCTGTTTTCTGAATGTGTTTATTTGCTCTGAAAATGTATAGTGACCATGTATATCTATATTTTCAGAAAGAAAAAGATGCTCACTGTGGATTAAAAAACTCTGCAGACCTTCAGGAACAGGCATAGGAATAGTGGGAAGGGAGAATCGAAACTTGTATGCAAAACTGCTGCTCCACATGCTGCAGAGAGGAGTTCTGGATGGTCCCTTCACCCAAAAACCAGAGGAAGGAATGCTGAAAACTTTGCCTGCCTACATGGTGGGTGTCATTTCTTTATAAGACAAACTTGCTGAAATGCATCCTGAAATCGCTTTTCCATCTTTGATTTGGCACAGTGTGAAAAACAATTCTGAATGGGTTGAGTGGAACTGCATGTGATAAATACAGTTCTTGTAATTGATGTTGGGAAAGCCTTTCAATGGGCAAAACTTGTTGAGACCTGTATCTTCAAAATTCTGGTTAGAAGGCTTTTAAAAATAGGTGTTTTGAAGGAGCAGAAAGGTAATCTTTTTCTAGTTCTTTGATAATAAAAGGCCCTTGAGGCTTTCTTTTGTCCTAATCAGTAGATAGTTCTTGTGAAAGGAAAAATGTACTTAAAGGTGGTGACTTTAGTAGCCTGAGATGACTATAGAGTTCACACAGACATTGTTAAAGTTGCAGTTTGTTTTCTGAAGAACTGAATATGCTGTGTCAACCCTTGGCATAAGATTCAGTGAGATAACAGTGCCAATTTTTGCTAAAATTACCCATGCTGTAAGAAGTAAAGTATTGGAAAATATTTACTCTGTCTCCATGAATTCCCGTGGGTTGGGAAGGTGGCATTCGCACAGCTCACTGACTTCACTGGAAAAGGAGCGTTCGTACTGCAGATCCTCCTGCGAGAAATGACAGTAAGAGTGTAAAGAATGTATCTGTGTAAATATATTCCCATGTTGATCTTCCATTTGTTCTCATTATAGTCAGTTTATTTTGATGAACCAAATTCACCAAGAGTTCGGAACAGTAGCCCTGACTGCTACCCTGAGTGGGTGGTGGGAGAGATGGGAAACCATGAAAGTAATGTATCTTCTGTGGAGGAATCATCTTCAGCAACACCACCTGCACATGGGTAAGGTTCCTGTCCTTGCTTTAGTCAGTGTTTGATTTGTATTTAAAAGATGTTTGATTTGATAAGCTCTGGATGTCCCAGTTTGCGTGAGTTTCTTGCACTCCCTCATAGACTCACCATCAGTGTTTGTGCTTTATACACAGAAACTCTGGTAACAACTTCAATGTAATGAGAACTTCTAGACTCCTCTGTCCTTGCTTTTCTCAATTATGTCTCCCCTGGCTCCTGTGCATCTTCTTCTATGTTCCATCCCTCTATCCTCTTTCCCTTCCTCTTGTTCTTCTCCTTTCATTTACAGACATGTTAACATGGAAAATCAAGGTCTACATTTGTAGTCTAAGGCTATGATGCTGAAAGCAGCTGTTTTATCAAATAGATTTTAATGGCTTTTTTCCCTATAGATTAGGAATATAAACAAGCATACAGATGGTAGATTTAGAGGTTGTTCTATGATCGTTGCTCACAGGTTTTTTAGAGGAAACAGAATACTGGCTGCCAGCAGATAAGCAAGTTTTGCTGAGCAAGGTGTAGGTGTTTGATTTGCAGTAGCCAGTGAGCTTAAGCTGCATCCTTAGTTCCAATCAGATGAGAACAGAGCTGTTTACAGCAGGGAAAAAGGGGTGGAATGTGTCATGTTATTAAGGCTTGTTTTCCTGTTGGCTTAGAAAGATGTCCCTGCAGTATTGAAGGAGTGACAAGCTGGTCATTTGGACACTTGAAAAACTTCACCTCTGTTCTGTCCTAATTTGTGGGACTCTTAGGTAAATTCTAGTTTCATCTACTGTTCTTAAGTATTCTGGATTTTCCTACACAGTGCAACTTTGTGCTGATTATCAAGATATGTGTTCCTTTTTTTCCTTTATGTGGCTGCACTGCAGTCATGGATGGAATTTCCTCTTGTTTGCTTGTTTCAAAGTCTAGTTAATGTTTAGCTTCTCTGAAATCCGTGGTGAAGGAAGCACTCTCAGACACAGAGTGAATATTATTCAAAGCTCAGTAGGTGCTGTACAAGAGGAAGTGAGTGTTTGCTCTGCTTCTGGTTTTGTTTCATGGCTTTAGAAATACATTTGCAAGTTTTGTTTCAGAAGTCCAATGCTTCTTTAATGTCTTCGCTTACATTTTTCAGAAGTGGCCATCATTAGCTGTTCTGTTGGAGGCACACTGATGCTTATGCTGTTTATTATAATTTTTCAATCATGTTTTTAGTTTTTCAGCAGTGATTTGGGTGACAGACACTTGCAAGTTAAATCACATTGATACTGAGTATTGTGGAACTTTTCCTCTTCCATATCCATTAACTGTGTGTAATTCTAACAATCATTTTAAAATGCTCTTAGGTCTGAGGTCTCTGTATTGTCTTTTCTTGAAGATTAGGGCTCTTCTGGTTGCTTGCACTCATGCTCTGATAAGAACCTGTGGTTTTGACTTGTGGTTTAAGGACCAGAGGCAGAGAATGGAGAATTGCCAGCTGAGTTATGAGATTACTGCTTTGGGCTTGGTGAAACAGAGAATTGTTGGGAGGAGCTGTCCAGATACCCTTAATTAAAAAAAAAAAAAATTAGATTTAACCTTATGAAAACAAGGAATGCATCGTGCTTTAAGAAATGTTTTTTGAGACCTTGGATAAATTTTTGTTATTGTTGTGCTGTGTCAGGATACCTGTCCTGCATCTGACCAGATTGTGTCAGTCCCTGGGAGCAGCATCATCAAATTAAAGTGTCACTCTGGGTGTTAGAAGCAATAAAACAGTACCAGCACAACTCTCCCCCATTAGGCCCAATTTAGCACATTGCTATCTCTACAAGGCCATATTTGTGGTATAAAAATATACCTAATTACTCCAAATTCCTGACTTGTACTGTCAGCTGAGGTGGGATTTGCATATTCCTCCCTCTTCATCTGACTGAGGCTGGTCCCCACTTGAGGAAAGCTGAGGTATAGTTCCACCTATTCCCTTCCTTCTTTCCCATATTTTTTCTCTCTTTTGCTGCCTGGTTTGTAGTAGAATATTGGGAATCTGATGTATTTTCCCACTCAGTGTCTGGACCTAAGATTCAGCTTGGCCTGGCAAAGTTCCCACAGTCATTTTTGGTGTAGTGCAGCTTTATTTCACTTTTTCCTTTTTATCCTGTGGGAATGAAGCAATACCTACGTTGGTGATCAGTATGGTTTCCAAGGCTCTGGTGACTTCTCTGGAGACCTGGATTACAAATTATTCCATGCCAGGAAAAGCAGATAGATGCAATTGAATAATGTTACTGGTTTAAAGGAGTCTGGGAATTAAAAACCAGCTCTACAGGCACAGCTCTGTCAGTGGATGCTTGGACCAAGAGTGGGGCTGTGTATAAGGAAATCTGAATTTGTGTTAGAAAATCTGGATAGCTCTGTAGGTTACATAAACTAATCTTCACAGCAATGAGAAACTAATTTTCCTGCAACTTATGCAGAAAAATACTGAAGGCAAATATTTCAGCTGTTGTGTTTTGTAGAAATACAAAATATTTACATGCTTAATACTTATTTAAATGTGACCATGTTAAGATATTGCCTATATCCAACATATAGATCCTGTTTTCCTTTGTATTTACAGTTTTGGATGAGCTATCAGTGCAGGTAAAAATGTAATATATTAAATATTTCTGGATGTGCAGTTTGTAGGGATAGCCAGCAGATGGTGACCGAGTTCCACTATATTTGTCTCTCTTCTCTGAATGTGCATTGGGAAAACTGAATCCACGGGCATGGACTATGTGTAGTTGGATGAAAATCTTGCATTCCAGCCATGACTCAGTTCTTACATTTTCTCAGGGCAAAATAGATAATGTCGGTGAGAGATGTTTGAGTAACTACTTGATGTTCTTTATCTCAAGATTCTCTCCTTTCAAAGACCCAAACAAACAGAGAAGTTCTTTTCATAGTGATTTTTATCTTGCAATACAGATAATTCTGTGTTGGACAATTTCGGCTTTTTTATATGAAGTTGTTTTTCTGCCTAAATAAAAAGTAGGTAGACAAACTGGGGTGTGGATGAATAAATCTGATTAACTGGGGCTGGAAAGGTGCAGCTTTATTTTGAAATGTGAGAGGGTTTGTTTGAGAAATGTTTAGATTGGTTTGAACAGAAACCTGGGCTTTCTGACTCCCTAGGAAAATTCTACTTTATGTTTATAGAGTGTGCCTGAAAACATTGTTAAAGGTTGGTGTGTAGTCATGCTGTAGCAGGGGGGAATCAGTGAGTTTCCCTTACTTTGTTCCTAGAAGGAATATTTACTAATCTCCTTTATTAGCAGCAAATTGCTTCCTCCTCCCATGCCAGCTCCTCTTGGGCTGAAGCAGGAGGTCACAGGGCTGATATGAAAACTCTGATCATCCTTCACTCACCTGAAGTGGGAGGAAAAAGAATTAATCTTGTGCTTTTTGGAGCCCGACTCTTATTAGCAGGAGGCTGGAAAATGGAGTGGACAGGTAGTACATACTTAATATGAGCAAAACTGTGGTCCATCCCTAACAATCTTTACAAATTCTGTTTGTAGAATCAAGTAAAGCAGCTTCATTTTCAGTTCCTCTTCAAAATAGCAAATACAGACCTAAGAATACATCTAGACTTCTGTTCTCCCTTTGGTCAGTTTGAAAGTATTACAGGCAAGCTGGGTTGGGTTGTGTATTTGTTGGTATTCCTGAATCTCTGAATGATGAGGGCATGAATTCTGTTTTCTCTCATTTTTAACAATTGGAACTTTATTGCATTGTTAGGTAACCTGAGTATTGTTCAGAAAGGAAATCTGATAAGAGGGCAGATTTACTCGCAGGCAAAGATTTATCTCCCTTTAATTAAAGGTAATTTTGTGTCAGATGAAATCCTGGTAAGAAATGCAAGAGGCAGTCATTGTGTTATTATATTCCTTTTGATCTTTTTTACCTCTAAGGCTTTGCTTATCTGAACTATTTACTGCTTTATAATTGTTATTGTGCATCCATACACGTTGTTTATGTGGGATTTATTGGTGCTGGAATGGAAGGTAGGCTCCCAGTTGTTGTATTTCTCTGTTCCCTGCTGTTCTGATGAAAGCTGGGCCCTGTGCTTCATGAAAACTTTGTGTTTGTCTTCCTAGAAGTGACTGGTTTATATTGTACATCCAACAGTTGTTGTTCTGTTCATAAACACTTCATTCATCTCAGTGTCTTTTTGGTACAGCAGCCATCTCATCTGCTGCCAGATGGAAAAGAAGGGAGGTATTTCAATGGTCTGATTTGATTTTAATATAATATAGCCAGTCATAGGAAGGTGAAGGGACTAACAGAAGGTTTTAATTACCTTAACTGTGGATTTGATAGTGGAGTATTTGCTGAAGGATGTTTCACTACTGTTTTGGATCTTTTGCTTTATCAACCCATCTAATAAATGCTTATAATTTTTATTTTCTTTTGGTTTTTTCCCTGTTCTCTGGCTGAGAAATGTGTGACCAGGTGCATCAGTGACACTTCTCTTCACCTATCTGCTGATCTTCATTTGCCTTTGTTCAAGTGTTTTATTTGCAACAAAAGCTTTTCCAGAAAATCCCTGTCCAGCTCTGCTGGACAGAGCACTTGGTCATGCTTTGCTTGTGTCCTGTCTTGTGGGCTTTTCTTTGCCATCCCCCTTAAATTCCACTTTAGTCCCTAAAACAGAAATGAAATGAAACGTAGACAATCTTTGTGACTTGTTCGTTTGACATGTTCCTCTCCACCTTGGCCTTTCAAGCTACTGCCTTTGTATTGAGCTGTGTGTGTAGTTCTTGCCCTTGTCTTTGTGTGTTATAGGATCATTTACCTTGTTCTAACCTATTCTTTTGGTCTTAAAAGTCTCCCCTATGTTGCAGCCAACCATCACCTTAATTCCTCTTTCTTCTCTGAGTCACTGGACTCCATCCTATGTGGTTTTATATGCTTAGCAATTTTGTTTCAAAAACATTCTCCTAGATCAACCCTCTCCTTAGCTCGGGTTTATCCTAAAATCCTTTGGGAGATGTTGGGTGATGTAGTAAAAGAAAAGCAAAGAACACTTTTTAAGGTACTGCCATGTATGTGGTACTTCTAGAGGGTTTTTTGGTGTGGAGTTTTTTGGTGGTGATTTTTAATGGAACACTTAAGACTTTTGTTTGCCTTTAACAAGAAATTTTTTCTCTTTTCTCTCTTTTTTTTTTGATCTTTCCATCTTGACAGTTTTTTCTATATTTTAAACGATTCTAGTCTTTGATTAATATCCTTTGTGTGCCACAAGCTGCTGAAAATGAATCCTTCTCTTTCTGCTTCCTCTTGTCATTAATAACAGGGAAAGATTCAATGAGAAGCCATCAGTAATATCCCGTTGTCTGAGTTCTCCTCACCGGACAGATGAAGATAACCTAGGCACGCCACTATCTGTAAGATGCTTCTCCTTTTTGTCCTAAAGCTCTACTTTCCCTGAGTTGGGTTTATATACCCTGTAAAGCTGTTATTTCCAGCTGTGTGGGTCATGATTCCTGTGTAAAGGTGCAGACTTCTGGGAGAGAGTGATAGGGAGGACTAAAACTCATCAAAATCTGTCCTCTGCAATTCAGGGGAGGAGAATTTCTTATAGGATGCTCTCAGTTCATCCTAATGCTTGACCTCTGTTTAGTGTCGTGTGTTCAGTGTCTGCTGCACTGTTTTCCCTGGGCTTGGCAACGTGCCTGCGTTGACATCATCTTGTATTTTGCAATAACAGATTAAAGAAAGCTGCATAGATGCCTCTGGCTCTGTTCAGTGATGGTTGACCTCTGAAAGAGTGAATTTTGGACAGTTTGTTTCATCAGACTTTCCACACTGAGCATTGTGACTGATGAAAGGGCATTGAATGGGCTTTGTCTAAAACCCTTTTAGTCCAAAGTATTCAATGATGTTGTTTATATAGTTGCAAGCATTTGCACTGACAGTTACTCCTGACAAATGTGTGATACCAAGAAATGCGCTGTTTACCCTCCAAAATGTGCTCTGTGGCCTTGCAGTGTCCTTCACCACACCTAGAACAACCCTCACCCCTCCATGAACACTGAATTTCCTGTTTGTTCCTCTAGTTCTGCCCATGCTTCTTTTTTTGATTCTATCAGAGGAATAGTTTAGAAAGATTGCAGCTGGGCACAGCTGAGGACATGAAGTGCAAATAGGATAAACTGGAAGCTCTTTCCTGAGGAAATTTGTGTTGTGCTGTGCATCTGGAATAGAGGATTAGCAAGAAGGGATTTATCGGGGCAGTTTACAGGTGCTCAGTGGGCAAAAATCAGTGCCTGTGCTCTAGGCTCTGATTGCTGTGAATGTATTTTTTTGTGTGTTGATTGTATGTATACAAATGTAATTTAAATACAGAAATGCCGTAATTAAAAATAGAACCACGTGCTGGATTTACTAAATTTCTCCTTATTGGTTTCCTGTTTATTTACTTCAGGAAATATTCCTTATGGAAGAGTTGTTGTAAAAAAAATTATTTTCTTCAGCTGTAACCTGGATTTGGGGCTTTAAAGTTTTGTAGGGGAGTTTTGCTGCTTTGATTTGTTTATTTTTAATTTTTGGTGGTGGTGGTGGTGGTGGCTCTGCCACAGCTTCCAGAGCAGAGTTTGATAAATCACTGCACTTCATTGTTCTTCAGCTCCATAGATTGGATTCTCCCGTGATTACAGCTTTAAAGGGGCCTTTAAGTGAAATAATCCTCCCTTGCTTTGCCAGACAGTTTGATAACGTTTGGCTGGCTGGAACAATGTTCCATTGTCAGTGATGCACAGATGTTCTGGCATCATTCAGGCCCAGGTAGAGGAGCAGGGAGACTTTTAAGAAACATTAAGAGCTGCCTCAACCAAGTGTTGATGAACTGCAGCCCAAGCTCCAGTCACTTGTGACAAATGAGATTTAAAGAAGAGGTGCTGGCAGGCCCATACACAAACCTCACTCAATGAGACAAAGTAATTCAGGCTTCAGTGTTGTTTTTTAAAATACCTCAGCTCAGGGAAATGTTCTGTACCAGCTTTCCCATTAGGTACTTCAAATGCAGTTGGGTAGTTACTGTTGTCCCACAGGAAAAACTTCTCTTCTGAAAGGTAATTCCTTGTTACTTCCTTGAGCAGCAATAACCACAGCCCTGGCTGGATGCTGGAAATCAGGGAAGATCCTTGAGCTGGGCAGCAGCTGCTCTGTCCTCTGCTTTGATAACCATCACTGCCTTGCTGTGATTTCCTTTGATTTTTAAATCTATGTTTTTATTTGGAGGCTGATCAGGTGATCTCTGAATTCTGGATTAGGCCCACAAAGGAGAGACGAATTGTCCTAGAATGTTACCTGAAAACTGAGTATTCTGAGTTTTTTTTAGTAAATTCACCCTCTGTAAAGGGGACCATTGCTTTGGGAATTAATAAAGAAGAACACTGAAGTGGAGAGCCAGGCTAATTTATCCTCTGAACTCTTTCTCAGCCCACTATCCTTCTGGAAACTGAGCTATTTAGGTGAAAGCTGTCAGAGGTATTGTGACACTATTAGGAAGTGCAGTGTAGGTATGGCCAAGCTAGTGAGAAGTTTAATTTTAAATTATGTGTCTGCCAGCAATTCTGGTATTTTCTTTGACTTTCCTTGTGTTCCAGGATGATCATCACAAAAGAAACTTTTCGTTGGATGATGATGACCTCGAAGCACGACTCAATAGTTGGAATCTTGGGGTAAAATAAACTGAGTACTTTACTTATTTATTGACTTGCAATGGGAACTCCTCAGTAATGTAGTCTGAGCTTAGCCAACAAAACTTCATGTGGCAATCAGTCTTTTAGAAATGAATTGGTAAAGCTCGGAAAGGTTCTTTATGAATGTATGAGAAGAAAACATCAAAATCTTAAGTAATAATAATCTTCACATATTTAATATGGTTACTGATAAATCAGGCAAAATAATGGCTGCTGGTCAAAACCAAGTGTCTCAGTCTGGTAGAAATTCAGCTTATTTAATGATGACTCTATAACATTATTTTTATTTATACTTGTATAAATGAAAGAAGAGTTTGGCTTTCTGTGGTTTTTCTTTTAAACCAATACAGAATTTGCAAGCCATTAATACAACTCAACTTCTTTTGGTCAGTGCTCCTCCTTTTGAAAGTGTTCAGGAGACTTTTCTGTGTGTTCACCTCTTTCTTTCCCTTTTAATAATTCAAATTTGTTACTCTTATAAGACTTTATTCCCTTGGTTGTATTTTCTGTGGTGTTCACGATAGTTCTAAGGTCACAATGAAGTGACCTCTTCTCTGTAGCTGTGTTTTAACGTATTTTTTAATTGTTTTGTCTTTTTTGTAACCCTTTCACTTGTACCACCAAATCTTTAACCTATTTCATTAGGATTAATATCCTCATAGCAATTTTTTTTATTAAGATCACTTTGATTTTAACAGGGAGGTTTCTTCTTTCTTTTCTTTCTCATTTTGTGCTTATTTTCTTTCTCATTTTGTGCTTATTTGGCTGTAAGCTCACAGAGTTACAGCCAAAGTTAGGAGTGATGAGAGCAAGTTTAATGAAATAGTTCAGCCTTGTTTTTTGAAAAATAATCACGTATTTTCATGTTGTCATTTTAATCAGCTGCCAAATGATCCTTATTCTTCCTATACTATTGTCAGTCCAGAGGGATATGACAGCATTTAAAAATCTTGCCTATTACACTCCAGGATTTTCAGGAATGGCCAAGTTCTCTTCAGTACAATCAGAAATGATAACAAAGGATATTAATGGTTTTGTGTCCTTGGTGTTTTTCTTGCCTTTTCCAAGCTAAAGGTGGAGATAGGTGAAAACGTCAGCACTGTACAGGTGTCTGAAACAAAGGTGCAAGCAGTCACTTGCAGATTTTGGATATTTGGGCTGTATTTATCCATTGGATTATATGAGCAGAAAGCTGTAATACCTTGAGCTTTTAAAGCTGCTTTAAGGGGGAAACTTGCTCATGGCCATTTTACAAATTATTCCAACTGATGCTGACAAAGAATCTCTTTGTATCCAGCATTTTTATATCAGTGTCGATCTGCTTGCCTGCTTATCTCTTATCTCTGTCATTTTATTTGTATTTTATTTCTTTTTCTAATTGAAATTCCAGTTTGCAATCATGTTGTGTTGCTAATGGCTGGTTATTAAACTGTGATGATCCTCTGCTGATACAGGAGCTCCCTTGGATAACAAATTGGCTACCGTGGCACATAAATCAGTTTTTCAAGTCTCCTCTCCAGGGATGGTAATTAAATAAGTCGCTCATGACAGACTTTGATTGCCTGATAAGACTTGTTGGGAGTTACCTGACAAAGAGGATTTGAGGTTGTAAAAGAGAGGTCTGTGAGGGGTTGCTGCTGAACAGCATTTCCCTGCTGTGGATCACGGCCTCCAGTGGGTTCTGAAAGGGTCAGGAAGTTTTAAGTGGAGTGTCATACTTAAAGAATATGTCATTACTGAAAATAAAAAAATCCCACTAAATGATTGCAGCACCTTGGAATCTGTAAGATTTGAGTGTCAGATGTGGCTGCTGTTACTTGCAAGCATTTAAATTGCCATGGGAGCATCTTGCTGTCCTTTAATTGCTACTCCCAGCTGCAAACTGTTTGGGAAACTTAATGTACAAGTGATCCCACCTCAGATACAGAAGACCCTTGACCCAAAAGAATACTTCAGTAGTGGGGGAAGATAGGAAAGGAGATACAGAATGGCTTTCATTTGGAGCTGCCTTGGGTGAAGAACAGTTGTCTTGGAAAGCTTCTCAAACTTTCCTTGGGTTTTTTTGGTTATACAAAGATTTTTCTCAGTAAGGAACTGTGTAATTTTAGGAAGCTGTGATTATGTCAGGCAAGTATACAAGGAGACCATGCTATTATGCAAGAATCTGCAAATACCTTGCTAGGTACACAAAATGGTGAGACAACCCTGGTGTCTTCCAGCTGTGAGGTGCTGCTGAGCCTTCACTGCTCCAGCTTGGGCTTGTCTGGATTGAAATGACCAGTTATAAGCTTATCTTTCAGCCTCCTGCTTCTTTAATATATTCTAAATTTCCTCTTCTTCAAAGCTCTTGTATTTTTAAGGTCACATACTGGATGTGTTTTCAGTTTTTATGATATACCTACATCAGTGATGGAGGGTTTTTTTAAAATACTATTATTAAAAATACTGTGAAAAGTTTTGAGAAATGCTTTTATGATTTCTCTACTAAGCAGAGAGGTCAAAGCTTAACAGTCTAATCTGGAGGCTTCAGGTATTTGTTCTTAATAATAACATTTTCTACAGGAGAAGTAAGTCTGTGGCATTACTTTGCTGATATTGTTACTTCTTGTGAGTAATAAAATAATTTTTCCCTTTGCCTTGCAGTGTTCCTGATTATCCCTATCCAACATTTTATTGTTCAAGTTCTTTAGATTCTAGTCAGGCATGAGTAAATGTTGTAAAAAAAAAAAAAGTTGAGTTTTGATTGTGATAAATTTGCCTTTCATACATGGAATACGAATTTACACTCACTTTACATACATTATAAAATCTGTTTTCCTTAGCCTGTATTGACTCTTATCTAAACTGATATAGGGACTGTCCTTTATCAGGTGTTCATGCCTTGAAGCTGCATTTGCAATGTAGAAAAGCAGAAATCCTTTTCTATGGCTGTTTGAAATGAAAAGGTTCCGAGCCAGGAGCTGAGACAAATAAATACCAGTAATCTTTGGTCATGTCATTACTTCGGACTCTCTTTGTCATTCTGTAGCCATCTTAGAATATAGTTAAAGTAACCTGGGCTAGGGGAATGAGAGGAACTTCCAGCCCAAACTTTTCTGTGTTTCTGTGATCTTATTTCATGAACAGCTGTCAATAAACTTCTGCATGTTGTTGCAGCTCTAGCGCACTTCATAACTGAGGGGAAGGTGGCTATCTCCTGTTTATGCCTCAAAAATAATTAAATATTGTGAAATAGGTACAGTGTCAGGAAAAGAATGTTGTTGAATAATGGAATTAAACTGCTTTGTTTTTCCCTTTTCTTTTTTTCCTCTTGTAGCTGATCTTTTTAGATTGTAGACAAACATAATTTTTGGATAAAAAATTCAAGTTACATAAAGGAGCAACAATGAATTAAACCCCTGCAAATTCTTACCTCACCTGCCTCTCTGTCTCTCACTCTGTCATGATGACTCTGATGCAGTTTCATTTGTCACCAAATTGTAGCCAATTATAGGTGTGACAAAGTATCTCTTTCAAACATCCCAGGAAATTCAGCACATCATTTTAGGCAGAAAGCACGCAAAAAGATTGTACCCTGGGGAAACAGCAAAGGGGTTTTTAATCAGGGAGAACACGATTTTTCACCACTGGAATTCAGGCAGGACAAGAATTAACTCTTCAGCTTTTACCAGAAATGATGTGGGGTGTTCAGTTCCGAGAACCTGGATGCTCAGCCTTGCCCAGAATTTGTCCTGGGAAATTTTATTGCCTAATAAAGGTTTGAGAAGACTTAAACCAAAGAAATTCTGTGGTCGGTGGCTTGTGTTCCATTCTCCTTCCTTGGAGAAAAGCTTTCTAACACAGGGTTAAATGGATGGGAGCGTTGGGAATTCTTGGGAGGCTGTAGCAGCAGTGGATGCTGTGCCTGCTCTGTGTGCTTGGCTCACATCTGCCTGTGTCTTTCCAGTCTAGTTAAGCTCAACCATTTCTGCGCAAGCCATTTGATTATCTTTTGTTTGGTTTCTCAGTCTGCCTGCTTACTATAAACATACCTACTGTATATGTTGTGGCCTTGGAGGGCAGCAGCACTGGAAAAACTTTCCCACAGTGAACTCCAAGTGGTGTTGCGACTTCAAAAAATAAATTCAACTTCCATGCTGACAAACAATCTTCATGTGCTTTAATGTCCTTCCACTAAGACTGCAGAAGCAGCATTAAAGTGAACTTCCCTACAAATTATGATGTTAGATAAGAATGTCCTTACTCAAATTTCCTGAAGCTACTCAGCAGTTATTTCTGTAGGGAACATGCTGGCTGGCTGGGTTTGTTAGATTAAAGTAAGAATTTAGGGCAAGGTTCAGTTTAGTTGTTTACCATTTCAAAGTCTTAAGTGTTCTTAACTCTTTCATGTGTGTTTTTGCCATCTTTGTTTTGAAAACAATCACGTTTTGTCTTTGAAGAAGCTTAGGGGGGAATGTGGAACAAGCCTGCAGATGCAAGTGTGGGGATTTTGTTCCCTGAATCTTAATATTTACAATGTACCTTCTGTTAGTGGACTGACACAGGCTACAGTTGGGGATTACTGGAGATATCCATCCCTGGATAAACGTCTTCCAAAGAGTGGAACGTGACTTTGGAGGGGTAGTTTGGAATCATGACATCAGTGTTGTCATTGTTGTGGTATTTACTGAGCAAAAGAGCAAAGCTTTGCTGTGAGTTTCTGGGCTGGGCTATAGTGCACAGATGGAAAGCCTGTACAATATTTTCAGCCTGAGGGATGGAATATAATTGATGAGGATGAGACTTGCAGAAGTACTTAGAGCTCAAAATTGTGCTTTTCCTGCAGTGTCCTTGCTTTTGGGAGAAACCACTTCAACTTTTGTCAGGGCTTCACTCACTGCTTGCGTTGGTAGCTTTAAAATTGTGTAACTCATAAATATTTAGTTTTGACCACTTTAGGTGTTCGTAACACTTCAGGTGTTGTTAAAATGAATAGAAATGGAAAATACTAAAGTTACAAATTACAGCTCATTTGCCTGAAATGCAGTTTTGGAATTTTATTTTTATGTACATTTCTGCAATACCTTTTTTTCAACTTAAAAAAATACATATATTTGCATGAAGTAGATTGTTTCTGTTAGGTGGTGGGAATTTCTTCATGGGGATCTGATCACCCAACACCTTCACAGCTCTGGTTTCGGAGGACTAGAAGATGACTATTGCAGTCTTCACCAACTGAGACATGGTTTCTTGTCAGACTGCCTATTAGAACAGGAGAATCCAAAATCTTTCCTACAGAGAAATTCAGAATACCATTTCTGTTAAGAAGTGGTATTTACAAATTAGAGTTCAGTTCTAGTTCAAATAAAGATGTCTTTCATGGTGACATTTATTTGGTTCATACTCTTAAGAAAGCATGTGATTTACTGCTCTTCTCATGGCAGTCCTTCAGTTTCATACATATGTATTTTGGCTTGTCTTTGACCTTTTGCTTATTATTTTTAAATTTGCATGTTTCTCATAAACACAGACTTTTTTTTTTCTTTTTTGGGGCATTCTTTATTGTGATATTCTCTCTTTAATGTGGTCTAATTTTGCTAACAAGAAGTTTTGCAGAGGACCAGCATGAAAAGAATGAATGTTGAGGCATTAAATGTTTACAGATCAGTTTAAGTGGATATAATCCACAACAAGTAACAAAGTGGGAACATTTAACTTCAAAGCACATATGGCTGCTGTTACAAAATCAAAAAATGCAAGACTTGGGCCCTACAAAGTATTAGAGACACATTTTCCTTCTCTCTCATAAACAAGGAGGATGTACCTTAGCTTTTCAGATTGGTTTTGAAGTGAAGGCTGCAAACAGCTGAATGTCATGGTCAGATAAAGGATTGGAATTAATTGTAAATATTTACAGTAATTTTTTGCTTTAAAAAAAGCCAAAGTAAAGGGTGATAGTATTCATTCTGCACGAGAGCCAGGGCTCTTGGGAAATAATTAAGCCTTTGAAATGTCGCTCTGCTGCCTTCTCCAGATTCCACCAGGTATTGGTGAAGGCTTCCACTGTTCTCTGCTGCTCAGGGTGCTGGGATGCCAGACTGGGGAGTACCTTGAGCTTCTGGCGAACACCTTCAGCCCTGGGGATGATCAGGTGTGTGTGGGCTGGATGGGGAAGTGGCCAAATTGAGATGGGAGGAGGAGTATAATAGCAGTAAAATGTAGATAGAAAATCCTATTGCAGATACAAATGTGTAGGACAAAGAAAATCCTCCAAAATTTTTCCAGTTTGGTATTTCTGTACCTTTTATTTCCCTCTCTCTTGATTTGCTCTTTCTTCCCCTCCACTGTGTCTCCTATGGTTAATGCTCCAGGATGATCCCACTCCTGTATTCCTCTCTTCACAATCTCTTCTGTGTCCAAAATTCCTCATTTTTGTGGCAGTGGGTGCAGCCAGGATTCCTTCATTCACTGGTGGCTGCGCATGGA
This sequence comes from Corvus cornix cornix, assembly GCF_000738735.6. NCBI lineage: Eukaryota > Metazoa > Chordata > Aves > Passeriformes > Corvidae > Corvus > Corvus cornix. The sequence goes on from NC_046347.1 coordinate 9,631,241, forward strand.
TTTTAATTGCCAACACAGGATACTTTGTGTGAAAGAAAGTTTAATGTAACTGTTTTAGTAAACTCCGTGACAATAAACAGGTTATTGTTAAATTATTGGTTTCTTGATGCTTTCAGCTAATGTATTAAATTAGTGGATAATACTATTCATTGGAATTGAAGGTATGTGTTAAACGTGAGTATCTCCGACTTCTGGGTGAAATATGACAACTCCTCAACAGCACACAGAAATCCTACATCACCTTTTGGGACAGGAAATGAATAACACTGTATCAAATTAAAATTTCAGAGGGATTAAGCCTCTTTTCCACTGATAAATTCAACACACAAATTTATTTCTTACTACTGCAGAAAGTGCAAGAATTTGATATAATTGCCATGCCTTGTAGATCAACCTAATCTTACAACATTTTTTTTTAATGTGTATTGCAATCTCATTCATATTCCAAATCTCACTGCCACATTTTACAAGATTATACCCTTGAAAGATTTTTTTGGGCATTCTGCTTTCTCTGTGATGTGATGTTTGAGCCTCGTCATCTGAGAAAATGAGAAAGATAGAGCTGTCTGATAGAGGAAGTGGGTTGGGAACAATGTTTTGTATCCAGTTCTTAAAAATAGTGATTAAGAGAGCTGTTTTAATTATATAGTCATGTTAATGAATCATTTCCTTATGTTTTGTCTCTGTAACTTACACGCATGGCTGTAGTTTCAATGCATCCAACTGTAATTTTTCAAAAGCACTAGATTTTAACCAGTATAATCTGTAAACTTATTGTAGTTTTATACTGATTTCAATGAAAATTTAGCCAATAAAGTTGGAAATCTTTTGCATATGCCTATGTATGTAGCTGCCAAATATTTTTATAATATGCATTGATGGAATTTTTACAACCACAAGAGTTGGGAGGGAAAAAAGTGCACTTTTTGGTCCATTTATATTATCAAACTTGCTGAGTAGATAATTTCCAACCAAATGATCTCTTAGGAAGATTTCCTATTCCTGTAACATTTAAGGCATGTTGAAATCTCATCTGTGGCTCTTCTGAGTGATGCAGTTGCTGTGCTAAGTACAGTTTAGTTGGGATGTCTTAGGCTGAATAAGACATTGTTGACCTGCTGATTTTTCTCTCTCTTGTTTTTCAGTTAGAAAACCCCAGATACCTGCGAGAAAAACGGGTGCCAATGACTCTGGTAGGTATTTATATTCCCTTGGTATTTCAGAAGAGCAAACAAACATTTTCCCTACTTTTAATTTCGGGTCAGGATTGATTGTACTTGGATTTACTGTTTTTAACTTCATTGGTTGTTCTGAACTTTTCCTTGTTCATTAGATGACACCTAAAATTGGCCTAGGAAAGAGCAGCCCCACTCAGCACCACCAGGCGCTGTTTCTAACGCAGGAAAAAGAGGTAGGATTCTTTGGAGTCTTTAAGGCATTTGGAATTGGAATGGAAATTGGGCATTAACAAGGATTATTGTAGCAGAAAATCTCATGGAAGAGAAATTTGCTGAAGTGACAGGGCTTGTCATTAAATACTTAATGTATTTCCCAATTCTTTAGGGGGTAAAAAAGACTTTCTGAACACATTTACTGGTCCTTTGAAAGAATTTTTAGTGGAGGGAAGTTTGAATTCTAGGAATTTTCCAAATTACTTTTTAACAGTGGCAGTGAAACCTTTGATTTAGGGAGGACTTTTGTTTACTTTCTATATACCTTTTAAAATTAGCAGATTTTGACCTTATTTCTGATAGGATCTACATTATTTCTATATTTGCCTCATTGAGCTCCAATCCTCTTTTGGTGGTATGGGGTTTTATTTTACTTCTTCGGAACATTGTGAATTCCTGAGATTCCAAGCTTGGCTGTCTAATTCTCTCACACCATGTTATTTTGCTTTGAATATGTGTAAAAGTAAAATTTTGTGGTCATTTTCACCTTTTTCATGGTTTAAGGAAGCCGACTGCCTGAGATATTTTGTGACAAGCTGCTCATTTTATTTAACACATTTCTTTTTTTTGAAAGACCGTGAATTAATGGTCAGGAAAGGAAACTCAAGATGCATTAGGAAAACGATTAATAGAACCCCCAAATCAACTAACCAGTCATAAAAAAACCGCAGTGAAGCCCTGGATCTATCACTCTGCTGTGTTTGCCCTTCAAATTTCTGCTTTCAGCCATATGCTCTTGGAAAATTGAGACATACGTGCATAGTTCCCTACTATCCAGAAGGACCTAAACTCACAAAGGACCCCAAATATGCCTGAGTTGGGGAGGAAAGGGCATCATCAGCAAAGCAGGAAAATATTCCTCCTTTTCCTTTGTATCTTGTAAGGACACATGGATTGGAACTGTCCTAAAGTTATTTTCAAGACACTTCAGAAAACATCTTTAGCAGAGATACAGAGGAGGGTAAAATTGGTTGGCAGATCCTTCAGTTGTTGATAAAATAGTGTGCATGTTTTTTCTGTTGCTACCTGCCTGTCTCACTCAATGCTCAGACAAGCAGTTTCACAATCCATGTGCCTTTCACTTTCTCTGCTCTTCTATTGACTGTTCTTTTGTATTGACAACATTCAAACCACCAGTGCCTCAGGATGAGGCAAGGTTTCATAAGATGTGAAAATAGCGCAAGAAATAAATAAATTGAAAGCACAATGTTGTCATTTAAACAATATTTTCAAATTAAATAAACATGAATGCATGCCAAGGAGCTACATAAAGTACCCAGTTAATACTTTGCTAGTTCAGTGGAAAAATCCTCTAAACCACACAGTAAAAATCCAGGACTTTTTGCTAATGGTGCTCGACTGTGGGCTGGTTTGAACTGGAAAGGTTACAGACAGTGTTTCACAATCACCATGTGTGTGCTATTAATGAGAAAACTTAAATGTGTTTTCATCTTATTTTGTTTGTGAAGCTCAATTAGGAATAAAGCCTTTTCATTTATAGAATGTGAATGTATTAACAGAAAAATGGTGCTGTACAAAAGGGTTTGGAGGAACCTTTAACTGTTTTCAACCTCTTTGTAGTACAACGGGAGAACATAAAATAGGATAACTGTGGGTTTTTTGCTTTTAACCTTTAGACCTTTGTTCATAAAGCATTCCTGCACCTGTTTAGAGTCTGTAATGCTGAACACATGGCCATGAGCAGTGATAACCACATCACAGCCCTGCGAGGACGGCGATGTCGTCAGGCAGCGGCTTTTAGTCATCTTTTCCCCAAATACTTCTGACATGGATTAAACCATTTGGGAAATGGTCATTACTGAAAAATCATGGGCTTAAACAAGGGAGATGCAACCCAACAGGAATATATCCATGTTCAGTGGGACAGCAAAGCACAACAGATGGGGTGATTGGCCTGTCTTGATAAAAAGAGAAAAGTGTCCCTTTGAACTTCACCTCTGGCCATCCTGTGTCACCCAGTGCTCCACAGGGCAGAGGAGGGGGAAAGGAAAAGTCTGATTTGTGGCTTTTCAGAAAAACATATCCATTACCATTGCTAAGATAAAGGTTTGGAATTCTTCTGGAATGAGAAAATAAAATTAGCTATGTTAATAAACTGATTTTTTTTAACCTTTCTCAAACAACTAGTTTATCTGATATATCACTTGAAGACATTCTTTAAAGAAGTTCTCTGTTGTAATTTTTCCTTTTGTCAGTCTTATTTATTCTTAGCATTTTTTCTCAATTTCCTTCTGTTTTATTATTTTGTAAGCAAAGATATTTATTTATCTTATCTCAACAAAGGAAACCTAAACAAATCTGAGGCCTATGGGAAATAATTTTCACTTGTCAGTTGAAGGCTTACGTGGAGTAAATTTGTGCTGAGTTGTATACCAGCTCTTAATTTATTTATTTTTCAGTCAAACTGGCAAGCTCAATGCTTTGTGCAATAAATTGTGGAGCTTCATCTCTCTGGGTTAACTGAGAACACTGAGTGTTTCTAATGTTTTTGTTGACTTTATCATTGTGCTTCTGTTACTCCCCTGTTTTGTTTTTTGGGAATCCAGTGATAAAGCCTTTGGTCACTGGAACCACTGGTGCTTTCCCAGCCTCTTGTGTACTAAAGCAGCCCAGACTAAATGGTCGTGCAGCTGGAGGGAGGAGGAATTCTGGGGAAGGCAGTGGCTGAGTTTTCAGGAGAACACCTGGGATAACTTCCACCAGTTTGTCATGTGGGGTGGGGAATGAGGAAGAGGGAGAACACCAGAGGAAAAGGAGACATAAGATAGGTGGTATAAGATAACAGAGAACATAGAGAGTGGGGAAAAAGACTTTTTCCTTTTTTCCCTGAAAACACATCTTCATGGATCGAGGACGAGAAGTAAGATGGAAAACGAAGAGTGTTTTATGGGTTTATGATTAAAGAAGTCTTATCTTTAGGATGCAGCCTTTTTAAAAAGCTGTTTAGGCCCTTCATCCTTGTAATCTTTATTTATGTTTTTCTCCTTTTATTTTGGGAATGAGCACTCCCTTTTACTACATGACACAAATTTTGTTTATAAAGATCATCAAGCCATTTTTATGGTTTTACTGCCCAGAAGTGTTGGGATCTAGTGATATATTTACATTAAGATAAAATCTGCAGTGCTGATACAGTTAAGTCGTGGTCTGGCTAAAAGTGCTCTGGATTGAAGGTGTTGAAAGCAGCAGATTTACTGTGCTTCTCACTTATCTGGCAGGAGATTATAACTTGAAACAGAGCAAATTGCATGAGGGCTGTGGTATGGATGTTCCCCAAGAGGGACCATACAGAGAATGTAGGGGAAAGAATACAGGGAGGAAAGAAAGTTGTAAAAGTTGGGAGCGAGAGTGAATAACACAGGCTGGTGTTAGCATGGAAAAGGGAAGGGAAAGAGCATTTGAAGATAAAGAGTCCCTGTAATCAGGAGATGGTGATCAGTGGGCATTGTCCTGCTGGGTTTGATTTCTTCCTCTTAATTGCCCTGTTCCATAGTGAGGTATTTAAATACATGAAGTTCATGCCAAATTATGAACAATAAATAAACCCAGCATGGAGACAGTATCCTAAAACAAGGACTCTTGTAATTAAACCACTGTAAAATTAACATTATTGTGCCTTTAGCTACGTGATGAATTTAATATTTTTCCTTATTGAAAAGAAATATTTTTGTTTGTATCTTCCAAGAATGGTAACAAAATCTATCAGGGTTGTTCTCTTGTGTGTTATATGGAATTAAAAGTGTGTGCTTATGTCTGTGTGTGTCTCTAGAGTTTAAATTTTGGTGGATGGGTATATAAACATCTGTGCATGGAATCAGGAGAGCTGGATACAGCGCAAGGAACCTCCTCAGACATGTGATGGGGCTGTTTGTGCTTTTTAATAACAGGAGGAGAGTGGTTTAGATGAACTTTCTGAAAGCATTTGAGTGGGCCCAAAACCTGAATCTTACAATAACCGGAGCTTCCTGTGTTGGAATTCTTTTTCTTATTATCCCTCTGTTCTTCCATTTCTCTTCTTTTTGGTGTTCCCCTTCTTTTGTCATCCTGTTCGCTGGGGACTGTCCAAGCCATACTTCTGCTCCTAAATGTCATGCTGCTTTCCAAGGATAAAGATTGTAAAGGTTTTTAATTCTGGTGAATATTCTTGTTAAAATGTAAGAACGTGTGTTGATTTCTGTTCACACAAGCGTGGCCCATATGAGGAGACAAGAAAAGGCAGATATGACATAATTCTGACTTTCATCATGAGTTTCACTTTTCTGTAACTTTTTTTTTTATGATAACTTGGCTGTAAAAATACTGTTTTATTTCCCTTTGAAAATATTCCAAGCAGTGACAGGGACTATTTTCTGGTTCATTTGAATTTTCTCCTTTTCTTCACAACCCCAGTGTCTGTTTTGAATGCAGGGTCTGATTTATATGGAGAATCCAGTTGTAAACTGATTCTCACCACTGAATAATTGTCCTGAGTAGGAATCTGTTCGTTCATATTTAAATTCACAGCAATCTTGACTGCTGTTAACATGATTCCTGGCTGATTAATGTCCTGTTCCCAAAAACATGTGCAAGTTGTCCATTGTGTTCCGTGTGAGGAAGTCACATCCTGCCTTGCTTTGATAACTCTTCAGAATGTGATGTAATAAACCCCAAACCTTATTTTATTGCTAGACTGGTGTGAGACACACAGTGGATGTCAGGATGAGACATGTTTTCATGAACTGACTGCTGATTTATAATTCCTGATACCAGTCAGGCTGGTTATGGAGATCTAGATGTACATGTACAGTTATTTATTTATTTTTTTGCAATAGTTTGTGAACTATGTCTTTAATTATTGCACATATGGGCTGGAGACATTGAGAAAGATCAAAGGGGTAGGTTAGCAATTCAAACTAGTGTTTTAACCAGTAGAATGTCCAGATGGTTGCCAAGCAGCTGGGAATTAATCTTTTGCTGCATGATTAATCTCTACCTCAAAGTGTCTCTCTCTTAAAAAAAAAAAAAAAAAAAGAGGAAGAAAGTTTGAGGGTTTTTGTTTTCATGTACAGATTCTGATTTTTAAGGGAGAAAAGACATTGACTAGAAAAAGTAAGTGCTTACACTGTTATTGCAACATGTTGCACGGGTGAAAAGAAGGTGGAAGTACAGTTTTTGTGACTGGTTTAGGAGATCTTGAAACGAGTGTAAAAAGTTCAGTAGCTGCTAAAATACAGCATAAAAAAAGAGCGGAATAACACTGGGGAAAAGAAGTCAGTACTGTTGACTCAGTGTATTCAGACTCATTCACTGGACTGGGCACTATGCAGAATTCTGTGAAATTCTCAAGTGATATCTTCCATTATATTTGTATTTCACTAAATCCCTTTGAAATCTGTGTGAATCCTGCATGTTCACAGGTTCAGTTGGGTTCAGTTCTGAAGATACAGTTTGTTGCATTTTTGAGCTTTTATGAAATTGCATCTAATACTGCTGTGTCTAAGCTTTCTTAATTTCCAAACATACATTGAGCTTTTTTTGGTCCTTCCTGATGTCGGTGTCTCCTACTGGTGGCAGATGTTTGTTCCATGTGGAAGTGGGACCCTGCAAATAAAGCTGTTAAATAATATGATGTGATGTAGTGCTAATATCCATGTTATGTTTATTGGCCAGAGAAAACATCCTTGAAAGCAGAAATACCATTTCCAGTTATTACAGTCATAGGGATACAGAGCTGTGTGCATTTCTCCTTCTTCCCACCACCCTGAACATGGAAATCCATGAAAAATACATTGTTCTCTCTTGAAAGAGCCTAATGACATTTACATATGAATAAGAACAATTGCCCATTCAATTATTTTTCTGTATCAAGCAAATGTGTATTAATTTCAGTGTCATTTAAAAAGTCAGATTTTTCTTGATGGGGGAAGCTGGTAAGATTTGATTTAGCACAAACCCTTTAATTTTTAGTGGCTATAAAAACAGGGCAATGTCATATTAATTTTTTAATTGAGTGAATATCTTGTTTCTCTTTAAAGAGTAATGTGTTGCAACTGGAAGTAGCAGTTGTAGTGTTTTTAAAGAGTAAAGATACAAAGAAGGTTAGATATGTGGAGGGAATTGTAAGTGTTTGTTAGGTCAAATAATACAGTCCAGATCATAAACATGGACTTTTGTAGAGGGACCTTTGAATCTGGGCAAAATGCCATGTTTATAAAGGGGCTTTCTACATTCTAATTTCTGGCTGTTCCACTTGTTTGATGCTGTTTTTATTTCACTCCATCTTTGGTTTACCCTGAGCTCTTTGCAACAGAGACTTTCCAAGACATTTATTTCACCTTAGTCGTTGCATTGGATAAAAATATTGATGAGATTCAGTGCTGTAATTGGAGTGGTTAATGATGTACTGTGTCAAAACGTAGTTATAAATTTGTTTATTTTTCTGAAATGGGAAGTGAACATTATTTTTTCCACATCTTGTAAACTGAGCACAAAGTTTTCAGCAGTTCCATTTGAAAATGGAAGATTAGTTGCAACACGATTAAAATTTACATTCACTGTAGAAACTTCTGTTCAAATATATTGTTACAAAATATGATTTTTTCCTGTTTTTCACACCAGTGATTTACTTTTAAATACTCTGAGTCTTATATGCTGTATAATGTAGAAAGTATTAATATACCTCAAAGCTAATCTGAAAAATTTTTTGACGGTACAGTTTGATACAGAAATAACACTATGAGATCAGACAGCTTGTTAATGATGAAGTGAAATCCACTGTTCCAAATTACCTTAGTCTGAAGTCAGCATGTATTTATAATAAATCTTGACTGTTTTGCAAGTACAGTCTCTTCTGTCTTGGCCTTCCTGTATGGTTTAAAACACTGTGTAAATTATCAATATTTATTGTTTTAACCCTGCATGTGCAAATTGAGTAAGCACAATTCAGTAGAAAGTTCTAGTTGTTTGTTGATATTTTTTAAGAAACCATTTTCTTCTGTGGAAATATCAAAGCTTTGTGTGCTGTGCACTGATTTCTTTTAGCAGCTGCAGAACACCAAGACAAATGACTTTTGTCATGTACTGTAAGATATACAAGTCATTGTTCTACATTGTTAGTTCTTACTTTGAAGTTCTCATTTATTGTTTACATCCTTCTCCCCCTTCCTCGCTTCCTCCCTCCCTCCCCCCCTCCCCCATGTATTCATAGGCTTGGAAAAAAAAACCTGGCAAGCAACAATTTCTGTTTTGTCAAATAGCCAAAAACCCCAATCTGATGAATGTTAAAGCTCCAAGATGCCCCCCCTGGCCTGAGGGTGAGCCCTGGAATGAACACAAGTGGGCAGGAGTTCAGTATGAATATTGTTAACCCACTTATTGATTTGCTTTTAAATCAGGTATTTAAATATTACGACAAATTTCTGTAAATGGGGACAAGATAAATGTTTGTTCTCTGTTGTGAAAAAAGGTGAGATCACCTTTTGGTTTTCCCCTGGAGGTTTATGACAGTTGCATTGACTCTGTCAGTTTAAGCCTGGCAGTTTTTGGATTTTCCTAGCACCTGAGCTGTGCTATGGAATCAGGACGGTGGTACCATGAAACCCCATTTTCAGGTAACTGTTTGATGGCTTTGGTGGTGTTTTGGTTTTTTTTTAAGAGGAAGAAAGTGTGACTAGGCACATAAAAGCAGCTCTGTTACTACCACCCTTCATGGCTTTAAATAACAGGGACAGCACAGATGTTTGACATCAGTATTGTTTACATGGCCTTAGGGTTTAATTGCCTCATTCTCTTTGTGAGGAGGATAAACAATGACAGAAATCCAAAGGAATGATGTTCAGCCAACAGCAATGGCTGTGTTTCATACATAGTTGCAAACTTCCCAACTATAGCTAAATATCTACACTTCTTTTTTTCCTTGTCTGAATGGTAACGTGCCATAAATTTCATATTCTTTGCTGCCTCTTAACTGGTGATAAAAGATATTAAAACCAATGAGCACGAGCACCGTAAATTGCATTTAACAAAGTGAATGACTTAGGAAAGCAGATTTTATCTGGTTTCTCTAAAAGTTATGAAGGTCTTTGGTACTGCTGTAGGTTATTTTGTTTCTTAATATGTGTTTAATAAATAAGGTCAAGCTGAAATGCAGAGGGCAGTGTATGGAAGAGCAGCCCATGCAGTTACCTAGAGCAGTTCCACAGGAAATTGGGACAAGCTGAGATTTGACATTTGGGATCTGTGGACAGGCTCCACCTCAGTGTGGTGTGGTTTTAATTTGAAAGATTTTCCTTGATTGAAATTAGTATTTAATGATGTGCTTCAGCTTTCAAATGAAGAGGAGGCATTTCACTCCCAGCTGGGAAGTGCTGAGCCCTTTTGCTTCCACCCCAGCCTTAATGAGATCACTGCATAAAATGTGTTTACATGACTCAATTTTTTTATCGACGTATGCAGTGAGATTGGGAGTCTGCCTCAGAGAAAGGGTGGGTTAAAAAGCAGATTTGGAAATGAAACCAGTCTTCAAGGCTTTGCTATAGGACGTTGTGTTGTTGTCCTCATGTTTTCTGGCTTCTCCAGTAGTTTTCCATGCAAGAAACTGAGTGTAGGATTTTTAAACCAATATATCATTATTTTTACAGCAAATGCTCAAATTAACACTTCCCAAAGTTGTGATGAAGATACATGTGGGGTTGGAACTGTGGACCATTACAAAATTTAAATGTCGCTGGAGATTTTTAAAATTTTATTTATTTTTTTTACTGGTAACTCAGTACAAATACAGCTTTCCTCTCAACGTTAGCTGAAAACTTCATGTGCACATCAACTATTGAATTTCAGACACTTGAATATGGGACTTCTCACACTTCTTTATATAGTAGGTCTTGAAGGGGCAAAATTAGGAAAGTTGTAGATGAAGCAGATGGGGCAGAAAAGTGCCTGAAGTGCTGAAACTACATTAAGTTTATAGAAGTTAAGGACCTTGAGTGCTTTTGAAGGTGTCCCTTTTTCAACCCTCCCCTGATGAGGAGTTGGTCTTTGGGATTTTTCATGTGAGAGATTTTTATATTATTTAATTTATAATATTCAGAGGAAAAATAATCAACTTTGTTGTTACAGCATTTGCATTCATCAAGGGCTGACTTCTGTATCTTGAACACATTTTTCCCAGTTGTTTGGTTGCAATTAGCTCTCCTTTTTGGAAATCAGTCCCAAATCTGTGACATTTTAAGAGATGGCTGTTCTAGTGGAAGTGGTGTAATGAATTAATGAACTAAAGTTAATGGGAACTGGTGCAAGTGCAAGGGTGGTGCTAAAGGGAAGATTAATGAGAGGTGGGAACCAGCTTCAAGTACAGGGAGTTCTGTTGTCACCCTGGGGAAAAACATCCTGTGGCTGAGAACAAACACCAGCACTTGAAAATATATATATATGTCCATCTTTAATCCAAGTGCAGTTCTGGATTTTGATTTAGTTTTGTGTTATTTCATGTACAGAATAATAAAACCTAGACCAGCTCTCAGCTGGTACAACCACCAAGCATCCATTTCCATCAGCACAGACATTCTCACATTATTAATGAGTTTTAAATGTAATTTGTGTGGATTTAGGAGCTGTGTGAGGGCAGAAGCTGTACCTCAGTCATTCATAAGCTTTCAATGTAATTCAAGTAGATTGGAGTCTCTTTCATGTTTAGTTTCTGGTGTTTGTGTTTTTACGAGACCTTCATATTTATTTATGGAATGTTCACAAGCTGTCTATCTGGAAGTTGATTACTGTGCTCTTTTTATTAAATCAACACTTATTCATCACCTGGTACTAAGATTTTCTTCTCTAATGTCACTTTGTTGGAGCAATATACGCATATATTTCTTTTCATATGTACATATGCGTAGATTTCATGAATAGAGGATGCATTTTTATCGTGATGCTTATTTTGGGATGATAAAAGACTTGGCTGACAGCTGAGAATGTGATTTATTTTCTTTGGATTAATTGTCAACCTAACTTTTTTCCCTCACCATTAATTTGCGTAAGACTATGTACAAACAGCTGGGAGACGGATTGCTTTATCTGTGGTGTAATAAGTGGTGGTTGGGTATTAGGTGATGAGTCCAGAAAATGAAAAAATTTTCTGCTCTTCCTTCTCTTTCCACTTCTTGAGAAATCTTCTGTGTTTACTGCACAGCGCTGTTGAGCTGGATTTTTGTAGCTCATGTTTTCAAGTCACAATAACATTGTGATGTTTTCAAGTCCCAACAAAGCTGTTACACAAATGAATCACAGAAAAAATGGGTAATTTATACTGTATTTAGTGTATGTCTGTGTGAGATAAAGACTCTTGCTTGAATGACAGCTTTTGATTAGTCAGGGGCATGGAAAATAAAGGCAGAATGAATAATGCTGTTGATTCCTTTGTAGTCTGTGAGGTGAGATATTACAAGTCAGGTTCTTAGTTGAGCCAAATGAAAATGTGAGAGCTGGAAATGGTTGGATGGTGAGTGCAGTGTCCAGCCTCGAGGTGGGGGAACCTCAGCACCTTTTAGAACACCTGAAAGTCAAACACAAAGTTTTCTGTTGGCCAAAGACTGCTTAGAGTCATCTCCTGGAGGGGTTTGGTCCTCCCTTTCTAAAGTGAGGGGGATCAGGGTCTGTCCCCTGGGGAAGCTTTTCAGTCCACTTTGCTTTCTGGACAGTGGATATTAATAAATGTTGGAGTAGAACAGCCTGAATCTGAACTCAAGGTGTCACTTTTGGTTTCTAGAAAACCCTGAGAAACATGAAATTCCTCTCATAGCTGTCCTGAAGACAGCCTTTTATGGTGTACTGAAAACATGCAAGAGATTTAAAAATACTTGAAAGATGAAAACTTAGAGTCTAAGTAAGACTTGGCAATGTATTTTTGTGTTGGAGGGGTTCAAGTACAGCTTTGAACGAACACAAGCGGAACAGGAAATGTATTTCAGTGATCCAGTCCTTAATCCCATCATAAGTCACCTTTAAAAGGAAATGTGTTTATAATGTGAACTCCATGAATAATAGAAAACAAACAAAAACAAACGTTCATCTGGGCTAAAGGACATTCTTTGTATAAATGTAACACCTGCCTGAAGAAATGAAAATGAGTTTACCAAACTTGGTATATTAACAGAAATATTAAGGTTTTATTCCTAAGTGTTTATTTAAATTAAGGACAATAGCTTGTTCTGGGCAGTAGCAGTTGTGTTTATTGCCAACTAAAACATCCTACAAATCCATTTTTCTGAAGAAATATTGTAGGATGACATCTTTTGTAACAATTCTATCAAATAAATATGAAAATACTGAGAAACTGAATGTAGATTTTTTCATAGGAATTCTTTGTTGGTGACTTACCATTGCCTTCTGAAAGACATAAATGAATAATTAAAAAGTTATGAAAAGGTCGTTGGTGTCATTTATTCTTTATTTAAATTCTGTGTGTATTCTGTTTTGCTTCTAAAGCTGGAACTGAAAATGAAAATAGCAGAAGGTAAATTTCAGGAAGAAAAACTGAAATTACAACAGAAGCATGATGCTGATGTTCAAAAGGTAAGAAGTGTTTGTATTTTTTCCCAAAAGCAGTATATTAAACAATAATAGAGACTATGATTATCATAAATATTTATCAGTTGTTCTTTAACTTCTTCACAATTGCTATTAATGTTCATTGGAAGTCAAATGGTAGGCAGCAGTTGGCATAAACTGAGAGGAATGCAGAATATTTTATGGTAACATAAACTTAGAAAGGGGAAAACACTTGCAGAAAGGAGATAAAAATACAAGGCAATTTGTTTGTTTGAACAAGACAACCTATTTTACCAGCATAACAACTTCTGTGGGAAATCATAAACTCGTGAATTTTCTGTTAGAGAGAAAAATTTTGTATTAGAGAAGAATGTGAACAAAACTATTTTTTCATGGACAAAATGCAAAATATAAGAGTAGGAAAACCCATGGATAGATCATGTATGTTCCTGCTCACACAGCAGCAGTGCTTGCTGTCCTGTTTGGATACTGTCTTAGAGCAGAGGCAGGTCACGAAACAGCCCTTTATTTATGGTGTTGCATTTTTAAATTTTATGTGGCTCTTAATTCTTCCAGCACTAACATGTCACCAGGTCTCTGGGTTGCACCGGGTTTGTCTTTATTGTGTCACATAACACCACGCCTGGGAGGATGATACCTATCCCAGACCATACTGTTGCTTTTAATCCCATGTTTTCAAGGTGGGGTGAAATCCTGTGAGATTCCAGGTGCCTCCGGCAGGGCTCTGATCCCGGGGCTGTGGCGGGAATCCCAATCCCAGCGTCGGCATCACTGCGGCTGATCCCGCTGTAAGCTCGGCATTAGTCAGGGCCTCTGCTTTGTTTCCTAAAGACTGAGTCACAGGCTTGGAGGAAGCTGGTTGACACAAATCTGTGACACATCAAAGCCTCCTGAGAGGATGTTAATATTTGGTCAGGTGCATATTTGGCTCATCTGTTCTCAAGGCTTCGGAGCAGAAGCAGCGAGCGAAGCTGAGAGTCTAAAGGAAACAGCTTTGTGAGAATAAGAAATAGTTTAAATGCTTTCTCATCCCTTGAGTTGTCATCCCTTCCTAACTGATGTTAGAATTCTGTCTTTTGAAGTTGTTTAATAACGTTGGATATTTTAGAAAAGGTTAAATAGTGTCGTATTAATCTTTAAAGACACAAAACGTTTATTGCAGATGGAGTAATATTGTTTTAAGATGAAAGCTTCTGTTTGATAAGAGATTTGGGGCACCGTTATAAAATTTTTGCAACTTTAATCTTTATCTTAAACACAAAGTTTAAATTAAAATACTATCTCAAAGTGTGCAAGTATTCAAGCTGGTTTTTTTCCAAACTCAGCCTGTACAGAAATGTGGGTGTAGTTACCCTCATATACTTGCTCTATTCCAGTCCATTGTTCCTTGGGATCTATGCAAGGAATTTCAATTGGTGAAGCACAGAAGACTGTAATGAAGTTCACCAACTTATTTAAATATTTCTTCAATCTGCTGAGAATTTTAGATGCTTTTAAATACTATTAGGCAACATAAGTATGGAAATCTTTTCTGTTTGCCGTAGTAGCACCATGAAAGTTCCAAACTCAACAAAAGCAACACCAGGTTTACCCAGGTTTAAAATAAAACAAAAAGACCCACCTTAGAACATGAAACTCCTTTTTTAATCTGCTTTTGCCTACATTTGTCTAAACCAGTCCTTTGTTTATGACTTGGCAGTCGTAGCTGGGAAAATGATTTAGGTTCAGTCACTTAGTCCTGCACAACCTGAGCACTTCTTGGAGGCAGCACCTTTGACAGAGATCAGGGTGTATTATCTTGTGCACTGGCTGTAGTTTGGAATGTTTTGGACTTTTGTTAAAATATTCTGAATTTTCTCTGCAGATTTTGGATAGAAAGAATGATGAAATAGATGTGCTGAAGTCCACCTACCTAAAGAAACAAAAAGAATCTGAGGAGACGATTAGAAAACTGGAGAAAAAAGGTGATTTTTGTCCTCATGGTTGTTTTCTATGTGGTGGTATTGTACTGCATCCTCTTGTGGCTGTGGGCTTGCATGTTCCTTCTGCAGACATCCCTTTCTTCATCATTTGTAGCTCTTGATTTAATTTTTTCCTTTAGATCCTGAGATTCTTGTCCAGTTGTCTCTGCTGTTTCCAACCCAAATGTTCCAAGAGGCCTGTGATCTATTATATTGAATACAGGTTTTATGAGCGTCACCAAAAAAAGTTCCTTTGATGCTACTGAAGTATTTTGGCCACTTATTTCAATTTTTTGGGAATCTCTGGCTCAAAGTTCATTTCTTTATACATTCAGAACATTTTAACCAAACCACAATGGGTTATTTTTAAGGCTATTGTGGCAGGAGATTTCAAACATGAGTAGTCTTGAGTGTGTCATAAGTACAAAACTCGCCTTGAGTGTGGCTTGTCAGCAGTTTTTCAATGTTAGTTTCTTTTAGAATTCCTTGGAGTCCCTTTGCACTATGGACTAAACCACAGTGTAAAATAATACAGAAGTTTGGTAATCTGTGTACAAAAAGGGAGAGAGTTCCATGTGTTTTGTTTCCTGCTCCTTGGGAAAGTAATTTGTCCAACAAGGGATCTGGGGCTTCTCTCTGGGGGCTGGTGGTTGCTCTTGTCTGGAACAAGTTGAGCTGGAGTTGCCCACACTGTTCCAGGTAATGAAAATCCTCAGTCACTCCTGAAAAGTGAATATGTACCTGCTTTTTCCACTAATGATGATGCCATCACTTGCAATTTAAGTTGGGGAACTTAATTTCCTTGTGTATCTTGGGCACTCAACCTTCACAGGAACTTTTCTCCTAAGGATGCTCATGAAGTCAGGTTAAAAATAACTGCTTTCTTGTGGTTATACAGAATTTTGCTGATGTATATTTACTCCTTCAGGAAGGAAAACTCTCTCTGAAATATTATGTAAACAAAGTAGAAAAGAGAGAACACCTTGTAATATTGTAATGACACAGAATTCAAGTGCTACATTTTAAAGCAGCACATGCATTAAGTATTTAAGAGCCAAAAACCATCAGAAAGCCAGGTGAATTGGAAAACTGGCATAAACTGATTGTATCTATTGCCAACACTGAAAAATCCCAAAGGTCTTGAATGGTTGTTTAATTTTTTCCCATTTTTAACAGTTCACACCCTTGTTCGTGAGTCCCAAGTTGTGAGAGAAGCCAAAGAGCAGCAGATTGTGGAGCTGAAGAAGATGTGTGAGCAAAGCAATGATTCCTTGAACAATGAGTGGGAGAAAAGGGTAATGAACAATACTTCTCTCCTTTGACAGACTCCTGCAGTGTTTATCTGGGATAATGCATTTTGTCACTCAAAGAAATAAAGACACAGAATGAGTTTTAGGGATATTTTTTGTGTTGATTTTATTTTTTCCTGGAATAATCAAGAATCTCTTTGCTGATGCTTTTACACCCAGCTGGTCACCCTGTTCTGGGGTTCATCTGGCCTCCTGGCAAGTCTCTGGATGTATTAGGGAAGTGTTTATTTCTGGTTGACCTGACATGGAATTGTAATCTGGGTAAACCTGCTGCTACCTGCTGGCATGGTGATTCCTTTGAACTCTTAGTTTTGCAATGGGTCATGAATTCTTCAGTGTATTTTTGTTTATTGTTCAACTCAAGACAGCAGCAAAGCAGAGGGAAGGGCATGTTTATTGAGAGACAGTGTCACCTTTGTCCAGATTATTGTCAGTATTTGTCTTGCTTCCCCCTCTCAGGAGAGGGAGGGTCAGAAAAAGGACGAACACACCTCCCTTCATGAAGTGTGCTGTATAATTTAATTTATTTTCATCCCTGCATCTAGAAATGAAGTTGGGTTTAATTCTTGCCTTCTTAAAGCCAAATCATAATCATAAATCATAAATTGTCCTTTGTGTTGAAGATCTTGAGGCTTCAGTGTTGGGTGTTTTTTTGTTTGTTTGGTTTTTTTTTTTTTTTGGTTTTTTTTTTTTTCATAGAATCCCAGACCGGTTTGAGTTGGAAGGGAGCTTAAAGCCCATCTCATTCCAACTCTCTGCCATGGGCAGGGACACCTTCCACTATTCCAGGTTGCTCCAAGCCCCATCCAGCCCGGCCTTGAACAATTCCAGGAATGGGGCAGCCACAGTCTTCTTTT
The DNA here is from genome assembly GCF_000738735.6 of Corvus cornix cornix. Taxonomy (NCBI): domain Eukaryota; kingdom Metazoa; phylum Chordata; class Aves; order Passeriformes; family Corvidae; genus Corvus; species Corvus cornix. The sequence continues at coordinate 9,648,385 of NC_046347.1, forward strand.
TGTTTTAGAGAAACAGTATCTTCAGAGAGGACAGAAATGTGGATACCTGGGCTTTCCAGTGATTCTATTGATATGCTATAATAATGTAACAACACTTCTTGATGCTAGTTGTAGATGCCATTTGTTATTTGTGCCTTTTTTTCTGACGCAGCTCCACGATGCTGTGGCTGAGATGGAGAAGGAGAAGTTCAACATCCGGAAGAAGCACACGGAAGATATGCAGGAGCTGCTGGAGGAAACCAACGCTCGGCTGGCCAAGATGGAGGCGGAGTATTTGCAGCAGACACGATCGACTGTAGGTTTTGGTGTAAACCTGTCACGACAGCAAGCATCTCTTAAAATATTTAAATTCCGTGTGTTTATGTTCAAGTGGACTGGAAGTGTCCCAGGCCAGGTTGGATGGGGCTTGGGGCAACCTGGGATGGTGGAAAGTGTCCCTGCCCATAGCAGGGGTGGAATGAGATGATCTTTAAGGTCCCTCTCAACCCAAACCATTCCATGATTCTGTGATTCATGTACATACATCCTTATTTTTGATAGTGCAATGTAGTTGTTCTCTTGTGGGAGAGGGCACTGTCCTGGCAGCCAGTCCAACCAAGGATGTTATTCCCCAGGTAAAATTAATCAAGGTACAGCCCTTCAATCAATGTTACACAGATCTCTTAGTACCAGTCCTTACTTACAAATATGTCTCACTGCTTTGGATTCAAGTTAGCAGAACTTTTGTCTTTGCAGGTTTGTAGACCATACAAGAGGATTTAGATATTACATCTATTTCCATAGAAACATGTGACTCTTTACTCACACACCTCCTCTTTGAATGGGTAAATGCTTCTGTTAGATGAAAGATCACATTAAAAGGATTTTAAAATAAGTATTGATTATTCTAATGTATTAAATTTCTTTTCTAGAATAATTATAAGCATGTAATCAGATATAATCTGGATTTTGTGCCTGTTATATAAATGATGCAGAAAGCAAAAACATTAACAAGTAACCTCAAAAAAGCATCCTGTACTTTTCATCAGGATGGGGTATGAGGAAAATTGAATGAGTGAAAAGACAATGTCAAACAAAATTTATTCCTTTATTAATGAATGTTGAATTTAAAAATTAACATTCAGATCATGTCACAGGTAACAGTAAATACAGAGAAAAATGGACACAGTCTGTCAGCAAGATTGAATTTAAGAACCATCAAAACTAGACAGATCTTGCTGAGCAGCTTCTGATTTAATAATTAAACAAGGCAGAGTTCAAGGCAGGGCTTAAGATGAAAGACTAGACTGTCACTGGAAATTAGTTTTCTTTTTTTCTCTCTCTCCTTTCTCTCTCCTGATTTTTTTTCCTATTTTTTTTGTTGGTATTTCAGAGTTTCTCTGTTCAGAGTTTCATGTTGTCAGGGATGTCAGTGCTGTTAGCAAGTGGAATTGGCTGAACAATTTCACCAATGCTATAGAACTGATAAGGAGGGGTTTGTGCCCTGAGCAAGGATGAACTTCCTGAGGAGGGGTACAGGGCCAGCCTGGAATTACATTCAATGATATATTAGAAATTACTCTTTTTTTTTAATTATTAAAAAACCCTCCACAAAACCCCAGAAAGCCACAAAACAAGCAAAAACCCCAAGCCCCCAAAGCAAACAACCCTCTGCCCGCAGAAAACCAAACCCGTACTGAGCATCTGGCTTGGCACTGATGGAGAATTTTGCTGTGCTGTGGCTGTGAAATCTCTGAAGCCACTTGCCAGAGCTCAGGTGGCTATTCAGGTGACCTTCTCTCTTGTGTGAGGTTCTTGCCTTGGTTCAGGTTCATGTCACCACCAGGGATGGTCGGGGCAGTGGCTGCTCAGGGCAGATACTTGGGGTTTTATTTTACTTTAACAGTGGATGAACTTTCTGTTCCACTTCCCTCATCTTCAGGCCTTTGTTAATATAAAAATAACACTGATATATACATCCTGCAAGGACAGCTGGGTCTTATTTTCTGACTCCAGCCTCCTGAGGAGTTCTTTGCTCATTTCCCTGCATATTCCCATAAATTTAAGGAAGAATGGGAAGTGCTAGAGTAGTCTCAGACTACCTGCCTGTCCTCACTCTGCTCAGTTTTAATTTGTTTATATTAGGAGATGAAGTTCCAGGAAAAAGATACAACTTTTGAGAGATGCTTGTAATTTACTGAAAGGAAAGGTAATGAAATTAATGGAAAGTCTAAGAACACTTTACGTGTATTATCATCGATTACAGCTTCCCATTGAAATACTGTCTTCTCTTCCATTTTGAAAGATTTGTAATTTAGAAATCAGTTGCATATGCTGTTTTGGATAAGGGAGATGTCACTTTGCGGGGGGGATAAACATCCATATTTTGAAAATTGATTTATTTTTTATATACAACATCGAATTTACTGTCATGATTGATGACAGCTTTGCCATTGTAACTCTTGTGTCCCTGCGTCACAAAAGAACCTCGTTGCTCAAAGCTACTGAATAACAACAGGGGTAGTCCCTCATTTATTCTGGGCTTTTCTCAATAATTATCTTTCGTTTTAGAATGAGACAGTCCAAAAGCTGGGGGCTCGTGTGCAGCAGTTGACTGTTGAGGCTGAAAATAGTCATTTGCAACGGCAGAAATTATCTCAAGAGAAGACTGAGGTAGAACAGCGTTACCAGGAGGTCTGCTCCCAACTTCAGGAGCTGAAAGCAAGGTAATCAAATAACAATTGCTGGTGTAACTTTTAAGAATATGGAATTTCCAGAAGCAAACATTACTCATTTTGTTCCAGGAACACACTGAATGGCATTTAACATTAGAAAACTCTCATGAAAATGTATTAATTGGTGTCAAACTCATTTAGAGTGACCCAAATGATCACCTCGAGGAGTGTGTTACCTTTCCATTATTTATAAGCAGCTCCTTCTGTGACAAGAGCACGTGGCAGACATGCAGACTCCGCGGAATTGATACTGAGCAGGTAAAATGCCAAAATATGAAAGCAATTTCCATATTCTGTTTGCTTGCTCCTTGTAGGTACAACTTACTTCAGAAAGACAAGAACCAGATTATACAGGAATACAAGGAGAAGCTTCAGCAACTACAAAGTAAATTTGATGTTGATAGAGATTTTCTAAAGCAGGAACAAGCTCAGGTATGCTGCCAGGTATAACAGGCAGGAAAATGGAGTTTATTTCTTAAGTGTTCTCCTCACTATAAATATGATACTTATGAATAAATCCAAGGAACTGCTCAGTTCCCCAAGTTACTTGTGAGTGTGAGTTTAAATAAAATTGGGATTTAATTTGTTGTTCCCACATTTGACTCAAAAATCATCTGAAGTTGGCTGGTAATTCTGCTGTGTGTATTTCTACAGCTGATTCAGATGAGGTACAATTAATATCTTGATTTTGTTTGTGCTCCTTGTAAAAATTCCGGATACCAGAGAACTTCAACACACTTAAAGACTTGATGTTTTCACAAGACCTCTTCCATGACAGAAAATATTTTTTCCAGAAAAAAACCAGTCCTGCAGGCCTCATAGTATTGAACATTGTGTTAAACATTTATATATTTAAGGAATTATTTTTATATTTTGTGAGTGTAGGTTTCACCCAAAATGTAATAACTCTGGTTTGTTTCTGGAAAAGCATCTCTCAGGTTGATATCTACCAATATGCATAGGTACAGACATGGTATATATTTTAAATGATTTTAAAGTTAAATGATTGTAGAAAAGACTCAATTTTTAAATACCATTTATTAATCCATAGAGCTGTAGGACAAGTGGGGTCTCTGGTATTTATTTGCTGGAATTCTCTGAGCTTTGATGATACTTAACTTCATTTAATTTACGAGGTATTTTTCTTTCTACCAATTTTTAGTAGATTTTAGTAGGGATTTTTTATTGTTGGGGGTGGTTTTTTGTGCTTCTGTTTCCATTTCTAAGTTCACCGGAGGGCCTGAACTGATGTATCCAGAGCTGTAAACTCACACAGGTTTTTTTTCTCCCAAGCTGATATTTTTTTCCAATTTCTGGGCATCTTAGAGAAATAAATTTTAAAATGCCAAAGAGCTAATGAGGAATGCAATACAAAAATTGATTTTTCTGTTAAATCCCAGCAGACATCTGATGTGATTGCAGAATTACAGCGTGGAATGGCTCTGTTGAAACAACGATTGGAAGACTCAGAACATCAAAGGCAGCAACAGCTGAGGGTAAGCCCTGATTTTCTTTCTCAAAAATGCCCAACCCTTGTTGCTTTCTTTGGTGATTTAAATGTTTAGATAGCCATGCTTAAAGGTACTGATGTAGACCATGCTTGCTTGTTTCTGTTTAATTAATGGAAATATATAAACTGTCACATATGGTTAAAGGTTGATTTAAAAAGTGTCACTAAAAGAGAGGTAAGAGCAGAATTTTCACGGAAGTTTTCTGACTGTTTCTTGTAGTTCACGTGTTAAATAAAACAGTTTAAATGTGTATTGGTGGTTTACAAAGAAGCCTGTCAAAGAATGATGAATATCTTTTTTTTCTCGTAAACTGTGAACATTTTTAAAGTTCCAAAATTGTTTTTAATTTTCACCGTTTAATAGTTCAGTTCAATATTCTGTCTTCCTGTAGGCATTTAAATTAATCCTTCTATCTCAAGGTAATGAGTTCCACATCTGTATCATGTATCAGTCCTGGTTGAGTTTTGTCATCTACTTTTCCTCCAATGTCTTTCATTTCACAGTTGATGTAGTACAGAATGGCATTTTAATAGCTCAGGAGAACAAGTTGCTTTTTCTCTTTAGAGCACATGAATCATGACTTTTGAGATAGTTGTGTTATTTGCTGTTGGTTGAATTTTTTTGCATGTCAGAGAATTTTTTCATGATGATATAAAGTGGGTTTTTATTTTTTATGGACTGTTCTATATGGTAGCAAATGTCTGTGTGATGAATGCTCTGAAATGGAAGAAAAATGGACTTTGTTTATTTAGAATACACATCTTTTCCTCTGCAGGATCAAGAATACAAGGTTCAGCAGGACAAGCTTCACTTGCAGCGTGCGTATGAGAAACAGGTAATATTTCCAGGAAAATTTACCATCTTCTGCACAGCTCCAGTTTTGTTCTGTACATGACTTAAAGGTTTAAATTTTGAAACCCTCCAAAATAGTAAATTTGGGAATCCAAGCACTTCACAAGGTTTGGAAGAATAATTGGACAAATTCAAGGAGTATTTTAAGCACAGCTGTTTAAGGATAGGGATATCGCCTCTGATTTTAGGAACCCGTTGCCAAGTGATGGAGGCTGGGAAGGCATTCCCAAAGAAGTGCTCCTGGAAGCCTGTCCTCTGTGTGTGCACTGCTTGGGGTGGCAGCTGATGGCAGCTGCTGTTATTGAAAAGATAATGAACTGAATGAAACCTGGCCTGACCTGTTGGCAGTGTTCATGTGCTCTCCCATACTCCTTTTCCCCCAGCATGTCTCTATTCCATCCCTCTCCATGTGTTCTCTATATATTGTCAACATGCATTGTTTTTACATCAGAAACTTAAAGTAAAAAATGTAATTTTCATCAAAAACACTTCATCTTAAAGCACTTTGCAAATACTGCCTGCTCTTTTAGACTTGAAACATCAATAGGCTTCAAATTAAACTTCAATTTTAGTGACATTGTATGTGCAACTCATGTGCAGCCAGAGGGTGCCTTAGATGCCTGTTTAATTGAAAGGATGTGTTACTCAAACATGTCATTTCCAAATGTGGCAAATTTATAACATAAGATAATGGATTGTGATCCGAGCTACTTGTCACTTGGTAATAGCACTTGTGACATGAATTGTAGTGAGGTTTTGGTTTGAGTTAGTCCCTTCTGCTGACTTGAAGTCAAAACATTCTTTGTTCCACGATCTGCCTTGGTTTAAACCTAGCCTACATTCATCTTTTTAGTCAAGTCATGGGTGTTATGAATGTTGAACTCAAGAAAAATCCAGGATTGGAGTAATTTGCAGGCCAAATTAAAAAATATATTGGCACAGTTTGACTGAGGTTTGAGGATCTTTTGGGAGAAAGCTCCTTAGTATGGGCTGAGGGCATGTCAGGAGTGCCTCCACAGCAGTGAGCCCAGGGAGGGAGGCTGGAATTCTGCATCAATAAACAAGGAAGCAGAGCCTTTCTTTTTATAGATAACTTGACAGCAGTTTGTTCATGAATTCTGGTGTAACTGTTTTCAAAATCAAATCTTTGAGAAAGGACGAGGAGAAAAATACCTGTGAATAATCTCTGGATATAAATCCATAAACCAGGATGGATTGGCCCATAAAATACTAAAACAAGTAAAGGAATCGTGAAGTCTCTGCTGCAATCTGTTCACTTAAAAACCTACCCATTATCTAATAATCCTTATGAGTCTGCAGTGGCTGTTGCCTCTGAGGATGCCTAAACATCAAACAAATCATAGGTAGTAACCTTAAATGTCACTGTTTGATTAAATGTGCTTATCTGCTGAATCAGGAACCAGTTAGGCTAAATGGCTTTACAAGCCAAGGAAACACCTGCTTTTTATAAATAGTCTACTGCTTGTTTTCCAAACATTCAGCTCAGCATCACAAGAGTGACAGATTATTCCTGAGAGCCATTCACAAGCCACCTGTTAAATACGTAGAATTTTACCAAGTTTGGCAATAGCTTCTTCATTCTCTACTAGACAGCTCATGGATTTGGAGGCTCTTGGAAACCAAGTGTTCCTGGAGTGAGCACCTTCATGGAACTGCTCCCAGCAGAGAATCTCTGAATTTGTTTTTTCATTGGCCTACACACTTTTTTCTTTATTGTAGTGTCTTAACAGCCTGCAACATTACAAATGACTGTAGGTGGATAAAGGATTTCCTGTATGTCCCATCCCCACGTTGTTCCTTGAGCAGTTCTAAAGCAATACAACTCTTGTATTATATGCAAACCCTTGTACTTAACCTGCTCTTGGCAAAAAACATTACAGAAGCTCATGGTTTGGACCACGCCTGGGAGGTTGCCAAATTCAAAGGTTTTTGTAACTATTTTTAGGACTATTATTAGTAATTCTTCTACTATTTTTATTCTTTAGGATGTTTATGTAAGATATTTATGTTTGATATTTTTTCTTGTAAGAATTGATCAAAAGTGATTCCCTTTGGTGGTCACAAATAGGTGAGCAGGAGCTCTGCGCCCTAGAGCTCCATTTTAGGCATATTCCTATCTGCTTTTCTCTACTTACCTAAAGAAAACCTAGTTCCTTTTTTATGTAATTACTGATATTTCTTTATTCTAGAGAATAATATTCACTTTGAGAAGGAGAATAGCTCATTGGCTGCGTTCTCATACTTAATCTCTCTGTTAATCTCTACTTTTGCATTTCACATAATTTTAGAAATCTGTGGGTGGTTGTCTGCATCAGTGGAAAAAGAATATATAAATGAATAGTTTTTAGAATTAAAAATAACAATGATTTATTTTTAACTCAGACACTGTTTTGGTTAAAATACATGGTGTTTTTTTCCTTAAATGGCAGATTCATGGCATTCAGAATGATCTGGATAAAGAAAGAGGGAATGCTCAAAAGAAAATTCACCACCTGGAACAGGCTCTGAAGTAAGTGAATATGGAATAATTGTTGAACCACCCCTGGTATTTATTATGAATATTTATTTATTAATATTTATTTATTTATGAAATAAACTTATGATTTATCTCATCTAACTGCCCTCCTATAGTTTTTTTCCTGTTTTAAAGCTGCATCTTCAGGGTTCTAATCAGAAAGAAAAATGATAGAAACTAAAGCAAGAACCAACTCATCCAAATTTGTTGACTTTTAAGGGGTGGGAATAAAATAGAATTGAGGTTAATGCTGTCAGCTGGCCTTGTCCTCTCAAATAAATCGGCCAAGGTTCAATTCAGAGTGGATTCATAGAAAGCAAATAATCACAACTAAAGACTTGTTGCTTTGGGCTCTTCTAGAAAAGGGAATAATTTTGAAAGATGTATTTATTGAGATCATATTTTATCTTAATTTAGTATATGATGCTTCTGATTTTATATCTTATTTTTAATATTCACATATTACAACTCTAATGTGGACTTTTCCTCTTTGTTACAACTCTTCTTTGCGTGAATACTTGTTCTTCACATGGATCTAAGGCTGGGAGAAGTGCTCTGTAGCAAACAGTTTTCATTAACTAACTTGGAACAGGGTTTTTTGCTGACTTTGTCCACGAAAAGCTAATCAGGCTGAACCTGAACCAAGTTTGATGTTTTCTGAGCAGGGGGGTGGTTTATGTACAGCAGATGCACGTAGGACAAGATCAACGCTTGCTATGCTCCTTCCATTTTTGATTATGTACAGTATTATTCCCATGTGTTAATCCAGTTTAAATTCAAAGCTGTGGAAGTAATTTCTAGGGAAAACAGATTATTCTGAAACAAACCAGAAGTTATTTGCTAAAAGTATTCAGTTTAATATCACAATGTACCTTATCTAGGCTGGGAGAGGCAAGTAAAGATACTTTTATTCCATAAAAGTGACAGGGCTGAAGTCTGTATTTCTTTCTATAATCTCTGAGGTATTTGGCATAAATAGAGACTATCTTAAATCACTGCAGACATTAATAAAAACTCCAGCTTTTAATCTTTAAATTCTTTAGGCTGACTGTTATTTATAATTTTGGGGAGATTGAATTGTTATCAGCTGCACTTAATCTTTTCGTATTTTACCATCTGATTTGTTGATAATGAAGTTGCATTAATTTTCTTCCACATCTTTCAAATAATATGTCAGTTTGCACTTACTTATGTTAATAAAACCATTCTGACTTTGCAGCCCAGTGGCTGCTCAGGGTTGATCCCCACGTGGGTGCAGAGGAAACTCTCTCCAGGCACGATCTATGAGGTGCTGGGGATTTGGAACTTGAGCAGCACAGCTGAGGAGCTCTTGAACAGAACTGAGGATGTCCTCAGTTATTTGAGATGTGCCCTGGCTGTATTTAAGCTTAGGTTTAGGTTGGAGTTGGAGTAAGGATTTGAAAGACTCAAGTTTTAAGAGCCTGAAGTGCTGGTGATGCTTCAGGGGCCCCAAACTATGACAGTGTTGGCAGAGCTCAGTCCCAGCCTTGTGCTTCCTGTGAGTGAATCCTTTGGCCAAAACTGGGGATGGGTCAGCTCCTGGGATTGAAAACCCCTGGGGACTGTTCAACAGGCTAAAAATCACCTGCTATTTCCCCCACAGCAAGTGATTAATAACCTATTTCTCTATGGTTTTCAAAATGTCTTCTGGTACAAATTGCTTCCACTCCTGTGGGTCCCTTCCAACTGGGAATATTCTGTGATACTGTGGAGTCACTTCCATGTCCTATGGCACTCTGTTTCTCTTATGCTTTTTCTTTTCATTTTGTTTTCTTTGATTGAGGGTGTTGAAAATAATGTAGAGATTTCTAATATTAAATCATATATACCTCTCCCACTTGAAATGGAAAATGTTTTAATTTTGCAGATTTTGCTCTTTACTAGAACTCTACACTACTGCTCTTTTGGTTGTTTTATAGCAGGGATTTGGGGTTAATTTTAAGATTAATGATGGAATTAATAATGCTAATAAGTGATGATTCTGTAACTGAATAGAAATAAAAATTAGCTTTCAAGTGTGGTTTTGTCTGGATGGAGACAGAAGTTGGCAGATTCCTGAGGGTGGATTGGTGATCCTAAAAAGATGATATTTGCCGAAATGCAGTGCCCTAGTCTGGGCCCAGCTCATATTCTGCTGGTTGGGATTTCACCTCTGGGTCTGACCTTTCTGAGCAGGGTTGGAACAGACTCACATGCCCAGGACAGAGGAGCTGTCAATCCTGCAGGGCTTTCTGCAATTCAAGCCACTGATTTAGCACCAGTGTTTCTGGACAATATTAAGATTTTTCATATATGTGTCTTTATATGGTATGCATGTAGGTAATAGATAAGGAGCAGTGATATTTATTGTGGCAGAAGTGGATGGCTTCCTTATGGATTTTGCTGCAAAAATAAGTCTTTTTAACAATCCCTTGCTATTAATATGAATTCATAAGAGCCAATATCTTATGTAAAAATGCTTCATTTTGGTGAATTTCTTTAACTACTTGCTGAATGAAATTAAATAACTCCACACTAAGGCAGACACAGTAAATCTTAACAACCTTGTCTTGCATGAGGTGGGTGAAAATACAGTTCAGCATCTTCAACAGAAACGATGCCTTGTGGAATTGCAACTCAGAACCCAGTAGGTGCATCAGTGATTTCTCACAAACTACTTTGATCTGAATGCAGTTTGATTCTGAAATGGCCACAGGTTTATATCTTGAGTAGCTGGTGAGCTGCAAGCACACAGAAAGGGAAGTGGCAGGCATTTTAGAGGCATTTTTGTTATTATTATCATTATTTTTCCAGTGCTGTGACAGCAAACAGTGCTACTGCTGTTTCAAATGTATCCACACTGATGCAGAATGAAAGTGATTTGAGACATTGTGTGGAATAGTAAAATCCACATTTCCAAAAGTATCTTTCACTTCAAAAATAAAAAAAAAAATAGTATTGCCACGGTTTCAATACAGAATAAGGGTTTACATAGTTTACATAAGGTTTTTTTTCTTCTTCTGAAGTTCATGGTAGAAATGGCTGTCAAAAGCAAACCTTTTGCAAAAGGATTGCTCCAACGCTCCTGACTCGTGGTGGTGACTTGTGGATATAAAATTTATATTTACTTTTGCAGTGCATGTCACAGGCATTGCCTAATAGCAAAAGTCACTCTAAGAAGTGCTCCAAGGGCTTTTCTAGAATGTCCTTTAAATGGCATTTCTATAAGAACAAAGTTTTCTTGAAAAGCTTCTCTGTAATTACTTGGGGGGAAAGGTTGTTTCTCTAATCCCTGTGCTTTGGTTGCAGAAAATGTGTTAGGAGAGTGGGTTGCAAATAGGCTAAATCTCTGCTGTTCTTATCTCTCACAGTGAGCAGAGCAGTAGGAAATAGAGGTATAGAATTTGTCACAGTACAAACTGAGTACAATGAAACAGAAGATAAATGAGAGAAAAAATCTGTACCCATTTGCTGCTGAAGAAATTGCATGGAAGAGAAAGAAAAGGTCTTGCTGACGTTTTGCAATATTGTTAAAGAGCTCTCAGCATCATCTCTTGTGTCTTGTTCTGTGGAATTTGGATGCTTATTCATTCAATATATTTATTTTGCCTCTGCTAGTATTTTGGTAGCAGATTCTTTGATACTTTTAGTTTACTATGACGACTATATATTTTCTGTAGGGAAATATTCTCCATTTTATTGAAGATTACACAACACCACAACCACGATACCAGCTCAGTTTAGAGGTGGTTTGGTTTTGCCACTTCCATTCTGGAGTTATCAGAGAATTCCAGAATGGTTTGGGTTGGAAGGGCTCTTACACTCATCCCATCCCACCCCCTGCCATGGGCAGGGACACCTTCCACTATCCCAGGTTTCTCCAAGCCCTGTCCAGCCTGGCCTTGGGCACTTCCAGGGACAGGGAATAGCACCTTTGTGGCTGCATAGACATATAAAGTTGGTCGATCTCGAAACTGAGAGATTTTGGACTAAATTATAAACATACTGAATAGTTTGAGGCTGTGATCATCTGTCACCTTCATGGAAGTGCAGACTACATTGGTTTCTTCAGGATAACAGTTGTGACAGTTCTCATGTACTGGGGATTATTATGGGATCTGATTTAATGCTTTTTGCTTTGCTTGCCTCATGCACAAATAACATTTTCATGTGCTCCTGAAATACAGATTTCCTGAGTTCTTGTTCTTTAGTTCTGTAGTGTGGTTGAAGGAAACAAATTTTAAGAGGTCACATTAGGAGAAAAATGAAATGAAATGAAATGAAATGAAATGAAATGAAATGAAATGAAATGAAATGAAACGAAACTCCCCCTGTACAGAAGCTGTAGTTAAACACTGCAGTGTCAAGGGATGCCTGCACATCTCCTCTCCAGTGCTCCACAGCCTTCTCCCTCTCACTCTTTGCCTCTTTTTTTTTCAAGTCTGTCTATGGAGCCAAATCTCAGCACTTCGTAAGTGGGGATGATACAGAGCAAATGCTGAGCAGCTGCTTTATTCTGAGTCACTTAATAAAATTATTTGTTTACATAAGGAGTTACCAACACGTCTTTTTTTCCATGGCTTCTCTACCCCTTGTCTGAACTTGTTTAAAATTCTTCTGGGGAAGAAAGAGGGGCTAAACTCCTAAACTTTCTAGAAACCAGCAAAGCCACTTCTGTCTATTAGCAGATTTTCACAATAGTTTTGCAGTAGTTTCTAAAGCACTCGCAGACAGCTCTCACAGTATTCTGGGATTTGGTTTAGGTGGCAGACCAAATCTTCCCAACCATGAGATGGTGTGAAGGGGGCGCCTGCAGGTGTTCAGTAAAACACAGAAATGAAAACGATTTGCTTTTCTTTTCTCATATATCCTTGTGTACATACACGTGGTTTCTGACATGGGAGTCAAGGAGAAGAAGTTGATTTCTTGTTGGAGGTGGTGCCATGGAGTTGCCTCACTGTAGACTTAAAAAACCTTTTTCCACTGCTTTTCGTCATTCCAGTGTGAGAGCAATGCTCTCTGCTTCCCTGTGCTGGGCTGCTATTTGTAGGGATTTTGACAGGTGTTCAGTAGTACTAACTTACATTTTAAATTTCAATTTTTGTGTACAGCACAGTTATTTCTGCTACAAGGTTTTGCCTCACAGAAAATACCTGATAAAAATGTGTTTGCACTCGTATTTCCTAAATCAAGGTGGAAGAAATGCTCTTTAGGGAAGGAAATGCTTTTTTATTGGTACCAGTTACTCTTCTTGAAACCTCAGTCATTTCTTTATTCAAAAGGCTTCACTTGTCATCTCCTGGACTGGTTTGCCTGTCATTTGGTTGTTCTGGGTCATTCCTTACCTGACATTGATCCAGATCCATGGAGTTGGAGCTATTCTCAGGCTTCCCTTGTGGTATCAAACTCGGTATTGATACCTGTAAAGCCTTCAGAGCATGGCTTTGATATCACCCTTGCTAAAAGCAGAATTTAAAATGAAATTAGAACTGTTGTGGAGCCTCAGGCTGGGTCCCTGGCACAGGGAATTCCTGGACAGCAGCGACGCTGGAGATCAGTAAATTCCCTTTTTCTCTCGATTTTATTTCCACAAGGCTCCTGTCTGCTCTGGGCTCTGGTGCAGTGGGATGATCTGAGTTTATGAGATCCTGTTTTCATGCTGCCCTGAGTATTTTATTAAGGTTTTGCTGTTGTTCTGAGTCTGCCTGGGTGCCTCCAGCAGCTGCTCCTTCTGCCTGGGGTTTCCCAGTTCACCTGCTCTGGTGAAATGGTGACAAGACAAAAATGGGCACAGGGTGAACTGGTCCTTTGCAGAATCTTTTCCTACAGCTGCGGCTGAGTAATGACTAATGACTCATTTTTCATTGTATGGTTCCCTTTGACACACAAAGAGAAGACTTGGGTTCGTTTGATTTGAAAAGCTCTTCTTGCTTTGTTCAAAAGTACCCAAAAATGCATCAAACTTCAGCACAGGAAGTTTTATGTAAGGATCTTCTAGTCTTTAGGATTGCTTGTATCTTGCAAAATTCCCATGATGTTTATTTAACTTTTCTTCTCTCTGTAATACCACAAAAGGAACAGTGTAAAAGAAGTGAGGGGACATAGATTTGAGAGGAATAAATGGTGAACAATCTGCTGCTGACCCAATAAAAAGGGAATCAGATGAAGGCAAGGAAAAATAAACATGTGAAGAGAGCTGGCAGAAGGAGGTAGAATAAATAGCAGTGGAAATAATTAAATTTGTTTGCAATTTACATTTGCATAATTGTTAGACCCCAACATTTTGAAAAGAAGTGAAATTTGGGCTTTTCAAAATATACAGAAGTTGTATTTTGAAAAAAAGCTGTGATTTACAGTGGATCTTGAGAATTTGATTCTACCAAGCCCTTTGAGAACTTTATATTTAAACAGCTGCTCCTTCAAATCCTCTTGTATGGGCTTCTTGAAGTGGTGCGCGTCAGAAATGCCACTGCACACAGCAAAACACAATAGCCTGAGAATCATCAATGCAATAATAAATAAATAAAGGGAGTGATAGCTTTAACCACAAGTTAATTTTTTAGTCCTTTTTTCCTTTCTTGCTCCTCTAAGTTGAATCCAGATTCTGAGTAATTGCTTGTTGTTGTTGTTAATTTTTTTAGGGTAATTGCTTAAGTGTAGCTGTTTTCCTGCAGTTAATTCCATTTTTCCTTGAAAATGAAGTATTTGTGTGTGGAGAGAATTCTTGTCAGAATGGAAAAGCTATTACTATTTAAAGCTGTAAATAATTAAAGAAATATGAGCAGGCATTGTCTTTAATTCCTAGTGTTGCAATAAAAGAACATTGTTAAGAGTTTATACCCATGTTCATTGTGTTCATCATTATCTTTTATTAAAATATTCAGGGTTGTCTTGGTACAGCAGTTGCAATATGATGAAAAAAGCCAAGTCCGTGATTTAAAAACAGTGGTAATGTGATGTGGCTGAGGAGTTGGGATATAGTTTTACTCCTTAAAACAGGGCCGTGTGTGTTTTTTTGGTAGGGTGGGTTTTGGTTTGGTTTTTGGGTTTTTTTTCTCCTCTAAGAATCAGTGGAAAACCAAGCAGCTGTTCTCCGCTTGGTGCTATGCTTGAGCATCTGAAACCTTTTAGAGCAAACCCAGTCAAAGTTTCCAGCATATTGTAAACATTCCCTAACCCTTGCTCTAGGGGCCACAACGTGGAGCATGAACAGAGGGCTCAAAAATGTGGTAGCTTTGTTTAATAGTCTCACTTAAAAGCAAAAATAAAGTGTTCTATTAACTATTTACAGCCTTTCATTTTCTTTCCCCCCCGTTTCTCTGGAGACCTACTGGCAATAATGAAATATGTATTGAAAGGAAAGCTCCAGTTGTACAAAAAAAAATCTAACAGTTGATTTTTAATCCTTGGCTCTGGGACTGTTATGTCCCTCAAGAGATGGTTATAGAGATATCACATGACATCTTTTTAGTGATAACAGCTATGAAAATGGTTTGATATGACACACAGCTTATGAAATGGGAAGTATTGCCTTGTGAGGTGAAGAGCATTGTTCTATCATGCTATAGCACTTAACTCATTGCTGTAAATTGCTGTTCTATTAATTAATGTAGTTAAGGGTTATAACAGTTGCATTGACTAAATGTGTATACAATTAATCACCACTAATGTCAGAATTGTTCCCTTGTTATTCCAAAAGGCTTCCCTCTCACATCAGTGTATTTTTCAGATTTGGTGGGCTATATTTCAAGATTATACAATGCCCAAAACATTGATGAAATGAGAAAAGCTTTTAGTTGGCTAAAGAAAGTCTTACAGATGATTGAATTCAATTACTGATTGTTAAAGAGCATGAAATGTTTCAGGCTGTCACCTCCTTTGGATCACTTAGAAACCATCTCCAAAGTAGTACAAGGAAAAACTGTGTTCCTTGTTGTTGCTTGATGATTCTGATCACTTGACTTCAGTTACATTTGATAATCTTAATTTTGCTTTTACTTTTTATGTACTTTGTACAACTTTCCTTCAGCTTCAGCAGCAATACAACCAACCTTCACTGAGGAGTTGAAGTTAGTAACTCAAACAGTACTTTTAAGGAAAATTGTGACAATCCATGTCCTCTTGGAAAGAAGAAACCGATGAGCCAAGTAGACACTCATGGTTCCCCAGAATTAATTATCTTTATTATCTACTACAACGTGAATATTATTACTGTGAATCCTGAACTATACAAATATTTTAACCATAAAAACAGTTACCTTAAGTCAGTAGAATGACAGGATGAATTCTGTGCCCTTGTACCTCCTTAACAGTCTTAATCCTGGCAGTTCCTCCTCGGCATCTTTGGTTTGCCAACCACTGTTGGCTCTGTCACTCTTCACACACCATGGACTGTGCTTTGTTAGTGTTAAGTGATTCTCCTTGCCTGGCTCTGTCCTGTGCCTGGTGATTTCTCACATAGTTTGTCCTCCAGATGGTTTATTTTATTCGCTCCCCAGCTCTCAGTGCCACAGCGCTGTTCTCTGATCTCCATCTTTGCCTTCTTTGCACCTCTTCTCTGGGTATCTCATGAATCTGTTTGCTGTCTGTGCTGACTTTCTGGTCCACCTTTTAATTACAGACTTGTCTCCCTTTTTCTAAGCCATTATCTACACCTGTCTCTCTAATTCTCCCCTCTGTGTTGTCCTTGGTGAGGTTTAGCCGTGGTCTCAGCATGGGAAAGCCGTGACTATTAATCTCTGTTCTAATCCTCCTCCCTTGATAGCTGAGCCTCCGTGGTCTTTATATATGTGGTGCATCTAAATCTTGGAGACAGTTTCTGCAGGCTGGAGCAAAATTACAACGTTTTCCCTTCCAGCCACATTTACAGCACTTGCCCAGCCTTTTAACCCACATCACATTCATCATTTGGCAGTTGCTGTTTTATTCTGTTTGCATAGCACCTAGCACAACAGTGCCCTGTCATTATTGTAATGAGAAATAGTTATAATAATAATTAGTGTGTTTAACCGATGTCTACTTAATTTGCAAGCCGTTAATTTTGAATGTAATGCATTATTCTTATTTCAGTGTGATACTACACATGTGGAGTATTATTTACTCTAAATTCATTAACGGCTTTAAGGAGTGGTTTAGTTTGTTAATGTTATCTCATGATTTATTTAAAACATAAGTATAAATTTTAAAACAATAATTGTATTGTAAATATCTTCCCTTGTTGGAGCTTACTTGAAGGAATGCAGCCCAGCTTTTTGATGTTAACATCTCAAATTATGCAAACTGTGAACAATTTATAAGTGGATTTGTGCTTTTTCTCATAAAGACAAGCTCATCTTACTATTAAAATTGGGGAACACTTTGTATTTATTTCTTGGCTCTATATTTTTGGCTTTATTTCTTCGAAATGATGAAGCAAGTTAGAATGCTTTCTAACAACTCCGAAATATTACAGTGCCCAGGGACAGGATAGGGATGATGTTTTGACGGCAATAAATATTTCAGCTTCACATTTCAGTCTTTCTTCTTCGCTCCTTTGATCTGGCTTTGGTTTAGTTATCATTCCGCTTGAATGACTTCACACTGTCTTTCTTCCTCTCCACACCAGAAAGAAGAAGTGTTCTGCACATATTCCATATGTTTGGGGCTGGCATGGTAGGAAAGCCCTCGTTGTTCCTGGTTGTTTGTGGGAATCACAGCCCGTGCGGAAGGATGCTCCAAGCACAGATGAGATGGATGCAGTTAGGCCCAAAGCTGCTACTGGGCTGTCACTGTGTGTTAAAAACAGGAGAGCAGGAAAAGCAAAATTGATTTTTGTGTATATCACAGACATGGCATTACTGCTGAAGCATTCTTCTGTAACAATTAGCTAACCCATTAACCCCTTTTTTTACAGATACGTGGTACTTTAGGCCTGAATACATTATTTATGTCGTGGAATGTCTGCATTCTAGAATGTTGCAGGGAGTAGTTTTTAATGGTCGTGGCACTAAAAAGTGGTAGCATGGGTCTTGCATTTGGCTGTAAATTTAATTAATTAATTAAACTGCTGCGATTTTGTGGAGTCCTGATGGTACCAGGGCACCTCCATGTGAGGGACTCTGGGATCAGGAGCAGGATTGTGGGTCTGCTTAAATTTCCCTTTATAAAGTCAAATGTATGTGTCTATACATTGGATAGGTCCTCTTATCTGTAGACACTGAAGATACTACGGTGAAATTCCTGAATTTTGGTTTGCATGGGAAATTTGGGTATGTTTTGATGCAGGTTGTGTTTTCAGCTACACAGTTCACTGTGTATTATGTAAGAAGTTGTGCTCTCCTTTGGAAATGTGTTTATATAGGGGTTTTTAAGGTATTTTTGAATCTAAATAAATTATATAAATGGTGATTACTGATTTTGTTTCAACACGTTAGTGAGAGTCAATTTTTTATTTCTTGTGCCATTAAATAAAAAGGAAGGCTGTGTAGATACAGCAATATCCTTCTTCAGCTGCCTTCCAGCAAGTGAATAGTTTGCAGTTTGGTGGATAGCAAAGCAATTTTCCCTCATAAGTAGTAATATTTGGGGGAGGAAGGAATGGGCAAAGACTTGTGTGAGTACAGCAAATCTGAATACATAGCATTAGAGTATGTGTAATGCAGGATCTCTGGGGAATGGCAGGACAGCCTGGCCTTTCCCAGCAGGATCTCAGCATCATCAGTGGGGCTGGAGGCTCAGCCATGACTCTGCTTTTCCCATACCTCAGCGTTCTCTTAGTCATATGATTTAGTTTTGAGTAGCCCTGTGAGAAGCAGGGAGTTGGACTCAGCAATCCTTATGGGTCCCTTCCAGCTCGAGACATTCTAGGATTCTGAGATTCATGTTTATCTACAGGCATAAACCTGGAGTTGTAACAACCTGGGAGAGTTAGACAAGGGATGGAGCCTCTCCCTCTTGTGGAGTCCATCAGAATCTAAGTCTCAGAAGCTTATTCAGTAGCAAAATACATCCTTACAGAACTTCCTTGCTCTGCTTCAGTTCTCCAGTACAGTTGGGATTCAATGGGCTGTGCTGCCAGCAGGTTTTGAAAATCTGGAGAAGAATTTGCCTATTTGTGAATTAAGGCCTGGTATAATTTTATAGGAAAACATGAGGAGTTTATTATTATTTTCCATGTCACTGAAAAGCTCTCTAAACTACACACAGGGAGCTTGGGTGTCGATTTGCTCCTGGGATGTGAAACTGTCCCTGTGCAGCCATGCAGGTCCACGTTGAGTTCAGTGTGTGCTGGCACTTCTTGTCTAAAGGGTTTCAATTTGTTGATGAGGCTGAGACCCAGCCAGGTGCATCTCCTGCTCCTTGTGCTGTTGGTGAGCCCTTGCAGTTCTTCAGGGAATGGTGGGAACCCTGCAGGAACGTGTTGGTTCATCCAACATTTGTTGGGACATGCCAAGTTTAATTAACCTCTCCTGTTAACCTCTGCATTGCCCCGTGTTTCGTTAACGTGACTTACAGTGCTGTGAAGTCTCACTGTGTTTAGTTGTTACCTCTTGGAAGCCATTTTACAGAGCAAGACAAATATTTATGATTAAGCACGAAGAGGAAGCATGTAAGTTGTTTGTATTTCCCATTTATCAGTGCACTTCAGGGTGCTGATTTCTGAAATTGAAATTCTGGACTTCACAGTCAACTTTCCCTGAGATGGTTTGTGCCATGTAAGATTACTAATTCTGTTGCCTTGTCCTTTATACACTGAAACAAAAGGAATTTGCTGCTTTTTAAACTGGGGGCAAAGAGTAAATTCACCCTGTTTTTATATTCAAGCCGGCTCAGCTTTAGGGGATTTAAGTGATGTAATTGTATTGTATTGGGCCCCACAACTAGTCCAACTGAAAAAAATAATCTTCAAAGTGAATATTTTAGCGCTTCATGCAAGGCACATTGCTCGGTGTCTTGGGAAAAAAAGTGAAGCTTTTCTTATATTTGTGAACCGAGGGCCATTGTTGTACAGGTTTTCTAAGCTTCTGTACAAATCTGAACTGCACAAAAAATAGAGAGTGCTGGCACCCACATCCTTAAAAATGAAGGTTTTTTCCTGCTTATAATGAGATGTTGCATTTATTCATGGGATTAAGTCCTTAAAAGAAAGGAAGGTGCATAAAACCACATTCCTAAAAGTCTACATCATAATGTTTCAAACTAAAAATATCTTCTGAAGGAAGAAGATGCATAAATTTGGAGCCTTGCTAAGAGCACGAGGACTGATATCTTGTCCTTTTATGTTTAGATTTTTGTGTTTCCATCTGACTGGACCAAAGCTGTTGTCCCGGTGTCTCGTGACACTTGGGAGTGTGGATGTGTTTGAACAAGCTTCGATTTTTTGGTTTTGTTTCCAGTGTGGAGTGGAATTGTTAGATGTGTTTTGCAGGGAGAGAGATTTGTTATCCAGTGCCCATTGCTGAATTATGGATCTTTGGGAGGAGAAGTGGAGGTTTTCCCCTCTCCATGGTCTCTCCAAGGTAACAGATGTGGATGGAGCTCTTGCATATTCTTCTTTCTGAGGTAGATTTTGTTGTTGGAGAGGGGAGTGATGTAATTCAGTGTCAAGCAGCTGTTAAATTAAAAATACCTGTATTCAGCAGCTCCCTGAAACGTGGGATTTGGGGGATAACTGAGCCAAACAGCAGGAGCTGATGGATAACTGACCCATCAGCTCCTGTCACTTTGAGCTCTGGGGGTGCCACTGATGTGCCTGTTCTGAGGAAGGGTGGAGGAGTTTTGTGTTGGGGTCCCTCCCCCGCCGTGTAGCCCTGGGAGAGGGGCCCTGAGGGCACAGACACGGGGTTTCCCTGCCCCTGCTCAGCCTCGTCCCCATTGGTTGGTTTGTGTTCCCCTGCGCGGGCAGAAGGACCCTCAGCCCAGACTGTGAGGGTTCCTCGGCAGAGCCCCGGCCATGCGGCTGGGGAAATAAACATCTCTGAAACATCTAGCAAGAATCTGTCCATATATATTTCCTTTTCCACGGGACTCCCCGTTTGATATATGCGTGTTACAGTATCCCCGCTGTAACAGTTTTGTACTTGCAATTTAGATATTTTAGGTCCTCTGCAGAAGAAATGGAAATCCTAAATGGTATTTTGCCACTTAAATTTAGATGGGGAAAAAAAATGTCGATTTTGGTAGTGATGTTTTTTTGCTGTGTAATTTTTATTGTCTCATAAATGAGTGGGGAACGTGGTAGCAGAGATTAACACAGATGTGCTTCACCCCCAAATGACTGTAGGAAATGGAATCGATGAGGCTGTAGAAGTAAAGAATATCTGGAGGGGTGATGGATGCTCTTCAGCAAATTTGAAGATAATTTACACAGGTCTTCTAAGAACACAAACCCAAAACCCCAAAACAATCATTATCAAAGCTGTGATACAGGATTTTGTTCTGTTTTCCTCCAGTTTCTGCTGGGTAAGAAAGGTATTTTCCTTTTTCTGTAAGGAAAAGAGCCATCTCCCTATTCTCAATTATTCCATCAACTGTGAATGTGGCACCAAAATAAAATCTACTTATTTTAAAATACGCATCATGAAAAAAAACCTCTAAAAGTAAACAGCAATATACTGACTCAGGGCTTGTGGCATTTCTTTGATCTCTTTGCTATTGGAATTACCCTGCTCTCCTCCACTGCAAACAGCCACTTTGTGAAGATGTAGGATTATGTTCTTTGTCCCATTGTCACAGTCTGGTCTGAAAACCACAGAAGAGGATGTGAATACTGTAACTTTGGGCTTGGCAGCTTCCTGACCTTTCTGAAAGGCTTGCTCAGTGCTGCAGCAGCTCCTCCAGTGCTGGCAAGGTGACAGACAAGATGAATTAACCGGGCTTTTCCATCTCTTATGTGTCAGATTCTTTGTTTTATATGGAAATAATTTCTGTCAAAATGGGAAATTTATCATGAGGTACTTCCTCTGCCTGGAAAATGAAAATGTCAGCCCCAGGTCTGTTTGAATGTGTCTTCTGTTACAAGCTGTGGGTGGAGCCAGCTTTGTCCCTCGATGCCACCATCGTGTTCTCCAGTGTCTTAACACAAAGTCAGGCAACCCCTCTGACCTGTGGGAGTAGAAACGTGTCACAAAAGGTTAATAATGGTAAGTTAATAACAAAATCAGCAACAAGTTAATGAAAGTTAGTAATATTTGAGGAATCACATCCGAATTTCTGAAATATTTGTAAGTTACCTGAATTTTGGTCTGTGTTGCGTCAATATGGTGAATGTCTCTATCTTTTCATGTGTCTGTATATATGTGAATGTGCATCAAATATTACAGAAGCATTAGTATTGATATACCATCAAGTCTGAAGAAACCCAGCCTGATTTGTATAGATGTATCAGGTTTCATATGTCAAATAGTGTAGGCTGTTCATATGAAATATCTTTGCAGAGAGATTTAACATCTGTCATTACTGTAAAGGCTGAATACACATCACAGCATTATGGGTTTCTAATAGATTAAGAAGGAACCATGTGTCACGCATTACCCCTCTTTGCATTTTGATATATGACAAGCAGGGAATAATCCTGCACCTTGTCTCAGCAAAGGGGGCGCTGGGATAATTTTTTTGTTTGGATTTTTTTTAAATCTCAAAAGGCAATCATGCTAAAAAGAGTTTGTTTAAGTGTTGGGGGGTGTTCAATCTAATTTAATGAAATCTAGTTTATTGTTAATTATTATTGTTATTATTGTTAAATTTATTAATTAGATCTCATTTAAAGATGAGCTTAATAAAGGAGGTCCTACAGTGGGTAGTGAGCCATTGAAGTGAACACAGACTTTGAAGGTGGAGGTTTTGTTGTGAGCTGTGGATGCTGTGTTTGGGTGTGCGAAATTCAATCAGAGAAAGCGAAAATAACTCCGGCCTTCCATCGCCTTCTTCAAAGCCTGCAAAGGGAAGTTGGGCAGAAGCTGGGACAGGAAATTGAAATCTGAATACTATTTTAAACTGATCGGGTTAAAGGCCTCTCTTTTACACCAGCACACTTGTTCTTTTATTTGATACTTGAACTCTGAAAATTTTCTGTGACTTTCTAGGGAGAAGGAGGAGCAGCTGAGGCGGGTGACGGAGGTACAGAGGCTGCAGGCCCAGCAGGCAGGCGCTGCCCTGGAGGAGTTTAAGCGGCAGGTGGAGCTGAACTCAGAGAAAGACTCTGCTGAAATGAAACAGCGGGTGAGGAGGTCACAATGCCAGCCTTTCTGAAACTCTGGCACAGTGGGATAGCGGATTCTGATCTTATAATGCCAGAAACATGCTCCACTTGAGAGTGCTACATCAAAATCTTTCACAATGTAGTGTCTTTGCAGCAAGTCAGAAAGGGATGGTGGCGGGTGTTTCATCTTTCTAACAAAGCCAGAATTGTCATTGTTATAAAGATATCCGCAGTTATGATACTGATTAGGGATTTTTCAGGAGTGAGAGTATAAAGTGTTAGTTTATACACCCTATGGAACAACGCTTGTCATTTTCCACTTAAATGTGTGTCTCTTCCTACTCTTTTCCGGGCGACTCTGTCTTCCATTAATGAGCTCCTATAATCAGTTTGAGCCCAAACAGAGGCAGAGCCGTGGTGGCTGCTGGCAGTCATGTGCAGAGGATGGCAAAATCCATTTTTCTGTCCCTGAAAATCAGGAATTTTAGTGGCTTGAATTTCCTAAGAAGCAAACAGTAGTTAAACTGTTCTCCTGGGACTTTACAAAAGCAGCCCAAGGAGTGAAATGAGGAACAAGCAACAGGTGATCAAAAAGAAGGCGAGAGAAGGGATATTTCCGTAACTCCCTCGTGTGGTTGAGCTCTCCAGACGGAACTCCAGCTTGTAATTCTGGATTACAAGTCCCAGCCTCACCTGCCGTGACCAAACCTTGCTGCTGACAGGAGGGTGCTGCAGGCTGGGACTGGAATGGATGGCTGAGGATGCTGCCTTAGGATTGAGGAAATTCCCTTTTTGTTGTTCTCAAAGTTTCTGGGAAATCTTCACTGCTGATATTTTAAAGACCCATGCAGACAGCAAATAATAGAATTTGGAAATTTAAAAAAAGGCAAGAACAAACTTATAAAAGTAAGATGTTTTCAGCAAACCAGACCCACGAGGGCAATACAACAAATCCTGCAGTTTTAATCTGACATTTTCTGTACTGTGTGTCCCTCCTGCAATTTCTTCATGATGACTTAAAATAATATGCTAGTTCTGCTCCAAAAGGGATATTGTCTAATTCTAGAAAGGCTAATAATAGTTTCATTCACATAAAAAACCTTCAGCAAAGAAAACCAGTCCAAAACATAAGAAAGTGCAAAAGAATTAGGAAAACATAGTCAACCGTAATTTTAAAATGACAATGAATTTCTTTCAGAATGGTGCTGCATTCTGGGAAATTTTGAAAATAAATTTTGCTGTACTCTGTCTCTACTTGGGTGCTAAAATATAGAAATATTAAATGATATTGTACAATTGAGTGGTTCTATTCTACAGGAACCAAGGTCCAAGGAAATACATCAAAGGAACACTGGTGAACCCTTCTCTTCATAGCTGTGGATTTTCTCATTCCTCTGCATCCACATACTCTTAGATAAATCCCCCAGTACATTGGAACATACTGGAAAATTCCATGTTTTGTGGTGAGGTGGGATGTATTACTTACAAAACAACAGCTGCAGTAGCCATAGCAACGCTGTCCTTTTATCTGCATTAGAAATACTGGGCTTTAAACCCATTTTTGGTGTGAGATAAAGTTAATTATGGAGATGAGTAGGATGGGGTCATTTTCAGTTGTTGCAATCAGTATTTGATTCATTAGTTTGGCTCTATGATAATATAATTTTTTTTGCCATCTGCTTCCTATTTTGTCAAGCTTGTTGTTATTAAGAGTCACCTGATGCCCACTGGCGGGTGGGTGGCATGTGTTTAACTGCAAGATCTGCATTTTTTCCAGTAGTAAGTAAAAAATAGAGAAACAATACATAGACTATGTCATTTTAGGTCTGGGGCTTCCTGGGTTGGGCAAATAATGATCAAGAACCTTTGTTGCAGTTGCTGGAAATAGATGAATGTGACCAAACCAGTAAACTGCAGAAGCGAGTAGATTTAAAGCATCTTTACATATGTTTTTACTGTTTCACTTTTTAGAACGTTTTCATTCTCTTAAAAAAACTCCTTTAGTGTAGTAACAAGATCTGTTATTTTCTGGGTTTTATTGACCTGAGTAAAACACGGCCATGGACATGCAATTTGAGTAAGTTTGGAGCCGGAAGAAAATTATTCATAAAACATTGATTGCAGTCCCTTTTCTTAATGGCAGATAGTAGCAGTGAGGTTCAGGAACTGCTTCCTCACTATTCTCTTTTTCCACTTTCTGTTTGGCCAACTGCTCCTGCTCCAGTCCCTTCCTTTCTTGCTGGAGTACTCTGCAATAAAATGCCTTTCCCACTCTGAGTGCTGCCTTTTCTCCTCCTTCCTGGCTGGGGAGTGATGTCCAGGCCAATTGGCACAGACATCTGTTGAACACTGAGCACTCCCTTAGGCCAAGCAGGATTTTGGCTTGTGGTTCAGGAATTCATGGGTTTCTTCTTTTTGTGTAGCAAATGGGCTTGTGGCAGCACTGGTCCTCCAGACCCCTCCACCTCTTTTCTCTTTTTAGGGACACAGTTTATTCACTGCTTATATTGGGATCTAGATCTAAAAGTCATTGATGAGTGTGCACTGCAGCAGAGTTACACATATATACATATATTCCCTTGGAAACACGCCTGATGTGCGGCTAACAGTTGTGCTTTTGATACAAAAGCCTTTGTTAATTGAGTTGTGAAATTGCTTCCTTGATGCTGCATGCTGGAATCTGTGGGACTCATTATTCATAGGCGATGACTATCTTCAGAGGACTTAACTTGCAGCCAAATAATTCTCTTTTAAGTTATTTTAAGTTATTTTCTGATTTAATGTAAACTTGCTTTAAATGTGTAGTTTATGCTCTGACTCGCACATCATTTCCCTTGAATTTCCACAGGCAGAAATTTTTAAGTGAAATATATTTGAGTCTTAAATATGTCTAGAGAAAATATTCACTTAATTTTGATGGGATATTCACCACAGTTGAGTGAAAAACTTAGCCAATCCATTGTAATTAGGGAGTGGCATAACAGTGATCACTATGTCCTTGACTAATAATCCTGTAGTGACTGAATATTCATTTTCACCACATACAAATGGTGTTGTTATCATTCTCAACAAGTGATATTTGCCTCTTTGATGGTTTACAAACAACTGTAGAAATGTCAGAACATTTCAAGCTATGCCTTTTTTTAAAAAAAAATTAAATATTCCCTTTCTTTTCCCATGTAGATGGCACAGGTTGAAGCAGATCTAAAGAGATCAAAATTGCTCCGGGAAAAGCAAGCCCAAGAATTCTCCTGGCAGTTGGATGAGATCAAGAAAAGATATGAACAACAGGTCAGTTGCTTTGCTCCTCCAGGTGGAGGGGAGGAGGGACACCCCTTCCTGCAGCTGTAGGTCACTATGTGCTGCTGTCCTTCCTATAAAAACACAATTTATAGATATGCAGAGTTTTGTGATGGGGATGGAGGGGGAGGAACCTACACAGAAAATACTTTGTGTTTCCTCTTCACAATCCCTTGTACCTCCAACTCTTTCAAATTGTTTCCTGGGCTTACAGGTGGCAACACCTATTTTTGTAATCACCAGGTTAAATTATTTAATGCATTATCTGTTTTCCTTCTTGTCAAGAAGCAGCGGTTTGTTCTTTTTATCATTTTTGACATGGGGAGTGTTCGTACCAATGCTTGTTTTGGCCCACTGACCGTGATTTTCTTCTTTGTAATGTAATTTCAGGGTTGGGAAATATTCAGGGAACATCTGGGTGGAGACAAGAAAGTTTTTTTCAGTAGTGCTGTGAAGTGTAAAGGGGGAAAAAGTAGAAGTAGAGAAATTACTGCGTGATACAGGCTTGGGAGCTGAGGAGCTGCACCACCAAACACTGGTGCGAGGTGGTACTTGGTCATGAAATTAAACTGACCTTTGCTGGTAACACCTGCTGAAGGATTGAAAGGGGTTTTTTTTAGTACTTTATAGGAATGAGGTGGTTAATCCATAAAAGTTCTCTCTTATCGCTGTTCTTGTGTGGATCTAAGCTTGCATTTCCACCAGAGAAATGTGGTTTCATTTCTGTTTATCTTCTGTGCTGTGAGAGGATGAAACGCCGCGATTGGCTTTGGAGCCAGGCCTGCTCTGGTCCATCTGGAAGGGGCTTTTTCAGGGAATTAAGGAACAAGATCACTTTGATAGGTGTTGAGAGACACTCTGGTCTGTGCTGGGGAGGAACAATGGTGTGTTTTGTGTATGGCTCTTGGAACAGAAGGGAATTTGTTGGGTCAGATCAAAGCATTTTCCCTGTCCTCACTCAGAGCTGTCAACGTCACCACTTGGCGTTACCACCTGACAGAGGTGACGCGGTGGCCTCTGGAAGGGTGAGGGACATCTCACAAGTGTTCAGCTTAACTGGATGATGTTACTTATGATGATTCCTGTGTTTAGTGATTCCGAAATAGTCAGAGATACTGGGGATTTGTGCAGTAAGGGTGAGGAAGTTTGATGTGTCAAGGACATGCCGAAAGGAGGGCAGTGGGAAGTATCAGGGTCAGTTGGGCATCTGCCTTAAGCTGGAATTTTTAATTTAATCATATTTTCACATCATTTTAGTGATATAGTTGCCTCATGGTTTTTTTTACAGGTCTCATAATTTTTAGTGCATCTTTAAAGTCCAAAGTAAGCATTTATTCACAGATTTTGTTCCCACGTTTAGGAGCATGATCTATAGAGATAAATGCTAATCTGCAGTGTATCAGGAGTTACAACATTCCTGTTCTTACCTACAAATGGTAATTTTCCTTTAATAACCATGGTAAGATCCACCAAGCCATAGATAAAATTTTCTGCCAAGTACTTAGCTGATTTTGCACACTAAAAGCAAATGATAATGTCCATATTGTCATGGTTTGGTTTTATGTGTCTTCTTATATTCAGACCTTCTGCAGGCTGTGTCAAAAAAACCCACAAATCAAGAAATTAATACGAGAGTTAAAAAATTTTGGTGACTCTATTCTGTAACAATGTTGTGGTAAACATCAGTGAAAGCATTTTTCATGGAGATGTTTACCACTTCCCATTTATTTTATTTAGGATAGCTGCTTTTACTGTAAGAAAGAACAGCTAAGCTTTATGAAACATCACTGGAACCCAAGGGTTTCAGCCCTAAACAGCTAAACAATGAGAGCCTCAGAAGAATTTTCAGTGGAATCCTGTTTATGCCCTTTTTAAAAATTTATTTCTCTTTGTACTTCATCTGGAATGTTCTTTGAAGGTTGGTGAGTATGAAAAATATGTGCCTCTTCCTGCAGATTGCAGTGGGTTATCACGGGGAATGACGTTCTTTTGGAAGGCCCTTTCTGCAGCACGAAGCCCCTCCAGCCCCACCATGGAGCAGGATGAGCTCAGTTCTTCCACTCTTAAAATTTCCTTTCAGTACTTCCAACTTCTGTTTCTCTGCACTGCTCTCTATTTATGCTTCAGAACTTCTAAGCCATTTTTAAAGCAGAATTTTCCTTGCCTTGTTTTACTGCATATTTTTTTGGTTGTTACTTGGCGAGGAGCAGGCTGATTTAAACTGTTTAAATAGAGCAGTGAATCAGAAGTGGGGGTACATTTTGACAGGCCTCCAGCAGACTTCCAGCTGGAAATAGAGACCCAACCAAAAATGTAGAGATTTTAGCTACCTGAGAAATGTAGTGATTGCTTTGAGATGTTCTTCTTCAAGTGTCTGAATTTAATTGTCAAATGGAATTTAGACACAAAGGGAAGGGAAGTTGCCCTACAGATGTGTTTTTTGTTGGGTGTCATGGTGAGTGGGAAGGGTAGCACTGATGGCACCCTAGACAATTCAGTTGCCCATGATTTTAATCAGATTGGTGATGAAGAACCAAATTAACTGATGTGTTATCCAGTTCTCCAATCTGCGAAACATTTCGGAAGTGTAGGCACTTGGAGAAGTGGTTTCACTTCTCTGCTTTATCTGAATGGTTGATGTCACAACACTCCTTGACTATTGATTTCAAAACAATTACTGGTGTGAATATGGACTGGTGGTTGTAGGGCTGAAAGATTGCTCTGCCTGCAGATTAGACCTACTGATATGTTACATATTGATATTTACCTGATATTTTTAACAACAAATAACCTGATACTTGGTATTTATTCATCTTTGTCTTTTGCTTCAAAAAGAATTTGGACAAAACCATTGCAGTTAATACTTTGTCAACTTTTCAGATGCACTCAAATTCATTAAGAAAGTAAAAAGGAACTTTTGGATCTTGCAGTATTTGGTTTCAGCTGTCATGTGTCCCTCCTGGTTCCAGCTTCATCTGATTTGGTGCTACTTGCTTTTGAAGTATCCACTGAGAACACTCTTAGAGAGAAACTAGTGGCTTTTTTTTTTTCTTCTTTAAATATACTTTAGCTCAACTTTGTTCTACTCGCAGCTGTTAGATTTGAAAGTATATTTTGAAGAAAAAAAATAACTCCAGCAGCACCACAGTTCCTATCTGCTGGGAGCAGCTGCTTTCGGCACTTCAAAGCCAGTGGACAGCACAGTGAAGGCCTCAGCCTTTCCTGCCTTTGAAATGGTTGCAGTATCTATAGTTGGGCTTTATGGCACTGTCAGCACAGGAAGAAAGATTGTTTGGTTTTTTGCACCCCCTCCCTTTTTTCTTTTTTTCATTTTTTCCCCCTACTTTCTAATTACATCCTCAGTTTAGCTCAAAATACCTGGGAAGTGTTTCTGAGGAGTTCGTCTTCTACGAGCCCAAATGTTCGAAAGAGCATGTGCCCAGGCTTTTCAGTAATGGATTGTAGTCAAATTTGACAGAAAACTTAAGGAATTTGCTGTTTTTTTCCTCATATCCATGTCAGTTGAGCATTTTCGGAGAGCATATATCTTGTGGGGGGTAGTGGTTCCATAGCAGAGGTGGGACAGGGCTTTATGCAGGGACATTTCCCAGCACACTCAAGTACATGCACACCTTTGTTTCAAGTAGATTGTAATAAATTGTCAAGAATGGAACATTTTCAGTGAACTTAATGTGATCCTAATGCTTAAATGACATTAGCTTGTCCTTTAAAAAGAACCCCAAACCATTAATAATCACTGTGATCACTGTTACACCCATTTTTTGCTGTAAACATTTGCTGAAGTGACTGAGTAAATATGAAATAGATGAGATACAAGATCAGTAAGAGAGCCAAAGCCTAGGAAATTTTATTTTCCTAGCAGGGAGAGAACACACGATAAACAGTTGATGAGTTATTGTGAGAGCAGGATGGTGTTACCTGATGAGTTATGGCCATACTCTCTGAGATTAGATGCCAACCTAAATATATAAATAATCTTTTTGGTTTGGTTCCTCTTTAACTGTGTTTATTCCCTTTGAAAATAATTATTCATGCTTCCATAGGAAAGTGGAAAGTTGTTATATGATAGCTGAAGAATCTCCCTGTATCTCAGGAAATCCTTTCTTGTGACATTTATTGTTGGGTTCTGACTTCTGTAAAAGTTATGAAGAAATTAGAGTTGTCATTTTGTCCTATCTATCCAAATAGGAAAGAAAGAGACACCTTCAGAAATATTTTCCTGGGTATTTAATGAGATCACTTTGAAATCATGTTAAAGACAAGTCAATAGACAATGCCTTTAAGTTGGGAGCAAGACAAAGGTGTGGTTGAGCTTAAATACACCTTGTTTAATAAAAGGAGGTAAAGAAGTGCAAAATAGCTGGCTAAAAGTGAAAAAAGGATGTTTGTAATGTTACCTGCCAGCAGCAAGGACAGTATCTGAGGTGGTGTTGAGAAATTCTTCTTATTTTAGCAGTGTGCTGGAGCAGATGAAAGTGTTATTGAGAGGAGAGGAAGAATATTCTGTAGATCTTTTTATCTTTTATAACTTTCTAGTGAGGTTCATTTAAAGAAAAGAGTGAGGTTGTCTCAGGCAAAACATTAATTTAGTAATTAACACTAATAGAGATAACAAGCTCAACCACCAGCTCACTTTGTCCCCAGACCTTTGCTCCTTTAGGCGTTCCTGCCACTGCACTTCCATCCTAGCTTTCCTTCTGGCCTTGTTCTTGCTTTTCTGGTTTTTTTCTAGCTTTTCTTTTACCAATCCATTACCCACTCAAGTGAAGGAAACACTGGCATAGACCTGCTTGAAATCTGCTATTCCTTGGACAGACCAATGTCCCAAGCCTTTCTTAGCTGTGCATTAACATTATTTTCAGAGATCCACTATCCATTTTTAGTATGCTGGTTTAGTTATGAGAAGAGAGTCTTTGTGAAAAGCTTTGTTCCTCTCCTCTTTGTCTGTACTCTAAGATAATTGAAATACAGTCTGTTCTTGCAAGGAGGCCAAATGAGCACGTTAGTAGAAGCTCTAAATTTTTCATGTCATCAGCAACAAGCTGCATAAATTTCATTTAATAAATTAATCTAGGATGCATAAGCGTTTCCTTTGAACCCTCCTAACACACAGATGAATACCATTTGTGCAGAATATCTGAGGAATAGTTTCTTCAATCAACATCAACTTTTTACTTTATAGCTAAAACTCACAAGTGGGAAAAGGAGACGAATTTAACCTCCAAGTGAAGAGTGGGTGGAAATCTTCTCATGGTACCATTGCTGTTTACAGAATTGTTAACCAGACAGATGGGCATTTGCACGGTCTCCTTCAGGCATCTAACTTGTGTGTGATTCAGAGTTAAAAGCTTGAGCTCCCTGTGTAGTCGACAGAATTCACTTTGAGGGGAGGAGGGAGAGGGAGGCAATTGCAGGAACACAAATGGGTGCCTGCGGTAAACAGCGAGTCAGGTGAGTGGCTGGGAAGGCAGTTCTGTGTTCAAAGAAGGTCCTTGGATAAACTCTGAATCCATAAACAAAGACTATGTACAGTAAATTCTGCACCAGAGCCTGCTGCAGACCGGCATTTGCAGTGACTCGAGGTCCATTTGTTAAAAAGAAATATTTCTGTTTGCAGCCTGTGATGGGTTTAATGGTGCGGGTGGACTGGGGAGGGGAGGGACCTCCTGATGTTCATTGTGGGACCAAGTGGGATTTAATCACAGGGATGCAACTCCATTTCCAGTATGTTGTTACAACAAGGCTGGAGAGGGTTTTTTTTGCAAGGGCATGTAGTGATAGGACAAGGAGGAACGGCCTTAACCTGAAGGAGGGCAGGTTTAGATTAGATATTAGGAAGAAATTCTTTACCATAAGAGTGATGAGGCCCTGGCACAGGTTGCCCAGAGATGTTGTGGACTCCCCATCCCTGGAAGTGTCCAAGGCCAGGTTGGACAGGGCTGGGAGCACCCTGAGATAATGGAAGGTGTCCCTGCTCATGGCAGGGGGTGGAATGGCATGAGCTTTAAAGGTCCTTTCCAACCCCAACAATTCTGTAGTTCTGTGATTTAAAAACAAATTTACTCATGCCAGGAAGATTGGGAAGATGGAAGGATTGAGGTGGGGTTTGTGCTGCCCATACTTTAAAAGTATTAAAATTCTGAAAAGCTTTTATAAGTAAAAAGGTACAGATCAGGAATATAATTTTGTATAGTGAGAGTGAGACCATTCAGGTGCTTTGTTTTAGGGGAGGATAAATCAAACTGCAGTTTGGCTAAAGACCAGCTAGTTTCTTTTAGAGAATTTCTTGCAGTTCTTAGTTTGCAGTTGAAATAGATTTATTAGTGGTTGGTGAAAACCTGTAAGTATTGCAGAAAACACAGTCATGCCAATTAAATTACTGCAGCCTGCAATGAGATAGAAAGTCATGTACGTTATCCCACGTGTACTTGCTGCTTCAGTGATAATGTGTGGTTCTGCCCAGATGTATTTTTCACTGCCCCATTTGCCCTTGGCTCATTACAGCCCTTATATCTTGGGAGACCTTAGTGTTTCAACTTACAGAAAAATCTCTCTCAAAAAAAGTGTAAATTAAAATCCATTTAATATACCTGCTGCGAAGGAGTCCTGGTAAAAGGGGTTCTGGTTTTCTCCCTTGCCTTGCAGTGAAGAGCCTGCTTTTCTGCCCAAAGTTATGCTAAACCAGACTCCAAGATGATTAATACTCACTCCTCCAGCCTGCTAGATCAGATTACGTTTAGCAGCAGTATTTGTGGAGATGGGTAATCCCCATATCCTCACAGAACATGCACGTTTATTTATAGGCTTAGGAGACAGAAAACACTCGATTTTGCTGGAGTTGTTATTTGGGGACAGATCATGTGCTGTGCCCTGCCTAGGCAGAGGCTGGGGCTGGTTTTGAGCAGGGTAATCATAAAAACACCTGATTTACAAATGCCTAAATGCTTTTAGGATAGAAATACTGAAAACAGACGTGCTGTAGGTGTGCTGCAGAGCGAGTTTAGCTCAGTTCTTTGCCATGACACGTGCAATGCATTGGTGGCTTCTCCAGCCCTCAGTTCAGTCATGCCAAAACAGTGTTTATAAAATCATCCTGCCTTGCAAAACCATATTTTATATAGGTGTTACTTAAAATATTTCTGGAATTGCGGACATAAATTTACATAAATTTTCATACTTTGGTGTCAAATATTTATTGTAGCAGTTACATTTTTCAAAGAGGTAGTGAGCTAACTAATTTCCTTTCCCTCCTTTGGGGACTCTAAAAAGAATTTCAAAGGCGTGCTTGTTCTTGAGAACAAGTTGAAATTGTTCTAAAATTGAAAAGCCTAAACTTAGCGTGTGATGTAAAAGCAAAAACTGGGTAGTAGAAGGCCTTGTCTAAATTAGGGGCTTTCAAAAGGTATTTGCTGGCGTTGATTATATTACAAGTCTTTGGCTTCTGAAAATACCTCGTGCAATCAGCGGGCTGTTTCTTGTTGATCTTTGTTCTTCAGGCGTGCTAACAGCAGCAAGATTTCACCTTGG
Organism: Corvus cornix cornix; assembly: GCF_000738735.6. NCBI lineage: Eukaryota > Metazoa > Chordata > Aves > Passeriformes > Corvidae > Corvus > Corvus cornix. Next base: position 9,682,024 of record NC_046347.1, read on the forward strand.
GTCTGTATTAGACTGTCTCTTGTTTTAGCAAGTTGTCCTAAAGCACCTCCCCATGTGAGTGCAGTTCCATCTGCCTGTGTTCATCAGCTGCGTTGTCACTGTCCTGGGCACGAACCACACTGCCAGATTTGTTTGGCACCCTTTGTGTGTGTGTGTGTGTGTGTGAGTGAATAACAAGAGACTGTCACAGTTCTTGCATTAATCTTTTTTAGCTCTTTGTTAAGAATTTCATTTTCTTCTTAAAATTCTTTTCTGCAAGAGTAAGGAAATTTAGATTTCGGTTAAAAGCTAAATTTAAAAGAAATAGTGTAATTAAAAGCTAAATTTAAAGTAAGTAGTGTAATTCTGATGTTGGCTTAGTAAATCACCTGTTGGCTGTTGCCTTGAACATTGTTCTATCACACTGTGTGGAAAGAATTAAAAAAATGAAGAATTCAACAAAGAAGAGATCATAATTTTTAAATATTTGTGTTACTTGATAACAGCAGTGGTAAGAAAGGCTCTCTCAGGTTAGACAGGCATTCCTGCTTGGTTTTGTGTCCAGGCCATGGCTGGAGACAGGAACAGACATGCCGGGAAAGGAATAAGAGATTTTCATCTTTGGGAGGACAAGATGAGGAAACATCCAAGGCACAATGAATGCCCTGTGATTATGGTAATAGGGCACACACGATTATTTAATGAATGTTTCTTTTCAGCGTTGCCTCTAATGCCCATTGTGAATGTCGTGTTGCTTGTCTGTCTGAAATGTATAGCACATTCCAGGGCCTGTCCTCTGGACACTAAAATGCTGGATTGGAGCAGACACTTGAATGTGATCTGATGAAGTGCTCAGCATCTAGGGGTAGATGCAGCAAGATCTCAACTCAACAGAATTTTTGCAGGAGGTGGTTTTGTTATATCATTCATAAAGGCGCTCTCTGCCTCAGAGACAGAATCCGTCTGGTTTATGAAGAATTAATACAGTTTTTGTGCAGTTTCCTGTGATGAAGAAGTCCTGTTGTTGCTGAAAAGCAGCATGGATGTTCTCTTTCCATTCTTTGGTATACATTAATTTTTCTTTTCCTTTAAAGAAACAACCCAATAACAATACAAGAATGAGAGAGGGAGGAGTGGAAGAAGCCGTAGTGCTTGGCAGCAGTTCTGAGGAGAGCAGGAGCTTCAGGGAGTGCTCACCAGTGTAGGGAATGGCTGCTCAGTCACTTTGTGTTGTTTTGTTGGTTGGGAATGTGGAATACCTGCTAATACTCTTTAGGGAAGATGGGTTTGGAGGTCTTTGAGGGATGAAAATGGTCTAGTCCTCATCCTTTCTCTCCTCTCCTGTTTCTCCACCTCTCCTCCCTGGCAGAAACATCTTAAAGTACAAACCAAAATCATCATGGGGAATACATAGCTTTAAATGAAGAGGGTTTTTTTTATTTTTCTTCAACAAATTTGCCTTTTGTAAAACACCTCCCCTCATGGTACCACCCTTTCTCTTCCCATGTAGAAGCTGGGGGGACACCCCTCCTGCTGAAGAACCTTTTGCTTGTTCCACCTCTTAAATTAAAAAACTTTGTGTCTATAAATGCTTTAAGTGAAGAGATTACTAAACAAAACTATTTATTTTGGTTGGTGTGGCAAACATGTAACTGGTTGGAGAAGCAGGGTCTGTCCCTGGCTCCCTCTGGGTGACATTCCCTGCCTGCTGCCCTGTCTTCTGTTAAAAAAGTGACAACCTCAATATTGAAGCTCCCCACAGCAAACTGCCTCACCCCAGACCTACATGGCACAACCAGCTGAAAAACCAGTAATTAAGACAACAAAATGTTTGAAGAAAAAGGCCTCTCCTGTTGACATGATTTCTTTTTAATCAGGTCTTATTTATGATGAAACACTAAACATTTTTTCTCCTAAATCAGACAAAGGCTCTACAGTTATTCTAGGGAGCAACAACTCTTTCTCTTAGGCACAGGATGGACACCACAATCATCCAGGAGAAACCAGTTTTGTACAGAAACCTTGGGCAAAAACCTGGCGTAAAGAACTTTGTGTGAGGATCCCAGGCCCAGCATGGAAAATGTGAGGGGTTAACCCCTGCAGGGACTTCAGGCATCTCTTAATGAGCTCTTTAGTGTTATTAAATAATGTAGATACATTAAACCGCGCAACGTTGCATCTGTTCTCCTCACTCCATTTGCAGAAGGATGCTTCCAACCACAGCATGGATGGCATATTTCCCTTTTAAACTTGCAGTACGCTGCTCTGCAGTTTGAGAAAACACCCTTTTTTTTAAAATTTATTTTAACTTAGCTTCAGATTTTCCTTGTGGAGGCCGGGCAAACAGCTGATACCATCCCAGAATTGAATGCTACAGCTTTAAGATAAGGTGCCGGGCGCTCTCGGCGCTCACACAGCGGCTCCTCCCGTCCGCTCCTTTTTTCCTTTCTCATGCTGAAAATACCCCACCATGTTCACGATAAGAGATTTCTCTCTTTTTTTTTTTTGTTATTTTTCTTACTTCCCCCCCTCCTCCTTCTCTGAAATCCACCAAAACTGAAGAAAAATCCAAGTGACTGTTCTTAGCAGCTGTGTGGCCCGGAGTTCAGTGGGGAAGCGGCTTCCTGCCGTCCCTATTCATCACCTGCTTCAAAGGCGGCCTGGCCGCTCCAGTGTGCAGGCCAGGTAGGGTGCCTTTGTGCGCAGGCGGGAGGATTAATATCAAAGCTGCGGCAACCAGGCCCTTGGTCTCGGGCTGCCATTCAGGCAAGCGGGGAGAGGCTAAGAGTGGCCAAGGTCACAGCATCCAGTGTGGTGCGGACTGGGAACGGCTCCTGAGAATAGAAGGCTTCTTATGAAATCATGGTGCAAGCTTGCGGCACAGCAGGTGCCCTTCTGGAACCACATACATCTGTTTATGTTGGGATAGCGTAGCTGACAACGGGATAATAGAGCTTTGTTTTTTTATAATTTTCTTGCTTCTTTTTTTTTTTATTTAAGGGAAAAAAAAAAAGACAACTCTATGTGCCAGCGTTGAGGAATATTGCAGGAAGAGCGTTCGCTTTGGAAATCATAAAGAGATCTTGCAAAGCTTTAATTGCTGGGGTGGGGGGTTGTGTGTGTGTATACTTAAGCAAAGGGGCGAGCAGGCTGCCTATTAACCATTTAGGATCCTCAGCCCTGCTGAGGAGCAGCAGCGGGATACGGGGGCACCCGCCACACAATGTGACAATGCCTCCCTTTTTTTCTATATTATTTTTTTGTATGCTTCCGACATTTGTACCAACAAATTGGGTAGGGATGCGCTGGATTTGCTCGGTTGTCTCCATTGTTGGGATTGTCTGGAGGAATTCTGTCACACTAACGGTGGCTTTTTAAGAGGTGAGGTAATAGTGACGTAAAAATAAAATTGCCAAGTTGATGAAATTAAGGGGGAAATTAAGCTGTAGACGAGTTGTCATGACGACAAGGATGTTCTATTGATGAACTGTACTCCTCCCTGTCCAATCAGATAGTGGAGCTGAAGCTGGAGCATGAACAGGAGAAGACGCACCTATTCCAGCAGCACAACGCAGTGCAGGACTGCCTGGTCCGAGACCATCAACGGGAGATTAAGAAACTGGAGAAACAGCTTCGCACTGCCATGGCAGAGCACCAGAGTCAAACTCAAGAAAGCAGGAAACGAGACGGCCAGGTAACGATCAATAACGCTTGAAAGGCGTCCGCTTATTAGAAATTGCTGATAATGAGTGTTTCCTGTTTGCCAGCATTGTTGGTGGTGCTCGCTGGGGGAGCATTTGCGAAACTGGCACATAAACGTGATTTAGTTTTTCTTTTTTTTCTTTTTTTCTTTTTCCGCTTTCCCCCCTCCCTTCCCACTGCTGAATAGGGCTTTAACTGCAAAAACCACAGGTAGCCAGATTAAAAATCCCATGGTGCGCTATAACTCGGCCTATTTATAATCTTGTCTCATTTTCTTTCATGATGGATTTGTTTAAGAAAAAAAGGTATCTGTTCTTTTTCCCCCCCAGCCCTCACACTCACCCCTCCTTTTCTCCTTCCTGGGCAAATCCATGTGAACTATATCTGCTTCGTTCGTGTGCTTTTTTTTGTTTTAAATCTCTGCAGGTAACTCACAAATGGCTTTATTTCCTTTTGTTCATGTCTTTTTTGTTTCAGTTTTTGTATTCTAGATTTGCATTGTGTGTTTGGTTCCGTGTGTCGGATGTTTGATAAGATGATGTGGGTTTGGGGTCGCTTACCATCACGTTTATTTTCCTACACACACGCACCCCTCCCATCCTCCATCTCTGTGGTCCCTGTTGGAAGCCATTTGGCAGAATAACCCCCAGCTGGGGTAGCATTTGACTCTTCAAACTTCTGGATGAAATGCACGCTGTCAGCATGGAAAATGATCTTTATGAGTTTTCACTTCAAAAACCATCTTATTGCCTTTTTTTCAATCTATTTTGTAAGGATGGCATGGTATATTTTCCTAAGAGCCTTTATTAAAAAGGCCTGCAATGGCAATATTTAAAAAACTAAGGTGATTTTCTAGTTTAAGGAGTTTATAGAAAATAATCTTTCCTAATCAGCGTTAGAATTGCTTATCACGCATGGATTATTTTATACCAAAACTGGACATTTTGGTAAAGCATCTTTAATGACACATTTTCCGCGCACCACCACCTTCCCTATGAGATGTTAGGCTCAGACTAAGAGGCATTTTCACTCTACCTTCCTGTAGACTGGTAGGCTGTGGCTTTTACTAACATCTCTAATGGAGCTAAGTGAAACTGAATTGAAAATTTACTTTTGAAATCAATTGGTTTTTTTACTTTGGATGGCTCAGACTATCGAAATCTGGCTTAAGGAAGTCTATTAGGAAGCAAACGGCTTCTCAGGAGGTTGAGAGATATATTGCAAAGCCAGGACTTATTTCTCCATTTCCACCATTGTGGTTTTCCAATGAAAACGGGGTATACTTTGTGAAAATACTTGGGAAGGGGATACTCAGGTGGCCTGTGAAAAAGAAATTAAACCTTGCCTTTTATTTTCCGCTGCATTGTAAGAGCGAACAAAGACTGAAATGGTTCAAGGGATTGGTTTTTATCTTTGCATTTTTTATTTTGGCCCAAGATAGATTCATCTCATCTGTGGATCTGTTTGCGAGTGTCTTTTCAGAGTTGTAGCCTCCTCTCACCTGCATTCCTGCTGTTGGTTTTTTTTTTGCGGACAAAGGCAGAGCTGTAACTCCCAGGTTAAAAAAAGGCAGTTTTGGAATTATATAGAATTATTCTGTCTACACGCCAGTGCTCATCCCCGTTCGTGTATTGCTCTGTAACACTGAGTACAAAGGGAAAGGGACTCTCTTAAGCAAATCTTGAGAACTGGGAGGTGTCTGTAAGTCCAGCTCTGGTTTGTGCTCTTGGGGGTCGTTTCTGGCAAAGGTTGGAACCCAAAGTTTGGTTGTGCTTTCTGTTTTCAGGGGGATCATTGATGCTACTACAGGTGCTCTGTGGAAAGCTGGGAATTTTCTCAGCTATTGGGGGAATCTGAACACTCTGAAAAGCAGAGTTTGGCCTTTTTACAGAGCTTTTCTTTGTAGTTTAAATATCCCTGTACAGTCATCTGAACATTGCTGCCATGAGAATGACATGTAAATCAGGGATGAAAAGGCAGTTGCTTTGACTAGAAGAGCTGTTGTTTGTTTAAATTCTACCGAGACTCTCCCAGCTTTCAAGGACGCAAATTTTTCCATTTGGGAAAATAAATTGCTCTTCATTCCTTCCTCTGCTCTTTGTATTCAAATCCACCTCTGTCTTTGCAGTGAGCTCAACAGACAATACTGGTGCTTCTTATAGAATTATAGCACAGATTTTTAATAATTTTTTTTTAATCTTTGCATATGTTTACTAAAAATGCGTGTTTTGGACATCTGATGTGACTAACGGGCAATGTCCTTTATGAAACATTTGTCAGGCTCTTAACAAAGATAACCCAGTCATTTAATGGGTGTTTAACAACATTGCATTTTAAAAACCTGTTAAATTGGAACCATCTTTGACAGCAGTAATTTTTAGGAGTGCTTTGTGTCCCAGCGAAGGTGAGATGAAATAGGAGCGGAGGCCATTTTGCTTCGCGAAATGAAAAGTGGATTTGCTGGGTTATTCGAAAAATTTAAATAATAATTAGTGTTAATCACATACGAGTAGCTTGGTTTGAAGGACCTATCTGCTCAGTGTTGGGTGAATGATGTGAAAGCACTGTTATTAAAGGTATTCATGGGAAGTCTTTCTTAAATCCTTTCCCATATGAAAGAGTAGCGAATAAGTATTTCTTAATACATGTGTTTAAAATACGTATTTCTCACTATATTCCTAAAGACAGTTATGACAGAGTACTGCAGATCAATTTATTTTACTAATACTGTAAAGATTAATTTCAGTTTTTTATTGCGTATCCAAGGTCTCTACTTTCACGTAGGTCTTCAGATACTGTGAAAGACAGTATCCAAAATAGTTAGATTTTATTCAAATATGAATACATTTATTAATGCTTTAATCACAACTAGAATGTAAAAATTAAGATTTGAGTGCCTTGCCAGATTTTAATTGAATAAAAGAATGTTACTGCTTCTTGAAGTATAAGTTTAATATATTTTCAATAAAGGAATTTGATTGAAGCGTATCACCTTTTGTGTTGCTGATAAATTTCTGGATAACAATTGGAATCCGCTTGGATTTCTCCATTTCTAGTAGGCTTGCTCTGATTTTTTTACCTGGGGTTGTAATGCTTGGGGAGGAGTAAATTGACTTGTAGGTCAATAAACGTCAAAGCAGTACAAAGGCTTTTATGCCATGCTGTGTTCTTGTAGGCTTTTAAATCCTATACATTTTCTATGAACTACCATAATGTTGTTATTCTTTAAACAGTAGCTAATCACACAGGATTATGGTTTTTTTAAGGGTAGTTTTGAATCACTAGTTCTATTTAATTTAGATATCTGGATTTTCTTTAGGGGCATTCTTAAGTTATGCTTTGGTTGCTCATTCATTCTGCACCTCCCAAAATAATTTTAGTTTATACATTAGTTCAAAAAACAGGGAGCTTCTTGCATGATAGAGATCTTCCTCTCTTTTATTAAAAGCAGTCTTGCTATGGAATCAGTGATTTTCTGAAGCAAGACTTCAGGTTACAGAGAAGAGTATATTCAGTTTGCTTGGCGAAATGAGATAGCAAGGTTAGGAAATTTTAATAACTGAAGCGGAGGGGCTGAGGTGTCTGCGGTGCCAGTTGTGCCCTCGTATTTCCCCTTTATTCTTTGAATGTCCTTCTTTCCCCAGCGTCTGCCACGTGCCCTCAAACAGCTCAAAGATTTCCATGTTCCAGCTGCTGAACAGAGTTGGATCATTTTCCTGCTTGTTCTTCCACCGTTGACCTTTGGGCAAGAAGAAGAAATAAAATGTACCCCTGTAACTTCAAATACAGTGCTTGGCACTAAAGGAGAGGAAAGAAAGTTTCCATGAGGAAGCTGAATCCTCTTTCCCGTTTCTGTTGTGAGATAATTGGCCAGGCCACTGTGTTCATCCAGTCGTAATTGGGTCAAGAGGAGCTTGAGTGCTCAGGCACGTTCTGCCTGTGCGTGTCACTGATGTCACGGTGTTTAATTTTAACAGGCAACGTTTGTGCTCTCAAAAATGAGGCTGCTCTAAGAGATCACGGCTCTTTTGGGATGTCTTGAGGCTCTTGAGAAACCCTTATTGCTTGGGAAAGGAAAACCTGGTGTAGTTCGGAAGCCATGTGAACACAAACATTGAGAGCAGAGCTTACTACAAAAAACCCCAGCAAACAGCCCGGAGGTGGTAAGAAGAGTTAATAAGGTGTTATCCCGTGGCTGAAGTATCCGTTTCCTTTTTTCTTTCTTGCCTTTTGAACTTTCCATAATCCCCTTGGCCTTTACCATCCTGGTTTGCTTTCCCTTCTCAGAACTCAGCGGCTCCTTCTCTGGTGTCCCATGTACAGCACATCCCATCACTTCTTTTGTGGCTTCTCCTCTTCGGAAATTTGTTTCTTTGCACTTGGGATCAGCAATCTTTCTGTAACCATCGCTTTGCACCTGGTTTTGTCAGAATTAATTTGAATCTGTGGAGTTAAAATAAAAAACCAGTAGCAATCACTATTTTCATTCCAGCAATGATAGTTATTTTCATTCCAGTAGATCCTTGGTATATGTTTATGGTTCTATGTAGATAATTAGTGTATCAACCAAGTGGGGGAAACAGAAGACATTTATCTTGGCTCCTTAAATGTGTGAAGGGTGGCTGTGCTGATGTGTGTCTGCTGCAGAGCTCTGTCAGCTACTGACAAGAGAAAATACAGGAAAAAGAAAACCCAATAGAGACACTCCCTACATTTTTAGTGATAACTAAATATCCAACACATGCCCAGTTTCTGCCTGTATGCACATATTGCTGCAACAGTAACTTTTCAGTACTATACTAACATGAAGGATTTGGGGAGCATTTTTTTCAGAATAGAAATAGAGACTCTCTTCAACTTTGATCTGGAGGAACCTATTGTTACCTACAGATAAATCACTGATCAAATCTTCTGCTTCATGTAATTGTTTTAATATCTCCAAACACCAGGTCCCACATGGTTATTCTCCCAGTATCAGTGGAAGCAATTTTCTTGAGGGGATCTGGAGGGTACAGATAGAGGTGACCTGGGAAACATACAGATGCTGACGGTGCTACTGAAGTCACTTCTGTTTACAATTTGGAGTAAATAAATTATACTATTCTTTTTTTTCCTTTTACTTCCCTTCCTTTTCTTAGTAGAAGATGTCTTTGGCATGAGGAGGAATGCACTGCTTGCTATGGAGGCTTTCTCTGCAGCCAGTCTAAATCCTGGAGTTACAATCTAAATATTTGTTTGTTGTATTTTACTTGGAGAGTCGCTCTTGGGCTGCCAGTCAGACTCCTGCAGACAGCCAGCCATTCCCTTTTAGCCTTTCCCAAACAAAAGCTTTTGGCTGTATTGCAGCATGTTTAATTTACCACCAGTCAGCCCAGGATAATGAACATGACTGTTGATGTAAAGTATTTAAAGTACCAAATATTTGTTGCAGTACTTATGTGGTTTTCCTTGGTTGTTATTCTCAGTCTGCTGACTCAGGGATGGATCCCATTGATGGGGAAGAGCAGCTGAAATCAGGGATCTGGTGATGGGTGCCATGGAGATATCACACTGGGCTTTCACTGAGAGAGCATTGCTGTGAAATGGTCAAATGCAACAGTTTCTTGTGGAAATACTCAAATACTGGTAATCCACAGAGCTGATTTTCACTTGAGTAAATGCAGGGGAGCTGTGGGAAGAGTTTGGGCTGCAGCATTGGGATAATCTTTGAGATAAGAGTTAAAGATGAGCTTTTGCTCTGATCTGCAGCAGACAGTGCAGGCTCAGGGTTCTCTCCAGCAGGGTCTGGGTCTCCTGAGCACATCCCCTCCCCTGCTCAGGTGGAGCCACCTTGCCACATTTGTGGTCCTGTGTCACACTCTGGCTGAGCTGCTGCCTTGGGTTGGGACACCTTTCCAACACCTGTTGATCCAGCTGTAAACATCTGCCACTTCCTCACTTCATACAACCTTCAAAGTGTCCTTGTGCCACAGTGGGTCATCATCTCTGGCGTCTCCCACATTTTTCCTCAACTCTCACTCTTTTGATTAGGACTGAAATTGGATTGTGAGGAATTTGGGGTGGGAGGTGTGACTTCACTCTCTCCTTTTATACTTCATGCAGCACTTGAAATATTTAAAGACATTTTTGGAACCCATACATAATAGTGCACAAATTGTCATCTGCTGATTAAAAATGTTAACTTAGGAGACAACAGACATTTTGTGCTGTCTACAGTGTATGTAAAAGAGAAAGCAGTTGCCATAGAAACTAGCTCATCACATAATATGAACTCTGAATCTGAGATGGAGTTCTTTTCAGCAAAATGGACTTTCTGTTTCTATAATATGGAATTGAATTTATCTGGTAGTTATTATGACACTGCAATCAGTGTTTTTATATTCTTTTTGTTTAATTTTAAATATTGACAGCTGAGAAGGTAGAGTGTACAATTTCACTTGTCTAGGGGCAGGGGGTAGATCATATGGCAGTCATTTTATTTTATACCAGCACTCCTTGATTAAGAGAAAGTGATTATTTCCTGCATAGATGTTAATAAACATAGAATAATTTCTCTGAATAGAAATGAGATCAGTTTTGCTTATCAGTGAGGTGTAAAGGATCTTTATGCCATCCACTAGGTGTGGCTTTGCAAGCAGGGTTTCTGTGTGATGGCTGCAAGGAATGATTAACGCTAATAGACAATAAGCTGTACGTGGTGTGAATTATTGCTCACATTAAAGTTACATAAAGAAATACTGAAGTCAGAAACGATCAAGTACAAACAGGTGCATGTACAAACAGGTAGTAAGTGCAACATTTGAGGTGGTGTAATGTAGTTTCTAAGCAGAGAGGCAAAAATGCTGTGTTATTCTGCAGAAATGGTCAATTTAAAGTAAAATCTCTTGATTTTGAAGCAGAAGGAGCTTGTGCTTTCTATGTGAAGATCGGTGTATGGCAAAGCCAGACTTTGAATTTGCTTATTGATATTACTTCCACTTGTGTCTAAATCTTCAGAGTGTAGTTTCTGTGATATTGGCTTGTTCCAAATATTACAACTAAACCTATTCGGTGAATGTCTGCTGCACAGAGGAGGGAATGCTTGCTCACAACTTTATTAACAGTTTTTAGTTCTTTTGAAAACTGCCTTTTAGTGTTACCTTATAATTTGTTTGAGACAGTTGTTGAATAGAAGGAAGTTGACTTCTCCTAGTCCATAGAACAAGTGCAGCAATTTGGAAAACAGCAGTGCCATCTGCTTCAAACATTCCCCTGAGTGCTGAAGGGACATCCTCTAATGGGAGACCAGCATTCATTCTGGAGTTTTTTCACAGCATCACAGAATAATTTGGGTTGGAAGGACCTCTGGAGGTCACCATGCCCAACCTCCTGCTCAAAGCAGGTCTGACTTCAAAACCACATCATGTTGCTCAGGGCTAAGTCCAGCTGAGTTTTGAAAAACCTGCACTGGTGGAGATTTCACGGCCTTGTTGAGCCATATGCTCCAGTGCTTTACCAATCCAGCGTGGAATTCCTTTTCCTTTATATCCAGCTGGAATATCTGTTGTTAAAATTTGGATCTGTAGGTTCTTGCCCTTCCTTCAAGAAGAGTCTGCCTCTGCCTTCTCCACAATTCCTTATGCTCAGTTGAAGACAGCAAATCTTTGGTGTTTAGTTCTCCAGGCTGAATAAACCTGGTTTGGTGATTTCCCTGCAGGTCCTGGTGGCCCATTCCTGAGCTTGCAGGGTTTGAGGTCCCCGTGGTTGGCACCCTGCTCTCCATACTGACTGCTTTCCCCAGGAAATGCCATCCACAGTATGGCACAGGGTCGCTGTCACAGGGTCACTGTCATCCAGGGCTTTGGAGCAGGTGTTCAGCTGTACCAGCCCCATTTGAACTTTGAGAAGTGCCACTTGTTGGCTGGCTCTTGACTCCTCCTCTTCAAGCCCCGTGGTCCTGTGAGTTCTCTGCTCACACTATAGGACACCCCTCCAGTCCGTGTTCCTTCAGTTTGTGTATCAAAACCTTGCTAAAATCAAGGTAAGTGACACTGACACTTCTCCCCTTTCACTGCAGAAGACAATCACTTTATTCAAGCCTGCTTTGCCCTGGTTTATCCTGCTTGCTGTTTCCAGTGACGCTTTTATTCTTCCTGTGCCTGGAAATTAATTTCATGGAGTTTTACGCCATCATTTTTCCAGGGATGGAGGTTAGGATGTCCTGTCTGTGATTGCCTACTAAGGTGCTATGTATTGCAAATTAAGCAGTTAAATTTCTTAGAGTGTTCTTTTTCTCTCATCCCTTTTCTAAAGAAAGATTATCCAAAATCAATTTAGTCTCTCTTCCTTAGGTCATCAGATGTTAATTCCATTCACTCACTGCCACCATAAATCAAGTTTTGAACAGTAGTCTGGCTGTTAAATGATATATATATTGATAGAAGAGATTCTATGATCTGCTCAGTTCCTCAGTTCAAAGGTATTTTAAATACCAAGTGAGAGAATGAGACACTGGGTGAGAAATGGTGACAATCTGTAGTTTGGAATGTTAACACCACTTGTTTTGGCAGCGATACTGCTCGTAAAACAATAAGATCCATATGGATGCTAATTTTCCCAATTTTGAGTAATAAATACAGCCTCTTTATGGTTTAAGTAATGATATTACTCAATACCACTGCAGGGTCCAGTAGACGGTTTCATGATGAGGTAATAAATAGTGATTTTGGAGAGCTGATTTATTTGTGTTTTTCTTTTATGTGGTTTCTGATGGGGGAAGAAGAAATCCCAGAGCCAGTGCAAAGCCTTGCCCTCTCCTGTAGCTGACATGCTTTGGCTGAAGATATGTCAGCTGAGAAATATGAGCCCATCCATACAGCTCCACACGCTCCCACATTAAAGTGTTATAAAGGAACCTTCAAGTGGAAAACCAGTAACAAATTGCAGCTGAGATGCTTATTGCAAATTGCACTGCCCTGCATGCCCCACCACCGCTCTGCCTGTTCCTCCACATGCTGCTTTAGCCAGGAAGAAAAACGGGAGGCTCCTCTGTTTTCCTCTGTTTCACAGACGGGAGCTGCGAGGGGGAGAAGCCCCAGGCCCCCGTGGTGGGTTCTCTGCGGGTCTGGGATGATGTTGCTGGCACAGACACAGGGCTGAGTATTTCACCAGTAAAATCTCTGCAGCTGTTTCCCCACTGGCCCAACCCCGGCATCTGTAGCAGCTCCTCAAAGTCTTTGCTGCCTCAGAAGTATGGAATTTGCTATCCCATCCCATGGAGGGGCAGCCAAATGCTCTGCACTCTTTCAGCCCTGCTCCCACACCAGTGCCATGCCCGGTGTGTGCTCCCAGCTCCAGGAAGCTCAGATCCTGCCCTTCCAAGCTGCTCCAGTCCCTTTCCCTCCAGAGCACCGACTTTGGGCACGCCACACCCCACACAGGGTGGGCTGGGGTTTGTCCCGTGCCAGTTCCGAGCCATGAGTAACAAAGAGGTGCTAGCAAAGGGCTCCTGACTGGGTTCTGTGGGATGTGCAAGCCAGGGAAATGGGACAGCGCAGTGCAGTGCCAAGAATTGTGTTGGACCTGGGTGATGCAGCCCATGGGGCAACCACATCCTCAGGGATTCAGCTCAGGAGATCCCATTTCCTATCCCCTTCTCAGAACTGGGGCTCTGCTGTGGGCTCTCAGGCAGGAGCAGCTGCCCTGGCACAGCCCTGCAGAGTCCACACAGTCCATGGTATTGCTCCACACTTCCCATCCTGATGCATTGTCTCTTGTCTTTTCTGCTGCCGTTTGGTGTTTCTGTTTTCCTTCACACCCAGATAAGAGCAGGGATTTTAGGTTCTGCATTTGAGGATATTCCAGATAGAGAAAACATTGTGAGTCCTCAGCTGAGGGCTGTGGGCTTGTGCTGGCCTCAGACATTTGAGCTCACAGAACTGTGAATGCTTTCTCTGAAATTTGTCTTTTTCTTCTTGGAAAACTTCCTTTCTTCTTACGAAACAAATCAGAAATAAAATCCATTAATTTAAAATACAGTGATGATTTTCAGTACAGAGTGAGACAGCAGAGCTGTTCCTTGGCCCAGTCACCTTTGAAGAAATGATTGTCACCTTACCTGAATAAAAACTGTTTCTTCATTTGAACGAGTGGCACAGACTGTGACAGTGATTTAAGGTCTTTAGTGTTGATTTCATGCAAGAAAATATTTTTCACAGTATGACTTTAAAGTAGACTTTTTTCCCCCAATTACTCTACATGTTGGCAGCAAATTAGCTTTGAGAGAATATTGTGCACATCACAGTTCTCTGTTGATGTATTGAGGAGTCATTTTTGGATCTTTTAGCTCAGTCAGACCAATGACTGACATTGTTCATGTCTTCCCTTTCTGTGGATTTGAAAGACTTCCTTTTGACAGGGAGGGTGAGATGGAAAAAAAGAAGCCAAAGTACAAGAAATGATTGGCAAAGTGATGATATCATCGCATGTTCAAAGACTCTGCAAATTGAAGCTTATTAAGCTGACATTTTGTCTTCTATTCAGCACTAATTGGAATCATGCCTGGGTGCATGATGTGGAAGGTACTTAATACCTGAGTGTTTATCATGACAAAATGACAGAAATCGATGTCAGGGATGCTGTAGATTTCTGTTTTATGGAAATAACGATATATTTCAAACTGCAATTACATATCTCTGAGTAATTTGTATTCATATGTCTGAAAGTCCTTCTAAAACACCGCAAATAAGAAAACTTTACTTTTGACCCCTAAAATATTGGCCTGATCGTGAATATTCCATTTTCAGGTTTTAGAGTTGTTCTTCAGAGTTCATATTTAAAAAAAAAAAAAAAAAAAAGGCTAAAAAAAGGACAAAACCCCTGACACAAGTGTTTTCACTTGAAACAGATCTGAAAATTGCACGAAGAGTGAACTCCGTCTTCCACACGGGTGATACAATTCTTCTAAAGTTGTCTCTGACAGCTTGAGTTCTTTTGTAGTCTCTGCTTTCTGCTGTATTGGCATCTGTAAAATGAATTTAGAAAAGAGAGTGATTTTTGGAAAGGCAGCTGCTGCAAACAGAAGCTGGAAGATTTGAAGGAAGCTGCATCTTCTCCTGCTGTATTTGGTATCCTTAGGGATTTCTGGAGGGCACCTGTGTCCTGTGTGGGATAGCAACAGTACCAGTATGTTACTCTACATCTTCATCTTGGACCTTAAGAAGTTTGATTCAGATCTTCAATTAAACCTCTTGTTTAATATAAAATTAATATTTATTCAGCAGCGGATGAAAACAGTAAGCTGGTAGACGAAATTGTTATGTGAATTTCTGTTTTTAAGGGAGTAGGGGTTGGTAATTGCAGAGTAATATGTTTTTAAAAACCCAAACAAAACAGAAACAAGCAAAAAGCTCACAAACAAACAAAAGGAGAAATGCCACCCCAAACACAAATCAATGGAGTGTGGATGCTTACAGGAATTACTGGTCATTAAGTGACTGATCCAGCTGCCTGTGTGTCCCTGTGAACTCCAGCAGTCCTGTAGCTAATGAGATGTTGACAAGCAGTAGTTTAGGGGCTGCTGGTAATTATTTGTATTGCTGGAATCCTCTCGGGGGTCTATGTTGTGTTAGTGAAAACATGGAACAACAGACAGTTCCTGTCCCAGCGAGCTGGTATCATAATTGTGCTTGTGGGATGCTGGAAGTGGTGGCAGCAGAAAGTTGGGGACCTCAGATA
This sequence comes from Corvus cornix cornix, assembly GCF_000738735.6. Lineage (NCBI taxonomy): Eukaryota > Metazoa > Chordata > Aves > Passeriformes > Corvidae > Corvus > Corvus cornix. The sequence goes on from NC_046347.1 coordinate 9,697,420, forward strand.
AACAAGGTTTATCAGCTGGTTTCTCTGCAGGTTGGCATGGTGGGAGCAGAGAAGCAGAAGACATAGCACGTGAGCTGCCTCCTTTGAATGGCTCAAATAACATAAAAAAATGCCTTTCCATGATTTTTCTGTAGCTCTAAGAGACATCTGAAGTGTGCTGGCCCCTTGCCATGTCTGCAGTGGCTGCTGTTATCAAAGGTGACCGCATGAAAAGTGTTTGACTGAGGAGGGAGATGAGCACGTGAAGAACGTTTTTGTCTGTTCAAAGTTTGGGAACCCCTGTAATGATTTCCATGCTTACAGACATGCTGGTTGTTTGGCCTACTCAAGTTTAATAATAACTAACTGGAAGCCTTCTGAAGCTGTGAATTGCACGGATTTCCTCGTGGGAAAGCAAATTTGAAGAATAATTTGTTATTGTACCTTTTATTTGTTGGATGCTGTTGTTGGGGAGTGCAGGGGAGTGGCGGGAACAGGACCCAAGCTGTCAATGTACCATTGGTAATATTAGAGAGAAAATACTAATTTTTTATGGCTAAAGTCAGTTTGGGATGCGTGAGGGAGTGTGTTTGTGTATATCTATGTGTATGAGTGTGTGTATATGTATTATTGCCCTCTAATGGATAGAGTCTGAATGGCTCAGCTTTGTCTGTTTCTATGGGGCTTGCAGCAAACCAATATTTTCAGGATGTCTGATATTTCCCATTTTAGAAGAATTTTATAATGTTTATTCAGAATTCTGATGCATCTTTTGTGAGTAATGTTCCTTTAGTTTGTATAAATAATTTGGAATTCTGTAGAAGGTCCACAGCTTAGAGAAGTGCCTTTTCTTTGTTCTCTAAAGGTTTATTTCAGCTCAGATGTAACTGCTTGAAATGCAACATTTTATTCTGATATTTTCACCACAGTGCCAAAATAATAACTGCATTTTGAACAGATTTCGGTACAGTGATGACATCAAGGGCCTTTTGGATGTGTAGATTTTGCTCCTTTGCTTTATTCCATCCAGAGCGTGCCCCTGTCTCAACACCCCTGCTGAGCACCCCGGGTATCCAGGATCTGCCGAACTCCTGAGCTCCTCTCTGGTTGATGGGTGTTCCCAGTGGCTGCTCCACCCCATCCTGCTGAGCAGCTTCCTGGCTGCTCCCATGTGTCATTTGTTTTCTAGGAAAAGTGGCAAAAGTGTGCAATGTAACATTAATTCAGACTGAGTTTTCAAATCTACGTGAGATTTGTGATAAAGTCAAGTGGTCTAATGATGTGTGGTAGGTTAGGGTTTGTTTTGCTTTTTAAATAAAACTGTCTTTGAAGGTAACTTTGGAATGACTCCAGAAGGAAGGCTGCAGGTGGTTGGGAATGGGATTACAGTTGTTTCTACTGAGAGTAGCACAATTCTCTGTGTTCTTTATAGTGGAATCCTAAAACAGCCATGTTTTTTCCTAGCAGGGCTCTGTTTTCATTCCATAAATACATGTGGGAGAATTCCATTTCAGAATTACGTTTTTCTCTCTGCAGCCATGTTCTTTTCCTTTTCAAACTTTGAAGTGCTTGCTTTTGCAGTGGGATAACTGTGCAGTGTTTGGGACACACAGCAGAACACCCCTGGCTCACGCTTCCTTCATCTCCCGCTGCAGATCCATGGAGCAGTGAGTGTCCAGAGTCACCTCTCTGCCCTCCAGGAGGTTCCTGATGGGGGTGTTGCGGAGAGATTCCTGATGGATATGGATTGCAACAAGCCAAATATTCCTACTTCTGAAATCATGTCAGTGTTCAAGGCAGAACAGCAACTCATTTCACAAAGCTCTGCTACAGTACCTCGAATCTCTGCACGCTTTTAGCTGAGTCCATCACATTTCTATTTATGATCCAATTACAAGCTGAATGTAGGCTGGAAGAGCAGAAGGAGCAGCACATTAATCAAATTCCCTTGTAATGACTGTGTTCTCATGTGGGTGATGCTCTGAGGTGTGATACAAGGCAGGGCACACAGTGCTGGCTTTTCCTGTCCTTGCCCAGGGCTGGGCTGTCCCTGGGCTGTACCTGCTCAGCTTGGCAAGCATCCACGAAAGGCTGTTGTAGTGATGGGAGAGCTTATTCCTGGCAGCAAAAGAAATTGTCCCTGTGTTTCAGGCTACTACATTTTCCATTCATGGGGAAAATAGAAATAATTTGCATATGCTAAGAGAGAGATGAAGGATGTTGCAGGAGCATCTTCTCAGCCCAAGATGGGGACTTTATCTGCATTTCTAAATATTGATGTTTTTCTTCTGAACATGATGTTTCCTAGCAATATGCTTTTTGCCTTGGAAAAGTTATTTTCCACTTACAGTACATTGGCAGCCATTGTTTGTATTGTTCAGGATCAACCCTGGGATTTTTCTAAATGTTGTTTTGATTTGATGACTGTTCATCAGTGAATTATGAAAGCTCTGATTGTTTAGGGCACAAGAGGGGCACAATGCATTAGTGGGTCACATGCTCACTTAATGCATACACATTGTGGTGGCAGTAGTAATAGCTCCATTAAAGAACAAAAGGTAGCAACACATAGAAGCTCTGGATCTGGCCAATCCCCTCAAATTACCATAAATATTTGAGCAATCTGAATAGTTTTGGACTCTGTAGTAAAGCTTTCCTGTTTTTATCTGGCACTGAAGGAATGTGGAATAAAGTATTCATTTAACAAAGTACAAAAATGTGTGCTATGCAGTTATAATCATGTGTCATTAATCAGAAAATACTGCAGAAACTCTGACAAATTAAAAACACAAGGATGTGTCTGCAAGGGCTTTTTCAGTCATTAAAAAGCTGCTTCACCTCTCAGGCAAACTATTTAATGGCAACTCCTTGCTCAGTGTACTGACATCTTCAAAGGCTCTGACATCTGTCGGCCTTTGAACTACCATTAAAAAATATTATCCCATTTCCATTCTTTTATGCCCATTTTTTTAATTATAGTCCTTCTTTCAAGTTAGGAACATGGTTGGTTTAAATGATGCTGTCCTTTCGTTTTCAGCCACCCAGCTGCGGTTTGAATAAATTGATGTAGAATCAAAGGCGGGACTTTAAAGGGAAAAGGTTTGATGGACTTGGACTCCGAACCAGATGAGGTTTTATGATGAAAAGGGTTTAATCCCAGCACAGGCATCGCTTCTATCAGTTGAGCAGTACAAAGTGATTCATATATATAGGTTCACGAGAAATGATCTTTTTTTTTTTTTTTTTTTTTTTTTTTAAACAGCACAGATCTCTTCAGGACTTGCAAATGTGGCATTAGCTAATATTCAGAGAGCTGATTTCCTTTCATCCACCAGAAGCTTATGATTATAGTACAGTTCTCGAATTGGAAATGAGAGCTGCAACACAGATTTAAAGCTCTGCTGTCTGATTTGTATTCAATATACATGTCACTGCGGGACAAGCCCGTCTAGGCCGAGCTGGTTCAATGAAGGGAAAAACCGTTTCAGCATCAGAAATCGGGGGGGGGAGGGGGGGGAAAGGTACCAATTAATTCTTACCTGCTCTACCTGAGTATTGTGTGGGATACTTGGTGGATTACTCTCATTGCCGAAGCTGTGCAAACAAACCCTTGTGGTAACATTTCTTTGGCATCAGAAGCTGCGAGGGAATACACAGGATTAATCAGTAATGGCTCCTAAAGCAGCCATTTATATGGAAGGCAATGTTTGTTTTTCTGTGCCTGAGTTTCAAGGAGGTTTAGCAGAGACAGCCCTGGTATTCCTTTATAGCCATAGCCTTCATTAATGTGTTAATTAGGCCTGTGTGTGGGGAAAACTGAAATCTCTGTCTCACAAGTGCATCAGAAGCCATTTGTCAAAACTACCACCTCAAGGTATCTAAGAAACAATCTCTCTACTAGTTCCCTGATCTTTGTGTTAGTAAAAATGTGCTACAAAGTCATGATTTCTTATTTTCACAGAGTAAGATTGTGTCCTTCAAAACAGTGATGCTTTCCAGAGAAGGAGAGCAACAGATTTCAAAAGTCTGCAAATTGTGTCCCCTTAGAAGGCTGTGCCTCACTGTTGAACAGAAAGGAGACAGCTCCATTTGGTGCTCTGCCTCAGTCAACAGTTTCTCCTTCAAGCACTTCCCACAGCTGTTGTTCCCTGCCAAAATACTCCGTTTTGGAGTAGTACATTTTTCCTGATTTCTTAATGCAATTTTGAGGTTGTGTTTTGGGTTTGGTTTTTTGAGAGAAGAGAGCAGTAAATATAAACATGGACCTGTATAAATGGATTATAAATGGGTTAGTTTATTTTACTCCTATTTCATAGAGTCTGCATGTTTAGTATGTATTTAGATTTTTATATTTAAACTGTGTATTAATATTTATTTGGAGTACAGTAGATCCAAAACAGTTGCATAAATAAATCTGAAGAAATTCCTGCGCCAGGATGCAGTGGGCTATTTGTCATTCAGAAAACGAAGTGGCATCAACTGAATTCAAGGACAAACCGAGGATGAAAAGGACAGAGATCAACAGAAAGGTGCCAGAGGAAGACACTGAAACCCTCTCGATTTCAAGGGAAGGAATGTTATGCACAGTTTCCATTTATTTTGGAAAGATCATCCTGTGATTGATCTCATCTTTCTGAACTGGTAGCTGTGGAGCAGGAGGCTTCCAAAAGGTCTCTGAACTCCGGAGAGCCACTGTCGAGATGATGGGAAGAGTGCAACCAGCACTCAAGGGTGAAGGTGCAGAGAGGGAGACTTGAACCAGCATCAGCTGGGGGTATGTGGCAATAGGTACCATCACCTGATGCCCTCAATTCCAGCCTGGCACCTGAGTTGGTTAAAGACCACCTTCTCCAAGATTTTCCTCCTCAGGTGGAGATGACACATTTCTCTGTTTGATATCAGGCTTGACACTACACATAGTCTACTAGAATGTGCTTCTTCCAATAAAAAATTGAATTGAAAAGGATAAAGCTGAAAGTTGGACCTGTGTGTGTAGTTCTTCCTCTTATTTGTTGTGAGCAGCTAATGTGAGAATGAGAATTTACCACAACTGATTAACAGAAATACTGCAGCCGTTGTTGCTGCCGTGCAGAAATGAGGGATCTGTGCAGTTAGAAGCTGATCATTTCTTTCAAGTCTAAACCTGTGAATGACACAACTTTTATTTCTGGAGCTGCTGGATTTCAGGATTTCTGCCCACACATGTTGACAGTCATGAACCCGAGAACAAGGACTTCATGTTTGGTTAAAGACTGTCGCCTTCACTGTAAAAGTGCGACATCAGAAATGAGAGAGGTTCCTGCTGCTTGGCATTATTTGGCAGAGGAGAACAGGGCAGGTGGTGCATTGAAGTCTTCTGTTGCTGGCCCAGAGAATGACAGAGTTGGGTTCCTTATTTGGCTTCCTGTGATTATGCTGTGGTTTTGAAAAATTTATCTTTTTCTTCTCAGTAACAGTCAGGGCAGAGCTTGGACAGAGCTATGAACTGGGAGTGTTCCTCAGGTACCTGTTGAGTTGGTCATGGCAGAGGCCTGAACAGGGGTTGCTGTCCAAAGTGGGCTTGGCTACAAGTATGAACTTCAGAAATCAAAGATGGGAGATATTTTATGCATGAACAGCTGATTACTGAGGCTTTGTATCTGCAGCTTGTTCTTGGTTTGTCCTGTCAGGTTTTGTGTTCGATACCATTTCCATTAAAGTCATCATAAAACCCTCATGGGTTGCGTGGGGTAAAACTTGGGAATATTCAAAAAATGTGTGTTTTGAGCAACAAATGCATCCAAAATTAAAGTGTGTGATGCTTTTCTAGGTGTTGTTTGGAGGCATGGGGTTGTTTTGGCTTTTTTACTTACAGTGAAATCTTTTCTCTAGCTGACAGGCAAAGACATTTGCATAGACAATGCAGCATGTTCCTCTTCTGGGGACAAATTGGGAATTATAATACGTTTAATTTTGCTGCCTCACAGAGATGAATGTCTGTAGTAATCCTTAAATCTGCAATACATCGTGTCTGCATTTAAATCAGAATTACACATTGTTCAGGAAATGTTAATGCTTTTAGATTTAATGTGTGGAAAATTTAAATGCAAATGTTTTTTAAAAGCTTTGACTTAGGGGATGCTGGACACAAAATGCTCTGAGATTGACAGGTAGTTCTTCCCAGTCCACTGCAGAGATCTTTAGGCTCCATTTCTGGATTCCATTGCAGGAAATTCCTATTCTTCCTTAAATATCAGTAGCTTTTCCTCACTTTCAGAACAAGCTTTACTCCAATGTTATTTCAGAACTGAACTTATCTTTAGCATTCATCTGAGAGGAATATTTTCCTTTCACATCCTGAAATGCAGAAATTAAAGCTTTAGAGTTCTTCATAAAGGAAAACAGGGAAGGTGTTTGGTGTAAATTTCATCAATTATCATTTAGGGATGGATTGTTATGGTTTGTATGATGCAGAAAACCTGCTATTATATGTCGATTTTCATTTACTTTTTAGCCACTCTTCATTTTATTTCTATTTTGCTCTCACAAGTTATTTTAGGGGATCACTGCATTAAACAGGTATTTATGGCTGATTTATTTTCTTCTCACCATCAAATTTAAGTTCCGTTAATGCACTTATGTAGATTATGATGTGCCCATTTGAGAGTCTCCATTAAAATTCTGTGTAGAAAGACAGAAGGTAATGAGTCCTCTCCTGGCAGGTCCCTTAGCAGTTTTATTAGAATAATTTTGTTTGTACAAAGAAGAATACAAAGGTAAACATTCCTTTCATCAGATAAAAGGAGAGGAGAAAGACGGCGGAATTTTTAATTTTTGTCTCAGTAATCTGTTTCAATGCAAATACAATAAATCAGGGAAGAAGAATCTGCTCTGGATCAGTGTCCCAGGCAAGAGGGCCAAGTCTCTTACAGGTCTTAGAACAGTTAAATGGAAAATGTATTTACATTTATCACAATTTCAACTCGGTGAGTAATCCTTTGGCTCATCAATTCTCTGCATTGTTTTGTTACATGTGTAAGCTCGAGGTTCTTCCCTTTGACTAAAACTCATTTTGTTAGGAAGGCAGTGACAATAACCAACCTAGATGAAGTTCTACTTTCTAGCTGCTGTTAACTAAATTGGAATCAAATGTACTTATGTAAATTAAGAAATCAAAATAAGCTCTGTTAATTTTAAGCTCTTTGTGGAGCTGTTCAAATGAACGTCTGATTTTCTTTCTTTCTTCTCCCCTCTCCTTTTTTTTTAAGCCCAGTTTGTAGCTTAAGTGCCATTTACATTAACTGGGATTTAGGCAGATGAATGGCTTCTGTAAAAGTCCAGATCTATTTCAGTGCACTTCTTTTGGGGAAAAAAAAACCATCAAAATTTGTGTTTTCCTTAATGCCGTGTCACAACAGATCTCAGAAATGTGCTAAGATGTAGAAACCAGAGTCAAGCCAATATTTTCAGTGTAACTTTTCCTACTGGTGTTTTAATACCTGTGTGTTTCTCGTTTCTTTTTAGTTTTCAGAAATAGGTGGCAAAGTTCATGAACAGTTTGGGGGTCAAATCACCTGTTAATTGTTGCTTAAGCATATTTATTTGCAGGAATGACACAGGTAGACTCATTTTTCGTTAATTTTATTGGAAATGGAGCTGAGCAGAAGGTAACTGTTGTTCTTCATGAGTCAACACTTCCACTGTGTTTCAGGAAGTGCTTAACAGGATTAGACAAGACAGAGAAAATACATTGCTAAAAAGTAAAATCTAGTCTTGAAGGGTGCTGGACCTTCCTTGGGATGGTGTTCAGTGCAGGATTTGTGGTGAGGGGGGTGTTTGGATACCAGAGGTGAGGTGTTTACCCTCCGGCATCACTGTACAGGTAGGGTGGTATTAAACCAGTCCCCACCCCAAACTGAGACGCTGGTAGCTGCAGGATAAGCAGAGTTAGTAGGAATAAACTTTTATCAGATTTGTAAATGTTAGAGGCATTTTTCAGAGCATGCACAGTGCTGGAATAGCCCAAGTAAAGAATCTTACCAAGGAGGTTTGACCTTTAAAAGCAGCTTAATGCCATTAAAATTAATAAAATAAATATGTAAGTTAGCAGCTCAACACCTCCATTTACAAATCCCAGTGGGTATTTTCAAGAAAGATGTCAGAGGTACATTTGCAAAGGTGAGAGAAGTTGAGGTTGTGTGGAGATGGAGTGAATAGACCTTTGCATAAATCCTGGAATATGGGGATTGAGCTCTGACCCTGCTGAACTGCACATATTTCACCCTTAGTTGCACCTGCACTGCTGGTACTGAAGTTTTTTTGACACTGGACATTCATCTGTGTGAGCCTCAAGATCTGCCCCTCCCTGTGTGATGTGAGTGTTAGTGAGGTTAGTGCAGGTTAGTGAGTGCAGCTTTGGTTTGTGTAAGTTTCCCTCCAAGACCTAAACTTGATCATATCCAGCCTGATTTATAAACGGAGAACATTTCACTTATGAATGTATTAATAACTTCACCCCAATCACTGCAATGTAGTCACATATAGGATATATAAAAAAAAAGATAGATAAATAGGATGAAGATGGCTCCTTTTTAAGAAGCTCTGCAATAGCACCAACATTCTGGACGGATTTCTTTTCCCCTCAAGAACGAGAACACTTCAGTATGCACAAAATACTATATAAACATACAATAAAATGCATCTCTGAGAGTTGAAGCTGATATTTTAGTGTTTCCAGGAAGTCCTAGATCACTGACCAGGACTATTTATAATGGTGGGGGTGCTAATTTCCATGATTTTCCCTGGAAGGGCTTGCACACCTCCATGCTGTTGGAATGATCAGTGCTCTTAGGAACTGAGCCCAACCTACTATAGTCGTTGAACTGTTGTTCATTTTCACTTCATTTCACACCATTTCCTTTATCTGCTCCTTTAAATACCACATTTATGGGCCTGTGTGTTCTTACCCAAAAGGCATTTAAACTTGACAGTGTAATAGACTGTGCTGCGAAAACTAAATAGCTGTTTATTACTTATCCCTGCTAATTTGTGCTCTGCCACATCATTACCCATGTGATAATGTGCCACTGGTTTTCTTTGCAAATGAAATCGCATCTTTTGAATGATTCATAATATTGACAAATTGCTGATTTTACCAGTCATGAGAGAAAAAGGATAATAAGTTCTTTACATATTTTAATTGAAATTGCCATGGTATAGAATATATTTTTTAATATAGTTGTTTAAATGGACATGATTGTGTTCATTACAAAGGAGCCACAAATAGCTGCCAGGTGGCTGGACTGGCCAGTTGGAATTCCTTTGGCATGGAGAAAAGCAGGTATACTGGGACCAGTGAGTCAAATTCAGTAGGATGACTTGTGGACGAAAAGATCAGAGAGCCATTAGGACTGTGCCTGGGCCTTGGCTGGCAGGGTCCAGAGGGTAAAATTCATGAGCATAGTTCCTGAAAACCAGAGTAAGATCAGCTAAGGGGAGGATTGTTGTCCCTTGCAGAACTGCAGTAGAAAAACTCATTAATATAAATCAATTTTGTTCTAAACACAAATCAACATTACACACATTTGAAGTTCTTACAGCTACACTTTTTTTCTAAGCTTAGAGCTGCAAATATTTGTTTATTTTTCAGACTTCTTTTATGTTAAATGCATTGGTTGTTTTTGTGATTGTAGAGAAACTTGTATGACCTGTTTCCCAGCATTTGATAAAGCTTTGTTTGCTCACAAGAAAGCTGAAGCCGTTCAGATTCCCACTTTCAGCAGATAATCCCCTCTTAAGGTGTTTTGCAGTAAATGTGCCACTGGTTGCTGTGTGTCTGGGACAGGACACTTCATCCCTCTCTTCTGGGACACTGCACTGATCATGGGTAAAAAGGGAGTCATAGTCGCCACTGAATCACTGGGTGTTCCTCCTTCGTTCCTTATTTTCCTTTCACTTCTTCATCATCAAAGTGAGATTTGTTTTTACTACAGACTGCCTTTCCCTTGACTGGACTGATCTCCTTTCAAAAATAATCCAGTGCCCAATAACAAATGTTATGGATACCTCATCCGTCGCTGTCACACTACGGCAGCGTGACAAGGCACAGAGAGACAAATGTCCCTTTCAGAAGGGCCCAGCTGATGTTTCACAGCACACATTGCTCATTTTAGTGTTCTTCCAGAGGAGGAAATGCTGAGAAGGTCTTGGCACACAGAGGCAGAAGCTGCTTATCTGTGGGTCAAATAGGGCTGTAACTTACAGGCTGATACTTGAGGTTATTATCCTAGAGGAGATCTTTGGGATCATCCAGCCTAGTCCATGCTACTGCTCAGAGGTTCTGGGGGAAGTTGTTGTAGGTTTTTTTTAAATGTTACATGCCAGCAAAATTAAGCACAGCAAAGTGAGCCCTGTGCAGTCATCTCTGACTGGAGCCAAGTTAGCCCAGCGCAGAAAACTTCTGAAACTCAGTCTGAAGAGTTGTCAGGAGCCCCTTGAGAAGTGCAGGGGTGTTTAACAGTGATGCTCTGTTCCAGCAGCCTGAGTGCTCCCAGCAAGACAGAGCAATGAGGTTACTTCAGCTTCATCTTCTGGGAGATCTTAGTCACTTACTGTAAATCTGCTGAAGCAACACCTCAGTGATTCTAGATCTGCGCCTTGGGGAATAAATTAGGAGTGCATTTCATCTTAACTCTCCACTGCCTTGTTTTTGTGACTTTAAAATGCCCTGGACACTGGAGCTGAGCGTGGTGATGGGTGCATGTGGTTTGCTGTGTAATGCACTGAGACAGTGAGCTCCGTGTGTTCCATCCCCATGAGTGTGAAGATGCCGTCATGCTCCAGCCTCTTCCTCAGAAATTGATCCAAGGAAATGCTTCATGGGGGTGAAGTAGGAGCTCCTGAAAAATAAAGGGAATTTGTGTTATCATTGTTTTTAATTAGAACATAGTCATTCGGTCCATTTCTCATCCCTGTTTGCCTGTAAGTGGAGCAGAGTTTCAGACATCAGCAACAGATTTTAATTTAAACTTTTTGCCAACTTTATATTTTCTTATGCAATTTACTTTTTAAAATTAAGAGCACATGTTTTCCTTCCAAATAACACGCAGTACATTTATTGGCATTTTAAATAGGCCAAAGTGAGTGACCAACCTTCTTTTTCTTTCAAGTCTATTTTTTCCCTGCAGGCAAATTGCTGTGGGCTTATGACCCACCCTTTTTATGACACTATTTCAGCACAGATATTCTTAGTTAGAGTTCTAAGTTATTTCTTTGAAACAGGAATAGAAATCACCACCTTGGCCAGCAGTTCCTTCATCTAAAGGACGTACAAGTATGTCATATAAACTCATATGAAATCTCTACTCTGTCACACACTTTATGTGTTTGTATTTTTGTTTTATTCGGGATACTGTGTAAGCTGGTGTTGTCTTGCTATTTGTTGTCCTGTATGTGGATTAATGGTCATTTTACAAAATGCTTCCTTGTTTGGGGCACGTTCCTGTGGCATGGCCATCCTGGGAATTGCTACAAACTTCTGCATCCTTTCTAAAATAGATACAGATCTCTCTTATTTCATGTGCTCATACCCGTACAACCGAAATAGAGACTACAACACTTTGATCCAGAAAAGGCAGCAAGTGGCAGTAACATTTTGGCCCTATTATGTACTGTCAGCCTTTATTTCTTATGTTTAATCCCTGTTTAGCACAATAATAATTTGCTTAGATGGGGTGTTTAAGGTGTGTTTTTCTCACAGCAGCTCTTGTACTCAGGCAGTTGTTTGGAGCATGTAAACAATTTGGTTCCCAAACAGAGATTTGGGCAGCCAGAGGAGAATTTGAGAAACCAATACTGAGAAAGTGTTACAAAGAAACTATCCTGCCCTCGAATCTCGAGCCTGAGAAGTGAGATTTTGTAACTGCAGCTTTTATTTTCCCACAGAATCGTTAAGAAAAAGACAGTTGCTCATAAGTTTTATATTTCACAGATTTTTCGCAACTGAGAGTTAAGTCATCTTGGGGCTTTCTTTTTCCCAATTTGCCTACATTTAAGTCTAATAATAGTTTATTAAACCTGGCATGTGGAATAGCAGAGTCTTAGTGCTGGAAAGTTTGGGATTCATTTCTGCAGCAGTTGGGAGATATCTGTGTCACACAAAGTTGTCTCAGGCAGTGAGTTGTTTGGGCGTAAGCTGCTTCTGCCACTGACTTTGTTTATGGGAAAAACTAATCTGGCTGTGAGAACTGGACTTATTTGAAAGTAATTGACAAGAACTGTGTCTGGGATGCCCAATATAAGCTTTTTCCAGTCACTTTGGAGAGATTAGATGTCTTTTAACATCATCTTACTCGCAGTGAAGTTGCTCCAAAGGGACTCCTTTAATCATATTAGTTTCGCTGCCATCTTCAGAGTCTTTCTTCTTCCCTAGTAGAACCAAATCTGCTTTTGCCATCTATTAGGTCCAACATTAATGCTCCTTTGCATATTAATTACTGCTACTTTACCTATAACATTCAGCTCACTATCGGCTGTCCCCAGTTTTGGCTCTGAAGGCCGGGAGCTGTTACTTCCTCCTTACAAAAAACGTGGGATTGTGTTTCATTTTCTGATGGCTTTGTATAAGAACCATTGAATAAAGAATGAAGTAAAGCTTAAAAGGTGTAACAGTTGAGTCAGGAATTCACCCAGTCTTTATTTTGGCTTGTAATGTCATTTATGAATGAATTTTCCTTGTATTTTAAAAAGTTAGCCTTGATTTCTTATCCTAAATATTTTAACCAACTTTTTAGGGAGCTTCTGAGCAATGTAATTCCGTAGTTTCACTTATGTGTGTGTGTTGGGGGTGTAATTAAAGGAAGTTTTTTATTTTAAAATAGAAAGGAGAAAAAAAAAAAGAAGGAAAGTGGGGGAATGAACTTTCAAGAAGAACTCTCACAGATTAAAATATAATTGTGACTATTCCAGGCAGGACTTGCACTGGGGCAGCTGTTAAAAACCCCAAATTGTCCGTGTGTCAGTTTGGAGCTCAGACCATATCATCCATCAGCAATTGCAGCTCTTATCTTCATTGAGTTAGTGCTGATTTGGGTAAGGAAAAGGCAGGCCGTCATGTTCTTGTGATCTGGAGATGAAATCATTTTCCGAAAGAATTATAAAAGTACATTGCGGATTATAATTATATACCGAGACGTACTTTACATTTTCAGTCTGTATACAGATTTAATAAGAAATTAAACATGTGTAGAGGAAAAGCTCAGGAAAGGAAGGAAAGGATCTATTGCAGATTACAGTATATGGAACATATGTTTGAGATAATGCTGATAGGGCTGAAATATGTGGCCTGTGTTAGAGTTCTGTACACAAATGACGTGCTCATTCCTTCTCCACCATACACACAACCTTACCTTTGACATAGCAGGGACTAATGCCAGTGAGTAATTAAGAAAGCATGGAAGCAAAATGAGTTTCTGAGATGGTTAATATTGTTTAGTACATGTTACAGCTGTGATAGCTGAAGGACAAACTGAAGGTTTGAAGGGAGAAGACCTCTTTTATTACACCATATAGTTCAAATCGCTTCAAAAATAGGCAAACTTTCAAGCCTTGATTTTTTTTCCTCTCTCAGATCACAGTATTTATAGAAATCTGTCTTGGGAGATTAATGTACAAGGCAATAGACCTGATAGTCATTCATGTCCCAACTTTGGTCAGAAACAAATGTTTCCTTTTCAAACTTTTGTAGTAATGTGGTTCTCAGAGGCTGCAAATAGATGGTGTAGCTGAGTACAGACAGTGTATTAAAAGTGTCTGAAGAAGAAAAATAGTAGCTGGAGAGAAGGAGCAATTCAGAGCTCTAGAATCAGTAACTGGAATTCCAGGACAATGGGAACTTTAAATATACACTGCTTTTCCTCAGATTTTCTTGTGAAACCTTTAGTAAGTTGAGCTGAGCCACCTGTACTTGTTTGATTCTGCTCTCAGTATTGTCACATCCTCTGTGAAAGAATTCCAGGGAGCTGCAAAGTTTCTTGTGAAACAGGGAGGACAAAGGGGGAAATCCTGTGTGAGTTTTCTAGTCAAAGTACTCATTTTCAGAATTACATTTATAAATGAAAACATCCATGTGCTTTCAGTGTCATGCTTCACACTTAGCTGTAAGGACAGTGCTTTATGTCCCAGGTGTGGTGCTCCTGTACTTCAGTGAAGAACCCACAGAAGAAATGGAGTTAGAAAAGTAGCTAGTGAGAGTTACATGCAAGTGTAATCTGAAGTAATAGGTGTGTATCTACTCCTGTTGTAAAGTAGCAGAGTGAATTCTGTAGGATTAGGAGTAACACAGCTTTATCCTTGTCACTTTGATCCCTCCCCCTTGGTGTCCCCCCATCAGGGACTGGCAGCAACTGAGAAATGATTGGTGACACTCTGATAGCTCACTGGAAGGCAGCAGGTCATTTCTGAAGGATAAAAAAAAAGGCATGGATAGGGTATGTAGTGATTATATGCCACAAACTCAATTTCTCCTCCAAAAATGTCCATCTTAGCAGTGCTTTGGGCGGGAGGAGCTGTATTTATCCGTGTGCATGAAAAGAAAGGGAAGAGTAAGAAGAAAGGCGAGGAAAAGGCACAGAGCATCCTCTGAGTCTGCTCCTACCCCAGCTAACAGCCTGTCAGAGAAAACCAAGTGGGTTTTGTGTTGTGGGTTTGGGTTTTGTCACTTTGTTTGCTCTTTCTCTCAGGTGATCTCTGGTTTGGAGGGCCAAATCCACAAGCTGAGGGAAGAGCTGATTGAGGCAAATGCTCTGCGGAACCAGCAGCTGCTGGACCTGAGCCTCCAGCGGGACGAGGAGAAGCTGAAGGCAGCTCGAGACATGGAGGCAAAACTGAGCAGTGTGAAGATGGAGATGGAAAAAGTGATAGCAGACCTGAAAAAGAAGCACGCAGCAGAGACAGAGGCGGCCTTGGACAAGGTAAGGGATTCACAAAGAGCAGCTCCATGGGGCAAAAGCGCAGCGATCACCCCAAAGGTCAGCTGAGCAACGTTTTCCTAAGGAAAAATGTCTAGGGGTCACTTGAGTTGAAAAAACAGATGCAGACCATGAGATGCCAGAGTCACAGCATGAGGGTGGGACGTTCTGTGCTTCTGTGATGGAAGCCTTTGCTCTGGACATGCTGGGGCTGGGCAGCACCTCCAGCGGGGGTGGAAGGTGCCATGGGGTGCTCAGGAGCCAACAGGACTTTAAAACCACAGGTGATTTCACAGGTAAAGCCAGCCAGGACCAGGCTAATCTTTCTTTGCTGGAATAGAGACAGTAGAAAGGGCAGTTCTGCCTAGCCAAGCTTTTTCTACCTTAAAAAAGAGGGTGAGCTCTGAAGGAGGAAAAAACTCAGGCTCAGAGTACAAGGAAATTGTGTCTGGTTGCCACAATGGCTGGTCTAATTTTACCTGTGTACATCAAGTGAGAAAGGACTCTGGGTAAGATTTGAAAATAGAAATTAGTGTTTCAGATTGATCAAGGCTTCCCTCCTGTTCTGTTCTGTGGGGTCACTGCCCACATCCCTGCTTGCTGAGCATCCGTTGGACCCATGTCTTGAATTCAAGTATTCCCCCCATTAGGGAGCTAAAACATGCAAGTTTTATTTCAAAAGCTAAACTAAAAAAACCCTACTTAATATTTGTGGTAGACTGTGTATGTGTAAGCAGATAGTTGTTGAAGTGTCTTTTATACGTTGCATTAAGGTACTAAATCACACATTTTCGTGCAAGGGGGTGTGCAGTGGCACAAATTAACAATCTGCATGGAGTGTTTGAGCAGCCTTTGTGCAAGTGACATTTCATTTACCTGCGTCAGGTTCTTGGTCTGTAATTTTAAAGAGCATTCGGAGGATTATGTTGGAAATCAGCCAGCCTGAAGCCATTAAAATGGCTGTGATCAACAATTCAGAATCTTTTCTGAATGTAAGGAAAGCTCTGCTTGGCATAATTATTTAAAGCCAAGGTCACAGAAAGTATTTAAACCTTTGAAATTCATCATTAAAGGATTAATTTTAACTCAGGAAGACATTGTCATTTTTGCTTAAAAATGGAATTTGAATCTCAATTCTTTTCTTTCTTTGATCTTTTTTTACATGTGTAGTATAGCAAAAGAAAAGTTAACTTCTTTACATCCTCAAATTAAAGTTACAAATAATCCTTCATAGGGCAATATCTTTAATAGTCTTGAATTGTCATTTCTGTCAGAAATACTGGTTTTCTTTAATTTGTTGGATTTTTTTTCTATTTTTCAAAAAATTTGCTAAT
Organism: Corvus cornix cornix; assembly: GCF_000738735.6. NCBI lineage: Eukaryota > Metazoa > Chordata > Aves > Passeriformes > Corvidae > Corvus > Corvus cornix. Next base: position 9,713,678 of record NC_046347.1, read on the forward strand.
TTTAAGCTATATTAACTGCTATTGTATGTTTTTTCTTTAACCTACTTCCCTATTTTACCCTAATCTGAAGAGCACATGTTGAGTAAAAGATAGGAGGGGAAAAGAAAAAAAGTATCTCTGTTGAAAAGTCTTTCACAGACATGTGAAAATACCTGGCATTACCTTCAAATCTCCATTTCCCCATTCTGTTTCATTTCTGTCTTGCAATTGTAGAACTGTGGCAATTGGCCACAAAATCCAAAACTCAAAGTAGCTTAGAGGGCAAACTCCATTTAACGCTCAAAAGTAGCAGTTTCAGCTAATTTAGTTCAAATCTTGATCCTATTACAGTCCACAGAACTTTGATGAAGATGATTTTATCCAAGAGGGGGAAAAAAGCATCTTAATTACAGCATGAGCCTTGAAACTTGTTTTTGAAAATATTTTCTACCAGGTTACCTTGAAATTTAGGACAATATGGGAGAAAAATTTGGTCTCTAAAGTTACTTTTTTTGGTGCCAATTTGTGAAGACTGCTTTAAAATCCAATGGGAAGCTGAATTTCGCAGTTTAGGTGTGGAACATCTGACTGTCCAGATTTTCTGAAAGTCAGTCCATTCTCAAGTGAGGGATCTCATTCCTCTGTGATCTGCTCTGTGAATAATGTTGATTTCTGTCTGGATTGCTTTGTGTCATTGTGGACTGTTGTTAACATGAACATGAGGAAATACAAAAGAAATGATTCATACTTCAGTGACAAGAAAAACAAAAGTACAAATGGGTAGAAGAAGATCCAGGATTCCTCTGGCATTGCCCTCCCCATAGTCCTGCTGCCGTGGGGATGGGAAGGAGGAGAGTGAGAGGCAGAGACAGGGAAAGGAAGAGTCTTCGTTACAGGCACACTGATCATTTAAATATTTGTTGGTATTTGTGGACAGCTTTTCAATATTTAGGGACACATGATTTATTCAGGTCTGTAACTTTCTGTTGCTTGAAAATCTCAGCTTTAGAGCTGGGACATTCTTTATTGTCATGTTAGTTCCTGAGCGTTCCCTTTACACTCCAGGGTTCGTCAGGATCGGTGTCTTTTGGAGATTCCTGGGACATTTTTAGGATTGTGCCTGTTTTTTCCTGCTTTGCTCCTGTAAGATATTGATGCATTTTCAGCATTTTCTGTACATATCTAGGTGAGCTGACCAAAGTTTTAGGATCATTTTTCCTGCAGTGTTTTGTCCTATTAGGAGGAAATCCTTCCCTGTGAGGGTGGTGAGACCCTGGCACAGGGTGCCCAGAGCAGCTGTGGCTGCCCCTGGATCCCTGGCAGTGTCCAAGGCTGGGTTGGATGGGGCTTGGAGCAGCCTGGGACAGTGGAAGGTGTCCCTGCCCATGGCAGGGGGTGGGACTGGATGAGCTTTAGGCATCTTCCAACCCGGACCATTCCATGTTTGATATTCGGGAGCACACAGACCTGGAGCTGGGCTCTACTGATGCCTGATTTGGGCAGGGCCAGGTGTGTTCCAGGTTGCATCAGCAGCACTTGGGGCATGAACACTCGTCAGCCAGGTGCAGTGGACTTGGAGCATTTCCAGGTTTGCCAGGCATGACTGAGAGCAGGAGACAAAGTCTGAGTGTGTGCAGATGTCGGGCTTGGCCGCCGCCGCTGTTTGTAATGTTCTGTGGGATTTTCTTGGCAGAGGAAATGAGCATTCAGCATGGCCTGAGCAGAGCAGTGGACAGGCTAACAATGCTCAAAGGAAGCAACCTTGGAACACTGAAAATATCTCATAAAAAAGCTCCCTTTGAGCAGCACACATGAGTAAATTGGAGTGGAAGAAGATGATGGTGGGGTTTTTTTTTCCTCTCTAAATAATTTTCAACATTTAGCATTTTATTGACTTTTTTTCTATATTTAAATAGATATTTTGACTCATTCTGTTGAAGGTTTATGCAGGTTCCAGGAACATCTAATTCTCTTTCAGTGCTGCTTTTCTTGTGGAGAAGTAATTCACATTTTTGTGTATTGACTGTACTGAACACACATGACATTTCATTACAGGACAGAGCTGTAGTCAAAAAAACCCCAAAAACAAGTTAAACACTTTAGTTTTGGGACTGCAATTGTTTTGATGGAAGTAAGCTGTGAAGTGGTTCCCTCTGGAGAGATGGGACTCCAAGGTGGCACAAAACCTGGCCAGAGCCATGCAGATCCTGCTTGTGGGCTTTAATGATGTTGATGTTAGTTGTACGCTGAGATTTCTGTGATTTTAAATCAAATCTGATGTTTACAGTTTTTACCTGTAGCAATCACTCCACCTGTATCTGGTGCGAAGTCCACGTAAAACTAAGATGCTTGGGGACCTTAAAGTTAAGGTCACTCTGTAAGTGACCACTTCCCTAATTAGGAATAATTATTCTATACAACAGTTTTGTTGCAAGTTAATGTTTTTGTAATTGGGCCCTTTTCAAAACTTTTCAGACAGTGTCCTCTAGTTGGATACTTATTTTCTGAGCAACTTGCATATAATTTGCAAATAAGGTACTGATAATGTGCCCTAGAGAACATTTCAGCCCCTCCTTCAGCATCAGGCTCTGTGATGCTGGATTAATTCCTCACTCAACCCAGTTGGATGTAACTCTTTGGGCATATATTCATGCTGCATGTGCAGGAATATCTGTGATTCACAGTATCTCTTCTGGCACTGTTGCAGATGATGTCACACTGTTCAGCATTGGCAAAGAAATAGAAGATGAAGGGAAAGAATATGACATCTTCTGAGATGAAAGATACTCCAAGAGATACTTGGTTAAAAGTATTGAGGTTCCCCTAAGCAGTTACTTCTGCTCCTAAAGTACGAGCATTCTGTGCCTTCCATGAGTTCACATTTCTCAGTCCTGTCTCTCCAGCTCTGGTTCCTCTCTGCCAACTCCACATTTCATTAACACCAGACATGGTTCCATCTTTGTCCCTAAGACATTCTGAGAACTGGATGCGATGGAACCTTTGATCTGACACCTTTCACTTCATTAACTTGAAGACTGAAGCCACACTTGCAGGTAACTTTGTTTGTGGGAGCACTCAGAGGAGCTGTTTTCACACTCACTGCCGTGATTCCCTGGTTATTTACATGGGGGCAGATAGGTCAACCATAAAATGTGGACGTATATTCTTCCCGAGTGTAATGATCTCATTAAATTGTGTCTAATTGTAATGCAGACCTATGTTTGTGTCCTTGCTGAATGCAGTCAGGATCTCTACCAGTTGTAGATGTGCCATTTTTTTAAACTTGTTTTGAGTCTATTACATCAATTATTTAGCTTAGGCCCCAGCTATGAATAATTTAAGGAGCCTCCAATTCTTACCAAGAAGAGTTGGATGTTTCCCAAGACTCTTAATTTTTTTTCATTATAATCCAAGAACTATTGTCTATGATATTATCTCTCTGTTCCAGAGTAGTAATATTTTTATTGTTTTTGTTTTGTAGAGCCTGTGTACATTAAATTACATTTGGTTCTTGAACGTTTCTGACACAGCGATAGTGATTCACCAACTAATGTTAATAAAAATGAGCGTAGTACTTTGGCTTTGTTGGAGAAAATCTAGCAAAACCAGAAATGTGATGCCAAAAGATCACGTAAAAGCAAAACATGATGCCAAAAGATCAAGAAGAAATGTATTTCACAAAAATATTTTTAATGTATGTTAGCACAACGACCACAGATTATTTAATCTGCCTTCATAGTACCTTTCAACAAATCTTTTAAAAACCAGTTTCCTCTCTAGTGTGTCCCTTTTTGCACTGCTCCTTCTGATTCCTCCAAAGAAAAAGCAGGATGATGGTGGACCAGGAACATGGTCACAGGAATTGCATCATCCCTCAGGGGAGCCATTTGGAAGAGTCTTCAATCAACACAGCCAAACATGAAGAAAAAAATGGTAGAATCATCTCAGGGATATTTCACTCAAATAAGACTAAACAGAATTTATGGCCCTCTCCCTACTGGAGATGTTTCAGAGCAAGAGCTGCAGTTATTCACAGAGTTACTCTGCTCCTATCTCCTTTAAAAAAATAAGAATAAAAACTCAAAAAAACCCAAACCAGAAATCAACAGGTCAGATGTCTGCTCATCAACTCTATTTATAAAACTGGTTCTAGAGTTAGGAGCCAGGAGAAGTTGGTGTAACTGTCACTGTCACTGTGGGGAAAAAATTGTGCACCCATGAGCAACAGGCTCACTTTTAAATATCTTTCTTAATGTCTGAAGGGAGATCAAGCACCATTATTTGCAGTTACAAATAGCACCACAGGGTTAAAAATGAAAATAATTGAAGCAATGCTGTTAAGAAATGAGAACCAGACAAGAGATAAATGGTAAGTTATGACAAAATATGGAGTTAAAAAGATGGCTTTCAGCAGGGCAAAGGCTGATATGATTAAAATTCAGGCTCGGTCATACGGCCCATATTTCAGCGCACTTTACTCATGTCCTGTCATATCAATTATAGCTGGGTAGTTGTTGGAGAAGTTTGCCTGGGTTTTTAACCAACTGGTATTAATCTGAAGTATGTTGAAGAAGCATTCACAGGTGGGGTTTTTTTGTTGTCTCTGTCTCCTCTTTCTTTTTCAAGTGTTTGTCCAAACACCCCTCCTTGTTCTGCAGCACCTGGGCCCACGCTGCCTCTTCTCAATTCCATAACTGCCAGGTTTTATCCTTTGGAGTGTATTCATAAGATCAAGACTCACAAAGTCATGGGGATGGTGGATAAGGTGAATGCTGAGGTTTTTCCAGTGGCAGAACAACTGTTGTAGTTACTTTTTCAATCGTTTCCCGAGCCTTTCTTCACTCTCCAAACAACCTGTAACACACTGGCTTTATCTTGTAATACACAATTGCTTATTATTTCAGCTTTATTAAATATTTTTAAAAGCCCAATTGAATCATGACCTCACTCCCTCCCTCTTTTGCCAATACCTTGTGTCTTGGAAAAGGCTGATTGCTTGTAGGTACAGTTTTCTCTGATTTACGAATTTTACTTATCCTTACATTCCATTCCTGAGTACGAGATAATATTTGGAAAACATTGGCTGTTTTCCAGTATGGTGGTGACTGTAATGTGAGATTACTGGTGGAATTTTTTATTTTAACAGCCCTGCCAATTCATTCTTAGATTTGTTCAGAATTATTGAATGAGGTCTGGGTTCCTGGTCAGGTGTGACAGGAAGGATTCCCTGCTCCTGGGTCCCAGTCCCTGCAGCCATCCGTGCTGGTTTCACTGGGGCTTCTCCATGGCTTTGGTTGTGCAAACAGCAGTAACTGGTGTTTGTTCCTTGGAATTAGAAGTAGAAATTTCTCCTGTATCCACAAGCTCCACATTCTTACTTTGCTTTGGAGTTTCTGGGGTGATGCATCCTTTGCACAAAGACTCTCTCAAGTCCCCCAAACCCCAGAGTCAGCACAAGCCGCTGCAAAAGGTGCCCCATGGAATGTGTCCATGACATCCCTGCTTGGGTCAGCACTATAAAAAAAACCAGATTTCCAAATAGCTTTATGTACAAAAAGTGCTCAGTGATCAAGACCAAACTAATATAAAACATAATAATTGCGTATTTAAATTCTGGCACGATTTGAAGACACTGTTTACGCTCATTTGCTCTTTCTTCATATCATTATAATAGAGAAGAGCTGCAGGTGGCTTTTTTCTTCTTTTTGGAGGAGAAGGAGTGTTTGGGAAGTAGGGAAGGGGTAAAACAACGTTATTAGTCCTTCAGAGTCATTAATGTGAAGAAAGAAAAGTGCTCCAAAATGACTTGCTTACAGCTGCAGAACATGTCACGGAGTAAAACCCACCTTCATTAAATGGGTGAGAAAGAATTCTAATTGTTTTGAAGTTCTTATGATCAGTCTGCATGTGCTTCATTGTAACGTGATACTAAAAAGCCTCAATTATGATTTGTATATTTTGGTGCCAGAAGGGTTTTTTTCTTATGCTAAATTATTAAGTTCTGTCAGCTGCTGGGCTGTCATATAGAGATACAGTAAATCACATTATATTTTGTCATGGATTACACAGAGCAATAAATTTGGGAACAGAGATCAAAGTAGTTTCACAATCACATCTGAGTGTAGGAGGGGTGTTTAACTTGTAGAAAATCTGATTTAGGTGAAACTGTTGCAGTTCTTGTGTGAATTTGAAATGAATTTGAATGTTTGCTTGAAAATGAATAAGGTACAAATCCCCAAAAGAGTTCTCCTGTATTTAGTTCAGAGGAGTTAGTTCTGACCTACAGCTGCAGGACAGAGAACAGATAAATAATTAAACATTGGGAATGTTAGGAGTCTTGCAATGCCTTATTTATGTTTTTAATTGCTTTGATGATTGAGCAATATATTTCATTTTCTTTTTAACTGGGCCTTTGCTGGACTTGGGAAGTTTCTCCTCAGTGCGTTCTGGCTCTGGGAAGTTGTCACTCTTTTCGGGAAGCTTGTCGTATTTAAAACTACAAAATGTAATCCAGCATAATCTTGCTAAGGAGCACTGATGGCTTCAGATCACAGATTTTTTGGGGGATTTGGTAATGTTTTCAGTGTCTGTCTTTCCAACTGTAGAAGCTTAACTTTTGTTGGGCTCTTGTCTAATGATGTTGCTTCCTAATACTGAGTTAACTTCGTGATACTGAGTTAATTTAGTGGTACTGAGTTAATTCAGGGATACAGAGTTTGTCCTTTTGTTCCCAGTTTCTCTTCTATTTGATAGCAAAGATTCTATCTTAAAATGATACATACATAGAACGTCTTTCTGCTCATTGTCTTATTAATAAATGCTTGTTATTGCCACAAAATTCAACTTAAAACAGCAATGCAGAATCTAAAACCCAAAAATCTCATTCTTATCCCTTTATAATTATTTCAGGAACCTTAAAGTCTCTCCTTGGCAAAAATCAAGGCGTGTGAATTTAGCTGATAAATAATGATAAAGTGCCTGGGTCTCGGCAATCTCCAGTTTCGGAAAGAATTGTGTTATGTAAAGCTCAGATGAAATAGTCATAGGATCAGTGTCACATCTCGGGACTGTTGCCTTCTATTTGTGGAGGAAACTTTAGCTTTGACTTGCATCTTCAAAGGTGTTTCACAGCCTCGTGGTTTCGCTGGGTGTCAGCTGTGTGGGTACCAGAAACATCTGGGCCTGAGTGATTCAGGAAACTTCTTTACGTCAGAGTTGGGGAGAGGAGTGAGGTGCCTGCGTAGCAGAGTGTCCGGTATTTCTCAGGGATAAAGGCAGCTTGTCAAAGGTCAGGTAATTCTTGTTGGGTGCATGTTTTCTTTGTTAAAGCTCTGAAAAGGAACATGCCACCACTTTTGATACAATATCTGAAACCCAGTTTAAATAATCATCTTTGTTTAGTTGCACGGAACAGAAGAAAACCAGGAAATATTAAGAAGGTAATCCAGGAATGTATTTGTGATTTAGGGACCCTAAAGTGGAGAGTGCTGCAGTCTCCCCATCTTGGCTAGGTTACTCTATCTCATTTGAGTGTTGAGCTGTAGGAAGAGCTGTGCCATAACATAAAACTTGACCCAAAAGTTGGTGTGAATAGGAAGTTACTGAGGAATCTCGAACCCAGCTGCCCAGTGTGATGGATGGCAGATGAGAAGCAGTGACATCTGTGATGATCACTTGAATATCTTCATTTGCAGGAATCTCTGTCACCACAAAGCACAATACCGGTTTTGCCGACAGTCATCTGATGATTGATGAGAGTAAATCAAACGAAAATCAGCCGTCTTTGCCTGTGCTGCCCATGATCCCAGCCCAGAGCTTATCACACCCACACAATCTTTTGGCAAAATGTCCCAGAACAGCTTCAGATTAAACCACAGTTCTCTGCCAGTCCTTTAAGTGCCTGATGCACTCACCAGTATTGTCTTCTGTGAAGGGTAGTTCAAGCATTAAACAACTGCATGTGGTAAACCCAGGCTGTTAGTCTGGTTTTAAATCCTTGTCTTATATGCGAAGCTGGTATTTTAGGCCAGTTTGTTTTAAAATAATATGCCTGGCTGACAGCAATATTGACTGGAAATCAGCATCAGTGATGCTGGGGAATATTTAGATGCTCAGTAAATCCATGAAGGGAATAAAGGTGTCCTGGTGTAAGGCTGGTGTAACTTGGGCATCAGCCACCCTGCAGCTGGAGTCCCACAGAAGACTTTCTGGGAGAGTTAAATGTCTGTATTTAGTTCCTCCACATAATTTCAGAATTATTAGAAATACTCTGTTGGTTTAAATGAAAAGTCTGGAATTTGGAGTTTTCCTAAGGCACAGTTTGCAGAAGCAGTTTCTCAGTGGGCCCCCATTAAGCACAGAATTACAATGTGCTGCAGAAAGGCAATTCTCTGTGCAGGTACTGTCAAAGTCATTTCTATTCATTCCTGGGTTTTTCCCAATGAAAAGTACTTCACACATGAATGAGAGGGTTTTTTCTCCTAAAGATGTATGTTTAATGAAAAAAAAATAAAAAGGAAAAGATTTGTAGACCTCCAAAAGTGAAATGTAAAATAGAATATTAATAGGATTTTGGGATTTCTATCATTCACTTTCAAAACCCTTGAAGTCATTTGGTACTTGACTAATTATTCTGTTAACATCATTTTGGGTATTCAGCTATTTTTAATGGTCTTTTGGGTGGTTCAGATTACATATCTGAACTGGTGTGCTATTTTCACTGCTGAACAGAGATCCAGCTTTCATTTTTGTCTGATTGGTGGGGAGAGCAGGAGAAAGAACAGGAGTATTGGTGTAGGAATTCACCCACTGTCAGTATTAGAAGCACATAAGGAAAATGCATGTTTCAGGCTTTGAGTCCGAATGGAATTTTTATGTACAATCAGATGAACTTTAAAGGCAATCTGCTGATCTCTGAAGTTTAAACAGATATTATACAGAGGGTTTTAACATACTTCTTAACAAAGATTTCCACCGTTAGCTGTTCTGAAGGTCATTTTCTTCTGACATCTATCAAATTGCACAATCTTGAATTTTGGTACAAAGCATAATGCTGTCAGACTTAAAATAGAAATATTCCAGAATGTGGAGTGGTGTGTTGTTTTTTGAGGTAAATGGGCCCCATTTACATTAGTTCTTTGATGTTAAATTCCTTGCTGCACATCAGAGAACAGTTGCTCTTCCCTGGAGCAAGTTTTCTTTCTTCTTCTTCCCCCACCCTTTGATTTTTTCCTCCTTTTTTTCTTCTTCTTTTTTTTTTTTTTTTAAGTTTGCTTACACTTTTATCTAACTAATTATGGAGGATCAGCTTATGGATGGCCACTTTTAGCTAGTTGCAGGCATTCTGAAAAATGATTCCTTCATATCTAGTACCCTAAGCAGAAAACTTCTTAAATCTGCTACTTCTCTATCAGTGAATATGGTGGGGTGTGTGTGTATATATAAAACTCTAGTTATGAGAGCTGTTTCCAAAGCTGGAAGATAGAGAAACATGGAATTATTTAGGTTGGAAAAGACCTCTAAGGTCATCAAGTCCAACCATAAACCCACCATTGCCAAGCCCATCACTAAACCATGATTTTTTGTGTTGGAAGGGGCCTTAAAGCACATCCAGTGCCACCCCTGCCATGGGCAGGGACACCTCCCACTGTCCCAGGTTCCTCCAAGCCCTGTCCAACCTGGCCTTGGACACTGCCAGGGATCCAGGGGCAGCCACAGCTGCTCTGGGCACCCTGTGCCAGGGCCTGCCCACCCTCCCAGGGAAGGATTTGTTCCCAGTATCTAACACTGTGCACAGATTTGTAATGTTCCAAAGATTCTCAACAGCTTCATTTTTGATAAACATCCAAGACTTCCCAAATGCCTCCATGGATGTTGCTGGAGGATGGAATTGTCCTCGTGGCTGCCAACCCCAAAGTGCAGCTGGAGCAGATGGACCCAGGAGTGACCTTGGGGCTGTTTAGGGCTTGTGCTCCATTGAGTGGAACTGGAACTAAAAATTCCCTCTGATACACCTCATACTTTAAAAATAGCTTATAAATACTTTGTAATTAGGGTAGGACACGGTGTGCTTTTGTGGTGTGGTCCTGTCATAGATCCTGTGCTCTTTTACTGATGCTGTTCTGTTTCATGAAAGGAGAAAGTGAAAATGGGGCTGTGTTAGAAGAGCAGCCATTAATTCAGACACCATGTCTGTAGTGCTAATAACAGTTTTAATTTTTACGTGAAATGTTTTGTTGAAGTCGATGCAGTTTTGCTCGGCAGCCACAATATGATGCTTGAGGCTTGTGAAAGAATTATAGCTGGTTTTTAAAACCAATTAACTGCAACAAGGACATAATCTTTTTAATGCAAAAGTCCTCGCTCTGTAATGTAAAATAACTGCACGTTAACTTGTCATAATCAGATAATTTTAGCTAAAATATATATTAACTGTGTGAAACTAAACAGGAGTTAGTTTTTGAATCAGTGGAATTCCTCTGCAGCTTATCCAATTTAAACCTTTTCCATTATAAAAATGGATATTCCGATTTATATTTCTGACAAGCTTCTGCCAAGTGGGAATTTCAGCAGCCACCTCTTGCACATGGAAAACTGGTTTCAGACCATTAACTCTATTTGCAGTACTGCCCATTGCTATAAAAAGAGCCCGAGTTTAATGAATACTGGCTGAGCCTCCAAATGTTCACCTTCCACTTGAATTCTTATTCATTATGTTTCTGACATAGCATGTAACCTGAAAGGGAGGGAATGCCCTTAAAATAATTCAGAAACAGCTCGTGCTTCCTCCAGCACATGAACCCAGCAGCCAGATGGAAAAGAAGGAGCCCAGGAAACTGCTGTGTTTGCACAGGCCAGTGTGAACCTTCTCCTTGTGGAGATAAATGTGACATAAATCCCCCCCGATGTTCCCTGCACAGATCTCTGTGTGCATTTACTCATTCCTTAAAACAAAAAAGAGTTAAAAGGCATTTTTTTGTGTGTAGCAGTGCTACCTCTGCCCCAGGGAAGGTGGTTTGTGTCTCCCTTGGTTGCAAAGCAACAGCCTATATAAAGAGGTATTAAATTAGTTTTAGTTGCAGGTTTTAAGAAAGGAGAAGCTTCATATTTCTGCAGTTAAAAGATGGCAGTGGAAAAGAGGGTGCCCAGGCAGCCCCATGAGTTGGATCTTTTCAGCTGAGCAGTGCTGTAAATTGTGGTCTCTGCCTTCATCAGAGCTGCTTGTGTGGTTTGTGATGATGCAAGAGCTGTTGGGTGTTACAGACCTCAGGGAAAAGCTGAAGTCAGCAGGAGCCACAGAATCATGGAATGGTTTGGATTGGAAGGGACCTTAAAGCCCATCCAGTCCCACCCCTGCCACGGGCAGGGACACCTTCCCTTTTCCCAGGTTGCTCCAAGCCCTGTCCAAACTGGCCTTGGACACTTCCAGGGATTCAGGGGCGGGCACAGCTTCTCTGGGCACCCTGTGCCAGGGCCTCACAATCCTCACAGGGAACAATTCCTTCCCAATATCCCATCCATCCCTGCCCTCTGGCAGTGGGAAGCCATCCCCCCTTTTCCCATCACCCTTGTGAAAAGTTCCTCTCCAGCCTTCCTGTTAGACTCTCTAAGGTACTGGCAGGGAGTGTCCATGGTTTTTGGTGCCACCAGGCCAATGTCACCAGTTTTAGACAACCTGAGCCCCTCTAGATGTGCTCGTGCCATCTCCAGTGGAAGCTTTGGTAGCTTAGTACTCTCAAATTCAGACCCCTCCATTAGGGATGTTTGGGACTGGAAGTAAATGCAAGAATTTATGGTTTGTTGGTGACCAGGAGACAAAGCTTATAAATATTTTGCTAACTGGAAGTTGTTAAAGCCATTATAAAATAAAATGTTGCAATTCCTTTTAAGTAAACTGGTAGGATGTCCATTCTTTGCTTTTTGTTAGGAATAAAACACTGAAATTCGGCGTATCTTTCTTTTGGATCACCTCTGTCCTGTCTCTCAGAGGTCAGCCTGATTCCACTCAGTGTGAACAAACAAATTCTAATTTGTTTATGGAACTCATGAGTGGTTTTTTATTATTTATTGGAATTTCTTCTGTGGGTTCAGGAGTTTATAAAGCTGCTTCTATGAAAGATGAGGACTTTTACCCCAGGCAAGTTGAGCGAGAGCAGCTGTAACATGATCTGTGCAGTGCCTTGCTGACGAGTCCCTCTCCCTTTCTGGGAGTAACAGTAATTTATGCTGGTGCTGTAATTTATTTTTTTACTTTTTTTCTCTAAAGATAAACTGGCAGTTTCAGTCACTTTATGACATGCAGGGGTGGTAAAACATCATCTGAAACTAGGCTGCAGTACAATGGAACGAGTGTTAATGTGGGTCAGCCTGAGTACAAGGAGAAACAGAGCATGGACAGAGCTCCCTGGGATAACTGGTGCTGTGTCACCACTCCTTTTATTTATGCACCCCCACCATGGGCCCTTACAGTGTTTGTGGTTCGCTTTTGAGTGATAAATGTAGGAAAAGTGAAATTTAATTTGTCTGGGGCTCCAGAATTCTTCTAGATGTGTTTTAAACCAGTGTGTATTGCCATTATCTCTGTTTATTACTAAACCATAATGTTATCTCAAAAATGATGCACAAATTTGATAATTGGTTTTGATTAACGTTTTTAATAGATTCCTTAATACCAACAAACAGATGGAGACATCCATATGTTTCATAATTTTGGAATTTGAAGGGATTCAGGATCTGAAATTGTGATTTCATATAAAGTTTAGGATTACTTTGAACTGGCTGTAATATTCTTACACTGAGCTGCACCTTACAGAACTGCCCGGATTGCTGAAGATGATTCCAGCCCTACCATGACGATCCGGAAATGCTCTGCAGCTCTAAGCTCCTCAATTTATAGCCCAGTAAAATCAATAAGACTCTTTGCCTGCCTGAAATCCCTGGTGTTTGCTGAAATGGAGTCTGAGCCTTGCAGCTGGATCCACGCAGGGTTCAGAGGCTTTAGGGGCCCCTGTGGTTTCTCTGGTCCCCCCGAAGAGGTGCTGGCGGGAGCCGGTGTTTGGGCGCTGGATGCGGTGCCGTAAAACTCAGGACGACAGATCAAAGGTTTGAGCAGGAGGTCAGATAAATTTTGAAAACTTAATCAGCTTAAATTTGCTTCAGAACTCAGCTGCACGATATTCTGTCCCCCCTAAGAAAATATTTGTCTTAGACACCTGTCCTGAAGTTTGAGAGCCAAGAAGACGAGAGCACCGAGCAGTTCACCTGAGGACAGCATTGTGGGGCTGGGCTGGGCTGGTTTCTGCAAGAAAAATACAAACCTGGTTTCTCTCCTGAAATGAAATTGCATTTATTTTTTATTAATATCACTACTATAAAATTATTTCTGAACTTAAATTATTTGAGGAAAAAAAACCTTAAGAGCTATTTATCCTGGGGTTATAGAAATATTTGCTTGTTGGATTCTGATATGACCAAGCAGCCTTGTTTTCAGTTCTTTAGCTCTGAGTTGTGAAAAAAAATGCTGTGGTGAGGAAAGAGCTGTATGTCCAAGCTGGTTCAGCTGCATCTTGGGTGGATTTTCAGTGTAATCCCCACCTTTCCCTAGGAAGGGATGAGGAATGGGACAAAGGACAGTTACAGAACTGAGAGGTGAAGCTGTGTCCCCCATGTCGCACTGTGCCCTGGCAGCCTCTGTCTGGACTTTCTCCTCAGTTTTTCCCCTCTGTTCAGAAACAAACTCATCCTGATAAACTCATTTGTGTGTGTTGCCCCCTTCCCCAGACACACAGACACACACACACACAGACACACACACACACTCATTCTCTCATTTTTTTTTCTTTTTTTAATCCGCAGAACTCTTTATGTTTTTCTAATAATTGGCAGCAGAGGTACAATTTCTCCCCTCTTTTAAGTGATGAATAGTTGGCCCGAGATCAAAGCCCAGCCCTGGCGGTTTTTTGGCTGCCACAAAAGGGCGTTGGGGCTGGCGCGGGGCCGGCGCTCAGTGATAGGCATGTGGAGGAGGTGCCAAGCCCAGGGCCCGGTGGCAAAGTGTCTGTACACGTCCTCTGTCTGAGCTAACGGGGTTGTCTTTTGTGTGTGTTCCAGGCCAACAGCCAGCTGAAGCAGATGGAGGAGGAGTACAGCCAGAAACTGGCCAAGTCCTTGCAGGTAGGTGGCCAGGAGACAGGGAGCTCAGGTGAACCTGTTCCACTTGGAGACTTGATGAAAAGTGGAGTTGCTTCTGCTCTTAAGTCTTGACAACCGAGAGAAGTCATAACCCAAATGTTACCAAATCAAACATCCAGTGTCTTCTTGCAGATTTTAACCAATAAACCACAGAGCTTTAAGCTGGCTGGAAAATACAGGTGGGTTTTTTTGAGTTCTGAATTTCATCTTTTTCATCTACATTGTCATCTCTCGAGGACCCAAGAGGACTGAGTCCTCCTTCAGCCCATGGGAAGGAAGGTGAGGTGCTCCAGCAGCCAGCACTGCTCATAGAACCAGAGACAGGTGCACAGCCAGGACTTAACATTTCATGTTAAAGGTGGTGTCACCCAAGGTTTCTTCATCTTTATCATTGATCCCCACCAGTTCTGCATTTCTGCCCAAAACAACACCTTGAGGAATGTCAATGTCCTGGAGGCAGACTGGTTTTGACTTGAGTTTTTGTTCTTCAGAGAACTCAGAAGATGAAAATGAGTGTTGAATTTACATATATACTTAAAAATAGTAAGACAGGATGATTTTTACATACTTCAGCTTTCAGTTTGACTGACAGGTAGTACTGAAGTGTGAAAAATGATGGAGATGCAACCAGAAGTTAAGCTTTTAATAAGAAGAAAATTGCCCTGAGGATTTGTGTGGAAGTGTCATTCTCCTCATTGCTCCCAGCCACGGCAGAATGTCTGCCTTGCATTGCAAAGTGTGTTTGCAGCCAGTAATCCAATAATAGTCTTGTAAAATCAATAAAAACACTACAAAGAAGGGTTTAGCAGCCTCTAAACTAGATAGAAGTGATCAGTGAGACAATAACAAGAAACTGCAAACTTTACTGTTTTACCAACACTTCAAAAATATTTAAAACTCTTGATTTCAGCTTTTCAGCTCCTTTGAGTCTCATTCTCTGTAACACTTGTCCAAAACTGTGAATTCAGTTGTTTTGGTGACATTTATTGGCTGTCACTTTTTCACACTGCATTTATCAGAATCATTGGTAAATGTCTTTATATTCTAAAATCTAATGTGTATTTTTACACATTTATTTGCATGCAGAGAGGTTGTAGAGTCTCCATCCTTGGAGATTCTTGAAACCTGGACTGGGC
Source organism: Corvus cornix cornix (assembly GCF_000738735.6). Classification (NCBI taxonomy): domain Eukaryota; kingdom Metazoa; phylum Chordata; class Aves; order Passeriformes; family Corvidae; genus Corvus; species Corvus cornix. Next base: position 9,728,983 of record NC_046347.1, read on the forward strand.
TGATCCTGAACAACCAGCTCTGGGTGATACTTCTTTAAACTGGTCCGTTCCACCCTCACCAATTCCACGATTCTGTGGTAAATCAGAGAGAATGTTCTCTTTCCTAAATACCTTTTCAGTAACTTTAAATTAGTAATTTAGTCGTTTTTGAGAGCCTTATTTATAAAGAAAGAAAAGAAGAGACAACAACAAAAAAACTTCTTGTTTTTTATCTTTCCATCTGAACCTGAAATGCAGGAAATGGTTAAAGCTCAAAAAGTAACATTTAGTCCGCATCAGACCTGAAGGAAGAGATCCCTTCCATTGCTACCTCTATTTATCTTTTGTCATTATCACCCACATGGGAGTGGAATCAAGGCAGCCTATCCACGCCAGACACAATCCAGTGTCAATACAAAAATGGTTCTTGGTCCATTTTTAAAAAGACAGTTGGAATAATTGAAGCATTTCTGAATTTTTAAGCAAGGGATGAGGGAAATTGCTTTAATTGTTGCAGCGGGAACACGTAGGTAGTGTAGGGCAAGGTAAGAACTCTTTAACCTAAATGTCATAATAAATTTTGTCAGATTGACATTTATTGGCCTGCAGAATAGTCTCAAGATGGAAAAATCTGGGGACGTGTTTTGTATTAAGGTGGTTTTGCTGTAGCTGGGACATTTTATTGGGGAGAGCTGGACCCAGTTCCTCAGCACTTTCTGGGGCAGACACAACACATCCATCATCTCTCAGGGCTGTTTGGCTCAATAAAGCAGTTTCACCCTGATGTCTGAATTTCTTTACTTGTGTGGGTTTAAATCAATCCCCCAAGTTACTTGGACATAGTTGGGTTTGGGGTTTTTTTGTATCTTGCTATTAATAATTGGTCGATCGCAACTTTTCTTGTGGTCGCGTTGCTGACAACATCTGTCTAATCTTACTCTCTGTGGCCTCTTGGAACATTCGCTTTTAACACCCACACAGAGAAGATACTTCAAGAAATTTCATCTGAAGTTTATACAAAGTAAATAGAAATTTTTGCTCTGAAAGGTACTGCACAAAGCAGATCTTTCTTCTTCAATTCCTGCTGAAATTTCCTTGCATGCATTGCAGAACTCCTGTGCTAGACCAGGGTCTTAACCCAGTAAAGGCTTTAAATCTCAGTTTTGTCTTATATTGAGGAGTTTGTTACTTTGTTTGCTTTTAAAGTAACAAAATGGGACACAAAATTCTATAGGTTTGCATGGCTTCAAGTTGTTATCTTAATAATTTATATGATCCATTGCTTTCTTCTGCTTTCTCCTGCACACCAGGTAAAACCACATTTCTGCAAATTATCTGTCTTCTAAACAATGACCTGAACTGCAAACCCAGAGACACTGCCTAATTCTGGCTAGAGAGTTACACCCTGTCCATATAATCTCTAAACTTTGGCATAGTGGTCTCAAAACCCTTCCTTTTAGTGGGTATTATCTTTTTAAAGATGTATTTGTTTTTTAGAAAAGCAATACAGAAATACAAAGATAGGTTTTACACATAATCTGGGTTACTTCCTGGGATTTTCAGGTAGGTAGAGAAATAAATTTACTACAGGGTTTTAGTCAGGTCTTTTCCCCTTTCTCACTGATATTAGTACTTTCATTTGTAGTGCATTTCTTCTTACACTAGTCCTGGCCTATTATTAGGGGGTTTTTAACTGGTTTTTTTTCCTAAATAACCATGTAATTAATGTAGTTAAATGTTTCTCTGCCAGTAAGGAGGCCTGGCAAATACTGGACTGCCTGTGTGCTAAAGTGCTTTTAGAATTAGACTATAATACGCTGTTACAGCAGCTTAACCTTAAGCTTGAATATATACATTAAAGTCAGTTACTCTCCCACATGTTTAAGTGCTTTTCTGTGTGATGACATGTCAGTATAAAATTCTGTAAATATGCCTGAAGGATCAGGGTTAGTTACGACTTTGCCCAGTGATGAAAAAGGTAGAGCAAATACAATTCAACAAATCACGAGTGAATCACCTAAAAGGTCTAGATGAAGGTCCTAGATGTGGAGTCAGGTCCCCACTGTATTGCTCAGCAAAATTTGCTCCTTTCAGCAGCTCAGAAATTTCACTGTCAAGTTTAAATTTCAGTCCAGTGTGTGAACGTGGGTGTTTTTCTTCTCAGCAGTATCAAGATGTAAAATTTCCTCCTGGAAGAGGAGCACCACCAGCCCAATGTAAACTCACACTCCTGCTTTCGGAGCGGTGGGAGACGGGGAACAGGCTTGAGTATGAAGATCACAGATGTGCTTTGTTCTCATAAGTAAATATTTTGGAATGTCTTAGTGGAAAACACTTCCAAATATTTTGTGTTCAGCGATTCTTGTCATTTAGAGCCTTGCTCTATTCCTTTTCTCTGCGTGGAATTTCATGCCCTGCTAGTGTGCAGGGTGCTAATTTCAAACATCCAGCTTGCACAGCAGAGCTTGCCAGTGCCATGTTTATATAAAAAAACATGCAAAATACATGTCTTTTACTGAGGGGACCTTTAACATGCTGCTTTCTTTTCAGGAGATAGCTGAACTGAAGACAACCATTTCCTCCCTGACAGAGGAGAACAGCCGGCAGCAGCTTGCGGCGGAGCAGCGGCTCCAGGAAGTTGCACAGAAGTTGGAAGATGAGAAGCAGCAGCTGATGACAGATAATGACAGAGCAATCAAGGTAATCTGGGGATTTCAGTCGCTGATGCCTGGGTGAGGGTAATTAAAAGTTCTGAATGCAGGAATGGTTCCTGTTCACACAGTGCTCACCCAGACATCCCCAGACCTTGGCTTTGATGGAGCTGATGACTCAGGCTCCCTTTCCTCTAGCTGATCCTATGCCTGCATAAAACGCCTGGATTTGGCAAATCTAATCCATCCACGTCAGTCAAATACTTGAATCTTTCCTGTTCTCTTTCTTTTTGTACTGGCCCTGATGTTTTAGTGTATTTTCAGCACCTTTATGCTGTGCTTTCAGGGCTTGAAAGAGAGGAAAGGTGAAAAGTAGGAGAGTGAGGCAGCAGCATGGCCTGGGCTGCAGCCTGGTTTTCACAAACCTTCCCAACTTTCATGTTTAAGGCTGCATTGAAGGAAAGTTTGTCCTTAGCCTCCATTGAAAAATACAAGCAAAGTCTATGCTGAATGTTAATGGAATAAAGTGTTTGTTAACTATAGTTTTGTTTGTTGGATTTATACATATTTTGCATTAGAATTGCATTCTTTGGCCTTTTTCATTAAGACTGAATAGCCAGATTCTGTTCTTGCTGTTTTGACACCTTGACTCGAAGTGGCTGCAGAGAATCCCACCTGAGGAAGTGAGCAGAATTAGTTTGTAAACATTTTTTTCTTCTCGGAGTAGTAAAGAGCAATGGAAAAATTTTGAAACTCATGTAATCTGCTCATGTTGGCAATGAAAATGTATGGGTGTCTAGATGAAGGAAATTCCTTTTCCTTTGTAAAGACATTTACTTGCACCAAAGAATTACATTATTAAATGTAAGAACTCATGAAAAAATCAACTCCTACAATTTACCTAATTTTTTGTGCCTAAGAGATACCATGGAAGGTTTTAAATGTTGGAAATCTGTTGGATTGTGGTACAGTTAATGCTGTCCTCTATATTGGAATGACTTGCATTAGGTTGTCATTACTGTCCCATCATCTGCAGTGTGCTTTTCCGTTTCTTTCATCAATTTTTTAATGATAATTTTTTTCTTAAGGAAAAAGTCTGCCTATATTTGTGTGTTTGTTGAGGAAAAGAATTTTCTTTCTGATCATTCTGTGAAAGATGTAACTATAAAAACGTTGGCTCTAATCTGTTACCCAAATGGAATCACCACAGGTAGGTTATTTTATCACCAGACTCTGCAGATAGAACACAGGTAAATCACATTATTTTCAGGTCTAAGTGAATTTTTACCACTTAGGAACATGGACTGTTTGTAGTTCACTTTTCCAGTGGCCACCAAGATCTGCAGAGACCCTGTGACAGTGGAATCATCTTCCACAGAGTCAGAAACACAGTGTAATTCAAGTTATCATGGTACCTTCTTGAGTTACATGTTGGAAAAACATGGTTTAGACTCTTCAGCAGCTTTTTTCTTCTGGTGCAAATTCTACTGTTGAATTTCTGGATTCACTTAAGTTACATTCAGTGGAATAATTCAGCTGTTGGCAACACCAGTTTTTGAACACTAGTGATTATAGGTGGTATGAAACCCTTCTGCATGTAAATCTGTGTTCAGCTATTATAAACTTAATTTTGATGTTATTACCTCACAATATAATGAAATCCATAAAAACCACAGGGAAATTCTGCACAGGATTTCTGAGCAGTGTCCCAGAGAGTTTTTAGCACTGGTGCTGGGAGTATGTTTTAAAAGATTTTGTCAACTTGGAGAAGAAATTGGAAGAGCTGTTTTGCTTGCAGTTCTTGAATTTTGTTTAGGATCATTAATACTGTACTTTTTTAAAAAAAAATCTTCCTTTGAAACCACTGATTTAATGGAAATTTACTGAAATCCAGATCCCCAAGCAGAAAATTCCTAGGAAGCTAAAATGCTGTGTATACTTCTGGAAACAGAAAAAGGTGGTTTTAATATTTGATCACTTAGTATTTTTAAGAACCACACATATTTCTCGGCAAGCATATGCAGAAATACTTTGCTTTTTATTGGCCTGGGGGAAAAAAAAAGGTTTTGGTGAAAGTGGAATTCTGGATGTCCTGGAGATGGGGAACAACATCTAACCTAGGGTAAGCTGAAGACCTCGAGGGATGATTAAAGAAACATTCTACAAACAAAGGAATTCTTATTATGGTGTAAGCCTTCGAGGAGACTCAGTGTGGTAAAAGCTAATGAAAATACTATCATTAAAAAACAGCCTTTGCTAAATATAACATTGATTTAAACTAACATTGAGGAACAGATTGCAATTTCCTCTATTGGTATTGGGTGGCTTCCTGTAAGACCTTCCAATTATTATTTCCTTTCAAAGGGAGAAATACATTTTTACAGAAACCAACTGTCTCTCAGAGAAGTTTTGGATTTAGACAGTAAAGTGATATCCAGATGTGGATGCCATAATACATGATTTTGATGTTAATTCAAATTCCTGAGTCTCTTTGCTAGTAAAAGATTTCTGATTTATTATTGCACAATTGCACCCATCTCCTTCAACTCAATATTTTTTAAGGTAGTATCTTAAATATTAGTCAAGAAGAATAAATGAAATTTTCAAGAACATTTTGCTTCTTTTGATGACCTAAAAACCCAATTTGAACAACGCTTTTGGCTTCAGTGGCCTCAGTTTGGGTCGGTTTGAGACAAATGCTTGAAGGCCTTGGCACTTGTGTTAGGCCGCGGTTGGTCTGGCCTAAGGGCAAGCCGAACTTGTTATCACTCGTAAAATCAGGATAAAACTTCGGCTCATCACATTTCTCTCTTGTGGCTTGTAGGGTGACCACTTTGACTGCCGTGGAGTAGCAATGTCTTGTGGCAGAGCCCACAGCAGCTGAGGTCTGACCCCAAAAACCCAGCTCACCCTTCAGTGCCATGGAGATGTCTGTGCTTTGAGCTTACCAGGACTTAAATTCTTTGGAGCAGAGCCCAGGGACACTGAGCTGGGGCTGAGAGGGCAAATCAGCAGAGTTCCCCTGGTCACTGCGCTGTGCCTCACCTGTGCTCACCCCAGAGATCAGGAACCACTGCCTTGGGCCCCAGGATCAGTTGGGATCAGAGCTGTGCTAATGCCCTGCAGATGTTTGGAAAAGCTGCCTGAACTGCCACATCTCTTACCCCTTTGTGATGCTTCAAACTGGGACAGCAGCCGGCACCCTCCAGTGAGGGGCTGGGCACTGAACTCCTGGGAATGTCTGTGCAGGAGCTTCCCTGGGCACTCAAGTGTGGGCTAAACTTTTTTTTTTTAAGTTATGTTTCTTGCATCCCTGTAGTGACTTACCCACAGCAGCCTGGAGCTTGGTAATTCCAATGGTCAGAGCATTTACCAAACTTCTCTGCTGCTTTTGGTTACTGGACTGGGCAGAACAAGAAGTTGGTGGCATCGTAAAGATACCTGGAGGTTATTTATGAAATCCCAGCCTTAGTTGTTTAGGCTTAGTTGTTTACTTTTTTATGAAATCTTTTCGGATTCCGGGATTAAAAGTACAAAACATTTCCTGGGATTGGAACTGCAGAACATGTTCAGAGCATTTTAATGCTGAAGTTGATGGCCAAGTGGGGACTCCACATCAAAAAGTAGATTCTGGAAAGAAATGGATGATGGAGAGCATACAGCGACAAACCCACAACAGAAAAGGGGGGAAATGATGCTTTTTTTGCCAGATGAACCACAATTGTTGTTTGATTCCTGTTACAGATTCCAGGATTCTGTTATATCCCTGAATTAACACCAAAATTTCATTAGCAAAGCATGGTTGGAAGATGACATATGTCAACACTTTGTATGTCAGCCAGCTTATGATCAGATTAATTCTGTTAATAAATAAGACTTAAAAGATTTCTAGGAAAGAATGGCCTATAATAATGTTCCCCTTCATGTGAAAAATTTTGAAACAGTTGTTTTTTCATTGTTATGTTTGAAAATGTTGAGAGGGGAAAAAAAAGTTGAAGTGTTTTATGTTTTATAGCCATAGCAGATCAAAGGGGAAAACTTCTGGGTTTAAATTGTCTGGGCCCTTGTGGGCATTGAGTATGCCTGACATCCTCTATATTTGTTAGATGTTGTTGTATCTTGGAGCCAAAGGATCATTTCTTCTGCTAAATATTGAGGGTTTTATCGACACAGTGAATATCATCCATGCAACTATAAAACATACCAAATTTCTCTATCAAAAAACCTGTGGTTTTAAAAATTTGATCCGCAAGCTAATTTTGCTTTTAGTTCTATTTCATTATCAGCCACGTTTATTAGCACATTCCACTTGTAACTACGAATAATATTCTTTATTAAAAGGAAAAGCACATTAGATCTCTGGGAGCATGAACTGAGTGACTGCAGCCCTGCAGAGATATTTAGTTTTTGTCCTCAAAACACCTTTTGGAACACCAGCATTGCACTCTGCAAGAGCCAGGGTTGGAGTTGGTAAGAAATAAATAATTCTAATTTATTGGTTAAAAGTCCCAAGCAAAGGTAAATCTAAGTGGTTTAAATGCCCTTAATTAGTGTTTATTAGGGGAGGAGCGGCATCTGAGAGCACAGAACCTAAGCTGCCCTGATCTGGAGAAGAAGCTTTTTTGGTCCTGTTTTAAGAGTGAGACAGAGGAGGGCAGAGCCTTGACTTCACCCAAGGTTTGTGGCAAAGGTGGAAATTAAGACTGTAATGACTGGTGGTTCAGAAGTCTGTGATCTTGTGTAACTGATAGCACAGAGGGCATTAATTAGGGGGAAAAAACCCTGAAATCTTGGTGTAAACTCTAAATGAAAATCTAAAACTCTTAGGATAAAGACATATATTGTGTCAAGGGCTTTTTGGTAAGGGAGTCTTGACTTGCTTTATTCCCCAGGGTACACTGAGGTGGCAGAATTAACTCCTACAACCTCAACCACTAACTCAGAACAAACTTTTGTCAACAGACCCACATTATTGATAAGATTTTTAAAGTATTTTATTGCATTTTCTATTTTAACTTGGATGGAGGTCTTTTGGTCTTTTTTTTTTTTTTTTTTTACCAGCAATGTCTGTAAAAAGAAGGTCAGCATGTCCCTATTGGCACTGGCTCATGTCTTGTAAGACATCTGATCAGAACCTGCCCCACTGTTGGTGGTGGTTCTGTGGCCACAGCCGTGCCAAATTCTGTCAGTCACCACAGAGCCTTGGAGATGTGCGTGTCACAAAGTTCTCCAGAGAGACTTCAAATCCTTCTAATTGCCTTTGTGGCCAAACATTACCATGATAAACCATTTGGCATGGTGAAAGAAAGACTTGTAAGGGACCATCTTGATGTTAAATCTTGTGCTTTTTCATGGATCTTTATTTCTTTGTCACTGACTTTAGCCTGTAATAACACTCATAACTCTGCAGTGTCTTTTATTAGCAGGGAATTACAAGGCACCAACACTGGTGCTTTAGCATTGTAAAGCAGACCTTAACATCTACCAGGCAAATGACTTTATCTTGATCATAACTTCCTATATTCTGTTTGATCAGCAGAGGAGGTCATGTCTTCCAAAAGATAGGGAAATGAAATCTGCAGGTCTTTTATGGCTTTGCTTTCTCTGTTTCATGGGGTCCAAACTCTGGGGCACCTGTTCTTCACAGTCTTTGTTGATGTAAATAGTAGTTTCACCCAAATTCTGTCTGTTAGAAAAATGAGGGTTTAGCCCTGAGGTTTTCAACTCTTTCTTCTGCTCTGTCTCATGATTCCATTCCATGGTTATCTTTAAAAGCCTGTATTGTCGCATTCATTATAAATGATAATTAAAATAGGCTGACTTTCGTGTTAAGCTTAGTTACTGATCACAACTGAAATTCTGATTTTAAAAAACTCTTCTTTTCAAAATCATCTCTCTTTTTCTGCTGCCACAAAAATTATTTCATTGTCTGAAGCATAGTACCTTCTCTTCAAAATTACAGGGTTTCAGATGTTTGGCCAGCCAGGCAATCTGAGTGGCTGAGCATCTGTAAGTACTTCATAATATCTTTGACATGCTTTGTGAGACAAAGAATTGAGTCATCTTTTTTTTTTTCCTGCAGCAAGCTTTGCACTCTGGCATTTTTCTTGACTTTTCATGTCTCAACACATTGAAGAACTTACCATGGCCAACAGCAAAATCAGACTTACAAGTTTTTTAAAAGACTAGAGCTAGTGCCTGCCTTTTCCTCTGAACTGCAGTCCAGATTTATCTGACAGGTTTAAAAGTTGGTATTTTTTCTTTTTCCTACATTATCATTGTTGTCCTCAGTGTTACATTTTCCCTCCAGAAGGCACTTTGCTGCATGAAGTGCTTTTTATCCTTTGTTAGCCCCAGAAGGGATGCCACCTGTCTCCAAATTATGGAGTTAAAGATTCTATAAAAACATAATAAAATATAAAGTCATATGCAGCTAAACTATCTTTCTTTTAATAATGTGGACTACACTAATTTTGCACTGGAAAAATGGGGAAAAATAGTTCAAAACCAGCCATAAAATTCACTGCTTTCAATTGACAAGACAGGAGTAATAACACTGAGAGGGGTCCTGGGTAATTAAAAAGGTGCAGACAAAACACTCTTATTAGTAAGTGTTAAGTAATATTGATATAAGCCCACACAGTTTGTAATGAAGGGCAGACAGTGTTTAGAACTGTGTTACAAGAAAATGGAAATCAGGTTTTTTAAGATGTGATGCTCACAGAAATGCAGAGTTTACTGCTGCATATCAAAGATGTTTTTCTCTCCAAAGAGCAGAAGGACTTTTATGTGGAGGAGAAAGTGGTGCTTAAAAAAGACAGAACTGGGGAGATACCCAGAAGTTAGGAGGCAGAACGCCTGGGAGGAAGAGCCTGTGCTCCAAAGTCTGAGACTTTACTGGAGAGGGGAAAAAAAAAAAAAAGATAAAGATAAAACCAAGTGTCTAATGCCGTCCAAAGACGGGGCATCTGTAAAACAGTGTGCACAGGGCTGTGTAGGCTTTCCAAGGGCTGTGCTTTGTTCCAGTTCCAGTGAGTTCCTGGAACGCAGCCTCCTTCCCTGCTCCTGGAACTGCAGCCTTGACTGCAGGGCTTCTCCAGCCGTGGAGGTGGAAACACAATCTGTGGGAACCATGGATTCCACCAACAAAAGAGTGCCGGGGAAAGCAACGTCTTCAAAGCAAACCTTCCGCGGACCACAAACATTTATAACTCTGCAGTGAAGGTTTTTAGAGCCTGGCACAGCAAGGTGGGTTGCAGGGTTTGGCAAGCAGGGATTTGGGGATGTGGACCTGCTTTGTTATCAACATCTCTTTTCCCTGAGATATCTTTCTTATGGCGTGGCTCATCCCAGGAGCGAGCTGGAGCAGCACCAGGTTGCCCTGGCTGATCCCATTGTGCCTACACCACTTCCAGCATTTGTGTCAACATCCTTGTTTTGCAGAGCTGTAAGTTCTGCTATAGGTTGCTTTTGGTTTTGTGCTAATCATGGTGCTGGCTGCTCCAGGGATATCAGCAGGAGAGAGTCACTGAGGATTTCAGCTTTATGCATTAAAATGCTCCTGCCAAAATGAGTGTTGACTTTAGAAATCTTCAGATTCCACTTAGAATTTTCTCCAGCTTTATATGTAACTGAAACTCAGGAAGATCAAATATCAAGAGTGGTTTTTAAAAAATGACTGGCTAACGCTTTTGAATGGCAGATCACAGGGAAATAGAAATATCTTTGTTAAACTTAACCATTTTCATAATAGTTGGACTTTTCTTGAGCGTAACAAGAGAAACCTGGAGAATCTGATAGCTGTGCATGGTAACTATTTACCAATATTTAAAGGCAGGGTAGCAGAAGAATCAAGTGGTCAGTAGCACTCTTAGACTTTTTGAAAGGCATTGCCTTAATTTTCTATAACTGGACTGTTTTTTCCATCCAAAATGAAAATACCTATTGTTTTCTTAGCATTAAAGGATTACTTACAAAGAGCTACCAAAGGAAAGCAGCCAAAGCTGCCATATTCCTGCCACTTTCTTGCGTCAGTGGAGTTGAGAATAAAAGAACTTTCCAAATGACAGTACTGCACTTGAAAAGGGAAAAAGGTCTGTGGCGACTTTTATCTGTATATTCAGTAGATCAGATGGCAAACTCACCCCCAGAGCTGAGCAGGGGAGCAGCTCCTGCCTTTCTCTGGAGCCCTGAATGGTGTGAAGCAGCACCAAGTACGACATCAAAAGGTCCAAATATGCGTCAAGTGTAAAGTTTGGGGTTTTTCAAAACACCTGTCTAATTAGCTCAGCTTGGTGTTTGCCAGCTCTGACTCTGGCTTTCTCACTGTTGTGTGCTCAGCAGAAGTGGCTTTTTCATCTCAGAAATTTGTGTAAGAGGTTAAACCTGCAAACACTGTCACCAAACCTGACCTGTCGGCTCCTCGGTACAAACCTATCCTGTTTCCTTGCAGCATCAATCGCCCCATTGTGCCCAGCTAGAAAAGGTGAGGTGGAGCTGTTAGCCAGATTTTTCTAGAAGGACGAGATCATTTTAATTGAATGTTATTATCAGCCAGTCCTTGTGGTTTGACATGGATTCAAAGTGAAGCTGCTCATCCGCTTAGAGAATGCGTAGGCACTAATGGAATAACCTCAGCGAGTTTTCGGATGCCTCCTTTCTCAGGGAAATTGGTTTGACTTGCCCTTCAGTGGAAATTTTGTGTACTGTTGGCAGCCAAAATAGCACTGGAGTCCAGAAAAAGGAAAAAGTCTATTCTGTGTGTTATTCTCTGCTCCTTTTCCCACTAAAATTTGTACAGTGAATATTTTCTGTTCATACACCTTGTTGCCTTGCAGCCCGAGGAACTGCCTCTATGTGTTCATACAGCACATGTGTTTAAGATGGAAAACTAGATTAGTTTTATTAAAAATATACTTTATTCTTTGAGCCTGTTGCATGTGGATGTGCATTTCCCATCCATACTCCATCCTGCATTGGAGCATGGGATGCCTTTCCTGGGAGTAGTTCATTGTTGCTGATTCTTGCACCATCATGTCTTGATTCACTGATGAACAGGATCTGAGACAGTAAATATTTGATTTGTTGACCCTTGAAAACATGCATGAGGAAGACTCAGGAGTTGAGGTTTATGGAGAAGACTGTGAACCTCAAGGCTGAAGCTTTTTCTGAAATGTTTCTGTGCAGGCGTATGTAGTTTTGTATCTTTGGCCTCTTCAGGAAGCCTGACTGATTTATGAGGCAAAGAGAGCTCACCTGTTTTCTTCTTCAGGGCTCTGTCTGTGAAATTTATTCTCAGGAAACTGAAGTAAGTGTTGCCTACAGGATAAAATTTAGGATTTTAAATGAACTTCTTGGCAGCATCCCCTCCAAAACTGCCAGATAACAGAGGAGTGGAAGAGCAGTAAAGCAGGGATGAGTACAACCAAAACCTTACTCCTCTGAGTAAGGAGGACATAACCACTTTTTAACTTCTTCTTGTACCGGTTTGGCCAAATTTAGAAATATACTCTGAGAGAAGGCACAACCACCCTTCCCCCACCAGGTTCGGGAAAAAATAAATTTTCCTCAAAGGAAAGTGAAAGAGATAAAAACTATTTATTTAACAAACACATGGGAAAGGAAAATAATGCTAAATAATAAAATCTCTTGCTGTGGAGAAAAACCTGGGAAAGTGTCAGAGTCCTCCCTTTGGTCTCCTCGAAGCTGGGGCTTGGCCCAGGGCCAGGCCCTTTGTGCCCGGTGGAAAGTCCTCCTGATGTGCTCTGATGTTGAAGCAATCAAGCAGTCCAGTAGAAAAGGGGAAAAATCCGAAATTCCAGGGAAGGAAAAATTTAACTCTCAGTCTCTCTCCGGAGAAAAAAAAAACCAGCTGAACCACTGGCCAAAAAACTGTCCTGGGAGCAGCAAGCCGGGTGCTTCCTCCCTCCCCTGCCGCAGCGGGGAAAACCCATTGCTATCTGTGTGTGACCTTGAACAAGCTGCAAACTGCTTTGAAAAAGTTTTGCTCAGTTTTTTCCTTCCCCCTCTCAGGCTCAGTTTAGAGGCATAGAAAGGCACAGGAATTAATTTCTGGGCATAGGCAGTGATATGGGATACACATCATAAGGTCACCCCAAGACATTTCTGTTACTAAAACTGTCTCTTCTTACTTTTAGTTTAAGCTTTCACTACACTGAAGTCAGTAACTTCCGTTAAATCAACATGTTTTAATAATTAGGAAACCAAATTCTTCAGCACTTACGCATATTTACCTATAAATCGAACTCCTGATACAGCACAAAGAGTGACCTGCAGTGGTGTTGGAACTGCCTTCACCAGCCTGGACAACCAACTGCGAGACCCCAAATTTGTATTTCCAGTGTTGAATTTGTCTCCTGCATTTGGCACCTCCAGAGAAATAAATCCTCAGTGAAAACCCTGGATTGCCAGTTATGAAGAATTCATTAAGATTTGCTGAAGTTCAAAGCAAAAACACCAGTTCCTCACAGGTCAGGGCAGCTCTTTTAATGGTTCCTGCTTTGCCTCCAGCAGCAGCTCATCCCCAGAACCTGTTGATTTTTCTGCCAGGGCTGTTGGCAGGTGAATAGAGTCACATCAGATCACCTCACTTGTATTTTATGCTGGAAACCCATGCCCTGGATATGCCATTTTCCTGGCCCAGCATGGCATGAGATCATGGATTTCGAACCAGGCCATGTTGGCCTTAGAAGACAAAACTTGCAATGCCCTGTTCTCTTCCCTCTTGAGATTTGCCAGGAAGTCCCAGCTCATTTTTGCCCTGGGGTTTGCTGTCTGACAGTTCACACCATCCCAAAGAAATAAAGTCTGGTGTGGGGGGAAGGAGAGCATCACTCATCGTATCCTGAAAACAGATCAGCTCATCTGTGATACAAAAAGGAGTGGATACAAGTTCTTCTAGAACCAGATCAAGGGAAAACAAACCAGTCCCTTTTCTAGGGAAGTAATGAGTTAGGACATGGCAGCACTAAAACTTCATGCAGATATCCTGTGGTTTAGGAAAACACATCATTTGTGCACTTGCCAAGTGGGCAGTGGTGCTGGTCCAGACTCACAGACTCACAGAATCATTAAGGTTGGAAAAAATCTCTGAGATCATTGAGTCCATCTAGGCTCCTGAGAGTCGCTGTCTCAGGGACACATTTTCATTTCAATAGAAGGTTGTGCTATCTGTCTGTACTAAAATTGTTGAAAAGATGTTAAATCCTGAAGTGCTGTAATGTTTTCCTTTCCATTTTCCACGTGCGTGCCCATGAACTCCCACCCGTGGTACCATGGTTTGCCTTGGCCTTCTCATTTCTGTTGCCAGTGTGACTCCCTCGTCACCCTGCACCCACCTTTCCACACCAGGATCTAACCTGGAGGAGACCCAGGAAGAGGATGTGCTCACTCAGGGAGGGGTGATGCCCACAGTGAGTGTCCAACCCCCTGCACCCACAGCAGGAGCCCCGGGCACTCTCCCTGCTCTGCTCTCTGCCAGGTTTGTTATGTAAGAAAGGGTAAAAGTACAAACAAGAACACTGAACATGAAAAGTGAGTTTGTTTGCTTACTGAGAAGCCTGGGAGGAGCAGAATGGAACTGTATAAATAAGAACTCAAGCTGACAAATGTTAGGTACCTGCAGGAACACCTGCACCACTGGACCAAGCCAGGACTCTGCAGGCAGCTGGAAGGAGAAATCCAGGATGTGTGTTGACACTCTCTGGCTCCTGAAAACAGCTGTATGTGCTGTATTTAAATTCCTCTTACTTTTCTTTCTACTGTCAGTGTCATAAATGTCCTTCCCAGTTTTACACTTTTAATTCAGCAAGGTAGAACAGCAATTACTGAAGACTATTTAACAATTTGGATATTATCAGTGGATTTTAACTGTCTGCCTGGAAACAGCTTTGACCACAGCTGTGCTCTGAGCCCCAAGGAGGGACTCCTACCTGATCTGTTGTTTTCTTCCTCTTACCAGAGTAACACATCGCTTCTACTCAATGTTTGTGTCTATTTGTAATCATTGTATGGAAATGTACATTTGCAAATCAAGTTTGGTGTTGCTGAGCACTCATTTATGTTTCTAACTCAGCTTTTGTGATGGAAGTGAAAAGCTGATGTCCCTTCTCCATCTCAGCAGAGGCCAAGCTCATTTGTGCTTCCCTATCAGACCCTGAACAGATCGAGGTTTATGCAACTTTACCAATACAGGAATTCTTTCACACTGTGCCATATAGTGTTTTTCCTGCAGTGTTTGTCTCAGTTGTGATAAGGGGAAGGTTTTTGGATGCATGAAGTAGCTGTGCAGGTCGGGTGAGAGACGTTAATGTGTAGCTGCACAAATGAGAAACTCATGGCACTTCAGAACCTGATCTGTTTTCTGTTATTTTTAATGCTTTTGTATTTTTAAAATGTCATCCATATAGGAATATTTGTAACTATTTACATATATATTTTTTAAAAGCTTTGTGTGCTTTTTGGGGGTATTTCAGCTGCCTTGTCAGGACCCTGTGAGTGTTGCTGGGAAGCAAAAGCAGGAGAATATCTTGTGGATGCTTGTTAGATTCACAAGTACCTCAACAGAATTCATGCTGTGTGGGACTGAGGTCCTCTCCTGCCTGTGCATTTTCATGTAAGACTTTTCTGCCAGAAAGATCTGCACACTGAAACAGCAGAGTCTTCAGCTCAAAACTGAGTTGAAACTGACTTAACAAAAAACCCCCACAAACAAACAAACAAACAAACAAACCCCAAAAGCACTCAGTGGAAATCAGATCTGCTTTGTCACAACTGTGATAAGAGCTCTTGACACCCCACTAAAGTGATATCTGAGGCACAGCCATAGCTTTGGAAAGTGTTTTTCTCCTCTCATCTTCTTCCTGGCTTGCCTGTGTATAAATTACACCTTATTCTTACCTATCCTGGAGAAACTGTCAGCACCAAAAGGTCCAGCACAGGCTGTTTGTTTCCTGTTGCAGAGGTGCTTGTGTCAGGAATCTCTCCCAGGAATCCTCAGTCTGATCTTACCAGGGCTGGCTTAGAGGGGCCCAGACCCACTGGAAGCTTGTCCAATAAACCTTGATCTTCAGAGCTGCAACAAGTGTGGCTGGAATGTTTAAATAATTGCTTTTAAGGGAAATAAACCAAATAAATTTAAACTAGACAAATCCTGATTTTTTTATTGATGATTCCAGTTTAGCTGTAAAGAATACAGCAGAGTTAAAGAAATAAGGTGGTGAGGACTCCCAGAAATGAGTTATGCAGGAATTAGAGCAAAATGTTTTGTATAAAAAGCTAAAAGAAACATTTAAATAGGTCATGGAGCCGGACATTGTTCCTTGCTGTGTGTGTATGTGTCTGTCTATCTAAAATACTCTGCACCAGTTTTATAGAGCTCTAAAATGGAAGGAAAAACTTCTGAAGAAACTGAAATAGATCTTACCCATGTCTAATTTGGAAAAAAAAAGAAGAACTTAAAGGATTTTAGAAATGTTTAGAAACATTGGCATTATGACAGCAAGAATCTCTGTCATAACGTCATATGATTAACTAGATCAGAAACGTTCTGGGATGTTCTGATCAGTTATGTTAATGCCTCTTTTTAAAAGTATAAAGCTAATGCTCTGTAAAATAGATACTTGAAAAACTGTTTTGGTTTTCCTCAGGCTACTGAGATTAGAGTTTCGTAATCTGTTTGACCAGCTGCAGAGGACGTTCTGTTTCATTTTTTCTTTTTAAGTAAATGAGCTTCATCTCAACATGATTAAAAAGTAAAAAAAAGATTCAGGCTTCAAAAATGCTCCGTTTTCACACATACTTTTAAATAGGAGCAACTGCATTGTCATGTCTTGTTGCAAATGTAATTGGGTTGGAGGTCATTAAAGACTTTGAATAAAAGAATTTCCAAGTGTGCATCCTCTCCTGTCAAGAATCACCCCATTTTTGGCTTCCAGACATAATTTTAGCAGATATTACTTTGCTGCCTCTCACATCTCACATGTGTTGAGTCAAGCTTACTCTTGTTCAGTTCAAAAAGCAGTGGCTTGCCTTGCAAGTTAATTTTGTTGATTAAGGTTACTTTGAAAGGTAAAAAGACTTTATTCGATTTCTTTGTTTGTGCCTGTGTGCAAGAAAATGAGTGTTATTTTATGTAATGGGAGAATTGCAGCAATACCGAGCACTTGATTGCACAAAATAAATAGCTTTTCTTTCATTCTTACTGGGAATCAGATTGGCCTATTGATTAGAAATATCTGAGCCTTTCATATTTCTGTTTTAAAAGAGCATATCAAAATAAGAGGCTTTGTAAGGCCTGTTAGAAATGTTTATATTTCCAGCTCTTTGTGTATCTGTGGTGAGCAATGCATTTTAAAGAGACATTTGTAGAGCACCAGGGGTCTGCTGGAACCTCTGGGCTGGCTCCAGGTGTGAAGTGTCCGAACACCCACTTAAAGTGGCAGTTTACTGATAAACTTGGTTGGGAATGAAGCCCCAGGCGGTGGAAGATTGCCTTGTTCAGCGAGTGATTGATAAATCTGCTTTATCAAGACTCAGGCGTTCTCCAAGTCATTGCAGGAAATTCTGCCTGAACCCCTGATGTTTGTTTTTTGCAGAACTGTTGTTAAGAGTACAGCAAGCAGCAGAACCAGATGTTTTACTGCTTCATTTCTATTCACAATAGCAGTTTTTCACTAGCACGGCATTGACACAATGTTTTAGATGTTCTTGCAACAGAGCATCAAAAATTCAAGAAGTTGCCTGAAAATGTTGAAGCCGACATCAGGTCTTCACAGGAGACCTGCTCGGAGAATGGCAGACTCCTTGCCGTTCCCTTTGATTGCAAAGTGTTTAATAAAAAGCAAATTAGGAAATGAAAATTGTCTTGCAGATCAATCAGGCGCAGCAGTTCCGCCCGCTCAGCATTATCTGTCAGACATTAACCTGATTGGGAATGTTGTATTTTGTATAATAGCCTCAAAATCAGACTGAAAGGTTGACTGAAAAAATACCTGATGTATTTTGTGTGTGCTCTGAGGCTGATAACAAACTCTGCAGTTCAAGTTTTAATAACTCAGGGGGAGCTAAGAAACTTCAAAAGCTTTGTGATAAATGTTTTTGACAAAGTGTCAGCTGAACATTAGGCAGAATCTTGGTAAATCCTCTCATAAGTGGTTTAAAATGGAGTTCTGAACTTTTCCTTCACAAGTGTATGCTTAAGATGTCATGGTATCTTTGGGTTTAAAAGATTCATTTTATCTGGTAAATGTGCACCATTGGTGTTTCTGCCTAAACCTCGGCAAGTGCAAGGGGGAAACAGTTCAGTGCTTTTCTCCTTTCGGCAGCCTCTGCTCTGCTCTTGACCATGACACTCATGCAGGCTGGAAAGAAGGGGAAGCAGTGTTAAAGCAAACTACAAAATACTCCAGGTAAATATTACAGTAAATCTTCCAGCTGACAGGCTTTTGATTGACTTCATCACAACAGCTCCGAAGTGTCCTGGTCATAGACAAAGCAGTGCTTGGCCACGGCAACTGCTTGTTGGGTTTTGTGGCCCATTGAGAAAAGCAGATGAAAGCCAGTTTATTACAGCCTTTGAACCTTGCCTCCTTTCCCTCCTGTCACCTGAGCCACTAAAACAAAGTGAAAACAATTCCCTCCTTGGCTTCCCTTGACAAAAAATGCCCAACTTTACAACTATGCTGCTGTTTTCTTTGAACTGTTATCTCTGCAGGACCTTATGGCATCCTTTGCCTTTCAAAAGAATTGCTTTTATAATGTCCTGCAGCGAAGCCCTGACTCAGCAAAATGCTTAAGCCCCTGCCTAATTTTAAGTCTACAAATAGCCCTGCTGGTGCCATCAAGGTGTTTTAGGGATATATCTTAGAATCATAGAATCTTGAAATGATTTGGGTTGGAAAAGACCTTAAAGCCCGTCCCAGGGCACTCCAAGGCCCCATCCAGCCTGGTCTTGGACACTTCCAGGGATCCAGGGGCAGCCACAGCTTCTCTGGGCACCCTGTGCCAGGGCCTGCCCACCCTCACAGGGAAAAATTTCTAATAGGGCTAAAGACTTTGCAGGAAAATTATCTTAAAACTGTGGTCAACTCAACTAGGTATGTACAGAAAATGCTGAAAACGCATCAACATCTTACAGGAGCAAAACAGGGAAAATAGGAATATTGACAATTCCAGGAGTGCTCCGGGAATCTCCTAAAGACACCCAAAATCCAGGTGAAGTCTGATGTGGAAGTGCTGTGGGACTGCTCAGGAGCTAATGCTGATGATCCCAAGTTTATAGTGTACTGCCAGTCAGTCTCTTGGCCATAAATAGTCAAAAATGAAAATGGCTTATGTTAGAGCCTGCCACTCTGCAAAATGTTTGCATATATTTTTTTCTTTTATGTAAAATGACCTGCTTTTTTTCCCCTACTGCTGGAGAGGCTTGGTTCTGTTCCTGGAGTCAAATTATTCCTTTTCTTCCTGAACCCCTTTCTTTCTTCCCATAGTCCCTCAAGGGAAGGATTTGTTACACTTCCCGAGGGCATCTCCTTCTGGCAAATCTCTGAAGCCATAGCCTGGTGCAACAGGGAGCTGCTTGACTGGTGGGGATGGGCAAAGCCCCAGCCTGGAGAATTTTGCAAGATCTCCATTCCCATGTTGAAATGTCAGCAAAATGAGCCAAACTTCCAAACGTGCCATGGTGTATATGGGAGCTCATGTTATTCCAAGTGGGAGTTGATGAATTCTGTGCCTTTGGAAATTATGCCTTTTATCTGATTCCTGACCAAGGAAACATTTTTTTTTCCATAATGGCAGCAGAAAACGGGCAACCAACTCCTGTAGGGACACATTTACAAAGGTATTACCAATTTGCATTTTCATTCTGTGTTGTAATTCATGTTCACCCTTCATGAAATAGTGTTTAGTGGTTAAAATTAAATATTAGTCAGGAAGATTCTAGTAGGACACTGTGAAGAGCAGCTTTTGCAGGTCTTCCCCTTTCCCCCACCCATCCAAGCTGATCCCAACCAGATCCTGGAGTTGGACTGCTGGCAACAGGCTGAGACATCACTGAAAGGAAAGTAAAATAGGAAAGAGAGATGTCAAATATCACTTAAGGCATTTTAATTTCTGTTCCTGAGGAGCAGTAAAGCCTAAATTTTCTGTACAATCATAATAGCAATTGTAGTGTACCTATAGGATAGAGAAATAATTTGTGTTATTAAACACCATGACTATTTTCTGTGTAAAATAATAGATTTTCTTTTCTCTTGCAGTAATGTTGGCCCCTGCATATAGGTTGTGGAAAACTTTGTTTGCAAAAACAAAGCCATTGTTTTAACAGAAACCACAGAAATTTTGCCTTTCATATTGAATCAGTAGCATAATGAGTAGTGGAGCAATAGTTCAAGATCAAAGGAGACTTCTTGGATATATAGTGTGTTGCAACAACAGCAAAAAAGTTCCCACCAGAAAGGAATTTTGCCATATGTGAGCAGCAAACATATGTATTAGGTTAAAACCAGAAGATTTCCTTTGCTTTGCACCAAAACCAAGAGAGAACTCTAAGTACAGAGGTTTTTGTTTGCAGTGTCATGGGCAAGAGCTCAGTAAAAACCCAAAAAGTGTTGAGGATGCCCCAACAATTTGGCTCAAACATCACTATTTCACTTTTTAAAACACCCTTGTTTTGCTCTGACTCATGGCATTACATCAGTGGTCTTCACAGACATATTTGCCCAATTTATTTATAGTAGTAATAAACCCAGATAAATTTATTTATCTCCATGAAATGTTTTAGCAAAATTAATGATTGTTTTTAAAAATCTGTGATAAATTTGGATGGGATTCTTGGCTGCTTCCTTTGGATAGAATTGTGTTTGACTCTAAATTATGAGACCACTTAATGTAAAGAAGTTTTTGCCCAGACAGCCCATAATTCTGGCTTCATGGAGTGATAAAGATTTTTAAAATTAAATGTTTTAATGACAACATTTTAAAGCATCTCCATGTGTATTTCTGGAAGAAAATTTGCTTTAATTTTTATTAACATTCACGTGGGGTTTTTTTCCCCTCGAACTTCCAGAGATTTTCTTCTCATGAACGGGGAGAGAAAACACATCAATGGATGTAATTTGAATTTAGAAGGCACTTAAAGAGAAGCCTGTATTCAGAATTATTGTTGGCACATGTTTTGAGGATGTAAAGTGGAAGCCTTCTTCTGTGGGCATTAGTAAGGAGATAATTAAGACTACAGTAGGTAATTAGGGTAGCTTTTATTACTGCATCTTTCATTAACTAATTATATTAATTTGGTAACATTTGAAAAATTCTTTGAAGATGAAAAGTGCTAACTCTCACTACCTTTAGTGGTAGCTTTACTCTGCACGGCTCATAAATATCGAGGGCTTTTCTGGATACAGATGCACATCCATGTGCGCAGAGTTGCTGGTACAGCTAATAAAAATTACATATTTCCATTTTAAAAAGGCTCTGCCGTTATCCAGCATAATCTGATCAGGATGAGCAGCGACTTTTTTGCTGGCACTTTCTGTTTCATAGTGAAAGTACATTGGTATTTAATGTTTTTTAGAAAATGTTCCTTTTTTTGAAGGTGTCACTTAGTTATTCAACCCTCAGACCAGAGAGATAAATGGTTGTGATCTGTGACTTCCCATCGATGTGATGGGATCAGGAATCAAGCCTTGTCTGCTCTCAGGAACATACAAAAAATAAGAAATTATTTCAGGTTAAAGACAAAACATCACAGCTTTGTAAATAGTTTCTTCACAGTTGTAATCAATACAAAGAAATTAAGTATAGGAATTGTTTCTGTTTATGTAACTCTTCAGAACAGAACTTTCTTTCAGAGAATCCAACACTTTTCAAAAATATCCTGGGGTTAAAGGATAATCAAATCAGTTTTCATATATAAAATACTAAATCCTTCATACGTTCCCGTTCCATACTTGTTCCCGGGATTCTTTGAACTCTTTCTCTTACCAGCTTTTAGTTGATTTAGATTAAGCCCTGTAACTAACACCAAAAATTAATTCCTGCCTTGATAAGGGATTTTGAAATGCTGGCATTGCACCTTTTTGTCTCTTTAGGGCTCCTTGTCAAAACTCTATGCTTTACAAGTTGGTTTTTTTTAAAAAAACACCTTTTTTCAGAGCCTCAGTCTGCCCCTCAGGTATCCCACAGAAATCCATCAACCCCACATGTGCTGCTCCCTTGGGTCCGAAATAAACTTCATTAAACATTCTGCTGGAGATAATCAATCCCCAGTGGGATAATAGGGGGAATAAAAGGTGCCTACCCAGAAATGCAGTTCAGAGGTTCCTTTCTCCTTCCACATCAGTGTCCAGCGGCTCTGGATCACAGTGACTGGGATGGACTCATCCACAAACTCCACTCCAGGTCCCAGAATCTACCCAGAATATTCCAGCGGTGCCTTCTCAAAGCCGTTACTTTTCCCTTCCATCCTTCCCGGGCCTCTGGATGCTGTGTGTGACCCAAACAATATGATTTTATTTTAGGATCCTTTCCATTTTTAGAAATAAATCAAATGAGTTTTACCTCTCTCCAGCTGTAATTCACCCACATTGTTGCAGTGGAGCTTATTATCTCATTTACATTTTTAAGAGCTTTTCAAAGTGTAGGATATCTGGGCTGGAAAGCAAAACATTTGATTTCTTTGTTCTCTGGCCAACACAAAGCACTTCCAAGGTCAGGTATGGTGTAGACGTTCAACAGCAAACATGTTTACATGGCATCTGAAAGCCCGTTTAACTGAAAAAAAATTAATATTGTCTTTATAAGAGTGCTGCAAGTCCACTTAGCACAGCTGACAGACGGGGGATTCATTCCAAACCTGGAAAAATTTAACTAAATAAGTTAAGTTTTGTTTTCTGTTCAGGGGGGAAAAAAAGGCTTAAAAATTGGCCTGGATTTTTATTTTTTCATCCATTTTTCTTCATCTCAGCAGTTATCCATCATAAGCTCTGCTGCTCTTTGGACAAAATGTCACACTTTGAAGCCGTAGAGTAAAAACTGCATTACAAAACAAAAAAAAACAAAACATTGTTCAGTTTTACAAAAGAGATGTTCTGTGATGTACCTGGGCTAAGTCCTCTGCTGTTTTTAAGAGTATTCTACATGGCAAAAGCTTCCCTGTCTGGTTCAGAGAAAGATTTGAGGGTTCTGGTAGCTTCAGGAATTGCCATCAGTATTCAGGCTCTGGCCACTGCATATGAGGCCTTTTGAGAGAGAATTTTCAGTGAGATCTTCAAAAAGGTGCATTATTCATGACATCTGTCGTGATCCCTCCTAGAAAATTAAAATCATGGGCAACAAACTTGCTTATGTGTAATTGCTGTTTTCAGAGATAATCACATGCAGGAATCTACAGCGACCATGAGATTTTGATGTTACTTTTTCATTTTGACACAGCTTTGATCAAATGCTGAACTTTTGGTTTTACTTTTCTTGCCATTGTGCTGATAGAACAGCTGGAATACTCAAATGAACATTAATTACTCATGGAATTTATGCAGCACAGAAATAGTCCAAAAAGGGTCCAGTTAAAGGTATTTGTGATTGATCCAAGGAGTTAGTTGAGGTTTTTTGCCATCCCAATACAAAACCTGCCAACAGCCAGTTCTGATGTGATTGGAAAAGTCTGTGAGTTCATACAGTAAATTCTGGTTTGGACAAATGTTGAATGGATAACTGGAAGAGTTGTTAGTTTGCTATACTTACATGTTATAGTAAAAATACCTTCTTTCTAAATTTAAATTTAAGACATTTTCTGCTCTCCTAATGAAATAAAACATGTGTGCTCTGTGCTGGCAAACCCTGTCTAGAGTAGGGGAACCTGACAAAGGCGGTGTTATCTGAATTTCCCAAATTAAATGACTTTCAGATGCATTGCAAACCCTCAGATTTAAAGGAACCTCTCGTTTTATCCTCTGCAGAAGTTTGTTGTAAATAAGAGAAGTAAAAATGGAGATGTGAAGGAAGGAAGGAGCAGGGCACCAGTTCTCTTTGGCACCGTGTGGTTGCTGTCTTTGGCAGGAACAATTTGAGCTCCAGGACCTGCAGATGGGGGTGATACAAATCTGTTCTCTGAAACACATATATATGTACTCACATGTATTTGTACATTTAATTGCTATCTCTCGGCCAGCTTCAAAGTCCTGTTAAGGGTCAAACTTGTTCTTGAGCACAAGGAAAGGACGAGTGATGTGTGATGAGGTTTCCTCTCTCCTTATTTTTCACCAAGCCAGACCATTTGGGCTGGAAAAGCTGGTCCTGAAAGTGCAGGAGAAGATGGGTCATGCTTTGTAGTTTATCCAAAATGTGCTCCAGGAATGTTCCTGAGAGTCATCCTGGGCTGGTTATGAATGGACACTTTGGGGTTATGGCAGGATTTTTGTCAGATTAATTGGGTTTTTGGTGATTTTCCTGATACATGGAATTACCCTGCTTGTTACTACATTTCTACATTGCTCATTTTAGCTTTTATGCTTGTTTGTGTTTTACCTCAGAAGATAGATGTACAAAAAGAAAACAAAAAGCCTCCAATTCATACATAATTCCCACATATATTTCATTAATTTGATGCGAATTCCTGGTACTGCAAACCTTGTTGAGTACTGAAGATGGGTTATGCATTCAAAGCCAGGATTTCAGCATTTCTCAGAAGCTGTGATAGCATAAAAGTCCCTGGGCAGATTTGAAGTTCATGCTTGGGTCTGGTTACAGTTTTTGGCATCAGAACATGTAACAGTCTTACAGCTATAAGACTTTAAAGTTAATGCCTGGCATCACTTCAAAACAGCGTGCAAGATCTATCATAAGTAGTCCTCTTATCTTATCTCAATAGCAATTTTATCCTGTAAATTATTGGAGAGTACAGTATTTCAGTGCTGTGGAAAAGAGCAAGTCATTTCTTCTGTTAAATCTTTGCACCACGAGGACTTTTAATGATCCTGAGTTGTGCACAGGTATCCTGGCTGCTGGGAGGAAGCAAACATTAACCATATGGTAGGTCCTACAAAGCACCCTGAGTCTGTGGGGTTTTTGCCTCTCCTCTCAAGGGAAAGGCAGGGGCACCAAGGGAGGTTTAGGCTGGATAGTAGGAAAAAATTTCTTCACTGAAAGAGTGGTCAAGACCTGGAACAGGCCACCCAGGGAAGTGGTGGAGTCATCGTCCTCGAAGTGTTCCAAAAACACGTGAACGCAGCATTTCGTGATACACTTTAGTGACCATTGTAGGGTTGGTCAAAGGTTGGACTTGATGATCTGGGAGGTCTTTTCCAGCCTTAATGATTCTGTGATTCCAGGGTGCTCTGCAGAAGGTCTCTGTGCAGCTCAGCTTTTTTAAAAGCATCATTGGAGGTTCCTTCAGTGGCATTTGCAGCATGAGCCCCTTCCCGGGTCCAGCCCTGTGCCGCTTTTCACTGATGGGTATCAATGCCCCGATTTCCTGCCATACAAAAGATAACTCAAAATATTCCCTTTCTGCAGCCACAGCCGCCTCTGTGTTGGTGTCAATCCCCCATCCACATTGTGCACTTTGCTTGGAGTCAGCACTTGCAGTTAACAATGCCTTTATTCAAGCTGACAACATCCCTAAGCTTTTAGTAAATGTGTAAGTAAATGTTAAGCATGTATTCAAACATCCAACAATGAGTGGGAAACTTTAAAAAAAAAAAAAATCTTTGAAACTTTCTATTGTTTGTTTGGTGTGTATCTGTTAGAAATAACACAGACTATCAGTTCCTTGGGGCACGCTGTTCCTTTGTTAAGCATGTAACAAAAAGATCAAGGCTCTGAGTGACTGCTGGAATAAAAATAAATATATAAGGAGAACAATCATGACAAAATAAATTTGTGGATTCATTTTATGAGCTTGGTTTAGGAGCGATTACTTCTGAACTAAATAAAGATTGGGTAGTTGTGGTAAAGTGACACGATCATAATATTCCTTTTTTTTATTGCCATTTATACTTCATTTGTAGATCACATGCTAGATTTGACTACAGGGCAGGAGGGGAGCCCCTCATCTCGGCCAGCATCCCATTTCAGTAATATGGAATACATTTCCACTGCAAATTCCAGACATTGTTTTCCAAAGAGAGGATTACTCTGGCTTAGAGAAAAGATTGTTGGTACACTGCAAAACTGCTCCTAGGAAGCTCAGGTTGTACAGAGGGGATGACAACAAAAACCCGGCCCATTTGCAAATGCAAATGTTGCAATATTTCCATTTGCCTTCCAGGCTTTGAGGGTATTTAGTACATTTCTAGGATGAATACTTGTAGCCTATAATAAGATAGGACTTTTAAGATGTACCTACTCCTGTTCAGTCAGTGGTCCCACCTGTGCAAAGTAACTTTTTTGAGTGGCCAAACTGCCTCTGTCACATCTTAGCATGAAGTTCAGCTGGACTCAGAGTGCTCCGCTTCTTTCCCCAGCTTGCTGGAAGACGTGACCTGGAAGTTTTGCTGCCGTCCCATGTTTCTCACGTGTGTTTTGCATCCCTTGGTGTTGTTCCAGGCCTTGCAGGACGAGGTGGAGAATTACCGTGGGCAGATTTATGATGCTCAGAGGAGGCTCCAGCGCAACGAGCTCAAGGCCCAGGAGCAGGTACTGGGTGCTGTCCCCATCCCTTGAGCCAGGAGGTGCAACGGTTAAAAATAATACCTTCCATCAAAGCAAAAGCACATATTTTCCTGCAAAATTCCCAGATAGCTTTCTTTTCTGTTTTGTTGGTAATAAAAGAGAATTAAACTGTCTGAACCCTTCAGGCAAATACTTATCTGCTGCTCTCTATTGCAAGTTGGTATTTCAGCTATTCTAGCTGTTAATGATGCATTTATTTTGAACTGTTTTCAACTGACTGTAGTGTTTTAATAGAGGTTTCTGAGACTATTTGAACCTGTTCTTTAATGGTTTGTATGAAGGGAATTGGAAAATAACCGCTAAAAATGATCTTTAGTCCTGATCTTCTGCATTCATTGTCCAAACATGTCTGTAAACAGTTTCAGATGATTAATAGTGCTAAAATTCTTCTGGACACTTCCAGTGAAGTCAGAGATTATTTAGTGTGCTTTGAGCAGAATAGAATGTGTTGTTTCCAGGCAGTACAGGAACAGAAAGTCAATGATCTGCATTCAAACCAGATTAAATTGAAATATGCAGGAGAATATGCAGCTGATGAATACCTGAATCAGATAGGAATTTATATATTTCTAATACAAATCAGATTTTGAAGCATTTGAGAACTTTATTTGGTGCTGAGTAAACAATATCAACAGCATGTATCCTACGTGAAGCATTTCTAACTCTATACCTGCAGGAATAATCAGTTGGGGTGGTTATAGAAGAGTAATAGTAATTAATTTCAAGTATTTTTTCCTCAGTTTTTGTTATCCTACTGGCACATGGGAATCCTCTGTCACCCTTGGTGTTTAATTCATGTATTTCCTCTCTGGAATGTCAGTGATGAGCTGTTCCTTTCTGTCCCCCCTCTGCCTCCCAAATCCAGATGTTGGGCCAGGCTCATCCTTAGCTGCAGCGCCTGCAGCACTTGGAGGAGTTTGGTGTAGTGAGTGAGCTGGCCTACAAGCATTGCATTTTGGCTTCAGTCTCCTGGAAAAGAAGGAGGAAAATCAGCTCTTTAATGCATGTTTGTCCCTCCCAGGGAACAGCACTGGCTGCACGCTATGAGGGACATCCTCTTCCAAATTTCTTCATTTTTTATGTTTTTCTTTAGTCTCTGCCACTGCCATTTTGCCTTTTTTTTTTTTTTCTGACCCATTTTGAGAAGGATCCAGAAGAAGAAATAAAAAGTGACTCATGAAATACAGAGGTAGAAGGCTGCACATGCAGATTCACAGGGTGGGCCCCCCTTTCTGCCTTCAAGGTTTCCTCCTACATGAGCATCTTCTCCAAACTAACCTACAGAACTCTCCTGTCCAGGCGTAATTAATGAAGAACTAGTTCAGATGGTAACATCCTGTTCCCCAGTATAATGGAACAGGAATGTTATTGAAATTACAGTGTGCTGTCCATCTTTGAGCTTTTCCTGCAGAGTTGTGTTGGCAGATTTGGTAGAGCTCATATCCAAGTTCATCAATGATTTTGTCTCTGCCTTTCATCCATTGGGACTTCCTGAAGCAGCTGGAGCCGCTGAAGCTGGTTTGGTTTAGGTGGCTTCAGTCTATTTTGCAGACAAGCATTTTGGAAGTTGTTATTTGTCTTCTCTGTGACTGGCTAATTCATTAGTTCTGCTTATCTCTCCAGAAGAAAAACGGAAAAGTGACAGCTCTGACATGTTTCCAGTTACTAGGTTTGGCCAGGCTACCTGTAAACATGTTCATCAAGTGTTAACAGTAGTTACCAACTCATCAGCCGATCAGGGAGTTGAAATATTCAGGGCAGTAACTTGCTTTCTGCTTTTACCAAATACTGTGTGAATCAGAATTGTATAAAACATGGAGATTTGTGCTGGCGCCATTACAAAAGCCACTTTTCCAAGCTTTTACATGTCTATAAATAAGGAGGAGAGAGGGTTAAAGAGCTTCTGTTTTTCATTAAAAGCAAAAATCTTGTGTTTTGATTCTATAACAACAACAAACAAATGAATGAGACATGAAAAAACATTTTGTTGTGCTTTTAATTAAAACTAAAAAGCTGTTTCTCGTTATGGCTTGTTGGGTGGTATCTTGGTGCTCCATGTTGGCTGTTTTTCCAGTGCAATGTCCTTATAACTCTTCAGCCTTTAAGAATGGCTGACAGAGCCACAAAGTTTAACTCTTTGTTACAGTGACCCTCTGGTGATCGCACAGGCTTAACCTTTCATTATTGTAATTATCCAGGGAGACGGACTATCCTATAGATAAAGGGGAGAAAATACGTTGGGCTGTCAGCAAACCCTGAGCTGTTCTAGAGGCGAGTGTGGTGCTGCAGTTGGAGAGGAGGTGTTGTTTTTATGGAGCTTTTCCATTCCCATACTTTGTGTTCTTGGATGAACTCGTGTTTACTCCTGTTTAGTTTTTCTCTCCCATTTTACAGTGTGGGTTGGTGCAATCACGTTGTGTCTGTGTTGTCTCACCAGTGGTGCCATATGGCAACGATCTCTGGATGATGGGTTCCAATGACATTTCTCAAAAGTGCTGGCCTAAATTATTTTGTCTTTTCCATAAAGGTTGTCCTGTCTCTGTCCTGGTTTTCCAGTGTTCCGTAATGCTGCACTTCGAGAGTGGAGTCTCAGAGCTGTATCATCTTTCTTCAGGTCAAAGTGTTGGATATTTCCTTTAAAAATTGGATGTCCAGCTTCTTGAGACATAAATAATTGTATTCATGGAAAGTGAATGTAAAAACTCTATTATATCGTTTTCTATATATTGTTGTTGTTAAATATGTACGGTCACAAGACTGTTAAAGCAGTCTGGGAAGGTTTCTGGCAAATTTGGGTGTGTCCAAACCATTTCCTTGCAAAGCAGCACTGAAGTTTCTTGTATCTCAGTCCTACATAACTCTGGGATCAGCTTCCTGTCGAGTGATCCCATTGTGTTCCTGTATCATGTACTCTTGGAGCGAATGTATCCCTTGGTTGTCTCTGATGTGTGCCTGGATCTAATGTGAGACGAGATTTCCTACTAAACATTTCTTAAGTCCTGTGGCTTTGTGCATTTGTCAGTCATAGTTAAAAAATCTCCATTGTTCATACAGGAGTCTCTACATCCTGTGAATGTGTAATTAAAAATGACACACATCACTGAGAGCTGAACAAATCCAGGAATTTAGGCATGTGCAACAAGTTTTGCTGAATTGGGGCCTGTATAAAAATTCATGGTAGTGATCCTTTTTACTACCTAGACTTCTTTAGCATTCATTTCATTTCAAATTCTTTTTTCAAGGGTAATCACCCCAACTCAGTTTACTAAAAAGCTCCAGGAATCTGTCCTTTGGGAATTACACGCAAGAAATTTCTCAGAAAAAAAATCCTATTCTTTTCATTCCTTGTTCTAATGTTTCTACCCATAGATCTGGATTGAGTATGATATCAAATTTGGGATAATAGAGGGGGGAAAAGTTCCTTGTGTTTGCAAACAACTAAAGTAGCAACACTATAGGTACTCAAACCATAGGGATACCTCCAAGCAGTCAAGTCATAAATAGAGTCTTAAAGTAGAGAGATTCTCAGACAGAAAATCAATTATGTTCAATTCATTAATATTGCTGAGGAAATGAAGGAGAATAGCAATGGAGGTTTTCAGCCCTTTAATTTCTTTTTCCTCAAACAGATTATAAAAAAAGGAGAAAGGAGTTATCTGAATGAGGATGTTATAGAAGTATTTGGCATAAAATGGAACAGCTTAGTTTAAGTGGATTTCACTCATGTTCAAATGAAAACAGGAGTGATAATTGTAAAAGAGCCATGATTCAAAAGCATTCAGCCAGTTTTCATTTCTAATGTTTATTATCCTGACTTGCTCGATTTTTTATGACTGCTGGATATTTACCACATTCAGCCCAACTTACTGTTTCCATGCCAACTAAATATATTTGTTGTCAGATGAATGCTGTGATGCATCCTTCTGAAATTTCAGTTGCTGTGTAGCACAGGGAAACTTCTAAGGCTTGCCACACCTTCTCCTTGCTGGGAATAGTGCTGCTGCCAGTGGATTTGTGGAGCTGGGAGCAAGGAATCAGTGAGATACAGATGAGCAATAGACATTGATGTCCATGGTATGAGTCCCGAGGAGTTCTTAATATGTTGGCTGGGACACTTGAGTAATATTAGCCCATTAGTTTAGGGCTTTTTGTCCATATTTCTTCTTAGAAATTATCTAGTGAAGTTGTCCCTGCCCATGGCAGTGGGATTGGAACGAGAGGATCTTTCATGTCCCTTCCAACCCCAACCATTCCATGATTCCATGATTCTGTGATTTTTAAAGGTATCAGAGAGTTTTAAATACCATCAGATGGCAGCATGGGGTCCCTGCCTGAAATTCCCAGACTTTTTCAAAGTGTTGTCTTTCTCAGAACATGTTACAGTCTCCCAGAATCAGGCAAATAAGCTCTAGGTTAGGTTACTTAAAAGCCCAGGTTGGCTTTGTGGCCAGCTGCAAGTGAGGAGGATGGAGGGAGCCTTTGTGAGCCACTTTGGAAACTGAGATCCAACCAGTCAGCACGGCTGGAGGTGGTGATGAAATTCTGCTGTTTGCTCTGCTTGCTTCAACCCACGTCACTGAAATGCTTCCAAAATTTCTCCCCCAGAGAGCCATTTCTGCTCCCACAGAAATGGGAAGCTCAGCCTGGATGTGGACGATCTTAAACCTCAGCAGTGCTTCACTGAGAGCAGCCCTTGCTGGGGCTCAGCAGCCTCTGGAGCCGTCGGGAGGAGAGTGAGAACCTGAGAGAAATTTCCACTGTGATTTTCAGGAACTACACCACCAAATATTGTCACATTAAAATAGTTCCTGCAGTTTCTGTCTGTGACCAGCACGGATCCGAGAGGATGGATTTGAAGAGTGTTTGTTTTTTGTGCAGTTCTGTGTGGCTGAGGGACCTTGTGGTGTCTCCTGCACCCACTGCTCTGCTGACACCCTCAGCACTGGGCTCAGGAGGGACCTGTGTGCTTCAGTTGTTTTCTTCCCATAAAACCTTGTGAAAAATGCAGAAGACCAACAGGCAGAGGGACACAGCTCCCCACAGGCTGAAAATCTGATGGTTTCACATCTGCACAATAGGGGATTTCTTTGCTAACTACTTGTGGTGAGAAAATTTCACATTTAAAGTATTTATTGAAAAGAAGATGTTGGAGAGCCAGAGAGCAGCAGTGAAGAATCCAATGGGAGCGGGAGCACTGCTCGGGCTGTTTGGCACACACAGACCACAGCATCCAGTTCTGGGGAGGTTCTGGGTGTCTTTTCAGCCTTCCCTCCTCCCAGAGGAGGGAATCAGTCTGGTCCTGGTTGTATCTCTGGAAGGGGCTTTTCATGGATATAGGTGCCCCATAGATGTATGGCAATGTTGACTTCATAGAATTTTGTTTGGGTTGGAAAGTGATGCCATGATGATCTTTTGCCTTTTCTTTTATACCCTGTTGTACCTTTTTTACAACTTCTGTATTCTTAGTGCTTTTCGCCTACATTCTTGGCCTTGTTTGTTCACCTCGGAGACTCAACATCTTAGAAGATTGGTAGCCAGGGATCAGTGTGCCCCAGAGCCCAAGGTCCTCTCCAGAACACATTCTGTAAACTGAGATAGAACCATCCAGGGGAAGGTTCCTTGGGGAGGGGGGCTCACTCGAGCCTCTCATTGGGGAATCTTTGATAGATCTGCTAATTAGTAAAACCTATAATGTTATACCAGAACTTTTGAGGGGGGCATATTCGGCGGGGTGCATTTCAATGCATATGACCTGGACATGTACACCTAAGGATCCTTAAAATAAATACCAAGGTAAAATCCCTTTTCCCCTTCTAACCGTATATGACTCTTGATTTTAAGACCAGGAAAAGGCATCAAAGGGACCTTAAAGATTAGCCAGTACCAGCCCCTGCCATGGTCAGGGACACCTTCCTTAGGCCAGGTTGCTCCAAGCCCAGTCTAGCCCAACCTTGAACACTTCCAGTGATGGGGCATTGTAGACTTAGGTACCATAAATGACCACAGACATTATTTGGAGCTCAATTCTACCCCTTTTTACCTTAGTAGTCTGTCTACCTTATGCTCAAATCCACTCATATATTCATTAATCACTTTGATACAACAGCACCCTTCAGTTTTTCATTAAGACTGAGATCGTTAGGATAAATCA
The DNA here is from genome assembly GCF_000738735.6 of Corvus cornix cornix. Classification (NCBI taxonomy): domain Eukaryota; kingdom Metazoa; phylum Chordata; class Aves; order Passeriformes; family Corvidae; genus Corvus; species Corvus cornix. The sequence continues at coordinate 9,761,455 of NC_046347.1, forward strand.
CGATTTTGCATTTGACACATTTTATATTTGTGTATCATTTTCTTTATTTGCCAGCTATGAAAGGAAAGAGAATTACGATGAATATAGTAAATTATTCTGTATAGCATGAGGTTTCAGATTAGCAGGAGGAGATAGAAGCTGAGATTCAAGCACAGAAAAACAGCTTTGCAGGTGGGATTTGAAAGGAGCTGGAAATCAATGGAGTTTAAAGTTCCCAGGAGCTCCATATGGCAGGAACTGCGGGAGAGGAGGCTCTCACCAACTGTGCAACTGTCAAAGGGAAAGGAGTCAAGGATGATGGTGCATGTGTGGAAGTCAGTGATCAAATGTTAGCTTTGGTAATCAGACACAACTGGAAAATACACAAATATTCGCCTCCTGAATAAAACAGAATGAATTATTGGAGCTTGGTGGACAGCTGGAGAAAGACAGCAAACAGAAAGTACAGGACAAATAGTTAAAAGGGAAAAGGGAATTGTTACCAAAAGGGAATAGAATATGCTCTCATATGGCAGCATGCAGGAATGAGAGAGTATTTTAAAATGTCACTTTTCTTGCTCTTTGTCTTAAATAATAGTGACTGAGAGAGATCTTTCTTTTAAGAGGGCAGTACCTCATTTTAGAGCATCTGTGGTTTGCTTACATACTATCCATTAAGGGAACTTTGCTCTTTCAGAAGCTGTTAAAGTAGGACTGCAAGGAACAGCGATACTGGTGCTTATTGCAGGGAATTAAAAGAAAAAGAAGAAATGGGAATGTCTGAAGGAGCCAATGGATGAGCAGAGCAGCAACACCTCATCTCCAGTTTAGCTCCCAGCAATGCCTGTTTAATTAGGGAACTGTCCCAGTCTCTCTTTCTAGACAGTGGAGGTAAAAAGGACTGGAAAAGACCAACTTTATGGTGATCTTTAACTTCATGTAAATTCTAAGGTACTATTTATTTTGTTGTCAGTGTAGTCAGCACTGTATGCCATCCATGGGAATTCCACCCAGGCAGCGCAGCCGTGGTTCTCCTGCACTGCCCATCCTTGCCCAGCCCTGAGGCTCTGCAAGCCTGGCAGATGCTTTTCCAGTTGAGACGCTGGTTGGATTTTTGTTCTTGGAAATGGTGGTCGTAAAAGTAGCTTCTGATTATTATCTACAGATATTTGCTTGTTCACACAGTCGGTGTGAAAATCCGGAGCCTGATCCTGCTGCTGCTGAGCTTTGTCAGCTCTCGCTGGTGTTGGGGAGCACTCAGCACCTCCTGAATCAGGCACTGTAACCTCTCCCTGCTGAGCCACCCCGGATGGGAGGGATTGTGTGGAAGGTAACGTGCTGGAATGAAAAACCGAAACACATAAATGTGTTCCAGCAGTGGTGTCAGAGATGCTCAGAGCTTTATTTCATACTTAATTATCCTTATAGCGCATTAGGAATGGCCAGAGACTGAAATTAACCCCATGTGTTGGACCTGATGATCCTTGTGGGTCCCTTCCAGCCCAGAATATTCTGTGATTCTGTGTTTTCAGCTTTGGCCCAGCAGCACTGGGGAGCAGCTGGGCTGGTTTGGGTCTGGTTCCTCTGGATCAGGGGGTGTCAGGGGGGTTTCCTCCCATGTTCCCTCACCTTCCTCTGCAATCCCAACGTCCTGGGCCAGCAAAGGAATTGGCAGTGACAGGAGCTGAGGGGAAGAGTGCTGGGGGAGCAAAGATGGCATCTGCCATGAGTCATCTGGAAGGAGAAGAAAATAAGTCCGGGATCCTCCAAATCCCAGCTGTAACAATAGCAGAGCCCTGGAGAGGGGGAGGCTGAGAGAACAGCGTGAATTTTCTAGCCACAACATTCCTGGTTGTTCCCTGGTGTTGACAGTGAAAGCTTTTATTCCTCTCCAAGTCGTGTAATCCCAGGAATGCTGTTCTTGCCATATGCAGCCCAGTGGTGGTTTTTTCAAAAAGCTGCTTTTGCAGCTATGAATTATATGGACTCAGATTGCTTAACTACAAACAGAGGATTTTCCAGGTGGGAGATCTTGGTTAAGAAAAGAGAGATGGGAACACAAGCCACTGAAGTAATAAGGCCACTTGGATGCAGGTTGGGAAAAGAAAAAAATGACCTGGAGCAGCAAACTCAGTGCCCAGCGAGGAGCTCGGCAGGGCTGGAGGTCCCCGTGGGTTAGTAAAACAACAAGGCAAAAATGTCTTGGATGCTGGGATGGTTTACTGGCTACAGACAGACAAACAAAGGGGACGGCTATGTCACCAATTTATGTTTTATTGGAACTGTCAGTACAGGGGAGGTGCTCCAGCAGGATTTTCTCAGTGGAGAGCAACATGGTGGTCACTTGACAAAATAACTTGCTTAGCTGATCTTGCCCGGTCGCTGTTTTCAGCTGAGCCGAATTAATGGGATTTATGGTGTTCATTACTTTTCTTAAGAACCCGAGAACATTTGTATCGAGTTGCATGCTGTTCCTCTAAATCTGGGGGAACCATATTTCAGCGGCCTTGCACAGTGAGAGTTGAAATTCCCAGTGCCTGAAACCAGAGAGAATGTGGACTCAAAAGCAGCAGATATTCGTGTCTGATGATTTTCTGAAAAAACAAATGTTCAGACCTTGATCTTCACTGAAACAATTGATGCATCATTGGATTCTTCATTAGGAAAAATCACTGCAGAAGATTTCAAGCTCCAGTTAAATGTTCTCTTACAATAGAAACCGGAGAGATCTGAAATTTAAGGAAATTGCCAATTTTGGTTGGTTTGTTCCTGGTTCGGGGACATTGCTCAGCGTCCTGCAGGCCAGCTGAGGGAGGAAAGGGCACATCTGGGCTCACAGAGGTTTTGTGGGAGTGGAGCTGTGCTTGCTTAAAACTTCAGGAGTGCTGAGAAGCAAAGAAGGAGTCTCTGCAATTAGGGAGGACACAAACAAGAAGTGATTAATCACTCTTTGCATGTTTGTTTGGGTTTTTGGTTGCATTTTGGTTTGTCTTTTTTGGTGGGTTTTTTGGTTCTTCTTTTTTTTGTTGATTAAGTTTTTTAAATTGGGATGACACTGTAATAATTTGTCCTTCACTTGCCCTTCTCAAAATGCTTTCAGAAAATTCCTTCAGCAGTCTTCAAACCACCTGAATGAAGCTGACCTATGCAATAATATTATTATTATTATTATTGTTATTGTTATTATTATTATCCTCATTTAGAAAGAGGAGACTTTATTCTGAGATTAAATGATCTCCCTAAGACTGAAGGGGTTATTTTTACCTTTTTGGAACCCTGACCTGTCTTCAGATTTATTGCAGCAGGTCTTTCCTGTCTCCATTCAGAGATGTTGCAGAACAGATCCATAACCTTTTTAAGGATTTTTTTCTTTTAAACAGCATTATAGCACACAATCGTTTAAATAGGAAAAGATTTAGGAGAGAGAGGAAATTACTTATTCATCCTGAAACATGGAGAAAATTTGGTAACAACTAGAAGATCCTAATTATGCCTTTTGGTCACTATTCTAGTATTCCCTGGCACACATTATCCTGCACAAATATTATAAACAGGCAGAAATTAAGATTTTTAAAAAGCCACAACACCCTGGTTAAGGCAACTGTCTTTTGATTCTTATCTGACATAAACACGTTAACTTCATGCCCTTTGAGACAAGATTTTTTTTTTAGAGGAACTCGAACAACTTTCTGTGGTCCCTTCATTTACTTCAGAGTTTCTTTTGCAGTTTCCTTATGCTCCCCTGGTTCTGATAAAGTCATTTACAGGTGGAAGGTCTGGAGAAGATTGTGTTTGTTTGGGGTTTTTGAATTTTGGATTCTTTTTTTTTATGAGATGGGTATTTTGCACCAGAGATGAACTCAGCATCACAGAGTTGTGGGCTGTAAGGAGGGAAGATTTGGGTGTTGGGAACCTGAGTAGGATCTGGTGCAGGGCATGGAAGAGACACAGAATACCCTGTGCTTTGCAGGCTGTTGGTAGCACATGGCTAAAATTCATCTGGTCACCGTGAAGACACTGTATTCCTCCTGGATGTGCTTAGGTTGTTCAGAAAGGAAGGAGAGAGACTGGAGCACAGTGAGGAGCCAATGTGCTCCCACTGGCTCCTAATCCAGCCCCAAAACATCCCGCTGAGGTTTGTAGAGAAGATGAGTGGCTGCAAAACTGAGCTGTGCCACCAGAAGACTCCTTGGAGTAGTAGAATTGAAGCTGATTTTGCAGTAGTGCCCAGGGCAGTGGTTGCCGCCATCCCTGGAGGGATTGCAGAGATGTGTGGACGTGATGCTGAGGGACATGGAGCAGTGGTGACCCTGGAAGTGCTGGTTCATGGTTGGACTTGATCTTAAAGGCTTTTTCCAACCTAAACAATTCTGTGATTCTGCTGATAAGCACTGGGCCAGGCCTGGCTGCTTGGTTTGGAAAGCTCAGGTTTGGCTATTTCTCTTCTGGGCATCAAACCCAGCTTTTCTCTCTTTGAGAATGGTCAATGCCCAACACAAGTTCAGTGTAGCTGTGAAATTCCAAGTCCCCTGCTTTTTGCATCACTTGATGTAATTGTGTCACTATTTATATCTTCTTTTTTTACTAATTTACCACGTGACCAAGCACACATGAGCTATGTGTGGCAACTTCAGCTTTCTGCTGACACCAAAGATGATTGATGGTCAAACTCAAAACCTCATATATTAGCCACCAACCTGAATAAACAAATAACAGTGTGGCAGCTTAATATTAAAAGCTGTAAAACCTTCCTGGGAGTTCATGGATTAAATCAACTCACCAAAATGATTTTTCAAAAAAAAAAAGCTTTCTCAGGACCGAAGAAAAATGAACACAAGTAAATGAAATAGAACCATCCTCATCCAGCAGACTAAAGCCCTCCTGAGGGATGAAGAATTGCAATTTTAAACATCCCTCAAGAGTGCAAGAGGAGACACAGTGTTTGTGGATCCTAGGGAGGCAGCTTGAGGCTATAAAAGAACAAAAAAAGCCTTTAAGGCACAAAAAAACTTATCCCTGCAGACATCGCTTTCGTTGGTGAAAAATAAGTGTTAAAAAATAAAAGCCTTCTGCCATTAAAATGAGTATCCATTAGCCCACTGAATGTTATTTTTCAGTTGTAAGAAGAGATTTAGATTTTTGCCATGCACTATTTTATCTGTTGGGTCAATAAACCTTGATAGTGACTTCAGCCAAAAGTACCAGCAGGTTGCTTACCATAATATGGCAGGAAACAGCTGGGCACTTATTTTCATCTTACTGTGATGCAATTACCAGTGAGCAGAGCTGAAAGTAGCATGTTTTGTCTTCTCAAACAAATTGGAATTGTATCCAAAAGAACAGGTTTCACTGTAAAAAAAAGTGCATGTCTTGTCTCTGAAATAGAGTAAGGGATCAGCCGCAAGCCAAACCGCAGCTACCAGGGCTTGTTTCTCATTTTCTTTCTCCATTCTCAGCTGACCCTGTAAGATATCTCCGTACTTCAAAGCACAATACAACATTTCTTCTTCCTGACTTTCCAAGAAACACCTGTGTCAGAAGGGAATGATCCTCTGCTGCTCTGCAAAGTTAATAACAAATGTTCCCAGCATTGTGAAAGCACTTATTTAGAGGACAACTGCAGATTAAACCATTAAAACCAGTGACCCGGTTGCAAGAAAACTGTTGCACAATTAGAAAATTATTATTGCCCTCACAGAGCTGTAAAAAAAACCCTTCTGTTGCATCTGCATATTGGCAAGGTGATCATCCAGATCCTCTTACCCATTAAATAGATCTTTATTAATCAAAATTTAAGAAATAAAAGCATTTTGCTGCTCTGGCTGCCTGTTTCTGGTCTTGTCTCACCAAGAATAAATGGAACATGTTGAATCAACTGAAATATATGTTTCCTGCTCTATCAAGGTCCCCACCCAAATGAGCTGTTGGCTCAGAAAATATTTATCCTGGCACAGTACTTATGCATAACTTTGGAAGCCTTGATAGAAATAGTAGCATAAATTTATTGGTGTAGCCCTCAAAAACATAAATTTTGATTGCTGGCTTATGCACAAGTGAAGTTCAAACGAGGTTTCCTGTCTCACCTCTTTTTGTTCCCTTCAGATTTGCATAGTGGCATCACTTCCTTGCAGTTCCCAAGGAAAGCCTCTAATTGTCCATTTGCATAGAGATTTGGCAATTCCTCCTGCCTATCAGGGAGAATTTTCCTAACGTTTCGTCAGATTGTTTTATTCCTTTTGTATTGATAATTGCACGCTGCATAATGCAGATTCTGGCACGAGCTGCTGTTCCCATGGGATGGTGTCGGGATGAACTCGGCCTCGGGTTCTCACGTGTGGAAGCCCTGGGAGCTCTGGGAGTTGGGATTTGGAACCTGTGGCTTCTTCAGGTGTAAGACTGAGGGTTGGATTTGTGGTTGCAGTGGTAGATGTCAGCTATTTGGGAATGTAAAACCAGCACCAAATGGCGTTGGTGTGTAACCCATGGGGAAAAAAAAAGATTCCATTTGAAAGTTTCAGTGTATTTTATGAGTTAATCTGATATCAAAGCCCTTTGATCCTTTATTTACATATTCAGCTGCTAATCCAGAAAAACACCAAAGTCTTTGCTTAATTTGAATTAAGCAGTTAATCCTATTGGGAGTTAACTACCGATGTGGGGCCCTGATTCAGCCAAGAAGGAACGTGATGGGCTGACCTGAGCCACACTCTCTGTGTTACCCCAGGTCAAAACTCCATCAAATCTAACCACTCTGGAGAGATAAGAAGCACAACCCTTCCACCTGATCTCTCTTCATGTAACTCTGCTCTGTAGCTCCTGTTTACTCAGCATCTGTTGAATAAAGTTGCAGATGAAAATTTCCCCCTATTCAAACCTCCTTGTTTTGGGGTCTTGGAACAGGTCTAAGATGCTCAAATCTACTCATTGAAAGTCCTGTAGTCTCCATGAAGCTGAGGAAGACAAAAAGTACAATAAAAAAATAGTTGCATGGTGAATAATAATTTTTAAAAATGTCCATGAAAGCACCTAGAAGTTGAGAAATTTTGTAAAATATATCTTGGGAAACAGTAACTTACCTTGTCTAAGGGAGCAAGGGACAAATGTCACCCCACTGACCTGGTTCGGATCCCACCAAAGACAGACAGAAAACTTCTGTCAATTTGCAAGGTGTGTCTGCATAAATGCTCAGTTCAGCTGGATTTAAGAATGATTATTGCTTCTTCAGACCATGTCCCAAACAAATGCCTTACTGTTCCTTTCTCATTTTTTTCCTTCTCCATCTATTTTTTATTTTTATTTTTTCTTTTTCTTTCTTTGTCTTTTTTACCTCTTTTGCTCTTTACAGGTCTTTGCTGATCTTTCTTCTCTCTCCTTCCCTCTCCCTTTTGATAGCACAATCCTGTGTTTATTTGGCCTCCAAACTGGGCAAAAGAAGCAAAAAAATGTACTTTCCAGCATCTAAGAGCAGCCATCTCTATAAAAATTTCTCTTTGTTCTGTTATAGTTGATTACTGTACGAGAAGAATATGAAAAAATACTCAAAGGGCTGATGCCAGCATCTTCCAAGAAGGAATTTGAAGACACCATTTCATCTTTAAAATCTCAGGTAAATTCTTATTATTCATCTTGAGCATTTTGGGCTGGAAAAAAGCCGTCTCTTCTAGACAGGAGGTTATGACCCTCTGAAGTTTGGCCAAAAGTACTGAATAAGTCTCAACACCAAATTATGGCAGCACTCACATGCTTTTCACTCAGTCATATTTCACAAAACTTTTCTCCTCCAATTTGAGAGCTACCATGTTGTATCTTTTGGTCCCAGATTTTTCTTCCAGGAAAAACTGTGCTTTTTTCAGTATTAGGGTTTTTTCCTCAGCCTTTCAAATACATGTCACAGTTATCTTTCATCTCCCTTACCCTGTTTCTCCTGAAGGGATCATTTCGAGACTGCCTATAGGGGGTGAAGAAGAGGATTAGAAATAATTTTATTTTCTTTCCAGCCTGTGTAATAAAGCATATGGGATTTTTTTTAAAGATATTTGTCTAAATTATCATTGTGATATTTCTACATTTTCCTATATAAAAAGGCTCTGTAATGTTTTGTCTTAAACATTGCAAACCACCAGCTCTTCTACAATAATGCAGAATCAGTATGATTTATATGAACTAGACTATTATTCCTATTATTGGCTAATAGGAATATCCAAATGTGATTGGAAATAGGGAACTTCTGATGAACTGGGTGTGTTTCTTGCACATGGTTTCTACAGAAGTTATTTGGGGCTTTTCTATTCAGTGTACTGGGAGCTGGAAGAAAACAAAATGTCATCGTTGCCTGAACTCCAGTGAGGAAGGATAAATAGCCATAAAGAAGGGTGATCATAGCTGTGGAATAATGGGAATCCAAGGAAAATGCCATCAGTGCATGTAATCGAGCTGGGCAGGACTGGGATCTGGGATCTGGGATGTCCTGGCTGAAAGGAAGAACTGGGACAAGGACAGTGCCAAGCTGGTGACTCAGAGCTGCCCTGAGCTCTGGGAAAAGCAGAAACCTGAGGACATGGAGTGCAAGTTCAGGCCCATTTTCATCACATCCTTGTGCCAATTTTCAGGACCATTTTTCTAGAAATTTTTGATCTACAACATCTCATTTCTCTGTCTTATGCTATCTTCTCTATGGAGATGATTGGTAATTCAAGGTATTTGGGGTTTTGTCCCCTTTTTCTCTCTTTGCAGTGCGTAAGGGTTATTCTATAGCATAGTTTGCTCTGCATGAGACAATTCCCCTGGCAGAGGCCACCTTCAATGGAAGTAGGAAATTTTCATGGTGGAAACTCAACATTTCCCTGTGCAAGTGGTGACACAACTTCAACACTCTGGTTGTAAACATTCTGCTTCCACCTCAAGGGATCCCTAGTGGGGGTGATGCTCTTTCTCATTTAAATAGTTGTGGGAAATAAATATTTAAGGGTCTATTGGGGAATTCTATTTCCAGTTGATAGTAAAAAGCTATTTTTAAAGACTCCTAAAAGGACTCTTAGCACTGCCTGATAGGAAGCGTCGCTCTGAGCTAATACAAGAATACCACACCTTTTAATGAGTTAAAAAAGAAAAAGTAGAATCTGATATCCAGCTGCAGGGCTTCTGTAAGCAGCAGCAGCAGCAGCAGCAGCAGCATTTCAAAGGAGTAAAAGTAACTGCACACATGAAAACCTGGGTGCTCTCCCAGAAATCCATCGCTGCTGGCTGTGTTTCCACACGCGCTGGCGTCAGAGACCACTCCGGGAGCTGGGCTCTCTCTGAAGCACAGGTGTCCTGCTCTTTGAAAATTGTTGAAATTCCTGTTTGAAAACATCAGACAAAAAGGGCACTGGAATCTCTGCACCTGTCAGGATTATTTATTGTTGGAGGAGGATGAAGAGGATAGGCTGGGTAAAAGCACCGTGTGCGGATAAAAATAAACAGCAGGAAAGGAATATATACTTGAGGCTTGGGTGAAGTTTTCTAAACATGTTGCTAAGTATAAAGGATTGCTGCCTGACTGTCTGCTCCTGGTGAGATGGCCAACAGGGGATGCAGTGTGTTAATAAGCATTAATGTGAAGAACAGGTGAGTACCTTAATCACAAGAGCAAAAGTGCAGGGATCAGAGCACAGGAATCCCATGGGAGCTGCGAGGAGAATGGGAGCTCCCAAGCCCTTGCACAGCCCAGATGGTACCACCAGCTGGGTTTAACAACTGGTTTGACTCTGTTCCTGTAGGAGTAGAGTGCACAGCCAGAGGAGAGCCAGGGAAGCCAAGAGAACAGTCTTCTATTAAATATTCATTCTTCTATGCAGCTAAAGTGTTACCACATTTTATTTAGGCAGGAGAGACCAGAAAAATTCCTTTTATGAAATGAGCACAAATATATTAATTGGAATTTTGTACCCTATTTTCACGTGGGATGTATTTTACAGGTAAGTTTTCTGCTGAAGAGAGTCCTCCAGGAAGACCTGACCACCTACCATGCCAAAAAGTATGGGATTATCTTTGATCAATTTGTACCATTTCACACCTGTGGGTCCAGTTCTTGAAGTTTTACAGCTTAATTCAAACCCTCCAACATGGGTGCAGTTTTAAAAGGTTATTTTCAGTAAACAAGCATCTGAGAATTTTTCCCCAGTGCTTAGTCAGTACTGCTAGAGCAAGATTAGAGAAGTTGCAGGTGCTTTGCAAGTCTGGGCTTTGCCTGCACGTCGAGGATGAGGCGGTGGCTCCTGCACAGCTGCGGCTCTGTGGTGATGCCACCTCCTTTTAAGATAGAAAACAATGATGCAAGGCAGAATATTACAGATCACATCTTCAAAGCACCGGGTCTCCACAAGCCTGAGCTTTTTTTTTTTGAGGCGTTTACACCCTCCAGTATAAATTATGGCAACTGCTGCAGCCATAAAAAGCCTGGCTGTGCCTTTAGAGTAAGTGATTCACATGGAGAGGTGAGTACAAGGAAACTTCCTAGGAAAGCCACTCCATCTTTACTGTATTTATAGACATTGATGGTATTTCATATCTCACATGAGGGTTTCTGCAACTAAGAATGCATGCTCGTAAAAATAGTGTCAGCATTTGTGAGATATTTAAGCAACTGTGAGAAGGTTAGCAGCGTGACAGTTGTGTGAAAATATTATTCCTAAATTACTTGTTAACAGGAATTAGCTAAAGCTAACTGGAAACTGAAAATGTCATAGATCCTTGGTAATAAGTCCAGCATAGGTAACTTTGTTAGATAAATAGAAAGCTCCAGACCCGCTGCCCACAGGACCCAGCCCTGCTTTCAGCCTGTTGTGTTCTTATAATAAGAATAATAAGGTATAACTAACAAAAATCTCTTCCTTTGCAGGTAACTGATGGATCGGTGGGATCTCTGTGATTGCCAAATGGACTGCTTTGAATAGGTTTGAAGATTTGGCTCTTGTAAATTATAATGCAAAGATTAGTGGTTCTTTTGTTAGCACAAAAAAATGAACTTCATGAAAATATATTCATAGCTCATGCCAGCATGGATTTTGTTGTATCTTCCTTCCATTATTTTTTTATCATTATTTTATTACAGATTTATGCTTTTGATACACGGTTTCACGCCATGCTGAGCTCGCTTACCGAGCAAGTAGACTTTGCTCTACTAATATTTTTGTTACTTCTTCCCAATACCATTTTTTTCACCTTAAAACATGAAGAAAACCCCATTTTCTATTACTATTATTATTGTCCAAGATATTCTAACATATTTTGACATCGTTCTGCGTCCATGTGTTTACATAATATTAAAATATTATTATTTTCTTATCTTTTTGTTTTGACATTATTGTCCTGCTTGAGCATCTCACCCACCTCAGTAGCCAGGGGAGTTTTGTATGGCTTTGTTAAGTGGGAATATGTGCTGTGTTTCAAGGGGTTATCTTGGCACAAGGATGAGAGCACCATGGTGGCAATGCAGGCAGCTCTGGCTGTCAGTGGGGTTGGATACTCCAGGCACAGGGAATTCCTTCCTCATGGACTGATAATACAGTCATGGGTGTTGTTGGAAAAGAGTCATAAGTGATATGGCCTTGGTGCCATGTGGGCGTGTGCCGGCTCTCCGCGACAATCCTGGGAAATCTGAGCAGATTCCAGAGGGTTTTCTGGGATAAGGTTTGAGGAGCAATGGAAAGCTGAAGGACCTGGTCAGCCCTCAGAGCTGGCCAGCCATGAGACAGTGCTGTTATCTCCTCGCCATCCATGAGCCAGAGTGGACATTGGTACGTTTGGAATGGGAGCATTTAGATCTGTCAAACACGGGAATGGCTTTGTTCTTCCTGGGCACCATCCTGCTGCTGGTGTTGGGATCAAGGCACAGTGCTTGAGAAGGGGCAGAAATTCCTATTCCAAGTCCAGCTGTGGCCCTGGCAGCACCAGTGAGACCCTGCTGGAGGGGATGGCCACCTCTCCAGCCTGGCCCCGGTGTCACCGGTGCTCCCGTGCCGTGGCCTGGCAGAATTCAGAGGGTCCCACTCCCTTGAGTGCCCGTGGTGGAGACAGCTGTGCTGCCAAGCCCCAGCTCACCAGCTGGGCTCTTATCTGCTCCTGGCACCGAGATCAAGGAGGAGAGGCTTTGGCAGGCTGGCTCCATCCACCCCTCCTCCTGGCAGCGCCAGTGCGCTCCGTGCCAAACCCCGGCTCCGGCTCTGGGTGCTTTGCTGGTTGTCAGCCCAGTTGGGGCCTGGGCAGGTTTTCCACCTTCCTTGAATCAACAAGTGATTCTTCTAATTACAGATAAGGGCTTGTCACGGCTCCTCTGATAAAGGAGGAGGTGCTGTGGCAGGTGCCACAAAGCCTTGCCTGGGGGAACAGGGAGATGTAGGAGCAGGAATTTGTTGGGATGCATTAATTGTGTAAAATGTTTTTACCCTGAAAGGTGCAGGGCAGCAGTGGCTGGGCTCTGCAGGAGGAACAGGCTGTGGGCACTGGCATGTACCCACTGGGCATGGCCCCATGTCCAAATGGCAGAGGTGGGGACAGTGACAACTCCTCTCATGCCTGAGGGAAATGAGGCATCTTTGATTCTGCTTCTCTGCTTGTGGTTTTCTGTGATATCTGTGTGGTTTTAATGCTTTTGACAGCAGGAAGGGGTGTACATCGATAAAGAAACACATGGGCCCTCTTCTAGCTACTTGAATTCCTGAATTTCCTTCTTTTTGATGGAATTGGGTTGTTGATGTCACTGATGGTCATAAAGCAGTTTGAGAAAAGTAGATGTTGGTCAGTCAGGGGGGTTCAAAACTCTATGAAACTCTCTCCAGCATCAACTACAGCTTGAGGACCACTTTGAAGGTGCTTATGAACCTTGTAAGAACTTAAATGTGAGTTTGGGTGGAATTCTCTTGTAGCTGTTAGCATTGCTTTGGTCATTTTTGTAACAAGTGAGAGTTAGGAGTCCAAACTGAAGGATTAGAAAGATTTCCGTAGTTACTACTTGCTCTCTGCCTCTCTTTTCCCCACTTGGTGAGGAATTGCCAGCTGCCAGGAGTTGGCTTCATTGTCCCTAAACAAGCTCTGGCCAAACCAGCTTGAGTGTGGTTACAACCTTGTTTCTATTTTATATTGATTTAATTCACCTGTTTTGCTCTGTGAGAGAAGATTGTTTCACCCTCTATAAAACCCCCCAAGAAAATGTCACCATAACATTTTTCACCAGTACCCAAGGAGGTGACCCTTATCAAGGTGACACTTTATTTCAGTGCCACTCACAGTTCTTGTGTTACATGGAACAAAAATGCTCCATTTTGGCCCAGCTGGAAGAAAAGGGATACAAGGTCCCTCCTTCTGCTTGCGTCTGCAACAGAGCTTTAATTGTGCTGGGGACAGCAGATACTCCTGGTACTTGCCCAAATCTCTCCTGACTGTGGTGGTTTCAAACTGAGAAATGATTTTGCTGCACAGAAAAATATTTTACAACGATTAGAAGAAAATACTTATTGAATTGTCTGGAAAACACACAGAGCTTTGATCCTGATGCTGAGAGGTCTTGATAGAGAATCTCTGTAGGATCTGCTTTTTTTTTTTTTTTTTAATTCTCTTAGTGCACTGCAAGTCCTCCCCAAATCACAGAATGGACTGGAGGCACCACACTGCTAAATTATACTTGGTCCCATTTGGAGGGTACAAAGGAAAAGTAAGACTCCAGATATTGTATGAAGAAGTTTCAGAACACAAGGTCATTTTAATTCAGCCTTTTTTTTCCAAGGAGCTATCTTTTCCAAGCTTTGATATTTTCTTCAGAAAGGTCATTTCCTTTAAGTCTTTGTCATTAAAGACTTGTTCTTTAAAATGCGCTATCAAAGCGTGCAGAAATTGCAAGTTACTGAAACTAAAATGCATGATCAATTTTAAGTCTGCCTACTAAAGCTCTCTTAAAATAGATGTGCTCTGGTACTGGTGGCTTCTTTGATAAAGCCAGGGGATGATATGCAGTTGGTCAGTTCAAACCACAAAAAAAAAAAAGATAATTAAATAAAACTTTTCCTCCCTAAATTGAAAAAAAAAAAAAAAATTGTGAAAAAGCATTGAAAGAACTGAATGAGGGTCTGATCCTGCAAAAATGTGCCTTGCGTGAGAGAAGGAGGGAGTGTGCTGCATGTGGGAGCAGTTTGTAGCACTTTTGCACAGTGATTGTGCAGCTCTGTGGTGTTATCTGGCATTTGTCATAATGTAAATAAGGCAAACCCCTGGATAAAATACAATTTATTTACCATTTGCTTCCACAATTGGTCTCTCCTTCACTGACAGAGAACCAGGGAACTAAAAGAGTGGAGACTGTGCCCTTGTTCTGCCGTCCATAATCGCAATCTTTTTTCATCCCTTTCTCCCATGAACTATGGGATAGTTCATCCCATGAATTTATGGCTACAGGTCATAAGAGCTTTGCTTCTTTCCAGGCATCCTTGGGAGAAGGGATGTTTTCTTTCCTGATGGTGCTCTAACAGGAAACTTTAATTTTCCTTTCAACCCAGGTATGTCCAATATTCAGGGCAGTATTTTCAGCAGACCCTTGGGAAGGTGGACACGGAGCTCACCTTCACACAAGGAGGATTTAGAGCTGAGACCCCCTTTGAGCAGCTCTGTAAAACAATTTTATCTGCAGGGCTGGGTCCCAACAGCCTGTTTGTTTCAAATGCTCCACGGACATACAGCTTAGTGGGAATGGAGATGGGCTTTTTTATGGCAACACAGGATCCAGACTCAGTACTTGGGGCTGAAAACAAGGAAATGTGTGTTGGTAGAATGAGCAAAGTAAAGGAACACCTTCATCTCAGCTGGGCAGTGAAGTTGTAACAATACTTCCACCTTTATAAAATCTATTTAACAGATTTATACTTTAGGAATCTTGTTCTTCTCCCATTGAAACCTCGTATCAGTTTAATGCCAGGCAGAGTTGACCATCCTTTCAAAAGAAGGTTGCGAGTCCTAATTCTGTTGTTGTCTCAAGCTAACACTGAAGTTAACTTTGTCCAGTTTTGCCCAAAGAAAGGATTCAAGGAATTCATTAAACCTCTAGCCCTAGAATCTGTAAGAAATCTGTTGGTGGAAGTGATCCTGGGCTGAAATCAGGGAAGTAATACCACCCTTGGCTCTTCACTGAGGAGCGCTGGGAAGTGCTGGAGCGTGCAGGACTTGTTTAATGAGATTTAGTTGGCACAGGCTCAGATGTGTCACATGGCACTGAGGATGTGGCAGGTCAGTCTCAGGATCACAGATTCTCCCAAAGCAAGTGTTTTCAAAAAGGGATTCCTCAGAACTGACTCTCTCTCTTTGCATTCAGAGCCCATCTAAATCTCTCACCTAAATTTTATACAGTCAGTTTTCATAAAGTCAGACTCTCATTGTGCATCTGAGGGTGGTGGAAAAACAGACTTAAGAACGTGAATAACCCCATGTGGATTTCATGATCAGTTAGAGCCTGGATGTTTGCACGGCTGGGTTTAATTGTGCTCAGGAATGATATTATGTCTTCTGAGACTTATCGACACTTGCTTGTCATCTTCTTGTTTGTTCATCCTTGTTGGGTGAGGTCACTGACTAATTTCAGTGTAGATCTGAATTTACAACGAAAATTCTGAATGAAAACTCTGCTGCTCTGCTCAGGAGATCCTGGAAGCATCCCCACAATCTGAGGTTTGCTCCAGCACAGGTGGTGGCCCTGTGCCGCCCCAGTGCCTTTGTTCAGACCTTTGGTGTGGTTCTTCCTGCACCACTGAGCTGCTTTGCTGCAGTTTGAAATATAAATACTGGGCATGGTAAAATGGAACCAGACACCTGCACCAGGGTCCAGCTCCCACCCCAAACCCTGCCACAACACTAGCAGGACCAGAGATTATGGACAAAAAAGCTGCAGGACAAACCAGCCACTTCCCAGAGGGGCATTTCCAACCTGAACCTTCAGCCTAATTCAGTAAAGCCCATCTGCAAACACTTAGCCTTGAGCTTAACCTTCACTTCAGGCCTATCCCCATCCTTGGATGTGCTGCTAAATAAGGACCTTCTGGGGTTTCAGCCCTACAGCCAGGATAGATGGTTGACTTGTGCCTCTAGTGCAGATGATACCTGAGCTGGTTTATGCTCCCAAATGTCTCCCTTGAAGCTTCCTTCTCTGAACAGCACTACTGTACAAACAGAATCATTTAGGTTGGAGAAGAGCTTTAAGACATCAAGTTCAACTGTATCTCCACCATCTTCCTGCTTGAAAAATCCTTCAGCACCCTGTGAGCTGCTCCAACTTTGCTGTTGGGTGACTGTAGAAAGGTTCATGCAACATCTGGTCTGCAAAGGATGACTGAAGTTCTTACCCCTGGTAAGCTGGTGGGGTAGAAGCAGCTTTCTGTGTGGAGTGGGCTTTTTTTTTTGTTTTTTTCATTGGGGTATGTTGGTGGAATCAGCATATTTAACCTCTCTGGTGGATCTAGTAAGGTCTGTAAATTATTTCCTTTCATGTGTTTCTAGTGGAGGTTGATCCTTTCTCTCCAGGCAATGCAAACCTCTCTCAGGAGCTGTTGTGACAAGCTGTGCTCAGCTGGCCTGTGATGCTGAGCCTTGTGCAGGATCCAGCCCACGGGTGACTTGGTGTGGTGCCACCTCAGCAGGTGTCACCTCAGGGTGTCAGCACCTGGAGGCAGGTGAGCATCAGTGCCCCTCAGGGACCCCTCCCTCCCTGGTCACTTCACTTTTATCCTCGCAGAGGAGGAGCAGGGCTTTGCTGGGCTTGAGCCCTGCAATATGAACGTGTGTTTTCGGTGTCACTTTAGAAAATAAATGCAGTTGTGGTAATCCTGTAGGAGAATGGGATGGGAAGTGCCTGGTGGTCCCTCTGTGCTGTGTTGGCAGAAGATGCTGGGTTTTGCCCACAGTGTTGTTTTCAGGAACGTGGTCAGTGTAAGGTACAGGGTTGTGAGCAAGAGAGTGAGAAATGCCAAGCATAAACTGAAATAATATTTTTAAATTCTTGCAACTCCCAGAAGCTTTCTCACTGATGTGAGCAGCCCTCTCTGGATCCTTGTTTTCCTTTTTTTTTCATATAACAGCCATTTCCAAGTAAATGTACACATACCCATATGAGTGCAAAGCTGTGAAATAGCTGCATGGATGCTTAGAAACTTGTACTTAGAGATCTAAAGACCAAAAGGGACTTGGAAGTGGCCTAGGGACACTATTCTTAAAACTTCCCTGAATTAATTTTCTGCTTCAAATCCAGTGGGTTTGGCTGAAAAAGATCGTCTCTATTAGAAAAAGAACTACTACCCAAATATTATTGAAATCCTCTTTTACATTGTTCCTGACTGTGATCAGAAATTCCTGCCCTGAATTTGGTGTTATTAATTACCTTCTCTTTTTAATTTGTGATTATTCCTTTTTTATTTCACTTTTTGCTGTTTTCACTCCTTTGCATATCTCACCTGCAATACTGTTCCATCATTATAAAATCAAAGTTATATATTATACATAGGTTGGTGTAGCTAAAAATATTTCCAGAGGTTTCAGTTATCAGTCACAATTTTTTTTGTGACTGAAGTTTCTCCCCAAGTTGATTTTTCTCCTAATCGTTTGCAGGCCGGTGGAAACCAGTTCTGTGCAGGGGCAGCCTCAGAGCTGCCCTGCATGGGCACAAAAGGTTGGGCTTGGGAGAACAACGAGGAGAATACAGCGGAGGAAACACCTCCCTGGGTGCCTGTGGTTAAAGCCTTGCTGGAATCACCCTCGCTGCGGTGCTGGGCGTCCCCGGAGGCTCCTGCAGATGTTGTACCCCGAGGTCACAGCCTTTGCCCTTGCGTGCCGCCGGCTTTGGAGCCAGGAGCCTTCCCGGCCTTGTTCTTTGCCGGGCAGGCGGGGGGGAAGCCTTTCCTCCCCCCACGGCGCATTTGAAGCTGTGTTTGCAAAACAGCGCTTGGGTTTTGATGCTTTGCCTTGATTTGAATGCCCCAAGGGCTCTTTGATTGAGCGTCTTCACAACCTAATGTTCTCGAAGAAACCCAAACGCTCTCGGTAATTAACGATGTGCAATTATGGGTGGGTTTATTTGTATCCTGACCTATCATCTGGGCTGTGCTGGAGATTGGGATGGGGGTGGGTCTGGATCTTCCTGCGGGGATGGGACTTTGGGGGAGCTCAGCTCACAGCTGAGCTCCGGGAGGGGATGGAGCCGGGAGAGAAGGTGTGAACCCCACTCAATTCGCACTTTGCATCTGCAGTCACCTTTGGGTTTAACCTTTGCTTGCCCGTGGAGAGGCAAAGACGTGGTTGGTCCCTCTTTAAGCACTCGGGTCTCCCAGGCAGAGCAGTGTCAGGGCTTACAGCGAGCAGCTCCAGGGAAAGCAGTGACGAGGCAGAGCATTACAGGGGGGAGAGAGGAGTGATGGATATACAGCAACGCTGCCTCCTGGATGTTCCTGAGCACAGATGAAAGTGGGGCTGGCAGCCTCTCCTCTCGATGCAATCTCGGCCCGCGGAGCTGTGCCGTGTTTAACGCGGTTACACGAGTGAGACGCCGCTGCCAAACCCTGTTTTCCTCCGTGTGTGGCTTGACAGAACATCGTGTTTAACCTCAGAGTGGATGGGATAAAACAAGGTTCTCTGTCAGGACTACAAATTCATGTTTCTGTCTGCACCTAAGCTCTGTCTTCCACTCCCAGCTGTGGCTGTTCCCATCGGCAGATAGGTGGGATGCTTTTGAGGGGACACGGCAGCCTAAAGCCTTGATCTTTTTAGTCTGAATTAAGTTCCTTTAAATTTATGCACCTAAACCACTTAACCCCTTGGAAAAATGCCTTCAGTCCCTAAAAAAAAGCCCTTGCAGTGGTTTGCTCACCAGCTTGGTCCACATCTGCTCATACCCAGATGTTGCCCCAGCTAAAAGCAGCCTCCATTTAGTCCCCCAAGTGTTACATATGTTTTCAGAACATCTTGTAGAGCCCTGTATGGGAGTTAATGTGTAACAGGGCTCTCAGCTCAGCATCTCTGAAAGCTGTCCAAGGCAAGCCCATCCCCAGCACGTGGCGTTCCCATATGGAGAAGGAGAACAGGGACCCAGCTCCATCCTGCACAGTCCATGTATGGAAAAGCTCGAGTGCTGATGGTCTCTAGCACAGCTCCCCAATAAAATGGTGTAATAATTAACAACAGCATCTGAGTCTCCCAGCTCCTCACAGCCTGTTCCCCCTGGAGCTGATGCTGGGTCCAAGAGCCCCATATTGATCGTTGATCTCCTTGGGTTGGATTTGAGGCATGGAAGATTTGTTGCTCATGCTTTGGCACATCTGTCTGAAAAATCAGACTGGCATTTCCACTGGGTGCCAAGAGCTGGGAGCTGTGGAGGGGGCTGCTGCAGACCCCCCTGCATGGACCAAGGCTTGAGGGATGCTTTATCAGCATCTCTTTGTTGTTGGCTCGAAATCTAGCCCTGCTCAGTGCTGTGGGAGAGAGCCCGTGATGGATAATGGGATGTCCCTGCTCCCAATCTGATGGATGGGAGCTGTTTGTACATGGAGCCAAGTGTGGTGCCTTCTCCTGGGTGTGGTGTGATTCCAGGGCTCTTCCAGGACAGCTCAGAGCAACCCCTGTGTGTCCTAACGAGCCCCCTAATGAGCTTTGTTCGGGGGCTGCAAGCACAGCTGCCGTGGGGACAGCTGGGAGACGCACGGAGCTCCTGGGCCCTCCATATGGATGCTCTTGACCTCTGCGGCCTCTGAAACTCCATGTGGCTGCTGAGGACACTGGAAAGGGTCAACCCCCTCTCCACACCCCCAACAAAAGGAGGGTTTGGCAGACACAGCCAGGACCAAGCAGTGAAACGATCCTAGAGGGAGGTGGAGGAAGCACCGGTTTTCCGGGGACACGGATTTGCAGCACAGCAACATTCCCTTGTAAACATGGGTTGGAAAAGCAGCTCCCACACGCACAACCCTCACTGGGTGCCCAGTAACTGGGGCCAGACGAGTCTAACGGGGCTGGGATCCAGCCACTGCCATCGAGAGGCTGCTGCAGCTTGGCCAGGCAGCACGGGGTGACTTTGAACCCCCTCCCCATCCCCACTGCTTTGTTATCGGGGCCATTGTGGGGCTGCTGGAGCCAATCCCTGCCAGCCCCGATTCAAAGTCCAGGTGCCAACCAACTTGAACTCTCCAGCATCCCCGCCGTGAAGCAATTATTCCCTCAGACACATTCATTGTTCTCATTACACCATAAATTGTGAATGAATTAAACATGCACTTACCACTATGCACCACAGCTGTCAAGGAAAATAACACACCAATATCGTGCGGGGCTGGATCCTGCTCCCACCCCTCTCCCAGGAAGGTTTGCTGCTCACAGGGAAGGAGGCAGCAGCCAAGCTCACTGGAGCTGGTATTTTCTTTATGGAGAGGCCAAATCTCTGTTCCCACTTACAGCAGCTCAGGCCAGGACTGTCTCCCTTGGATTTGATGTTTTAATTATGGTTTTTCTCCCCTTTTGGCCACATGAATATCGCTGCTGCGCAGAGGGAAGGCTTGTCCTGAGCTTCCAGACATCCCATGTCTTACTGGGGGCACAAAATCCTGCTGTGGGTGTGAGAGGAGAAATCCAGCCTTGCTTTGGGCTGGTGGGATAAAGCCACTGGAGCCCCTGTGCCAGCAGGAGGACATGCCTGGCCCAGAGCCCCCAGCCCAGGCACAGGAGTGCTGGGCTCACTCCCATGAGCATCCCAGTCCATACTGGGAATTTCACTGTACATGACTGCTAGCTGGCAAGTGAAGCTGTAAAGGAAGGGTGATTTACAGGGAAGCTGTAAAAAGGTAATTCAGATGCCTGACTTGGTTTTAGGGTGCTGTATGCACACACACACACAGACACTTTCCCAAGAAGCAGCATGGGCGTTTATTTATTTTCTAATCTCTGATCCATGTCCACAGAGTTTATAGAGCTGGAGTAATCTCCTGGCGTGTCCAGATAAATTCCCTGATTGTTCCTGCTCCAAAGAGAGGACCTGGAGCTGGCAGCTACCTTGGGGTACAATGTTGGGATTCTCCAGACGGGATTACAGAGGGGGCTTTTCTTCTGAGTGCGGGAGCTGGAAGTTTGTCTGCATTTCTCTCCTTGCACCGCATCTCCAAGGAGGTTTTCACTTTCTAAGAAGGATGTTACCCACTGAGCTATTCATAGCAGTTAAATGAGAAAAGGGGTTAATAAAATACATGCTAGAATAAAGAAAATAAGATTAGTAGGACTGGTGTTTTGGCTGTGAGGCCTTCTGTGGGCTGCAGAGAGAAAAGGGAAAAAAAGAAACAAGATTATTATTTCTTTTCTCTGGCTCAAAGAACTTCATGGCCAGAATGGCACCACTAATCCAATTTTCTTTCTAACAAGTATTTTATCAACACCTCTTTCTTTTTTCTCCCCTCTATTCTCCTTCCTTCGGTCTCTACACTGACATCTGATTAGTTGCATTAAAATTAAAGTTTCAGCTCCAGGCTGGCTCTGCTCACAGAGGCATTTGTGGGGCTCTCAGGAGCTGGGGATCCCTGGGACTGTGCCCATCTCCCCGCTGCTCACGTGTGCCTGTGCACACACAGTCCCCGCACTTTCTGGGCACCTGGTTTTCCCTCGCTGACCACAGCAAAGTCTCTTTTCCAGGCGCTCAGCCCCGCTTGGCAGAGGATCAGATGCAGCTCCACTGAAAGCAAACAGCCGCCTTTCCGAGGGAGTAAATATTTCGCAACATGTTACTTCAGTCTTATTTATTATGAACATATTTTCCCTTTTATCCGGGGATTTGCCAACTCTCCGGAGTCACAAAACCTCACTGCGGCCTCGCAAAGGGCAGCTGGGCCTCTCCTCCCCCCTTGCCATTCTGAGGGGATCCAGAGAGGTTTCACCCAGCCCTGGCTCCCCTCTGGAGAGAGGGATGTGTTGCAGGAGCCTGGGATCATCCCCTGCTCTTTCCCAGGGGCACCTGAGGTGGGAGATTTGGTGTGAGCAGTGGTGTTGGGTCATGGATCAGAGAGAGAAGTTCCCATAGGACCAGTCTGCCCCAGTATGTCCTGGAGGGTTTTGGGGTAATACATTGGAGGAATGGGTGAAACATGAGGAGAGGAGTTGCTCTCCTGTTATCTGCCTTCTCTCCTAAACCTGCTGGAGGGAGAAAAAGGGAAGATCTTATGTGAGGGATGGTGCTGGAGGAGGGGTGGGTGGGGGAACGATCAAGAAGAGACCCCAGAGAGGACCCTTTATCTTGGGCAGAGGAGAAAATTAATTAAAGCCTTAAAAGAACCTGATTCATTTTCATCAGCCCATGCCTCCTGTCCAGCTGGGGGAAACTGCTGCTACACTGACCTCCCTTCCTGGAGGTGTGATGGGGCCAGGGCTGTGAGGGGTCCTGTGGCTCCAGGCACTGCTCCTCTGCGTAGGTGAGCTTTTGGTAGTGCCATTTTTTCCTTCTTTCAAGGATTAAGGAAGCAGATCCTGCAAGGTTTGCCTGGGTCTGGGGAGGATCTGAAGTGGGGCACCTGTGAGCACAGCAGCAGCTCGGGGGCTGCTGGCACCATGGGGTGCAGCCTTTGCCTGGGTCACTCCTGGTTCCCTGGGAGATGAAACACCCCCTGTGTGTGCCGGGGGCCCAGCTCGGGGAGCAGATGTCACAGGGAGGTGTGCTCGGCCACCCTGCTGCTTTTGGAGGGATTGGGATCATGTAGAGCCAAGAGATTTTCTCTACTGTGTTTAACTCCATTCCTCCATATAATGAGCTGAAAAAAGAAGATTGAGTAATAATCATAGTGCAAGAGAGGGTGTCACTGCAGCCAGCCCTTCCTATGGGATGAGGCCCAGCCCTCCATGGGATGAGCCCATGCTCTTCAGGGCAGGGGTTTCCAGCAGCCGAGGAGGCTCCCCAGGAGCTGGCCTGTGCCCTGACCCAGTCAAGGCAGCCTGTCCAGCAGCAGCATTTTTACAGGAACAAGGAGAACTTTATTCCTTTGTTACCTCCTTGGATCACCTCCCCCTTCCCTGAGCATCCAGGTGCTGATAACTGGCCAGAGATCAGAGCAGCTGGAGCAGGAGTGAGTGGCTCAGCCCTGGCTTTGCTGCCACAGTTTGGGATTACTGTTTAGCCAGGAATTAGCTGGCACAGGGGCTCCTCTGATCCTCTGGGTTCATGCATGGAGAGCTCTGAGGTAGAGAAGCAATGACCTGCCGTGGCTCGGGGTGTGAGGAATATCTCGGGCTGTTCCCATTTGTTCCTAATCCTTCTTGGCTTTTCTCTTCACTGGAAAATGAGGCCGTGTTGGAACATGACCTTGGTTCAGCATATTAATTAGCGGGATGTTTAAGATAGGTCAGCAGTTAAGCGTAGACAGGCACGGTCATGCTCAGCATAATGTCAGGGGATGGGAGTTAATCCTGCGATTCCAGCGGGATTCACTCAGCACCGGGTGGGGGAATGATGATCAACTGGAACTTTTTAGTCAAATTTGAGTTTTGATGGGAAATCAACATTTTCTACAAGCAGAGAGGAATTTCTAATTCATGCTTTTTTCCTCCCCTCTGTAGCAAAGCTGAAATTCCAGGGCCAGTTGCAGCCAAACCCCAGAAAGTGGGAGTTCTGTGGTGCAGCAGTGATCTGTAATGGACATGGTGGTGTGACATGGATGGGTGGCACTGCCATGGCCCAGCCACTGTGTGCTACTCCACTCCCCCACACTCTCCTTGTCCAAGCCTTCCATGGGAGATGTCATCTGGGTCTGTGAAATGTAGAGTAAAACTACAGCTCCTGTGTTGTATTGCATTTTTAAAAAGAAGGTATTTAGTTGCAATATAGGGTTTATCAGGATTTTCTTTGAGTTGGCTCAGTTTTCTTTGGAAAACCTTTCCTGTCAGGACATTTTCCACTGATTTGATGGAGAAGACCAGCAGGACCCCACTGAACCAGCAAGTGATCCCCCAGTCTAGGCTGTGGCAGCACAAGCACCCTGGGGTGCACCGCCCGCCAGCCATGACCTCCCTCCCTCTGTTTCTTCATCCCAGACGTGGGTGTTTGATGTCCCTGCCTGGTGTCACCTCTTTCACCACCCCCGCTCTGGACCCCCAGTGCCACGTGCCAGCTCCACAGCCGCCCCTCACGCCGTGTCTGTGCAGGCTTCGTTAGCATTTCTCAATCAACGCTTTCTCGTTAGTGGTTGGGGCCACTGGGAGCTTTGAATGAAGGTGGAGCCAGGCCAGAAAAAGATCCTCTCCTGAAAAATTATGATGAAAGCAATAATGGCTGGGTCCTTGAGCAATGCCTGCCTATGACGATCGTTGTCTGGAGGCTACTTAATTACGAAACTCTGTTCTCAGCCTCGGGCTTCACGGTCTTGTGCCTTTACTCTCTCTTAAGCAATGTTTTATTGCTATTGTCCTCAACCTACTTCATATTAAGTTCAGAGTATCTGAAAGTTATATGAAATATATCTTGGTTTTCTATTCTATTTGCATGAATTTCTTGTATTGTGGGGTTGGTTTGGTTTTTTATTGGTATCTGAAAGCCTAAAGCTGGGATTATCTAAAGGATTATAGGAGAATTAGGCACCCAAAGCCAATTGATTTTTCGCTGTGAATTAGCCAAGTGCATTTGGAGGGCTGGAGATTTTGGTCTGTACTCATGGTTTCAGGTCCACCTTGTACCATCTCGGTAGAGAGCTCAGCACAACTCAGGTGGCCTTAGAAAGGTGCTGAAGCAGGAGCAGTCAGTAAGAAAGTGCAGGTACGAGGAGGGAGACGTGGCCCTGAGACATTAAACCGCCTTTGAAAATCTCCTTCTGACTCCCCGAGGCTCTCTTGAAAACGCCACTCTAAGTTACCATCAATTTTGATAATTAAGCACTGGTTTAATTTTAGAGTAACAATAATTGTCAACATTTTCCAACCCAAGCACCTTAAATTAGACACGCAGCTCCAAAGGTTGGCGCGGGATCAAAGCACGGCGGTGGAAGCTTTTTGGGAGATGCTGAGCACACACCGAGGTTGTGCTCAGGACTTCACAAACCCAGGCCATGTGGGCTTGGTCCCCTGCCAAACGTGGTGCACTCAACATGCGTTTCAACACCTCGCTTTAGGCACCTCGGATTAAAAAAAAATTAAACCAAAAGAATTGGCTGGGAGTGTTACTCCGATTTTCCCCGGACGGTGAAAGTGCGGGCTGGCTGTGGTTCTGTGGGGAGAGGGCTGGGTCACAGCGTGGAGTCCATGCAGGGTGTGACAAGGATGTCACCAGCACCCTGGTGCCAGGACCAGGACAGCAGGACCAGGAAGCAGCCGGGAGAATTCTCTGAGCCTCCTTCCCCGTCCTCCAAGAAGGGAGTGAAGCCTCGCGCCGTGGCTTTGTGGTGGCTGTTGGCAGCAGGGAGGGGTGGCCAAGGCAGCACCTTCTGGGTGGCAGCGGGGTGCAGGGGGCAGAGGTGCTGCTGCTCCCAGGGAAGGGCAGGAAGGATTCCCGCTGGGGCATCCTATGGGATGGAATCCTTCCCGAGAAGGAGTCGCCCGTGTCCTGCTGGGCATCGCCCGGTGCCAACGCCGGGCCCGGGGCCCCCTTGCTTTGGGGTGGGGGTCATTGCTGGGGCCGGGGAGGGGCCCCAGCGCAGGGCACCCATCCCGTGTCCCGTCCGTGCCGGGCCCGGCGGGGCGAGGTGCCGTGGCGAACATCAAAGCCGTGATTAAGCCAATTCTTTAATCGTATCTCTCTGTGCCTTTGATGAGGCTTCACCTCGCCGTGCTCCCCACGCCCAGCCCCACCCCGGGTTGGTGCTTTTGCTTTATTTTTCGCAGTGATTTGGAAGTTGCTGGGGCTCCTCTTTTTTTCTTTCATTCCCCCCTTTTTTTTTGCCTCATTTTTCCTTTATTTTTCCCCTTTTCTTTTCCTTCCCAAGGCTCCTGCCAGAGCTCGGTGTTCCCCCAGCCCCCCGAACCCCCAGCCAGCCGTTAAGGGCACATTCACACCTTTTTCCCTTGCCTTGTCTCCCCTTTATTCTTATGAAGCTCTCATTGATTATTGCCCTTAAATTCCTCAGTCCGGTCATAGATAAAAGGATAACCACTTCAAAGCAAAGTGTTAAGAGTTTAACCTCGAGCTAAAAGAGTGGACAACAAGGTAATTGAGGGTAATAACTGATCACAGACCTACTTTCAAAGGCACATGCAAGCCTCACTTTCAGATGGCTTTAATTTTATTAACATTTGTAGCAGCTCTAGATGCTTTTGAATCATTACAAACTTCAAAGGTTGAGGTAACACTCCAAATGGAGAACCTGACACCAGGTTTTTTGTTCAGGCCCACATCATATTGATAGTCTCTCTTGCAAACATGTAACATCTCTTCTCAAACTATAAAAACCTAGATGAAGAAAATATTGCCAATAGAGAAGATCAAAGCCTGAACCTCCCTTTGAATGATCCCAAAGAAGTCAAAACAGAAAACAACACGGGAAAAAAATGCATCTATATTACTTCAACTGTCTTTATCCATATTTAAACTTGTCTGCTGATGCAGATGAGGATGGATCATTCTCCCAGAGTTTTATCAAACTATTTGGCTGATCCTCTGTTTCTCTTTGGGCGTTTGGAGCTGGCCCTTTGGCTTTCTGTGGCACTTAAACCCAAGATTTGGAAACAGCACATAGAGGAACAGCCCTGACTCAGCTGGAAGGGGAGCCAGGTGAGGCAAACCTAAAAAATATATTTATAAACTGAAAACACAGAGACTAAAATGAAAATGATAAAAACACCCACAGTTCTCCCATCTCCAGGCCCTGATAATCACCGGAATAAAGGTCATCTGTGGATGTTGAGCTGGTTTACAGCCCAGTGGGGTCAGGGTTCCCCCCGTGCCCGGGGATGTGCCCGTGGTCACCCCGGGCTGGGTTTGCTGGTGCAGCTGCACAGCTCCTTGTGCCTGATCCAGTGCAGCCATTCCAGGGGCCACATGGTGAATGAGCCCAGGAATTGATCCAGGGTATAAATAGCCATTTTCTTTGTCTATTTTTTGTGCGGGAAGGGTTATTTTTAGCTGGGTGAGTTCCCTGAGCTAATGCCTGAAGCATTCACAACGAAGGGGGTGGCCCAAGGAAACGGGCTGGCCCTGCTGCCAAAAAACACATCCCCGCTCCCCTCTGCAGAGGGGCTGCTGCCACTTCAGCGGGTGCCCAGGCTCTGTGCAACTTCAGTGGTCAGGGAGAACCTCCCCCAGCTGTTTCAGCCTCTGTAAAATCATCGAGAGAAGAAAAATTACTCCGAATTTTTTTTTCTTACTGGTGTACAGCAGGTTCTATAATGGTGTGATCCTTTCCTCCTGATTTGCATTGGTGTAATAGCAGTATTAGGAAGGTTATTATTTTAGTGCACTCCAGGACAAAGGGCTGGGTTTGACTCCAAGGTGTTTAACAGTGTCTCAGCTGTGACTGCAGCTGGTCCAGCGGTCACAGAATCATGGAATGGTTTGGATGGGAAGAGACCCTAAAGGCCATCTTGTTCCACCCCCTGCCATGGGCAGGGACACCTTCCACTATCCCAGGGTGCTCAAAGCCCTGTCCAGCCTGGCCTTGGGCACTTCCAGGGCTGGGGTGGTCTTCCTGTGACAGCTCAAAACTCCCACTGCTCCAGTCTGGAGATGCAGAGCTGTCCCAGCTGGAGCACAGTGGGTTTGTTCAGACTGAAGGCCAGAGCTTGGTGACTGACCCCGGGTCTCTGACCCAGGGTTTTTGTCACCTCACTTGGAGCCACGAGTGACAGATCCACATTCCCAGTGCTGGCTGGTGTCAGGTGTATCACAGGAGAGCCTCATTATCCGTGTTCACTTCAAGAGCAGATGTCAGCGTGTCTGAGCTTGTGGAAACCACATCCTTTTAAATGTATTAAATAACTCTGTTTTGAGCCTGCTCCGATATTACATTCTCCATGAACTGAAATCAATTTAATATAAGCTGCTCTCTCTGTTCTTGGCTTGGGCCTGTGTAACGAAAGGACAATGGTGTATTGCTTAAATCTATGGAATTTATCAGACTTTATTGTCTGAAGTTATGGCGAAAAGAATAATCAGCTATTTCAGCATTTCTTTTCTTGAGTCCATTATCAGAGAGGGTGGATAAATGGGATCCAGCACTAAAACACGTGTTGCAGAGGCCCAAGGCAAGCCCTTGCAGACCTGGACCTGCACAAAATGTGCTCAGAAATCACTGCCCCTGTGGCCAGTTTGTTCCACTGGAGCTGCTGCCCCTCCTGTGCCGTCCCCCAGGCCAGCCCGGAGCAGGAGGTGCCCCATTTTCCAGGGAGCTGATCATCATCCCAATGGGCTTCAGTGGGAGAGACACATCATGGCAGTGCTCTTAATTAATTTAAACATCCAGGTATGGGATGGAGATCATAGTCAAAGTGTTATTTCCTTGCTTTCCAAAGTTTATTTTCCATTTCTAAGCAAACCCCTTCATCCATGATGAAGATGATGGGAGTGCTCTCCTTCCAGCTTGCAAGGGGCTTGTGTGAAAGATCTTATTTCCATTCCGTGCACAGAGGTGAATAGACCCTAAATGTATCTCTGGCAAATTCCTCAGAACCAGTGTTTTTTGGAAGTGTGAAACCCCACAGCAGCATGGTTGTCCTGTAGCCAACCTGACTCTATGTTACCCACAACAGGATTTCAACTTTTCCTGCTTTCTAGGAGTTTTTAGGGCTTCCCCCAGGTGGAAATGTTCCCATTACAAACCAAACTTATCTCAGGAAGCAGCAGCTGGGACTTAGGAGGTGACAGCAACCTCCTGCTCCCCTCAGTGCTTCCTGCCACCATCACCATCCCCTGTCAGGGGCTCCCACTGCATCACCATTAATGAGCTGATCTGCATGTTTGATTAGAAGGCCTTTGATTAGACACGTGGAGGGGGTGTGCTGGCCTTTTCCAGGGTAATAACAGCAAGGTAGGAACTGCTTCAGTGCCAGAGGACCCTCCTGGGGATGGGCTCTGTTCCTCAGTCCCATGAGCTGGAAAGGCTCTTGGAGGAATAGAGTGCTTAGAGGGGAAATCATTATCCAGACACTTGTGAATGCTACCAAAAAAGGGGGGAACAGGGGGGAACTCTCAGTTGTGACGTGAAAGGGCCTGGAACGTGCTCTCAGGATAACAGGAGACTCGAGTTAGATTTGTTTTCAAATATTTTTTTAAAAAAAGAAAGTGTTCTAATTTGAGGCCTGCTGAAAAAAGAGGGAAAAGCCCAGAAGCTGTTTTGGGACTGGGGATGCAGAAATGGGGATGTGGTCTAATAATGCTTCAGTTTCTCCTGATTTCAGTAATATGAGGTTCTCAGTCCATCCCCAGTTTCTTATGGGGAGAAAGGATACCAGGTAATTTCCAGGCTTCTGTGAAAGGATTAGAAAGCAAAAGAAGAAAAGACTAAAATAGTATTTTGATGGTCTCTCCCCCAGCATGAAGATTTCTAGTAAAAAGAAAAAAAATCATTAGTGCAATGTATGTCCAAGCAGCCTTTTTGGGTCTAGTCAGGAGAGAGACCAACCTCACACTCACCAGGTTTCCCCTCCTTTTAATGAAAAGGGAAAACAAAGCTGCCAATATTAATTATTTAAGGATTATGGTGGAGGTTCCCACAGTGGAAGAAAACACCTTTTCATACAATCAATAGGGCTTTGGCAGGGGAAGATACGATCTACTAAAAAGAAATGTGGATAACCAGGGAGAAGGGGGAGCAGTGCAATGTGATTTTAGATGAAATGGCACCGATAATTTGGTGCTGGTTTGGACACAGGTGCTCAGGAGGGGTGACCTGAAGGTCTGGTGATGTGAGGGTGAGGCTTTCTCCATGCAAAGCCTCCTCTCCCCAGCCTGCATTTCACACCTGGAGATAGAGGCATCCTTAAGAAAATTAATGTTTCTTTTGTGGCCTCAGGACTGGTCCAGCTTGTGAGAGGCATCACCCAGCTCCTGACAGCACCACAGGGGCTGGAATCTCACACCCTTCAATGTCCTTAATTCTGAGAATTGAATGGACAGGCAGAAACAAACCAAAGCAGGTATAATTTTAGGGTACTCAACTTCGACAGCGCACCTAAAAATAACCGTGCACAAAGGGCTTGGGTTTTTCTTTTTACCCCTGGAAGTGAAAAGTTTTATTTGACTTTATGATCTGAAAGTTTTCCACTAGTCAGGAAAGCCAGTTCTCTCCTAACCATTGTCTCTCCTCCTGCTTTTTCCATTACCATCCTGCTTTAAGGGCTGTGTGGATCAGGATATTCAGGTCCAGGAAGGTTTTTTGGGATGCCCAGTAGCAGGCAGGGGTGGGAGTGGACTGTGGCAGCCCAGCAAGCACCGAGCTGCACAGGAAGGGTTAAACTTCATGCTGCAGCTGCAAAGCCCAATTTCTTTATTTCCTGTTAATGACATTATTGCCTACATAAAACCATTGAAACATGTTTCTTTCATTTGTTTAATTTCAAATTCTGAGCACACTAGCTGGAAACTATGTTTAATAGTTAAACTCAAAACATTTGGATTTCCTTCCCTCGCCGAGATTTGCAGGGAGTGCACTTTATACTTAGCTGGGTTTTCAAGGAGCCATTTTTACACAGTCCTAGGAGCCAGCCAGAAAACAAACCAGATTAAATTGCAGAATCAAATCACATCAGTTCAGGCTGGTAACACATCATATATTTCCCTTCCTCTGCAGTCAGGCCAAGATACCATCAGCCCCAAGTTGTGTTCTCCTCCAGGAGCATCCAGAGCCAGGGCACCCCTCTGTGCATGCAGGAGAAGGGCATCCCTGAGCATGCCTGGAAAAAATGTTCCTGTTTCCATGAAAAAATAGAATGGAATCTCTTTCAGGCCTTGTTGGCACTGATGCTCCTGTCACCTCCCCACGTTCCTCCTGCTGCACCTCACGTGCCCGAGAAGGGCGATGTGGGAGTGCAGGGTGGGAAGGAGGAGGGCACGTGTAGGTGGATCTGAGCCACCTGAGATTAGAAGGGAAGTCCTTAAATCTGAGCCTGTTTGGCAGATAAAGCTCCAGGCTGCCACAGACACAGTGTCTGTAGATGATTTTAGCAAAACCTCTGGGAGGGGTTTGTCCCCCTGTGTCGTTTGTCCCACTCGGGGTGATGGACGCTCACAAGCAGTTGTTGTGTAGAGCTGGTTGCTTGCCTGATGGAGTGTCTAAAAGTCACTTCATAAGCACTCACAGCATTAGAGCGTGGAGGAACTGGGCTTTAAACCACCTCAGATCCAGCTTCTCCTTGGCACTGTGCACTAATGAAGCCCAGAATCACCATTGTTTAGCAGAAGCAGTGAGTAGATGGGGAAAAAGGAGGAATGTGGCCCTGAACAGGACTTTAAGGAGCCATCACTGACCTGACAAGAGAACCACACTCATTGTTCTGCCATGGCATCACGGGTACATCCCTGGAAGCCACGGCAGTGCTCAATTTTCCATCCAAAATATCCGTATTTGACTAAAAAAAATCAATAGGATTTAAATGCTACCTTCAAGAGCCATGTGCAGGGACACCTTCCACTAGACCAGGCTGCTCCCAGCCCCCTTCAACCTGGCCCTGCACATTTCCAGGGATGGGGAATCTTGCAGCCCTGGTGTCCTTGTTACTCAAACAGGAAGGTGGCAGAGACGATGCCTCGTTTGGGCACGGTGAGGAAGGGGTTGTGGAAAAAATAAGTTATGGGAAGTTGGTCGTAAATATCCTCATTTACCTCTTTTGCCTCCACCCTCTCTTCAATCACGATTCTGTGCAGGTGATGGAAGGAGTTCAGAAATGTTAATAGATAGCAAAGTGCTCGTGTGTGTTTTATCAGCTCTCCTGGAATGGTTAATGCTGATACCGTGCCCCTTTCAAGTCTAAAAAATCTGGGCAAGCATGTGCAGATAGCAGGGAGTGCACTGAACAAAACATCAAGGGAAAGAGTCTGTAGGGGGGAATGGAAATGGTAAAAGGATTATAGGAGAGAAAATGTATCGGACTTATCTGGTGATACTCAGGAACAAAAGTGTGTCGGTTTATGAAATGAACTTCAAATCCCATAAATCTAATTGTGTGTTTTCTTGTCTTATTTGTGAGTATCTCTGGCGGTGCTATTTTTCCCCCACTGGAAAAGCATGTCTGTGTGTGGATAATGCCCTGTGCCCGCAGCGTATTGGGCGATTACACAGCCCGTCGGGTTCATACCTCTTAAACTAATGATGTTAAACTAGTTTATTAAAAAGAAAAAAAAAAGGAGAATAACTTCAAAGGTTCACATGTGGGTTGCAAACCTCTCATGTCTTCTGTATACAGGGCCTTCCTCTTATTTTGATCAAGACTGTTCCCAGCACTTCTGTTGAAATAGTCTCAAGCCTTTGATCTCGTTATCAATGTGACCACCAGTGCAAGTGCGGTGACAGAGGGTGACGTCAGCCACACTCGTGGGGCTGGATCCTGCCCTCTGTGGGTCCCCCCTGGGCTGTGCCTATCACAGGGGAGTTTTCCTGCTGGGAAAATGATTTTTAGACCCTGAGCCCCTGGCCCACTCTGTCTCGGGGTCTAAATTACCAAGGTGGGAAGAGTAAATAGGGCTTTGCCCTCCCCGTGCTTGGCCAGGGAAGGGCAGGCACAGGGATGGAGTGGGGAGCAGGGAGGGGAGGGGTTGAGGGGGTCTTGGAGGGGATTTGACCCCCAGTGGGGGCTGGTGAGGGGTGTGCAGGGAGAGGAGGGAGCTCAGCATCTTTGTTTCGTGTTTCCTCTGTGATTTCCATCAGCGTCCTTGTGATCCCCTGGAAGCGTCCAAGGCCACGTTGGACATGGCTTGGAGCAGTCTGGTCTAGTGGAAGGTGTCCCTGCATATGGCAGGGGCATGGAACAGGATGAGTTTTAAGGTCCCTTCCAACCCAAACCAGTCTGGGATTCTGTGATTCTGTGATCCTACCATGGTTTTAGCAGAGGAAGCACTTTCGAGGTGCATCAGCAGAGTCAGCATCAGGCAGCAGCAGCAGCACCATGCTGTGGCCTGATGGTGGGGGCTGGACAGGCTGTGGTGGCATCTCTCAGGTTTTTGAGGCTCTCCATGAGGAAGGCAGTGCCCTGGCCCACAGTGTGTCCCTGTGCACAGGGAAGGGCTCTGACTTTGCCCCCTGGTTTAGGATTTGTGGCTCCTGACAAGCACCATGTGGATGTTGCTATGATGTACTGGGGCTGCTGGATTTGAGTTGATTGAGCTCCTGGTCACCTGTCACCTCCACAAAGCCCTTACAGGGGCCAACAGAACAGCCCTGGTGCAGCCCTCAGAGCCTTCACACTGCTGGTGTCTGACCTGGTGTTCTGCAGGAAGACAACAACCTGGAGCCATCTCTTTTGGAGCAAAGCACCTGCCTTGTGGGCAGCCAGGAGCCAGGCTAGCTGGGCGCAGTCAGGATGAGCCCAGGGAGTGTGGGCTGGCACATCTGCAATGCTCCCAGAGCACTTCAGGCCTTAAAAACCCTCTGCCTTTTTATTTCCCGCTTTTTTTTTTTTTTTTACTACCTGCTCTAAAAAAAGCTTGCAGAAAAAAAAAATTAATTTCTCTTTATTGTGTAGCTTCACTGTGAACTGATTCTTTTAATCTAAAGTTATTCCTTTTTGGTGCCACAATCTGACTTCAAGCTTCTTTGCTGCCTGTGAACATGACACACAGCAGCAGCCAGAGAGGAGGGGACAGGCTGTCTCTGGCCTTTGCTGGGCACCAGGAGGGCTGAGCACGGCTGGAGGACACTGCTTTAAACAGCTTTTTGCAGTCGTTTTCTCCCTCATTTAACTGAGTTTTTATCTCAGATGCAGAAGGGCTAACAAATAAAATATAAATAGTTAATTTTCCCTCTGTTCAACCTGGGAATTCAGATTCAAGTTTAGACTGGAAAATCAGAAGGAAATTCAAAGATCCTCTGCTTTCTTGATGACTGCAGCTGCTACCTGAACACAGAGATTCCCTGTAGATCTGTGAACAAGGACTTCCAGAAGCTGATAAAGATGAAGAAAACTCTGGAAGACCTTCCTGTACCTGCCACCGCCTGCCTAGTTCATCGGATTACTTTCAAATCCCAGGCACTACGTGACTCTTCCCTGTTGGCAGGAGGAGAAAATCGACTCTCTGACTGGACATGCAGCACATGAACGGGGCCACTGCCGCTCTGGGCAGGACAAGCTGCTCCGTGGGCACCTCCACACAAAGCCACGGCCCCAGGGGCTCGCCCTCCCCTCGTTTTGTTCCCTAAGTGTCCCTTTCTGGTGGCTGGCATAAAGAGGATGCTGAGTTAGGCAGGTGTTTGGGTGGGCTGCTCTTCTGCACGTGCAATCCCCAGTAATTTGGTAAATTAAGTCCCTGTCTGAGTTTCTGGGTTGCTCTCCCAGGGCATCGGAGCAGGGCGGTGTTATTGCACAACGGGATTTGGAGAGAACCAGTTGGTTAAATGACATTTTTATGAAATAGGATGAATGAGACTTAATGAGATTTTCTTCCAAAGGAAACGAGTCCGAGGTTTTCAGCGTCCATTATAATGGCTTAATTTTCTGTGCTGTAGCAGTAAATGGGACTCGGAGAGGTTTTTATCTGACATTGTTTCAAAGAAAGGTGTAAGAAGAAAGAGGTTGTCCCTTCTGGTGGTTGGAGGTCCTGGGCTGGAGGTGACACCACTGTCACTGTCCCAAGGAGCCCAGAGGGACACAGGCTCTTCATTAGCCCAGGAAAGAACCATTTTGTAGGGCTCAGTAGCATCTGGCATAGTGGCACATCGATATTTGGCATTATGAGCAGCAAAAATATTAATAATTCTAATAATTCATAACTGCTTGTTGTGCCTAGAAAGGGCTTTTACCGTTCAGCTCGTGGGTTTGGCAGGACATTTGCTTTCCATGCCCAGTGGTGGCCATTCCCAGGCCTGGAAAATGTGTAATTGGGCAGCAACAACAAATTCACCCACGTGTTATTTCATTGTTAGCCCAGGTTGCCCAGTCCAGGCATGGTCAGCTCTGTGCTGCTGTGTGAGGCTCCCAGATGGATTCAGCCATTGGATGGGTGACAAAATTGTGGCTTCAAAGGACATCACGTCCAGGGCCACCATGACACTCAGCCTCCTGGGGTGTTTGCTTTGTGTACTGGTGCAGAGGGGGTTGAGCAGGGCCTGGAGCTGGGGAAACGGGAGCTCTGTGCCGTGGGGTGAATCCAGGCTCTGGGTTTAGGGATGGTGCAAACCAACAGCTCTTCCAACAGCTCATACAGAGAAGGTGGGAAGGGAGAGGGACAGGTCTGTGGCCAGGATCCTGTTTCTGAACGCACATTTAGGATCAGGTTAAGTCCCTGGGATCAGCAATAGAGTATCCCCGGGGTGCCCGCTGCTGTTTTCCCATGTTCCCTGTCATTCCCTTGGGATTTCCCTTTGCAGGACAGGAGGGAGAGGGTGAGGTGCTGGGACCAGCACGGTGCTGGGAGCAGGGTCCATCTGGGCTGCGGTTCCTGGGGCTCTGGGTGTTTTTGCTGGCTGGAACGGGCTCTGGAGTGTGCCCCAGAGGTGGGGACAGGGCAGTGTGTGACCCCACGGCCTGGGGACAAGGGCTGGTCCATCGAGGGGCTGCACTGTGCATTTGCATTTCCCAGGAGGTGCCCTAATGATGTTCAGGCACAGCAAATGTGGAAGGTGCCGCTTCTTTTGCCAAAGGCTCCAAAGGCTTTGCCACTGCCCTGCCTGGAGTGACAGGATGAGGGGCAGTGGCTGCACACTGACAGAGGGCAGAGTTACTTCTATTATTAGGAAGAAATTCTTCCCTGTGAGGCTGGGGAGGCCCTGGCACAGGGTGCCCAGAGCAGCTGTGGCTGCCCCTGGATCCCTGGCAGTGCCCAAGGCCAGGCTGGACATTGGGGCTGGGAGCAGCCTGGGACAGTGGGAGGTGTCCCTGCCCACGGCAGGGGGTGGAATGGGATGAGATTTAAAGTCCCTTCAAACCCAGACCAGTCTGTGATTCTATAATAATGATAAAAATCAAGCCAAGCTGGGGTCCATCAGCTCTGCCAGCTGGACCAAGGTGGGCTCTGGACAGAGGAGCAGCTCCTGGTGGGGGAACTGTGGAGCCCCCGGGTTCAGCCTCGGAGCAGGCTGAGGAGAAGGAGGGCAGGAGGATCCTTGGATCTGGAGGGCAGGTTTGGGGGCCAACCCCTAATTAAAACCTTTCGTATGAAGTTCCAAACCCTCCATTCCGTGCCTGGTTAATATTTAACAGCTGGGGCGGGAGATGGGAACACAACTGCGGCCGGGCTTCGGCTGTTTTGTCACTTCTATTGCAATCAGGGATTGTTTAATTAGCCTGAAGAGCGAAAACAGGCCCTCGGATTATTTATATATATATATAAAATAATAATAATATGGGGACCCGCCCCGTTTTCTTCCCGACATTAAAACTTTTCGCAAAGTTTTTAATGCCGGGGAGAAGCCCCCCGTCCCGCAGCGCTGCGGTGGGCTGGGGAAGGGGACGGGGGGATGCCTGGAGGGGTGCGGGGGATGCGCGGAGGATGCGCGGGGGCTGCGCGGGGCGGCGCAGAGAAAAGGGCGCCTGCGCCTTTAAGGCGGCGGAGCGGCGGCTGCGATCGCTTCCCTTTGATAAGGTCCTGGCAACTCTGTAGCCGCCGCGGGATGCCGCGAGAAGGGGCGCAAAAAATAAATCCTGCCCGAAAAATATAATCATGTAATTTTTCCTCACCAGCCGCTGATCTATGCACCACCACCCCCCCCCCCCCCCCGCGCCCGCGCTGAAGCCGCCCCCGCGCACGCCTCGCACCGGGGATGGGAGCATCGGGAGGGGTAGGAGGTGCTCCCCCGGCTTCTCCCTCCTTCCCTTTTAATTTTAAAAATTCTTCGGGGCCTGTTTTCGGCCTCTTTTCTTTTTTTTCTTCTTCTTTTTTTTTTTTTTTTTAGTGTGCTACCGCCCTTGCAGGACCGCTCCGCCGGGCTGCGCTTTGATGCTGCGGGGGGAGCCCGGGGCGGGGGGCGGAGGGAGGGGGGGGGCGGGACCTGCGCTTTTGTATTTAAAATAAATAAAATAAATAACCAGGGAGGGAGGGAGAGGAGGGAGGTGCGGATCGCAGTGGGGCTCCTTCCCTCGCAGCCCCCCCCCCCCGCCTTTACCCTCCTCTTTCCCGATGCTCTCCGATGCGGTTGCACCGCCGGGAGGAGAGGAGGAGGAGGAGGAGGAGGAGGAGGAGGAGGAGGAGGAAGGCCGGCGGGGGAGCGGGTGCAGCCTGCGCGCTGCCGGCGGCGGGGAGGCGGCGGGGCCGCGGGCGCGCAGCGAGCTCCGGCTCGGCGGTGAGTGGCAACTTCGGGGCGGCGGCCGCCGCTTCTTCTGCTTTAGATACGGATTTTTCTCCTAATTTCAATATTTTCTTAAAATTTTTTTGATATTTTTTGGGGGGTGCCCGCGCTGCCGCCCTCCGCGGGCGCGGAGCCTCCTCGCTGCCCGTGCCCGCCCGGGCTCGGCTGTTGCTCGCGACTCGGAGGCTCCAAGTCACTCCAGACTTTTTTCCCCCCCTTTCCTTCCCCCCCACCCCCAGCTCCGGCTCCGACCTCCCTCTTCCCAGCCCGTCGCCATTTCTGGAGCAGGTTTATTATTATTATTATTACTATTATTATTATTATTATTTTGCACGCCGGGAAGCCCCGGGCTGGGGGCTGCCCCCCTCCGACCCCCCCTTTCCCATTTATTGCCCCTTTTCCAGAGCCGGGGTTGATGTCCCCGGCTCTAGGGGGGATGCGGGGGGCCCGGGATGCCCCGCAGCGCCCAGGTACGGCCTCCTCGCCTTAACCCACCCCCAGGGGGTGCTTTTTTGGAAGGGGGGGTCCCTGCTCCAGCCTGATTCCCGCAGAGAAGCGCCCCAAAATCGCTCCTCGCGGAGGGGGGACACACGGGACACACGCGTGTCCGGCAGCGCGGGGCGGAGGGGGCGCGGGGGGAGCGGGGCTGGGGTGAGGGGCAAATGGAAACCAGATGCCGGGGCGGACACCCCCGCGCCAGCCCCGGCCCCGCTAAAAGTGCGCCGGGAGTTCAGCGGAGCGGATCTGATAGTCGCGATCGGGCTGGCGATAGAGCCGCGCTCCCTCTGCCCTGCCTCCCTCTCTTCTTTTCTTTCTTCCTTTTTTTTTCTTTTTCTTTATTTTTTTTTTTTGTGTGTGAGGAGTTGAAAAGCCTGTTTACTTTTTGTCTTTGATGTTGGGAGGATCTGGTTTTGATTAGATCAATACTCCTTTTTTCTCCCCCCCCCCCCCCGTTTTTTTTTTTTTCCCCTTTGCAGAGAGGAGGCTCCGAGGATCCCCTGCTGACTCCAGGCAGAGGCAGGCAGAGGCGCAAGGCAGCTCCTGAAGCAACTGGGAGCCCCTCTCCCCAGCGAACTCCGGAGCCATGAGCAGCGCCGCGGTCCTCGCCCACCTCCCAGACCCCAGCAGCAGCTTCAGGGAAGACGCCCCCCGACCCCCTGTCCCGGGGGAGGAAGGAGAAGCACCATGCCTGCAACTCGCCAGCTCGTTTCTCCCCAAAAGCCAAAGCTTCAAGGCCATGCCGGTGCCTCCTGCCCCGCGGAGGAATGAGAACGGACTCGGGGAGCCGGAGGGCAGCGCGTCCCCAGACTCCCCTCTAGCCAGATGGACCAAATCCTTGCATTCCCTGTTGGGAGATCAAGATGGTGCCTATCTTTTTCGGACCTTTCTGGAAAGGGAAAAATGTGTGGATACCTTAGACTTCTGGTTTGCCTGCAATGGCTTCAGGCAGATGGACCTTAAGGATACCAAAACTTTACGAGTAGCCAAAGCTATTTACAAAAGGTACATCGAGAACAACAGCATCGTCTCCAAGCAGCTCAAACCTGCTACCAAGACCTACATAAGGGACAGCATCAAGAAGCAGCAGATAGATTCCATCATGTTTGATCAGGCACAGACTGAGATTCAGACTGTGATGGAGGAAAATGCTTACCAGATGTTTTTAACTTCTGATATATACCTCGAATATGTACGGAGTGGAGGAGAGAATCCTGCTTACATGAACAGCAATGGACTGGGGAGCTTAAAAGTTGTCTGTGGCTATCTCCCGACCTTGAATGAAGAAGAGGAATGGAGCTGTGCAGACTTTAAAAACAAAATCTTGCCTTCGGTAGTTGGACTATCCAGCAAGATGTTGAGGGTTACAGCAAATGTCAGAGCCACAGAAACGATTGAGAACGGATACAGGTAAGGGAACCCCTGGAAATTGTGCTTTGTTTTAACTTTTAAGGACTTTGAGAGTGTTTTTCAGAAGGTTGTTGGGATGGGAATCAAGGGGAGGCTGGGTTTCCTGAAGGGCTGGGAGCACAGCTGCTTCCCCACACCTCCAAACACTGGAATTTGTGGGGTGTTGTCTGAGCGTGGGGTTTTCCCCCCTCTACAGAGGAAAACAAGATCCTGTGCTCTGAAGCCCTATTGGCTCTTTCAGTTCTTTTATAGATCAAAAACTTCATAGCAGCTATGTCCTCCGGACATACGTTAATTATTGGTTCAACTTTCAAACCTATTAAGAGCAGTAGTGGAGTGGATCATAGAGACACATGAATAATGTAACCTACCAGTTCCCCAGCTCCACCGTCAACCGGTGTTTAACGCTGTTGGTTATGTGGGAAGCAATTGTGCGGTCGTGGAAGAGGAAATGTGTGCACTGACTGCATCAAACTCTGCAACTTGGGCAGAATCTGCCTTTGACTCTGTGTGTGTGTGATGTGCAGCCTCTCCATCGCATGGGGTGTTGGTGTCATGTCAGAGCCATCTAGGGTGGCTTTGAGCCAGTGCATACGGGAGGATACTTAAAATTTGAGTGTTTAAGGTGGTAGAGGCATTCCAGGTGTGGAGTAACAGATGTTTGGTAGGTCTTTGGTGCTCTCATGTTGGCCATGAGCTCAGAGTTAAACTCCTTAAGAGGCGGTGGTGCCGATAGGGATGTAGGGACGTTGTGTGGTGACAGGTTGTCCTTGTGCCCTGGTCCTGGGGTGCATCTGCATTGCCGGAGCCTTCTCTTTTGTTGGACATGTTGATGGCACAGCAGTGTGAGGGTGAGGAGAGTAAGAGCCATCTCGAAGTGCAGTGGGGGATGGGAAGGAGAGACTCTGATGAGCAAATGATGAGTTGTATAATCCTCTGAAAATGTATTCTTTCCTCTCCCCACCCTTGCCATAAATGTGGATTGTTGAATCAGGGCTGAGAGGAGAGGGCTCTGCTGCAGATGTGCGCTCTCCTCCGCCGGCCCGGGAGCCTGGGGGTTGGTATGGTGAGTGTTTGACATGTCGTTTACAGGAATTTTGAGAGTGTGTCTGTGATTCATGGACATCAAAGGGCATCGGGCTTCTCCCGGGGAGGCTTTGCTGGGGCGCTCCTCTCCTGCCCCCGGAGAGCTTCCAGCTGTGCCGGGCTTCCTGGTGCCGTGGGGTGCTTGGCAGGGTCCCCCCTGCCCGGGAGGGTGCTCCGGAGCCAGAGCCCTCTTTGGTCCTCTCCCTGTGCTGGAGGCTGTCCTGCCAGCGGCGAGGGATGAGGTGCTGGGTGTGGGGACAGAAGGGATGAGCTCCATCCCGGCGTGGCCTCTGAACCCCTCCTGCCGGGGGCTGCGGGGGGGCAGCGCTGGCAGCTGGTCTGTGGAGGACTTGGGCTTTGGGATCCTCATCTCGTGCCTGAGTGTTGCTGCCTGAGCATCTGCTGTTCTCCAGAACTTGGTTTGAACTGCTGCCCTTCGCTGGCTTTCCAGGAGGGGGATGTTTGATGCTTTTATCTCTGAGCCTTTGTTGGGATTCAGAGCTGGAAGGGCTTGGCTGTATGTTCTACCAGAGCTGCAGGCCCTGCTAAACCCACATGTGCCTTGTCCAGGAGAGCTCTTGCAGCGCCGTGGCTGCTTGCCTGATTAGTGCTGGGCTTTTTTTCCTTTTCTTTTTTTTCCCCCCCTTTCTTTTCTTTTTTTGTCCAGGGATTAATGCAGCTTGCTCCTCACATGTCAGATCTACCCTCCTAGGACATTAGGTAGTGCGTTTTGCTTTGATCACCTTCTGCTGAATTTCCAGGAGCTTTTGCTCTCCATGGGGCCAAGAGATCTCAATGCAAAGAGAGGGGAGGTCAAGCTGAGATGCTGCTCAGTTCCTCCCGTTTGTGAAGCCACTTGTGCGTGCATGTGCTTGAAGCTGATGAGCATATGGATGGGTTATCTCTCATCACTCAGCATTTAGGATCGTGGCTAGGATTGGAACTGAAGCTTGCACAAAGTCTTTCCTGGTGAGTGGCCAAACCACGCCTCCCTCATGTGTATGTTGGAATTAAGGAATTTCTGCTCAGTGTGCTCTGGTTTTGAAGGGCTGTGCAGGCTCTGGCCATTCGCTTCGGTGGGTTTCAATGTGATTATCCCAGCAAAAGCCGGCAGCCCTGGGCTGAGCCCACCTGACAGTGGGAGCGCAGCGATCTCAGGCCAGCCTGGTGTTTGCATGGGAGACCACCTGGGAATCCCAGGGCACGGAGTCATGGCCAAACCCATGGCAAATGGGGAGACCGCAGGAACCGGACAAGTTGAAAGACTTTGTTTGGCCCCAGCGCCGGTGATGGACAGGAACAGGAGAAGTCAAGTGAAAACACAGAGTTTGCACCTGGCTGGGGAGCAGGCACTTGCAAACTGCTGGCTGTATATTTGGAGCCCTAATACAGGGAATATTTTAAAAGCAGGACCTCCCTCTTGTCCTCCCAGGCAACTCCCCTCCCCTCTGGGCTGTGGTGTGGTTAAAACTGGCCTCCTCCCGCTGCTGTGCTGGACCTGGCCCCATGCTCCAGGAATTCCAGCTATTATTTATACGCGCTTCTAAATTTATCACGCACGACTTTGTGTACACAGAGAGCGCCTCTTTCTTTGCTGTGCCGCTGGGGTAACGTGGGTTTGTTCAGCCCAAGGTGGACTCATCTGCCTCCCATTAGGCTCTAACATCAGTGGGGCTGGCCTTGCTGGGGGAAGGCTGGGGCTTGCAGATGGCCTTCTGCCGGCTCCCAGTGCTTCCTGACCTTTGAAAGGACCCGCTGGTGCAGCTCCTTGTGTGTGAAGTTATTGGAACTAAGTTTGGCTTCAATTATCAAAGTAAATGATGCCATTGTAAAGCTATGCTCAAAGCAGTGTTCTACAATTAGAGCGTGGAAGCTGTGATTAACATAGTTGTGTTAAATTTTTTTTTTTTTTCAGGTTTGTGCATGTGTGGTTTTTTTACTTTTTTTTTTTAGTGTTTTTAAACCCATGGTTGCCCAATGATGTTTGTCCCAAGAAAATACTTAATGAGATTCAATGCTGCCTCCAACTGCTCCTTGTACAGTTTTTCTCTCTGTGTGTAAGTCTGTGGTTTGACCTGCCCAAGTGCTTTTATTCTAAAAGCAATCTGACAATAAAAACACCCCTGCACTCTGAAACTGCACCCTCATAACAGGGGATACAACCAGCAGCCCCCCTGAAATTTTCATGGCATTATAATACCTCTGATATGGCCGTTGCCTAACATAGCAGAGAGAGTTACATGCTGTGTGTCATCGCATCAAGATAAGAATAGGCTGAGAAACATCAGACATTCTCCTTGAAGCTCCAGAGCAACTGCTACCTGACAGCTGAAAACACTTTGCATATTGAGTTTGGAGCTGGGCTGTGTTTGTGTGTGCAGCATCTGTGGCAGGAGACCACCACTTTCCCTGGAATTTAAAACCCTCACAGGCAACTTGATGCATCTGGGTGCAATTACTGGAGTAAGGTGGTCAAATTAAAAGGGGAAAAACCCCCCAAAAACATGAAACATATCAAAACAGCCCCCACTGGTTTTCTGAAAGGATGGGGAGATTTCTGTGGGGCAGTGTTGGATGTGGAGCAGGGATGAGGACTTTAAAAATACCCCTTTAGGGGTTATTTATTTTTTTTTTTGTCCATGAGGTATTGGTAGGTGAATGATGCTGCAGCCCTGCTGGGAAGATGAGTTAGTTGTGGCCACTTTCTCTAGTTACATCTTTGGACACACCTCCTCTCCCTGTGCCATACCCATACGGACCCGCTGCCTCCGCCCCCAGCTCAGCCTCTGCAGGAATCCTTCTGTGAGAACAGCGTGGCAGATCCACCCCCTGGGTGTGACAGGGGTGACTGACAGACACCTCCCAGCAAGGTGCTGGTCCTGTGCTAGGGAGCATCCTGCACCCCTGAGCCTCATGGAGCATCCTGAGCCTTGTGGTCCTCAGATGCAGTCTCAGGACCCGAGATGGTTTCAAATCAAAAAGTGGGAAGAGCTGCATCCCTTACACATTGACCCAAAAGCCCCCCAGGGGCGTAGGAAGGGTGTCTGGGACTGCACATCCCCCGATCCAGAGCAGAAGACTCCATGGTTTTTAGAGGAACTTTCTTGTAGTAGCAGCAGGATAATGTTGCTTTCACCCACATGTGGAATTAATTTATCTTTGAAGATTTAACTTCTTTCCTGTGGCATTCCTTACTATCTCATTTTTTTCCCCTTCTTCTTCTTCTTCTTCCCAGATCTATAGTTTTTAACATCTTGATCTCCCCATCAAAAATGCCTTGGCCTCCTTGGAAAGGAATGCAACCCCGGCTGGGCTGAATACCTGCCTGCAGCCAGCCCCACGCTGCTCATACCAGAGAGGCCCATCTTCCCCACCAGCCTTCCCCCTCCTTTTTCAATTTTTTTTTCCGTCCCCTTATTTTTAAAAAACCTTTAAAAGCCGTGCTGAGGCTCCTGCTTTTGGTGCTGGGGGAGGAAGGATGGGGTGATGGGGACACAGGGATGAGGATGGAGATGGAGAGCAGAGAAGTGGGAGGACATTGCTGTCACTTAAACCCAGCTGGTCCCTCCAGCCCCAGGGGGGCAGGGAGATGGAAAGCCCATAAAAAAAAACCTGCCGAGCCTGCTGGCACATTCCTTAGGCCCCCAAGTCCTGGGTAAGTGGCCCTAATTATTAAAATCAGCAGTCCTTATCAGATGACAAGGCCTTTTGCTTTGATATACAAAGGCAGAAGCTTAACAACCCCATCTTGCCCTGGAAGAGGAACAAAATGTGCACCTTAACATGTGGCTTTCAAACCTCCCTGCATAATCCCCTTATCACCTGCCAGGATATGTATATTGATCCTGGCTGGGAAGTTGGAGTGATGGAGGCAGCAGGCAGGGGGATGCCCAGGACCCCCCCTCCTGCAGTGACCCTGCCATGCTGACCTGGCCCTGCTCCATCACAGCCCGTGTCACTGCCCATGAGTTTTTCACAGGACTGCTCCTGGGTGCTCAGCTCAAACATCCAGGCTTGGCTTTGGGTTTGCTTGTCTGGGTGAAGCCAGAGGTGTTGGGGTCAGTAGCCCATGTGCCCATTAATACAACCTGCTGGCCTCTCCTCACATTCCCCCATCCATCCTTCTCTTCCCCACCCAACTTTATGCCAAAAAAACATTAGTAGGAGGTTCTCCTAAAAACGGGGACTTTTTGTTGTGCGTTTTTGTAGTGCCAGGAAGGTGGCATCCATCTTTGGGAGGCCGAGCCTGGGACAGCAGATCTCGGCCGTGCCCTGTGCCTCTGACACGTGGG
Source organism: Corvus cornix cornix (assembly GCF_000738735.6). Classification (NCBI taxonomy): domain Eukaryota; kingdom Metazoa; phylum Chordata; class Aves; order Passeriformes; family Corvidae; genus Corvus; species Corvus cornix. The sequence goes on from NC_046347.1 coordinate 9,806,102, forward strand.
GTCCTGCCCCTGTAGTTCCAGGCAGTTCTCTTGGTTCAGGCAACACAGACATCAGTAACTTGTGTTCCCAAAGGGATCCTAACCCTTGTCTTCAGAGTAGAACTAATCCTTGTTAGCGGTTCCTCATGGCTTTCAGTGGGACTTGAGCTGTGAACTTCCTGGATTTTCCCTGCTGGTGCCAACAGCAAAACTCCTGCTGACCTCAGCAGTGCAGCATCAAGCCTTAAGGACTGAGTTTTTCAGGGTATCAGAGGATGCAGACATGCTTCCTGGGATTTTCTAGCGTGCTTTAGAAGATGCTAAAAGTCTTTAAAGTTGGGCTCAGGGCGTGTTTAGACAGAGCATCCTGGTTTAGGCAGTGTGCTGGCTGAGGTCTGAGCAGCGGATGGTTGGCTGGTTCTGAAGAGGTTGAGCAGGTGGTGAGTGTGGTTCTCATAAGGATGGTGCTGCCATGAAGCCTGAGACTGTCTGGTAACTGGATTCCTGTTCTGCCTGTCCCAGGTCCTTCAAGAGGAATGACCCCGTTAACCCCTACCACGTGAACTCGGGCTATGTCTTCGCACCGGCCACCAGCGCTAACGACAGCGAGATCTCCAGCGATGCCCTGACGGACGACTCCATGTCGATGACGGACAGCAGCGTGTGAGTATCTGGTGCTGGCCACATTTTGGGATGGGACACCTGTAAATCAGCTGTGCTGATGCTCCATGGGGCTTAGGGGACTGATGGGTCATCACCCTGCTCGACCCAAAGGAGTTGTGTGCCCCAACCAGGGCATGGCAGCCTCTCTTTCCTCAGGTATAGGATGAAGGGAAATAATGAATCCCTCTCTTGCCATTCTGCAACTGCAGCTGAGCAAACATGTTCTGTCCTGGCCCATGGTGCTGCCTGACTAACCCAAGGAGCGAATCAATCTCCCTGAGCCTTTGTCTTAAGGCCAGGCTTCCTTAACTAGTTATCAGTCATCAAAGAGAAGGAGATAACTTCCTGTAGGAAGTACTTTCTGTAATTAACGTTCTTCATTAATGTCAGAATGTACATTAATAGGGCCCGTGACCTGAAGGGGCAAATAGCTGCTCGTCTAGCGTGGCTGGGGCAGTCTTCAAAGAGCCCTTTGGATGAGCTGCATGGATCGGGTCTGGGTGTTTCAGGAGCATAGAGGGATGAGAGATGATGCTGTGGCTGAGCCCAGGAATTGCAGGATGTGTCTTCTCCTGGCTGCTGAGGAGTGTGCAGCTGGGAGCAAGGTTTGACTGTCAGTTTGCTTTCCTCAGCAGGAGGGAGGTGGGGCTTTTGTTTCTGTAGAAGGGACAGTGAGACTCAGTGCTCCTAAGGACCATTTTCTTCAGCTGAGCAGAAGACAGATCTTGCTCTTAGTGTTTCATGATCTTCACTTAAGTGCAGGTGCTCTAGAAAAGCCCACCTGTAAACAGAGTGCTGCATTGCTGGTCTTTCATCTTGAAACTTCTCCAGTGTCTGTGTCAGACATGTCCAGTGGTCCCTGTGTGCTCCTCAGAGAGATTTTCATGCTGGGTTTTTAAAGTCAACATGCATGAAGATACACAACAGAAAACAGGATTTACCAAAAATCCTCAATGCATTAAAAAAAGCTCTTTTTTATTTCTTTTTTTTTAAGGCACATGCGTGTTTTGAACTGATATTACGGAAAAAAATAGCTTGTTGTCCCAGTAGATTCCCTTATTGAACAATATTGGCATTAAATAAAAGAGCTGAATCATAGGGTGACTTCTTTATTTCTTCTTACTGGCTCTGGTTGTATGTGATCATGTGTCAACAGAGCATTCATTGGGTTAGTCATTTCTGGACCAGTGTAGGGTCACTTGGGATTCACAGGGCTAGGATTATACCCTCTCTTCACAGCAATGCCAATTGTAGGCCTTATACAGATGAGAGCACTGAGTGAGAAATAAAGTGCATGGTGGATGAAAGGCTTAACTGAATCGCTTTCAGCCCATTGTTAGTCCAGGGGAGCTTAGCGGGGATGAGAGGGCAGCAGCCCGCTTTGAAATTTGCTTGAACAAGTGAATAGGAGCTCCCCATAAAGCAGCGCCTGAAAGGAGCTGCCTGTTTTTTCCTGCCGTAACAATGGCCCGCGCAGGCTGTGAGAGTTTGGGGAAGCTTGGCTGATTAAACTGCCCGCAGCTCCAGGTTGGGGGGCGGCGGGGAGGCCCGGGGGTGGCAGAAAGGGAGATTTCCTGCTGCACAACCCGTCCCCCGTGCCCCCCGGGCCATGCTCTGGCCCTGGGGCTGGGAGCGGGCTGGGTTCTGGGTGCTTTTGCAAGTGGGAGAGGTAAACTGGCAGCTCTGGAGGCTGGGCTTAAAGTTAAGGTTGATGTAAAACTTCCTCTGCAGAGGAGAAGGGCTGCTGCCAGCATCTCTGTAGAACAATTGGGATTCGCGGGCACTCCTGGCACCGGCTCTGCTGAGAGCTGGAGGTGTTGGGAGTGTTTTGGGGGCACAAAGCCACCCTGGCTGAGCCCAGATGCTCGGCCTGTCAGGTTTTATCCCCCGGAACAGGGGACCTGAGCTTGTTCTGTTCCAGCAGTGCAAATGCAAATTAGTTGTTTTGGGTCATACTGGTATCAACTAAAGAGGAAAAACTTGTTCTGGAAAAGTCTGTCAGACACAGCAGTAAAGTGAGTTTGGAGCTTTGGTTTTTTTTTTAATAAATCTAAGTCAGAACTGCACTGGGACTAGGAGAAATCTCCAAATAATGCATTATCTGCCTTTTTTATTTTATTCCAGAAGCCAGGGACCAGTCTGTCCCTATATATTTTGTAATAGCCACAAAACATCATGCAAATTTCTATTTCCATTTCTTGATTGGGGGGGAAGGAAAGGGGATTTTTTTTTTTTATTTGCTTATATCTTATTTATGGATTTACTTTGGACACAGGGGAATGCTGCTGAGCAAACTTCAAATATTACCTTATCTTACAAACCAGGCTTTTGATGTTGGCAAGATCAGAGGCTTGTTTCAGAGCCGTTGCCAAATGAAGATGGGAGTGAATGCATATGCGCATGAGTCTGATATTTCAAAGCAGCAGTAAAACTACATTCAGGTTAGGTCAGGCACATCTGAGTCAAAAGGCTAAGATAATTGGCTCAGCTTAAATGGCAGCTGACTGGGTAGAAGACTTCAAACTAGTGTTTCCCCCAGAAACAGATTGGCTTAGCCCCAGCCTGGTTAGTTGAAATGTTTATAATTAAACTCTACTATTTAGTGCCTCAACTCTGTAGCTCTTCAGCTCGAAGCTTTCAGTAGCCAAGAAAGTGAGTGCAAATGTTGGCTGTTGGAGCAGGGGGAGAGGTGGCACCTGGAGAGCTGGGGTTAACCCTTGGCCTGCCCCAAAACCTCTGGCCAAGTTCAGCCCTTTCATTTCAAGGGTGCTTTCTCCTGCTTAGCAGCATCAGGGTTCCCCCTGCCCCCCATATCTCTTGCCAGACTAATCCTGGCTCCAGCTCCATCCATCTGTCCCTCCTGCAGTCAGGGGTCACTTGTTGGTCACCTCTTCAACCCTGGCCTTGTCCATTTTCACCCCGTTTTCTAGGAGAGGGTTTAGACAGCAAAGTGGCTGCTAAAGTCCCTTCCCTTTCCCCAGGCTGACTTCCCCAAGCTGCTCCATAGCCCTCCCATCCCAGAGAAATACCTCTGGGTTTTTTAATTTTTTTTTTTTTTATTCTGCACGTTGTTACAAGTTGCAGAATTGTTCTGCCAAGGCAGGGCTGTGGAAGCAGGGAGCTGGAGGTTTGGTGTGGGGCTCTCAGCTGTAACCAGAGGAATTTTAGGGGAAAGGAGCAGTTTCTGTGTCAACCTGAATGAGTGCAAATCTTAAAGTGAGGAGCCTACACTGTCGGGTCAGCATTGCTTTTCCTCCTCCTCTACAAGTGAGTCCCCACTCCTGCTCCATAGCCTGTCCCAGAACTGTCCCTTCGGGCAGAGATGTTCCCTGTGGAGCTGGGAACTTGGGGATACCCCACAGGGAAGATGTGTGCTGCAGCAGAGGGGTTGGGGACAGCATCTCATGCTTGCAGAGCTGGAGGGAGGTGGGGAGTGTGGGAGGGCTGCAGGGCTCCCTGGTTGTATCCCTGGGGTGGACACACAGCTGCTTCCTTGCTCCTCCCCATCTGGCCTCTTGGACTTCCATGGACAGAGAACACCTCCTTTTCCACTGAGTGTGTTAATGGGATTCATCCCATGGGTCCATGTGCTCATGCTGGCATTTTTACTTAGCTTTGAAATGCCTGTTTTACTGGGCATTCCCTTTGCCGAAGGTCATCCCTAAGAGACCCTTGTCTCGGGAAGCCCTGGTTAACAAACACATCTCTGAAGGTACAGGTGCTTTGATTTTCACCTTAGATTTTGGTTTTCCCCCATCCTCCCCCAAAACTAAGACATGTCATGTGCCTCAAGCCCCATTGCCCCATGGGTTTGTGGAGCTGAAAAGCTTCATGGGGCAAAGGAGAGGTGCTTGGTGGCCACCAGTGGCTGTATTGGCTGTTCTGTGCTGGGATGCTCCTCCAGAAAGCTGCTGGAGCGCTGTGTTGTGCAGTGGGGACATGGGGACAATCAGCTCCGTTCACTTTCCATGTTACATGTGCGCAAAAACTGTGTCTAGAGGAGGTTGGTGCTCATCTTGTGGCATCAAGGGCCTCCCAGCATGCTCGTTTTTATTATCAAGATTTTTCCAAGTTTATTAAGATGAGATCGTTCTGATCCTTCACTCCAGGCTTCACAGCTTAATCTTGCTCATTAAGGCAATTTAATGGCAACTGAAGGCTTTGGCCAAGATCTTCACAAAACTCTGCCATCGCCTGCTTCAAGCTTTGAGTGGTGGCATCTGATCATCCTCCTCCAGGGGAGGGACGTGGTGTCTCTGGGAAGGTGTTCCTGTGTGCCAGTGTGTGTCCACCATCACTGTGGCCACAGGAGGGGACATGCAGGGACACTGTGCCACGTTGGCTCCTCTGGCAGCAGCGTGGGGCCGGCGTTGTCTGCTCCTCCTTGTGCTGGAGTTATTTTCTCCTCTCAGGAGATGAGTCAGGTGTGGGGGCAGGTGGATGAAAGGGATGGCACTGGAGATCAAGGTTACTGAGGCAGTCTGAAGGAAGTGGTGGAATGAGACATTCAGGATCTCCAGGCATGCTCTTTCAGCTGGCCCTGCTGTCTGTGCAAGGCCCTTTCATCCTCACTGGGGTAATTTTTTGCATGGCTGGGTGAAGATGCCCTGTGGGACATCCCTGGAGTGGGATGTGCAGGGGGCTGGTCCCACTGGAGAGCCTTGAACTCCTGGCCTGGTCCCTCCTCGTGGGTTCCAGGCAGGAGCTGGGGTGGCTGTGGGGAGCAGTGTCCAGAGGACAGGCCATGGCCATGCTCACGCCTTGCGGTGTCCTGGGCCGGCCAGCCAGCCTCGGGGCTGGGGAAACATGCTGGATCTTAAATGGGACTAGAGTTGGGGAGCAGCCTCTGCATGGCCATCCATCCTCAACCTCTTCCTTGTTTCCACTGTACCAGCACTCCACAGGGTGTTCCAGAGCTTGAGGAACATTATGGTCCTAGAGAGCATAATTGGATGGGGGAAAAGCTAAAATTAAAGGTCAGAAGCAGAAACCTGGTGTTGGAAGAGCCTTGGAAGTGAAGCTGATGGGATCTTTGGACGTCTGCCCATGTGGAGTTGCCTTCAGCTTTTCAGCTTTTGCTTAATTACTGCACATCCATGTGCATCCTTTGGTGACACAGGCATTTCCCACACCGCCGGATGTTTGAGGCTTCAGGTGACATCCAGAGGGCTCAGCACCTCTGGGAACGAGGGCCTGCGGCTGCCTGGGTGGTTCCAGAGGGGATGCAGAAGTATCTCAGAGCATGTCCCAGCTGACAGTGGCCTCTCTTCCATGTGCAGAGATGGGATCCCCCCGTACAGAATTGGGAGCAAGAAGCAGCTCCAGCGGGAAATGCACCGGAGCGTCAAGGCCAACGGTCAAGTTTCTCTACCTCATTTTCCGGTGAGTCCAGGCGGGAGCTGCCATGGGAAAGGCTGGGACTGGGAGCAGGGGAGGGGAGCATTTCCATCCCAGGGTGATGCCAGAGGAGAGGTGCTGCTTGGTGTTGGGCAGGAGCCATGTGCCCTCAGCATCGTTCCAAAACCCTGCTTGTGCACAGTCACATCTTGGTCCTTCCTGAAACCAGCTGCGAATTAGGAGTTTTCAGGGGCACTGAATTTGTCCTGTTGGTTAAATCCCAAGTGGAGATGTCCTGTTTGTGGGAGCCTTGGCTCTGGCCGCCACCGTGATACCCCTGCAGTGCTGAGCAGGGCTTGGCCTCATGCACATCGCTGACAAGAGCTGGGTGTCTGTGAGCTGGAGGGAGCAGGATCTCCCGAAAGAGAGAATTGGCAGCAGATCCGTGTCTGGCTTTGAGGGGATCCGATGCGCGGCGCTGCCCTGCTCTTGAAAATTAACTCACTGACTTGCTAATTCTGTTGACTTGCAGCCTCTCGATTCCTGCAGTGAATAAACTGTTTACACAGACAAGTATAAACTTATCTTGTCTTGAGATTAATATGCTAAAATTCCTCTTTCTGCTGTCTTAAGCAGCAAGAAGTCATAGATGATATTTCTGGTGGAAGGGGGGGGTGGTTTGTGTGGTTTTTCTTTTTGGTATTTTTTTTTCCCTTCCTTCCTAAAGAAAGTTCTATAGCCTGAGCTTGTAAATTAGATTATTTTGTCCCAGGGCGTGCAAATCGACTTTCTCTGTAAGGCAGTGCTTTGATCAGGGACTGAATAGAGCCAGCTTGTGTAAGAGTGACAATTTCCAGCAGAGTGGCCTTTTTCTACCCTCACATCATTTCTGGAGCTAAGTGGTTGCCGGAGAGAGGCCCCACCTCATCTGGTGGGTAGTATGTGAAAGAGTTGGCAGTTCAGCTTTCTGCTTTCGGGGGGGGGAAAAGAGGGAGAGTGGGGGTGAGGAGTGGGGTGCATGGGGATGGCAGGAGGGAGGGCAGAGTCAAGTGGGTGGTTTCTTTTTCCATCTTTTTTTTTTTTTTCTTTCCTCCCCTTTTCCTGCCATGTTTGCTTCTTTTGGCAGAAATTCACGTTTTGCCTTTTTATATTCTGCACTTGATTTGGAGATGTTCCCTTTTTCCCTTGATAGATCTGCTTGAGGCAGCCAAGCTCAGCAGTGTAGCACTGCTAGCCTGCAGCAGCTTTCTTCATTTTCTGTACAAAGAGATGGAGGGGGGGGAAGAGATCTAGGACACTGTTGAGACAACACTACCTCAAAGGTGCCCAGTGTGTAGCCAGGAAATAAATTACCAGCACTTCTCTGATCTGCAACCGTTTGACTTCTTTTTTTTTTTTCCCCCTCCTTTCCCTTTTTCTCCCCCATCTTATTTTTTTTAATTTCCAACTCCTTTCTGTTTATACTCACTTTATTCCTTTAGTTAAAGTCTCTCCCTCCCACCTCAGAGGTTTTTTTTTTTGTTTTTTTTTTTGATGTTTGACAACAGTCTTTGAAGATTTTCTACTTCAGAGTAGCTACTGATGGGCTGGTTGTACTACAGAGAGAACAAGCGGGGTTCCTCAGAGTGCGACCAACTGCTCCTGCCGAAGGCAAACGCTGGTGGGGAGGATGTCACTCCATGAGGCCACAGCACTAGCTCATAAAAATCCAGAGCAGACCATGCCTAGTTGCGGTTGTCTTTTCATCCAAACATGGAGACACAACAAGCGTAGCGGGGCCGGCGATGCCGCAGCGGCGAAGCGCCCGCGCCCCACACCACCCGCTAAACATTGCCTTGTGCCTTCTGTCCCCGCTCCTTGTAGAGGACCCACCGGCTTCCCAAGGAGATGACCCCGGTGGAGCCAGCTGCCTTCGCTGCCGAGCTCATTTCCCGGCTGGAGAAGCTGAAGCAGGAGCAGGAGACCATGGACTGTCTGGAGGAGAGGCTGCAGCAGATCAAGGAGGTAGGAGGATTAGCATTCCCAGAGCTCCACGTGCCACCCAGCCGGGTGGGAGGGGGCCGTTCCCTGCCCGTGGCGGGAGCGCGCCGCGGTTCCCGGGACAGCGGGGGGGACATCCCAGCGCGCGCCTTGCCAGCTCCCGGCCCCTTCCATTCATTCCCTGCCATCCCTTATCTGGCAGGACGAGGAGAAGGAGGGCACCGAGCTCCCCACCAGCCTGCAGAGCAGTCGGGACATGGCCAACCCCCAGCACCCCCAGCACCCGCTGTCGCTCCTGCCCTCGGGCAGCTACGAGGAGGACCCCCAGGCCATCCTGGACGAGCACCTCTCCCGTGTGCTGAAGACCCCTGGCTGCCAATCGCCCGGCGTGGGCCGGCACAGCCCCCGCGCCCGCTCGCCTGACCGCCTGCCCACGGGCAAGCTGCCGCCTGGCACGGCCTCGCTGGCCGCCTGCGCCCTGGTGGGCAAGGGCTTCATCACCAAGCAGACCACCAAGCACGTCCACCACCACTACATCCACCACCACACCGTGCCCAAAACGAAGGAGCAGATCGAGGCCGAGGCGGCGCAGCGGGTGCAGTGCTGCTGCCCGGCGGGCGGCGACTACTACTGCTACCCCAAGTGCAAGGGCCACCCCAAAAACACCGACCCCCCTCTCCCTCTGCTGGAGCCCTTCGGGTAAGTCACCAGCATCTCCATTGCACCCGCCCCAAGCCATCACCCAGCGTCCCGCTGTGGTGGGGCTGATGGGGATGGGGGCTGACGAGGGGATTGTCCCTTTTTGCCACCAGCAGGACGGGGACACTGCTGAAGAGGCCGGGCCGAGGAGTGGACAGCGTGGCCCCGGTGGCTGGGGACGGGGGGCTGCCCAATCCTGGTGGGGTGCAGCTCCCGGGGGGCGAAACGGATCGGGCGCAGAACGTCTGGCAGTGGATGCTGGAGAGCGAGAGACAAAATAAGCACAAGCCCCATAGGTAAATACGCAGCTGTCTACAGCAATATTGCTCCCGGTAAATATTTATATATTACATGGGCTGTCTATTTTTACAATCGCTAAAAACAAATGAGACTCTTTGCTCCTCCGGTTTAATATAAAAGCTGTTCCGCAGAACCAGAAAAACCACAAAAATGTCATGTTTTTGGCAATAAACCTCCTTTCATGTTATGACAGACTTTTGAGAGGGAGCGAGCAGAATAGGAGCTGCTATTAAAGTCATATTTTCCAGCTTTTCTAACCCGACTTCTTCCCTTCCCCAAGCACACAAAGCACAAAGAAGGCCTACAGCTCCGACTGTGCCAAGGGGGCCCCCGGCCGCCACCACCCGTGGGGGACAGGCAGCCACCCGCGTGGGGCACAGCCCGCCCACCCCTTCGTGCAGGACCCCGCCATGCCCCCGCTGACGCCGCCCAACACCCTGGCCCAGCTGGAGGAAGCGTGTCGCCGCCTGGCCGAGGTCTCCAAGCCGCAGAAGCCACGGTAACGGCCACGGGAAGGACGTTCCTCGTCCCGCCGTGGGGACAAACGGGGCTGGGGGAGGTTTGCTGGTGGGTGGACGTGGATGTGTCCTGCCCGTCCAGGCAGAGGGTCAGCCATGGGGATGTGTGATGGCACGGCCTGGCCGAGCCTGGAGGATGAGCCTCCGTGTTCCATCTGCGCCCTGCACCAGCACAAATAGTTGGAATCTGAGGCTATTACTTCCACTCTTTTGATGGCTGTAATTTGCCCATTTTTCCTCTGGGATAGGCTCCAGCTACATACCAAGTGGGGAATTGGACTGGTTATCGTTCATTTGGGTATGGGAGGATAAATTAGCCCACAGCATTTTTAATTCTTCCTTTGATTGTTTACAACATGTGAGGCTTGATACAAAGAGCGAACTTAATGACCCACAGGAGACTTCAATTAAGAAGATTGTATTTCAACAATTTTTTTCTTAAAGTTGTTTTTTTTCTTCCTCACCCCCCACTTCTTCCCCACTTGCTTTCCCCCTCCCCACTTCAGATGTTCGACCTCAAATCAGCAGAGGGACCGAAACCACTCCGCTGCCATTCAGGGGGGAAGCACCCCTTTCTGCAATGCAAGTCTAATGACAGAAGAGTGAGTATTGCACGTGCAGAAAGGATTGGGAAATAAATATATATATATCTCATAATTATATTTTCATTAAATGGATTGTGCTTTGAAAGGAGAGGAAATTCTTATATCTGAAATTTCATCTTTCAAACATTCTTCTTAAAGAACAAAACATTTTCAAATCTTGTCTCTGGCTCTTTTTAACTTGCATTCCTGTAAAGTGGACAAAGATTGGATTAGTCTAATTACAGGATGGTTCTTTTAACAAGAAATCTGCTACAGAGAGGTCTAAAATGGCCTAAATAATTAAAGTTTTCTTTCTTACCCTCTTCATCTTAAGCAATGAGTAATGTTTGAAGTCCAGACTGAGCCACCTGACTAGAGCCTTTCATTTTTAATTGGTTGACCTTAAGTCCACCAGCTGTCTTTGCTAGCAGCTTTTTTTCTGAAACCACTCTACAAAGACTTAGAACAAATTAGGAAGACTAAATTACTGCGGACTAACACTTTGTGACCTTTTGACATCCCAAGTGTACATTGCCTCAGAAGCAGTTGTAGATTTGGCTGCATGGTATTCACTAGAGTGTTGCCATTTTGCTGGGTAATATTGTTTTAATCATTCTTTAAGAAGCGTTGCTTGGGTGCAAATGGCAGAATCCAGTTAATTTTAGCCTCACTGGGAAAAATAAGATTACCTGGGTGCTTGAGGTGAAGCGTCTGGTGGGGGGTTTGCTTTCTGGCCTGGTGGTTGCAGGTGGGTTTGGGCATGAGGAGAAAGCTTGGGAGATGTTTTGTGTGAGGGCAGATGAAAAGAGCCTTTAAAACCCTGGGTGTGCAATCCTGGGGCTCGCTGGGGAGGGTGAGCCCAACCTCCATCCCTCAGCTCCCTCATCCATGAGATGGTGTGAGGTCTCTGCTGTGCCATCATCCCAAGGGGGAATGGCTTCAAGCTGAAGGAGGGTGGATTTAGGTTGGATATTAGGGAGAAATTGTTGCTTGTGAGGGTGGGGAGGCCCTGGCACAGGGTGCCCAGAGCAGCTGTGGCTGCCCCTGGATCCCTGGCAGTGCCCAAGGCCAGGTTGGACGGGGCTTGGAGCAGCCTGGGACAGTGGAAGGTGTCCCTGCCCATGGGAGGGGGGTGGAATCAGATGATCTTTAAGGTCCCTTCCAACCCAAACCATTCCATGATTCCCACTGTGGAAATCAGCAAAGGGCTGTGTAAACACATCCCAACAAATTCCCAGGCAGTACAGGCATATCTGATTTTCAGGTCACACCCAGGGTATTTCTGACAGCATTCACCAACTCCACTGCTGGTTGGAGTGTGGTGAAACAGCCTGTTCTCAAATGGAAAAATAGAGGGTTTTGTGTGTGTTTTCTGTTTTGCAGTCACAAGGAGCCAAAGAAACTGCCAGTTGTTCACACCTCTCAGTCTGGTGAGCTGGTTGTCACCTATTTTTTTTGTGGAGAAGAAATTCCCTACAGGAGGATGTTAAAGGCCCAGAGCCTGACACTTGGGCACTTTAAAGAACAGCTGAGCAAAAAGGGAAATTACAGGTAAGAATGTGTGATTTGTTTGTTCTTTAGTGTGTTACAACAAGTCAAAAGAATCAGCAGGTATTTTGCAGGGCTGCTGCAGGGACACTTTGGATTTTCAGAGGCTGTGGATCTTCTTAGTCTCTTCTCACTCAAACCAGGAGCAACATGGAGATGGAGAGAGGTGCCTTGGCTGCAGGGCCAGCTCCTCCCTGCCTCCCCAACCTTGTTCCCAGTTGCATTAGGACCTGTGCCCCAGCCCTTCTCCATAAAGCTCCAATACTGGGAAATCTGGGATGGCTTTGTGGCAAAGGCATGGAGCACTGGGATTCAGATTCCAAGCTGGGGTCAGCGTTCATCTTGGTACTGGCCTCCTCTGCTGCCTACTGTTTACTTAGCAAATTTTTGATTGGTTTTGCAATGGTGTGGCCATAAATGGGGTCAGTGATGGGCTGGGATGGTGCTGCTGAGGGACATGGAGGTGGAGCTCCCTCACTATTCTCTTCATTGGGGGGGAAAAAAGCCTCTGCCTGGCAGGGAAAGCTCCACCAGCAATACCCAGTTCCTCCTCAGAAACACCAACAAACTGTACTGGTTTGGTTTCCAGCTCCCATCTCCCAGTTTAACCAGTTTGCTGCTTCCTCTGCTTAGTTCCCATGGCAATAGCTTCACATTGGCTCCTTTTGGCTGCCCTTTCCCAGTGGATCTGGGCACTCTTGGGATCCCCTCTTGGCTGCTTCTCCTGCAGGGCGAGCAGGAGAGGGCCATTCCAGCTATTTTTTTTGAATTTGCACTGAATTTGGTGGTGCTTCAGAGAGCTGGGTGTCTTGCCTTGTAACTGGCAGCCTCTGATTTAACCTCCAGATGGTCATTTGGGTTTGGTACAACGAATTCCCAGCTTGCTGCCCCATCAGTGGCCTCTCTCTAGCTTTGGGAAATCCGCCTGTACAGCCCAGAGGTCAGTCACCCTGGGCACTCCCAGGCTGGGGGATGCCAAGCTGGGGTCTCTCTATGGCTGTTGCACAGTGGGGCTGAAATATTCCAATTCCTTCCCAAAACCATCTTTGCAGCCCACCCAGCTGCCCTTGGATGGCACCAACCTGCAGGTACACCCAACCTGGCCATCCCGCAGGATGGTCCCTGGGCTTCTGCCACCCTTGTGCCATTTTCCAGCCCCTAAAGCCTCTCCCACTGTGCTCCTCCTCATTTGCAGACCAATTTCCTTGGCCTCACCGCTGCTCTGCCACTGCCCAGTGGCTGTGTAGTCCCATCCTCCCCCAAAAAACCCTAGCTTTTTTTAATGTTTGTTTTCTGTGACATTTTTCATGTGATGCCCAAGTGTGGGGCTATGCTCCTAAAACCTCTGTGGCCCAAAAGCCCCTCCAGGTGCAATTATTTATGCCTTGTCAGACTGTAATTACTTTAGAAAATGTTTTTAAGTGACTGACAAGGATGAAACAATGTTTTGCTTAGATCTCACCCCTTTACACCTGGGTAAAGACAATACAGAAATTTATAAAAGGAACTTGGGTACGTGCCCAGTATTTTATCTTGCACAGACACAAGGTGAAACTAATTACACAAATGTGTGTACCTCCAGGGAATCATTTTGATCTCAGCTTTGACTTTTGGCTGGACTTTGAGTGAAACTGTGGGTGACCTTCAGGGGAGAGGTCCGCAGTGCCCGGAGTAGCGTGTGTGTTATGGGGAGGCACTAACTAGGCTGCTTTGGTCACATCTGGCATTGATTTCTTTTTAAGGCACATTTAATAAGCATGTCTTTGAAGCCCTTGCCTTTCATTTAATGCACAAAGACATGCAGAAATGCTCCACTCTCCAAATTCTTTATTGATTGGATCAGTTTGCGAGGCGGGTACCTCGGCTCCCGCGATGCCAGAGCCCCGCCGGGGAAGCGCAGCCTTGGCTTTCCATCCCCCACCCCCCACCTCCCAAAAAAAAAATTCAAAAAAAGAAGGAATTAAGCAGTGATTTAATACTGATGGCGTTAACAAAAAACAAACATACAGGCACAGAAAAAAGTGGGTGGTGTCGGGTAATCTGGGGATGGCAGCGGTTCAAAACAGAGCTGCAAGGCCGGGCCCGCGCGCCTCGATTGGTGCCAGATGTCCCAAAAAATAAAATTTAAAAAAAAACCCAAAAAAAACCCGGAGCAAAGCTTGCCACATAAAATGCGTTTCAATGGAAAGCCCATTGCTGAGCAAGTAAGAGCAGAGTGACTTGTTTGAAGATGTTGTGGGGGTGGATTTTTCTTTTTCTTTTTACTTTGCCTCCTCCTTTTCTTATTTTTCCCCGTTTCTCTGTGAAATAAGGTTGTAATTATGTAAAAGGTCATAGCGTGTTTTCTCAAATAAAAATTTTGTAAACACAGCCAGGGCTTGGGCTTGGGGAGGAAGTTCTTGGGAAGAGCGGCTGTTATCTGGACAGGGGAGAGGGAAGGGAAAGTTCTTTGTAATTCATTCAAACTTTCCTTGGGTTTTTTTGGGTTTATTTCAAGGCTGCTGTCCTGGGGAATTGTGGCCTTGACCTGCAGAATGGAAGTTGGTGGGAGGTGGGCCATTGACTTCCGTGAGTGTAGGCTCTGAAGGCTCAAATAATGTGTTTTTTCCTTGCTGAGCCGTTAAAGATGCAACATGTGTCAATTCTGCTTGGAATGACTACAAAAATACATCCTAACCATACCTGGACTAATTGGAGGTGGTTTCATCTCTTTGACCAAGAAGAGGGATCTTTTATCCACCTACCTAGATAATCTCAATGTGCCCTGAAGATAAAGAGATTTGCAGGGCGATGTGACTATTTCAAAAATGCGCCATAGAACAAGTCACTAAATAAAAATGTCAGATTCCAAGGCCCTGCTGCGGCTCTTCCAGTTTTAGTAGTAAAAGTGGGCTTCATTTGATCTCCTTTGTCATCCTAAAGAAAATCATAATTACAAACCCCTTTTCCCCTGGCAAACATCTGCCAGCCCAAGTTGTCTGGAAACTACAGGGGAGGGGTTAATTTAAAAAAAAAAAATTTTTTTTTAATAGATATATGTATATTTTTCTTTGTAATCCATCTGATGGAATATTTTCCATCCCTGGCAATCAGATGGCAAAGCCCTTTTCCAAGGGAAAGCAGGCATCTCCAAGGAGGTGTTCGTCGGCAGACGGACAGACTCCCTAAATGCTACCCCTCTGAATGGAAGCCCTTCATTTGTGCATATGCAATTAAGCAGCCTTAGAAGGAAGAAAGCTCCAAACGGGATAAAAGGAACCTTTAATCAAGAAGCTGAACGGTCTAATTCAGGATAATAGAGGGGTCCTTACTGTTTGACACAGGAGGGGTGGGGGTGCTTTTTGTCTCTGGGAGCGTTGGCTTCATGATCTAACGACCCGGAGCAAAAGAGCAGGAATGCAGGACACTGCTACTTGACCTCCCTGTGTCACGGCCCAGGGGCTGGACCAGGCTCTCCCACTGCTCCAGAGCCTCAGGAAGCAAAGGCAGGAGTTTCTGTCACTTAGCATGGACCCGGGAATGGGGTTGTTCCAACTCCGGGATGTTTTTTCCAGCGGGAACACCGCAGAGTTTCAGCTCCTGCGTTGCAGGAAGCTGGGATGGTTTGCTTTTAATCCATCCTTTTAATAACAGTTGCTAATTTTAATGTTGGGCTTCAGCTTTGAAACAAGAAAACACATGAAAGAAAGAAGGTGGGGAGAGAGGGGAACTTTAAGAATGCTTGGCTTTGAAATCCTATTTATTTATTTTTAAATGAGATATTTGACCAGAAATCACTGTGCTTTCTAATTTTCTTTATGGCTGGGGATATCCGCTGTCAGTGTGTGTAATCTACTCACTGGAGAAGCTGTTGTCACCCCTGAGGAGCATTCACAGCCCTGCTCCTTCTGTCCCATCGCATCCCTGAGGCCCTTGGGATGCTTTCAAGTCGCCGGACCTGAGCACCCCTGAGGTGTTCCTGGAGGGACATCCTTAGGAGGGAGAACTGGCAAAGCATCCTTTGCTTTTTACCTTTTGATTTTTTTTAAAACCGTGTTTTAATTCTCTTTACCACAGATACTACTTCAAAAAAGCCAGCGACGAGTTCGACTGCGGCGCGGTGTTTGAGGAGGTTTGGGAAGACGAAACCATCCTGCCCATGTACGAAGGAAGGATCCTCGGGAAAGTGGAAAGGATTGATTGATGGCATCTGTGCTTCTTAAGGAAAGTTAAGCTGGAAAAGTCTTTGGACACACAACAGTAGTGATGACAAGGAAAGAGAAAAAAAAAAACAACTCTGAAGGAAAAGTTTTGAACCAATGAAGAAAAAAAAGTGAAGTCTACGAAGACTTTGCTGAATTAGCCTTAGAGGAAAAAATGGCATTTATTATTCATGAGTTGGTACTGAGATGATAAAAACCCTGGACTATTTATTAGAAACATGACCACTGTTGGCTTTTGGAGATGCAGACCGTGTTTGAGAGACTTCCATACATAATATATGATTTCCTGGGGATCTGAAATCTATGGACTAAGAGAAACTGTGTATAGCTTACCTTAACAGTAATCCTTATTGATATTTATTGAACAGTCTGTTTTCCCCTAAGTCCAGTTTTTGGATATGCTGCTTTAACAATGGAGAAGAGAGGGGCTGGGAAGTGGGGTGAGGGGAGGAAGGATTATTTTATTTTTTTACGTTTTTCCCACTATCTAAAATTTAGGAGTTTGGCGATGAGCGCATTCGTGATGATTTTTTTTTTTTTTTTTAAGGGGGAGGAGGGAAGGAGTGAGGTTGTGCCCAGTATTTCTCCGAGTGAAGATAAAACTTTCCTAAAGAAATAATATTAATAGTAATAATAATAAAAGACAAAATAAAAATACTGTCCTACCATTCATCTAGAGACCAGTGCATTTTAATCTATGCTGCTCTAATTTGAAATAAAGGTCTTAAACATTAACTCTATTTAGATGCAATATAACAACAACAACAGGTTATTTTGTCCATGGATTTCGGTGGGGTGAGGTTTTTGCTTTGCTGCTCAGTGGTGTCCAAGGTAGAGCAAAACCCCGAGCCTGGGAGAGCTGTAGAAGGAGCCATCCCATTCCTATGTCCATCTTTAGCACACCACGAGGTTCAAAGCCCATGTGGATTCCACAGAGCTATGGTTTTTAGCTGTTCAATGTTAGCACTACTTGTGTTTTGAGGCTGTGTAACTGCGACAGGGCGTGTTCAGCTCGGTGTGGAGCGTGTGAGTCCTTGTGTGGTGGGGTTTGGTTGGGGTTTTTTTCAGTTGGGTTTTTCTCTGCCTTGCCTTGAACACCCATGTGAGGCCGTGGGAGATGCGGGCAAAGGCTCTGGAGCTCCGTGGGGTGGGGTTTTGGGGGCAGAACAACCCTTTCCCGAGAAAGACCTTGCATTTCAACAGTTGGGTTTTGTGTTGATTAAGTTAATCTGTGCATTCTGTTTGCCATTGCTACTTTGTGTAAGTCTGTATATATTGTAGAAAATGTATGGTGGAAATATTAATACACTATCTCTAGTGTTTTTTAAATTTAATCAGTACAGTACCTGTGCCTGCATGGTGTTACAGACCATGCGTCGCCCTATATTCAGGGTTCAAGCTTTCCCTTGTTTGTTTAAGGGGTTTATGTACAAATATATTTTATGCCTTTTATTACAAGTCCTGTACTCATGACTTTTGCCATGGCATTTTGTTCTACTTATACTGTAAATTATGCATTATAAAGAGTTCCATTTAAAAAAAAATACTTGGTACAATAATTATTGTAATTAAGAGATGTAGCCTTTATTAAAATTTTATATTTTTCAAATTAATATTGTCTTGACTTTTTTTTCACCCTTAATGCCTTAAATGGGTTTTTTCCTCATCTATGGTGGTAGCTGGAAAGAGCTGGTGAGCTCTGCCCTCTCTCTCCCTGCCTTGGCAGGGGCTGTTCCTGCTAGGAAGGAGGCAAGGCAAAGGCTGGAGCTGCACCTCAGTGTGAGGATTAAATAATTTACAGCTCCTTCAGGTAACTCACCTGCAAATTTAGCCTGGTCATGCTTCCAGACTGCACTGCTGAGCTCACCTGATGGAGCCAGGGTGTGACATCCAAAGGGACGTGGTGTTCCTCAGGCTGGAGCTCCTCTCGTGGCACATGTGGTGGGTTTGGTGTTGGGTTTTGGTTACAGCCCTCCCCAGATGTGATTGAGCTGGGACTGCTCACCTGCATCCCATGCCAGAGTAAACTCGGCTTTGTGAAGCTCAGGGTAAATCCCAGCTCTGTAAAGCCCTGGCTCACGTGGCCATGCTGGCCAAGGTGAACTGGGGCGAGATGTGCTGGGTGCTGCTGAGCAGGACAAACACAGGGAGCTCCTCCCCATGTGCCTTCCCTGCACCCGTATTTGTGGTACAAAGCCTATTCCGTAGCTGAATGGGCTTAATTTGTTCCTCAGGGAAGCTGCCCATCCCAGGGATGGATTTGTCTCCCAGCTGTCGCCCAGACCTTCCCTGGCTCAAGCGAGAAACGCTGGGAAAGCAATTGTGGAACTGCTTTTGGTCTGTCCTGTTGGTAACCAGAGCCAGCCCTTTGCTTCTGCCTCACCAATGGCACTGACTAGGGCTTTTTTTTTTTCTTCCCCTCTCTCCACCCTATTTTTTCTATGAGGTTTTAAATTATCTGGGTTATTTTGTATGTTTGAGAAGACTTCATTTAAAACATCAGTAAAACTTGTATCAAAGGGCTCCACTTCACACTGAGTACACAGAGCTGGGGACTGAATCCTGCAGTTCAAGGGAGCTGCAGGCAGTTTTACACATTTAAATGGATGGTGCCTTGTTTTAAAAAAACCATCTGAAGTTCATGGGGTTCATCTTAATTGATAAGCTGGACATAACGGATGGGTGTAGGGAGACTTCAACAACATAAGGGAAGAAAGATTTTTTTTCCCCCCTCTCTCTATTTTTTTAGTCTACCATCAAAGGTTGGGAACTTAGCACTACATCGTAGTATTATTTTTCTTCTGCTATTAAAATGAATCACACTGTGCCTAATTCTTCTTGGGAAGATGAATGTGTTTGAGGCAGCTTGAAGCCATTCAGTGCCTCACAAGCCTTTGCATCTTTCTATCAATGTTCCAAAATACTCACCTCTGTTATTTTGGATGTCTGTAGAAACAATATATAAAATGGCTTCAAATACATGGCAGGCTGTTTAGTGGAGATGAAAGGGTATTTGAATAGTCTTTTTAAAATGAATGAAAAGTGAATACTGTCTTCTGTTTCAATTATAAGTGGGACATGGAGCTCGTTAGACACCACCTTAATATGTGACACTCTGAAAAACGTTCACCTACCTTCAGCAGTTCAGAAACATTTTGTTTTTTAGCTTGTCTTGGGGTAAAGATCGTGATTACAGGTCTGGCATGTTCCCTGCTAAATGGAGAGGCAGCGTGGGAAAGTTCTGCTCTTACAGCTTGGAAGTAACATCCAACCAATTTTTTTTTACACTGTACAGAAGATTGAGAGGGAGTAAGAACCTTATTTTGACCCAAGTGGGTTTTAAGTTTAGCTGAAGTTTATCAGGTTTAACAAAAGCTGTGTAAATTCATGCAGAAGAAAGGTGCCCACAGAGCTGCTTGTGGTGTCAAAATGTCCTGTGTTAGGTCCTTCCAGAACAGGGACCCAAAATGGACCACTTTGGGTCCTTTGACAGAGGAGGGACCCAAAATATCACTGTTTGGGTCCTTTTCTGGAGAAAGGATGCAAAATATCCCTGTTTGGGTCTTTTTTCAGAGGAGAGATCCAAAATATCTTGGCATGGATCCTTTTCCAGAGGGTGGACCCAAAATGTCCCAAATTTGTGTCCTTTTCCAGAGGTAGGACCCAAAATGTCCTGATTTGGGTCCTTCCAGAGGAGAAGCATCAATAACAAGAGCTCTGCTCTGCAGGAACAATCTTGAGCAGGGCTCAAGCACTGCAGTGAGAGATCCCCAACCACTCCACACGCTCAAATCACTCTAATTCTTAACACTTAGCACATTTTTTGTCTTCAAAGCAGCCTGGAAACGCTCCTGAAGCCCCACAGAGGTAGGTGGCCTCTGCCCGTGGTGGATAATTGCTGGGGTGAGTGGTGGCCAGAGGAGCTTCAAAGCCGTGTGTTGGCTCTGGGTCACCATCCAACAAAAACACCAGCCCCAGTTACTGCCCAATTCAAATGTGTTGATGGACCTTTAACAGTCCTTGGGAGCATTTGGGATGTGGAGCCTGGAGGCTGGGAATCATAAGTAAGCCCTGAGGCTTTTTTTGGGGAAAAGAAACACTTTCCCAAGTGTTTCACAGCTGGAATTTGTTGGGGCGTGTGGCGATGAGCCACAATGGTCTTGCTCCATCCCAAATCAAGGCTGGAAGCAGTGGGGAGTGGGGATGGGCTGAGTGGGGAGGGACAGCTGCAGGGCTCGTTCTCCTCTCTGAGTGGGGATAAGAACCCCGGAAGCCTTCATTTGGTTTTCCTCAGCAAAAACCCGGCTGCACTTGGATGCACAAAACTTCCCAGGCCTTGCTCGTGGGCCTCCCTGCTGGCCTGGGTTGGTCGCAGCACATACAGTGAGAAGGTTTCGGTCTTTCTCTACACTGAATGTTTGGCACCCCCTGGCCCAAACGGTGCAAAACATCCAAAAGTTGCCCTCGAGATCATGAGCTTGAAATAACACAAAAAAATAAATAAACAAAATCCCCCCTCCCTTCACAAACAGAGACACTACACGTTACTTTGAAAGGCACCTGTAATGGGAGGATGCTTTGCATTGCTGAAGTACCACAAAAGCTCCCTCCTTTTCCCAGGTGCTGGGATCAGGAGCATGTCCAGTGGCCCCCAGCCTTTCTCAAGTCTCCCTGAGGTTTTCTCCCCCCCTGCCCTGGGAGTTTATTCCCTCTAACTCCATGAGTCAGCCACCAGTCAGCTGGGCTGAAGCATCTGCTGGTTCACACTCTGCCTGCCACACATTGGCATCTGTATGCCCCTCCTCTTTCACCTTCCATTAACCTCATATTCCTCAAACACCTTCATCCAACTACTCCATTCCAGCAGCAACCTCAGATTAATTAAAAAGGAAAAAAAAAAAGAAAGGAGCACACTGTCTTTAAATGAGGTTCCTATCCCATTGCTTTCAAATGCTTTCTCTTAATCACAGAGCCCAGAAAACACCCACACACTGGAGGCTGGAGAATTATTTAAGGCAAATCATCTTCCTTCCTCTTCTGAAAAAAGATCAGACTAGTTCTGGATGGTGAGAGCAGCTCTGGTTCAGGTCCTTTCTATTCTTCCCAGCAATGTCCCCAGTTCCTGCCCGCAGCCCTGCCCAGCCTCCCCACACAGCCCTGCACATTCACTCCTTTCCCCCTCCCCCTCATTAGCATGTTTCTAATCATAATGAAGAGTCCCAGGATGAATTTTTCTAACATTTAAACCATGGCCTGCCATATGTTTTAGCCTCTCTTTTAAATTGAATGAGTGTTGTGGTGCATTTAATCTTCAGGGAGCACTGAACTGGCAGAGTGAGAGAGGAGGCTAATTTTGGACATCAGATCTAGGTGATAGCATAATTTCAGACAATTTTGGCTGACCTCCCTGGGCAATGCCCTTCATCTCTTTCATGAGAAGATCTATTTTTAGGGAAGAAAGCCCATTAAGTCTTGCTTTCCTTAATTCAGCCCTTCACATGATAAGATTTGACAGGTAGATCTTCTTTTTTATTATTATTATTTTTTAAAAAGAAAACAGAAAGACCCTCTGGGAATTCTGGCTTTCAACATTTGTCTTGGGCCCTGCAGGAGTCTGGAACATCTCTGAACCCTACAGTTCGTCCTGCTTTGAAACCACTGCCTCGTCATTGCTCATGCACGGCGCCCGCGCTGCCTCCTCATCTGCAGTCACAGCACTCCCGGCTCCCTGCTCCCTCTCCCACTGCCCTGGCAGCTCTCCTCGCCTTCCCCTTCCTCTTGCTTCTGCTGTGTTGGCTCAAAGTGAGCTCTCATTCCCCCCAATCCTTCAAAAGTCAAAGGCTAAATGGGATGCATGGCAGGGGTGGTCCTACCTTGGCTCTTCCCCTTCCCCCCACTTACAGAGCTGCACCCTCAGCATTGTCCCAGCATGGGAGCCCACTTGACCCCTCAAGGGTCCATCCCTAAAACAGGGACAGCACGGAGTCCACCAAAATCCCTCCATCCCTTCAAAGTACTCGCGGGTGGCTGCAGCAGCCTGGCCGAGCTCGGAACAAAAGCTTTGTGCCTTTTCCAAAGCTCTTGTTTCCTGCAATCCTTACATTCCTAAAGGTTTCTGGTATCTCTACAAACATAGCATCCTTTTCCAAAACATTCTGCAGCAAGTCTCTCCTCTACAGGTACAAAGGTTAAAGGATCACACAGCACCTGAGGGTCTTCACCTCCAGGGACCAACCCACCACCCTCCACCAGCCCCAGCAGGACAGAGGCAAAGGCCGGGTTTGAGGATTGGACACTGCTCCTGGGAATGATGCTGTGAAACCAGCTGGTATCCAAAGATGGTTCAGGAATAATGAGAGGACAGCTGATGAAATGGTCAGTGAAGAGGCCACTCCGGCTGGAACAGCTGTGGAGGGGTTAAACCCTCCCCATGGTGCTGCCATGCAAAAACCAGGCAAAGCTCCGGGGTTTTGCATTGAGATTCAAATGCCCAGATCAAAGCTGAGCTCCAGGAAGGAAGAGCCAATTTAGGTTGGAAACAGAGAAAACTTTCTCAGCTAACTTCTGGGAAGTGAAACAAGCAGGTTTCAGAAAACTCCCATCCAAAGGGAGAGGAGTTTCCGTGGGAGTGGAGGAGGTGGCCCTCGCCCTCTCCCTCGCCCTCTTCCTCTCCTCCCAGACAGGGAATTATTATTGGCCACCGGATCCCACACACCCGTTGCAACCCCCGCCCCGCTCTTTGGAAGCTGTCACCGAGCTGTTCTTCCCCAGCTTTGCAGAGGAGGATGAGCTGGAGCGAGTCCTGCCACGTGCTGGTGTCCCCATGGCAGCGGGCGTGGGTGGCATCCGCATCCCGGCATTCCCAACAAAAGCCAAACACCCAGAGCCTGCAGACAGCCCCTGTCCAAACTGGGCAGCCTTCGGGATGGCTGCCGGCCCAACATCCAACATTTGATGGAGTAGCCAAAATACTATTTCCAGCTTTTTTCTTCCTTGCTGTTTATTCCAAAGCAAACAAACAAATGGGGGAAAAAAAAAAAGAAAGAAATGTTCAAGAGTTTAGCTTTGCTAATTTATGACTCTCTGCTTTGCCCTTTCTCCTTTGGGATTCACTGCCCCGACCCTGGATGTGAGGGAAAGAGGAAGGAGAGCCCTCACCTTGCCAGTGTGAAAGGTTGCCAAAGCAGGGAGAAAGTGTCTACTCACTTATTCTAGGAGCATGTAGTGCTTTTGTGTTTCAAGCCTTTGTAGATTTGCAATGCCTTTAAAACCCCTCAACTGTCCAGTGTGGGGTGTTTAATTACCAGGTAAAACAATTTTTTTAGACTCCATTTAATTATTTGATTGCACAGTAACCAAAAAGTGTAAGAGGGCTGTAGCCAGAAGGCACTTCAAAGCAATGCCTTGATGTTTCTTAGTGGGCATTAATGGTTTCTGAAGGCAGGAGACTGTTTAAAAAAAAATATTAAAACCCTCCTCATGATCCCGCCAGCAATCTCAAAAAAATGCATAAACACTGGAATCCTCTGCCAGGGAAGAAAAAAAAGAGTTCAAAGGGATCTGAGAGTTTTCATGTAAAGTTTAGAGTTTAAGGCGTGACTGTTGGCTACGGAGCCCCACTGTTTGAACTCTTGTTTATTAAAAACAGTTTCCCAGCATTTCACAGGGTTCAGAAAGACAACAGCAAAGTGCAGCCTTTTTCACAGCACAGCCTTTAAAGGCTCCATTGATTTCTACCTATGTGTTTTATCTTCTTTTTTTCTTTTTTTTTTTTTTTTTTTGATCAAATGCTGAAGTTTAGCACAATATCCAAGAGCAGGCTGAGCTGGGGCTGTGGTGGAGAGAACCACTCTGGAATAAGAGTTTGCCATGATTTTTTAAAATACTTTTTAACAGTTCACTCCAGACTCTTCAGTGCCCCAGAAGGCTGGATGACAGCACCAGCAGAATTAGGAAATGACAACTTGGCTGGCCCCAGACTCCGACTGCCTTTTCGATATTATCGCCAACCCTCGAGCCTTTATCTGAGCCTCAGCTCTCAATCAATGTCCAGCCAAACAATCGGTCGCTGGGAAACCAAAAGTCTTTTTTATTTTTCCCTCAGGATGGGAGATAATCCTTCAGCCTGCCCTGTCTAGGCACACATCTTATTTTTGATGAGCCCACCACCACACCTAGAGCAGGCTCATTCTTTTCTGTGCTTACACATCTCTTTCTCCTTCAGCCAGCCTCATTTGTCCAAAAGCATTCCTACTTTTTAGAGTCAAGGGTTTTTATCCAGAAGTGAAGTGAGGGGGAATCTGCAGCATGTTGCAGCTTGGTGCTATTGGCCGTGGCTGGGGAAGAGCTGTGCTTTGAAGGGGCAGCTGGACTGCTCACAGCAAGATGCCACAATTCCTGCAAGGGCAAGGATAGCAGACACACAGGAGCACTGGGAAAATCCTGTGCTGTCCTGGGAAAAAAGCTTGCAGCTGAGTGTTTTAGCAAGTTCTGAAGTCTAACTGCAGAGATCTGAAGATAACATGGCTCAGAGCCGCCCAAGCTCTGCCTTTAACAACAGAGGGGTCTAGAAGTACTGCCAGAAGATGTTATAAAAGGCACATTAGGAGCAGAATTAAAGTAAACATAAACCAAAACAAACAGAAACATCTGCTGAGCAGGTAGCCTGAGAATAAGCTCCTTATTAAAGCTGTTCTCCAGGCTGAATCCTCAGCTGCGAGTGACGGGGGTGCTGCCAGGTGACATGGGCCGTGCCTCTGACGCAGGAGGGAAAGAGCTAAAACCAGTGTCATGTCAAAGCCCTCACACCAACACATCAGAGGGGAGGGAAAATAGGATGTGAGGCAACAAGCAGGGGGTTGTTTGAGTTTCTGGCTGGGTCCTGCTCTACAAACGTGGCTGGGAGCTAACAAGAGATGCTCCAGAGGGCTGCAAGCTGCAAGGATGGGGAAGGATGGAGAGAGGACTTCTAGGACTCCCTCGAGGGAAAAGGGTGTGTGTGATGGAGTAGGACAGGTCGAGGTGACATCAGGCCCTGAGCACTTAAATCACACTCAGGATTTTGCATCAGAGTTGCCACATTCAAACCTGAGGGCAGGAAAGAACATCCTGTAGACTGAGGAGATGTTTGCTGTGAAGAATGATGTGAAAATGTGTCACCTGCTTTATGCTTACAGAGATAAACTCAGATTTTAAATGCAGTGGGGAAAGAAACTGAAGAGGAAAAAAAAAACCACAAAAATTTTCTAAGAAAAATAAGGAGCAGAAAATTTCTTCCTGTGCACAGCTGATGGCAAAGTGCTGCTCCAAAGATGCTCCTGCAACCAGCCACAGCCACAGTGCAGAGCTGAAGTTGTCCTGCTGCCATCCCCACTCCCAGCAAAAATCTCCATCCCAACTCCAGGTACTGACAGAAAATATGAACTTAATTTTGGGCTCTGTTTTCCTTAAATCAGCTCAGTTCCAGTAAAATCAGATTAAAATACCTCCAGTTCCTGATGTTTGGGGATATTTAAAGTCAGATCAAAGCACTTTTAACCAGTTCTTTTGGTAGCAGGTTTGATGAGAAACACAGGTGCAGGAATACATGAAGCTGGGCTGATTTAAATGCTGCCTTGCAATGCTGCTTCTGATCCCTTAAATATCAGCTGGGGGTGGGCAGAAGGGATGGAGGGATGATGTTTTCATAGAAGAATACCCTTTTTTTTTCTGGATGCAATTTGAGCTGCTTCCCTTTCTGCATGAAAACTTTAACTGGCTTTTATTTTTTTCTTTAATAATTACATGGAGAAAGAGACTCTCAGGCAAGGGAGAGCCACAGAGAGGTGGAGGGTAAAGTGATTTACAGACCACAATCCTTCAAGCACAAGATGTTGATGTGAGCTCATGCTTGTGAGGGAATCAGCACAAGCTCCATGGCTTGTGCACAGAGACATGAAGGTCTAAACTCTGACACAGAGATCAATTTTGGGTTGTTTTCTGCAGAATTAACTGGTTCTGGTGGGACTGTGGGGTGGAACCATGATGTCTGGGTCTGAGTGGGTGAGGATCCAAGCTCAGGGTGGGCTCAGCCCCTGGACTTGCTCCGTGTTGGATGGGGAATGCTCTCCAACCCCCCAGAGCTTCACAGGGGAGCTTTTCAGGGATTTACCCAGAAGCATTTAGCTGGGAATTTTGGGGTTTGGAGATGAGAGAACAAACCCAGCTGTACTGGGTGAATAAGAAGGGGTTTTAGAAAATTCTCTGCAGAGTTAACCCCAATCCATCAGTGCTGGTGGTGCGGGATGCAGAGTGGAGCTGTCACAGGCTCCTCCCTTGGCACACTGGTGCCAGCATTTATCAGGGATTTTGGGATGACACATTTCACCAAGATCAGGGATTTTGGGATGACACGTTTCACCAAGAACTCTTGGTGCTCTTGGTCTCTCTCATCCTGCCTCCAAACAATACCAGCTCCTTTCCAAAGACACCCAAATGAAGGCAGGTTAAATTTAACCATTTGACAACACCAATTAAAAGTCGTCACTTTTATAGTTCAGGAAAATCAGTGTTTCCTACAAAGGGTTCAGCCCTTTTTGTTGACAAACGATGTGACCGCAGCAGTTCATCCCCAGTGGGACAGGATGGGAAGTACTATAGGATTTTCTCTGCTGGGAGCTTTCAAGTTTTATTGTGTGCAATTAAAATGCAGATGAATAACACAGTAAAATAATAAAATGCTCCTCATAAAAGTGCCCCAATGAAACAAAACTGTCAAAACACAAGAAAAAAAAAACAACCACCAACAAAAGAGCAAATATTGCTTCCCCTCAAAATATCATGGAAGTTTAAACAAACTCTGTTATCAGGAGACCCCAAAGCCAGAGGTTCAGTTCCAGCTTCCTGCCTGCTCATCCATAGCTCCTCAAGAAGGTCCTGTGCCCCACAGCCCCCAAAACTTGGGCTGCCATGCAAATCCCTGCCCCAAATCACTCCTGAGTCATCTCAACCTCATCACTGCTCCAGCCACCCACTGCTGTCACCTGGGGTTGGAAGGACACACAGACACAGCCTGCCCCACGTCAACACCCTGCTGGGGCTGATTGCTTTTGCTAACATGCCCTAAGGTTTGTATTTGTGAACTTTTAGCATTTTTCATGTGGTTTTACTGCAAAGGGGACAATGGGAACCCTGCCAGCACTGCCTGGCTGGAGAATTGCTGCATTTGTGTACTACATACTGTTTTAACAAAGATACTCTCAAGTTATTAAATAAGAGGCATAAAATAAGGCAGGCTTAGGCTGTCAATTCAAGCACTGGGAAGACAGAAGATGACAGTTTTGTGATTCCCACTTAAACTGAACATGCACAGAGAAGAGAACAAAGCCAGGACACTGCTGTGATCCAGCCTGGGCTGGTGTGGCCACAGAGTGGGTGCAATGCCTGGCACAGAGTGGGGACATGGTAGGGACACCATCACCAACCAGTCCCTGGTCCCCAACCTGGCAAATCCTCTCCTGCAGATCTATTCATCATTCCTCCAAACCCCACCTGGACTTCTACATGAACAGCAAAAGCACAGGAAAATCCTAATAATAATAAAAAGGGAGCAATATTTCTTTTGGGACAACTGATGGGGCTGAACAGAAAACAAGGCCAATAACAGGGATGAAAAATAAACAAGATGCAGAGCCCAGACAGCCAGAAGGAAATCAGACACTAAAACTGGGGGACAGCAGCTCTCTGCAGGGCTCTCCTGGAGGCTTTGAGCCTCACAGCTGGGCACTCTCTGAGGACAAAGCAAGGGGCCGTTTGGATAACACACCTGCACAAGGCAACTCAGGCACCTGATCCGGCAGTGAAGAAAAACCCTACGCTGACACTGCTGGGAGGTACAATTTTCCTCCAGCCTAGATCTGTGCACTCTCAGAGGAGGCTGGGGTATATTTTGGGTGGGTTTCTAAGAGGAGATGGTCGTCACTATCAGACCTCATCTTGCTTCATCAGACTGGCTTCATCCTGGGGCTTGGATCTCCCCTAGTGCAGCAGGTCCCAGCTCTGCACATAATTAACCATTAATTAACCATTGATGTGGGGCACAGGCAGGGTCCCAGCCTTGCACTGACATCTGGGACCGCTGATTGCTCCCCTGTCTTGTACAGCACAAGGGGAGTTGGAAACCTGAACTCTGAGCAGTAACTTGGGGTCAAGTCATGGCTGAGTCGAGAGCACTGAGGCACCCTGTAAAGTTGACCCCTTTGGCTGACACAGCCAGTTTGCAGCCTTGTTTCTCCCCTGTCACATCAGCCCCTGTCCCCTGCAGTTCCCAAAGGCCAGACACAGCTCTCCAGATTTACAGCCCTGGAGTTTGTTCAGTGTGCAGCATCTCAGAGCAGCTCCCGTCTGCCTCAGTGGCTCCTGCACTTACAGTTGTGATTTCTCTGCTCTTTCATGCGGTCACTGAACTCCTGTTATCTCCCTGAATTAATATTAATGGCTTCCTTTAAGCTTCTCCTTCAGCTCTCCCTTATTCCAACAACGTTTTGATGATTTTGATTCCCCCAGACTTCTTTCTTCCCCTGTCCTTGTGCTGCTTGTCTGCTCTGATCCCCAGCCTTGCCCTGAGATGGCATCGGTGGCACTTGACCTGTGCAGGGGACGTGGGCTCAGGGGGTTAGGGTGATGCCCTCAGGGCTGAAGGAGGGATGAGGCGTTGGGAGTGGTGCTGGGGCAGCTTTGGGGATGTCAGGGCACTGATTGAAGATGCCAAGAGCAGATCTGAAGCATCTTGGCCAAGTCACACCTGCCCAGGAGCTGCTGCCCCAGCAGCAGATCAAAGTCACTCCCTTTCTCTCTGTCCCTCCAAATTACAGCAAAAATACTTAAATCTATGGGGAAATCCTGTTAAGCAGGTTGTTCTGCCCCATAATAAAGTCTGTAGAGGTCTTTCCAAATACCAGGGGGTCTCTCTTGCTGCTGGCACTTCTCAGCAGCCCCTGAGGTGTGTGGAGACAGATGCTGTGGTGGGGCCTGAGCTGCTCCTGAATTCAGCCCTTCTCATCTCCACCAAAATAACCTCACCCTGTGGACCACTAACACAACATCTCTCAGAGAGCAGCCAGTACCCAAATCCCTGTTTGGGGATATCCATGGGGTCCCTCACCGCTGGAACGGGAGCTCATACTGGACACTGCTGAGCTCTCATCTGACCAAGCTGGGCTCTGCATTTTCTCCAGGATGGCACAGAAACAGATTTTTTTTTAAATAATTTTTTTTAAACCATTGAGCAATACCCAAGCATGTGCAAATCAGGACTTTTGCAAACGGCTGCTTCCTGCCAGTGTTCTGGGACAGGAACAGAGGATGCCGATGGGTTTGGTCCCAATTTACAGGCTTAGCAATGTAACCCCTGCAGTCTGCTCAGCCTCTCACCCTGCCTCTGGCCAGGCCTCTCTGCAGATGCTGCAGCACAAAAACACCCAAACAGGGGGCACAGGAACAGGCTCTGGGAGGTTTTTGTCCTTGTGCAGCCCAGGAGGGACGAGGCAATGTCAGTCCCAGTGACTGCATTAGTCTAAATCCATCCTTTCACTGCTCTAAAGCGTTTGCTTTAGGCAGAGCCTTCTCTGGGGTCCAGGATCCCTTTCTTGCATTTTATGAGTTTTTTTCCTAATTATGGAATCTCTTTCAATCTAGCCCTCCTTTGATCACAGCTGGCCCCAGAGAGAACTCGTCTTGTCTGGATCGACTGAGAAAAGAAAGAGATGAGAGGCAGAAGTGACCTGCCCGGGATGACTAAGAAAATATGCAGCAAAGCAAAGATGTGAACACCAGCTTCACACAGCCACAGCTTTAGAGAAACCTCAGGACAAACCTTCCTCTGTGTGATCAATCAGCACATCCTTCCAGGTAAACCACGTTTCATACGGGACTTAGGGCTGAGCCATCAGTTAGCGCTTCCTGCGGCTCTTTTGCTCCCAGATGGGATGAGAATGGACCATTCCTCAGGATCCAAAGGGAATTTCTGAGCCAGGACATGCTACTGGTGCAGCAGAAAACCATCCCAGTTCACCAGTGCAGAGGACACCCTGCTCTGATTCAGCTGACAGATCACAAAGGGCTTCCTATAAAACGCAGCTAAACGAGATTTCTTCAGAAAAAGGCTATTTTCAGTGCCACTGATTATTTGCCCTCTGTTGTCTTCCATAAAGGATACTGTGAAGTTAATGATCCAGCCGTGGAATTTTAAATAGCTGCTTCATGACTAACAACATGTGCTCTGGATCAGCTCGAGCCTGTATTTACATATTTCCCATGATAAGTCAACATATGGTTCTTGTTTGTGACGTGGAGTTGCTCTCTTCATATTATTACCTTTTTTTTCTCTTTTACTTCTTTTCACAATTACAGGGGGAAAAACCTTTTTCTTTTAATTACTGTTAGCCAAGGCACTGTGCAAATAAGAAGCCGTTAGGGTAACTGGGAGCCTGCTAATGGCTCTATTTTGGTTCACACCCGATCCCGAGTGGGTTTGTCACGCAGGGGCTCAGGGCTGTGTTCACAGCACTGTTGGATGCAGGAGGCCACTCCTTCCCCCATCGTGCCATGGGATGGGATTTCACAACCCTTCCCTGGTAGTGGCACTCTTTGGGAAGCTTGCATTAATGATTTGAATTTATTCCCTTTTGAATTCGCGGTTTTAAGTATGTGGAAAATTTGTACAATTTTTGTTGGGTTGGTTGGAGTTTTTTTCCTCTGCCCCCTCTGTTTTCTTGCCCACATCAAAGCATTGGCTAATGGCTGGATATAAATGTCCTAACTGCTCTCATGGCATGGCTGGAATCACAGGAATTGGCATTTCCACCTCATGTGCTGTTTTCCCTGGTGCTCTGCTCCCCTAATGCCCCTCTAATCATTCAAGTCTTGAGGCTTCACCTATTTCCTTTGGGAGATTATTCCACATGGGAACTGGGGTCTAACTCTGAAGAATTTTTCCTTCTACCCAGTCACAAAGATTATTTCCTTTATTTAATCTTATTATTCCCACTTGAACCAGGCTAAATAATTCCCATCCTCCAGGGGTATTTACACCCCTCTCACACTTGCAGACAGACACCGTATCCCACCCTTAGTCATCATTTTGCCAAGCTAAACATATGTAACTCTTTTAATCCTTCCTCATAAATCAGCCCAGCCCTTTCATCATTTTTATTGCTCCTCTCTGAATCCCATCCAATTTGTTGACATTGTTCTGCTCTTTAGATGCTCAGGGGATGGATATTCCGGGTGAAATTTCCCTGGTCACACGTTATGAGGTTAATTAACACAACCTCCATCGCTGATTACCTGCACACAGATCACGGGATTGAGGCTTGATGCTGCAGCCTTTACTGAGGGGAAAAGGGACCCACGGATATCCCTCGGATTAATGAACATGGGATTCTGGGGTTGAGTCCCTGTAAACCTCAGTTATGACCTGCTTGAGGAGGTCTGGTGCTCCTGTCATCCCACGGAACCCTCAGAGGGTGATCCTGCACACGGGGCTGCATTAGGGGAGGGATTTGGCTCAGCAACATTTGATGCTCTAGAAAGGCCAGGCAAGGATTTGAACTCCACTTTGAAAACCTACCTAAACCTCACTTCCAGCAGGAGCAGGTCTGGGACAAAGCCCCTCTGGCCTGAGGCTCTTGGGGAGGTCTTGTTCTGTCCTTGGCCCTTACAGCCAGCACACCCCAAGGTGATCTCAGCTACTGCTCCTTTGTGATGCCTCCATGTGAAACCAGGGAATAGGGGAAAATCTCTTCTGGCACCAAAAGTTAATTCACTGACCACAGCTTTGCCTTCAGCTCAGACAGAGCCATGGCCTGGGGAGCCCCACCCACTACCACACTATCAGGAGTGAGACCCCATGCCACTCATGATCATTTCACCTCTGATGGGGGCCTGCACCCCCCACTCTCATGCCACAAACTCCCAGAGTCCTGCAGCACAAAGGGAATTCTCTTTGGATCTCAATGATGTCACCATTCATAGACCCACAGAAAAATTTAGGCTGGAAAAGACTTCCAAGATCGCTGAGGCCCACCTTGGACCAAATACCACCATGGCCACTAAACCGTATCACAAAGTGCCAGGTCTACGTGATTTTTGAACACTTCCAGGGATGGTGACTCCACTGTTTCCCTGGGGAGCCAATGCTTAACCACTCTTCCAGTGAAGGAATTTTTCCTCATATCCAACCTGAACCTCACCTGGTCCAACCTGGCTTAGCGCTAGACTATTTGCAGACAAACAGTCCATGATAGTAAATACATCAGTGAGATCAAAAGATCCTTAAACAGCCTTGATAAAAAAATAAAATATCAGAGCAGTGCAATTTGGTTCTGTTCTTCACCACTTCTCTCCTCTTTGGGAAGGTAACTTTTACATTTCAAAGATCCACGTCCCATTGTATGGAGGGAGCCAGGCTGAGCGCTTTGTGCTTCCTTGGTTTTGTCCAGTGGTTGTCCCACTAACCAGCCTCCCGCCAAGGGAAAGGGATTTCTCCCTTCTCCTGCTGACAGCAGCTTTGCTTTGAAAGTGAGAGTTGTCTGCTTCTTAATTAGTGCTGTCATGAGCTGGTCACTCCGGGCTGGGAGTGGAGCAGAGGAGCTCAGCTATTCACTGCCTGTGCATCCTGGGGAAGCGATTCCAGCCCAGCCTCAGCTGCAGCCGCCGGGAGCTCCTGGGGATTCTCCTAATGGCCCCATTCAAACCATGAAACACATCTCAGAAGCCTTGCAAATAAACGCAGGGCACTTTATGGGAAGTGCAGAGATTGATTTGTTATAAAAGAGTTTCCTTTCAGACCCCAGCTATCCCGAGGTGCTGCACACAATAATGCGTGGGGCCGGCGCGGATCCTGCCCTGCTCGGAAGCCCAGAGACTGCTCAGCCACACACACAGAAGTCATTCAGCTCTGCAGACCTCACAGCACCCATTTACTGAGGCACACGTGCAGTTATTACTCTCCCCAGTGTTTGTGTTTATTACAAAAGCACCTAAGAAGAGTTCTGGGCCTGGAGTTGCGCTGTGGGATGTGCCCCAAACCTGCACAAATGATGGGAAGTTAAAACGACTCCAGCCCTGAGCTCCATCACCCTCCTGTCTCACCCATGGAGTCCAATAAAAGCCATTCCATCAGCCTGCACACTTTTCACAACCAGGCAAGTGCTCCATAAAATTCCTACCTTTTTTTGGTTTTACTTAAGCAAAATTTGATCTTGAAAACATTAGCAGCAAATCAAGATGGAGACTTTTTGACCCAACTCTGTTCCAGTCAGCATCTCTCCATCTCCCTCAGCGCAGATTCCCAGCTGATTGCTGGGCTCAGAAGCATGCATATTTTCCTTTGTGTGTTGATTTGAATCCACACAAAATACAGGATAACTTTCCTTTGAAGAAAGTGGGAAAGCAGTATGGCAAGGAGCCTAGATAGGTATTGAGTTACTTTCTGTAATTCGTATTTTCTCTAATGAGAGGCTTTTGAGAAAGATATTCCCCTGGTCGCTCTGCAAGTCGGACAGGTACAACAACAAGTACAGTAGACAGGGCTGCGGAATCCAGATTTGGCTTTGAACCCGCTCCCAGGATACAGAGCACTCCTGAACATTGAAGGTATTTAGATCCCAATCTGCATCTGTGCATTGTGGTTGACCATTTACCCCACTCCCCCACCATATTACACATATATATATATCTTTATTTTTTCAGCAATGACCCAGATGAAAATACAAGATCGGAACAGCTTTCAACCTCGAGGCAATTTGTTGGCATCTCAGTTTTTTGACTTACGTCTGTAAAAAGGAGAGGACTTCCATAAACGTGCCTAGCATATGACTTCCAGTATTTTCCTGAAAATATCACTCTGTTTTGCAGATTAGCCCAGCTCAGAACAGTTAGAAAATAAAATTAAGCACAGGGGTACAGTAGGAACACATGTAGCTTGTGCGGTTCCCGTGCCAGAGCACTTTATCAAGTCCTACTTTTTCCTGCACAGTAACTTCCTCAGGCTTGAGACTAGAGATGAGACAGGATCCCAAACAAACACAGGGCTCCCTGACATTACTGTGATAACTTCATGGGAAAATCAGAATTTCAATGAATTTATCAAGAGGTTTCCAGGGCAGGAGGGAAAGTCATAAAGAACCATAATTCAGGCCAGAGCAGCTCCCACAGTGCAGTCCAATAACTTACAGATCTCAGATGACAACAATCCTTTTAATCTTTTAATGGCATTTCAAATTTACTACTCTGTGGAGAGATTTCAGGTCCTTTGGGTGAGTTCTGCCCCTGTAGCTCCACCTGCCCGTGCTACCCACAGCTGTGGGTTCCTGCTCCTTGCCAGAATACACTTGCAAATGTCCCAACCTCAACATTTCTATGAATTAAAACAATTAGTTCCCATGAATTCATCATGGATACAACTTTGAAGTGCTCCTTTTGTGAGCATTGGGGTCATTCAGAGTCACCTGTTGCAGAGACTGAGGAAAGGAGTCAGGATGGGGACAGCCAAGGAGTCAAGGTGTAATTTCTACACCTGATAATCAGCTTAGGAGAAAGTGTCCCTCAGGATTTCCTGGCATCACTTGTGCTGTTGGGATGTATTACAAGAGTGGACAATGGCATCTCCAAAGCCTTTTATCTCTACAATTACATTTTCAGTAGGCGTTAAAAAGACACGACCTTCCATTAATTTCCTCTCTCAATGGCAGAAGCACCCACGAAACTCCAAGCTCAGTTTGGCCCTTGAGCTAAAACTCAGTGGCTCTCACGACCTGGAAAGCCTGGGCTGTGCTAACAGGGAGAAAAAAAATTTCTTGGAAGAGGAACTTTTCCTTCTTTTGAAGTCAGAATGGATTTGCAAGGGTCTTAAGTGATGAGGGGACAGTTTTAAGTAGAGGGGATATGTGTATAATTTTAACCATGTAAATAGTCCTTTGCAGCCTGGGAATCTTCAGACTTTTCAAAGCTTTAAGAAGTTGGCACTGCATACTTGTTAAAATCAGTTTAACCACTTGCCAAGAGGTTTAAAGAAAGACGACACCTATTTTGCATGAATAGTAATATTACTCTGATGAATTTAGTTATACTAATGGGAGAGCTTAAAGAATATGCTCCTGCCCCTGATGGAATTTTTAAGGCAAATAATAAGGTTCTGGAGGGTGTAACCTAAAACAGACATTTCATAAAAGATTCATCCTTGAACAAAAATGTCATGAAAGCATGAAATGAAAACTAGACGACAATCAGAATTCCTCTTGAAGTGCTTTGTAGTAATTATTTTTAAAAATCCTCACAAAAGGCTCTATTCAATTGCAGAATAGCAAGTGAGGTCTGGATGGTTCAAGGCCAAATAATTTCTGCAATGGAAAAAACAGGCTTCAGTTCTTCAGTTCTGATGGAAGGTATTTTAAATGGGCACGAGCTCCAATTATTGCTTTCTTTTCCCCAGCATCTGTGGGACATGAATTGCCCACAGATAAACCCCCTGCTCTGCAAAGTGGTGACCAACATCATTTGCAGCTCTAATGCCCCTGATTCCACAGTCACACTGAGCATCACAGTCTCCAGATAAGTGTCAGGGGCTTGTGGCAGCACATTTGGAGCTGGAGACCCTTCTTTGCCAGTCCCCAGCTGGTCCAGTCATGCTGGTGGATGGAGCCTGCTCCTGGCTGACTTAGAGTAGACCAGGTTGGGGCTGCTGGACCCTTTCCCTTCTCCTGCCTCCTTTGTGACCTTCCGGCACCCCACAGACCCCACAACCAGCTCTTGGCTCTTCCAGCAGATTGCTGGGGAGTGAGAGGTGGCTGTGGAGCCACGGGACATGCTGCTCTTCCAGCCCTTGTCCTCATCCTTGCTGCAGGGAGGATGAAAGCAGCATCTCCCCAGCTCTGGAGAAGGATGTCTTGGAGAGGAAGAGGGGACCAGCATGGATACTTAAGAACTGTGCAGGTATGACTGGACACCATGAAGGAATTGAACAGCCATGACCAGATGAGCCTCTAGTGACAGCAGCACTGATGGGATCTGGTATCACCTTAAATGACCACCGTGGTGGGAAGAATACCCCCAGCCCGGGCTGACAGCTCTGCTCTAGACAAAGATGTTTTCCTGTGATGGACTTGCATTTTTAAGTCATTCAAATTATAAACATGGTCTGGAAAGTGTCAGCAACTGGAGAATGAGACAGAATTTGCCCCATATCAAAGGAATACTGCTGATCCATACCCCCATGAGGCAGGTGCATACCACATTCCTAAGGCAGGACTTAGTGGTGGCCCAAGTGAAGGCAGGTGGGAGCAATGTGTGTACAAGTTGACTCTTCAGTAGCTCCAAAAGCCAAACTTCCAGCTGACCCTACTGCTCTCCCCTTTGAAACAGGCCCGTTCCTGCCTGTTTGGGGTTTTTTGTAGTGGTGCCCAAGCGGCACAAATGGGTGAGAATCAGCCTGGAAGCTGCTGGCAGCTTGGCAAGTGCTCACCGGTGCCTCGACATGCAGGGTCCTGCTCCGTGGGGAGCGACAGCGCAGGGCAGAGCGAGCCAGGCTTGGCTGCTGACACCTCCACCCCTCCCTTCCTGTCACCCGGGGCTATTTCACACTGTCTGAGCTCACCACGCTTTCATCTCTTTATTCTCCCTTCTCCTGTCTCGTGCAGGAAAAAGCATTTCCCCAGCTGCCAAAACCCAGCCTTGCTCTGCGGCAGTGCTGGGTGAGCCCTCTGCACTGTGGGGACTGAGCACAGACTGGGTACAGCCGTGACTGCCCAGCTCCTCAGCAGGGAAAAGCCCGTACACATCCACGGCACGGCCAGTTCCCATCCCAGGGCATGTGGGATGTGCCGGACACCAGCAAGTGGCCATTCCCCCCATTTGGGGGGTCACAGGGTGGATCCCTGGGGACAAGAGGAGCAGGCAGAGCAAGACCAAGGGTTGATATTGCTCACTGCATGTACAGCTGTTGGTGTTTCCAGTGCAGGCACTTCACTCCAAGCCTATGCCGTGCCCGCTTTGCCCTGAGGAGCCAGACTTGCGCCCCAGCATCCCTGAAATGTGGGTGACAGGAGCGTCATTCTTCACCCAGACAATAGTGACTTCTTCACAGCTCGATAGCAGCCTGGTAAAACTCTGAGTTTTCAAGTGTGTTTGAGTTGGGGCTTAGCTAAACAAAACTGGTTTTCTCAGCCAGGCTGAGGGATTCGCACAGGCCGTACGCCTCCTTGTCCACAACTCCGACTTGCTCCCAAAATCCTTCCCTTCTCCCTTCTTGTTTATGCTGCTCACCTCTTTGGCAATTCTAATTTAGGACTGAAAATCCTCCTGCTCCTTCTTAAACCGAGGGCTGACCTGTGTTTAAGACTGTGGTGTTTGAAGCAAAACCTACTCCTCACCAGAAGATTTTAATTTTAAGCTAAGTGCTGTGCTTTGTTTCCAAATGCTTTATTTAAAATTGCTTCAATGTGTAGATTTCTGAAAAATTATTTCCCCTTTTCTGAGGCTTTTCTGGATTTGGACTTTTCCCTCCTGATTTTTAGGACTTCTATTTTTTCTTTCCTGAGGAAATACTACCCCCCCCCAAAACCAGATCTCCTGCAAAAAATGCCTCTGGACTTTCCTACAGATGAATAACCTCTCCATGCCTCAGTTTACATAAGTGTAAAAACCCAGGGAGCATCATTTCCCTGCCTCAGAGAAATACAGTGAAACTCAATTAAACCAACTAATGCCTACAAAGGGATCCCGTATCCTCAGGTGGACAATCTATATGGAAAACACACTTCTGAGAGAGTGCCATGAGCACTTCAGGACAGAGATAGAGCAACAGGAGATCACTCAGGGACTTGGCTGTACTCCTCCTCCTCCAGCAGCTCCTCAGTCAGTGCATCTGTTTTCCCCGAGGGACTTGCTGGGAGCGTGCAAGGGGAGAGGATGGAGGGGAGCTGGGTGCCTGAATGCCCCCTGGAAGGGGATGGGGACAGAGCAGCGGTGGCAGTGCCCATGTGCAAGGTTTGTGCCTGACTTTGTGGAGCTCCTGGGTTGGTGCAGCAGACCCTGGGTCTCCCCTTCATCCTGAGCCCTTTCAAAACCTTGGAGATGACTGAGCTGCAGCACTCCCGGGGTGTGACAGCCAGAGGAGAAGTGCTGGTGGTCAAGGAGCAAGAGCCAGGGAGCACACAAGGTGCTCAGCCTGGGTTTGATGCAGATCCTGTCCCGGGGTGGGAAGGGAAGGTTTGGGATGGGGCAGGCCCCGGGGACTGTGCTGGAGGCTGATCTCCGAGCTGGAAGTGCTGACACAACATCACAGGGCTGTACAAGCCTTGCCTGGGGGGCACATCCAGCACACCCACAGGAGCCACAGTGCCCGGGGCTGTCACCAGTGCCACGGCCCACCGTGGGCATCACAGCAGGGTCCGTCCCACCTGGAACCTGCACGTGCACTGCTGGGTTTTTATGGGGTTGCTCTTCCCTTGGGATTGGTTTTTGGAGCAGCCTGCTGTGCCTCGCTCCCTGGCACCCGTATCTGTTAGGTACTGCTGCCCTCCTCTTCCTCCTGGTCCTCCTGATGCACCAGGAACCCTTCCCAGGGGAAGTGAACTATGTTAATATGCATGAACACACCCCAAAAACCAAACCAGAGTTCCATTTTCCAACAGACAACACACCTGTCACTCTCTGCCGGCAAACCTGTGCTGCCTACGTGATGAACACAAAGCCATGACTCTGCAAGCACGAGGAAATGCATATTTCATCACCGTGACATTCCAGCCACCTACGACCAAAATAATTAATGACTGCTTAATGGCTCCAGCAGGGTTTGGTTTGTAAGGAGATGAACTTCATTCCCAGTGAAAAGAAAAAGCTATAGATCACTTTGACCTGGGATAAATAGGTATTCTATTTTTTACTCTTATGTATTTATCTAGACCAGTAATTTCTGAATGACCTAAATAACCTCGACTTTTGTATGTTTTATATTTTGTACCACTGTATTTTTCCTCAGTGTTCCCAGAAATGTTGATCTGAAATTTTTCAGCCAGAAGCAAACACTATTTTTGGTTTACAACAGTTCCAAGGGATGCCAGTGGAAAGGAAGCTGAACCAGCCCCAGTGATAGGATCCATCTGTGACCATTGCCACATAGGAGGTATCAGCATCCATGGTACCTGCAGGAATCCCATTCCTGAGCAGCCAAACTCTTGGAAACAGTAGTTGGGATGATGTGGGGTGAAAAGTGCCACTTTCTAAAAAGTCTGAAGGAATTCAACTTATTTCCTGGGTTCAGGAACCTCACGTTTCCCATGCTGGAGCTTTACCATGCCATGGTACCCTCCCCTCAATATTTTCCACTGTCCTTGAGCAGAACTCTTGGAGCCATGGACTCCCTCACTGGCATTTTAGGAGAAGCATCCACAAGAGTTTTCCCATTTTCCTTGCACACTGGTGTTTTTTTCTTAAGTTGTCAGTCTGTCTCCTGTGATTTAAGAAAGATCTGGGCCAGCAGCTTGGAAGGGTTTGGGAAATCCCTGCCTCTCTGCCAGGCAAGAATGTCCCTGGGATTGGGATCCCAGTGAATTAGGATTATCTGAGGAGCACCAGCTATTGTTATGTGCCGCAGGTTTATTGCCAAGTGTCACTACAATATTCATGAAATGGTTGCACTCCTGTGCTAGACTGACACATTTTGAGAAGTCATAAACAAATCACGTTTTCAAGTGGAATTTAAAGCTGTTTTGCAGCATTGTGTTTTCTCTAACAGGCCCATCACTTTTAAGGCAGAAATGTTCAAAATTCAAGTCCTGCAAGTGCACTTACTACTCCTTTACTACTCCTTTACTACTCCTTTACTACCACGAGCATCAGCACTACTCAGCTGGAGAACAGAACTAGATCCCATCCCACCACTGGAACCACATCCATCCAGCCCTTTCGAAGCTCTGGTTTTAAACTAGGCTGCATTTCTCCTGACTGGGATGTATTTGGGAAGATATTTAAGGACCTTGCTTCCCTACAACACATCCCACATTTCATCCTATGTGTGCAAAGTGAATTTGTGCATTTCCCAGAAAAATTCCTGGAGCATTTCACAGCAATGACAGTCAGAACGCGAGTTCCTGGGATGAGCTCTGCTCTCCAGGCACACCCTAACCTCTGCACAGCATGATTTTTCATGATGCCTGCTCTTCCAAAGTGCGTTTTACCCAATTCACTCCTCCGCTCCCAATTCCACTCTTTTCTCCAGTTCCTGCTGAGCAGGATTGAGACCTGGTGGTGCTTTGATAATTTTCAGCCAGCTCCAAAACTGGACATAAACACACACAGGGGTTCAAGCAGCACTGAGCAATCTCAGCACTTAACTCCAAATACAAGGTGAGTCCCACTGGAAATTTAAAGCTATCAAGAAGCTCTTAAAAGGCATTTAAAAATTAAAATACAAACTTCAAACAGTCACTATGGGGACAAAATATTCGAGTGACAGTTTAAGCTGTCAAACATTAACTTTTGATGTTTTTATTACCTCCCATTGGCTACCTTTGGCACATCACCCATCCCACTAATGGCTGTCCTGTTATTAACGATGGATTTCATGGTCATTAACTTGAGTTCAGCAAGTCACAGATGACTTTATTAGGCATGACTTCAATAATCACCACTTTAATTGCACAAGCTGTCCTCTATGCCCACCCTGAAAACATGAGCTATTTTTAAGTTGAAGCAACATTATCCTTTCCACTGGGCATCATCACACAGGGCAGTCTGCCAGAAAAAAAAAAACCCTAAATAAAATGATTCAGGGTAAGAGCTCACCCATTTCTGTGCTGCTTTGAGGTACAAGCCACATCTGATAAGGCAGATGGGAGGCCACAAGAACCACGTTCTGCTCAAGGTTCTAATAAAAAGGCTAATGAAGAAAGGAGGGGAGATGGGGCTCAGCTGACAGACTGGGTCAGGCTTTGTCTGCTTCAAAAAACACTGAAAAAAAAGCCTTTTACAGCAATCCTGTAACGAGTGGCTTTGCCCACCCTACAAGGGTTGCACAAGCAAGTCGTACCAGGACCAAACACCACACTGCCCTGCTGAAAATTCCCTCATCCTTACACAGCTGCAAACCCCCCGCGTGTTGTCCAGGATGGACAAACCAACCCTCTTGACTGGGTCTGCCAGGAGAGAAGTGATCCTCTCTTGCCAGGAGAAGGGGGTTTAAAACTAAAACTGAAGCAAGAGATTTTGGAAAGTGTCCCCACCCCTGGCAGGGGGGCTGGAACTGGATAATATTTAAGGTCCCTTCTAACCCATTCTGTGAATTTATGATGATTCTACACTAGTCACACACCTGGCCACCACCTTTGGAGCTGGCTTGTGCCACAAGGGCAAAGCAACATTTCCCTCTGCATCATCAGCACTAATAAAACAAAACTATTCTTAGCACGCAGCCTCTTGGGGTAAGAGTTTCACTCCACTGATCAAAACCAACCCTTTCAGACCTGGATTTCCATGGAGATAGGTGACCTGTAGTGAAAGACACCCCCCAGCACTCTGCCCTCACTGCTCATCTGAAGGTAGTGTGACTTCCTTCAGACACCAAAACTGCAAACCCAAAAGTAAATTCACGCCCAAACCCAAAATTTAAAGAAACAAGAGACCCACCCCCAAACAAACCGGAAAGAAACACTTCAGAAAGTTTAAATTTTTCCTACTGCACTGTGACCAACCTGGAATATGATTTTTGTGAAACTTCAAATTTGGAGGTGTAAGAAAAAGTGGATCAATATCAACCAAACCGGATTCTGTGCCAAGCTGGGCTGTATGGCTGGCATGGACAAATTCATTTCTGCCTGAACCGTGTTAAAGCACATTCACATCCCCAGGGCATGCAAATGTGAGGTTACCATGCTGCAGCTGACACCAGCCCTGATATAACCCTCAGCTC
Organism: Corvus cornix cornix; assembly: GCF_000738735.6. NCBI lineage: Eukaryota > Metazoa > Chordata > Aves > Passeriformes > Corvidae > Corvus > Corvus cornix. Next base: position 9,847,857 of record NC_046347.1, read on the forward strand.
TCAAAAAAAACCAAACCAACAAACCCAAACCTAAAATCCCCCAAGAACTAAAGCACAGCCATCCCAGGTCAACAGGTCCTTCCACAGGCACAGGAAGCCTTCAAGGATATTCCACAGGATTGCAGGCTCAGATCTCCCATTCAATCACAGCTGCATCACTCCTGCATTTTGCAGACCCTTCCTGATAACTTTTACTGCACAGTTTAAGAACATAACATAACGTGATAAATAATTGTGTTAACCCTGTGTCCACAAATGTCTTTAACTTGCAGCTTGTGCTCAGTGATGAATGTTGAAGTATGTATTAATAAAAAATTAAATCACCAGAGAGCAGTGTCAGGATACACATTTTGGTAACCCGATGCTGTTAAGTTTTCACATCATGTGAACTGCAATGTACAGTAGCAGGGAACAGGCATTCCTATTCCCTTTGAATGGTACAGATGTTTCGTGCTCCCAGAGAATATCCTAAAGAGAGACGCACGCTCTTAGGATGTATCTATTATAACATTATTAGCCACACTCCTAATTAATCCTTTGGAATTCCAGGCATTTTTAATTAAGTTCTTAGCAGAGGAAAGGGGAAAAAAAGGTGCCTGAACAACTATTTGTGTCGTAGAGTTCATAAATGAGCCCATCACCCTATACCAGAACTGCTATAATTTTATCGGAATGAAAACCATTCTCTTTGATCTCCTCCAGTTCTTAAATCCAGCAGTTGTGTATTCAAACATCAATGGAAATGTGGTTTCAAGCTTCCTCTTTCATTATCTTTCTCAAAGATAAAAAAGAGCAAAAGAAAAGAAGTTCTGAGCTTTAGAGATGAGGCAATATTTTTACAGTAATTTCTTTATCTGATTTCATCCTGTTTACAGAAGCTGCTGTTTGGAAGATCTCATCCCCCCTCCCCATTTTCAAGATGGCTTTTCTTTAAATAAACGTATATTAAAAAATAGAACAGACAACAAAGTCGGCTTCCTGCTTGCTCTTTATTGTAAAGGAGATAAGGTTGCTAAACGCTGTGTTATCTGACTTTGGTTCGGTTCGTGACCTACATGGATCAAGATGGAGATTTAATGATTAAACTTAACTCCTTTATCTTCAGCAAAGGGGGAGGGGGGGAGGAAAGAGTACCCAAACAAACTACTTGTGTTCTGGCATGATAGAATTACAGTTCAACACAATAATTAACTATCTGACACATTCCTGCAAGGCTGCAGATGTCAGTAATGGCTCTGAAATGCCCCTTCTCTGTTGTCATAACCCAGCAGCCAAAACACGCACGTACTCTACAGGATCAGGGTTGGCAAAATGCATTTCATCCCTCCTCAGCTGATTCACACAGACCACAGCTGTGTTTCATGCTTCGGGTACCACTGACAGACAAATTTAGGAGCAAATTCAGTTAAAACAAAATGCATCCTCAATCTATCAAACCCACACAAGCATTTTAATCTCTTCCGTCCAAGGCCCTGGACTCCAATCTTCCTGTTAGCTTCTTTACAGCTCTTGAAACACATTTGAACCTCTCACACCCAGATAACACAGCTCATTTCACCAACCATTGCGCATCCGGTGACTCTGAACAACCCAGGAGATGATTCCCAGTCTCCTCCTCCTGCACCGTATCAAGCTCCTTGCAAGTAGATCCTAAAAATCTTGAATTAATCTGCTACAAACAAACTTCAAAAGGTCTGGCACTTCAGTTTGCATGGCTTGTAAAAACTACACCTACCTATGTGTGCAACACTTGTGCAAAAAAAATTAATGACTGGCAATGAAACCCAAAAACTCTCCAAGCCCAGCGTGGGTTCACCACGGGGCTTCCTGGGATTTGTACAGCTCAGACTGTGGACACTGGCAGTGGGGTTTATTTTTGCACAAAGGCCACATGACAAGCAGCAATGAAGTTTGTTCTTAGCATTATTTCAAACCTCCAGGGCTGCTGTCACCCACGTGGATGAAAACAGCAGGATTTATTTGCATCAACTCCCACTGGAAACAACAAGCAGCAGCCATGAGCCCCAGCTCCTGCAAGATCCAGAAACGCAACAAGCTCTCTCCAACTCCAGCAGCAAAAAGATGAGGACATGAAGGGCAGAACTCTTTCCCCACCTCAGAGCACCAAAGTTCATTAAAGCAGAGAACAGATTTAGGATCTTACCTTCTAGAAAATCCCCACAGAGCTGCAAGACCAGCTATTTCAGGTACCAGAGGAGTTTCCCTGCCAGAAGTCCCAAGGCAGCCCCAGCAGCACTCACAGCCTCCCCTCTGGGAGCATTTACCTTAATTAAGGAACCCACATGGGGCTGGGAGAGGCATTTCTGCCCCCTGCTCCTCCTGAAGGGTTGACATCAAATCTGCCTGCCCCTACCCAGGGGCTGATCAGTACTAAGAGGTTCATAGGAGAACTGGTTTTTCCCTGCCAGGTCCTCCCATGTTGGAGTGGAGTGGGAAGAGTGAGGTTGTTGTGCTGCTGGTGTCACTTCCATTCTCTGATAAGCAGCTTGAGTGAAGACTGGAGTTATTTTATCACTTCCCAGAGCCTTTTTTCCTATCTTTAATGGACTTCCTATGTTCCCCACCTCCCTCTGACCATCTAATAGTACAACATCCCAAAAATCTGACTAGGAAACTAAATGCCAGCTTAATCCTATGGGCTATTCCCAAGTAAAAGTGCTGGAAGGAAGCAGCCTGCAAACACAATGCTCAGCCCTCATCAGGGGAGAGAATTTCATCCTGGAAGGATGGAACTGAATCCCATGAATGCTGTCACAGCCAGAAACTGAGCTGCTTCCAGAAGATGCTCTGTAGCTCAAGGGGAGATGCTCAGTGAAGTTATGTTGGCTTCTGCATCACCTGGTATTGGATTGTTCTCTGTCTTATGAGCAGCTTTAGATTCCTATGGACAACCCCCACAGCTTGACATTGGAGTCAATCAATGAGGAATCAATGAGATGGTGATGGGAAAACAAATTTTGGTATAAAAATAAAATAGAAAAGAAAGAGGGGACAACACTCACTGATCACTCTCTTGCTCCCACGATTTTCTAAGGAAGTGTGGGAAGGGAAGTGGATTTAGGGGGATAGCCTGGAGGGAGAGATGCTGTGATGAGCTAAAGCTGTCTTGGACTGGGGGATGGGAAGTTAAGAGGACGCTCAAGTCAAACCTCAGGGATTTGAGTCATACATGGAGCAGCAAACACAAACTACCTTGGTATTTGGGGACATCTGGCCTCGAAGCTGATTCCATTCCTAAACTTTTTAATAAGCTTCCTAAAAACTGCAGCATGAGGTGTTTGGCAGGGGAGAGCCAGAGATGGAAAGCAAATCAGAAGGATTTCCATGCTGCCACACGAGCCATGTTGCTTGGTAGGCTGATGGATTGGGGCCGTTGTATGAAATAAAATGCAAAACAATTAAATGGCACGTGACTGCAGGAGGGGGTAGGTTTACTTTGCAGGATTTGCATCAACATTTTCTTTGGCTCCCATCCAGGTGGCTCAGCACCCCTTGGAGCCACTTAAACAAACCCAACTTTGAAAGCAAACTCTCTCAGAAGTTCTGAGTCTCGCCCAGCTCTGTGTTCGCACCGGGGGGATGGCAAATCCCACATGAGGTGGTCGCAAGGGCCACAAATCTTCTCTGAAGGTCTCTGCTCTCCTCACACACGTGGAAAAACTCATAGGAGTCCTCATGTGGTTTTTAAGCCTTTTGATGAAGACTCAACACAGCCTCGTGCAGTCCAGTGGGAAGGTTTCTGAGCAGGGCTGTAACGGAGGGATAATGCCAGCTCCACCTTCTGTCCTTTGGGAAGTTTAGAGGAGATGGTCAGAGCAGGGATTTTGGCCAGCATGCTCTGGAAGAAGGGTTTAGGGGAACCTGATGTTGGGTCCAGATGTGCCCCCCTTTCCCTGATGCTGAGCAGTCGATGGATGATCTGGGGCTTGACTTCAGACTCGTGTGTGACAGAAGTTTTGGGGCACAGATAATACCCTGGTGCATACTAAAACCCAGCTTCGTGTTTGTTCCAGCAGATAGTTATGATTTATCTATTTTATGGCATGGTTTGCAAGTGCAGAGCAAACTTTTTGTTCCGTGAATTTCGGAGCAAGCTGCTGGCTCACACTAATAGCAACATTTGGGGCCTTGTGATTATTTTATTTAGGGCTATTTTTGCAATTAACCTCATCCCTAAAAGCCTTTCTGTTTTGATGAGGTTATTTTCATATGGTGCAAGTGGAAAGGGGGGTGAGACAGCTACACACATGTATTATAGTCATATCTGAGCCATTTTTGTGCTTCATCTGTTTAATGTCATCTGCACTGCCAAAGTAGCCAAGCTCCTTCAGGGCAAGCTGGATAATGGGAGCCAGCATTCCTGATTTTCTGTCCCTGGAGCAGCTCTGAGAGCCGGGAACTGCTGGGGCGGGCTGAGCTCTGCTGTCCTCATCCCTCAGTGACCGTTACTTTTACAACCCCGTGGTAACCTCATGGTAACCATTAACCACTGCCAGTTGCTGCATGTACAGCAGCCTCTGCCTGGAAGGGAGCAAATTGGAATTGGGCTCTGGATTAAAATCACAGCTTGGGTTTATGCAGCACTTTGGGAGAGCTATGAGTCCATGGGCAAGAAAGTTTTATCCAGTAAATAACTGGAGTGAGGAAGAGTTTGAATAGAGGCAGATCCCTCCTTGCTGCTGGAGTCAGACCCTTCCTTGGGAGGCAAACACCACTCTCAGGCTGCTGCTGCTCCAACTGAAGTTTCCAAGCCTGGATCCTTTTCACACATATGTGATCAAGCTGTGGATAGGAGGGAGCCCCAGCCTTCTGGAAAAGATGCATGGAGGGGTGTGTGGAGGGGGAGTTTGCATCACATGTTCTGGTTTAGACTTTTCCACTTCTCAGTTGAAAAACAAATGTAAAATGGTGCCTCCAGAAGTCCCCACACCTCAAAGTCGCAACCAGTGGATGAGAAGAGGCTGGAGTTGTGGGATGGGTCTCCCCTTGCTGTCCTGCTTCAGGAAGCCACCCAGAAACTTGCTTCATCCTGAAGCTGCCTGGGGGAAAAGTAATTCTGTAGATGGGAAGGGGCAGAGTTTAATTTTGCCTCCAGACCTGTGTGAATGAGATGTGTTTGTTCCCACAGGCACCGCAAGCTCCTCTCTTATCATCTCTGCCTTCCTCTTTGCTGCTAAGGCAGCACTGACAGCTGTGCTATTGTACTTCAAAATGTGTCACCAAAATTCATTTCTCAAGTCCTTCTAATTTTTCTTCATGTTCCCTGAGTACACACAGATATTTAATCACCTAAAACTGCAGTTGAAGCAATTACTTTAACACTGAGGCAAACACAGGTGTTAGTTAGCACCCTTCCAGAGCTGCCCTTGGTGCATTTGCTTAATGCTTTTAATTACAGTTGTTAATATGACAGATTGATTAGATGTTTGACAGCTCCTGTTTAGGCTGGGATATTCTGGTACCCGGCAAATGCTTGGAAGCAACATCCTGCCCAGGACTTGGTGTTACTGAGTCAAGCCATAACCTAGGGCATTGCAGCAGATTAAAATTACTTGTTTCTTCTTTTCTATGGGGAGTTTTTCCTCCTTCACCTCCCAGTGTGAATGTGGATGTATGAGCAACAAACAGCAATGGGAAAGGAAATGCAGAGAAACCACACAAAGATTTACTGGGGCTTTAGCAAAATATTATCATTCTTAATGTTTGTCGGCATGTGGCAATTTTCTTTGAACCGGGGATAGTTCTAATTCCTTCTTGCTTTGAAGACTTGATTTTCTCCCATAAAAATTATGGAGACTGTCTTGGATAATTTTAGGACTTAGGCACACTATTTACTGAGCTCAGGCATGTTTTGCACTGTGTATATTTTATTTGCCACCTGCCAGCTCGTGTCCACATTTTCCCAAAGTCCTGGGAAGAGGTCCTGGACAAAACCTGGACAAAACTTTGAGCTCTGGCCCACCCCCTGTGCTGGAGGTGCACAGCTCAAGCACCCGCCCACAGGGCAGGCACAGCTCCTTAAATAACATTTCCAGGGACAGTGAAAGCCCCAGCCCTGCACACAGGGACACCTGTGAGTAACTTTGCCATGGGCCACGTGGCAGATGATGACTGCGTGACAAGGTGTCTGTCTGGCTGATGATGCAGAACCCCCCAAGCTCAGTGCATTGACAGGCAAGCGAGGCGTGAACCTAAAGAAATAGAATCACAGAATCATTAGGGTTGGGAAACAACTCCAAAATCATCAAGTCCAACCTACAATGTCTCTGTTATTCTGATTAAAGCTGGACCAGGACTTCAGCCACTCTTTGGTTTGGCCATGGCAGAACGGACATGAAAGATTTGGAGGTGACATGAGGAATTATGTGCATCTCTGGGGATTATTACCAAGTAGAAGACTGGCATGAGGTGAAAAAGCGAGTCAGCATAAATCACAGCTCTCAGCTTAGGAGGGGAACACACTGAAAGGGACCAACAGGTGAAACCCGAGGCAGACAAAGTCAAAATAAAGCCTGTAGACACAGCAGTCATTGTGGAGTGTTTGTGAATGACTGTTGTGCCTGTGCTTGTGTCTGCAGACAGTTAAGTAGAAAGGGACTGTTGTCTTTACTCACACACATTCCCTTGCCCTGAGTTAACTTCCTCGGGCAGAAGAGTGCCCAGAAATAAACTGTCAAAACCACCAAGTTAAACTGCCAAGGGGTGGTGAAGTGTCCAGCTCCAATGTCTTCAATCAGGACCGGTTTCCTCCTTTGAAGATATGCTTTTGCCAAGCACAAGTTGTACCTCAGACGCCAGTTACTGCACTTGATACGGATGAAATCTAATGGCCCACGAAATAAAGGTCAGCAGAAAAAAAGATTATTGAGTGTCTTCTTCTGGTCTCAAGTATGTGAATCTGAGAAAGGTTGGCAACTCATACCCACCGTCATGGTGTTTTTCATGGTATCCTTTGATAACAGGATTAGGGAGCACCAATATTAGTTCAAAAAGCTGCTGAAAAGTCCCTGACATTTGGTCATTACCAGTCTTCAGTCACTATTGATTGGTGTCTGTGCTGGAGGCAGTAATCCAGCACAGGGAGGGATCCAGGGTGGCTGCAGATACGTCGGGGATCGATACGGAGCTGCTGATGGGATACTGGCACTGCTCTCTCTGGTGCTTGTGGTGGGACCCTAACCCTTGCTGTGAGTATTTTAACAAAACAGTCCTGATTTTTGTTTTTTAGCACATTATCCTGCCAAGCAGTTTGGCAGCATTCTCCTTTCTGCAAGCAGAGGAATCACCATTTCTCTTCTCCTGAAGAGTCTGCTGTCGGAAGCGACTGCCCTGCCTGGAACGGAGCTCCCGGAGCATGAATATTTCATGGGACTGGTTTTGGGGAGATTACTTATGGTTGAGTTTTCATGGCCAATAACTAGATTTTTGTGGTTATCAGCACTTCTTTGGTAATTTAAAATTTACTTGAAAGGGAAAGGAAGCAAACTGAGGCTGGATGGGTACAACGAAGGTCTTGTGCTCCTACAAATACCATGATAAAAGTGTATTGGTTCATTTAAGAGAGCATCAGCAGGAAGTATATACACATGTACATGAATAAAACCAGCATTTTGTGAAGTGTGTGGGAAGGAGAACATTTGGGAGTCAGCACATTTCTTCTCAACCACATTAAGTGCACCCAAGGGTGCATTTTTTATTTATTTGGGTTTTCCTTTGGAACTCCCCCCTATAGAGCTTTGGATTTCTGAACATGAAAAATAACAACAAACTTTACAAACACACAAGTCGCAACAGCCCCAGTGATGCAAGGAAGGTGCTGAACCTGCCAGCCCCTGCCTCTGGACACAGCTGAGGAAGGCTGGTCGCAAAAAGCTGAGTTCTCTCCCCAAAACAGTCAGACCTGCCTGGACCTGATAACTGGCATGGTTGTAAGCTTTTCCTGCTCTTCCATGAGCCATCCCACCATAACTCTCCTATGGCAGGGAGATATTTATTTTCAAGGCGAACATTCCTATTTAATGGGAAACATCTTCTTTGTGTGGAAATCAGTTTGAAACATCCCTGGGCATGAATGGTGCAGAAAGCTTTGACAAAATATTAGAACTATGTTTAGCTCCTTGGATATATCAGCCTTGCCAGAAATAAAACCGTTTTGATAAGCTCTCATTTGGAGAAGTTTCTCATCTCCCTCTTTGCTCCCCAAACAGAATAATTAATAAACCAGGAATACGGAAGACTTCACTGGCATCCCAAAGAAGCCTCTCCCTTGCTACAAGAGGGTAGATTCTCTCAGTCTCTCCTAGTGGGATTAGTCTACTTCCAGAAATCAGCAAATAGCCCTTTTTTCCAGGAACTTGAATCAGATTTGGCCTGAAAGTGCAATCCAGGAATTGGTCACGAAACACAAGGCAGGTTTTGTCCTAGGGTAGGACAGTCAAATTGCCATTCCCTTCCTCAGTGGTGTGTGGATGGCGCCAGTGGAGCTTCTCCTGCTGGCCAAGGATGAGAAGTGTCACGAAAACAGCCGGTCTGGCTCCTCCTGCCTTTCCCCGGCAGCCAGCCAAGACCAAGCTACTCTATTTTTCCCCTCGGTCTCTCACTTCCAGGGTATTTTGCCTTCTCATTAACTAGTCAATGGCCTGGCCCAGTCTTTTCCAGGTTTGTCTCCTCTCTTTGCATCCTGTTAGGGATGGAAGCCCCTGTCTGGGCATCAAGGTCCACGGAGAGCTCACAAAAGCAACCCTGAGATCTTCCTGACCCTCGCTGTGTTTGCTCATTTCCTTCTCAGCTCTCTTTCTATTGCTTTCCAAATTAAGGTGCACAGGAAACCAGAGCAGTTTCTGATCTCTCCTCCACCTAAAAAATTAGAACATCAAAACCAGTTTTACCAGCAATAAACGAAGCTACTTTGAAAAGTGAGGCAAAGGGATCTATCTGGAGTCAGTAAGACATTGTTAGGATCTCTTTGATCGGGAGCCTTAAATGAAAATTATCAAATGGCGCTTTAAAACATACACCCTTTTGTTTGATTAGCCTGCTGCAGATAACCTTTATTAAACCTGATCTAAAATTACAGCCATGCACTGGTGGTTCTTTGATGCCTTGGCTGTTTCATTTCCTGTTTATACTATGATACACGTTGCACTAGGAGATAAAGCACTTCTGAAGGATATTAAGACATGAAAGTCCCTTGGCTATTTGCTGGCACTGTTTTGATGTTTTCTTGCTCTCTAGAAATTAGCATATCCTTTTCAAAGACTGCCTCTGATGAGAGTAATCCTTTGCCATGATGTATTTGCTAAAAGTCATAAATGATAGTATATTGTGTAAAGAAATGACACATAAAAGGGACGATGCTAGATTATTGATAATGAGGCAACTTGTGCAACTCTGCTTTTGGCTTTTATAAAACACATTTTTGACACCATAAATACATTGAGCTTATATTAATGAGGATTTAATACTTCTGAGATTTTAGAAACTTGCTTAGAACAACTTTTCAAAAGAAGGTTTTTTTGGGAAGTTTAATGTTTTCACTAATTTTGATAAGATATTCTGTTACGCACGTTTTGCTGCCTTCATAATGAGGAATGATGGAAAGGTTTTTAGCATGGCTTTGCCAGAATTAAACTGTGCTGGAATATTTATTTTATTAATTTGTATAGTTCCTATTGCCATAGAAATGAGGTTGATTAATTATAGAAATTTGCAACAAAACGTTACCTTTCAGAAAAAAAAGAACTTTGCCACAGATAAAAGCACAACATAAGGATCTGATATCTGAAGGTGTAAATAAGTATCACTCCATTGAAGCTTTGAAGTGACATTGATTTACATCACCAAAAGATCCATCTCCTGTTGTCACTAACAAATGACCTAAGCATTTTCACAGGAGAGAAAGCCATAGCTGGATGACCTAGAAAATAAGGACCAGGGTGTTGTGATGATAGAGGGGCGAGGAAGAGCAACCGGGGCGTGGGGGTCTTGATGAGCCTCTTTTCAAAGGCACTTTTTCGGGACTTTTCAGAGTGCTTTGCATGACACAGTCTAAGTTAGACTATACAATTTCTGCAACTCTGTGGAAATCATCATGGTATTTCCTAACTTGTGTTTACAGAGACACTCTTCTATCACTCACATGGTGGTGGCACAAGATCTGGGCTCCGAGGGAGGTGGCGTGGGTCAGGTGTGGTGAGATGACTTCAGTGGAGTGTGACAAAGATTTACACTTTGCCTTACAGAAGGTGCTTTGTTTTTTTCTGTAGACAGACACAGAGAGAAAAATTTTGTATTTTCCCAACTGGAGGGCCCAAGTTACACACCTGAGGCCAGTGTATAACACCTGAGCATGAGGATTTCTGTACCTGAATTTGTAGACAGAATTTGCAAACAGAATTTGCAGTGACTCTGAATACCTGAACTCACCCTCCCAAAAATCCAGTCCCTTATCTATGCAGCTTTATATGGAGCTGAGCCCTCACCTTAGATATCCCAGGTTGATAATCCTGCCCTCAGGAACCAAAGATCTCATCTGATACCCACTGAAATCAATGGAACAATTGGCTGTGGGTGGCTGCCCCAAGGAGCCCTGAAGGCATAAAGGTCACAGCCAGCCTGGAACAGAGGCAGAGCTCTGCTGCCGCCAGCACCTCCCAGTAGGCACCAGCATGGACCATTTAGAGTTGCCACCAGGCTGATCAGCACAGAGCACTGCTCCTCATCTCTGTGCTTGGGGTAGGAGCTGGAGTTTTACTAGTTCAGGTAAACTGGAGCAGGAGATGAGAGGAAGGAGCAATTGGAAAGGTAGAGACAAATTATACCTCCAGTGATGAAAGCCACCTCGACTGCAGCAGGGCTAAGACACTGCCAAGATGATTGCCAGTTAGCATGTATTAAGCAAATATCTCTCCTTTCTTCCAGCTAGGCCTCCAGTGGAATTGCCTTCTCCTACAATTTACTGGATTGAAAGTGCATTGAGTGACAAAATTACTTTTTTAACAGCTGGAGAAAAAAAGAAAAGAAAAGAAAATCACAAACAGTTGACAATTCAAGAGAAAAAGACTTTTAAAAAATTGATGGTGTTTTTTCTGTATCCTTGTCACAAAGGCTTTCAACTTCCCTCTTGGAAAGCAAAGACATGAAGGAGGTGCTGGGAAAAGGGTTTCTGCATGGGCACCTGCTGTTATTACTGCAAGGAGTGACAGGAAGAGGAGGCATTTAGGATTAGTCCCTAAGAAATGGTGATTATCAGGACTTCTTTCTGCAGGACCTTTGCTCATTGGTCTACGTGCCAGCCAGTAACAGGATTTGCACGACTCCAGCCAGCTGCTTGGGGAATGTGTCCCATTCCAGTGCTTTACCATATGCCGTGGAGCATTCACGGCAATGAGCATGACTCACGAGATCAGCTCACGCCTATATAAGGTTTTCCGCAAATTTGGGATGATTTAACTAAAATACATGCAAGGCTCACGCTGAGCTCATATTCTAACCCAAATAAAAAGGAATGAAGAAAGGCAATGAGCAGAAATTGTGTGTTGTCCTCAAAGCCAAAGGGCTTGGTCTTTCTTGGAGGTCCTTGACAGCCACCTGCCGTTGTCCTTGGAGCCATCCATAGCTCTCCATAGGTCCAAGGCAGAGGAATCCATCCCTGCCTGGCTCAAGTGACCCAAGAGGCAGCTGTGATCCAGGCCAGACACTCCCTGCAATAACGGCTCCTTCCAAGAGACTCCAGCCCCGCCAGCACGGCGGCCAAGGGCTCTCCCTGCCAGGATGTCACAAGACGGGTGAGTCACGGGAGGATCACAAAGTGTTGTTCTAATAATGGAGCTTAATAACAGCCGGTGTCAAGGTAAAAGCACCTGTAAATGAGGCGGCTCAGAGCTTTCCAGCCTGGCAGTGGCACCTCTGGGTAGCTCCAGATCACTGGGCTCGGCTCTCGCTCCGTCGGTGTTCGGTCTTGTTCTCAGAGCAGATTTTTGATGTGTCATTGCCACAGGATGGGTCGTTTGCAGGACAGTGCTGATAACCAGGCAGATAACAAGCTCCTTCCTCTCCTCGGAGTGCAGGCTTGGCTGGTGGGTGACAGCCAGTGAGGACAGTGAGGAAGCCGAGCTTTGCTGCACGGGCCACCTGCAGTGAACGCACTGTGAAGCTGGGCTGGTCCAGAGCAATGTGCCCATGGAATCCACCTGGCACTGCAGTGGTCCTCTGGACCATAGCTGGACCACAGCTGGCGCTTCTGAACACAGATTGTCGGGTTCAGCCCAGGTGGATGGGCAGGGAGACCTCTGTGAGCCCCGGTGTGCTTTGGTGGGGTGAGGAAGAGGATGCTGCAGTCACCGATGGTCCCCTCTTGGCCTGACTGCCATGGTGATTCTGAAATGTCACCTACTGCTTTCCACCTGTGGCCTCAGTGACTGTGGGCTTTCCCAGTCCCCAGCACTTCAGTAGCTGTTCTCCCAGTCTGCTGGTTCCACTCCAGATTCTGTGAGGGATGTCCCCTGCCCAGCTGTATTCTACATAGCTTAACTCCTCCTTCCATCAGCAAATCCCTCTGTCCTCCCCATCCTTCCACTTTACAACTTCAGGGAAACTCCCCTTCACTTTCCTGACATCCAGGTAACACACCCAGGTGCTGCCACCTTCACCTGGACCCTTCCAGCCAGGCAGGAGGTCCAGGAACAGCAAAAAGTCATCACCAGATGACCATGGCTAAAACTGCCCGTTCCAGCACCTGAGTGAAGACATCTGCTCATTTTCCTGCCCATTTGCTGGAGCTGACAATGCCCTTCACACCTCCCTGGCATGCTCAAGATTGCATCCCAAGCATCCAGACACTATCCACGAGATTTGGTGCAAAAGGTGACCTTTCCCTTTGGAGTTCCTCTGGAAACCCACCCAGCACACACCTCTCCCTTTGTTTGTCTCCTGAGCATCTTTAGGGTTTGATAATGATCTCAGAGGTGCTAAGCTGATAATCATCTACCCCAGCTACTCCCAACACTTTGTCAGGCACGTTGGTAATGAAAACACAAAGAGTAAAGATATCCCCTTCCCAAAGTAATGGAAAACCTGAGTGGAGACTGACATTAGAAACAAGATAGGCGAAGGGAGAAGCCAAGTCAAAAGGAGGAACATCTGGTTCTGTTTTCCTTTGTGAAATTATCTCACACTGACCAAGCAGTACCTTCTCTGAAGTACATAAATGCTGAAGACACACACACATGGTTGTTATCAAATGGTATTGTGCAAAATTAAATTGGCTACTTTATGGTGAAATGGAGAAGGAAAGCAGGCATTTCAAACACATGCGTGTCTCTCAGCGAGGTCTGGAAGCGATCACGATGCAAGGATGGCTACTTTAAAATATCTACAAATAGTTAAGGCCATTCTGCGAGATGAATAAGCTGGGGCTGAATTTAATAAAGTTATCAAGGCCATAATAACACAGGGGCCAGTGCCTGAAACTAATAAGTGGTTTGGTGAGTATGAGATAGTTCATATGTGCAAAGCATTCCTCCAGCACTGACTTGCAGAGGGAAAACACCAGTCCAAGTTCCTCTAACCTCACCCAGATGTGCTGAATGTCTGCCCTTTGGCCAGCTGGGCTGGAGGGGACATTCAGCACGTTTTTGGCCAAGGGACAGTCACAAGCCCTTCTCTGAGCAGAGCAGGTGGGTGCCCCCAGCAGGCACGTGCTTGCCCTCAGCTCGTGTGCTCCCCATGCCAGTCAGTAGCACTCTTGTGGTTTAAGAAGAGAATCAAAAAAATCTTCACTAGAAACAATCTGTTCCAGCAAATTTTTATCTGATGTTTTTCACCAGCGGCTTCAGGGCAGGTTCCTTAGGGATCCAGACTCGCTGACCATCCCCAGTCAAAGCCAGGGGATCTCACTGGTCCCTGGAGCTGGGCAGGACACGAGGACACACCTGAACATTGGGTGTGGAGAAATGTTCTCCTTCACATTCTCCAAAAATGATAATTTCCATTCCTGGAAAATCCCACACCTCTCATTTTAATTTTTTTTTTTTTTTTCTAACTCAGAGGAATATTTTAGATCTGAGAAATTGTCTTTGGATGAGAAATTCCCATTACTGCACATGTTGGGAGGAAAGTGTTCAGTTTTTCCACCAGACAGGTGGCAGAGCAGGAAAGAGGGCTTGATTTTCCTGAATTTCACTCCAGAGAGTGGAGTTTATCAAGGCACACAGTGACTGCAACACTTTAGCTTAGATAAACCCACCTTTCCCACAGAGCTGGGCAAAGGGTGAAGTAAGAACTCTACTTATTTAATTTTTTTTTTTTAATTTCAGTTTCAGAAGCAGAGATCCAAGAGCAGTGTTGGGGCTGCGCTTCAGGGAATGCAATTCTCATTCCTTTGAAAATTCTTGTTCTGCTGGTTGGGAATTTTGTTCAGCATTTCCCTTCCCAGTTGGCATAGTGGGGCTGAACTTTCTCAAGGTGTTGACTTCTGTGGAAGGAAGAAAAAAGAAGGGCAGATTTCATCCAACTTGGATTTACCTAGGGAATGATTTTCTTCCAGCGATTCTAATCTGAAACTGCTTCTTCCCCGTGGTAGTTTACAACCTCTGACGTACATCCACAGGGATGGACTGGGGATCTGGGAGCACCAATGGGGCTGGCCACAGGCTCTGGGAAGAGATGGATTGGCATTTTGGCTCATGAGTTTAAGAACCTACTTTATTCCAGCTGCGGCTGCGCCCCAGCACTGTGGAAACCCCAGCATTTATGTAAAAAGCAGTTGGGCAGAATTTACTCATGTATCACCAATTTTTCCAGGGTAGAGGAGTTCAGCTGAGCTTCTGGATATCTCCCAGAGCTGGTTCTGTTGTGATTAATCTTAAAACTCTCCACTACAGCCCTCTGGAAAGGTAGGAGAGGTGGCTGCAGCCACATCCTTCGGAGGAAAGGGTTACTGAGGAGCTTTCAAAGTGCCTTGAGAAACACAACTCTGAGCCCCAAGTTTCAATGGAAATGCAGTGAAGAAAACCTCAGAAAGCAAACTACAAGCTCCTCTCCCAGATTTCCTTTTCCTTTCGTGGCACAAATTAGAGAATACAAACTTAGTGGAATTGCAAGCATCTAAGAATAGCTTTGATTTTCCTAAACATTTACAATTCTGTTTTATGTACATCGTCAGAAAAAGAGCAAGGAAATACAAAATGTAAATCTTTAAATGAACCTGAATACCAAGGAGACTTTACATATCTGCTTGGAACAAATGGGATGTTGCAGCTAAATCTCAAACAGGGGAATCAGAGAGTTTCAATAGCCGTGGATGTGTGGAGTATAATAAGACATGGGATGTCTCGTGTAAGGTTCTTCTCTCCCTCCCTCCCTGCCTTGCAGGTTAAGAAAATTGTTGTAACTTGCTACAGATTTTGCTGCCTGTTTGGTTTCATGGCTCCCAGAGCCAGAATCCCATCTCCATTTGAGAGAGCAGCAACTCTGTGCTAAGCTGGATGTCAAAATCCTGCCTGGAAAGGGGATGGGGAGATGCTCCATGGATACTGTCCCCATTAAATGAACACCATGAAAGGTCTAACCACCCAGCAGCTGTGCATCTGAAACACCTCCAGACCTGGAAGATTTTCAGGAATTCTAGAGAGCCTGTTGGGTACCTTTGATAAAAAGTCACCTTTACAACAGGGATATTGCTCTCAGTTGTACCGCAGTGCTGAGAGAAAAGTTGAATTTGGGGGAGGATATTAGCCCTTTCCTCAGCAGGACAGCCCTAATAGAGCAGAAAGCATTAAGAAAACAATTTTAAAAACATAATGCTCAGGAAGCACCTAATTTTACCACCAGCTGGGTGTTAAATTAATTGTGTGCAAGTTGAATGCGGCACGAGATGGAAAAGTCAGGCTTAAAATGTGTGTCCTTTTCTAAGACCAATTTTGTTTCTTGGTTGAAAGCAAGGAGTGAATCTCAAGGAAAGCATCAGGTGATCAGTGAGTGATATCCTGATGGATTAGCCCAGCACATGCTTCCCTGGGAATGCTCAGGGGTCAGGAGTGGGCTATAACTCTCTCCAGCATTGAGTTCTGAGCATGTGTTACCTTCGGTGTGTTCGAAGAGGATTTTTGGGAGCAGGAAAGAGGCTGCCTATGGATGGGCAGAGACATGATTCACTTGTCTCAGCAGGCTGAGGAAACCGGCATCAGTGAAATCTCGGAGACCGCAGAGGCTGCAAAGCGTTACCACTCCCATTTTCTCACTAGGTAAACTGAGGTCAGGGATGCTTTTTGACTTGCCCAAGGTCATGCACAAATTAGTGGTAGAGCCAGAAACAAGACCTAAAAGACCCCATTTCCTTTCATTGCCACAGTGTTTTCCATTGCAGATGCAGAAATGTTGTGGGCCTGTTGTTCAAAAAGAACCCATTACCCGTCTGCAGGGCTCGGATCAACCTCAAGGGAGATCAAATAGCCCCATGGTGAAAAGGCATCCCAGAACAGCTGCCTGCTGCTGACGCGTTTTTAGGCTGAGATTCTCTCAGTAGCATGGTTCCCGGTTCCCACTGAACGCTTAATTCAGACTGATGGAGCCATTCTGCAAAGCAAGAAACTTTCACTTACAGATATGCAACTTCTGTACTTGTTCAAAACAGCCAGAAATGTTATTTATATGAAATTTGCAGCTCAAAGCTATCAGCTGCTAAAGCCCCTCCCTGACTGCTCCTTCCATCATTTTTGCTTCTTCTTCTTTTTTCTTCTTCTTCTTGTTTTTGTTGTTTTTTTTTTTTTTTTCTGGTCAGGCTCTTGTTTTGGAAATACCCCAGATTGTAATAATTGTACTTGTACTGCATTGCTTGGCTTTGTTCATCTACTGATGAAGTGCCAGCCCTGAAGTACTGCCAGATGAGAGTAGGCATCTTGCAGCACTGAAGAGAACTTTCCTGGGATTATTTACTTGTCGAGTCACCCTGCAAGTGTTCTGAACAAGCAGCAGGACTTTGCCCACACGGGGTTAAGGTGGGAAGGTGCACAGAAGGTCTCATGCACTGCGTCCATTGAAGTCCAGGGGAGAGGTTGCAGCCTCAGCTGGACCTGCTCTGGCCACAGCTCTGGCCAAGTGGCTGAGAAAATGAGCAGCAGCAAGATTTTAGGGGTGATTCAGGCTCCCAAGCAAGGCCATCCATGGTGTGAAGCAGCAATGGGAATGGGGGAAATCCAGGCACCAGCTACCCATGGTCCCACTCCAGACTCGCCACCCAGCTGCTTTGAACTCCAAACCAGGGTTAGTTCAGTTCTCAGGCCCAGATTCACTACAAAGATCTGAGTCTTGATGAACATTTTAACTAACTTGGCCCAAACTCCCAGTTCATAACAGAACACAAATCCAGGCACTTTGATGTGGTCTGAGGTTTTGTAAAGAAAGGTTCAGCTGGCTCTCGAGTTGACTTTGGGTTTGGCTGTGCCTCCCGGGTCACTCCAGCCTGCGAGGGCTGGCGTGGGCTGGCCCAGGGCTGCTGTCACTGTCACAGCTGGGGAGAGCCCAGCTCTTGTCACTGCAAATTGTAGAGAAGCAGGAAAATAGTGGGCAACAGATGCCATTAACTCTTTGCAGGCTGCACCGTGATCTACCACAAGGCCTTCTAGAATTTCATCCCATGATGGCTTTCTACAAAGAACCCACCCTCTGCAACAACAGAATTTAAACAAGCAGATCATCTTACGTGCTTTTCTTGGGTTTGAGTCATTTTAACAGTTTAACTTGCCTCTTGGTAAGATCTACTGCAATATTACTGCAAAATCTGAATGCCACAGTTTTCTCTCATTATTCTCCCTTACACAAATCTCAGGGTGTAGGTGCAATATCTTAGCAAAGAAGAATGAATCTTTTTTCCAGGGCAAATGTGATGGACAGCAAGTGAAAGTGAGCTCCTGGGAAGTGAAGTCCTTTCGGTACTTGTGGATGTCCCTGCAGTGGCACCCCAGCTTGCTGACCAGTAACTAGCTTGGCTGAAGTCTGGCTCAGCAGATCCAACTACAAAGACTTGCAGTTTTGAAGGACTCCTTTCTTGCAAGAATATATAAGAATCCTTTCTAAGAGCGACTGCTTAAGTGTCTCCTGTGATCTCCCACAGTAAACCTAAAAAGTAGATTAAGAAAAGTAATAAGCTAAAGGAAAAAAACAGTGCTTTGCTCATTTATTTTATACATTAAGGGGAACACTGACCTTTGAGATCTCTTTTTTCCCTAGAATTCATGGTGATGAATAGAATGTATTCTGACTTTAAATGAAACAGAGTGCTTTGAAAAGACAGAAAATTAGCAACATATGGGCCAAAGGACCCAAAGAGATGAGAAAAAACGAGGGGGAAGAAAATGAAGGAAAGTTTCAGATGTCGCTGTGATCCTGCAGCAGAATATTTTAATGTTTGTGCTATGAGGGGAGGTCAGGCCCTCTTTGGACATCCCCTGGTGTCGTGATGAGGCCTTTCTGTGTGCGAGGCAAATAGAAATTACACTTCCTCCACTGCAGATACTCCTTCAGACCGAACAAGAGGATGCCACAGAGGAAAAGAACAGCAGGATCTTAGAGAAAAGGTGATTTTTCCCTCCCCTATTCCCTCACTGCTGTCATCCAGAGATGTTCTCATGCACTGCATCCATCATGTGTGATACAATAGCCCCTGACAGATTTCCCAGAAACCTTGGAGTCCTTGGATTTTGGTGCCTGGTTCTGCTCAGCTCTGCTCTGCCCAGGGGAGGACTTGGACATAAGGCAGAACAGTGGATGTCCTGAGTGTCCCTGGGTGTTCTTGGATGTCCCTGGGTGTCCCTGGGTGTCCCTGGACATCTTCACACTGCAGAACAGCCACCACCAGCTTCCCCACTGGAAGCTGTACTGGGTCATACCCCAAAAGGACAACAGCCTTATTAGCTGGCCACCAGCACTGTTCACAATCACATTTTCCACAGCCCCTTTTCCCACAGCCTCTGTTTCCATAGCCCAACACTTCCTCAAGTGCTTCCCCCACCCACAATACCCCTGCAATTTGCACCAGAAACAGGGCCTGCTTCGAACTCACCACTGACACAAAGCATTTGCTTATTTTTATTCAGTTAACTCAATTTAAAAAAACATCATATTGCCAATTATATTCCTACTATAACTTTTCTTTAACTTGCTTTCTTTTTTTGGAGGGGCAATTTCCTTGTTTTCTTCAAAAGTATATTTGAAATATTCCATTTCTGCAGGAGGAGGCAGCACACGCTGTAAGGGGTGGTTGGTTAAAAATAGCTTATGACCCAATCAGCTGCTAATTACCTGAGCCTTTTGGATGGCTGGGAATGCTCATCGAATCAGGAATTAGCTAAAGCAGGAGCTGCAGTATGAAACTCTTCACAGTTAACTTTGTGTAATCATTTAAGTGTCTTATTAATTGATTCAATATTCTTAATTAAATTAAAAACCACTCCCATTTTAATTGAGGTTTGATTCAAGCAAACCAGAGCAAGGGAACTTGGAGTGAAGGCTCCCAGCTTCACCCCTGATGCTACTGCAGAACATGTGCTTGGAGAGGCCATGTGCTGGTAGGAAATCTCTCCAGTGGAAGGTAATTAGAGCAGAAAAATCTGACCAGGCCGTGCCTGTCACTGCTGTGGTGACACTGGGAAGTGCCACATTTATACATTATGCAGACAGCTAGGAGAGACTAAATGCTATTTCTTTTTCCCCAAGTGAAACCAAATCTGGGTAAAATTAACATTCTATCCTGCGAGTACATTTAGTCCAGATCCAAGCCTGCTTATTTTTTCCATTCTCTCTCTGTCATTTTAGCTCATTCATCTCTCAGCTGAAAAAAAGGGGGAAAAAGTACTCTGCTGTTGCACAAGCATGAAAACTGTTCTGTGCTCCCCAAAACACCCCCAGGCCCGGACATCTCCTTCACATCCAGTAATATATGTGTATATACATATATATATATATACACCACACGTAGGTATTTGCACAGACCTGCCATCATTTTGCTTCCCCCCCATATTTTGGAGTGTCTGGTTAAAAATTACTTTGGGCTTTGCTTCTCCTCTTGGCCATTGTGAGGCTTTGCTTGTGCACAGGATGCACAAATATTTCTATAAAAGTCTTTATTTTGTTTTTTTTGCAAATGCTGCTGCTTCCTTCCAGAGCTGCATGTGCTTAACTCAGCAGAGCGTTAAAGCAGTGAAGTAAATAGGAAGCTTGTGAGTGAAATGCTTGATCCAAGAGCTCTTGCAGTAATAGCATAAACCCCTTTTGGCATTAACTGTGGCCCACTTTGGGGAAGGACAGGAGAGAAATTAAGCCCCTGTGGGTTTTGGCTTCTGTGCCAGGCCTGCCTGTTAAGGTCCTGCTTTGTGTGAGGTTGTTAATGGCTCATGGATTATGGAAATCCTTTAGCAAATGGGCTCTCTGAGCAGGTCTTGGGTGTTTTTCAAAGAGGAAGTCAAAGTCCTGGGATGGGGTTGGAAATTACAGATGCCAGGCCCAGCCCAGCACAAACTTCTCCAGATGCTGGTGGGACATGTCATGATTTGAACGTCGTGGCTCTTACAGAACTAAGACCTGCTCCTCAGCGCTTCATCTGGTCCAAACCACCATCAGCTCCACCTGCCTTCTGCAGCGTGGAAAGGAAACCCACCTCAGCTTCTTTTCCAAACTCTCTTGGGTATCCATGCCTGGGATAAAAAGAGGGAAGGAAACAGCGCCCCGAGGTCACATTTTGCCCTCAGACTAGTGTCATTCAGGTTGAAGGCTCCTGGTGCCAGCTGCTTTCAGCAGGGAGGACACCTGCAGCCTGGGGACACCAAGCCATAAACCTGGCCACAAAATGACATCCTGGGCCCTGTGACTCAGCCTGTCTCAGCAGTGACAGCCCGTGAGCCTCTCCTAGGGTGCTGTTAGACAATTTGTTTGCAGATGGGCTGGGACTTCAAAGAGCTGGTGGCTCTTCCCACAGCCCGGTTCACACAACCTCACACAGATCTGCAGGTGAACAGAGAAGAGACTTAAAGCTCCTCTCATCCCACCCCCTGCCATGGCAGGGACACCTTCCACTATCCCAGGTTGCTCCCAGCCCCATCCAACCTGGCCTTGGACACTTCAGGGGTGGGGCACCACAGCTTCTCGGGGCACGATTGTCTTCTCAGGTTCACTCACAGAACCAGAGCACTGGTCTTTGTGATCTATCTGCTCTTCACCAGTTTCTCCTCCGCCTGTCAGGTCTTGCCTTGTGGGCCAGGAGGGCTTTGGGAGAGACAGCACCCAAGCCCCATGGTGCCTTCGCCTGGCTGAGGCTCCTGTGGGACAAATACCCCAGCAAACCTTCATCTTCACCCCTGGACCGAGCAATTCCAGGAGCAGTGGACACCAACCTCAGCTGGCCTGGGATGCGCTTATGCCTCACATCTGAGATGGGAGACCCAACAGGAGCTTTTTTCCACTGGCTGCCTTCCCTGATGCCCCCCAGCTTCTCCACACTGTGCAGCACACGGAACATGGAGCCCTAAGAGCCAAGTCCTCAGGTAAGGATTTTTAGGGTCAGAAAAACTCTGCTCTTTGCTTCCCCTTTGTACCACGAGGACCCCACTGCAGCACACACCAGCCAGAATCTCCCAGCTGTGGATTATGAAGTGACATCATGTGTTTGTGTGGGGGTTTTTTGTTGGGGTTGTTTTTTTTCTCCGAATGGATCTTTCAAAATTCACCTCTTGTGGTTCCTTGCACCGATGTTGCTGGAAGAGATAAGGCTGGCTTTTGGCCAGCATCCAGCTCAACTGTTGATGGAGCCGTGCAGTTCAGCACCGAGCTGCAGGACTCTTCCTCCAGAATAAAGGCTCCTTTTCAGTGTATAGACACAAATACATGAATAAAAGCATATTTCATGCGTGATGTCTGAGTGTATCAATCAGATAGCTGGAACTGGTGTGCGTGTGGAGAAATTTCTGACGTAATACAACTTGTACAAAGAAGAAAGGAGCTTTCATTAATCTGCTGCTTGGAATGTCACTTGTACACCAACAAGTGATTCAGTAAGAACTTGGAAAAACAAATGAAGCCATCGCTTTCAAATATACAGGAGCCTCCCAAATTACAAGAGTGTGTGAATGTACAGGATTCACGAGCAGGAAGAGACTCCCAGATCCAAGAAAGGGCCAGAAAAATAACTGGAAAATGCAGAGCAGGTATGCACAAATTATCCTGGTGAGTCCAACAGAAAATGAATCAGTTTGCACTGTTGTCTCTTTTTTGGGGAAAGGAGGAAATCACTACAAAAATACGATCCTGAGGAACAGACTTTACAACTATCCTCGTGCAAATTGCCTTTGTAAGTGTGAGTACAGAAGGGACTTGCTGACTCCTGCCAAGATTAAGAGTCTCCAACATTCAGATCCTGTGTCCTGTTGAGATTTACAGCTTGTCTGTAATGTGAGGACAGAGACTTCCATCATGTCCTTGTAGCCCCAAGAATGCACAATATTCAAAGCTCATTGGGACCAACTCACACAGATGCAGGTGGTGGATCCACACCACAAAATTCAGCTCTGGATATGGGTTTAAGTGCCTTGAAGTTTGGATTGAAGCTTGAAGCAAGCTTGGATTTACTAAAAAGCACTACATTAAAATTAAATGGAAGGTTTTATTTGAATCAAAGAAAGGAAATTAAATTTAGGTGGAAATTTCACCATCAAAAATTCCTGCATTGTGTCTCAGTGTTTTGGCAGCTACAGATGGGTGAATACTGTTCTGTCCTTGGACATCTCCACTGTATCTTAAGTGACTTTTCTGTAGGCACAAGATGATATTTAATAATATTACTTAATCTTAAGTGAGAAACCATTTCTTTCCTCTGAAAACAAAATATTTCCTATCAATTTTTTATTCATCACAGGTATTTATAAGGTGTCTGTCACACAAGTATCCAAGCGCCAGGTTTTTTCTTGTAAAGAAAAATGCGGTCCTTGGATTATTTTTTTAAAGGTAATTTCATACCAAGCAAATGAAGCTTTCATTTAAGAAGTATTAGAAGAATAGTTGTGAGAAAGGAGGAAACACTTCTCCAGGGATAATAAGAAAATGGAGTCTGCTTTACAGCTATTATGGCCCATTCCAGTAGTTCCCCAAATGTGGTCTTGCACCACTGATGATCCATGGAATATTTGCTGGAGCTCCACAGAGATCTTGGCTCTTCTCCTCATTTTCAGCTCCTGAATTATATAAAGAGACAGCTTAAAAATACACATTATTCTTTCCTAATGCAGCTTTTCCACTCCAGCATCCACTGCTCTTGACAAAGGGAAGTCTGTCGGTCCTAGTGGGGCAGGAATGCAGTCAGTACTGCTGCAGGAAAGGAAGGAAGGGGCAAGGAAATTTGTAATTTAAGAGATAACTGGGAGCAATGGAAGTTTGCCCCAGGACAGGCTGCTGTCCACACACAAGGATGCACTTTTCCCGTTGTTGGAGTCTGGTGGTGCCATCGGCTCTTGCTGGTGACGAGAGAAGGGGACACATCCAAGATGAGCTCAGCCAAGTGTCACATTGAAAAGTGGCATTTCCCCACAAAATGCAGAAGAAACTTTTGAGTCCTTCCCCTGTCTTGCAGGGTAGGTGCAGAAAACGGGGCTCCAGCCACCAAAACCATCCTTGGTGCTCTTAGTGCTGGATCCCGCTCCAATGAAATGTGAAGTAGCAGCAACAGGATAAGGGAGCACCAAAGTAAAGGAAGCCAGTCAGCAAAGGGTTAATTTCCCAAAGACCAGCGCAACAGATAACAGCACCCGGCTAATGACAGTGCTGGGACAGCAGCTGATAGCAGTGACACTGGCCATCCGAAAATGTGTCAAACGTGTCGGTGCTTTGGGGTAAATAAACTGATTTTAGCGGCTGCACCTCACACGTGGAGAATGTTTTGGTGACTTTTATCCATAGAGAGGGGAGCAGAGGAGAGTGGAGGTTGCAGCTTTACTGCAGCCTTTCTCTTCACAGGGAGTTTGGGAATCTCAGTGTGCCACGGGCGTGGATGGAGCAGCAGCTCTGGAGCCATCCAGCCTCGCCTCTCCCTCAATCCCTGGTTCTGATCAATCCTGCCACAGAGAACGTCTTTCCAGCCAGGATCCTCCTATACAAAGGCTTAGCTCAAACCCTCTGTGGTTTTTATAAACATCTCAAAGTCACTTGGGGCATCTCCACTGAGGAGGGAGCAATTTCCAGCTGCTCTGAGGGGTCTGCACAGGCTGAGTGTGAACACACAGCGAGTGCCCAAGGAGCAGCCCAGCATCCCACACCATCCCCATAGATTTATCCTGCCCGTGCCATTTTGTCCCCATCCACAGAGCAGTGCCATCCAAAAAGGCTCTGCCTATTCCAAAGGGAAAGGGTAACAATTATGCCTGGCTAATTTTATCCTGATAAAAACACCAGCCTCACTATTCCATCCCAGAATGTTTATATCTAACTTCTGTTTATTCCAAGAAAACACCCTCAAATTATTATTATTATTATGCTTTCTTAAAAATACAAGATACCCCAAACTTTATTTCCAGGTATACATGTTCATTAGAGATAAGGTGATTTAAAAAAAATAATCATTTTATACTGTTAATTGTAAGCAGAAAACAATAAGCTCCCCATGAAAATGCACAAATGATGCAACACACAGGCCTCGAATGCTAGAAGTTCAGTAATTGCTTTTCTGATAAAATGTTTTCAACTTCTTAATATTATTTTTAGAGCTAGAAATGTCACTTTCAGACAATGGGCTGGGAGCTGGCATTCCCCACGTTTTAGACAAATAATGCACTCCTGATCGAAAGCAATGGAAGAATCGCTCCTGCCTTGTGGGTGTTATATTTTTTAATCTACCAATAAGTTCGGTTTTCCTTTCATTTTTTTTTTAGTTTTACAGGAAGTAATTCCAAACTGTAAGCCACGACTGACCTAACTACTTATTAAAAATGCTAATATGCTTTTGTGCTTTGATGTCTGGTGAACAATAAAAGGGAGAGTTACTCTGGGACACTGTAATCCTTTATTTGTCACTAAGTTATGACACCCAGCAGAGCTGTGTGACAGTCCAAATCAATCATCCCCCGTGCACTGCAGGCCTTCTCTGCCTCCTGCAGAGTCTATGCAGTTTAATTAGCTTTTTTTCACACTAGCATAATGTACATCTGCAGCTTCAGCAAGAAAAAGAAATGGAGGATAGTTCACTGGGATACGGTGCCTTAAAAAAAGTTCATATTAAAAAAAAAAAGTCTGAAAGAAGAAACATCACAATCCTTTGTAGTTTACTTCAGAGGAGTTTGCGGTAGAAATCTACAGGACTGGGTACTCTATATTGTTAAATGTAGATTTTTTTTAACCTAATAAAGGCCTTTTCAGCTAAAACCTCAGATGGCATTTAAAGCCTTGTTCTTTTCTAATGGTCTATATCTTTTATACCTTCTTCTCGCGGTTGATCATGCAGCAGCTCATTATCTGCTCCTCTCCCCCTCCCCACGGTGGGCCGGCACAATGGAGGCTTCAAACCGATATTTGCTGGTTAGAACTCGCTGCCCCATCCCTGGCTGAAGGAGGCAAAGCCCTGCTCCCTCCCACCAGCACCGACCCCATGGCCAGAGCCCACTGCAAATGCTGGATCCACAGTAAATAAGAATTCCCTACAATCAGCCAAGCACAAGCCCTCGGGAGTGCGGGTGGAGAGGGGCAGGCAGGGGCTGAGCCCGCCCAGCAACCCCTCAGCCACCCTGCCCGAGAGCAAGAGACGTCAGGGGAGAGAAAACCTTCAGATAAATGGGATTCCGTCATCCCAAGAAAATATTTCTGGCCTTGCTAGGCTCGTGGTCTGATCTGATGACACATTCAATCAAATGAAACCGACTCAGGCACTGCCTTGTTTTGGAAGGGGCAGGATCCCTTTCCAGCCATTCCAGCCGAGCCAATAGAACTTGTTAAATGATGGTGCAAGCTAAACTGCCGGGTTTTTATTTGTCTTTTCTCCCCTCCGAGTACGGCGAGGAAGTTTAAAGGCAGGAGCGGCCCTTCCTTGCACTGTTCCTCCGAGCATGGCCACAAAGGAGTCACCTGCAGGACGCAGCAGTTTCTTTATTCAAATGCTAGATTACATTACCAGAGGCTTGTCACTCGTAATAACCTCCCAACAGAGAAATGCATCTGAGGAGATGACGGGTTGGGTTCAAACGGGAGCACTCCACAAGAGCCAGCACTTCCCACTCCCCGGTTTGAGGAGTTGGGCCGCGGTGGAAGCGCCTCACAAAGGCTGTGGCTGTGCATGGATGAGGTCCAGTGGGTCACCCTAGTGGAGACCATCACAAAGGCTGGGAGGCAGTCAAAGACATTTATCAGCCTCTTGATTTTGAAGCAGAACTCTGCCTTCAAATAGCAGCAATTTGCTTAAGATCTGCTCGGACTGCTGATGTTCCCCTCCAGCGCCTTCGCTCGCGAAACGCAGACGTGGTGCACCAGTTCTGGGCTCTAATGAAAGAACAAGAGCAGTGGCCAGACCTGCTGTCAAAGACCCTTTCAGAGCTGTACCTGAAACTGTCTTTTAAACAGCACCTCTCTAATCCTTCAGTGCAAAAATACTTTATCCTCTTGTGGGAATTATACATATTTCCCAGTTCAAAGAGGTATAAAATATAAATGTACTTCTGTACAATTCAGCATTAAGAAGAGTAAATAGTGTACAGTGCCTTTTCATCTTTAGATTTCAAGTTGCTTAAGCATTTAGAGACTACAGTTGGCATTTCTTGCTGTGCTGCTTCTTGGTCTAATGCTATTATTGAAAATACTTTTATCCTGGGCCTTGGCTGGGGTAATTCCTTTGAAAAATCTTATTCCACACTTACGCCAGCAATTCTTCACTGTTTCCCCCTTCTAAAACAGATAATTCATTAAGACCACAATGAGCAGTTTTAACATATTTCCAGTTTAATGTTTAACAGAGTGTTCCAGTTTGGGGTCTGGTGGACAAAAGCATTGGAGTTCTTGCTCAGAAATGAAACATTTTGAAATTACGAAAATTACCCATCTGCGCTTCCCTCTGTGAAGAGAAAAGAGCATCCATGGTCCTCATGAGAGACCTTTTTCCCACAGGATCCTCTCCCAGGTGTTTCAACACAAGCAACCGCTTCCCTCCCAAAGCATCCCAAAAGTAGGAGGCCTGGATCTTCAAGGACTTGGAGAAAGACAAGCAGAGGAGCAGCACATCTCTCATCAGCCACGCTTTCAGGAGCACAGAGCATGTTGGGCTCCTAAGAAACACAGAAGGAGATACACAGACTCCTCCTGCTCTTTATCCACACACCAAGGGACTTGCATGGACACTTCATCAGCCAACACCTCTCTCCTGGCCCGTGTGCCCAAACCACTGCACTCCCAGTTCCTCTTCCCAGGGAGAGCCTGCGGGTTTTTCTTTTCATTTCCACCCCCATCCTTCCCGGCCAGAGGACAACCCTCACCCCAGAACAGGCTCCAAGACAGGTAGCACAGGGCGCCAGGGAGTGTTGCTTGATTAGAGGAAAACTGAGATGAAACCTCACTCCTTCCTGTTTCTTATGCCTTGTTAGTGGAAATCTTTCGGGGATGAGGAAAACTCAGAGCTTTAAGGCTTCTCCGTAAGAAAGAATTTAGAGCAGAAAAGAATTTTTCCTTGTAATTCAGCAGGTTATACACTGAAGTAAAAGAGTGCCCAATCAAATAACAAAAAATAATTTGTGAGCCATCTAATGCCTTGCCTGGCACAGGAAAAGCATTGCTTTGGTGAAGAACAGCCTGAGGAAGAGGAGCAGAGGCTGGCTCTGGGAAGAGGATGAAGTGATTGATTCTCTTTTTGAGAAAGTCTGGGGAGGAGGTGGTTGAAATCATTGCACTTCCACTGGAAGATGCCCTAATTACACATTGAAGACAACTTGTGGCATTTCCCTCATTTGCCACACCATCATCTTCTTCAGGGAGATCCAAAAAGCAGAATTTTCCTTGTTAGGACTCAGCAGGTGAGATCTGCAAGAGCTTTCAATGCTGCTATGGCCCATTCTCACCTTGCCCTGCCCCTGCAGGACGTTCCTGCTCCTGTGGCACAGGGAATCAGAGGCTCAGCTCTGCAGAATCTGGGAGAAAACCCTCCCTCCCTCCCTCTCCATGGCGCTGCTGGGTTTCCCCGGGAGTGCTCATGGTGCCGGCACAGCTTCGCTTTGCCAGCTCTGCAGGGGAGGGGTGGGCAGGGGGAGGACAGAGAGAAGGGGAAGTGGGGGTGTGATAACATCTCCAAGCACCCCAGCAGATCTGCTCGAATTCACGTGCCAGCCCCTGAGTCAGACAGGTCAGTGGGATCCATCTCGGTGGTTGGGTAGTTGCCTCCAGCAAAGCCAAGACCTGCTGTTCCAGTGAGGGAGCAGCCCAGGGATCCCACCCCGCGCCTGATTTTGTAGCTCTCAGCTTGCTGACACTGGAAAGGCATCAGAGAAGATAGGAGGATACTTATGCAAAGACTTCTATCAATGGGGAGGCCCATCTTCAAAGCTTTGATTTAACCAGGTGCTGGCACCCCTTCTGAGAGCTGTTCTTGCTTGGGGGGATTCCATCTCAAAGTCTTCACATCACAGGAAGGGGAGCCTGGCTTTGAAGAGCCTCACCAGCAATGGGCCAAACCTCCTATTTGCATTTCATTTTTGGCTGCATGAAGCTCCTTGGCACTAAACAAGCATTTTGCAACCTTTTTAAAGCAACAAGGAGCAGTGTTTGCTGACACAGCTCAACACCAGGACTTGTACATGTGCATCCAACTGAGAAAGTCACCAGCAGTTTGGGCAGGTGTGGAGGAGAGAATTAGAGTTAGAACAAAGCAGTGGTGCATTTGGAGTATGCCCATCAAGTTGCAACAAGCTAAAGTTAATGTTAAATTAAGGGATGTACTTCCAGTATTTGCACTTGGCAGCTGGTGTGATTCCCGAAGTGAAGCCATGAAGAGAACTTTAAGTTGAGTTTATTTTAAGGCTGTCTTGAGTGGCTTTGCTGATGGTCCTGAGAATCTGTGTCATGCTGGACTCCAGCAGAATTTCTGCTGGATCCTCAGCACAGCCAGTGGGGCCTGCCTGGTCAGGGAGCAGCATCTTGCAGTATTTCAGAAGCACAAAAGGCATTGCCAAAGGCCACTCAAACTTGTTTTTAACTTCAACTTTACAACTTTATCCAACTCAAAGTTTCTTTAATTTCCTAAAGGTTCTTAGAATATAGGGCAGCGCTGACATAATCAAAGCAGCCAAGTCTCCTGGCTCAGACACTGTCTTTGACCTTTCTGTGGTTCATTTTCCCTCTGTCACTTACTTTTCAGTGGAATTGCAGAGCTTCACCGTCTAGTGTCTGAGGAGGAGTTTGGAAGGCGTTTAAGAAATGAAGGTCATTAGACGTTACCTTTCCTGTTGCAAGCCCTTGCATGATGCGCAGAGAGGATTATTATGCCCTTGCCCTTTGGTGTAAACAAACCTTGGAGCTGTTCTCTGCCATGTAACCAGAACAAAGCCCTTTGCATCGTTAAACCTCCAACATGAGAGACTCAAGGAAAGCCTATTTACCACGCAGAACACAGGAAAGGTTCCTGAATAATCCAAGACAAAATGTCTGTTCTGGGAAAGTACAGAGGTGGGACTGCTGGTTTGCCTTTTATGAGGATCCCCACATTCCCCAGCTCCCTGCTGGGCTGGCACAAAGAATCTGGAGCTGCTGGTCCTCCCTGCTCTGCTCCCTGTCCACAGAGGACTTCAAGAAGATGCAGCAAATATTATGTCATGCTCAAAAATACTTCGTGCAGTGGGTGATCTCTGGGTGCCTGCGGGACAGTTTGACAAAAAGAGGGCTCCCAGGGAGGCAGAGCTTTACACTGAACCCTCAAGACATAGAGAAACCGCTTTGAAGTATGTGTGACTTAGGTTCTGCTGCAGCATAGATGGTTTGGTCAGGCTGAGGTTGAAGCCAAGGACTTGGTTCAGGTCACCATACCCATGGAGGGGGTCAGAGCCAGCTCATCTTCCCATGGAGAAGCCAAGGCCAGAACGTGGCTGCTGTGCCAGCAGGACTTTAGGAACTTTCCAGCCTAGTGCCCATCTCAGCACCCTTTTCATGCACAGCAGTTGTAAGCACAGGGGTACAAAACAGAGCTCGTTTTGCCATTTCCCATCTTTCAATCCTTCCTCTTGACCCTCCAAGCACAGCTTGGCTGTGTGGGAGCATGAGGAGATGGCTCTATCCCCGTGTTGGTGGGTGTGGGATGTGGCTGGCAGGGACTTTGCAGGGCTGCTGCTCTCCCCATTGCGTGGCAATCAAAGCCCCGTGCTCAAAGCCCCGTGCTTGGCTGAGGTGCTGCCCGGAGGGTCTGCAAGGGCAGCTCTCCTGCTTCTTTGTTTAAATGCTCGCCCATTTGTTGACTCGGAGGCACCCACTCCTTAGCAGAGGCAGCAGCACTGAAATCGTGGCTCACTCTAATGAGCGTCCCTTCAATAACCATTGCCCTGATTTTTGATACCTGGAGAGAAGATGCACCAGCTAGGGAAGAATTTATCAAAAACACGCCACTGACTAGACATCAGAGGGAACCTCAAAGGGACAGTGAACTAGAACAAAGAACAAAAACATTTACAGAAGTGCTACAATGAAAAAAAGGGAAAGGGAAAAACTGTACTAACAACAGTAACAAGGTCAGCTATAAAACCAGAATTAAAAGGCACTGCTGGGGAAAAGACGACGACTCAAAAAAGCACCAAGAACTAAGAACACAGCTTGCCAATCAGATCTACACAGATTCCCCTTGATATCTTCCCACTAACAGGCTTTCCTGCAGGACAAGTAAAAAGTTTAAGAGGCCGGCTCTGTGAAGGTGGGCTGGAAGCAGGAGAGCAGATTCACAGCTTTTAACACAGATCCAGGTTCTCCATCAATGGGATGGCTCTGAGGCCCGGGGGCTTGGCAAGCGGAGCTGTGCAGCGGCCAGGAACGGGAGCAGCCCTCCAGCAAAGCCCATTTAGGGCAGTTGAATAATTATTAATGGAGGTTGACACCTGAATGGACTGGCTGGGGCTGCCTCTGCCACTCCTGTCCCTTGCAGCCCGGGGGGCACACTGCTGTAAATTAGTGAAAATAAAGGTCCAGCCTTGAGTTTCACCAAACTGGAGCTAAAATTAGGATGGGTTGGAATCTTGCAAAAAAATCGCTTCCTGCAGAAATGGAAGTTTTCTTCTCTATGGCAAAATAATTTTTTTTTTTAATTTCAGTCCATGGTAATATGAAAGTTTTCAGGATTCAAGGAAAATACCCAGGGGCTTTTCTACACAGAAGGGTCCTTGCACAGCTGCTCTCTTTGCCTCCTGTCCAGATGCACTCATGCCACCTTCTGTGCATCCATCCAAAGGGAGAGCATTTCTCTCCCTCCCACCCTTATCCATACCGCAGAGAACCTCTGGTTCCCTGTGGGACATTCCCAGGTATGCCCCACATGAAAAACCAGTGGGAGAAAATCAGTGTGGGATTTCAATCCTGAATTTTCCCATTCCCTCCTTGGTGCAGGGATCAAAAAAGATTCATGGCCAATAGGGGCACCAAACTGTGAATATTTTCGGTACAGCTAACAGAGAAACTTTCAGAGCCAGAGCAGCTTCTCAGCTTGGACCTGTACCCTGGGCTCCTAAATGCTGCCTACAGAAACTTCAAGAAAACTGAGTGACCTTCCCCCAGAAAAAAGGGCTTTTCAATCTCCCAAGCTCTGATGTGACCCCATCATATCCTGCCAGCAGCAGCTGGGGTGGAGCTGTGCTTATACAGGGATGAGCAGATGGAGCCTTTACGTGCCCTGGGGCTCCTCCCTGACCTCAGCACACTCCATTCCCACCAGCTGGTGTTGTACCCACCAGCCTGGGCAGATCTCCTGTGTGACCTGAGGAGTCCAGAATGGCATGAGATGTCTACACCGCGGTCACTGAACAGCTCAGGAGAAGTCACAGAGCTTGCACCGCCTTTCACAGGATATTCACTCTGCATAATCAGGGGAGCTGCTTACCCTGGCTGATCAGTGGGGATGGACAGGTTCCTCTGGAGGAGTATGAGAGCAGGAGCTGACCTCTACTGCTCCTGAAGGAGCCCCTCTTTCCCTGGGAAGCTCTGAACACCAAGACCAAACATCAGGCACTGAGAACACCCTCTAATCATATGCCTCCCACCAAGAGCTCTCCAAAATCAGGACAGCTTCTATGGGCTGGGCACTAATATTCCATTTTTAAAGCAGGTCCTGGCTGCTTTTTTCCCAGTCCCTTCCCTGCGAAGCTGTGCTTGTTAGTGAAAGTGAAGAGACTTTTGATTTCTAAAGCCAATGTTAGAATGAGCATTTCCCCGTGAGAGCACCTGGTTCTCGTGTTTAATGAGTAAACACAAGGAAACAGAGGCTTGAAGAATGATTGTTCCCAACATCATTACTTCTGAACCTGACATTAAAGTGAAGTAAAAGACAACAGCACAGCAGTTCTTTGTTTTTCCAGCACTCTCCCTAAAAAATATCTTTAATGAGACGCATTTGAAGCCTAACATGGGGCCGGTCTCCTAGATTATAATTGATAAATCTTCCAAATTGGTGTGGGGCGAAGTATTGTGTAATAATTACTTGTTCCTTTTGAGGAAATAAATAAAATATGAAAAATGTAATTACTAACTGGAAAAATGCAGCAAGCGGGTTTCCCGCGGCTCCGCCGACCAGAGAGCGCGGAGCCGGGATTTCAAAAGTCTCTCTGCAAGTGCAGCATGACACACAAGGATGTTGCTGCTGCTCATGTTTGTTTTCCAAGTGCCAACTTCTCCAGTCGGAGTCACTGGCTCGTTTGAAGTCCTCGCATTTACTCCTGTGCCACAATTAATTTTGCTTTTAAAGGGAACAAATTGCCACTCTTGTCGGGTGGGCGGTGTGGGAGCGCGTTGTCTTCGGAGCGGCAGGGAGGGCTTCTCCCAGCTGTCAGGGAGGGGACCGGGACGCTGTGCCTGGCTTCCCTGGGCATGTGGGAGTGCCAGGGCCCTGTTCCCCCGGCACGGTGGGAGATGTGATTCCCACTGTGTGTGCTCAGCAGACACATGGTTCTCCCAGCACGCCAGCTCCTCCTTACTCCACTCCCCTGTACTCCCACAGCCCATTATTTCCAGATTTTCTCATAAACCCACACTAATTTCACCTAAAACCATCTCCAACACATCTCAGCTGGGGCAGTTCCCCATCCTGCTCTGTGCTGGGGGTTTATCCCTGATCCTGCCCTGGGAGAGCCCCCTTAGGTGCATGCCCACCCAAAGCCCGTAACAGCAGCAGCCAGAAGATGGCTTTCAGGTCCTCGTTTTTGTGCCTCTCCATGAGGCAGCAGAGACCTGCTGGTCTTGGCAGAGTCACCACCTCTCTCTCCTTTCCCTGGAGCATAATTCTTGCTCCAGCTGTTTAGAGAGAGGCAAAACTTACTGCAAATGTGCCTAAAAACACTTAGACCTGAGAAATTCGAGGTTTCTCATGAGATGCAAAGATTTTCCCTGAACTTTCAGCAGAGTGGTTTCACTGCCTTGTCTCTGGGCTCAGCTGTATCCAGTATCTACTGGGAATGACCCTCTTCTTCCCCCTGTAGCCTGGAAAGTTCATGCTCTGCCACAGTTGTTAACAATTCTCAGCCTAACCCACAGATAAAAGTTTCGTTCAGCCCTAAATTAGTTCAAGTTCCAGACTCCTGATTCTCAGATAAAGCTGTCAAATATATATTCAAATATCTATATTCATGCCTTCTAGACCTTTTTCTTTTCTTATTTTTTTAACCATTGCTTTGAACAACAACATGAAAATTTAATGGATTTAGAAGATTTCAAGCCAATTCTCCCCTTCCTAATTTTGTAAAATGTTATCATAAATGTTTTATGATGTTTAAAAAAAAATAAATCGCTCCTTAAAGTAACAATTTGAATTTTTCATGCACAATGAAGACCTTTATCTTATTCACAGTTGTCATTTTCTGTTTAGCATCACAACACAATACTAATAAAAAAATGCATTTGGATTGCCTTAAGCAGTCTTGCTGATTTTAATGTATGGTACAGCTTTGTTCATGTTATTACTTTCTATAGAGCATCCTTAGATCTCTGTTCTCCAGGAACATCATTTATTGGTTTTTAGGGAGGGCAGGTTACCTACAGAGCATGCCTTCCCTACAAAAAAAAAGGTGACTTTTTGATTCAAAAACTGTGTGGTAAAATTCTACAAAGACAACCATCAGTACATTACTGTAGTTTTCTGAATTATAATCATTCCATTTGGTCCTGACCCTGCAAACTCCGGCCTGATTAATACCCAAGAGCAATTTTCAGCAAAGTGGTAGAAAGTATTTCACTACAAACCCAAAGTATTTCACTATAAACCCAAAATATTTCACTACAAACCCAGTGCTGGCCCGATGTGCTGTCAGCAAAGCAAACCTTTCTTGGTTGATGTCCCTCCACATCCGTTGGTCATGAGTGTTTGTCCATGAATAAAGACTGAAAGGCCCTGAAAACTCCTAATTTAAACCTAAACTGCAGGTGGATTAATCCTGGAGTGACCTGGACACCAGGCAGGGTGAGCAGCACACCTGGGATCATCCTAAGCACCCCAAATCCCCCCGGACAGAGCCCGTTCCCTGCGGGGCTGAAGAGAAGGAACAGATCTGTTGGGTCTCCCCACTGAATAGATTTGCAGCTTTCCAGGCTCTGGGCTCAAAAGTGCAGCTCTTTCAAGTTCCCAGGCAGCAGATTTTTCTCTCCATCTTTTGCTTTTGAGAATTCTAGGAGCATCTTCCATTAAATACGAAGATGTTTAGCCTTTTAACCCTCTAAACGCGATTCCACAGGCTCGAGTGATCTATTGTCAGTTAAATTCACCCTCTACACTCTCTACTCCAGCCTCTCTCTTGTATTTTCCTCCCTGCTGCGTGCACTTATCCCTGCATTGAAAATATGCTTTTAAACTAACACACACTATTAGTTATTTTTAGGTATCAAAGATATTTTTCTCAAGATCTTTCTTCATTAATTCGCTAATTCACTTTTTTTGTCTTGATCCCATTTGCCCCATGTTCTTTATTGTCTCTTAACCCCGATGCTCAAAAGGCATCAGCACAGATTAACAGGGAGCCTGAGAGCTTCTGGAGAGTAGCATTTCATGTTCTCCTGCATCCTTTTAATCAGGTTTAAACTCTTGTGGCCTTCTGTTTAAGTTCAATTTGAAAATAGCTAGCAAACCTCAAATGAAAGACCAAATAAAAAACACATCAGCATCCCTTTTTTTTCTATTTTGACACACATTCCAAGTACACAGCAATGTAATAAGAGCCAGGAAAAAAAATTTAATGAGAAAGTTTTGCCCTTTCTATTAGATCTGTAAATAATTTTACTTGAGTTGGTCAATAAGAGGGAGGAGTCGTAATGGCATGACAGAGAAAATCCTCCTGTCTCTCCTCCTGAATGGTAAAATAAATATTGAGGGCAGGAGATAAGTGCTGCAGAAGATGTGCCGTAGACCACTGGAACAGACGTCTCTGAGAATCCACAGTAATAGATCCCAAACCTCAAACTCAAATGCTTCTCCGCTCAAACACTTCTCCACTCTGGGGTTTTCAGTATTCAATCCCAGCAGTGCCTCTGAATTTGCAGAGTCCATCTCAAATGGCAACCCAGTCCTAAATAATACATTATTGTAAAAACTGTAACTCTATCCCCCACAGACTGCCTGCCCCAGTAATAGCTTCTTATTCCCAATTGCTTTTCCCATACCAGAATGAGCAAAGGCTGAGCTGGCAGTTAAAGCGAGGGATTGTGAGCTGGGGGTCTGGGGTATAAGCCCTGCTCAGCTCCTCATATATTCTGGGAAAACACTTCACTCTTCTGACCTGAAAAATAAGGTGGCACTTCTTTATGCTGGGACTTAGTTCACCAAACTTTGCAAAATGGATTTGAAATCCATAACTGAAGAATACACTTAAAGGTCAGAGCATAATTAGAAAATAGCTAATAACCTCTTCTTATTTTCTATTGCTGGGCCTAGCATAAGAAAAATAATTTAGACTAAAACCTCAGGGATCTCAGAAGACTCATGAGAAGCCTGAACTGGCACAAGTCTTTTCCCTATGGATGTCCCAGCAATTGATCTGGACGGGCACAGCCCTGAAATTGTTACCTCCTTTGAGAGTTCCAGGATGTTTCCCAAGGCAGGGAGACTGAAGGGGCTGAAAGTGATGCGCAGTCGCTTTGCCTTTAGGAAAGGGACCAGCAATGGAGGAGCTGTGCAGCCCTGGGAAGAGAGGAAGTTTCAAAGGGACCTTCTGCCACTATTCCCTGTTTTGAGCAAGGCCTTGGCAGTGATGGTAACAGATCAGACCAGACGCTGAAGCAGTAACGAGGCAGGAGGCACTTGGGTCAGCCCAGGGTCTGTGTCCTGGCAGTCAGCGCACAGAGCCAAGGACACACCAGGGCTGCAGGGAAAACGTGTCCTCAGAAAGCACCAGCAGCTGATTTGAGCAATGCAGACCAGAAGTGACTCCCTCCTCAAGCTCAGGGCTGAGCACTTTGGGAAGACCACGGTCCAGTGGGGTGAGTGAGGCAAAGACCCTCTGCAGCCCTACCATCCTCCCCAAGCCGCCGCTCCAGGTGCCCGCATTGTGTCTTCTGTTGGTATCCAAAAAAGAGAAGAAAAAGTCTCAGATTATGCTAAGCAGCAGATCCTTGTCACCCCACCTCTGCCAATCACCAGATAAAAGGAGTCATTATTTTAAGACCCCTGCAGATGTCTGTCTGTCTTTTGTGATGAACCCGTGAGCACCCAGGATCGCCGTGGCACCGTTAATTGGAGCACCCACAGTGCCAGCTGCTGGAAGGCGCCTGCTTGTGTCACATGAGAGATTCCTCCTCCAGCAGGTTTGGTTTACAGGCAGACACGCACGTCTGCACACATTTGGATCCAGGTGGCTCCAGAAAGCCAGACCAGGCTCCTTTGGGAGCGCAATATCTTCCAGAAACCTGCTCTGCGTCTCCTCCGGGTGCCGCGGTGGACAAGGTGTCCTGTTGGCTCTATGGAAACCAGGGCAACTGGCCACCCAAGCACTCCAGCTCCTGACTGGCTGCCACCTGCAGCAATAAGCTCCATCAGGTAATTAATACCAGCCTTTACTACCTGCACTATTAGAACTGCTACAAAGAAGACGTTTTTGCTACTTTTTAAAGAGCTTTCATGTGGTTACTGGGGCTTGTGGAAAACAAAAGTCCTCATCCCTCCCCCCCTCCCCAGCAGTCTGTACAAGTGGCTTTGTATTTTCCTCCTCCCCTACCCCCTTCCATGGCTTTGGGGCTTTCAAGTCATGTAATGTTTCGACATGGCACTGGGAGAACAGCGAAAGAACAGAATCATCACAAGGATGTTTGAAAACTCTACAAAACTCTTCAGCAGCAGGGCAAGGTTAGTTAGCAGCTTTGTTTAGTTCTGTTTCATCATGGAATTTGTTTACCAGAGGAAACTCAGCTTCAAGATGCCACATCTGGTTTTCCAGTGAGGGTGTTCCAGCATTCTTTTTTTCTTTTCCAAGAAGCAAGGAAAAGGAAAAAGCCCAAACCTGTGGCTGTCCAGAGGGAGCTTTACACGGCAGCTGGCCCAAGCTACACATCCAGTCAGTGGCTGAGTATTAAACCAGAAAAATAAGATGTTTTTCACCCCACTCCCATCCCCACTTCGCCCCTTCTTTCTTCCCTCTCAATCCCTGGGCCATCCATTGCTCTGCTTGGAGAGCAGCAAGGCCAGAATTCAGATTTCCTTTCTGTTTAAGCCATGTGGCCTACTATTTCCTGTCAGCCTTCGTGAGACCCTCAGAGATGTCTATTTAACAGACAGTTGATAGCTCAGGGGTTGGGTGACCTTTAAAGAGCTAAGCTGGACTCAAGACAGCCTGCACAGAAGATCAGGCCTGGACCAGCATCCTGGAACTTTAAACTTCAGCTTAAAGTAGCTTTCCCTACAGAAATGGAAAGGATGTTGTGATGATTAATTATGCTTTGTGCAAAAGCTTCTCAGCTTATTTCTGCCTTGACCTTTGGTAGCTCCATCTTACAGGATCTTGCTATTCTCTCTCCCAACCAGAAGTGATTACTGTGAATAAAGGAACCTTCTGCCATCTTTGCTACTTCAAAATGAGAACAAGCTGGTTTCTCAGCAGTCTAATCAAGGGGAGCCAGATGTGACGAGTTGCCATCCTGCAACAGAGCACAGCTGGATCCAAACACACACCTGCAGATGTGGCACAGCTCCCACAACATCAGTATGGGCATGAAAACCCCCAACGAGGAGCTGCCTTCAGGCATTGTGTTGGGTTTTATTGTGGCTGAGTTTCATGCAGCTTTGTTAGGTTGCTGGTGATTTATTCCCCCTCCAGCTTTCAAGAAAGGATCAGCATTTCCAAGAGCAGCCCAGAAGTGCAGAGAGTGGACCGGCCCCTCTCCAGGCCTTGGGGAGGGAGGAGTGGGGAAATCAATGCTGCTGCTCCAAAGTGATCAGACAGCCGCAAATTACAGCTCAAGAAGGGATGTCTGCACCTGAGCACACAAGGGATTTTGTTCAGGGTTTCTTTCTTGTTGTTATTTTGGAGTTTTTATGAGCTAGCATGAAGCTGTCTCCTTTCTGAAACCAGGTTTAGCAGTTGAGGGATGTGATTGAAGTGGAAGTCAAGGCTGACAGTGCCTTTTCCTACTTCTAGGAACAGAAGGAAATACCTGGTGTCTCTACAGGGGAGAGGAGAGTTATTCCAGCTCTGCACATCCCAAAGTGAGCCTGGACCCAGCCCTTGCTGCCTTCTCCTCACCACCAAGGTGCTGCAAGGTGGGATGGTACGGCTGAGACCTCAGTGGGAAGGAACACATGACTCAAAAACAGTGAGAAAGGCTCGATTTTCAATTGCTCTGAATAAAGTATTTATTTTTAAACAGAAGTTTGCTGATTTCTGAGGTTCACATCAAGATCTGATGTCTCAAATGCCCATCAGCCACAACTGACCTTACTCTGAGAGAACATTCAGGCATAAATTCTTCTGAAGGGTTGAGAAGAATACATGAGACATCAGATTTCCCAGAGGTCTGCCTTATCTAAACTAAATCCCTTTTATTTCAGTGAAACTGAAGAACCTTTCTGTAAATCCTGCAAAGCAGCTCCTGATTAGTTAGGCACATAAATACCTTTAAAACTGTGGGCCTGCAGCTGGGATCCATCCTGCCACATGCAAGTCAAGTGTCTGGTCTTAGCCAGTCACACAGGCAGCCAGTGGAGAGTGGACATCACCACAGGGCATCTCCTCAAACCTCCCCTGAATGTCAGTCTAAGGGCTGAGGCCTCTCCCTTTGGGGCACTGTCTCTGTCTATTCATTGTAGAGGGAGCCAAGCTGTCTCATTTTGTCTGCTTAAAAGTTCTGTCTGAGTTAAAAGAGGCAGATCCCACCCTTCCCAACTATATTGCAGAGACGAGTCAGTCATGCTGGAAACATTCTGCAAGGCCTTTTCTGAATCAGCCAAAGGGACAGGGTGACAGCACACAAGGTGCTTTGGGCTGGTGTCTCGCAGGAATGCTCAGAGTTTACCAGCAGGAAATCTCTCCAGTAATCAAGTTTGAAGTTTAAAGCCTTGAATGTTACCCAAAAGCAAATTTCAGATGAAATATTTCAAGTATTCTGTTAGTCAGTCATCCAAGTTAGTCAAGAGGAAAGAGAAGCAATACCATTTGACAGAGCTGTTTTACCAGCAGTGATGGAATGCTGAAGTTTAACTCTTTCAGAATAACCAGAGAGAAGAAATAAGAAACAAAGACATGGACAAGTAATTTAAAATAATGAACGGAGGTGGTATTCTCTATAACTGACCATCTACAGCAATGTAGCCTCTGAAAAACTCCCCACTTCAAGGAAGAAGTTCATCGTGTTTTCTTCAGATATCAGCATTGAAAACATCAGCTGCAGCCTGAGAGCAACCAGTTCAACTGGGAAGTGAAAGCAGTGGGGAATTGTGGCTCACTCTGAAGCAACGGAGCAGCAGAGGATCACCTCAAGGAACATGCCATGGAGTTAGCAACACTCCCAGAAAAGGCCACTCCAACAGCACAGCCTCATCCATCACGGCCTGCCGAGGACAGCTTTACAGCGAGCAGGGACCAGGCTGGTAATTACAACACAGAAATGTGGCACACAGGGTATTTGCAGACCAGATGGCACAGGGGGGCACAGCCTGAGGGCTGGGATCTGCATTTCCGTCCTCGGAGGGAGCAGGGGCCAGTGCTGCTCTGGTGCTGGCCCGGCACGAGAGTCACTCAGTGGAGTGGGCACAGCCCTGTTCCCTGCCAGGGGCAAGGGATGGGCTCAGGGAGCTGAGCACCAAACACATCAAAGGCACTCCCTGTGTCCTGCTGTGCCACATGGACACAGCTCCCGGACACCTGGATCCCCCAGTGCCCGAGGCAGTGCTGTGGGATGGGGACTGGGGGACTTTCCCCTCACCCGGCAGCACTGAGCACACACCAGGCCAGGAAAAACAAATGGAAAGGCTCTGCTGCTGGCTCTGCTGCTGGCCACGCTTGTCTGCATCCAACACACTCTGAGCAGTGCCTTTAAATCCAGCCTGGGCCCCAGGACACTGTGCTGGGATCTCCCTCCAAGTGCAGGGACCTCAGAGTCTGGGAAAGCCAATGCCTGCGATAGCACTTAGATCTTGAACTGGAATATCCTCATTAATTATGACTTTGCAGGGAGGTTGCCAATGGGAAAGAATTTCACAGATGCAAGAGTTGTATCTTACTCCATCCCCTCCTTTTATGCTTCAAAAGATAGGCCAAATGATCTGGTAGCATATGAAGCTTCTAATTATTCCCAAAGCCCTTGGCTCTTCCTGCATTAGGGGCCAGAGTCACATTCTCCCTGGAAAGGTAACAGAGCATGGATCCCGACATGAAAACAGCCAAGAACGCAGGATGTTTGCAGTCTGTGAGAAAGGCCTGAGTCCCTGCGTGTCAATATTCAGAAGTCCATCCAAAATCCTGAGTTCTAAACTTAGCTCCAAACATAGCACATCCAGATCTGAATCTGTTTTGTCTCTGGCAAAATACATGTCCTGCAAATTTTATTATTTATTAATCTCATTTGTTTTCCTTGGTCATCCTAGACACATGATGGGAATTATTTCTCATACAGGATTCTGGGTAGATACAACGAAGCTTTTATCATTACAGGAAAAGGGTGTTCTACAAAAGTGAGATTTGGAGAGAGGATATGAGGGCTTCCGAAGGCAGCAGTGGCATTTGACACTGGCTGAGCAGCAGCTCCTCAGTGGGAGGGGACAAAGCTCAATACCTGCCCAATGCAGTGAGTATTGGGATTTCTGAGGTGAGACAGGATTTTGGAGCCTGGCAGCTCTGGGCTCAGGTCCTTCCCACCTGCACGGCGTGGCTGCAGACTGGTGGATGCTGGACTCTCCACACAAAACACAGACTACTTCTGTAACATGCGATTCTTACAGGAATCACCACATTAACTCTGGTTTCCAAGAGGTTCTGTGGTTCTGTCCCATGGATTTGATCACTGCAGGGATCTGCCCTGTACTGATGTCTCCCAGGATGGCTGGGAACCACAGGCCTTGTCAAATACCAGCTCATGACATCACTTCTCTTCCCAGTCATCCTTTGATTTCTTCAGTATCAAAATCAAAAAAACTTTGACCCCTGAGAGCAAAGAATGACCTCAAAGGTGCACTAAAGCTTCCCAAAGAGAGGCTGGGCTGCTCCAAGGGCTTGTTGGAGAAGGGGAGAAGACTAACACTGAATGTTGGTGGCTGCTTGCCCACATCCATCCAGAAGAGCCCAAGGCTGGCCAGATGCTTGGCTCAAGGGTGTGATGGAATCACAGGAGAGGCCACACCAGTCAGAACACATCCCAAAGCAGACAAGGAAAAGTAATCTGGGCTCTGGTGGCCAAGAAAACCAACGGAGATCCCAGGACACAACCCAAACAGACGCTAAAGGAAAGCCCAGCTGCCAGGGAGCAGGGGCTGTGCCACAGAGCATAGACAGCCCTGACAGCCACGGGCTGGACAGCCCAGCAGCTCCTGCTCTGCTCCCAACAGGAATGCTGACAACTTGTCTTTTCCCAGGCCTTTGGTACGAGGAGAGCAACTGCTTGGTTTTGTTTTATAGTTCCCATGATATCACAAGTTAATTGTAACCAGCACATTCCCTCTCCCAATGCCTCCGAGGGCCGGAGCCAGGGCGGGAACGCGCTCGCCTCCCTTGGCTCCACGTTCCCAACGTGCCTTTGAAACTATTTGCATTTCAAAATTTCTGTGCTCAGGCTGTTTGTTAGCGATGAGCTCAGCTGACAGACACCCTGGGTCCAGGACAGAGAGGGGAAGGAAGTGCTGGTGTGGTCACCAGGAAAAGCCAGAAAGCTGAGGCCAGTGTGCTCAAAACCACCCAAGCCCAGGCTTGGGAGGGACAGATAAAAGTGTCAACATACGTCTGTGTCAGGAATAAGTTTGCATACAACACATAAAACTGATGAGATCCATTCAACAGCCACACATTCAGCATGGAAAATGTGGTTCTTTGAAGAGCTGCTGGTCAAAGCAAGTGCCCCATCCCATCAGATTGCAGGGAGAGCTCCCCCGACCCCCCGGCTCAAAGGGGAATGGCTACAGCTGACACAAGGTTGTTGTACTAATATTTGTAATTCCTTCCAGAGACTTAGATCACGAGTACCACTAGAGGAGGGCAAAGCATTATATTAGCAAGAGCCAGTTGTTATCCCCCTCTCTCATGGTCCATTGCAGGTGATGGCTGCTCCATGGATGGGCCATTCCTGCTGCTCAATATTTTGTTTTCTTTTGCCTTTATCCTCACTGAAATCTGGCAGATGGAAATGCCAAGTGCCTGCATTCAGAGGGATCCACTTCCCTGCTCAACAGAGGAAGCCTCGATCTTCCCCATCTCCCCCCGATCCTGTATCAGCGAGCTCAATCTACTTTAATAGAGGCACAAGAAAGGAAGAGCCTTGAACTGGAGCATGGGTTCAGTCCAACACTTAGATCCTGAGAATGGAAAACTCGCAGTCCCTCAAGAGGAGAGAGGCTGGGTTGTGGTTTCTGGAGGGAGAAATTTAATACAAGCTTGTAGAGTAAATAAACTGCAACCTCATCCCTACGTCTGGCGTGTGAAAACCTTCGGGCCAGGCAGAGGGAAAGAAATCCTGTCCCTAATGGTGCTGGAGTGAGGAGCAAAGTGAAACCAGATGCGAGGCTGAGATGGGCCCGAGCTGGTGGGCATGGAAGGGCACTGCTCCCTCACTGCGGCTTGGCATGCTCTGGTGGCTGGTGCCTGCTCCTAACCTTGGGATAGGGAGTGGGATGGGCAGTGGGATGGGCAGTGGGATGGGGAACGGGATGGGGAATGGGAGGGGGAATGGGATGGGCAGTGGGATGGGGAATGGGAGGGGGAATGGGAGGGGGAATGGGATGGGCAGTGGAATGGGGAAGGGGATGGGGAACGGGATGGGGAATGGGATGGGGAACAGGATGGGCAATGGGGTAGGGATGACTCTTCCCTGCCAGTGGGACCTGACCCTGGCAATCACTGTGGGCGGGGTGGGAGGCAGCTCTGAGGGGCAGGGACAGGAAATTTCCTAAACTCTCTTTAATCCACAAGGACACTCAAGTGTCACAGAGTGAGAATCAGCCTGCAGAGCATCACTGTTAACTTAAGAAATACCCACCACAATCTTCCCCAGCTATAAAGGACTGAGCTGAAGCCATCCCAGAAGACCAGAGTTTTTAGTTGGCGGCCAGCTCTGTCAACGGCTGGTCCTGGGTTTTAGTTTCCTGAAGTGTCTCATTTGTCTCCTTCGCCAAAAGGAGCTGGAAAAAAATCCTCTTTCTCCCTTTCTTTCTCCCCTCCTCACAGCTGCTCTTTGAGTAAGGCCATACCTAACAATTATTCAGGAAAACATTATGTTGACAATACTGTTTAGAAAATAAAAAAGGGTTTTTAAAGCTAGAGAGTAACATCGTGACCATATAGCACTAGTGAATGATTAAAAATTTAGATGACTGCCTTTGAAACAATAAAAAGCTTTCGAAGCTTCTTAATGAGCAGCTATCAGAAATAAAGCATTTAAAACTTCAGAAAGTGCCTCTGTGGAAATTTCATTGTCTTTGATGCTGTAAAATAACTGCAGGGTGGATTCATTTCAAGTTCTTTTTAGCATACTGGTCGTTTAGAAATATTGGGAGATATCTTTCTTAGCAATATGTGGGGAAAACAATGTCTTG
The DNA here is from genome assembly GCF_000738735.6 of Corvus cornix cornix. Lineage (NCBI taxonomy): Eukaryota > Metazoa > Chordata > Aves > Passeriformes > Corvidae > Corvus > Corvus cornix. The sequence continues at coordinate 9,892,279 of NC_046347.1, forward strand.
GTCGCTTTCATTTATCTGCAATTTGACAGGAGTGCAGTTTATTAACTTGAAAAGAGACAGATACATTATCTGAAACACAGAGAGTATAGTGGGTATTGCCTCCTTTTTATACCAGTGGGAGTCCATGACACTTTGAACTTGCTCACCATTAAACGCCTTCCTGAGTTGTTGAAGAGGCCTTTAAAAAGGGAGCCTGTGCATTTATGATGTAAATTCGTTATTTTGACAGTCTTTGAAATCTGTCATATTCACGTCCAATTTAATGCACCGCAAAAATTCTTTTCTTTTAAAATACTTTTCTTTTAAGATTTCAAAGCCATTTTCATGTAGAAAACTATTGTTATACCTAATATATCCTGAAAGTGTTTTAGCAAAGGAACTTATATGATTCTGTTTTAAGTCATGTCAGGTTTTAAAACATGTCATTTCTTCAAATAAGCTTTGACCACACTATCTTTTTTTTTTTTCATTAGTTAAAGTGCACTTGATTTCCATGGATACAATTAGTCAGAATATCTGCTATAGGATCATCATTGGATCAAACAAGGTCCTTTCAGGCTGTATTCCACAGAGCAATTGCCCACATATCTGAGATCAATACAGACCAGCACACGGGTAGGGAGATGCAGAGAGCTGAGGGCTGGTTGGGAAAGTGGAGGATTGTACTGAAGCACAGCACATTAATGAGAACCTGGGCCGGTGGGAAAATTAAACAGCTCCTTTTAAAATGATGAGCTCCGAGTATTTACTCTGAACGTGGAGTGGGGCGAGGAGGAGCAGGACGGGGGGGGGGGGGCGGGAGGCATCTGATGAAATCCAAGTTCAGTTTATTTCTGGTCAAACCCAAGCCTCACACATTTCAACTCAATCTTCAATCCAAACAAACCTCCTTAGGCTCACTAATCCTCATTACACAGTGGATTTTAGCTGTACCTGCACTTCTTTATCAGTTTGCAAGATATTTTCAGCCGGTACAGAGGTCTTCATGCAGCTCTGCTTCAAAGCCGTGTACAGAGGAGGTTCTGTACAGAGTCTCAGAGAGTGTTTTCATTTACAGATGCCTTATCACTTTGGGAGAGGACGTTGGTGGGCAGGGGGAACACATTCCTCCAAAGCAGCCCAGAATCATCCTAATCTAGGGAAACGATCAAATAAGAGTTTCAAAGATCTCCTACTACAAAGAAAGGCATTAAGCTCACTCCTTGCCTGCCCAGACTGCAGGGTTGTTTTGGAATACATGGGAATATGCCTGTAGCATGAAGGAACCTTCCACTGATGGTTTAAGCACCATTTCACATGTCCCCAGTGGCTGGGTTTAAAATGCAGTGCACCATGAGTGAGATAAACCAGGAGAATCATTACTTCAGTGGCATTTAACCCTATAATTGGGTGGTTTTTTTGGGCCCTGATTTTATAAGGTCACCCTGTTATTTCCTTTGCTGGCTGGCTTGTGATGGTGCTCTCACATGTTATTACTCTCTTCCATCACAAGGAATGATATTTCGGGACTGAAAGGGCGAAAGATTTGTAAGGACTGTCCTTTCCCACACTGTGATTGTCTGAAAGCTTCAAACAGTCAAAGGCTGAGTGGAAATGTGCTTTAGATGGTGTCTCTGGGGCAGAAATCCCACCTGGTCTAGGGGTAGAAAAGAACTGTAAGGATCTGATTATTTCATGGTTAGATCGCCTCGTCCCCCCGCAAAGGGAGGATATACTTTCCTGATGGAGCTTGTATCAGATATTAAACCAACACTACACTTGATCTCAGCAAAAAGGCCATTAAATCTCACAACTTGAAAAAGGCATCTTGCTCCTTGAAGCAGGGAATCCTGCAGTGCCTGCTGCCTGCTAACCCGATGGCCTGGCTGCGCTCGCTCACAGAATTCATTTCTGCTATCGTTTCCCCAGTCTCGGGTTTCACTGGCACGAGCAAAACCTTGGGCTGCACGAGAAAATACTTTGAAATGGTGCCTAATTGACTTGGGTCTGGTTCAGGATATAGTACACCACACAAACCACCATAACATCAATCAGAGGCACAGAGGATGTCCCCACGTTTGGCTTAAACTACAGGGTATTTCCTTTGCCGAAAAGCATTTTAATCACACTTAAGTATAGGTTTGCCGTGGCAAGAAAGACTGACCTATTCCAGTCGCTGATTTTTCCCACAGAAGGAAACTTCTGTCAGGCATCCCGGGAAACGGCCCCGGGTTCGTTGCACCAACTGCACTGACTTCACCAGCCTTATCGTGCCTCCCCTCTTTTTACTCCCACCAAAAGTCATGTTTCTGTGGTCTGCAAGAGGAATATTTCCATCCAAGTCTGATGGTATTAAGCTTAGCCTCTGGGATCTACTCTCCCCCATTTTCCTCCTGGGTTTTGTGCCCTTTCCCCTCACTCCCCCTCTCCAATTAGTGCTGCTCAGCTCTGATAGTGCCTCTCTGGTAGAGGAGAAACAGGAACCAGTTGTTAAGGATATAAAAAATGTAATTTCAAGGAGACTACTGAAAACAGGCAAAACCTGTGGTTCTCTTGGGCATGACTGCCCTGCTCAATGGAGCCCGTCTGCACCCAAAATTATGGCATTTTCATGCCTCAACACTGTCACAGATGAACTAATCGCTTACTTAATGACTGTCGTTGTCAGATATGACTGTTGGGTTTAAAAGTCTCAATTTTTGGTCATGTAAATGTTCAAATTGAACAGTTTCACTAAGCTTTGAGTAACCTCTGTGAAAACCAAATCTAAGGAATCACAAACTGCATTTGGAAATCCAAACTGATGGGCTAGAAACCAACCAAGGGCTTGATCCCTTTAGAGCAACATCTCAGAGACAGCACCACCTGTTTTTGGGCTGGTTCCAGGAGAAGTGAGGCTGTGGACTGTGTTACCAGGGTGCATTGCCAGAGCTGGAACTAGCAAGAAATTAAAGTCATGCCTGGGCATGCAGGGAACAATCATTAATGGCCGTTTCAGTCATCATCTCCATTGCCCAGTGCATACAACAACCTCGTTCTTTGTCTTTCACTTCATATAAAACAGGGGTAATTTGCTCAAATATCACCAAGAGACAGATGAGGAGAAAGGGGGGGAAAAAGCCCATGTTAAACCAGTCTGATAAATCAGACAGACAGCAGGAGAAAGGATGGGATAGTGGATGAGAATAAAAGCACCACTCTAAAAAAGCCCTCTGAAACCCAGTCATGACAAGTCGTAACTCATTGTCTTGCACTGGTGTGCAGGGAGCAGAGCAAACACATAAATGCCAATTAACATGCCAGCTGACACCAGCCTCAATTTCTAACCCACTGAGATGCCACCTCTGGGAATAGTCATGAAATCAGTATTTTATTGGAAAGAAGGTTCAGGGGTAATTCCAGCTGGACAAAGCTGGCAAGTGAATCACAACATGCACACACACATCAAAGGGTGGGAAGGACATTCCCCTGGCAGCCTCAGCCATCCTTCCTGCTCTGTTGGCACAGGGGGGCTGTGCTCATGTGTGTGGACTCCATGGAATCCAGGACAACAGGACATGATCCTCCCGTGTCCAAGGCCAAACTGCCTTGGATTGAGGAGCTAAATCCACTGCCTTTAACCTTACATGAGACTGCAAGTGCAGAGCCCTGCAGAGTTTTGACAAGAAGCCCCACTCAGCAGGCAGGCCACTGAATCCTGCCTTCCATTTCCAAATGGCCTTCAGGCACAGCCAGTGCCCTGCCCTGAAGGGAAACCAGCTGCTTCCAGGGAAAAACACAAGGAACAAACATTCCCCTGTAGCCCTCTGTCCCAGACTCGCAGCCGTGTGTCCCGATCCAGAGCCCCGGACCTCACACCAGCACTCCTGGGAATGGAAGGAACTACCACTCGCCCTTGTTTGGGAAAGAACAGTTCAGCTTAATGCAAATATTGCCCAATTATGTGAAAGGGCCCAGTGCCTCGGACACATGGCTGCAATTCATGGAAGAATCCAAGCAAGGCAAGATCAAGGAATCCTGGTCTGTTGGGCAACATCAGCCAGAGAACAAATCCAGAGAGTCACTAAGGAACACCACTGCATTAGGAGACATGCCAGGACATCCTGATGGAGCAGCTTAACCGTGCCTAAGGGCAATGGTGACAGAGAGACAGCTGTGGCATGGAATGGCCTTGCACACACTTCCCACAGCTTTGTGATCCTCTGCTTCCTGATCCCCACCTTCACCTGCACAAGGATGCCCATGCCCAGCCTAGCTGAGATGCTTTTGGTTTGGCCAGGCTCCCCCAACACCCCTTCTGCTAAAATTCACTTCATATTTTTGCTATTTATTTACCATCTGGGGTTTTTTTATGTCCCCTGAAACAGTCTGCAAATGCAAATCCCGCTGTTAGGATTGTTGAAAGAAATCAAAATTTAAAAAAAAAATAATAAAGAAAAATCAGAAGGAAAACATAAAAAATAAGAGGCAATGAAATATCTCCCAGACGGAAAGGGAAAGAGTAAAACTGCAACAGTGGGTTGCAAAAGCAAAATCCATTGAACTTCACAATCCTAGCAACACATCCCTTTGTTTACGAACCATCTGAAGCAAGTTCTACCCTGCAAACTCCATGGGGAACCTTGATTTCTCTAGCCAAATTAACTAATTTTCCTAACACACACTAAAATCTGGCCATTTGATCTGTCACTCAAAGCCTGTCCTCCAAGTAAATAAAAACACCCTGTAGTTCTGATTCCACAGCAGCCCGTAAGGAGAGTGACAGCATCCCCAGCAAACTGGGCTGTACGAGGTGTGTTCCCCAGCCTTCATCCGGGAGGGGCACCAAGAGCTCGATTGGTTCAGGAAAAAACATTGAAAATGACTGAAATAAACCCATTTTTATATGTAAAACAGATTATATCTTTATACCATATATAAAATAATTGTCATTTAAAGTCCTGAGTGGGCTGAGGGGAGAATAGTGGGACTTCCCCTCCTTCACCCCGTGGCACCCAGGTGCTGTTTCTTCCTCTGCTGCCAGGTACTGAATAACTTCAGCTACTGCTGGAAAAAAACCCACCCAGATGTCCATGAACACAGGCTGTGTCAGGGATTTACATGGAGCAAAATCTGGCTATAAATATAATGGAATCACAGACTCATTTAGGCTGGAAAAGACCTTTAAGGTCATCGAGTCCAACAGTAAACCCAACACTGCCAAGTAATAGGATGAACTTTAGAGGCACAGGAACCCCACAGGTCTCACAGGATAAGGTCAACTTGAAGATGTTTTTTTCCCTCCATTTTTCCTACTCAGTGTCTATTTACTAACCTTTGAGAATTTCACTTCTTTGATTCCAGCTAAGTACTGGGAACGGCTCCACTGGCTGTGCACCCCTGAGGTAAACTGCTCAAAATAGTCCAAGTGATCCATGCTGGGGCAAGGGCTGTTATGGGAAGGAGAAAACTTCCATCCTCTGCCCCAAGGGGGAAAACCCTGTGCTATTTCTGCTCCACAGACTCAGAGCAGTGTTCATTCAGCTCTTCCTGGAGAGATGTGGGTGTCCTGTACCCCCTCACTCCTGAGAGGGATCCCATGTGCCCCTTTTATATTCAGAATTTCAATCTGATGCCCACTTGGGTAAACTCCATCCCACTGCTTTACAAAAAATGAAGGGAAAAAAGCTGGAGAAAGAAGAAATTATGCTTTGAGTGGCCCAGTGTGGTAGAATGACTTAGTGACATGAAAATTATGGTCCAATTTGTGTTTTATGGGATGTGAAATCCAGCAGGTTCAGAGCTGCTTTCCCATCTTCACATGAGACTCCAACAGCTTTGAAGCTGCTGCTGAAGCTGTTTGCTTTCTCTAAGAAAGCTTTTGTCCACCAGGACCAGATGGAGATCTCAAACCTCATTTGCAGTGAAGATAAAATGCCAGAGATAACATGAAGCAATAGCCTAAATGGAAATGCTAATGATGGCTTAGACTTTAAATATTCACAATATCACTGCTGTCATTTCAGTGTCAAAGTCTGCAGGCCCAGACGGACAGACAGAGAGTACACAGAGCTGTAAGAGAACCTGGCACATTTTTCTTTTATAATTTCCAATTGGTTTTATAATTTTCTGATTTTTTATGAATTATTTTTACACCAGTGTTTCCCCAGCTCCTGAGATATGACTAACTACAGAAGAGGCCTGACAAAAATTGGGTCGTATTTGAAATTCTTGTCATGTAGGTAAATGTGACTGGGCAGTTCAGTCCCACTGAGCCAGTGACTCAGTTCCAGGTTTGCAGTGTCCAGAGCTGGATGTGACCGTCCTGCAGACCTTGTTCCAAATGAGCCATTTACTGAGCCACTCCTGCAGGCAGGGCCGTGACAGGAGTTATTCGTAGGAGAAAAGCAAAGGGGAGCAAAGAGAGGCTGGTTTAGAAATAAGAGCAGGGGGAATAGCTTCACACTGACACAGGGCAGATTTTGATATTAGGAAAAAATCCTTCCCTGTGAGGGTGGGCAGGCCCTGGCACAGGTTCCCAGAGAAGCTGTGGCTGCCCCTGGATCCCTGGGAGTGTCCAAGGCCAGGTTGGACATTGAGGCTTGGAGCAGCCTGGGATAGTGGAAGGTGTCCCTGCCCATGGCAGGGGGGTGGAATCAGATGATTTTTAAGGTCCCTTCCATCCCAAACCATTTTATGATTCTTTGTAGACTGGGGGATGCTCTGCTGCATTCACCCATCTTCGGGTGCTCTAACTGCTACATAGATTTAATCCAAAAAATGCAGAAACAAGTTCTACCAGCTTTAAAGAGAAGTTCCCAGTGACAGCTCTGCCTCTCACAGGGTGCAGCTCAGCACAGCTCCCCTCTCCAGAGTCTGAGTGTGAGGCTCCCTAATACATTTTACATCTCCATGAATTTTTATTATTATTATTTTATGGGGCTTTAGGTAAAGCTGCCACTCACCTGTTTGAAAGCCCAGCTCGTATCCCTGCCTCTGACACATCCCAGGTGCACAGGCCTGGTGGGAGCACAATGCAGCCACTGAACTGTCACCAGCCCTGACATGTCCCCTGCTCCCTGGCTGTGCACCTGTGCCCTCCTGGCACCACAGCATGGAAAATCCCCCAGGCACAATGCTGCTCTTGTGAGAGCTGCTCTGCTTTCTGCTTGTGGGGCCTCTGCTGCACAAACACACAAGCTGGTGAACAAAGAGATCATTAAAAAATAAGAGGAGGTAAGCAGGCTCCTGCTTGCACATCCACATCCTAAAGGAGCAGCAGCCTGGGGTGGGCAGGTGCTGTCCTTCACAGCCATCCCGGCCTGGCTGAGCTGAACAAGCAGAAAGGAGAAGTGGAGGCTGCAAATACCTTCCTGTTCTGATGCCCGCGGTCATGAATATAAATACCCATTTATACTAAAGGCTTCTTAGCTTGACAAAGCGATTTAAAAGGGCAGCAGTGGAAGGGATGACCATGCTCATACTTCTGCTGATCAGCATGGGTGAGCTCATAGCAGGTTATTTGTCTGCAGGGCTGTGATCCTGCAGAGGCTACCAAAGGTAAGTGTTGGGAGCTCCCAGCTCTTGTTCTGTTAATTCCCTGGTAGCCATAGTCCAAGACATGATGCAGGTGGCTCCTTACAGGAACAGCACCCTCCCAGAGCAGTGAGCAGAGCAAGCCTCATTTTGCTCTCCTCCAAACAAGTGGAATCTATCATTCACTTCAGGAATGGACAGTTATTCCAGTTATTCCATTTGATTCTGTATAAGCAAAATTGTTTTCCGTAATTCTCATGGTGCACCTGTGCTCTGCTGTCTCCACCCTGTGTCAGACCTGGCTCTGCTCTCCCTTCTCCCCCTGCCTTTCTCTGCAGGTCCCCCAGGTGCTCCTCTCCTCTGTGACACAGTGACCATGCAAAGGCAAATGTGCAATTCTGGTCATCCAGGGCACTAAAATCAGGAAGCTGCTCACTTGCAGGTTGAAAAGGCAACGGAGCAGTGGCTGGTGTGGTGCAGACACAGCTCACACCAGGGTCAGCCTGGAATCACAGCTCCAAAGCCAACACCACTGATCCAGCAGAGCCCCAAGAGCAGCTCCTGCTCCTGCACTGCACATACAGCCCCTTCCCTGGGGTCTGAGGGTGCTACAAAGCCAGAGGGATCTGCTGAGAGGGAGGACAGATCTCCCAAAGCAGCATTTCCCTGAGCAGAGGACAGCCCATGGTGTGTGGCACTCATGGCTGGAAGCTTGGGGAAGCCATGCCCAGCTCCAACAAACACTCACAGAACCCGGGGGTTCTGGGACCCAGAGAGTTTTCACTGATGAAAAAGAGGCACTGTCAACCTCATCTTCTGCATCCTTAGCATACAAAAAATTGCATTTTCTCACACTCCAATAAGCCCCTCACAGCAGCTCCTGTTTAATTCCAGTATCACCTCCAAGCCTGCTCCTTATTCCCTCTGAGAAATATTCAGGCAGTGCTCCAGCTTGTTCCCCTGCAGTGCAATTTTATCCAAAACCTGTGGATTCTGGTGGTCCCACCAGTGCCCATGCCGTGCATTTCACCTTGCCCTGGAGCAGGGATGAGCTGAGGTTCTGCCACAGGTGGGTCCCCATAGTTGTTCCCAGCTTTCCTCAGGGTCCATACACATGCTTCTCCCTCCCATGGGCACGGATTAGGGAATTTTGAAGCAGGAATGCAGATAAATAGCAAAAAAACAAGGTGGATTTCGCTTTGCAAGGCCCCCCTCTCACCCTGCTTTTGCCAGGATCTGCTGACATTCAGCCTCTGAGTTTTTCTTGGGGAAGGCAGGGGGGAAGCATTTGTTTCCCAGTTGCAGATTTTCTCCTGCACTTACATGTTTGTCCATGAAAAAAAAAAGTCGTCTATTGTAAAACTTGTCAAATGAGACCACCCAAGTGGCCATAGGGAGGGAATTGGGAAGGAGGAAGAAATGCCTTGAAAACCATTTTCTTTTTGATGGTTTAGAAAGGGAATTGAATGTTATTGTCTCACTTTAAATATGTTCTTTATGAGGAGGTCATGTAGCAGGCACATAATTTTCTAATTACAACCATGCAGATAACATGGAAACAAAATATATGGAGATTTTCCAAAACAGAGGACGCCTTTTCAAACAATACACTGTACAGTTCATCTTCCAAAGCCCAAAATAAAGCAGAGAGCTTTGCTCAGGAGGAACTAGATATAGTTGTAAGCTGCTAATCACTTCCTTTTACCCACTGTTTTATTGTCAGCAGAAAACTTAAACTCAGTCAGCCACTAGATAATAACTGGAAAATGCTGTCTGAGCTTTGATGGAAGTTTCTCAGGACGTGCTGGTGCCACCCCTGGAAGCAGCCTCCCTAAACCCACTCACAGGAAAGGAGGAATTCAGACCCACTGTAACACCACCATGATCCAGAGAGATTTCCCAGCAAATCTTGCTGACTGCATGAAGGGAATTGCATGATCACATCCCGTTAAACTGACGGGAAAGGAGGCTAAAGTGAAAACTACTATTCCTTTTCAAACATCTCGGGCAGGGCTGTGGGGAAAGGGGGGACCTGGGGCTGTTTCCCATGCAGGTAGAGGTGGATCCAGGTAGAATCACCAGGTCCTGCACCTCTTCCTGCCAGTTCCTTCCCTCCACCTTCAGGACACTCCCAGTTTGGCACCGGCAGAGGCAGGCTTCTCGCAGGGATGCTGAGATTTCTGTCCCTAGCTGGGGGTGATGTGGCTCCCAGCATCTTCCCAGCTGAAACAAGGCATGGATAAGGGGGGTCACTGCAGGGAAACCCTGCACAGCACCTCCCACACACGCCTTGGGGATGGAGGGGATACAGCAGCAGCCAGGGGTGACTGCTTTTCCACCAGAGGTTTGGTGGGATTGACTTTCCCCACTGTCTCTCTGGTGTTTCAGCTCCCCAAACTGGGATTTCTGGGTCAGAATGAGGCGTCCTGTGCTGTCCACCTGCCCTGGGACACCTGCAGGATCAGCCTGGCTGGCGGGTCAGGTGTGCCCTGGAGAGGATCCTTGGGACATAGGCCCATTGCAGTGCCAGTTCCTTCATGGAGCTGGAAAACTGTGGGAACAGAGTGGGAACAGGGTGGGAACATGTCCCCAGGATGCCCTTCTTGGTCTTCCCCACCTGCTGAGGTTGAAGTAGGGGATGCATTTGGGGGCAAAATGGAGTCAGAAATTATCTCTGGGGTTTTATTCCTCCCTAGATTTGCCCCCACTAGAAAAAGCACCCTATGAACTGCAGTACTGGCAATCATTGTGTGCAAAGCTCCATCTCTGGGAGGAACAGGCAGAGTCTCACCTCACCAGAGGACCCTGCTGAAAGCCAGGATGGAGCAGGACAACTGCTGACCAGCCCAGGACTTCAACATCCTCAGGACATGGCACAGTGACATTGGGTTTGTTGTTCACAGCTCTCCAACACACATTTTCCCAGCAGACAAAAACCTTCAAGTGTCACTCTGGCTCCATCCAGCTGGATTTGACCATAATGAGTGATCAGGGCTTTGCAAAGAGGGTAATTTAAATGTGTTTACACTGCCACTAACCCCCCCTGCTTTGTTTGCCCAAGATGCTCCGGATAAGGGGATGTGTCTCTGGGCAAGGGGATGTGTCTCTGGGCTCTTTGTAGCTGAAGTAACACAGTAGCAGATAATGGAGTGGATCACTTCTGGGCTAAACTGTCCTGCTTGCAACCCTGGATAACAATAAATTAGCGTGGAGTGAAAGGGAGGATGGTGGCCTGGATTTTGAGCTCCCTGCACCGGAAGAAAACTTGTTTTGGGAGAACCCAAAGATGCCTCTCCGTTTCTTTACTCACATCCCTCCCTGTGAAAAGCAAATCCATCCTTCTCCTTCCCCACATCTGTTCCTGATGCTCAGGACTGCAAATTTCATATACACAACAATTTAAGCAGCTGGGAACTTCTGACCAAGTACAAAATAACCCTTTATGGCCTGTAGTAACCAACCTACCTGGTGCAGCCAATACCCCCGTGGCTCGTACTCGTTCCAGTTACACCCCTGAGTAAAGTTCAAGCAACCTGAGTTTCCTTGTGGTCTTTTCTTTAGAAATTTAGACCAGGAATATTATTTCATAAGTTTGCTCCACAATAGAAAAAAAAAAAAAAAACAAAACAAAAACCAAATGAACAAAGAAACAAACAAAGGAAAAAAATCCACAATGAATGAAGCAAAAAGAACCCACGTGGAATAAGGGAATAAAAAGAGCAGCAAAGGACAGAAGGGGAGAGGCAGGAGTGACCCCAAAGCAAACCACAACCCTTTTGTTTAACTGTTTTCTCGCCGAGCCTGCCCAGCAAGAAAAGCCCCTTTTAAAAGGGGGCCGAGTTGGAATTCACACCTGGAAGCTGGACCTGCTGCTCCTGACATCGGCAAGGCCACAAAGCCCCGAGTCAGCTTGGATCAGTGTCAGTGCAGTGGGGGAATAAAGGGACCTGAGCCCTTCCCTTTACACTGCATTGCTCCCGAAGAAAGCTGTGTTTGTTCGAGGTGGGCTGGATGGGATTTGGGGGGAGTGGTTTCTTTGTTTTGAGGTTTTGGGTCCTTTTGTGGCTTTTTAATGTTTGGGGGGATTTTGTTTCTGTTGTGTTTTCTTTTTATTTTTGTTTTGGGTTTTGTTCTTGGTTTTTTTTAGGTATCCACTTTGTATCTATTTCTATCCCCAAAAGGGGGAGGAATTCTGCAAATCCACATGAAAGCTTCCCTTGGAAGCTGCTAGGAGCTGTGCTGTGGGGGAGCTCAGCCCCTTTGGGCAGGAGCACAGCCCACCACAACGCTCCAGCAAAGCCCCTGTTCCCAAAAATCAGCTTTAACAGATCACAGGGGATCAGCTGCTGCCTGACCCGATCCCAAGCTCACTGATCTCTCACAGACACCACCAAACCTGCTGGCTGGAAAATTTCTAACCTGGGGGCAGAACCATGCCCGATGCTCCAGAAAAGCTGCTGCTTTTTTAACATTTCACTGCCCCTTTTGGGCTTAATCCTGGTCCCCCTCTCTGCTAGGCAGCACAAGCTCAGAGCCTGGCATACAGAGAAAATAGGTGGTTTTCAGGGATCCACAAGGCTGGAATCCCTCAAGGGCAAATTATCAGGTGTACCCCATACCAGGATGTGTCCCAGGATCCATCATCCCCTCCTGATGATTTACAGAAAACAGCAAGACCCCCCCCAAATCCCATTCAGAGGCACTTTGAGTGGAGTTGTCCTCCCAGCCCTAATCAGCTGCAGGAATTAATGACCCATCGATGCTGTAATGCCTGTCCTTAGCTTAGGACCATCTGAAGCCCAGCATTTTCCTCATTCTGCACATTTCCTTCCACCACGAACAATTCTAATGAGGTCAAAAATTATTTTCCTTCCTTTGCTCTAATCTCCTCAAAGAACAAAAAGAAGTATGAAAAGAGAACACAATATTTATTGTAAATCAGTGACTTCTGCATTAAAATGATCAAAGTGTGTTTGCTGCACACTTGAAGTTCAGATGCAAAGGGATTTCCAACTTAAATAAATAAAAGATTGTTTTTCTGTAATGCAAATTGTGAGGCACGGAGTCGTCAGACACGCTCTGCACAAGGCCTGGCCCACTCCTGCACCCCACATATTTTGCATGGATGATGCTCTTCATCTTTTCAAAAGAACCACCACTCCACCAGGGCATGCTAATGCGTGCCGAGGGGGGAACTGGACTCTACTTGATGTCTGATTACAATATGCAGCTTAATAATATAATTTCTCAGTTCAGATATTGATCCTTGGGAGCGAAGCAGTGTTGGGAATAGAGCGGAGCAGGGGGTGGAGAAATATCTGCTGCCTGTTTTCTCATCTAACAACTCCCCAAAGAGACAGAGCCTTCCCCATCCCACATAGCCAGGCATGACAAGAGATCAAAACTCGCTGGGGACACGCACTGTGCCTTTCAGGTAAGTTATACTATTATTAATGATCATAAAAGAAGCTATCAAGGTATTTTACATTTCTTTCATCTGGCAAGCCTGTGAGCACGTTTATTAATTGAGGAAGCCTCACTTTTCTGCAAGCTAGACTTTAATATTTCTTTCCTACGAGCAGGAAGCAGTGGCACGGGGGTGGCTCTGCTCCCAGGCAGGGCACAGCACAGCCACCACAGGGTGACATCAGCCTCCTGTACCAGGGACAGGGACTGTCCTGCCCCCCAAATCAGGGACAACGCCCTGCCCTGTGCACCCAAAGCTCAGGCAGGAGAGCAGACCTGAACTCAACCTGCTCAGCTGCCAGGCTGGGCTGGCGAGAGCAGAACAGAATTGCTGAAATTTGGAAAATAATCCATATTCCTGAAAAAAAAGAGGCCTTGTGCCATCTGGCAGTGCCCTCCCCCAGGTGTTACCCTGCTGCACAGCCAGCAGTCAGCACACGGAGGTGCAGCACACCAGGACTGTTCATTTCTCAAGGACAGCCAGGCACAGCCGGGAATATTTTCCCACATGGCGATGGCACTCCAGCCAAGGTGAAGTTTTCCCCCGTTGTGTGTTTTCGGAAGTTGTTCTGGTTAACCCCACAACCAACACAGCTACTTGTGTGTCAGGAACACTCAGTCATCTCCAGGAGACATCTGGACCCTGGAATCACTGGGAAAAATCCCCACTGAAGATTAGGGACATTCACAAGTTGATGTGTCCAGAGGGCAGGAAGGGGATTAGAGCATCAAAGTGACTAATTAGGGCAGCTTCTGGAAAAAGACCAGGTCCAATTCATGGGATGTGAAAATGGAAGTTGAACCTGAAATATTTGTGGCAGCCCCTTGGAGGCTGTGAAAACCAGCACATGTGTTTGGCTGTGTGTGAGAGAGCACTCCTGGTAAGTGTGGGAAGCAAAACATGTGCTTAAGTGTTTGCAGAATGCAGAACTAAATCTAAAACTGGTGGGTAACAGAGGGATCAGAATTTGAGGGGAGTAAATTCACTCACCCTGCACAGCTTCAAGTAAACCAGTTCCCGAAATCCACCAAGAAAAGGCAAAGTTCAGGCACAACACAGCTCAAGCTCACTTGTACAAGCCCAAACATTGTCAAAACGACACCAGGTTTTCAGTTTTTTCCCCAAAACCAGGAGAAGCCCAGCACAGCGCCAGGCCCTGGCCAAGGATCACCCTGCAGAGCTTGGATCCAGACTAAAACTCCTCCAGATTTCAGGATTCCTCTGTGGTTCACAGCTCCACGACAGCCTTGCACTGCCCTGCACAGTCTGTGACAGCCTCAAGGTGTCTTGTGTGCTCCCCTTTTAGGTGACCACCCCGAGCTGAGCTTGGACACTGCATTTCTAAGCCAGCTACAGCATCACCTGCTGTATTCCAGCTGGCAGGACCAGCATGGACTCGGCTCAGCAGAATGCTGTTTGTTTAGCTGGAAGTCCAGGAGACATCTTCTACTTATGCATCTGGGTAAATGACTGTATTAAAGTTTAATTTCTTCAAATAGAACAAAAATAGACACTCATACAAATTAGCCATTGCTTTATGTATATTGTATACCCCATAATTAACAGGTAATATTCACTCTTCATTTTAAGAAAAAAAATTGTTATGCTAAATAGGAGGATTTTTGCTTAATTACAGGCTAATCCTATTTCCTCAGAACATATGATATTTTCTTATCTCCCCAAAAGGAAAAGGCACATTTGAATGGGAGGTGTGCTTGTGTTCCATCCTCTGCCATACAGATTCCAAGGGATCTCAATTTTCTGTGGAACTGGAAAACAGGAGGGCCAGCTCAAAATCCTTACAGGTCCTGGGGGAAAAGGGGCACCTTGGTTTGGCCAGTTGTGTCCCTCAAGGTCCTCTCTGAGGTACCCAAGGTACAGACAAGGAGCCAAACAGGATTTTCATAGACCTTTTTATGACACTTTAAATCTACATTTCAAGACAGGAGCTGGTTAAATAAGATCCTACTCAATGCCCTTTATTTCTCCAAAGGAATTGGGAATTACAACTAAACCTGACAAAGTGGATGTGAGTGTTATGGTGCCAAATAATCGATTAGAGAAACCAAGGCCTGGAGAAGCAAAGCAACAAACCCCGTGTAGGATCAGCAGTGGGGCTGAAAACAACGCCCAGGCTTGGCTGCAACCACCGGACTCGGTGGCTTTTGTGTTTCTCTTTCCATTATGCATACCCTTCCCTTTTCCCTTAATGATTTAGTGATGTTTGTTCCCTCACACTGCGTGCAGACCTTGCAGATCAAAATAGCCAGTCATCTAAAAAAAATTCTTTATCCTTTGTTCTTCAAAGAAGCCAAATAATCTCAATCCTTGGAGAAAACTCAAAGGGTGAAGGCAAAGCATCAGGACTGATGAGAACAATAGCGGTGCATCCCCCGACGGACGAGCATCTCCAGTGCTGTGTGGTTATTAAAAAAAAATTCCTTGTAGTGAAAATTCTTGGGTCAATTACTTGTTGCCACAGGGAGATTTCCTCGGAATTTTATTGTTATTATCACCATCCCGTGATTATCTGTAGCAAAACCAAGGTGAATTTTGATGCGAGGAGATGCAACGTTTGGTAAATCTTAAACAACAGAAAGTAGAAGGGGGTGGAGTGATGGGAGATCAAAGTCCCTGTGATTTCTGTAAGGTTTTGGAGCCAGTGCTAGACATTCACTGCTGCTTTCAGGGGTCTGAGGTGGTTTTCCGTCACTTTGGAAGGTTAAGCAGTGGGAAAAGAGTAACTGGCCATGTAACCACTGCATTTCTGCAGCAAGCAGTGACAGTGCCAAGGTCTCACTGCCCATCCCTCACCCCTGGAGATGGTGAAGGAAAACCTTTCAGTCTCCAGGGGACAAGAAAATCATAGTTATCCAAAGCACACACCAGGCTGTCATTTTGGGAAGGACACAGATCTCTCTGGGCTGAGGACCCCATTTCAAACCATCACTTCCCTCCAGCCTGGCTCCTGCCCACCACATTTTGGAGCCCATCACACTCCAGGGCTGGGAGAGGCTGTGCCCACACCTCAGACCTCAGCTTCAGCTCCCACAAAATCAGGAACAAATGCAAAGTCAAGTGAGACGCTCCTACAGATTGATTCCCCCTCAACAGAAAGAGCCCTTTGGACCTAAATACAAATCACCTACAATTAATTCCCTTTTCCTACAGGTTTGCACTCAGGGAACAACTTCCTCCAGGATGTGGCAGGGGCAGAGGCTGATCTGCTTTTTCTTTGTGACCAAAAGCAAAAGGAAGTATCAGAAAGGGACAAAGCTAAAGCATTTCCCACACACTGGACTGGTGCCTTCCTTGGACAAAAGTAGAACAACACTAACTCTAGCTGTCTTTTTTGAAGTGAAAAATAATTTAAAAATACAGTGTTTTTCACCCTCTGATGTGTATTGCTGTGAATTTTCTGAATTGTTGTGAATTTTCCAATCAGCTACAGCAGAAGTGCTCCAGTTCACACCTGAGATCTGCATGGAGGGCAAAGTTTTGTTTTGAAGAACTTCCTCAGGCTCTGACAACCCCACTGAAGGATTTGGGGGTCCCAACCCCACTGGTCCAAGGGAAAACCAGGCACAGGCTGCATGTGCACAACCCCTCTGCTGGGGCAGGTGGCTGCTCCCCAGCACTGCCCCATCACACAGAGATGGGATGGACAATTTGTGTTTCCCCCATCCTCTTTTCCACATGGCAGGAGATTGGGATTTTGCTCTGTTCGTGCTACCACAACACAGGACTAACACTTTCCCCAGTAACTCGATCCTAATCCCCCACTCCTACTCAGAACAAAATTTGCACATCTGAATCACATCCCAGGGGATCCTGGGGTGCCTGCAGTTGCTCACAGAAGCAAAGGAACTGCTATGGCAAGCCTGGCAGAAGCAGGGCTGGAGGAAGGAATGGCTCCCACTGAACTGGCTGCCTGAAGAGAATTAATCCTGTAAATGCATGTTCTGGAAAAGATACACTGGGATATGAGGGCTGATAGGAAATGCCACCCAGGTATCAAACAGGAAGCTGAAATGTGTCTATCAAGCCAGTGCTCTTTGATCACCAGCAGTCCCTCGTCATTTACACATCACAGGAGGATGCTCAGCTCCACAAGGTGCAGTCAGCCAAAGAGGAAGAAGGATCAGCTGAGTATTTGTGTCCTGAAGATGTGCAGCGATTAAATAAATACCAAAAAATAGCCCAGTCAGCCTCCCAAGGGCAGCAGCACCTTACACTCAGACAACTGACTCATTTCACACAACTTGCAGCCCCACTGCTCACCAGAGTTGTTTTCATTCCTCATGGCAGAGCAATCTCGCTCCCGATTCCTCTTCCAAATCCATCCCACAGGATCTCTCCTGTGCTACTCACAGCTGGATAGGACAGGCCATAAAACCACAGCATTTCTGCAGCAAGCAGTGCCAGGTTCTCACTGCCCATCCCTCACTCCTGGTGATGGTGAAGGAAAACCCTTCAATCCCCAGGAGACAGAAAAAATCATAGTTTTCCAAAGCACACACCAGACTGTCATTTTGAGAAGGACACAGATCTCTTTGGGCTGAGGACCCCATTTCATGTGGAGACACATTTTGCATGTAGGGACCGTATTCTCACCATTCTGCCCATATTTCAGCAGCACAAGCACCTGCCGCTCCCAGAGAGCAGCATCCAGTGCCAGGCTGGCACCACAGCCCGTACTGGGGGCTGTGGGGAGGAGAAGTTCTCCTGCACCTCCCCGGTGCCAGGACAGCCAGGGAAGGGTGTGAAATGCAGATTTGCTTTGCTTGCATAACCAAAACTCAGTGCCATGCGAGGGATTTTTAGACTATGTGGTTAAAACCACCCTCAGAGCAATATAATTTAAGGTTCAATCAAAGAGAAGGTGACTCAGAGGAGGGCAGAGCCCTCGGGCTGCTCTTACACCAGTGCCTGGACACAGCACCTGCTCAGGACACAGAACCGTGGAATAGTCTGGGTTGGAAGGGACCTTTAGAGGTCATTTAGTCCAATCCACCTGCCATGGGCAGGGACACCTCCCACTGTCCCAGGCTGCTCCAAGCCCCATCCAGCCTGGCCTTGGACACTGCCAGGGATCATGGGGCAGGCAGAGCTGCTCTGGGCACCCTGTGCCAGGGCCTGCCCACCTTCACAGGGCAGAATTTCTCCCCAGTATCCCATCCAAACCCACCCTCTGTCAGTTTGAACCCATTCCCCTTGTCCTGTCACTCTAGACCCTTGTCCCAGTCCCTCTCCATCTCTCTCAGAGCCCCTTTAGGTGTTGGGAAATGTCCAGTACAAAACCCTGGGCTCTCTTGGATCCTTTCAAGTGCAGAGTTCGGCTGAGCTGTTCCCAAAACCTTTTGCTCAAGTTTTCAACCTCCTTGAGCAAACCTGGTCCCAATGTTGAGCAGATTTGAACTCCATTTGAGCTGATTTGTAGCTCAGCATTAAAAAACAACAACAACAACAAAAACAACCATTCTTTAAAATGGCAACTTCAGCCATAATTTATGTGAGGCCAGATGGAACTTGTTGTTTTCAATTAAGTTTCAGCTGGATTTTGTAATTTTAGGGTTTTTGTTCAGAGCAAACACAGAAGAAGAAATGGAAAGCATCAATTAATTCACATAAAACTTAATGGGAGGGTAAATGTCTGGGAGCAGAGCAGTGTCCTTCCAGGTACCTCCAGCTGCAAATGGAAGACAACAATCCCTGGATTTCTTTCCCAATGCCAGACCTGACTCTGTGGCCACCTTGGATCATGTGTGCCATGCACAATGCTGTATCCAATACATTTTGACACCGTCTTGCAGCTCCTTTCCTTGAGATCCTGGTATTTTAATAGCCAGGATTAGCTCACAGCAAAAGCTGAACCTTTGACATTTCTTCCTTGCAAGCAACTCACAAATTGATGCTAATATTTGGCTGTTCTCAGCGGAGACCGAGTCAATACTTACAAAACTCGCTCCTCCCTGAGGTTCCAAGGCTGGGTATTTTGTTTTTACAGGGGGGAATATCTGGAACCTTTTAATGGATTAAAAATAAGTTGCAGTTGATCATTTGTTTGCGAGACAGAAAAGGCTTCAAAGATCCACAAGCGGATTAAGCAGGAGCGTCGGGATGATTCACAAGCTGATACAGGCCACCAGGCAGGAAGCGTCTCAAATGACTTGCTCCTTTGTGCCCGCTTCAAAGCACCCTGAATGACTGGCAGCCCCTCTCCGGGGACACCGAGGTGGCAGCAGTGACAGTGCCAGCAGCGAGGTGTGCGTGGTTTGGGGAGGAAGAAGGGAATCTGCCTCCCCGCTCACCCCGCCGCATTGTGCCCGCAGTTTATGGGGGAAGCTCGTGCCAAAATGTGTTTTACAGCCATAACCTTCTCCTCATGTTGTTTTCCTGCCTCTCTTTTCTTTCTTTGTCTTCCATCCCTGCTTTATCTCTTATTTTTCTGGGCTGGGCAGAGGAAGCCATGAATGTGTGTCAGAGTCTGCAGCCTGACAGAATGTCCCCTCTTGTCCCTGCCTTGAACCAAGGCTTCTGAGCCAGGGAATGCCATCCCAGAGGGAACAGGGGTGCCTGGTGCTGAGGGAGGGGGCAGCTGAGGGTCACCTTCAGGGAGCTGGATTTATGGCCCACTAAAGACAATGGGAAGAGCACCCCTGACGGAATTGGAGTATGGATGAAGCCTTGGGCTGACCCATGCAGGAAAATCTGAGTAAAGGGTTGGAGGAGACAATTATGAGCTGTAAAACTGCAGCTGGACCCATGATTGCTCCATTTTCCTATCTTTTTACTCTTATTCTGAAGATTCTGGGGGTAAAAAGGAGCTTTCTGCAACCTCAGTCCTCCAAACCTGGGCGGGGATGAGCAATAGTGAAGGTGTGGGATAATTCCCAATTGCAGCTGCCCAGGAGCAGTGCCAGCCTTGGCAGCCCAAGGGAGCTGTGGCTCAGGAGAGGGTCCTGCTACTCCAAGGAACACTCTTGGCTCAGTCCTCTGAGTCTCTGGGAGCTGGCATTTCAAAAACTGAAGGGAGGTCAAACTTCCCATCACTAGAATTCTCCCAAACACATCACATCCCTGGAAATATTTAAGGCCAGGCTGGATGGGCCTCGGAGCAACCTGTTCTAGTGGAAGATGTCCCTGCACATGGCATGGCGGGTGGAACAAATGATCCTTAAGGTCCATCCCAACCCAAACCAGCCCGTAATTCTATGAAATTTTACTCAAAGGCTGCCAAGGAAAAGTTGAACCACAGGGCAAGAGGCAGAGAGCTCAATAGATCCTGGAGGCCAAGGATTAAGCCCACTGATCTTTGCAAAAGGCTGCAGGAGATGAAGGCTGCCCACATCAATCCCAGGCAGATACAGAAGCAGCAGCCACATGCACCACGTGGCAGCAAAACCTCCAGAGCTCATGGCAAAGGATGGCAAGGGTTTAATGGAGTAAACTGTGAAATTAAACTGGGAAAAGTCTGCATGAAGGGAGGAGGGATATTTCCTATACACGTGTGGGATCATTATATTACAGAGACTTTCAACACCATCTCATAAGGAACACTGAAAAAGACCTTACAAGAGACTGAAAAAAATCCCACACCTCTTAACATCCTGCACTTTTAACCAAAGGCTGAACTTGCACAGAGAGAGATGCTTTTCATATTTAAATCCCATCAGCATGATGGCAGGCCAGGAGGAAATATATCCAGGCTTTGGAGCCCAGCTATGAACGGGGAACATATAAAAATGGGGTCAGCTGGGAAAAGAAGCTGACAGACATCCCAGGGTGGCCACCAGCTCAGTGTCTGGCTGTGAAGGGCAGCAGTCACTCTGTTCTACTGAGTCTCCTTCATCCTAACATGGGTCTGGTGCTCCAGATGCTCCGTGGAAGAGCAGGAGCTGCTCCCACATCCCCAGGAGAGACAAGTCCCAAACCCCTGTGCTTTAAGATGGTTTGTAGCACAGCTGGGTAGAGCTGTAGAAGTGATGGGAAGTGGTGGAGGTCTGTGAATGTTGCCTCCTGTGCCATCCAAAGGGATTTCCGCCCCAGGCAGGGCACACCAGGGGCTGTGGTCCCAGTGCCTGTCCCTCCTGCAGCCCTGGTGAAGGTGCCCTGGGCAAACCCAGCACAGGAGCCAGCAGGTCCCTGTGCCAGGCGCTGCAGCCCTGCTCCTCTTGGATCCTTGCTCCCAGTGCTCTCTCCTGTGTTTTGGCACTCCAGCACACAGCAGCTTCCAGCTACTGAAGCTGTTGCTGCTTTCATTTGCTGCCAGAGAAAACTCTGACCCCACAGCTCTGACCAACCATTGGGCCCGCAGCCCCCAGCCCTCAGAGGCCTTTCAAAGTAGCTCTTTCTATTGTGTTTGAGGGAAACCACTGGCTTTGGTGAGAGCTGCTTCTTCTCCTTGGATCTGGGGTGTTTCTTCACGTGTGCACAACCCCCTCTGCTCATGCAGACGGACTCTCAAGTCACCCATTTTCAGGGAGCTGGGAAAGGCTGTCCCACCCCCCAGCCCTGCTTTTGCACCCTCCTGAGCACCTCTATCCTGGGCAGCACAGTGAGGAGGATGCCCAGACTGAAGGTGGACACAGATCTGGTCACACCCTGCTCCAGCTCTCACACAGAGCCTGACAGACACCTCCCTGGCCCACCCGGGGGAGCTGCCAGCCCCAGCCAGGGCTCGGGGAGGGGACCTGTCTCTAACATCGCTCAGAAGTTTACCTTTCCTAACAAGGCTAAAAAGATGGCACCTTAATTAGATGGGAAAAGTACATCAAGCTCATTAACTAATTACGAGGGAAAGTCCCTGCAGCAGATGCCTGGATTGCCTAAAGTACTGCTTACTCTTAACTGCTAACTTTGAAAAGGATTCTGCTATTAAAGCATTATTTTGTTCCAAAAGCACAACAAAGTCATTTATTTTTTATCATGCCTCTCCAAACGAATCCCTTGCAGCTTTTACAAAGCATTGTGTGAGAGAGGCAGGGACTGGGGGCATGGGAAGATTGCTGGGACCCTCCCCAGCGGCACCAGCTGCCTTCAGAGGGACCATCCAGTGCCTGACACACTCCAGCTGCCTTCAACTGGTGCCTCTACAGCCCTGTCAGGAGCAAAATATTAAATGACCTGAGGGATGAGGGCTGAAGCGTGAACTTATCAAGCAGCCAAGAATAAACTCAGCCAATAAACTCTCTGTGATCAGCAGGAGACTGTCCTCCTTTCCCTTCTACTGGGAGCTGATAAAGCAGAGGAAGGAGATGGATCTTGTGGCTACTCCTCGTTGCACCAGATAAGGACGTGAACTAGAAATGCCATTTATATCTCTGAGCACCCATCCCTGCTCCTGCACCAGCTGGGGAGGCACTGCTGGGATGCTGGGGCTGCACTATCCAGAGGTGGGATATTGGGAAGGAGGAGTGAGGGTGGGGAGGCCCTGGCACAGGGTGCCCAGAGAAGCTGTGGCTGCCCCTGGATCCCTGGCAGTGTCCAAGGCCAGGTTGGACGGGGCTTGGAGCAGGCTGGGATAGTGGAAGTTGTCCCTGCCTGTGGCACGGGTGGAACAAGATGAGCTTTAATGTCCCTGCCAACCCAGACCATTCACCCCAATAACATTTCCTCCCCACTAACTCCTGATCAGAACTGAAGAAGTTTCAGATAACTGCAAAAAGGAGTACAAATTTGGCAACTGCCCAACCCAAGCTTCCCAAAGCCTGACGGACCCCAAATTCTCCCTGAGGAGCAGCAGCTGGAGCTCACCAGTACCCCTTGGGAAGGAGGCAGCGCTCTCCATCATCCCTCCTACACAGGAGAGCTCTCCAGGTGTGTGTTCCCCAAACTACAGACAGCAAACCCTAAATATCTTCCCTCCTCCCCTCTCGAGGCTGAAGGAATGCCTCAAAACATTTCTAATTGTGTGATCTCAGCTGTCATATGACCTCAGCAACAGAAAATGGCCGGATTCAGAGGAAATTCTTTGCCTAAACCTATCATTAACTCTTCCCCCCACCCCCTCAACCCATTTTAAATAAACAAACAAATGAAAGACCCCACAGCCCTGCAGGGGTGTTGTTGTTGTTTTCCTTTCCTTGGAAAGCCTGAGGAATGGCATGGTTAGGGAAGCCCAGCTATGTCAGGAGGCCGTGGAAGCCACCCAGCCCCAGGCACTCATCCCTGCGCTCACGGGAGCATTGTCAGCCAGGAAAGCCATAAATCGCCCACGGGACGGGAACCTGGAGACCAAAGCCATGTAACTCAAACAGGCTCAAAGCAAAAGAGTCCCTTTAGTGTGAGGGTGGTCTGTGTAAAGTTAGGAGACACCTGCTAGCAAGCCCTGAGACACAAGCATCTGTGTAAACTCGCCCCCTCCCTGCTCCCACAGCCCTGAGAAGGTGTTGAATGAAGCAGTTTTCATGAAAAAGGCTCTGTTTGGGGCAGCGCTAAGGCTCCCATGTACCTAAGCAAAACAGAGCCGGGGCTGTGCAGCCCTGGGATGGATTACCAGGGACCACAGGGAGGCCTATTAATTATGGTGACACGCTGATCTGCTGCTCACCGGGGGCTCGGGTTGGGTGTCGGGGCGATAAGAGCCCGCTCTGTGTGAGGGGCTGGGGCAGCACAACAAAGCCCAGGGGATCTGGGGAAACCAGAGCATGAGGAGGAATCCCAGTGAGCAGATCCTGAGGGCTGAGAGTTTGGGGGGGTCAGCCTCAGCCCTCTGAACATCCCCAGGCCAGGACTGGGTTGGCAGCACGGATTTTAGCCATCCCAGCCATGGTCCTTCACCCCCTTGGATCAGCAGCCAGCAGGATTTGAGCACTGATTTATTTTTAATTGGGAAGCAAAAGCTAAACAGTGAACCCTCTATACACAAGGCCATCACACCTTCTTATGAATTAAACAGTGGAAACGCTGGAGCGCTGGCAAAGCTGGAATCTGGAAATACCAATATTTCACCAAAGCGGTTTTTAATATGCAGCAGTGTCATACACATCGCTCTGAAGTTTCTAGCTGTAGGTGAAATCTTCTCATCATCAACTCTCAATATAATATGTGCTTATCTTAAAGGACATTTACTTTCCTGTGCTTACGGCCTGTATTTGAATTGTCAAATGACACTTTGCTGAAATTATTAAAACCTAGAGGTCACAGGGAGCCCGACTTGAAAGCGGGAACACACATTCTTTCGTCTGAGCAAAAGTGCATATTTGGAATTTTAAATGCAAATTTTTTTTGGAGGAAGAATCGCTTTTCTAGCAGCCAAGTACAGATGGAACATTTGAAAGAAGGTTCTGCTTTAATTTTTGACAAGTGCTGTGAATAGACAGCCTGCTCTGCTGGGAGAAGAGAGGGATGGGGCAGAGCCCTGACCCCAACAGGAGCCTGGTGGGGCTGAGTGGGGGTCTCACCCTCACCCACCCCTCTCTGGTGGGTGTATTACAGCAGGTAAGACTGGAGCAGGCTGTGGGTGAGCTGGCAGCTTGGTCCCTTGGGGAGGGAGGCAGGACAGCAAGGGCTCTGAGAGTGCTGGGTGCTGTCCCCCACCAGCCTCCAACCTCTGGCTCTTGTCCCAAACACAGCAGAGAGCCAGGCTCTGGCTGCTGGGATATTCTGGTTCTGGCTGCTGGGATACCCAGGCTCAGGCTGCTGGGATACCCAGGCTCAGGCTGCTGGAATATCCAGGCTCTGGCTGCTGGGATACCCAGGCTCAGGCTGCTGGGATACCCAGGCTCTGGCTGCTGGGATACCCAGGCTCAGGCTGCTGGGATACCCAGGCTCAGGCTGCTGGAATATCCAGGCTCTGGCTGCTGGGATACCCAGGCTCAGGCTGCTGGAATACCCAAGCTCAGGCTGCTGGAATATCCAGGCTCTGGCTGCTGGAATATCCAGGCTCTGGCTGCTGGGATATCCAGGCTCTGGCTGCTGGGATACCCAGGCTCAGGCTGCTGGGATACCCAGGCTCAGGCTGCTGGAATATCCAGGCTCTGGCTGCTGGGATACCCAGGCTCTGGCTGCTGGGATCCCTGCACAGCTCGAGCTGAGGGAAGGCAGGCAGTGTCTGGCTGATATACCCTGACTCCAGGAAGGTTTTCTTTCTGAGGGATAAGGCTTATCTGTTCCCCTTGCTCCCCCTTACTTCCTTTTAGGGTGTTCAGCGAACAGTTAGGAAGGGGAAGTAAAGATGTTCAACATCTCTCTCCAAAAAATCCCCCAGTTAAACACCTCACGTGACATTTGGAGATCAGCCGTAACCTTCCCGCTGTGCAGAGGCTCCTCAGGATGAGCCAGGGTGCGTTCCAGGACGTGCCTCCCTGTGAGGCCAGACCATGCCAGAAACACTCAGGCAAGAAGCAGGGAGGCAGCAGCTTGAGAGGGGATGAGAAGTCACCGTGCCCAGGTGCAGAGCCAGGTGGGTGCCTCTGTGGGGAGAGCACACCCTGCCCAAGCAGTGTGGATCTGGAAACAAAAACCCCTGGGGCTTTCCAGGGCAACGCTTTCCTGACACCTCTCAGCTACCCCTGGGCTGGGTTTTGGTCCATATTGCACCAAAGCTTCAGAAGATGCTTTTATTCTGTGAGAGCTGCAGGGAGGAAGAACTGGAGTAGCAACACAGGGTTGAACCTGCCCCTCCACCAGCCTCCTGCCCATCCAGGAGCCCCCTTTGCACAGAGGAAACACTGGAGTGGGAAGAGCTTCCACAGGGCAGCCCAGGCAGGGCTTGGTCTGTGGTAACCATCTGTGAGCAGCAAGTCTAAAACCAGCAGGAGCTGCCAGGCCTCTGAAGCCTGCACTGTGTCCCCGCCTGTCCTCTCCCAGGTGTCCTCTCCTGGATGAAGGTGGCTGGCATTCTAACTGTGCTTAGCTAAACATTCGACACAAAGGATGAAGACTCAGCTTCCTACAGCCCTGAGATGAGTCTGGTGCTCTGTTGGGGTCCCTCCCCTGCCATGGAGCCCTGGGAGAGGGGCCCTGAGGGCACAGACACGGGGTTTCCCTGCCCCTGCTCAGCCTCGTTCCCATTGGTTGGTTTGTGTTCCCCTGCGCGGGGAGAAGGACCCTTGGTCCCGTGACTGAAACAGTTCCTCGGCAGAGCTCCGGCCATGCGGCTGGAGAAATAAACATCTCTGAAACAGCTAGCAAGAATCTGTCTGTCCGTATATATTTCCTTTCCACGGGACTCCTGGTTTGATATATGCGTGTTGCAGGATCCCCACTGCAACAAATGGTGGAGAATGAGAGCAGAACGATCCCCGATCCCTAAGCGACTGATTTGTGTGAGTAAACCCTGGAAACTTTGGATTCCTCTTCTTGGTTTTGCTTTGCTATTCCATATCTAAACTATGGAGGAACCGTGGGAAGACTCTTGGCTCTCAGAGCCGCATATGGACATTTATCTTAAACTTAAAATGATTCTTGAACAACAATTTGTAAATTTTAGCTTGATTCAAGCTCAAAAAGAACTGAAACACTTCCTGGCATGGTTGTTTAAGAACTTTTTCTATGTTTCTTGGGATTTAATTCTTGACAAGGGCTTTTGGAAAACTGTTTGGACACAGTTAATACTGGAGTCAAAATATATGCCGATGGAAGAATATTTTCGTGAATATTATTTAGTTACCGAGACTGTTGAGCAATGTCAGCTGTGTCCTGGCGAAGGGAAGCCTGGCGCAGGGACCGTGCGGCCCAGGCCACGTGCACCGAGCGCTCTCCGAGCAGCAGCGAGGCAGTTCCCACGCGCGGGCAGAGCCACGCGAGCCGCAGTGTCGGCGGCGGAGCGAGGAGCGGCGGGAGCAGCGGGACGCGGCGGTGCCCGCCCGGCCCCGCGCAGCGCATGGTGGAGCAAGCCCCGTGAACGCCCGACCGAGAGAGGCAGCACGCGGGCGGCGGCTGGCGGCGATGGCGGTGCAACGGAGCCGCGCCCAGCCGAAACGTGCGCTGGAGCAGGGCGCGGGGGAGTCATCGCTCAGGGGCCCGGCCGAGACGTGGGTGCAGCGCCCGGCAGCGGCAGCGAAGCTGCGACCAGAGGAGGCGACGCACGGAGAACTGAGCGGCGCGGCCCGGCCCGGCCCGCGCAGCCCCAAACGCGACCCCGGGAAGAGCACGCAGGCACCAGCAGCCCTGACAATTCCAACACGGGAGCGACCGAAGGAGAGAGCAAAGACGCAGCGAGACAGAAAACAGCAGCCACTCGGAAAAAGGAAAAGATCATAGTAACTAAGACCTTAGGGATAGTAAAATGGTATAATGTTAAGCAAAATTATGGTTTTATAACAAGGTGTGACAACCAGCAAGACATATTCGTTCATAGAACTGCTATTAAAAAGAATAACCCTGAAAAATGCATCCCAAGCTTGGGAGATGGAGAAGTCGTGGAATTCAAAATTGTTCTAGGGAGAAAAGGGTTACAAGCATCGCAGGTCACTGGGCCTGATGGTGTTCCTGTAAAAGGCAGTATATATGCAAAAAATCGTAGTCATGTTAGACAATATCTCCATTGTAAGCCCTCCCTACAGTCTCCCTTTCCTAATCCCACCTTTCCCTTTTACCCTATGTCCTATTACCCCCAGTGTATTCCCAATCCGTTTTTTCATCCATGGTTTCCCTCACAAAACCATGCTTTTGCCAACTGTTTCCCCAAAAATCCCTTTCCAATGCCGAGTGGGGGATGAAAAGGGGAAGGGAAGAAGTTAAACCCTCTCCTGCCTCAGTTTCCCCACAAAGCATGCTCAGAGAGTTCTGTCTCCCTTCTGTCAGCCCTAAGATGTTCCACAGAATCTGTTTGGACATTCATAGACTCAGGAGGGTGGCTTGTTTTGTTTTGAAACTGTTCTTGTTATGTTTATCCAGTTGTTTTCATTCTCCTTTTATTAAAATAAAACGGGTGAGGTGTTGGGGTCCCTCCCCCGCCGTGTAGCCCTGGGAGAGGGGCCCTGAGGGCACAGACACGGGGTTTCCCTGCCCCTGCTCAGCCTCGTTCCCATTGGTTGGTTTGTGTTCCCCTGCGCGGGCAGAAGGACCCTTGGTCCCGTGACTGGAACAGTTCCTCGGCAGAGCTCCGGCCATGCGGCTGGAGAAATAAACATCTCTGAAACAGCTAGCAAGAATCTGTCTGTCCATATATATTTCCTTTCCACGGGACTCCTGGTTTGATATATGCGTGTTGCAGGATCCCCACTGCAACAGTGCTCCTGCTTCCTCACCCACAGGCTCTGGGAGAGGAACTTGGTGACAAAAACCTGCTCCAGCCCCAACCCCGGCACCTGGAGGTGAACAGCAACAACACAGAGGTCACTCTGAAGAGGAGGGGATGGAGGAAACCTCAACATGGTGGCAGAGCAAGGCTGGGAAGAAATTAACTACCATGAAAGGCTGTTCCCTTTTTTCCCCTTCTACCACAAACGGAGCTGAGGTTTGAGGTGTGCAGGCTCCTGGCTCCAGCTGGTGACAGAGGCAGTGACACCATCATCACTACACTTTCCAGAGCAAACACAGCCCAGTCTCTGGCCCACACTGAAACCCAGGTTGTTCACTTCTACCCAGGTATTTCCCCTACCCAACCTGAACCCTTTCACACAGATGTGCTCGCAGCCACCCCTTCACTTCCCAGCAAATTCAAACCCTTCTCCTCTAACATGATGTGACCTGACTTAACCATGACATGCCCAGAGACAGGGACACTGCCTGCCAGCTCCTCAGCCCCCTCTCCATCAGCAGAGCCTGCTCCTCAGCCCCTTCCCATCCCTCCTGGAGAGCTCCTCGGTGCTGATCTGAAGTTTGGATGCAGCGTTGTTTTTATATATAAATGACATTATGACAAATGATGAAGGATTAAATTACACTTCAATCAAATCATGCCAAACCAGTAGGGATTGAGGTCCCAGTGGAAAGTATACATGGAGTTCCTCAGCTTCCTGATTTGAATGACTTTGTTCTTCTTCCAGAGAAAAGGGGAGGGGGGGGGACGAAGGAGAAGAGAGGGAAAAGGGAGAGGAGGGGGGGATTTGGCCTAAAATGAAACATTTTCCTTTTAAGTTGAACATTTGAAAATGGCTGGGAGGAAAGAGCTGAAACAGTGTAATGGCTGATACTGAAGAACAGCCTGGGACTTTTGCTTTTCGAGAACAGAAGCCAGGGAGAGAGCTGTGGTGTGAAAAAGGCAATGCTGTGTGCCTTGAAGGGGAAGGTGTTTGCAGCAGCCCATCTCCTGCAGACACTGAGAACCCCCTGCAAGGCACTAACCCAATTAGCTTTGCTAGAGCTGTGCTGTGCAAAGGCAAAGGACTGACAGTGGTTTTGGTAAAGGCTAAAGACAGCTTCCCTCTGCCTTGCACTCCATCGGAGGCGCTTTATTATCTTTGTGTTACCACATCTTGCAAAGCTTGGCTCCAGCTCTGCAGCTCTGTCCAGCCAGAACCTCTCTCCTCACTGCAGCACTGTTGTGAACAAATCCTGCAGAAACAGCCACTCCAGGGATGAGTTTCCCTGGAGAGAGACAGGCAGACAGACAGATGGACAGCCAGGCAGACAGACAGACGGACAGCCAGGCAGACACTGGGCTCTAGGATTTGCTTTAAGCACTTTGCCCTGAAGATTGTATCCAATACAACCGACCTCGTGCTGATTTCTGGGTGCAGATCTTGGGTGTTGTGTCCAACAGACCCTGTCAGTGGTCAGGCATTGGGATGGTGGAGTCACCGTGGAAGTGCTCAAGAGGCATCTGGATGTGGCACTTGGGGTTGTGGTTTAGGGATGATTATGGTGGTGTCAGGGTGATGGTGGGACTGGATGATCCTGAAGGTCTCTTCTCACCTCGATGATTCTATGTTTGCGTGATCAGTGAAAGCCCAAATAAATCAAGCAGAAGACACCAGGGTCCCCTTTGGCTCAAAGGTTGCCACTGAGGGACAACCAGGTTGATTCAGGTGTGACACACCTCCAGGATGGCATCAATCTGACGAGCTCAGAGCAGCTCAAAGCCTCCCTGGCAGATGAGAACAACATCTCCGTGAGCAGTTCTGAGAGCTGTGGCTCCACATCTGCATGTGAACCATGTGCTGGCTGAGCCAGAGAGGCTACAAGACCTTTTCCCACCTCCCCATTTGATTATTTCTGTCCTCACACAACACACATGGCCTGCACACGGTATCTGTGATGGACAAGCTCCTCTCTGGTCACATCATTTCAATACTGCTCTAATCTTGTCAAAATTAAAGGATAGAAGAGCCCCCCAGCAGGTCTAAAATCTCACTCTCAAGGCAGGGGAAAGCCAATTCCACTGAGAAAAGAGCCAAGCCCGCAAAAGAACACACGTGCACACATATCTACAAGTATGCTCAGGCACACACTCCTGCTCCTCGACCGGATAAAATCAGATCATCCCTTTCCCAAAATCCTTTTTGCTACGATTTTTCTCCTCATAGTAACAGGCTTTGCAAAGTATTTTAAAGAACAATTCAGCAATAATTCCCAGGAAACCATTTGTTACCTGTGGTTAACGTCCAATCCGCTCACATGGCAGCTCAACTTTCTGACACAGAAATCCAGGAGAACACTCGGACAAATCAAGACCCAAATTGGTTCAGCCTCTGAGGATAATAACGACTTAGAAATATGTATAAATTTATAAGTGGTTTTGAATAAGGACAGCATTTCAAAAAGCTCGAATTGTTACTTTGAAATAAGCCATTCTGCCTTTTTAAATTCCAGTCCTTAATAGGGGATGAGACCCAGACTGCCAAGAACCAAGGAGAGTTTTTGATGCAAATGAAAAGCGGCATTTAGAAAGTGCAAGTATCCCATAATAGAGCCCACACCACATTGCCAGCTCCCAGGCCTGTCTGGAGAATCCAGGGACGCATCCAGCCCGGGAGACCAGAGCAGGGGGGTTTAGAGGCTCCCTGGCCCCATGGCTGACCTGGTTTGTGCTGGTGAGGCCTCAAGGCTCACACTACAGCCCCACATTCAAGGGTTTCCAGTCAAAAACCACAGAAATTCCAGCCAGGAGTCAGACCCAGACACACATGGGCAGATGTGGCCACGCGGGGAAGGCATGGATGAGAGGAGAGCTCCTGAAGGCTCCTTGGACTGGTTTTACTGATCCTACCCCTGCCCAATGTCCCAGGAAAAGCTCTATGTTTCAGTGGGATTGATAATGAAAGCCCCTCTGCCCCCCATGGCCATACTTAGAGAAAAATCCTCTGGCAAAGAAGCATTGCTGGGATGAACACAAGTGATTCTCACACCCATCAAAGAGTTCAGGATCTCCACACTCAAACGCTCCATGGACACCCACTCCTGGCAGTGCCAGAGCTCCCCAGGCTGCTGCATGGCGGGTGAGAGGGGGAAGAAGCAGCTCTTGGAGAAGGCAGCAGCAGGACCCAGGCGCTCCCTGTCCTCCCCATACAGAGAGGAAGGAGCAGGGCGGTGCCTTCCTCACTCCCAGCTGTGCCAGAGGCTCCTCCTGGGTGGCCAGGACACAGTTCTGCCCTGGGAGAGCAGAGCCAGCTCTGCCAGGGAGGAGCTGAAGTGGTGGGGATGGGATGGCAGGCGGGGGGATGAACCATGGAGTCATTACGGTTGGAAAAGACATTTAGGATCATCAAGTCCAACCATGACCCAGGACCACCACTAAACCCTGTTCCCAGGTGCCATATCCACGTGGTTTTTGAACACTTCCAGGGACGGTGACTCCATCAGTCACTCTGTGGTGACTCTACTTCCAGGGGTGGTGACTGTCTACCTTGGGCAGGCTGTTCCATGCTTTAGAACCCTTCCCATGAAAAATTTATAATAATATCTAATCTAACCCCACCCTGGTGCATCCCCAGAGGATGAGGTTGCCCGTCATGCGGGGGCTGCCCCACGGCATGTGGGAGGGGGGGAAGGCGGAAGCAGGGAGGGACCTGGCACGACAGGGGAGTGACAGCGGAGCGGGAACGGGAGCTGGCCCTGGACAAAAGGCCCAATTAAAGCGTCCTCCCGCAAACAAACATCCCCAGAGCCCAACTTTTTCAAAGATGGCTCAGGAAAGAAAAGGGCCACGGGATCGGCGGGATCAACCTAAGTCATGTACATCTATTTAACAAGAAAACTCATTGATAAGCAAACCACCTGATGCTTGCACAGTAGAAAAGAAAACACCTGGTTCTGCCTGTGGGTTGATAAGCCAATATCTTTAATCTTTTTTTTTTCTCTTGATGACTGAAGTACACACTCTGTGCGGCCCTATGCTCCAGCCACACTGGTAATAGTAACAAAGCTTTGATGTCCCCCTCATTCAACAGAATGTTGTTTAGTTCAAAGCGAAGAACAGAGGCAATTCTTTGCTTTTAAATTATTAGCTCCCTAAGTCTTCTGTAATGATATAGTTTGACTGAAGTGTGCAGTTTATTAACTACATAAAGACGATATTATTAGAGCGGAGAAAGGCAGCCGAAAGTTTTGCCTTTCAGCTCAGCAGCAGGGGTTTTTGATACTTTGATCTCAATCAATGCTAAATGTCTTTGTGAGATAGAGGGAGCAGCAGAAATTACCTTTGGCACCATGACTACATCAATTATTTAGTTCTTTTTCTTATAAATTAAAGTGTTCTTCAACTTTTACCCCAATTTTTTCTTCCTCTTCTTCTTCTTTTTTTTTTTCCCTTCAGTTACTGGGGGGGGAGAAAGCCGACTGGAAGAAGTCTGGCTGTGAGTATTAATAAAAATTCCACTGACCTTTCCCAGTCCTGGTCTGGGAGGGTCTTCTCTGTGCGAGGAGGTGGATTCACGCGAACAACAACAGCAAAAGGGGGGCTTGGGGTAATGAGCTGTTTAATCAAACGACTGTGTAGGCTCTTATTCCAAATTTGTCTCTATTTAGCCTAATTTCTTTTTTTTTTTTTTTTCCCCTTGGTCTTTCCCAGCATTGCTGGCGAATGCAGCTGGAAAAATGGGACATCTGACAAGAAAGGTGGAGGGAGAGTATTTACAAGAGCAAGTAGTAGCAGGATACAGGGAATGGCTTCCCACTGCCAGAGGGCAGAGATGGGTAGGATATTGGGAAAAAATCCTTCCCTGTGAGGTTGGGGAGGCCCTGGCACAGGGTGCCCAGAGAAGCTGTGGCTGCCCCTGGATCCCTGGAAGTGTCCAAGGCCAGGCTGGAGCAGCCTGGGATAGTGGAAGGTGTCCCTGTGGAACTGGATGGGCTTTAAGGCCACTTCCAACCCAAAGCATTCCATGATCCAGGACTCCTGAGGCTGAAAGCAGAGCTTGCAGAGACCACAGCCCCTGGAGCTGCAGCAGGTGCCTGCACACTGGTGCTGGATGCAGAAACTCTCATTAAAGCCACTGGTGTCAGGTGATCCCACCCAGAGCTGTCACCAAACCCTACTCGCGCAGAACTCTTGTCCAACCTAGAGTTCATCCCCTAGAGCCAATAATAAACCATTCCCACAGCTGATCCATCTCATCCCAAGACGGGTGACAGACTCCTTCCCTGGGGGCAGAGGGAATCCAGCATGATGGGACTAGAGGAGATAACACAGCTCAGTGCTTCCCTTGGATAACAACAAATGAGTGAATATTTCAGTGGGATTTGTGCTCTTTTGATACTTCAGGGAAGAGGCTGGAGCAGAGCCAAGGGAGGAGGGTATCCCTGCAATCCTGGGGACAGCAGTTGGTGGCTGGGCTCAGCGCTGTGGTGCACCAGAGTGTGTTAGAAACCACTGGAACCAGAACCTTGGCTGGGAACACAGGCAGCAGGACCACAAAGGTGCTGAGGAGATGCCTTTAAACCAAGCTTTAAAGCACTGACCTCTGGCCAGAGAAATTCTTTGTGAGCAAGAAATAAAAGAGGTCTTTGCAGAGGTGTTGAGGCATGAACTATGGGAACTTCAATATATTTATGTGTAGAATGTGTTGGAGAACAACATAATTCTGTTTTCATGGTGATCAAAGTTTTGCAAGAAGGAGGACTTGAGACAGTGGGCTGAGCTGCTATGGCAACATGAATTTTAAAAAGTAAACTGACTTGCAAGAGCTTATCTCTTCCTCTTTAGTGTGGTGCCGAACAGATCTGGGAACCTCTGACTGACAGGGATCCTGTGAGGTGCTCACCTCTGCTTCTGGGCCAGGTGAATTGCAAAATGCATAAAACATATCCCTCGTGGCAAGGGGAAAATTATTCCGTGACTGCATTTGTCCTGCACCCCAAAGAGCCAAGTCATGGTGATTCTTTCATCGTGTGTTTATCACAACTCAGATATTCAGATGTTGGGGTGGATGCAGCACGAAGCACTTTGGCTGTGCTGACATCCTATTCTGGGAGCAGGGTGGGCTGCCGGGCGGTGCTCAGAGGTGAATTCCACCCACGGGCAGGCGTTTCCACGAGCACCATGACGTGGGCTCGGTTTACAGCTTGGCTTTCAAGCCACCGGCACAAAATGTAGAGGGAGCGGTGTCAGGAGCCCTCCCTGACAGCTCCTTTCAGGAGAGGATGCTGTGAGGAGCTGTCACGCTCTGAGTCAGCTGTTCTTCCAGGGCTGGCATTCCAGGCAGGAAGAGCCTGCTTGCGGAACCATCCCAACCACGCCGCCTGCCAAAACCACACTGGGAATCCCATGGGAACCAGCCCTCTCCCGGGCCAGCTGGTACTTCCTGCTCCCGAGGCCTGATCCTGCTGGATGCTGAGCATTCTTTGTTCCATTTTTAAATTAATGAGACCTGAGCAATGCACAGTCCCAGACCCCAGGGAAGAAACAGCCCCTCGGTGTTCTGGCCATGTGGCCCAGCTGGAGAGGAGAGGGAAATGTCAGGCTTGAAGGGAGATTTGAGAGACGCCTGGAAAACAGATCCTTAATCTGGAGATTTTAACCAGGTTCTCCGAGCTGGCCATGCTCCCACACACAGCTCTCCTCCCCAGCACAGGCTGTGACCCCAAAACTGGCAGCCCCATCCCTCCAGAGAAGGATGAAGATCACCAGCGTGGGACTCCATTCTACTCCCATTCTATCCCAACAGTGTCCCCTTGAGGTTGGTGGCTGAGGCAGCCTGGGAAGAGCCCTCATGGAGGTGAGGGGGAACCCCAGAAGCTGCTCTTGTTTTCCAGGCTGGTGCAGACAACAAATCCCAGCAGCTGTGGGTGAGCCTGAGTGAAGCCTGAGTGGAGGAGCCCATCCCACAGTGGGTGTGTGACCTCCACACTTGGAAGTGGAGCACTCGGAGAACCACTTGGATAAGAATCTTCCTTCCAAGTTCATTCTGTGAATATCCAGAGCTGGACAACTGCAGCCCATCCTGCAGCACCTGGAGCGTGGGAGCTCCTCCAGCACCGCGGAGCCGGAGTGGGAGGGTCTGTGCAGCCCTGGGAGGTGCGAGAGAGGAGCCTCTGAGGGGGACACGGGGCTCCCTCGCCACTGCTGCTGCTGGAATCTCCTTTCTTCTGGCAGCCAAGCAGCAGGGAGTTTTCTGAGAAACTGCCCACAGGGAGCGATCACTTTTTCCAGTCATTAACCTTACACATCCCTCACGTTACCGGGATACCTTGGATGTCTAAGTTGCTGCAGCGAGCTAATTCCTGCAGGTGACTCCAGGCAGCGGTAAGTGGGCTCTGCACAGCGAGGGGATTTGAAGTGCCAGAGCTGAAAGCGCTCCCGACTCCGGCACGCCAGGCCTCCAGCGGGGGACACAGCCTCAGATGTCACCGTGCGAGCACAGCGTGGTGGCAGGAGCGAGCCGGGGCCTCTGGAGCTGTCATTTCCAACCTGCTGCCAGCAGCACCCGGGGGAGCCAAAGCAAAGGAAGGAGGGCTGGGCACGGCCTTGAGATGCACAGGGCAGGGCCTTGTGCCCCAGGGAAAAGAGCTGTAATTGAAGGATATTGGGGGAAAAGATATTTGGAAGGTATTGGGAATAAAAACCAGTGCCCTGAAGGGATAAATGTTGGGAACTCCCAGTGCTGGCCTCTGGGATAGGTGTGTACCTGCCTGGATGTTGCTGCACCGGGTATCCCAGCCCTGACAGAGCAGCAGTTTTGCATCTGAACTCCTTTCTCTGGTGTAGAAGATGAGCACAAGGAGTATTCAAAGGCAAGGAGGTTCCCAAGAGAAGCCCCAAACCAATGAGAAAAATATTTACAGTAGGATGGCTCTTATAGTATGTACATGACATTAAATACTATATTATTTTCTCTGACACATCACAATGCATTCCTGTTGTGTTTCCTGGATTATACATCACCAGTGTCCTGCCAGGACTGGCTGAGTTAACAACATTCACACAAAAATTGCAGAAGACACCAGATTTGTCTCTCATCAGTAACAGGTGTCACTGTTGGTGACTGCAGAGCAGGACCAGGTCCCTCTGACAGAGCAAAGCCATCGAGAGCCAACGTGTGTTTGTACAAGAGGAGCACCACGGGCAGTGAGGGCCAGCAGCCTCCTGCCCAACCCTTGGCTCCCCTGGGAAAGACTCTTTGGAGACAGAAGCAGCCTCTAGATTTTCCCAAACTGCCCTGTGATGGGACGTGCCAGCTCAGAACGGGGAGCAGTGGGCGTGTGTGAAGAGAGATTAACATCCCACAGCAGGACTGAGCATGTGGAACCACACCAGCCACACAGGAAAAACTCCATTTATAATCAGAAAGTACAAAACAGCACATCAGAAGTCACAGGTCATGGCCAAGGTACAGAACAGGGACCCACAGAACACACACCAAGGAAATTCCTCCAGGGAATAAAACAACCACCTTCAAACACTGACACAAGGAAGGCAGCGGTCCAACACTCTCACAGTATCAGCACAGGCTGTGGTAACGCATCAGTCCCTGCTTGGAGGGGCCCAAAACACCAGCAGGGGTTTGGCTTGGATCTCCCCAGGTCGAGCCATGGTTTCAAACCCATGCACTGGGAAGCTGGAGCTAATGCAGGAGGGCTCTGCACTCCTTGATGCCTCTGGGATCAGTTTTGGTTTGGATGAAGGAATGATGCTTTGCCACTCAGCACACAGCTGCTCTTGAGGGGCACTCCATTTCCCCCAGCAATCAGCTGTCTCTCAGTCAGCATGCTTTAAAATTTGGAAATTGTTAATTAATAGGAGGTGGGTCCAGGCTGAGGGACACAAACTCAGCCCAGTTTTGGCACTGAAGCCTGAGCCCTGCTCTGACAACCCCCTGCTAGCCCTGCTCCAGCTGTGCTGTGTTCAGTGTGCTGACACCTCATGACCAAGCCAGAAACTCCGATAAGACACCGTTTCCCAGGACATCACCCACACATCCTCCATCTGCTCCAAGGCATGAAACCAGGCTTGTTTATCGACAAGTTTGTCATGAGCAGAACTGAATACACCAAAGATAGGAAAGAAAACCAGTCCAGAAACACTTGGAGCTCTTGGATCACAAACAGCTGGGCACACCAGGGGGTGTTTATCTGTGGCTGTGGTGCTCTGAGTGTCCCTGGTGCTGGAGGATGGCTCTAACACACTTCTCCAACAGCACTGAGCACTGTGCTGAGCCACCCACAGCAAACACTGCGGTCTCAGGCCTGGGAGCAGCATCCGTGTCGGGGTTACCCCGCTCTCCCCTCCTCCGTGGGGGTCTCCCAGGGGCAGATCAACTCCTTTGCAGAGCCCTTCCGAGCTCGGCGGTGTCTGTCCTCTCCAGGCCCACAGCCCCTGGGGCAGGCTCGGCTGTCCGAAGGCGCAGCCGTTTTGACTTGGAAGAAGCTGTGTTGGGAAGGAGAAACTCATCACACACACGGCGCTTTTTGATGTGCTCCGAGGCGGCGAACGAGCTCGGCTTTGAGATTCCCACTTCTAGCCCCAAATCCCAAAGCAAAACTCCCGGGCATGAGCCCACGGAGAGGGAGGACGAAGGGAATGTGCACTGCCACCCGTTTGAAGCTGCAGCGCCGTGCGACAGAGCTCCGGAGCGCAGAGCCAGGTGGAGCAGGAGCCCTCAGGTTTGCGCTTTGGAATTTATAATGTGGACTCATCCACTCGGCCAGCAGCAGAGGTGGGTTAAACGAGATCAGGGACATGCTGCTCCTAGTGAGGGACATGGCCAGGGTTTGGTTCCTGCAGGGGCAGCCTTTCAAGGCAAAAATTCCCCACCTCACACGTCCTGCCCTGGAACGACAAACACTTAGCAACTCTCTCTCAAGATTTCCCCTCCCTTGTCACTTCTGTGTCTCCTCTGACTTGAAATCACTAAACCAAACCTGAACCAGTGTTCAAGAACACTGAGGTTTTCCAAATTCAGGGATTAAAAGTAAAACCTGGGGTTTTGCACCCTGAACATGAGGTGTGAGAATAGCAGAGGCACTGCCAGCATGGGCTCCTGGCCTGTTCCCATCGGGAAACTGGAGGAGTGGAGACAGGGAAGAGACACTTTCAGAGTCTGGGCTTTGGTGCAAGTGTGGGAAAGGCGACTGTCAGACAGGTTCTCAGGGGCCTCTCCCTCTGGCTAACCCCAAACCGGACCGATCCCGGAGCTGAGCCCTCTCCAGGGTGGGTGTCCAGGTGTCCGTGCGGTGCTCACCTGCTGACCGTCCTGGTGTCCGGCCGCAGCCGCCGCTCCCGCCCGCCCAGCGGCTGCACTTTCCCGTGGGGCACAGCCGGGCACCGGGGCGACAGCGTGGCCAGGGTGGGCGAGGTCCAGCAGCCCCTCCTGAGGAACCGGCCCCAGGACCGGGCAGCCAGGCGGGACCTCCTGCTGCCGGATGGGCAGGGGCCGGGGCTGGACGCCCGGGGGTCCATCTGGGTGGCCGCGGTGCTGTCCAGGGCCAGGCTGATGGGCGAGGGGCAGGCGGCGCCGTGCGGCAGGGCTGGGGGCCCGGGGGACACGGAAGGCAGGGCCTGGGGGACGGCTGGTGGCGATGCCGGGGTGCTGGGGCCAGCGTGGGCAGCCGGGCGAGGGGCGCAGGATGCGAGGTGGCCTGGCTGTGGGGAGGAAAAGGAGAGAGGCTCGGTCAGGTCTGGGCGTGACACCCAGGGTGGTGTCCCCAGGCTTCATCAGGAAGAGAATCCCTCTCCTCCTTTGGTGCTGCCAGGAGAGAAGGGCTCAGCTGGGAGGCGGCGACAGCCACCCCAGCCGGGCCTGTGCCAGTGTCCCCCTCTCCCGCAGCTCTGTCCCCTTCCCTGCCCTCCCACCGCCGGAGCGCAGAGGTGTCACTACTTGCCTGCGGGGTTATTGCTGCCGCAGCCCCCGCGGGTGCTGACAGATCCAGCCCCACACCCGCCGGGATGCTGGAGGAGACACCAGCTTGTCTCATTCCTCACAACGACTAGCTGCGGGCACGGAGGAGGCTGTCATCCCGGGAATCTGATCTTGGTTATGAACAGCACAACCAAGTCACACCCACGGCACCAGCCGGGGCCGGGAACAGACCCTGAGCCCCAGCCCTGACGGCTCCTAGTACCACTCACATCTCATGCTGAAGCCCCCAGTGTCCCTGGCTTGGGCTGTGAAGGCCCCAGCACAGCTCAATCAGCCCTCAGGACAAGCCCAAGCACAGACTGGACTGGACAAGGACAGGACATGCTGCATGCCACGTCCCCTCCCATTTCCCAAGGACTCACTCCCAGCAGGAATGAAATGCAGCTCAAGTGTCCAAGGAGAGGAGCTGAGAGCAGGGGCACGCACAGGACATGTACACACACACGCAGGGATGGCACAGTGAAGGACGAACACACTGAGACACAACAGAGAAGGATGAACTCGGTTCTTTTTCCATTTTCTACATTTATTTTTATTAGACAGATGAATGCATGGAAGCCATGGCCAAAAAAATGAAACAAGACATGGAAACAAACAATTTCTTGGGTGGCACAAAGTGAAGTCCAGCTTGTACCAGGCAACCTTCCTCTTTGGGGACTGAGCAGCAGAGGATGAGGAGCAGAAGGCTGGGCTGTGCCAGCTCCATCAGCCTGTGGCAGGGCACAGACAGCTCCTGCCTGTGTGTGAAGGATGGGGGTTTGTTCCACATGCAGTAACTGGAGTCCCACAAGCACAGTGACTCCCAAGCATGCAGCACGAACCCATGGGAGGGGAGCAGCGATGCCAATCACAGATGATGAAAAATCAGAGAAAGGAATGGATACAGAGAACATAACAAGCAATGCAGCAGACAAAATAGAAGTAGAATCAGAGGGACTGACGGGAACACACAGATTTGTTATTTATTATTTATACCCTGACTTGATCTTCCACATGTTACTACATACTGGCAACCCTAACATGCTCAGTGCTCCATGTTACACAAACTCTAGAGAGAATGTAGAGCTCATCACAGCCAAGTAGCTTTGGGCCAACCCTGCCAGGTTCTGGAGTGTCTTTCAGTGCTCTGATGTCAAAATAGGTTGAGGGTGCTCAGCACCAGCACCTGATGTAACAAAGCCTTGGGGTTTTAAGCAGAATTTTTTAAAAAGGCAGCCTGAGCCTGCTCCCCTGTACAACAGTGCAGAATGTGCCTTTGCTGCCAGCAGGGGTAACAACAGAGACTCAGCACAGACATCAGAGTGGAAGTCTGGGGTAACTCAGTTTGAATTCCTCTAAGGATGTTTACCACTGATAGGTTAAGGAAGGGCAGGACAATCTCCCTGGCTCAGCCCCAAGTGGAGGAGAGGAGTGGCACCAGATCAGTGTCCAGCCCTGATCCTGCCTCTGATGTCACACACAGGGAGGGCCAGAGTCACTGTCAGAGCTGTTGGGCACACAGTGACATCCTGACTGTCCCTTGTTCACAGGGAGCTGCCCTGCAAGGACCCTCCAGGGCTCCAAGGGCCTGCATGCACCCCACTATCTGAGGGCTCCCACTCCCTGCCAGCTTTTCCCAGAAGCTGCCCCATCCCTGGAAGTGTTCAAGGCCAGGCTGGATGGAGGTCTGAGCACCCTGGGACAGTGGAAGGTGTCCCTGCCCACGGCAGGGGGTGGAATGAGATGAGATTTAAGGTCCCTTCCAATCCAAACCATTCTGGGATTCTATGATCTCTCATTTCCTGTAAAATCCTACCAGTATTAAAAGGGGACGGACAATGTGAACTGGAGAGAGGCAGCTTCCCAGACCTCAGTGCTTCCACCCAGTTCCTCTGCTTCCCTTAAATTTAAACAAGCAAGGAAGCTTTTCTGCCCCTTCAGTTCCTTTTACTGGGATTTGCAGGAATCTTCACACTTCTGGTAATCACTGGCCTGGTCCAGGCATGCTGGGCTTTCCCAGCAAGGCCTGGAATCTCCCTGAGCTCTTTAGCACTAATGTAGTATTTTAGCTTGCCTCATTCTACGGAGCAAAAGAGACAGAGAAAATGAAAAAGAAAATACTACTTAAAGTTGAAATCAGCTCTTAACACCTCTACCCTGTTCTCCCTTGCCTCTGGGCTACAAGCCAGCGACAACTGCAGCTACCTCCTGTTAGGTTTTTAACAACAGAAAATAGATGAGCAGGAAAAAGACAAGACAAGAGGTGGGAAGGATTTGATAAAATCTCTCTTGGCCTTGTGCGGGCTCTGGCAAGGGGCAGCTCTGCACCTGCACACCCAGCTCAGGGCACCGGAGTCACAGGGAGAACGGAGCAGAGCTTCCTGCTGATCATCTCCAGCTTGCCAGGGGCAAATTCAGAAGGTCAGGTAACCTTCAGAAGTGCTCGTGCTACTGTTCCCACACGCAGCTCTTGTGCCCGTGGCCCCGCTGTGCTGGCTGGAGGTGCAGGGTGGGGGGTGTGCTCCTCCCAGGGGCTGCCAGATGCACCCCTTGGGAGGGTGCCCAGCCCCCGAGGGGATGGAGGCCAGCAGGGACACTCTGAGCTGAGTCACCTCGCCCTGCTGCTCGCGGGGTCAGCCCCCTCTGCTCCAAGGAAGGCTTGTCTGAACCCGAAGCTCTGGGGCAAAGCTTTCCCCTGCCTTGTGACACCTCCTCCCGGAGGAGCGGGATGCAGGGAGAGGCAGCCGGGCTCTGCAGCCTCCCGGGGGATGTCGGGGAGCAGAAGGCATCTCCCCTCCCAGGTGTGCGGGGAGGGGGCCGGGTGCTGCACCCCGAGCCTGGCACAGCAGCACTGTGCCAGCACTCCCTGCCTGGCGTGCTGGGAAGTGACATCTGCTCTCCAGAAGCCATGGCAACGCGCGGGAAGCTGGCTGAGGGCAGAGCCGGCCTGGGAAACCTAAAGCAGCACTGACACCTTCAGGAAGGGGAGACGAAGCTCAACACCAGCCTCGCCTTGTCTTTTCCCTGCGGGGCTCAGAGCCTACTTGGGAGGAGCTTCCTTCTGCAGCTGGTTCCTGCGATCCAGCTTGCTCATGACCTGCGTGATATCCACGGTGTTGGCGGCTTCTCTGGCTTTGGCCTCTTCCTCCTGCTGCCTCAGGATGATGGGGCTGGGGCTGGAGCGGAGGTGGCGGCGTCCGAACAAACCCGTGCTGGGCAGAGAGACAGGGGAAGGAGAGGGCAGTTAGTGAGGAGAAGGGCACCAAAACCTCCCCCTGGGGAAGGAGAGTTACCTAGGAGAACAAGCTCGGACACAGAGATGGCCAAAGGAGTGCAAAATGCTTTAAAGCAGGACTGGGTGACTCAGTGTCACACATGAGCTACGGAACTGCTGAAAGTGTCAAGGTGCTGCTCCTGAGAGACTCCAGGGCCCACCCACATCACTCCTGTTGTTGTGTTTGCACATAACTCACACTCAGTGTGAAGCCAAACAACTCCCATCCCTGGAATTTTCTCTAGTGCCCTCAGGAAGATCAAGACAGGGACGAGTATGGGTGTTTCTGGTGTCTGTGACGCCCCCAAAAAACACCCGCTACCTGCTTCAGCAAAGCCACTTCCCCAGCAGTGGAAACAGGTCCCACCTCTGGATGAGGCACCAGCTCTGGGTTAATGGGATGCTGAGGTTTGGAGGGATCCAGAACAAGCACTGACAAACACAAAGGCAGGATCACTGGGATCAACCAGCATCTGCTAGTGACCGTGTGATGTGTGGCTCACAGAAAACCTGACCAAACCCCAGGCCAGCCAGCAGCAGAGCTTTTTCCACTGACTTGAAACAGGCTTTAGATGAAACAACCAGTGTGAAAATCCACAATTCCTCTTTTCTTGCCTGCTAGGTTGATGAGTGGAAGAGGAACAGAGAAACAAACACCACCCAGTCTGACACTGCAGCTTTAGGAGCAGTTGCAGTTCAAATGGCCTGAATTTGCTGCATAACCTTCATCTTGCTGAGAAAAAGCCATTTCCAAGGCCATCCACCTTGTGCCAGCTGTCACTCACAAGGTGCTGCTTGTTCCCACATGCCTGCCACCTTCCCTCACACTGGGGGTGAGCAGCTTTGTCCAGGCAGAGCTGAGCAGATCCCATGGATTACCCTAAACCTTGGGTCTGTCTCTGCTCTGGCAGACAGTGTTTTGTGGGCAGGAGTTTTCCCATGCCCAGGACACAGCGCTCTCCTTCCAGGAGAAGAGCTATTAATTAATTCAACAATCACAGCCCTTCTCAACAGACCCAACAGAGAAGGCAGCTGAGCAATCAGCAACTCCATTCCGACTGTTCACAAGCCACTTGCAAAGGGCTCATGAATAAACAGCACCATCAGTTCCAAAACAAAGCATCTTCTCAGTGCAAAATTTTATTTAATTAAGAGAACATCTAAATCGTAGTAATTTTGCTGCAACTTGGACTTTTTCTACCCTTGCTACAACAAGAAAAACAAACCCCACAATTACAGCCAGTTTCACTTGCCTTTTTTTGACACCCTCTTGTGGCACAACAGCTTTGGCCAGCATTTCCTTGTATATTGGAGACTTTAAATAGCGGCCATAGGAGTCCTACTAGCAGAAAAAAGAGAAACTGGTAGTTATGGGCTGCAAACACCCTTATTAAAATCACCACCAAATACAGCTGCTCAGGAGCCAGGGAGGCTGGGAACTGGATAATCTCCCCCAGCAGCCCAAGGGACTTTGCATCTTTCAGGCAAATGTAGCTATTTAAACCAATATCCTTTCATCTTGCTGTAAAATTCCCAGGATTTTCCATCTCACAATAAAGCTTCACAGGTAAGACCCAGATCAAAAGATCTGAACGAAGCTCAGCCTGGGCCAGCAGGGTCTCAGAGTCACTGCAAGGTGAGGAGCTTGTATTCCAGCAGCCAAACTTTTCATCAATGGATGAAAATCAGTCCAGTTCTGCTGCTCTCAGTGCATGAGCTGGTGCCCAAGCTGGAATTGAAAAGCAGGACTTGCAGCAGCCACCTGACCCTCACCACCCTGGGGACAGGCTGCCTTAGAGGGAAGAAGCAGCAGCAAAATACAAATGCCTGAAGCAGCACTTGCTTAACTCAGCAAATTTGAGGGATTTTCCAACAAAGGCCCCTTGAAAGGGACAGCTGATAGCACACAAAGGAAAGGCCCAGAGGGCTGGAATCCCCCTCAGGCTCCGACAACAAATAACGAACCTTTTTCATCAGCATGTAAATGTGGGTCTGAGCAGCATCTAGAACATAACGATGAGGGTGCTCCAGGCCCTTGACTGTGATGCCCATTGTTTTGCCATCGATGTTAATCCAGCGCCTTGCTCCTGGAGCCAGGAAGAGCCTGCCAGGAGGAGGAATCAGCAGTGCCATTAGCAACTGAAGAATTCACACATTCCTGTCTATGCATGAAAGGAAAAGTCCCTTCAGCTCCCTGCTGCAATTTGCTGTCCTGATCTTGGGCAATCCATAGCC
This sequence comes from Corvus cornix cornix, assembly GCF_000738735.6. Lineage (NCBI taxonomy): Eukaryota > Metazoa > Chordata > Aves > Passeriformes > Corvidae > Corvus > Corvus cornix. The sequence goes on from NC_046347.1 coordinate 9,936,914, forward strand.
TCTTCATCAGAGATGTGCACTCACTTCCCCTTGCACATAATATAAGCCAAATTTTAGCTCACTGGAAGCAAAAAGCCTCTCCCTACTTTGCTTGTGGCAGCCTCAAGAACTTTGCTATTCCACACCGATATTTAAATTACATCCTAAGACTGAAGCGTAACAGAGAATAGAGGGGGAAAGTAAATATATTAAAAAACTCCATTTCTACTTCCATCTCCAAAAGCTCCTTTCCTACATGGGGACAAAAGACAGCCACATTCGGTAATAGCCTACATGGAAAAGTCTCAGGAATAAATCATTTGGAGAATGAAAACCTGTGGAAGGTGATGGGACTCATGCACAAAGAGTTTAAGAGTGGAAGATTTTCACACTCACTTGTAGATTTCTTCTGCTTTTTCTTTGACCTTGGATTGGTCTCCGTACTTGAGATCCTCACAGGCTTCCCAGAAACCCAGATTCTCTCCTGCATTACAAGGACATAATCAGCAGAGGGTGGGACTGAGGAAAACACAATCCCATTTATTAACTCCTGGATTTGTTTGGCACAGTTTGTTGGCCCCACACCAGTCTCTCCAATTCTTGAGTGACTGAAAGCAGAAAACAGCTTTCCCCTGTTCTCTGCCTGCTGACATCTCGAAGAACTTGTAAGCTCAGCCAGTTCCACCTTCTCTGGGAGCAGTCATAGAATTGTGGAATGCTTTGGGGTGGAAGGGACCTTAAAGCCCATCTCATCCCACCCCTGCCATGGGCAGGGACCTTCCACTATCCCAGGGTGCTCCAAGCCCCGTCCAACCTGGCCTTGGACACTTCCAGGGATCCAGGGGTAGCCACAGCTTCTCTGGGCATCCTGTGCCAGGGCCTTCCCACCCTCCCAGGAGAGAATTCCTTCCTAAAATGCAATCTAAACCCTCCCTGCCAATCCGGGCTGTACCGCGTGTCCCGTGCCACTAGATGGTACCGCCTGCCCTGGCTGCACAGCTCCAGCAGCCTGCACCTTGTGCCACTGTCACCTCAGCCCACGGACACTGCACACCCACCGCTGAACTCCTTCTTCAGGAAGAGTTGGAAGTTCTGGCGGCCTTTGGGGTCCCGGATCAGCTCGCTGAAGTTGAAGGCCCATCGCTCCACGCGCATCCTGGTGGGCACTTCCACCCTGCGCGAGTCAAAACAAACAGCAACGCCGGTTTCTCTAATTAGCAGATTAATTAAAACCAAAATGCCCTTTGCTGCAGTGCCAAGGGACTTCTCAGCATTCTCTTGTTTTCCAGAGTGGTGTAATGAGCTCCTGAAGTCAACCCACTAAGTAAGTTGTGATTAAACAACTCAGGCCACAGCGGGATGAGGATTTAACTGGGATTTATGCAGCTCTCACAGCGACAGGCCAGCCTTGCCCTGAGGTTTGACTCGGTCCCATCCTGGAGGAGGCACTGGTTGCTGCCCAGAGCTTTGCTTCTCATAAAGGCATTCAGTGCAGGCATCCCCTGGGGATGTCTAATGGGATACAATCAGTCTGTAACAGGATTGCTGCTCTCAGAACCACTAAGATGTTGGATGCTCCAAGCCCCAAGATGCCACGGTGTAATTAGCAAATCCTATCCAAAGGGAAAACCAAGGGAGGCCTCAGAGTGTGTGCCTCCAACCCAAAGCCTCTCCTAAGGAACCAGCCTGAGGGGTGAGCAAAGACCCAGGGGAGCAGCTGAACCCTGAACTGGTCCTATTCCATTCCTGTGCTAGTGGGCTTCACTCATCCAATGGGAGGATCAGACCCACTCAGCAGGGGCTGAGTGCACTCCCATCATCAGCTCAGGAATTTCTGTAATGTTAAGGAAGGCTCCACTTGAAGGAGACAGTGCTGGGAGTTCAGCATGGAGTATTCCCAAAGTTTCAAGGTGAGTTGGAAAGGGAACACTTCTCTGCTCATGATCAGAGATCAGAGATCAGATACCACAATGAAAATCAGTGGTTCCCTTTCCTGATTTCTATCAGTATAAAGGTCACTGTAAACCACAGGCTGGCAAAACAACACAAATACATACAGCTTTGCATTGAGATCCCAGAACTCAGGGTCATCTGATATCCAGGGGTTGCTGGGGAGACATCCAGACAGGATGGGATCGTTGGAGAGGAACTGCTCAGAGTACTTCACAACCCTGCAACAAATCCAAAATCAAAATATTCATTTGGAAGCCAGAATTACAGCCAGCCCCATTATAGCCAAGTAACAGACTACAGATGTCCTCAGAGGTGCAGGACTCTCAGCACAAGGATCTGGAACGTGGCCTCTGCCTTCCTAGGAAAATTGATTCATTAGCTCAGTTAATCTTTTCCATTTCCCAAACAGAAGTCTCCTGCTTGTCTTTCAAAGCAGTGAATTTGTCAGTTCAAATACAAGGAGATGCAAGACTCTCTTCCATCACCTCCTTTTGCCTTTTCATTTCAAGAAGTGGGACTAAGCCCCTGGGCAGTTCCTGTCTCCTTCTGCACCCAGCTGGCCAGGGCCTGATCCTGCATCATACTGGGGGGAAAGGGCCAGGGAAAGGAACACAAGGGTTGTGTTCACTCAGGTGGGTTCTCTGCAGCCTTCCCATGGGCCACGGGAGAACTCAGGGAGCTCTGTGAGAGTGAGGGATTACTGAGGGCTCATCCCAGCTTCTCCTTTCCTCCATCACTTACCACAGGGCTCATTCCTCTGTGAGTGGCTCTGAGGGCTTGGCACAAAGCAGAACTGTCTCTCTCCCAGCAGGAACCAGACAAACACTTCTCCTACCTTCTAACTTGGCCAGACTTCTAATTACAACTGATTTCACTAATGTCCTGGAATTTTAGCTCCCGCCTCCCTTTTTCATTCTTGAAAAAAAATCCTCTGGTTTCTGCATTTAAAATTCCTTCCAGGCCAAAGTGCTTTCATGTGCTCAGAGCTGGGGGTGCAGTGTCCAGGGGCCCATTGCTAACAGGCACCTTGGCACAGACCCTGCAGTTATACAATGCTCCTGAACAGAGCAAAGCACAGGCAGGACTGGCACACAGCTGCTCCATCCTACCTTCCCACTGGGAATGCCAAGGCATCCAGCATCTGCATCAGGCACTCCAGTCCATATATTCTGATCAAGCAAATCCAAACCTGTCAGCTCAGGTAGCACTGCTGTGTGCTCTGGAAGTGCTTTGCAGCTTCTCCTAAATCACTGCAATGCTCTGAAGCATGCACGCTGCCCAGCCGCTGCTCATATCCTCATTAATAATTTGATTTGGACCTGACTGTGCAGCTGACATGGAGTTCCCAAGTTCCTGAGGGTTTTTGATCTAGGTGATAGGCATTATCCCACCAGAACTAATGAGTGAAAAGCCCCACTGCCAAACAGTTAAACACCACAAAATTCCTGGGAAGTAGCCAGGTGTCCCCAGCTCCAGCTCACAGTTTGGAGAACAGAGGCAGGAGAGTTTTAAGTGACCTGGGAGTCAGTGACAGACAAAACGAGCAGAGCTGCTGGTGCCCTGCAAGTTGTGGCTCTCAGAAGACTCTCTCTTCCACCCATCTCATTCATTAAGACTGTCTTCTCTAAGGAACTGGCCTGAGCACCTTGTTTATCTCAGACGTGACAGGAATCTCTGGTGGCAATGACAGTGTAAACCAGGCAGGTGCTCTGGGTTGCACCTCAAGGTGCCTGGTCAGCACAGCAGGTTCCAGGCAGAAATGCCTCTGGCAAACACACCAATGCCTAATGCCAGGGCTGGATGCTTCATCAAGGATCTGATCAGGAAACACTCCCACTGGGAAGGGGAACTGCTAATTAATTGCTTGGATGTTCATGGAGAGGCTGTTCCCCTTTGTAATACAGAAAAACCAGACAGTGAGCATCACCATGGGGCAGGGACACTCACGGGGGTGAATCCAGCCCAAGGTGGGGACCAGTGAGGGGGGGGTCAGTCTGTCCTGCTGGCTGCTCATCTTGAAGGACAGACACACTGCTGGATCCTCTCCAGGCTGCAGGGCTGTGCCCAGGCATCACAGCCTGGCCCAGAGCAGTGTCAGCATCTCCTGATTTCAGAGGGAATCTCAACCCAGAGGCTGGTGCTGCTCTGCAGGAAAGCTCCCAGGGAGCCTCTTCATCCTGCCTGGGACTCTGATCCCTCCTCAGCCCCGTGCCTCCTGGCCCAGACAACACAGCCCAGACAGCACTGGGCCACCACATGGATTCCTTGGCTGAGTCACCAGCTGCCAGAGCAGACGGCTTCATCAGCTCATTAGGAGATAAGCACTGAAGACTAATTAATGTGTGGACAGAAGGAAATCAGGACTTACCCTCCAAGAGAGACAGAAGATTTCACTCTGGTCTTCAGGATGGCCTGCTGATAGTACATGATCTGAGGGGGATCAGACACAGCCATGGTTAGGAGCACAGAGATTTGAAGATTAGCCCTAGCTGGAGCTCAAACAGGTTCTCTCCCAGGTAGTGAGGCTAACTACAGCAGGGACTGCTTCTTCCCTAATTACTGGATGTCCAAGGAACCAGAGAACCCCTGAACTGTCTCAGTGAAATGTCTGTTTTCACTGAGCTTACTGCAAACATCAGAAGTGCACTTTGCAATGTGCGAGTAATTAAAAAGCACTCCCCATGTTATATAGAAATTGAATAATAGCTACCATCCTCAGCACCTACAAATGCTCTGGATGATTTAGCATGTAATTATCATTGATTCTTGGCTGTCTCTGCACTGGCGCCACTGCGATTTCCCCACCACTAATTCTGATCTATTGGATTTCAGCCCTGGTGTCTGTCCTTGCCTGAGCCTTCCTGTCACTGGGAGAGCTGCTGGCTGCCTGCAGTGGGAGGGAGTGTCCTGAAATTACATTGATAAAAGCTCCATGGGGCAGGGACTCTGCTTTTCAGAGCCCTCTGCACAGAGGGCTTTGAGCCACACTGGTGTAGGCAACTCATACAGGATGAACACCCAGAAGTGAGGGCAGCCCTACTTACCTCTCTCCTAAAAAATTCCATAGTATTTTTCTGTAAAATAAAAAAAAAAGAATCATTAAATTGGGATGGGTGCTTACACTTGCTTTTTTTCTTTAAGACATGGAAACACCGTTGCAGGGCTGCCGTTGTGCAGTGCTCTCCAATTAATTCTGATTACAATTAAAATCAAACACAGCAGCTGAGCTAATCAGGGTATCATCAAAGCTAAGAGCATCCCCACACAGTAAATTGTTCCATTAGCTGTATTTACTGTTTAGCATTGCTTCTCCCATCACAGGCTGCCTGTATGCCTTCAATTAAGGGGTTATTCTAATGGAGCTAAAATAGATTCATTTACGAGACACAGATTAGATCATTCAATATTAGCTAAAGGAGACAGGAACCAACACATTGCAAAGTATAAACACCACAATTAAAAGCCTCAGAAGCAGTGTCTGCTGTGCAAAGGGTGTTTACGTTGTGATTTGAATAACTCAGACTATGTTACATGTCATCCACAAATGAGCAGGCAATTGAAGGCAAGAAATTAACTGCAGGGTGTTTATTCACACAGCTTCCTTTGAAGCACAGTTACTTTGTGTGGAATAAACTGGAGAAGGGAGAAGGAAAGACAGGCTAAGTCGGGGATGCTCCCAGCAAGCTTTTAAAGGCTCAGGCAGGGTTCCAGTTCCTCAGCTCCTGTTTCAGTCAAGACCTGCATCCCAAAATTATTCTATCAAATGAACCCTGTGGCAGGCAGGGGTCTGCAGAGTGCCTTGGTGAAGTGCAGTTTGTGAGGGATGAGGGATGAAGCATCTGGTACTGAATGCCACAGGCAGCTCTGCTCTCCCCTCACCTCCCCAGAGACCCTGAACCCCGAGCTGCCCCAATTTGGGAAAGACAAGATGCTCTCCCAGGGTTGCTTTGTGAGGAGACCATTGTGGGGTCAGTGATCTTCTTCTGCACTTTAACCATCGTCACCAGTCCTGCTCAGGAGGGAGAAACTCTTCCCTACATGGCAGGAAAGCAAGCACATTTTGCTGACACTTGGTTTTGAGAGGCCCACTCACCATTTCAGCAGCAGGAGCCAGACACGCAGCAGATGAGCCCAATCCCTGCAGCACCACCCCAGAGCCAGCCCTGACCCTGACCCAGACACAGCCTGGCCAGCGGGGCACCAAAAAAACCCATCACAGTGATACTGTGAGGGGAGGAAGGTGTTCCTGCTGCAAATACCACGACCAGCTCTGAGTGGGCACAGACAACTCAGCAGGGACAAACAGGGCAACAAAAAGCAGCAGTGATGCTGTGCTGGCCCTCTGAGTGAGAGGGGGAAAGGACTGACACATCAAGGGAGAGGAAAAGCTCTAGGACAGCAGGATCATTGCTCACAGGGCTGTACAACCTCCCCTGCTGATTCACGAGCTCCTGGGACACTCTCATAAATGATGGAGGAACTGGGGAACAGCTTTTCACCCTTTTCTGCTCTCAGGTGCACTCCTGATTCCAGGCCACCTTCCAAGCAGACACCATTCCTTCCCCTCACTTCTGCAGTGTCATTGTTTCAGGCAGACTGCAGAAATGGAAGGGAAAAAGAAATCACCTGCTTGCACAGAGAAATTTATTGTATTTACTGTCCCAAAGTGTCCTGTTTAGAGACCTGTGTTTCTGCTCCAGGCCAGCTGCCTCCTGCACAACAGGAGCTCACTGTCTCCTTGGGGAATCTGAGATATAAACCAGGCCTGATCAGATTTACAAGTGCCAGCTGAAGGGTTCCATTTGATGGAACTCGAGTGTGGCTAGAGCGTTGATTTCAACACATTAAAATCATTAGATGGTTTTTAAAAAACCCTGTTTTCTTCCACTTTTTTGTCAAGTGGGGCCTCAGACAGGCCTGGTGCAGTGGGGAAGGAGAAGTGGGTGCTGGCACAGTGGCTTGAAGGCAGCTCATGTGGCAAGAAAGTGGTTTTATCTTCTAGAGGGGTCTGAGAGGATGGCAGCACACCACACACACGAGACAAACAGCTGTGGGAAAGAGAAAAAGAACACAGTGAGTTAAATGTAATATAGAGACAGAAGGGTATCAATTAAAATGCCATCACAACAGAAGAAATTGTATGTGGGTGAAGAAAAATCCACAAACAAGGGAAGATTTTATTTTTTTAAGTACACCCCACACCAAGGATCCCCTCCTGCCACCGTCTGTGTGGGGGTCAGTGTGGTGGGTGGCTGGTGCTGGAAAATCAAGGGGGTTTTGCTGGGGTGCTCCAGGTGGGGAGGGGATTTACCAAGGCTCCCCCAGAAAAGGGGCTGAGCATCTCTGAGCAGTGGCACACACTGAACTGCAGCCAAATCCAAGGGGAGCCCACTGCTGAACACCCTGGGAGGCTGCAGGTGCTGGCTGTGCTCAGCCCCTTCCAGTTCCCCAATCAGCAGTAACTGGGAGGAATCTCAGCTATTTCACCCCAGAGCTGCTCATAATTTCATTTCCCTTTCTCCCACAGTGCTCCTACAACCGGTTCCCAGTTCACTGCTGCTACAAGTGGCCCCGAGCACTCTCCATGTCCCACTGACCACTGCCAGCTGTGCCCACCACGCCACCCACCCTTACCCCCACTGCTGACTGCAGCAGTGCCAGAGTGCCCTGCACCACCCACCCACTCTGCCTCGTCTGGAAGGAAATCACATTCGGAACAAAAGAGTCATTTCTCATAATGAGATTAATTTTGCAATGCCCTTAACGAGTGACTTATCGCAATTACTGCGGATCAGCTCCCCAGCCCTGCGGACTTCAAATCAAGATGGCAATTAGTGAAAGGCCTCAGTCTGTCTCAGGCGAGTGCCAAGAGCTGTTCCACATCCTCTGACAGCCCCGAGACATCCCGTGGCACTGGGACACCCTGCCTGGCCTGGTCACACCCCACTGCCACAGGCTGTGAGCTCCCTGGGCACAGGGGCTGCAGAGCCCAGCTGGGAGCCAGCCAGGACCTGCTCCAGAGCCTGTTTGGAGCTGATCCACATGGCTGAGGCCACCAGCTCCTGCAAGAGCTGGGGCATCTGCTAATTCCCAGCTACCTGTTTGCTCCTCTGCTCAGTGAGAGACTTCCTGACCACACTGGGGAGATGATGGTCATGGTGTTTTTGCCTGCCTGGCCACTGTTCCCTGTTTACAGAGCTCATAAACATCTGGAAACAGCTTTGGATGGATGCCTGGATGGAGCTGGATGGAGCTGCAAGGTTGTACAAAGCTTGTCTGGGACCAGGACACTGCAGATCCCTCACTCTGCCCTGAGTGCTCCATGCAGAGCTCAGCAGGCTGTGAGGCTGATCCCAGGAATCCTGTGCAGGGAACTGGCCACTGAGCATGGGGCAGAGCCAGCTCCCTCCAGAGCTCCGGGCAAGGAAGATCCACCTCTCCAACCCTGCAAAGTGCACCCCAGCACACACCCAGCTGCCTTTGCACACCCCAGCACCCCTGCTCGGTGCAGACCCAGCCTTTTCCCACACTCAGCCAGCTGAGAGCCTGCAGAGACAAATCCTGACTCTGGGATTAGATCATCTCAACCCTTATCTCCACTGTGCTGGTGCATCCAGCCCAGCAGCTGGAAACCAAATCTGCCACAGTCCATGCCCCCAGTTTTGCTCAAATGGCCATTTTCCCCCTGTCTTGTTTATCTGCCCCCGACCCTGTGCTTTCCAAACTTGTGATGATGCAGCAGAACTTTATCAGGCAAACTGACAGGGACTCATGAAATTAAAGGCCAGCAATGACTCGTTGATCAGTGGCTAATTTGCTACGTACAACAAATCAGGGCATTTCATTCAGCAGCCCCTGAATCCAGCACAGTGATTTTTGGGGGAGCTAAAGCACCTTTCAGAAAGACTCTGGTTCCAGGAGGCTGTGCAGGTACCTGCAGGCACTCAGTGGTGATTCTCAAGCAGTGAGGCTTGATGAGAGCCCGAGACCCGGGTAACAAAAGGCTAAAGCATCCCTTAATTAGCTGTTTAATGGGTGGCTGCTTCTGCCTGGCTCCCCCTGCCCATCCACAACCCCTAACTCTTTATAACCACGAGGGATGCCCATGGGTCAGTAATAAAAGTCCCCTTCAAAGGAGTTTGAGCATCTGTTTATCCCCGGAGGACTCTATCTGGGAGAAAGAGAGCAGCCCACCAAAGGGTCTGAGCAAGAGGAGAAGAGATGTTCCTGCTAATGTCAGCTTCAAAGAAATCAGAAATTAAGTACTTTATTTCCTTTCTCAACTGCCAAGATAAAAAACTCCATTGACCAACAAAGTGAAGGTGGATTGAGCAGGAACAGGGACACAAATCAGTCTGGCCCATCCTTTCCGCTCACCAAAGGCTGCTGAGCCACAGGTGTTTGTGAGAGCAGCCTGCAGAGGACACAAACAAAGCTGCTCGTCCAAAGGCAGCTCCATGTGGGCTTTGGCTGTCTCATGTATTCCCAAACACTCCTTCAAAAGCAAAAGGAGGAGCAAGGAGAACCTCCCCTCTTCAGCTCAGCCTCCAGAGAGGAGGCACAGCTCAGAGACCAGCTCAAAGGAGAAGGGCACGGAAGTCACCCCAAAGCTGGTGTCCTTTGGAGCCTCCCCTGGTGGGGGGGGACTGACCGTGTCTCTTATGGCCAGGGTGGAACTGGGCAGAGAACCTTCCTCCAGCTCCCTTCCCCTGTGCTACCAGGCAGCTGGCAGATGAATACAGCTTTTCAGACCATTTGCAAACCTAAAATCTCCTCCATGTCAGCTGTAAAACTGTGGGCGTGAAGTTGGCTTACTCCTCTTTCTATCCCTCTCCCTTTCTACTACTTCTTTACTCTTAAAAAGGAAAAAAAAAAAGGGCTTTCAGCAGCTGCTACTTACAGCAAGAAAAAAATAAAATACACCCCAACCCTACACTTTGCTCCTTTTCAGTCTCTATAGCAACAGAGTACAGCTGGCCAAAGCAATTATCCTGCTCTGGCTGCTGAGATGTTTAAAGGCTGTTAAAAAACTCGAAGTTGTGGGAATACTGTGAGTGTGATGGCAGTAACATTTGCATTTAATTGCTGAGAGATGATTTGACTTTGCTTCCAAATGAACACTGTTAAGTGCACAAAGACAGGATCATCTCAGAGAGATGATGGAGAAAGGGAACAGCAGCTCCAGCTCCTCATGCACTGACTGGATCTCTGTGATTGTAGACCCTGAACCAGTTTACCCAGTTACAGCCCTCATGGTCTTAGTTCACTGATTCTGTTTCTTTATGGTCTACAATATGCATTTTTTTGGCAACATTTTGTGTCTCCTACCCACCACACCAACTCCTTCATCTTCTTACCACACATTAATTACCCCTTGGGAGGTATTCTGTCATGTTATTTTAAAGCTGCATCTTTCCACTGACCCTTTACACCCCTCAACCCCACACAGTTCTTTCAACACTAACAAAAAGGCAGCAACGAGCACCTGGAGATAGAGGATTCCTTAAGTCAGTTTCACCAGCAAAGAAAACATGTCCTGCAGCCAAGCACTCACACTAACTGGTGTGGCAAGAAAGCTGACAAAGTATTTCCAAGCCAGAAGAAGCTGCCAGAGCCTATTTTGAGGGCCTCACCTCCCTGGTGAGAGAGCTTCAACCTCTGGCCTGTTCAGCTGTTAGAGCAGAGCTGACACACTCAGCCTGCACTGCCCAAAAAATTGCAGTCCCAGGGATGTTGTCTGGGTCCTCCCAAACAAACTCAGTAGGTGTGGAAAGAAACCAACCCTATCTCACCTGGTTTACCTTGTTTTCATTGGGATCTGTGACACGGTCTAATCCATACTCGAGGACGTCCACCATGCCCGGCTGTGGTGAACAGGAAACATCAAAGCTTTGTAACTCATTTGGTTTAAAGTCTGTGGATCACACAGACGCACTCCCACTGCTGGCAGCTCCCAGCTGACTCCCAGAAGCTCTGACTCCCAGACTTGGGAATACCCCGCTTTGAGCACAGGTGGACCTCCCTCCCTTGGACCTTTGAGAGCAACCAAGGAAGGGTGGTGAGGACTCAGGGCAGGCCTGGGCTGACCCTTCCCTGGCACACAGCCCAGAGGCATGCCCTTTCCACATGGGAACTTGTCCCAGGTGGCTGCAGGGAGGGTGCCACGAAGCCACTGAAGTCACCCTGTCACCCTCTACTCACGGGAGTTCTGTTCACAAGCCAGTAGGCTCTCTCCTGGCAGTCCAGGGTGTACCTGTCCTCCTTCTTCCGCTCCTTCCCTGCCCTGCAAAGCCAAGAACAGGGGAATTCATGAATTTTGCCCTCCTAAAATCAGTGGGATGAGAAGCAGGGCACACTCCAGCCTCCCGTGCCCCGTGGGTCCCGGCCTGACTGCACAGTGCTCTGATGCTGCCTCCTGACCACATCCTGCCCAGGCTAATTCTGGGCTGCAGATCATCTTCACATGGCCACACGTGACTCTGGCTTTTGAGAAATCATCATCTTCCTGAGCTGAGCTGGGAGCAGACACATCCTCTTTTGATAAGGCACACAGCCCTCTGGTAGCTTTCTGCTGACTTGCCCTCAGTCCTGCTGCTTCACGTTTATCCCTCTCCTATGTCCCCGGGCAGAATCCAAGGACTGCCACTCAGAGATACATCCTGGACATGTCTCATCCCTGTCTCACAGTAAAGCAGGGCCATTTCTCAGAGAAAATACTTGGAAATGGTTCCAAGGAGTGTTCCCAGGCACTAAAACCCAAATCACCTCCACAATTAAACAGAAGAGGCACTAGCATGGTTTGGGCTTGGACCAACTAATTCTTTCCCAGAAAAGTCCTGAGCACAATTTGGGACTTAGCACGGGGAAGGGAGCATTCCCAACAGGCTGTTTGCATGTGGCCTCGCTGCTGTGGTTAGCAGGGTGGATGCTCTGCACCAGTCTGCCCCAGCAGCACCATCAAACGGCCTCAGACAAATTTAATCTACTGGTTCAGACACAGGCTTGGTATCTAACTTTGAAACTGCATTTGGCATCTCTTAGCCCAAGTCTGACCTCAATTTACAAGAACAACAGTCTCGTGTTTAATGAGACAGTTATCTGATGAGCTGTATTCTGAGGACTTGGCTGCCATCCCAGGGAAGACAGAGAGGCTGCTGAGCAGCAGAGGCACTGCCTCCCATGCCAGGAGGTAAAAGAAGGTAACAGGAGTCCACAGAAGTAGGAAAGATCTCTAAAGGAGTATTCTCATCTCATGTTCACCAACTTCCCTGGGAATTTGAAGGCTTCAGCTCCTAAAATCAAGTCATTTTAGCTGGGTATCTAAGTATGCACTTCACAGTTTGCTCCAGAGGTCCCTGCTAGGAACATTTACTGCTTCTTGACTCAGACCACTCCATTCAGCTGAGAGATGTGCAAGTAACTCCTGACCCAGACCAACAACAGGCCCTAAGTCCAGTGCCTGATCCACAAATACTAATGGAGAACACTGAGCTGAATGAAGTTGTCTCTAATGAGGGCTTGCAGCATCAGAACCCAGCTTCTTCACAGAACCACATCAAGTGTAAAATCTAAACCTCCCCTCCAAGCCATTTTAGAGCTGCAGTTGTTTCTAATGTGTGATTTAACTGTGTACTAAGACAGCCAAGCTCTGCTTCTCACACCCTCCCAGTGATGCAAACAAGGGAATGCAAGTCAACTCACTTATACTGCTCCTTGGCCTGCATAATAACAAAATCCCACTTGTAGTTTATTTTTTGATTGAGCATGTTGTAATGTTCCTGGAATAAAAATAAAAAAGCAGTTAGTGTGAAAATTCTGACCAGGGCACTCCCAAGCTGGGGTTTTCTTGACTCTCCATAGTTCAACGAGGCCAGGCTGGCGACTGAGCCAAGAAATCTGGATTGTTCTGAACGTAATTACAAGAATTGCAACAGTTCAAAAATACCATTGCAAGGAGAGCAATTACCCCTGCTAAAATTATAATTGACTTCCCAGCAGTTTTCTGTACTGGTCGTTTTTTCATTTGCAGGATGTTGGCTTTTGATACTGCTGGAGTAACACCTTGCAATTGAAGAGGTGATTTTTTGCTGTGCTCCACTCATTAGCAACAAAGGGCTAAAGTTGTAGAAAATGAGGGTCTTGTAATGGAACAAGTGCAGTGTGTCCTCACCTTTTCATATTCTTCCAAAATCCCTTTCCTTTTAATGTTCTTCTTTGCTAGATAAATTGCTGTGGAGGTAGAAGCAAATTAGCAGTCAGTTATACTTAGACAACAAGTCCAAGAATAATTATAAATTTACCCACATGACAAACACAGGAGCCTTTGTCTGCTACAATGTCTTCCCAGGCATGAGCTCCAAGCTCACAACAGCTCAGTGAAGAAAAAAGAACTTGGTGCTTTTGGTGTGTCACTGATGCCCAGGCTGGGAGCAGCCAGGCAGAACAGGCAGTGTGTGGCTTCTGCCAGCAGCCACCCTTCCCTCGGGAACTCAGCCAGGCTTTCACAGCTCAAGGGACACCGGACCAAACCTTTCAGAGGCGTTGAGGCTCCTCAGAGTTTGACCTCCAAGTTTTCTGAGCACAGGCCAGTGTTTTTTGCTCAAGCTCTAATAAAATCATTCCAATCTAAAATGCGCTTTTCTATTTCCTCAGAAGATCTACAGCACAACGCAGATAAAAGCCACAGAGGACAACCTGGGCATGGACAAATCAGTCTGTGAACTGCACAGCCCACAGGAGCAAAGCCAGCTGATCAGCCCAAGTTTCATGTCCAGCTCTACAACAAAAAGCATCAGAAAGCCAACAAGAGATTTACATGGAAAAAGCCATCAGGAGATATTGGAAGTCACTGTGCTTTCTATAAAGAAAGAACCATCTCTGAATGCAGGGCTTGATCCAAATCTCCAGGAAGACAGCCTTGGGCTCAGATCCAGGAACACACTTAACTACTCAGGGAAATCTAATCTTCTGTTTAAAGTCTTCCCTCCCCAACAAAGTAATTCAGATGTGTTCCTGTGTAATGGATCTTGGTGGAACATAAGAGCTTAAGCACTTTCCCTCATCAAGGCCACCACAAGATGGTCACACCCTCAGTTCACCATTACTGAGAATTATTCACAAAATAGCATGAAAAAAAATGCCAGGGCTGGTCATTGCAAGTGGAGACACAGCACAAGAACATGAGGAGCAGGCGTGGTGCAGGACTGTGTGACAAATCCACACCCCTGGACGTGTGCAGGGCCACCACTCACCATAGTCTGTGTCATCAGCAGCCCAGCTCTGCACTGGCCAGAAATAGGGGGTCTGCAAGGAAAGGAGCCTCTTGTTAGTGCACGAAGGCCCTGAACTCATGAACTCCTCATTCCAAGTACCAGTGAAGGTATCCTGATTTCCCACAGAGTGGAAACAGTCCAACCACAAACCTCGACAACATCCCGTTATTACTGTACTTTTTGTATATTCATTATTCAGTGCCCCCACATCGTTCTATTTCCAACCAGCAACTCCATTTGCTGCTTTAAGACCTGGAAGAGAACACTCCTTTGGAAGAAAGCACAGCTATTTTTAAGTTGAACAGGTACACCAATTTCATTGAAGTAACTATCACAGTTTCCCTGTAAATTGCAATCTGAGTCCTCTCTGTGCAGACTTCCCTGAGTCTTCTCCTTCCTCCCACACAGCTACACAGCTCCTGGGAACTGCCCCAGCTGCCTGTTTTTAATAAAAACTAGTGCTGAACTCCCTCACAACAGCTTAGAGGAGCTGCAACTCACTTGAAACCTGTAGAGGCTGCCATCTGCCTTAAGGGTGAGGTTCTTTGGCTCCTGAAGAGGGTAGATATATCCATATTTGACAAACAGGTCTCCCAGGTGGAATGCCTCTGAAAATGGAGAATGCAGATGTTGGCTACACACAAACACTTCACTGAAATTAAAAGTGATGCAAGGGAGAATTCAACTAAAAGGTTTTGCCTCTGGAGATCCCAGAAAGCTGACAAAGCCTCAATTCTTACATTTTCACCCACCTTCCGCAGTGATCTGCAAGCGCTGAAGAATCCACTGCATTATATCATTACCTGCAAAGCAAAGAAAAGGTCAGGTATTGCAATCAGAAATGTGCCCACATTCATGGGTGGAAACAAGACCTCTCCAGTCCTCACCCCTCACTGTGCTCAGGATCCCATCAAGGATCAGCCCCCTTCTTTGCAAATGTACTTTCAAATGCCCCAGGCAAGGAGGCACAGATAAAATGCACTGCTGGGCTCCCACTGGCCATGCTGGCATCCCCCAAGGCATCCAGACCTGGGAGAGGGAGCCTGAGGCAGGCAATGACCTTGGGATGGCACAGAGAGAGTGTGCACCAGCTCACATGGCCTGAGCAACACCTAAACCCTCAGCAGTGGCTTAGAAAGGGCTTAAGGAATGCAACACCTTTCACACCCAGGGAAGGGACGTTTTGCTCCACCTTGCCTTGAAGGATTCACTGCAAAGAACCTCCAGATTCACAGAGCACAGTCCTGTCTCCATTTTGTAGAAGACCAGTGACTGGTCCTCTGAGAGTCCTTTAATGGACAGAAGGGATGTCCAAATCTCAGATCCAAGCTGCAGTGGTTACAGGATTTATCAAAGGGAAACAAGATTTCTGCATGCACACACATTTTATCTCTCCCAGTTCTTTTGTTGGACTGTGAGCAGTTGTAGCCATAGGCAGCATAAACCTCCAGCAGTTTTAGTTTTACATTCTGGGGGGCAAATTTCATGAACCTCCTTCCATTTAAAGAGGGCAAAAATGCACTTGTTCCCTGAACAATTACTGGCCTTTCCCTCCAAACCTCCCCTAGGACTGCGGAGTGAGGTGTTGACCTTTCTTGACATTGCAGTGATGACTTAACTTTCTAATAGGGGCTCAGAGCTCTTATCCTACTGCCTGCTTCCTGAAATAGATGAAATTAAAGGATTATCTCATCACTCATTTCTAGACAGCTCCCTCTGTAAGCACTTTCCCCCAAAGGTGCACATTGAACATTAAGGTTTATTTGTGAGCCATTTTACTGACTTTCACTGAATTTAACTAGTTAGCTTCCTGCACAGGCAGAGCCAGGCTCTCTCCAAAGCATCTGTGTCCCGTTCTCCAATACCTTCACCACACCCTCATCAAACATGAATCAGTCTCTTTTGCAACACCCAGAAGCCAATCAGTATCCATGCAGCACTAAAAATATCAATTTAGAGAGGGATGACCAGCACGCAGGGGGAGTGGAAGTCACTTGCCTCTCAGAGGTGGACTAGAATTTATGACTTGTGCAAGAGGGAACTTGCAGCAATTCTAGTTAAGGAACCAGAGTAAAGCAGACAGCATGCAATGAGGGTGAGTGCCAACACCTCAGACACCCATGGACTTTTAGGAAGTGGGATTTTACATTGGGCAGACATCAAGAGAAGTTCTCGTTCCCCTGCACTTCATCTGCGTGGGGCGTCATCTTCAGCACAGGGAATCTCCTCTTTGTGCTGCCTTAACTATTCCCTGTCCACTCTGGGAGGCAAGACCAGCTCCTTTGTACAGGCAAAGCGTCCACACAGCTCAGCTGCATAATAGCTGTGTAAGCCAGGATGTGGTTTGCACTGCAGTGTATGGAGGGTGATGCTGAGAACAGGCTTCAGATGCGTCCACGTTCTCCTGACCCTTTCACTGACTGGCTCTTCCCATGGGCAAGTGACTTCAGTGCCTCTAAAGCTTCATTTTTTAAAAAAATCGGGGCAAACAACACACTGGGCCTACGAGGCTTTGCAAACACAGTGGGGAAAGTCTCTTGACTTGCCTGGAGCAAACTCATTGGTTTCAGCGAGAGTTTTTGTTCAGAATTTCAAAGTGCTGAAGAAAGAGCGAAGCAGGAGGAGGAAACTTGTGTGTGGAGTATGTGTGAATATTTATAGCAGAGGATTCCTCACAAGAGCTTTTGTGGAGGCTTGGAGAACAGGGAAGCAGAGGTACTGATAGTGCCTGGTGAAAGGAGTAACAGGCACAAGGAGGCTGTGATAAGAGCTGCCTGTAACACTGTACATGACACAGCACAGCTCCCGTCTGCTGCTCCTTCAGCCTCCTTGAAGGAGGAGAAGCTGTCATTTACAGGCAGAGAAGTGGGTTGAATATTTTGTTCTTTTCCTGCCTACTCAAGAGGAATTATTACTAGCAGTAAACGTTAAAAGGGAGACTAATTGTTCATTGCTCATTTCTGAAGTACCATCTTTCAGTCTGCCTCCAGGCTGCTTGTTTTAATTGGATTTTAATATTTATCTTTATTTGTGATCCAGCCTCCCTGGGAGTATGAGAGGTCTGGAGGCTGCAGCATGTCCTCACCTCTGTACTAAGACAAGGCAAGGTCACTTGAGTTAACCCCCATGAGACAGCTGAAAGTGCCTGAGGATCAACCTTTGTGTCTGATTCAAAGAGTAGGAATGAAATGAGACACGAGTGAGAATGAGATAAAGGGAGCAGGTACATTTCAAATGATGTACAGCAGATATTTATTGGGAATAGAGCTCCAGCATGCAGCCAGGCACTGGCAGCCCTGGGGTCCACACGAAGCTTTTCTCTGCTGAACTTGGCCCAGTCTTTCCCTCAGGGAAGCTCTTACCTGTCACAGCATGGGGGATGTTGGTGATCATCACCGTCTGCGTCTGTGTCTTGACTCCCGTGTCTGGGTTCTGCATCTCCATCATGAGTGTTTCAATCTGCAAAGCAGGGGATGGGATGGGACAGGATGGACGTCAGGAGTGAGCCCCAGGAGCACCGCAACTCCAGGCAACATTCCAGAGGGGTGGGCACTGGTGTGCCCCAGGAATGGATGCAGTGGCTGCAGCCCTCTCTGAACCTCCCCTTGGCACCAGAGGTGCCACCTCCAGCCCATGGCAGCTCACACTGACTTGCAGGGTCACTGCCACCGAACACACACATACACAGAGCCAGGGCTAGCACAGGAGGGACAGGATGAAACCCCTCCATGAGAGCTGAGCTAAGGGAAAATGAATAAATAAAATCTCTGCTACCCATAAAGGTTCTTCTCTGGCTCAGTGGGCTGTTTGCTGGGGCACTTAGAAAGAAAAATGGGGAGGGAATAAAATCTGTGCTTCTGTTAGGAGGGGCACAAGGAGGTGTGTGAGGGGCTCTCTGACCACTGCTGTGTACGGCTGCACTCGCCCACCCAGGGTCTCAGCCCATGGCCAGCAAAGCTCAGCCCCTCCAAGGATGGGGCAGAGACATCCTTCTATCCAGCAGCATCTCCAGCCTGGGATTCCTCAGGGATCCTGGTGACTCATTTTTAACAAAGGATGAGTCTCACTCTCAGGGACAGAGTTCTTTTATTTCTAGTTCCCATTTATCTTTATTTTTTTAAAAATATGAAGACTTGCAAAGGTATTTTCCTCCTCTTTTTTTGGCTTCCTACCAGCACCATTCCAAAAGCACAAAGCGTCTGCTTTCACTTGGGATCTGTGCTCAGATGGATGGAGTTGGGGCACACTCCTCCTCTCCTCGTTTTTGGTTATCTGAGTGCCATGAGAGCTTTGGGGAAGATGCTCTTCTTTTTGTCTTCTGCTTCCAGTGATAAATCAAAACTGGTCGAACAGGACCAATTCGGTCTCTCCACACACTTGTTTAGGGTGAGGCTGCAGCTTTTTAACTGAGAATAGAGGATTTAACAGAGTGTGACTTGATGACACCACGCATAATGAAGGGTATTGTCTTCACAGGCACCACAGTGACTTTGGTCCCAAGTCTTGCCAAGTGCTGTGAGGATTTAAGCTGTAGTGACAGGATACACTCTGGGCTTGTCAGTAAAACTGGATTTTCTACTGCTTTTAAAGGCAGTGACAAATTAATGCTAAAATGGAGAAGCCTGGTAAAATATAACATAAATATTTGTATAAGTACTTATAAAATATTTTAAAGGGGCTAAACCAGCCCCAAAGTGATGGAATACGATGACATTTTTTATATCTTTTAAGTGAACCCGCAATTTCAGCCTCAGAAAGTTCAAGGCTGTGTGAGATGAGCTGAGGCAAGATGGTCCAGCAGGCAGGGCACTCATTTAGGAAACTGTGATTCCAAGCAAACCCAGCTATCTTGGGAAGTCACTCTCTGTAACTGCACAGTCCCTTCACAGAGAACAGAGATACTGGGGGCAAACACAGCCCTGCTCATCGCCCATGTTCCAGCGACCACCTGGCAGATCCCACCAGGCTCAGCCAGAAGACTTGTTCCAGGCAGGCAGCACAGCATATCCTGCTCCAGCACGGGGCTGTGCTCTCCAGGTGGGCTCAAGAGACAGATCTTCAACAAGCTGAGAGCAGGGAACTGGCTCAGAAGCTCCCCCAGCCCCCCCGGCACAGCATGGTCCCTTCCTTTAACCAGCAACTCTTCAACTCTTGTCATGTTCATGCTCTGCCACACTCCCTCTTGTCACCGGAGAAATGACAAATATATTAAAAAGCAAGGAGCTGCTCTTGGAGGGTGCCTGCTGCTCTGGCTGCAAACCGTCCACCTTGCTGATCAAAACTCAGCCTTTCTCTGTCTCTTCTCCCAAGGCAACACTGGATTACAAGGATCAGGAGTTGCTATCAGCACCAGCCTGCAAGAGGGCGGCCAGGAGGGCTGCTTCGGACACAGCAGGAACACTTCTTTGCTTTGCTAAGGGCCCTAGTACATTTTGTCATGCTTTCAGCCAGGAAAGAGATGTCTGGTTTGAATTTTGCAGAGCCAGAAGCCACTTCCTGACACTGGTTGATGGGTGGAGATGCACACAGAGGTAAATATCAGGACTGCCAAAGGAGCCAGGCTCTGGGGCGAGCTCACCTCACGCACAGAGACACCACAAGGCACGAACCCCATGGAGATTTCCCTTCATATCAGCTGGAATCTCTGCCTGGAGGTGAACTCACCCTGAAAGCCATTCAGGAGACAACAGGAAAACCGTCTGTCCCCATCTGATTGCACAAAGTCAGAGTTCACTGAGTGCAAAGCAGAATTCTAACTCCCGTAAAGTAAGAAAAACCATCACAAGCTCCAGGTACTGAGACTCAGAAATGCAACAGCAAAACACTGCCAAGGTGAGGAGATCAGCCCTTCCCAGCATCAACCCAGACAGAGGCACCTTTCCCTCAGACATAAGAAAGATCAATTTTCCCAGCAGGAATTTCCAGTTCCCAGCTGAGTGTACACTCCTGGTGCTATAATTAAACATCTGCTGCTTTCTCCATCGTGAGTATTTGCCTGGTTCTAGCCCCCCTCACTGCCTGCTGCTGTTTGCAAGGATCAGCCCTACCTGCTCTGATTTCCAAGGTAACAGTACAGTCCTTCTCCCAACTCAAGCCTCTGAAGGCTCACTCAATTGTTTTCTAGGTCTACAGCTACCAATCTTGCTTTGCACATTGATGGATGATCAGAAAAAAGAAGAAATGAAAAAAATCCATTGTTAACATTAACCACCTAAAACTTCCTGCTTTTTCTTAATTAAAGCTGAGGGGAAGTGGCATGTTCCCACTGTGATCCCTCAGCTAAAGGAAGTAAATCTGTGAGTGGGGAGAGCAGGGCTGTAGCTGGCTCTTCCCAGTCTGGAGGGGATTTTTTCCAAGGAAAGATGCAGCACTGGCATCTCCCAGCCTGGAACAGGGAGAGGGAGGATGGGATGAGGCTGAGCTTGGCCTAAGGCTCAACTTCAGCCATATCCAGGACCTCATTTAAACAGAGAGCAGGAGTCTGCTGGATTCCAGCAAAAACACAATTCGGGTGCTCACACACCTTGGGAAATGCCCAGGAAGATGAGGGCCAGCAGCTGCTGGAAAGTCTAAACCTGGAGAAGCAAAGCCAGGCTGGAAAAGCCCCCAGCCATGCTGCAGACCCTGGGATGGTCCCTCCCTGGTTGCTGCACAGCTTGGGAGAAGCCACCAGGGACCAGAGTGAGGAGGAGGCAGAAGAAGAAGGCATCCATCAGCCCTACCCACAGGGTGTGAGTCATGGTGCAGCTCGTGTAGCACAGCAAGGAAAAATACCCAGCCCAGCAGCTCCGGAGAGCACAGCCCAGCTCTGCCAGCTGATGCCCAGCAGACCCAGATGTGGCTGCTGGAGCAGGCACAAGCACCAAGAGCTTGAGATCATTCAAGCTCTCGCAGCATCCAGCCAAGTGCATCCAGCCAAAATGCATTTCAGAGGCTTGCTCGCTATCCCAACAGACTTTTGGGTCATTCTTCTTCCAGCCAAGATGGTTTAGAAGGGGAGGAAAAACAGAATAAAACAACCTAAGTGCTAGCATGATGAGCAGGTGTTACAGGGCCTTGGGGGTCTCTGATCCCCTCATAGTTCAGCCTCAAAGACCAAGCTCCACATCCAGCCCAAGTCATTCAGAGCAGCCTCACAGCAAGAACAGGGCACTGCCCGGCACCCCTACAGCAACCCCCTGTCCTCTCCCCGTGTCCCAGGGCAGGATTGCTGCTGTGGTCACCAGCTTCGTGCTGGAGAGGCAGCACAGGGAGGTGCACAGCAGCTGCAAAGGCACACGGGGCTCCCAGGCTGAGAGCACGGCAGGAATCCCTCCCTGCAGCTGGAGCAGCTCAGGCACAGCGTGTGTCAGCTGGTGGCAAAGCGTGAGCACAGGCTTAAGCAATTAACAAAGCTTCTTTCTAGGATTTTAGCTCCTCATGGGTCTAAGCCTGTAAGGTGCTTGCAGGGTGCGTGCTGAGCATCCTCAGCTCCTGCCATGGGGAACCAGTAAAGATGCTTGGTGTTTCCAGGCAGCTCTGAGGACGTGGCTGTCTGCACACAGACCATGCTGCCATGGAACAGCCAAGGCTCCAAAGACGGCTTCTCTGAGGTCTGGAAAAAACAGAGCAGGAATGAAAGCAGAGACGAGAGCCAAAGGCTTTCGCTGACCACCGGGAGCTTCCTTCCCTTCCTACTACTAACAGGTCTTAGACTTGCAAAGCACTGGAAGTGCTCAGCCCCCCTGGCTGCTCACAGTGTGAGTGGTGCACACTCTGTAACAGCGATTCGCTGTGTTTTGACTGATCTTCCCACCTGAGGAACTCGGAGCACTTTGCAGAGACTGCTGCACTCCCACGGAGCAGCTGAAGCACAGCTGCTGGCGTTTGTTTTCTCAAAGCTTCTCCTCTGCACCCCCGCAAGCAACTCCACCGAGTATTACTCAGTACAGAATTTGGCCCAGAGATTTCCCTTGGCAGGGCTCCCCAGCCAAATTTACCCTGCAAGACACAGCACCAAAGAAAATACCCTCTTTACTTCCTCTGGTGTAGTAAGTACAGTGCACATACTGCCAGGCTCATATCTTAGCATTGAATATCCTCAAATTCCCCTCTGTTTACCCCTGGAATCATCCTTAGGTTGTGGGCGTTGAGGAAAGCTAACTACAATTTGAACAGCAACTCGCTGGCTGTACTTGTCACTGCAAATTCAGTTAATTCCATTCAACAGGATAAGCCACACTCAGGAGAGGTGGGTGGAAGAAAAGCTAGCTTAACACTCTGCTTTTTAAAATCCGCAGATACCAGCTACACTACAACTGGCTATGCTTTGAATGAATGCAACAGAAAAAGCCCACCAAGTGCTGTACAAAATTACACATTACACACAAAAGTGTGGGCATACGTCATCCCACTCCTTCTACTGCTTCACTCTGTCACAAATATGCTCATTTCTGAAAAACTGGAAGGAGGCAGAGAGCAGACAGTTGGCTGTAATACACCCTCTGAATGTGGACATCAGCTGAAAGCACTGGGAAAACACATACTGGACCAACTGGGCCAGAGCTACACTGAGTGGCCTGGAACTGCAGATGATGGGTTTTTCCCTGGGAAAGGACGAAGCTTTGAGGGACTTTGAAGAAAAATAATGGGAGATGGAGAAAACGTGTCAGGAGAACCATTCAGCTGAGGCTAAGCTACAAAACATAAACAACATTACAGTTCTATTTTCTCCACCACTTCAGCACACGCTGCCCCCCGGAGCCAGCTGGGATCCACGGCGCTCTGCAACAGGTCAGGGCCCCAAACTCCCGGGGAGGGGCTGTCACCCCTCGGACGCCACACGCCCAGAGATGTCCCGGGGAGCCGTGGCCGAGCAGGATGCTATGTACACATATCACCCGAAACACTACCAGCGCTGCCCTGAGCATCGCATTGCCCGGCCCGGACGCGGCGCTGGTGTGCCCATAATGGTGTGGCCGTCCCCGGCGCTGCTGAGCCCTCACCTTTTTCAGGAAGGCCATCCGCGGGCGGTAGCGCTGGCCCTGATCGAGCCGTGTGACGGTCATGGCGGCGGTGCGGGGCGGTGCGGTGCGGTGCGGTGCGGTGCGGTGCGGAGCGGAGCGGAGCGGAGCGGAGCGGAGCGGTGCGCGGTAACAGCGGAGCGCGGCAGCAAAGCAGCCCCGGCCGTGCGCACCTGGCTGCGGACACTGACACCCGCCGGGGGCGGCGCCACCGCTGCGCGCCGCAGCCAATCAGCACCCGCCGCCCCGCGCTTATTTGCATGAAGGCGCTGGGCCGCCGCCTGGGGGCCCTCGAGGGAGCGTGCGGAGGGGCTGGAATGGCGTGGACTGGAGCTGGATGGACTGGAGCTGGATGGACTGGAGCTGGATGGACTGGAGCTGGACTAGACTAGAATGGAATAGGAGGGCTAGGGCCAGGGTCTTGGGCCTGGGTTTGGAGGAGGGGCAGAAGCCGATGAAGGCCGATTGTCCATGAGGGATGATGCAGTGCCCAGGGCAGCACTGGTGGCGCTTCAGGGGGTTGATCTGTGGTCACAGCATCCTGCTCGGCCATGTCTCCCCAGGGCATGTAGGCTCCAAGGAATGACATCCTCATCCCCCAGAGTTTCAGGTCATGACCTGTTGCAGAACCCTGTAGATCCCAGCTGGCTCCGGGGGCCAGAGTGGGGGTGGGGGGTGCAGAATGTGCTGAAGTGATGGAGAAAATAAAGGCATAAGATCATTCTGGAATTTGTGGAGTCAGGTAAAACTAAGGCCAAGGTGTTGTGACTGAGTGTTGTGTGTGTGTGAGGGCTGAGCAGTGATTTGGGCATCTGCCCATCGTGCCACCAACCTTGGACACCTCAGCTGCGGAGCTCAGGAGCCAGATGGGCACTCTGGGGAGTTGGTAGCTTTATCTTGTGGGGAAATTGTGATGGACAGTGACCAGAGGAAGATCACGTAGCTAGAGTGCTTCCTGACAGTGGAACTGACTCATACCACGGCGTAGGGGGGGAACAGTACCCGACTGGCAGCACTGGAAACCAAGAACTCCGGCAAGATTTTGCCTGGTTCTTCCAGAAAGTGGCAGAGTTTCCTCTGCTGCCCCCAGCTTAGCTGCCAGCACAGCTGGGCAGGAGGAGAGGCTGAGTCCTCACTCACACAGAATCTGATTGTGCCAGGGCTCGGATGACGCATTCCCAGTAATTCTTGCCAGCCAAAAGGCACTGCCCTTTGTGTGAATACCTTCCCGCACACCACAGAGAACACACACACGGGAGTGTGTGCTCACACATGAATGTGCCCAGAGTGTCACCTGTACATATGCTGAGCAGGCACTCACACCACGCTGTCCATGAGCCGATCCCACCCAACACCGCTGGTATTCTCCCTGTGTGCCCAGGACACAGGAACAGATTGTACAGGCACATTTACACCCCCAGCCATGTGCACATCACACACTTCACATCCACGTTTCCATGTCCCATGGGGAGCACCCATGTTCCCCACACGTGTGCAGCTGTTTCTCAGGGCAGTGCCTTCTCCACCACAGTGTTTGTGACTGCTCTCAATTTAGGATCTATGTTCTCACACTTGAGGGGAGCAGGCTGGCTCTGAGCTCAGAGCAGAGCTTTTTCCATGAACAGCAATGCCCTGAAGGCACAGACTGCTTTCCCAATTGCTTTGCTGCCCTTGTGGAAGTGTTTTATCTTTAGCTCTGCTCTTTCATAGCATCCAGACAAGCCAGGGCTTTGGCAGGCCTTTCCCCTGTGTCTGCTCAGTCATTCCCATGTGGAATTCCCCTGTAAGTCACGGCAGCTGCTGGATCAGACACTCTGCTCCATGCAGATGATGAGCAACCTCTGTCATTCCACACTGGTATCAAAGTTATCCTGCCTCATGCTTCAAGGTATCAGCTGAAGGAGAGTTCCTCATGTTTGCAGTGTCTCATAACTCAGGGGCTGAGGTGCTATTTGGTTCTGCCAAACCAAGCTCAGATGCTGGTGCCCCTCTGAAATGCCACGGGTGACAAACTCCAGTAGCACATATGGTCCTGGAGGCAAAAGGCAGCAGAAGGGGAGTTCAGAGTGGACTCAGGAAGGAAGAGAAAGGACAGAAAAGGCATGCAGGCATTTTGATGATGCTAGTGAACAAAAGTGCTTCTTTTGTTCTCTCTGAGAGAGACAGATACTGGCAGGAGTACATGCAAGGAACTCTTTGGGTCATAATATCAGAGTAAGGAGCACATGAAAAGATGTGGCTCATTTTCTTGGTTTGATAGGTAAAACAGGAAAACTTGTTATAATCTACAACAGTTCCTCTGAATCATTTGCAGTTTAAAACAAAACAACTCGGTTTGTTACACAAGTGGTGCTGGAAGGACTCAGAAATACTCCAGGTGTGGTGCTAAGTAAAGGATCAACTACCAACAACAGCCCATGCCCCACAAACTTAAAGGAATAAAAATGGTCATTTCATCCCAAAATACTGGCTTTAACAGTTCCACTGAGGAATACTGGTGTCTTATTCATGAGAAACATTTGAAATCTGGGTCTTTAAGTGAGTTCAAAAATAAAATGGTCTTGCAGGAGATCCAGGAGAAATAACTCTGAGGAGCTCACACTGAGGTGTGAACTCTTCAGCCTCGCTAACCTCCAAAGATTCCATTCCATTTAAATCCTTCCGATCCCCCAAACACCCCCTCACAGGCCAGGTGTGGGGTTCTTCCTATTTCTAGTCTTCTCTGGCAAGCTATGATGAAGCTTATGGATATTCCTCTATTACAAAGCTACTTCGTGTAACTTCTACAGAAGATGTCCAAGGTAAATTCAGGTTTGTTAACATCTGTGAGTGACCCACAGCACCAAACACACGGTCAGAGATGAGCTGAGATTTCACCTGTGCCCAGGTGAACCACCCCAGCAGTTAATGCTCTTGGGCAGATCTGCCACGTGAAACATGAGGCATTTAAATCAGATTATAGAGGCTTGCCTAGGGCAGACACTCCTGGGCCTCTAATCACGAAACCCATACTTGTGGAAAGCAAAGAATTCTCCAGTCCTTGACACAGCCTGGCTGGTTTTTGTGTGAATTTGTTGGTCAAGAAAGCAAGGGACTTGAACAGAAGGAAGAGTGATGGAGACCACCGGCAGCAGCTGTGCAGGCTCCCTCTGGATTTCTGACTCCCCAAGTTCATCCTGGCCTTTCTGCCCCCCAGATAATGCAGAAAGACATTCTCTGGGGAGTCCCCTTTACCTCCTGCTTTGTACAGTAAATGCAGTGGCATTTATGTAGCTGCAAGTTTCCATGGGTATTCATACCCCACGCAGTGGGTAAATGATGCTATAGTGGAAATACACTTGTGGTCATCATAGCACAGGACAATAGTGCGTGTCCATGGGCTCTCCAGAGCCCACAGATCCCTCCCAGCCTCTCACACTGAGTGTATCCAGGCCGGGGAAAGGTCTGCGGGAAAGCTGGTTTTGCCCCTCGGGTCTCTTCGTGAAGCTCCACAAGCTGTGATCTTTTCAACAGACCCACCCCGATTCTTTAGTTTCTCTTGTGGAAAGCACTGCCAAGGGAATCCCCCCCTTTTTTTAAAAAGTCACATTTCCTACGTGGTTGCCCCTTCTTCACACATCAGAAGTTGAATCATCCAACACAAAAGGCATGTGGTGAGTAAGCCACCTTTCTATGTAAAGAAGCTGGGGACGGCCCTGAGGGGAAGGAAGGGGTAACGTAAGTGAAGCAAGTGGCAAGTGGAGGCTCGGTTTCAGCACGCAGTTCCTTCCAGGAAGATTTCAAAGCAGTTTACCAAAAAAAAAAAAAAAAATTGTGCAAACTGTGGCATAGAGAGGGTGTGACTTAAGCTCAGGTCTGCCAGCAAGGCAATGGTTAAAGGAATATCTCCAGAGTCCATTGTCCTGCCTGGTGGGGCACAAGCACTCAAAATGAGAAGCTTCCTTAGCAGCTTCCTGGGAAGAGCTGTGAGCGCAAACGGGCAGCATTTGTTTCCTGTCATTCCTGGGCTTTCCAGGAAAGCTAAGGAAAGAAGTGGCAAAGAGGAAGGAAAAAAGCCAAGCAGAGAAAGACCTTATGCACCCTGCCTTAGAGATGAAGCCTGGGAGGATGCAGCTGGCTTCACACCTGACCTGGATGATGCTGAGCCCTCTCCAGGGAACATCGTCATCCAAGGCAGGAATAGCCCCTGCCACTGTGCAGCGCACTGAGAGCCATGCTCCTGTGCCAGCAGATAGGGAATGGAGTACCCAGGAGTTTCGGAGAGCTCCCTACGTGAAGGGAAGAGGGATGGGGAGGTCAAGGACACCCCAACACTTAACTGACTCAATTGTAGAAACTCAGGAGTCCTCTGCAGCTGGGGAGGTGAGATGAGAGTTGAGTCAAATATCTTAAAACTTAGTTTTAAAACTTAAATCAGAGCTCAGGAATGACTGGCTTCCACATCTGTACCAAGACCACCAGGATGTGCTCCGTGGATCACTGTATTAATTTTATACCACATCCTGTTCTCCTATGAGAAACGCTTTTTTTTTTTCTTTGGTAAGGCCCTGTGAAATAATTCCCATGGAGTTTATCTCCATGTGGGACCATCCTCTAAGGTGTGAACACTGATACTCACTGCAGATTTTGAAGGTCCTTCTACTTGGGGCCAAGTGACATTTCCTTATTCTAAACTCACCTCGCAGTTTCCTCACTTATTTCTTCCTTTTTCTAAGTTATGATTAATGTTGGAAAAAAAGCAGAAAAACATTGAGAGGAAAACTCAGCAGATATCAAAGGCCAAGAGATATAAGGAGAGACAAATGTGTGATGCAGTCTTTGCACTACAGTGATGTAACCGATTATAGTTAAATGTATTAAACAAATGACAAAAAGAACAGCTGTGCTTAGGGCTGGGTTGAATGAAGTGTGGGATTTTCAGTCCTTGGGATTTTCAGTCCTTGAGATTTTCAGTCCTTGCAGGTCCCTCAGCCTATGAGTTCTACTCCTCACATGGAGGATTGCCATTGAAAATAATGTCTTTGCTCCTTTTAACTCAGTATCAGATAAAGATTCCCACTCTCTTTTGCTCACTATACAGCCCTGTGAGAGGCCAGACCTGGGGTGTTTGCCCTGCAGTACCGGGAAGCTCTTCTCAGCCAGGCAGAGAGGAAGGACGTGCCAATTTTTCAAAGTGTTTTAACAAAATGACTCTTTCTGCACCGAGAACAAAACCTGCTTAGCTGGCAAGCGCCATCCTGCCCCCCTGACCGAGGGCTGACCTCCCTGGGCCGCTCGCCTGGCAGCTTCCCTGCAGCCACGGGGGCGGCTGAGCCTGAGGCTCGTTTCCACAGAATCCCAGAATTGGAAGGGACCTCTGGAGATTATCCAGTCCAACCCCCCCGCCAAGGCAGGGTCATCCAGAGCAGGTGACACAGGAACATGTCCAGGTGGGTTTGGGGTGTCTCCACAGAGGGAGGCTCCATAATCTCCCTGGGCAGCTGCTCCAGGGCTCTGCCACCCTCCATGGAAAGAAGTTCTTCCTCAGGTTGAAGTGGAGCTTCCCGTGTTTCAGTTTATGGCCATTGCTCCTCATTCTGTCACTGGGTACCACTGAAAAGGATCCGGCATCATCCTCTTGGCACCTGCCTTGGAGATATTTATATGCATTAATGAGATCGCCTCTCAGTCTTCTCTAAACAGGCCCATGAGAAGCCAGCAACGGGGACTGGGAAAGGGACAGGGATGAGCATGAGGCAGGGACAGGAGTGGCTGTGTCAATTCCTGTGTCCAATGCTGGGCCCCTCAGTTCAGGAAGAACATTAAAGGGCTGGAGCATGTCTGGAGAAGGGAATGGAGCTGGGAAGGGACTGGAGAACCATGAGTAGCTGAGGGAATTCTGGGGGCTCAGCCTGGAGAAAAGGAGGCTCAGGGGGGACCTTCTCACTCTATAATCCCTGACAGGAGGGTGCGGCCAGGTGGGGGTCAGGCTTTGCTCCTAGGAAACAAGGGACAAGACAAGAGGGAACAGCCTCAAGCTGCTCCAGGGGAGGTTGTGGTTGGATCATTTTTTTTATAGAAAGGGTAATTAGACATTGGAATGGACTGCCCAGGGAGGTGCTTAAGGAAAGACTGGATGTGGCAACTGGTGCCATGGTCCAGTTGACAAGGAGGTGATCAGTCACAGGTTGGACTGGATGACCTCAGAGGTCTTTTCCAACCTAACTGATTCCATGTTTCTGTGATTTAGTCTCTTCTGCCATGCCTACAGTGAGAGGACTGGTGGACATGGCCTCAAGCTGAGACATGGGAGATTCAGATTCGAGATCAGGAAAAAAAAATCACTGTTAGGGTGGTCTGGCATTGGAAGAGGCTGCCCAGGAAGGTGGTGGAGTCACCATCCCTGAAGGTGTTCGAGAAACATCTGGACCTGGTGCTGGGTGATGTGGTTTTGTGGTTTCAGGGTTACAGTGGCAGTGCTGGGTGGATGGTTGGACTTGATCTTAAATCTCCTCCAAACCTTAATGACTCCATGAAGTCATTCTCCACCTTAACTTTATTTTCCATTACAATGCAGGTTAAAATTATGATCATGTGCATCTACAAACCTTTAACTCCATTACACAGCAGCACCCTGTGCCTGAATACTCTTTCACTGTGTTTCCTCGTGAGCAGCCTGGCACCTGCCAGGAGGTACAGCCTGGATCTCCTCCAGGAAGGGTGCTGGAAAATCGCAATTTCAAACTCCGGTTCAAAGCGAGTTGGGGGATTTCTTGAGGAAAAGGCAGAAAGAGTTTTACAAGTAAACTGTCAGTCTGGTTAAAAGGAGCTCTGCCTGCCAGAGCTCAAGGAGCGCTCTGACAAGGCTCCCAGGCACCTGGTGGGGTTGCGGGGCTGTGCTGCGCAAGGCCGAGGGTCGGACTGGACGCTGCTGCGAACTCCCCTTCCGCCACCGCTGCCGGCCGCTCCCGCCATTTCCTGTGAGGGGCAGGGAGGGGCGGAGCCCCGGCTGGGGGCGGGGCACGCGCGCGTCACGCGCCGGGCGGGAGCGTGCGAGGCGGGCGTGGCGGACGCGCAGGCGCGGTGCGGGGAGCGCGCGGTGCGGCGAGGGCGGCCGGCGCTCCCCTCGCTGGCAGCGCTCGCTAAGATGGCGGATTTCCTGCCGTCCCGCTCCGCGCTGTCCGGCTGCTTCCCCGGCTGCCTCCTCACCAGCGGCGAGGCCGAGCAGCAGCGCAAGTCCAAGGAGATCGACAAGTGCCTCAACCGCGAGAAGACCTATGTGAAGCGCCTCGTCAAGATCTTGCTGCTGGGCGCAGGCGAGAGCGGCAAGTCCACCTTCCTCAAGCAGATGCGGATCATCCACGGGCAGGACTGGGACCGCGCGGCCCGCGAGGAGTTCCGCGCCACCATCTACAGCAACGTGATCAAGGGTGGGTGAAGGGCGGCGGGGACGGGCCGCCCTGCGAGCGCCGGGCCCGACCGGGGCGGGGGAAGGCGGCTCGGGCGGGTCCCGCGGGCTGGGGGAGCCGCGGGGCCGCCACCGCCTCCTCCTCCCGCGCTGTCCCGGCGCCTCATCCTTCCCCGGGGGCCGGCGAGCAGCCCCTCCGGGCCCGCGGGTTGTCACCGCGCCGCCCGGGTGCGGCCCGCGGGGCGGCTCCGGCGCCCGGCCCCGGGAGCAGCGGTTTGAGCCCGTGTGGTCCCGGGCTTTGCCTTTTGCTCGGGCGCTGGAACGAGGCCAGAGAAGGGCAGCAGAGCTGGGGAAGGGGCTGGAGCATAAGGGGCGGCTGAGGGAGCTGGGGGGCTCAGCCTGAAGAGCGGGGGTGATCCTACCGCTCTCTACAACTACTGAAAGGATGTTGTAGCCAGGTGGGGATCAGGCTCTGCTCCCAGGGAACCAGCGACAGGATGAGGGGACAGTCTTAAGCTGCACCAGAGGACATTAGCAAGAGTTTCTTCACTTCAGACACTGGAATGGGCTGCCCAGGGAGGTGGTGGAGTCACTGTCGCTGGAGGTGTTTAAGACTGGACGTGGCACTTGATGTCAAGTCTGGTTGACAAGGTGGTGTTGGGTCATAGGTTGGACTGAATGATCTCAGAGGTCTTTTCCAACCTAATTGATTCCGTGATTTCCTGGTAATGCGATGGCAGTAATGAGCGGTAATGGATGGGGGGGGAAGATGCACCTGGAAGTGCGTGAGGAGGAGCCGAGCCCTGTGCTCTCAGCATTTCACTGCAGTGGAAGAATTGCTGCCGTTGTGTTGGAAACTCGGCTGACACATCAATTAACAGCAACCCGCAGGCAGAGCCTCTCTACATAGATGCTTTGCCAAAGCCTCCACACATGCTTTAGGGGAGTGGACGCTTGATTTCGCTGCTGTCATCCTGACTTCATTGGTCATCCTCACTTATTTGCTCTCTTATCTAAATCGCTCGTTGGATTTTCAGCGTGGGCTGTGTAATAGTTGGTCAAAATCTTAATGAAGTTTCTCAAAACAGCAAAGTGTTACCAGACCTCAGCCCCTGAAAATCCAACTATTCTCAAAGAGAATTGTTTTACAAACCTGCTTATGAATCAAGCCTGGAAGAACTCTTGATAGCAAGGCAGTAGAAATCATGAGCATGTATGTCAACCAGGTTAAAGTTTATTAATAAAGGTACTTCAAACTCTGTGACAAAGTATGCACGTAGGAACTGCATATCTGTCTGGGAGGCTGTTTTCCTGCAGTCATGGATAGATTTGACAGATACTTGCCTTTGACAGAGAGAAAAGCCTTGGAAAGGGAGTGAACCTTGACAAAACACTTCAGCACTGAATGAGTATGTTACTATACAGTCATTTGTTGCCACAACTCAATTTCCTTGTATCTCTTCCCATGCCTTTACAGTTGCTTATTCTTTCTGGAATTTTCTTTTTATTTTTTCATTGATAAATTTAGTACTAGAAATCAGTTCCCCGCATTTCCCTTACCAATATGAGCAGAGTGGGTTTAAAGCCTTTAGAAGACTCTAAAAAGAAGCTTAAAATACTCGTTTTCTTCTAGAGAATATTAACCAAAACAACCATGAAAGTGTGGGGAAGCCTTTAGCTGATACAACTCCTTCTGCACTTAAGCTGTAGAAACATACTTTTAGAAAGTACAATAATTTTAGTATGTATCTTAATATCTCTGAAAATGTTAAAGGTGGTGATAGAAATACTCTCGTGATAGAGATTCTCTGTATAATTTGATATAACTGGGTACCAAGTTGATAAGAACACAAAAGCTAGAGAACCTTAAAGCAAGACGTCAGGTGGTTCAACATATTTTGAAATAAACTTTAAAGCATACTTTGTCTTGTATTCATGCCAAGTGAAAGAGTTTGGTAGCACAGACTGGAGATTTAGTAATTAAAAATAACACTTTTTCAAGAGTTAAACTTGTACTGTGGATATCACCCTGTTGATTGTGGTCATGTTCTTGAGATAGCAAATCTGGGGGTTGATATTACCTGTAAATGTAGTGGTTTGAGTCAGTTTTTTGGACACTTCCTGATTCCCTACGGGTGGATGTTCCGACTGAGCTTTGTGCAGAGTAAGTGCATTGTTTGCCTCTGTGCAGATTGTGTGCTGGTGAAACAGTAGATGCTGAGAAACTCTGCTCACAGTGCTCTTCCTTGTCGTTCAAGGTGTGCGAGTCCTCGTGGATGCCAGAGAGAAACTCCATATCCCTTGGGGAGATCCTGCCAACCAGAGCAACGGGGACAAAGTGATGGCTTTCGACACGCGCGCGGTCACCGTGGTGCAGGGCATGGTGGAGACCGGTGTTTTTTTAGACTACCTTCCGGCCATCCGAGCCCTGTGGGCAGACAGTGGCATCCAGCACGCGTATGACAGGCGCAGGGAGTTCCAGCTGGTAAGAGTTGGCCTTCAGTGTTTTTAACTGTCTGTGTGTGATTTGGTTCCTGTGTTGCTTCTCTGTGAAACGCCAACCAAGCCGCTTCCTTACGCATTTTTGCATGGTTGACTTACTCTGTGGTGTTGCACACAGCTGCATTTGGCTACTTCCACCCCTTTTTTTAATAATAATAAAGGAGATTCTGACGTAATTGTCCTCATTTCATATGTGGGAAAGCTGAGGTATTGAGGGTTTTTAAGTTCTGTAACAAAGCTGGTACCTGCACAGTATTTTTACTATATGATTATTACCACCCTTTGTTAACTGGTGCATCAACTTAAAAAACCAAACTAAACGAAAAATAATGGTTTGCAGAAAAGGCAGGCTTAATAGTAATGTGCTTTTAAAAGAAAAGATATGCATGGGTTAATGAGAAGAATTTAAAAACCACTCCCTTCTCTATTCCAGTTTGAGCAATCTAGCAAACATTCCCTCTGTATACTTCCTGTTTAATCTTGAATGTCTGTGTTAATACTCGTGTAATGAGATTTTTGTTACATTGAAGTTCTCAGCTGAAGATGGAATACACAATTTAATAGTGGGGTAGAGATGGAGTATAGAATTCAGTAGTGGGGTTGGAAAGAAAAAAGAAACCTCTTGATTCTTGAGCTGCATCTCGAACTGTCTGTGACAGCTGAAGTCCCTTTGCGCCATTCCCATGCAAATGCTGCAAAAAGAAACGAAAAATTGGGTTTAAATTTGATTGTTGGTTTATAGACTTGTGTATGGCAGTGGCATTGGGTTTTGTAGGGATGGGGGTTGAGAACCTTAAAATAGATTAAATCTGTTCTTGCAGGTCTCTCAAACATAAGTGGCTTTGTATTTTTATGTCTTAAAAATAACCTTTGTGTTAGTGTGAATCCGAACAATAGCTCGTGATGTCTCCTGTTGAGCTATTATGAGTGGTTGTGTAATCATACCCTGACTTAAAGAGGTTGTGTAAATATTCTATAAATATGTATTGCCCTGATCATGGAATGTCTTCTGGAGATTGCAGAATGGGCAGGTGCTCCAGTGGCCTATCACCTGCCCAGCCCTGGGCTGAGCTCTGTAAATAAGTTCCTAAGGAGACCTGTTGCTCCTTGAGTTTCACCTTCAAGTGATCATAAAAGAGTAATTGCTCTTCTGTAGTCAAGATCCTGGTGCAGATGTGACTTCTAGTGGTGTAATTGCTGTGCTGGAGGGATCTGCTCTAAAATCTGTTCAATAAAACAGTTTTGTCTTCAATTAAACATGTTTAGTGACTTGAGGCTGTGTAGCAAAGGGAAGGGAGCAATTACTGTTCTGTCATCTTGAGGCTCTGGGAAGTGGCTTCTTTACATAACTGAAACGTGCACAGTTTCACTTTGAGATGTGAATAATTTGTTCTTCTTACAGAAGTCTTACAGAAAATAACCTGTTGCTTTTTTCTGTGAATCCCTAAATCTGTGTAGTTCTCTGCAAAAATATATGTTTATCGTGTTGTGCTTTAGGCACAACTCAGGAATATTTTTGAAGTGCTCTTAATAGTTGAGTACTGCCATAATAATTTTTGAAAGCAAGGTAATTACTTTATTTATACTTACATTACTTTATTTCCTAAATCCTTTCAAAATCTCAGCTGGACATATTTATGCCAAGTTATAAACACGAAGAAAAAAAAAAAAATGGCAGCTGAATGATGTCATTGTGTTGAGTGCAGGCAGTGTGATCTGTGCTGGCCAAGCATGAAGTCTCAGTTTTATCCCAGTAAGCTTCAGCTTAAGTTCTGCCAGAGCTCCATGTGGGCGGCAGAACAGAGGGAAGCTCCTGGAGCAGTGTGGCTTTTTGCTGTACCTGCTACAGGCTTTGCAGGAGAGCGTTCAGAGAGCTGAGGTCTGTGCTGGGATAAGGAAGGAGGACACAAACGGTTAAGGAGGGGGGAGTGACAGGCGTGTCCCAGTCAGGAGGTAGAGCAGGGGGAAGTTGGGAGAGACACAGACAGTTCAAGCGTGTCAAGTACTGACTCTTGAAGTGAAGGCTCCAGACTAAAGATTTGTAGCACTGTAGAATGGGGAAAAAGAGGAAAATAATGTTCTGCTTCCAGTTTAGCTGCTTGTGGCAAAAAAATGTAATGAAAGGATAGCAGCAATCATTAGATGAGTAGGAGAGAGGGAAAAGTGGTACAAAAATACTGTAAAGTGCTGAGACTGACATGGTAGAGGAGCATTTCTGGACTGTTACCTGCTCTAACTTCTTTTCAGACTTTTGAGTGAGTTTAACTTTTTTAACTGGACCAAGTTTGACACTGCACTGAAAAACACGGCTCATACTAAGAGAGCACAGGCAGAAACACTGGGGAAATGTTGTTTGCCATGGGAAGAGGACACTTTGGGACAGAGGTAGAGGTGAGCAAATGGAAAATGGAGCAGTGATGGGTTAAGGAGTGAAAAATGTCAAAATTTACATATAAATTCTGGAGGAAAGGCAGCAAGAGTGTGTGGTGTAGAAGCCATTTGTAGCTTGGGCAGATAGGAAGTACAGAGAAAAAGGGTTTAAGATTGAAGTTCCTGCAAGAATATGGTTTAAACTTCAATATATATGCACAACATATATGTACATGTGTGATGGATTGTTGAGCTGCTCTTGCTTTTTTTGTTTTTCTTCAGTATCTTTTACTGACATTGCCACAGGTGATGCTGGGAGCCTAAGGAAACAATGTGATCTTTTTATAGCAGCAAAAAAAAAATAACTTGGTTGTATTTTAATGGAATTAGGAATCAGCATTTCCATGTCTAGTTCACTGGAGTGTCCTTCCTCATTTTGTTCGCTCAAGTGGTCATGGGATAGCCAATATGATTTATTTTCCTTGGCCTAAAAATAGGGGCCTTCTGGCCACTAGCAGCAGCATTTATGAAAATTCATTAGGTCATGCTTGTGTAGCGCTTTAAAACTGGAAAGAGCTAATTACAGCTTAGTGCAATATGTGCCACTTCAGTGCTTCCCCCATGGTTAATATTATAATCCCTCATATTTTATTGCAAACCAAACTCATTCAGGTGATTGTTCCACTAGCACGGGTAACTGCAGACTGTCCTGGCTCTGTAGCTGAGGCGGTTCTGTAACTTACACTGCAGATTCTGGTCATCCTCAGGCTTTTTCTCCTTCAGCCACCAGGCTTGTTTCTCCTCTGGCCTCTCAGGTGGCTGACACGGATGAGTAACAGATTTAGTCTGAATCAGCCCAACACCCTCTGACACCTCATTAACATTTCACATTTCCCGTTGCTGCTTGATTTTTACCAGAAATCTCCTGAAATGACTTGGATAAATGCAGCCATTATGGTAATTCTGCAGCATGCACACTGCTTTACCTGGGCATTTCCTAGCTTTTCTGTTTGTGCTGGTGACCTGTTCAGCATGTGGCTGTAAGGGCTCGCTGTTCTCCTGGAGGTTTGCTCTGAGGCACTGGCAGCTGAGCAGTGTTTGGCGCTGTGTAACACTGAGCAAGGCACCTGTGAGTAAGAGCAGCCTTGTACTCCCCTCTCATGTCAGTCATTTCTTGAACTTGCTGTGAGAGCTGTTAACAGAGAAGCTTTTTTTTTTTTTTAATTTTTTGAAGTATTCTCCATGAGTCTTGTCATTCTCTGAGAATGGAAGAGTGTGATGAGAGCTGAGTGGCTCAATTGCATGATAAGCTTTGAATGTGTTCAGGGTTTGTTCATGTTAAAGGTAACTTTTGGGTGGGTTTTGATCTTTGCTACCAGCAGTTGTTAATCTTCAGACAGATACTTTTTGCCCTACTTGCAAGTTATGCTGAATGTTTGGGTGTTTTTAAGCCAGAAAGCTGCAGAGGCAGAGATGACACTTAATTTTTGTCCATATTTGCATAGAACTGCAGACATAGATGATACAGTAAGGATTATAGGATATGGACTCACCTCTGGATCACAACTTTATCTGTGACGTGTTTGCAAGAGCTAGATCAGATTATAGAAGACAGGAAAAGGCGTGTTCTGCTTGAAGTTACACTGATAGCTTTGCTGCAGCTTCCATGTAGCATTTTTCTGTTGCAGATGAGTTTTTTTGTCAAGTATTGTTCAGTTTACTGGGAGATTGTATTGTATTTTTTCTTACTCAGCTTGAGCTTTTCAGGGCTCTGCCTGAATAGTCGTGGGGCTGTTGTACATGCAAGAACATTAATTTCTACTGAAATGATGAGTCCTCAAATGGACACTGGAGAGTATTAGGAAAGTTTAATGTTCTTTCAAGTGCACAGGCAACACATCTTGAAATGTGCCTGATTATAGAGTAGGATCCTGCAGAGGTCAGTTGTGTGTGAAGCCAGGCTAGGCTGCCAGATGTTGAGGTGTTCCCCTTTTGGAGGGTGGATGCCCATCTTACGGTACAGTTGTGAGGTCAGTGCACAAAGTCCCTCTGAAGTCACAAGTGTAGAATCTGGAAAAAGAGTTGAAGTGTCTGTGCTGTGTTTGTGGCAGTGACTTCCAGAAGCTTTTCAGCAGCTTCTGTAGTGTGTTGATTTTCTTCCCAGTGTTCATCTCTTTAACCTCCCCACGCCCCTAAGTTGGAAAGTAGGCATGGCTTTTCCCTTGGGTCTCCTCTTGGATCTGGGATTGGGTGTTCATTTGTCCCACTCTGCTTGAAGGGTGCAGGAGATGATTCTATTGGGACAGGACTGAGTGCATAAACTGTTGGGAGAAGGTTTCTGAGACTGACAAGGAGGATCTTCATTACAGGCATGAGATCCAGTCAGCCAACATTTCTTTAAACATTGGCTATTTGGGCACTTAATCACATAGTTCAGAGTTAGTTTATTGAAATACAGGGTTGTAATTACAGTGAATATTGCTTAAATATCTGTGTGGAAACCCAAAAAGCTGCTGCTTTATTATATATGATGAAATATGAACAGTTTTTTCTCTTCTTTCCTCAATCAATACTCTCCCAAACATCAGATCACAGGATGGCCTGTGTACAGTGAGCATGACTCCTTAAAGCCCTTGGAAAGCCTTTGGAAAGGGCTACTTGCTCTCTCTTGGTGTTAGTGTGAAAAGGATTGATCAAAGATTGTTGCTATAACTATGGAAAGAAAAGTGCTTTACAGATTTATACTTTAAAATGAGTCATGCAAATCCTCAAAAGAGACTTGGATTTTTTGAAGATTCACTGTTTTTCCTGCCCCAGTGACAAGGTAATGCTGGCTTTGAGTTGGTATTAATAAGATTCCATATAGGGATTAACTCTAGAGTCCAGCAGTAGCAGGTTGAGTGTCCTTAGTTGAGGTTTGTGGCCAAAAACCCTTCAGTGTGTGCCAGTGCTTTGGTAGTGGGGATTGACTGTAATATTTCAGTTGAGCTGAATGATCTTCAGGTGAACTGTTATACTAATTTAACACAAAGTGCCATTTTTTATAATTTTCCAAATTGGGAGTAGGATTTCTGTTTCAGCCTCTGAGAGCCAAAATGCTGTTTCTGGGACTGCCTTATTCCCTTTCTACCACTCTTCCTTTCCTGCCCGGTGACTTTTCTTGTTAGCAGCAAAAAACTGAAGTGTTTGGAGAGCGGCCTGGGTCTTGTATTGCCAGTTGATGCTGATCTGGTTTTCCTGGAGAACATCTTTGCCATATTTTCTTCAGAACATTGCTATATTTCTTTTGTTGTATTTTAATTTTTTGTTACTATGAAGCACAAATGTAATTCTGGAATTGAGAGGTCTTTCAGCAGGAGCTGTCTTGATGTGCCAGACTGAAGCAGGATGAGTTGTCTTCCAACCAGGAATGCTTTTGGAGTCCTGTATGCTACACTTGGCTTGTACAAGCCTTTATTTTCTGCATGGTTTCAGTGCAGTCTCTGAGGATGGAGTTCTTAATTAAAACTCAATCCAGATATTGAATAACCTGGTCTAGTGGAAGGGGTCCCTTCCCATGGCAGGGGGTTGGAGCAAGGGGATCTTTGAGGTCCCTTCCAACCCAAACCATTCTGGGATTCTGTGATCTGTTTATGGGGAACCACTGCTTTTAAAATGCACACTTGCACAATGCAGTGTGGGAGCAGAGGGATGTGTTCTTACACATATTCTGTCTCCAACAAGCTGTGCTGTGTTGATAGGCATGTGCCTTAGTTTCCTAAACATTTTGTTGCAGAAGAGTAGAAGGTGACCTACTTCTTGAAAAAAAAATGGATTTCTATAACCAAGCCGTGATTATATAAGTACAAAACACAAGTGCCCTTCTGAATATGAATATTCACATACTGAGTGTATAAAGCTCTTAGCAAGTTGTTTTAAATCTGTGCAAATGTGTTAGAGGAGCTTTTGCTGCTTCTGCTGTGCACTGTAATGTGAGCCCTTGGTACAGACATTCATTCCGAGCTCATTTCTGTGCTCGCTGCTCACCTGCAAGGTGTTACATGTTGGTACCTGTAGAGCTGTCTCGTTACAGCCTTTGGAATTTAAACAGCAATGCCTGCACTGTTCTCTGTCCACTTAGAAACGACTTCCTAAACACAAACCCAACACAGTCCCAGGACTTGTAGCAAATCTGCATGCTGACAAAACATGTGGTATGAAGGCAGTGTCATCTTCCATGTCTGTGTTTTGCACCTGAGGCAAAGAATAGAGAGGAATCTTTTTTGTGTGTAAATATGGGATCCTTCAGGACTAAGGTGCCATGCCAGGGGCAGTGTTGATTTGTGCTAATTTGAGTTTATTGTAACGCGGCTTCAGCCTTAGGGGCTGGTGAAGTCTGCTCTCACCAAGCACGTATTACACTTAGGGTTTTATTGAGTGACTGAGCTCTTTATTGTCCCAAACTTCAGTTAATGGTGAATGCTTTTATATCTTCTGGGTTCAGGCCACACCTCTTACGCAGAACTAGCAAAGGGGGAGGAAACATCAGCTTGTGGAAGCTGAGGAAGTTGCTTAAGAAAATGTGAGAAGACCCAAGTGGAGCTGACCTGACTACGTAAGAAAAGCAATAGAATAACTGTACTAGTGGGAAAGCAAGATAATCTCCATGCCAGCATTGTGTCTGCTGGCACTTTTCTTTGCTAAGTATCAGAATTATCAAATTTTGTTGAGAAGTTACAGAATAACAAGCTGTAAACTCACAGTGCTGATGGAGGCCCCCTGATACCAAGTGGTCTCTTGAAAATGGTACCAAGTGGTAGTCTGGAAAATGAACCCTTTATTTATATCTTAAAGGTGAATAAATGGGTCATAGAACACAAAATTAGTTAACTTGGCAGCCTCAAACTGTAAACAAAATGTACATCATGCCAATAGAAATCTAAATAATCCTGGAGACTTAACACTTACATTTTATCCCAGAGTTGCCTGATGGGTTGAATTTAAATAGTAATAAAATGTTTAAGACTACATCAGCAACTAAAGAAGGTCCTAATTACTTCCAGTATCTTCTCTGCTTGCATGTCTGCATTAACAAGAAACATCAGGTAATACAGCTGGAAAAGTTGAGGAATTCTAAATACAGAAAACACCCTGAATTATCATCACAATAACTGACAACTTCAACTATTTCAGAAAAGAAAATTTTTGAACAGTAATAGGGAGTGAGCTGCCTTTTACAGCACTCAGTTCGCTGTACCATGTTGCACGCCTCTCCATCGTAGTCGTTCCTGCCTTAAATTTATTTTCCTTCAGTGTCTCCTCAGTAAATAAGTGAAATATCATGCTCCTCTTCAGAGAGTTAACCAAGGAACTGAAAAGACCCCAAATTCTTTTTATGGATCAGGGGTACAGGAATGTGTAATCCCACGTGAGTTTCTGTTTCTTTTTTCCATTTAAAGATGCTGGGGAAATTATTTTAAACAAAATGCTGGGATCTCTGCAGCCAGCCTGGGAGTACTTCTCTCTTTGGGCACATGATGGTATTTTATCACCCACTGGTGACCAAATCAAGAGGATGAAGAATTTCCAGGGGTGGAAACAGTGCACTGGTATCATCTGTATTTCAAAATATCTACACAAAATTGTGTGAAAAAAAATGTAATGCAGAGTGATTACTAAAATTTTACACATGGGTGGTATTGGGACCTTTAACTGGTTTCAGCAGCAGTTATATAGTTTCTCTAGTAATTAATTTATATTTCTTTCTAGTTTTAGTTAGTTTGCAGTATGAAATTTTACAGGTGACATGCAATGTTTGTGGCCTCTTGCTGCTGTTTAGGGAGTCTTGTGTACTTTACTTTTACTTTGAGCTCTTTTAGACACAATTTTTAGTAATTTTTAAAAACACCAATATTCAGCTAATGATACTGGTAGATCTTGTTCACAAGACCCAGTAAATTACTGCAGGATCTTGTCAGATAGCTAAGAAAAAGAGCTGGTTTATGAGTGCATCTCTGGCTGCAAACAGAAATACTAGAACTTAATTGAAATGGATTCTTCTAATTGAGACAGAGGAAGGAACTAAAAAGCATTTGGTCATCTGGATTTCTCATGAGGCTGAAATAGGAACCAAATGTACTTTAAAACTGAATCCTAGAGAAATGCATTGGGATCCAGTTCAGGGCTCTGATTTTGAAATGTTGTGATTTAGTGCAGAGTTTACGCAATAATGGACTTTCAAGCATCTTCAAGTTCAGTATGGCCAGTTTTAGTACTGATACATTTCCACGTGCCAAATATTTATCATGTTTTTGGGAGCCTTTGCTGGTCTTGTACAACTTGGAAGCAAGGAAAGCTCTAAGTGATGGATGGCAGATTTGCAGACTCACCACTGCTCCAGTGTTAGATTAAATGCAGTTGGAGTTGCAAACACATGAAGTCATGGAGCCAGTGGGTCAGTGCTCTGAAAGAAGAGCAAATGTTTACAGTCTGGTTCCAGTCTGTTTTGTGTGCAAAACATCTGAGGTCTGTAGAGATGCTGCCCAGAGTGTAAATAGTAACTGGGAGGTGGCAGTTTCTCCTTGGTCAGTGCATGTTTTCATA
The DNA here is from genome assembly GCF_000738735.6 of Corvus cornix cornix. Lineage (NCBI taxonomy): Eukaryota > Metazoa > Chordata > Aves > Passeriformes > Corvidae > Corvus > Corvus cornix. The sequence continues at coordinate 9,978,961 of NC_046347.1, forward strand.
GGATTTCTAGGTCTTTGTGTTCTGGGACTTGAAAGATTGGTTTCATCAATGGAAGTTTAAAATCTTCTGCAAAGTATTGGTGTCTTTCTTCAAGTAAACTTTCTGGAAGGGGAGTTTGGATTGTAAAATACTTAAGGAGTAAAAAGACCTTTGAAGAAACAAAGTGCACCTGATCCCGGCTTTCATGGATTAATTTCTGTTCAGGTTTTGGCAAACAGAAGCCGTTTGGTTGGATGCTCTGGGTATCTGGTGTGTCCCATGTGCCAGTTCATGTGCTCCTCAACCTGGCTCTGATCTCCAGAAGGGGCTGCAATAGCCTTGAGTTTGTTTCCTATTTGAAAGCACTGGTAATTCTGAGGAAAATAATAGAATCACAGAATGGTTTGGGATTAAAGCTCATCTTGTTCCAACCTCCCTGCCATGGGCAGGGACACCTTCCACTATCCCAGGGTGCTCCAAGCCCCATCCAACCTGGCCTTGGACACTGCCAGGGATGGGGTAGCCACAGCTTCTCTGGGTAACCTGTGCCAGGACCTCACAGAGAAGAATTTCTTCACTCTAGGATAAATGCTGTGCACATCGAGGATTTTTGATTGTTGGAAGGAGTCTCAGCTGCTTCTAGAATATGTCCCATCCTGGTTTCCAAGCAGTCTTTCAGAATTAGAAATATGATAACAGAGTGCCTGGTGTGGAAGAAATTGTAGTTTTGTAGGCTTTAGTGGAATGCTGTTTCCTGCCTAAAAGCTGTAGTGAATTTGCGTATTTTTAAGGAAGTCTTATTAAGAATCTGGCAATTAAATTCCACCAGGAGAGGGGAAGGATACCTAACTAAGAAAAATGAAATGGATTTCTTCCCTCTTAGGAAAGTAATTGAAAACTGGAACAGTTTGCTCTGTGGTATACTAGTATGTGTATTAACTTCTTTTTAGAGTTTAATAATGTTTTAATTAATTTAATTGGAGTGGCATGGTATCTGTGAAACTGTGGAAATGCTCTTCTGGTGGGAGACAAATCTGAGTGTGAGTTGTGTGAGTCTGGCACTTTGAAGGGAGAGCACTGCTGAACTGGGTGCAGGAAGCAGCAGCAGCTGATGTTGGAGCCTTGTTTGGAGTATTTCGTTCCAGGTTGGCTTGGTGACATCCTTCTGTCACTTTCAGGGTATGGCAGGTGTCCCCAGCTTGCTGGTGCTGCCGGGGCGTCAGGTTGGCGTGCTCTGTCTCCCTCCATTTGTTATCCACATTTTGAGAATTATGGATTGATTGGATTACACGGTAAATACGGGATAATAGATTAAAGGAGTATTATTGGGTTAAACCCCTTCTTAAACCCCTTCACCTTTCTTTGTTAATACCGTTATGCAAGGTAAAAATGTCAGTCATGAAATAAACTTGGTGTGATTCCTCCCTTGGTGCTTTTGGAATTGAGTGCCCTCCAGCCAAAGTGATGGAGCTGTTCCAAACACAAATTCTGCGCTGCCACCAAAAGGTTTTACAAAAGATGGCTTCTGTGAGTCAGGATGTGAACCTTTCCTTTTTTTAGGACAGATACTCAGTTTGTGTAACCAAACATGAGGCAGGTTTCACTTCTACCCCACGTGACGCAGTTCTGATGGCTCTGAAAAAAGGCAAACACAGCTTGAGCCGCACGCAGCGAGCGCTGAAAAGGGGAAATAGGTCTGTGCTCTCAGAGCTGGGCTGAGCTGTGACGCATTTGTGATGTGTATTGATGAGGAACACATTATTTTTACTCCTGTATCAGCAACTGTGTCTGAACTCTACGTTCTTGCAAAGAAACAGGAATTAATCCCAATGTGCTGCATTTTATCTCTGGAAATGGGCAGATCAGGTTTAAATGACTATTCAAATGGCTGAGCTGGAGAGAAGGAAGCTGGGAGATGTCAGATGTTTGGTCTTGACACAGACTATCTCTGCTTCAGCCCTTTTAAGGCTGGTCCATTCATGCTTCCACAGGCAGCAGTGCCATTTTCCAGCAGTTTGCCCTTTGGTTTTGGGGAGTTCGGGATTAGTTTCACACGGAGCAGTTTGCTGCTCTGCACGTGGCCACAATAATGCTCGTGTGGGCATAAATGGGGACTGCTGTGCTTTGGTGGGAGCGCCAGTTTGTCCTGGTTTTAGCATAACTTTGGCCTTAATTAACACTTAGGGAAAGGAAACCTCTTGCAGGGAAATGTGTTTTGTGTTAGTGCACACTCAAATATTTTGACCCAGATTTGCAGTTTGGGAAGTAAATATGCTACTGCTTACCTGGACATTTTCCCCCAAATACCTTCAGCACCCTTATTAAAAATTAGTTATTTTATATGCTTATTGTAAACTTCCAAAATGCTGCTAATACTGCTTGAAGAGTGTTTCATCAAGTATTAGAGCATGGAGTGGCAATTCAGAAATAAATAAGTTTCCCCTCACCTTAAGGAGATGCCAATCAAGTTGCTGGATTGCTGCTGTAAAATAGGGAAAGTATATTTTTAAAGTTTAGTTCCTTGAGTAAACAAGTTATAGGTACGAGTGTGGGGAAGTTTTGCTATAGTCTGTTGACTGGAGCATGTTTGAAAGAGGAATCCTCTTCAGAAAGTGCTGGGAGGAGTGACTGGGAAGAGAAATTGTAGAAACATGAAAGCTGTGAAGGAACCAAGATTTGTTTTATTTACCTCCAAATCTGAGACCAGTAGAAGAGACCAAACCAGTTGAATGTCTCAACATGAGACTTGGTTAAACCTGCTGGTCTAACAGTCAAGACAGTTGTGGATATGAGCTCATTAATGTAATTAGGATATGCATTCATGGCATAAATAGATCACCTGGATCATCTCCCTCCTTTGTGTAATGCTGTGGATATTCTCTGTTTGGGTGGAGGAGGTTGTGCCCTCTAATCTCCCTCCCACTGGGAATCTGCATTGATTTATTTGAAACGTTTCTCCATTCATTATCTCTCTGTTTATTACTGTCATTTCAGAAGACATCTGCTAAAACTTCAGTGGCAGCAGAATTGATTTGCAGTCAGTCTTCTTTTGAATCAGCTTAGGGTGGGGTGGCAAGAAAATAAAGGCTGTTAGAGATTCTTTCCTTTGCCAAAATCCTCAGATATGGATTTTCCTGGATTAAGCCTCTAACAGAAAAACATCCTGTACATAATGAAGTGTGTGCTATAAGCATTACTAGGGTGCTGTAAAATGCAGAATGATCAGACCCTGCTTATTTCTCCATCATCTCCCTTTAAGCTGATTCTCCAGTGTTATGGATGGTTTGGTTTGCATATTCAGGTATGTACACACCAGCCTAAAAACACTGCAGTTACCTGTTCCTGTTCTAAACTAGGCTTGTAAGAAAGCTTATTTTTGGTGGTTTTGTTTCTTGTGTTGTTGTGGGTTTTTAATTAAATAAAATAGGAAATATTTGTTTCTCTTTTTCAAGCAATTCAAGTAAGGTCAGGAAGAGAAAATGTTTGGTAGCTCTTAAAGTTCTAATATAGAGCTACTAAGTTATATCTCCTATTTTCTTAAAATATCTGATTTATTATTTCAGATACTTAATAAGCCTTGTCAGTTCAGTATGTTCCACTGAACTTGCAGCCAAACCTAGACGATTTGATAAATTGTTTCTTTCTTTAAACCTTGTGATGACTAAATCTTTATTTGATGCATTTTCTCTATGTCTTTTTTCTTTTTTAAGCAATTGCTAGTGGAAAAAATGCAGTGTCCCTGATCCCCTTGAAGAGCTAAAAAGCCATTTGGCTATGCTAAGGTTTCAACAAATCATATTTAGATTGCTGACATTGTTTTCATGGAAACCAAATAAATTGGTGCTTCCTGGGTTTAAAAGATGTGTTCATCTGGTGTGTATTTCATGTAGTCTTTTTTTTTTTTTCTTCCCTCCCCCAAAAATATTTTTGTGGTTACTTTGCTTTAGGCAGCAACTAGACAGTGATCTTTGTGCTGTGTTTTGTTTATAAAAGATACCTGCTTTGGTTTGCTGCTGATGACCACACCAGCAGGTGTTGGCCTACAACTAAGTGACCAACTGTGCTGTAGCCATGTCTTTGTAGAAAGAATGAATTACAAAACTGGAGATATTTCATTTAACGAGTAGTTAAATGCAAAGTTACAGGGGAAGCTGTTGTGGTAACGTCAGGCACCTTGATAGGAGTAAGATTTCGGTGTTTTCTTGTACATTCATGATGAAGTGACTTGGCTCTCTCAGAGAGGATCACAAGGCTCCAGGAGACACAGGCTGGTTTGACTCAAACCTTTCTGAAAATGGAATAGTTGACAGTTATGAATAAAGTTACTTAACAGTCAACTTCCTGTGGTTTACATGCATTTCTGAATCAGGAGGAGGCTGAAGGGCCACAGCTGAGATGTGTATATTCCATCTGAACAAAAAAGGGCATCTTTCTCAAGCATTCAAAAGGGACTGCTTAAAAATCAGATATCCTGGTATGATTTAATAAAGTTTAAAACAGCCAAAGCACACTCCTGTAACACCAGAAGGTATTTGAAGCTGATGTGTAGGTTGTTGTTTCTGCTGTATTGGGGTGTGCTCAAGAAGTTTGCTTTATTGCAGTACCTCAGTATTAATATGAGATGTATGCCCAAGCCTGTGTCGGATTTTGTCTCTGGTATTGGCATCTTTGGGCTGTACTGCAAGTGCAGGAGAGGGAAGTGAGCAGGGATGAGTTGGGCTCCATGGGGTGGTTGTTTCCTGCAGTGTCATTGCTGACCTTCAGAGATCTTCATTTCCAAATTGCTCAATTGTAAAAATTACTTCAGAGGGTTCATCTGCATTTAAAAAAGAAGGTTCACCTGACTAGTTCAAGACTATCACATAGAACCATGGAATGGTTTGGAGGGACACCTGCCTCTATTCCAGGTTGCTCCAAACCCTGTCCAACCTGGCCTTGAACATTTCCAGGGATGCACCATCCACAACTCCGGGCAACCAGTGCCAGTGCCACAGAATCCTCAAAATAAAGACTCTCTTCCTAATAACCAATCTAAACCTGCTTTCTGTCAGTGTGAAGCCATTCCCCATTGTCCTGGCACTTCAGACCCTTATAAATAGTTTTTTCATCTTTCCTGTATGCTCCCTTCAGGTACTGAAGGCCACAGTTAGGTCACCCCAAAGTATTCCCTTTTCCAGGCTGAGCAATCTCAATTCCCTCAGCCTTTCCTCATAGGAGAGGTGCTCCATATCTGTAATCAACTTGGTGGCCTCCTCTGGACTCTGGACTCCCTCCAACAAGGTCCTTCCTGTGCTGTATTTTTAGCTAATGCTTAAATTCCGTCCTATGTGGTCACAGAACATGGGTGTGAAGACAGCAAGAGTGTAATGGAGAACTGTGGGGTTTTTCATGGGGGCAGATTCTTCAGTTTCTCATTTCTGTCTAGATTTTGCCCTTGGTGTGGCTCCTTTGTGGCGTGACACCACAGATTGATCGCTGAACAGCCACGTGGCAGGGCTGGCCATGGTGAGCCGCGCTGGAGTTAGTGGGACAGAGTGGGGAAACCCAGTTTCTTTTTTCTAGTCATCTTGGGTAAACCAGAGGGTTTACAGTTTGTCAGAAGGGAAATTTTAGATGGCAGCTGTTGAATACAGCTATTTAAACATGGTCACTGTCATGGATTTACTGAGTGGGATCTGGTTCTCCCATCTACCAAGAAAAAGCAGCCTGACACAGAAGCTGTCTTTGGAGCTGTTGTTGTACAGGGATGTGGTTTCTAACTGATTTTTAAAAATAGGTGGCATTGAGGCTTTCCTTGATTGTTGTGTGCTGAATTTTTCAGTGTGTTTCTCTTCATTATTGTATAAAATACCCTTTGGAAAGGAATTAAAGCTTGGCTGCTTTGTCATGCTACCTCTTTGAAGCTTGTTTAAATGGGTCAAAACTCTCTGGTTCTCCAGTAGCGCATTCTGATAATGATCTGTTCAGGGAGGCAGTTTGCTGTTCAAGAGTGTCTGTAGTTAGCAAAGCTCAGCCTGCTGATAGCAACATGTGCAGGGCAGATAGAAAATTACCTCTGGTCAGGGCCCTGGGCTGTGGCTGTGTGATATGGACGGGTGGCTGGAGTGGGATGGAAGAAGAGATGATGGGTTTGAAGCTGTTCTAGGTGTTTAATTGGTATGCAGATTGGTAAAAAACAGTGAATGAACGACTTCTATCCTTGCTTACAGAGTTGAGTCATGTCGACAGCCCTTGCTGTCTGAACAGATTTTTATGAGGGGAGAACCCAAGCAGCTGAGCCAGTGGTGTGGATGAGGGAGGCTGGAATGTCTCAGCTTTATGAGCTGTGTTATGCTGTAACTGATGGATTTTATAGTTCAATCTCTTGAGTTTCAGCATGACCACCTTGATGTTTCTCTGCCATTGACTCTGATAGGTGACAGCCCAGGAAGTGGCATTGGCATCTCAGTGTTCCCTGGCAGTGGCTTTGCTGTTGCATGCGTGGCTCTGGAGTGTTGCTGTCGCTGCAGGCCTGTGTATTTTGCATTTGTGATTTCAGGAAATCCCCTCTTTTGGAAAGCTGCTTGTGGGGATCTTTTGTGACCTTTCCAGGCTGTGGTTTACTTGTCTGCTCCAAGATCCATTGGAGTAGCAGCAAATCCTGGGACTTAAAGGAGAGGTAGTAACTTACACATTAACTGCAGAGTTAATGCTTCTTTAGGGAGTAAGTATTGCTGTAAGTCGTATAAAGAAGCTGTCTAAGATTAAAATGCAAGTTTATATGCACACACACAAATACTTAGAGCCTCTGAGGCCCAGGTATTCTAAAATAAATACCTGCACTTACTGAGTCTGAAATCTGGCTGATTGGTATGTAGCCAGCCCTGTGGGGAACGGAAGGTTGCCAGTTCCTATTGGCACCTAAAAAAGAAATTAAATCTGATCTTAAATTTTATTTTGCCTTAATATTCGGCTACAGACAGTGGTTTTAGCACTTGGAAGGCCTGAATTCTGATTCTCTTGCTCCTTCTTGGGAAGCTTGATGGATTTGTGCATCAGGGTTTATTTCCTGTGAAACAGGGATGCTCTTCCCTGTACACCTTCCTTAGAGGATTGAGGCTAGAACGGATGCTGGAAAAGATACAATACTGCTGTCATTGCAAGCAGTTGCTGCTGTGTGCCACTAAAATGGTGTTCTGCTGCAGTTTGTCACCCCAGAGAAGATCAGGACAGCTGAGCCAAACAGGAGGTAAAATAAGGTAGTAGAGGTGGGTTGGACTCTCTCCTTGCAGGTGTGTCGAGCATGAGGCATGTTCCAACCAGAGCCCCAGTCTTGCCTCATTAAACGTTGATGTTCAAATTGCACACTTAAAGGTGTGGTATCTACTTGTATTTTGTAACTTATTTTAGTGCCTGGAAAACTTGCAGAGGTACCTTACTGATGTGTCTGCCAGAACCCTTTTTGGCCTGTTATGTACCCTACTCTGCTCAGGGTAGATGCTTAGATGACACAGTTGAGTAGTGAGGTTTGATATTCTTCCTAGATAAGTTTGCAGAGTTCAGATTGAATGAGGGGAAGTCATTATCAGGGTGTAGCTCCTGTCCTAATCCACTTGTCTGAATTAGGTGTAGTCACCCTGGCCTCAGATGCTGCTTGATTTTCTCATCAAGAAAACTCAGTCAAAATTCTGCTCTTCCACCTGCAGAGTGAAAGCACAGGTGGTTTCTTTTCTGCATTTACTGTAAAATGACTAAGTTACAGCTGGTAATTAAGGGCTCCCAAAAGGAAGCAGATTTGTGCTTCTCTGAGGATGCTGAGAACCTTAAAAATGTGCTTTTCTCTGCAGTGAATTCCATCAGTACCTTCCTATTGCAAGTGAACTCAGGTGCATCAGTATCCATGGAAGAATTCCTCCATAATCCCAGCACCCTGATGGAGTTCTGCAGGGTAGACTGTGGCTCAGGTTTACCATGAAAAAAATCTTTCGTTCCGCATTACTGGAGGGATTAAAAACTGCAGTTACCTTTTGCCAGGACAGGGATGACTTGAATCCAGAAGATAACCTGGATAACCTGGATAGTAAATGTGATATCATGTGCGGCAGCCTGGAGCTCTGCTCATCACTCCCAGAGTAAGGAGTTCTGGTCCAACTTGGTGTCTGATGGGAAACTTGAGTAAAATGCTTTGTCTGTTGTGGTTTCTCATCCTCTGTTCTGCTCATCATTCACTGTGCTCCGGGGAAGTACCTGTGGGAATGAGTCCTGTGCCACTAGAGTATTAATGAACTTTCTCTGGTGATTTATCCCTGTACCTGAATGCCTGTGTGTGCACACTCTGCAAAGCCTCAGAGGAATCAAATGTTTCTTTTCATAACGAAGGTGCGGCCGCTTCATTGATGCTCCCTGTGGATAACACTTGGATTTATTTATCAAGTCTAAGCTTGGAAAGAATGTGACTATTATAAATGTGCCTTTCATGCTTTTAAGCTTAAATATTAACTGGCCTAAGAATAAATCATCAGTTGTATTCTTAGGATAGCTGCTTTTAAAAATGGCAATGATTAAAGCTTACAACACTTAAATGTAGGTTTCGATAAATTATCTGGACTTCAGAATGTAAACTATTGGGATCAAAGACGTCGCTTATTTAAATAACTGTTTGATTTGTTTTTAGGGGGAATCTGTAAAGTATTTCTTGGACAACTTGGATAAACTTGGAGAACAAGTAAGTCCTTTTTTATTTTTCTTTCCAGTCTTGAGTTTTAAGTAGTCTTTGTGATCTCTGGGTTTTAAATAGATGAAATGTAATTAGTGTCTACTCCAATAACTTTTATCTTTAGTTAACTTGGACTGTTGCATTATCTCAGCAGTTCATCACTGACATGTCAAAAACAAGGGGCAATGCAAGGGCCAGAAGACTTTCTGGAAATATACCTTCTGTCAAAATTGAACAAAAATCAAGTTACAAATGCTTGACCAGTCAGGAGACTGTTAAAGTAGCTTTTCAACACTAAATGACATCCAAAAATGACTGGGTTTGGGGTTACATGTCCAGTTAGGAACTCTTGAGTTAAATCAGTCACAGGTCAGCGGTACCTTCCAGTAATACCTACTTTAACATAAACTCAGTAAAGAATAAAGTCTGTTTTCTCTGGGGAAAAACCCTGAAATTTCTGTAGAATACTTTTTTATAGAACTGTTAGTTAGCACTTGAATAATGAATGTATATGCTGATGCTCATCAGTTGTGGATTGCAGGAATGGCATGTGGAAAAACTGCCTTTAAAATGGGATATGGTGCTTGAACTCTGTGGGGAGGCAGTTTCTCCATGGTCATTCCCAGTTGATGGTAACAAATGAAGGAATCCAAACCACTTCAATGAAACCCTGTTACATCATGCTTAATTTCATTTGTCTTTTTAACAGATTAAATTTTAAGCCTGACTATTTTTCTGCTTTGAACTGTCATTGTTCTAGCTAAAGCACTGGTGGTCATTGTGCTTCCCAGATTGCTGGCTTGAGGACTCCAGCACTTGCTCTCTGAATTTGGATTTGGTCTCAAGTTACAAGACTTGCATTTAGGAGGAGAACTGCACTTACTCTGATGAACTGCTAAACTCTGCCAGTAGTGGATTTCTCTTGGTCTTTGAATCCAGTGCCTTTGAGTTTCAAAGGGCTTGGGTTTTTCCCCAACAATACTGGGTGGAGTTTTGCAGCTCTATTTCAGAGTTCTTCGTGGAGAAACTTCGGTCCATTCTTTCATTAAAGTGTGAAACCTAGTCAGTAGTTGAGCTTTTTTAACATTTTTATATACACGCACTTACTGCAGGTCTAATATTGCTGTGGGAGCACTCTGAATTACAGCTTTTCTGGCTTCAAGTTGGACTAAATGGTGTTGAGAATCAGAGGGACTCATCAGGATCTGCTGTTGTAGAAAATGTTGAATCTTTGAGGAAAAAAGCACTAGCTAAGTTTTGTTAGTGAAAGATGTGATAGGTTCTTCTGGTTTATTCTTATCTATATGCAAGATTGTCTAATGATTGTTTCCCCAAATTGTAAATATAAGTATTTGACTGTTCTTATCTGGTGCAACTGGGCTGAGTTGCAACTAAATTACTTATAAACACATAGATCTGCAATTCACTTGTGCTTCTTGCCAAAAGGGAGCTGATAACAGCACTGAGGGAAAAGAACTTAATGTTCAGATTTAATCAGATCAGCAAAATAAGAGTATCTGACAGGCAGACATGCGTGGGATCTCCTGGATTCCTTGCAACTGTGTGTTGCTATTTCAACTGCCAGTGCAGACTGTATGTATCCAAAATACCTCACAGAGAGACTTGGCTTTCCATCTTGTGATTGGATCTTAGTCATGCCTTAAATTGTAATTTGAACTAGGCAAACAGTGATGTGATAGCCAAAAGAGCTACTGATAACCAAAGGAACTCCTTTAGAAGAAGCAGACTGCAGTGAATTTGGGGAAAGGAGATAGGAAAATCAGGAAGAAAGCACATGTTCTAAATCAGTATCAATGTGAGGATGCTTGAGGGAAAAAACCACTTACTGATGATGGGTAAACATTGAAAACACTTGGAAAATAGTACTCAGTGCCATCCAAGGAAATCACCTGATGCTGAAGTCTTTAGATATGGAGAACAGGATCAACACTGAGAAAGGGGCAAGCTGCTTGTATTCCAAGGATCTGGGCATGAGGGAAAAAACATAATTGTCCTTCAAAAAGATAACTAAAATACTGGGAGAGTTCCTAGGAGTTGTTGTGTTTGGTTTCCTGTAGGCAGATGATGGCTGGACACCAGCACTGAACTCAGAGCCCTCATTTGCTGCCTGTTGCATCAGAGTAGCCAATATCCAGGATAAAACATTTGGGTTGGAAGGGACACTAAAGATACCCAGTTCTGTGGTAGGTCTTCTGTGCATGTAGAAGTTGAAAGCACTTGAAAGGATTCTCTTTGTGGCTGCAAGTGTGGAAGGAATTTTCAGTGAGTAATAGTACTCGAGGGGGAATTTGTCAGGAATTCTAGGGATAAGCTCCTCGTTCTTGAAAGCTTTACTGAATAAACATTACAGGTCAACTCCCAGGAGAGTTTGCTTTGTGCCCTTGTTTCAATAGTGAAGGTGTATATGGCTTTGCCTGTTATATTAGTTAGTTTTATTTATTTATGTATTTTAATAATTTCAGTCACTCCTGAGCTTTCCTAAGACTTTTTGGTTTTGTTCTGAGAACTTGAGACTACCTGGAAAACAAAAGAATATACATTCCCATTTGGAAGCTGGAATAAGTGTTGAACCTGTGACACTCTTGCCTACGTGTTGACAGTCAGCTTTGCTCAAGATCCCTTCACCTGTGCCTAGTGACATTTAATACAGTCACTGCACTGGTTTTGCTGATTGTTTTCCTCTCTATAATTTCAGTAGAAAAGACCCAAGATAAATTTAATAAAGGGAGAAGTCTTATCACCCTTTAAAGTTGTTCATTAATCAGACAAGGGGGTGGCAGCACCTCTTTTGCTCAGTTTGAAGAGATTGTGATGCTGCTTTAGCAGTTCTACTCTCCTCCAGATTTTGGTGGTGTGGGATTTGGATGCGTAGCAGTGCTGCAGCAAAGGCTGCAGGGTGGGGAGCCTGTGCTTCAGAGCTGCTTTGTAATTCGTGCCACGATAAAAATCAGTGCCTTAGTCATGGGCAGCTCTGAAAAAGGAACCCAGAGTTCAGACAAAGCCCTCTCTCTCTAGTTTCACTTTGGAGCTCACAGGGTAAAGCAAAGTGATCTTTGAGTTTTTGGAGTGTTGCACTCACTTGATGATTTTTAAATTTTATTTTTGTGGCTTGCACTTGCCCAGCTGCCTTAAACTTGGGATACAAGTACAGAAATAGCCGTGGTGCTGTGTGCTTGTTCCCCCACCCAGCTGACTTGCTGAATCAGACTTTCTGGACCATGGTCTTACGCATCTTTATAAAAGCTCCAAGTGTGGGAACTGGCACTGTCAAAGGAACATCATAGATCATTCACTTCTTAAGAAGAGACTGAAATTCCAAATCCTAAATTGTGCTCTCTAAAGTTGTGAGAAGTGCTGGAAAAATGTGAGGAAGAGTTTCCATAACAAGTGAACAACAAGGTTTTAAAGTCCAGCACAGGCAGCTGTGTGGTAGAGACGCACTTTGCAGATAGCAGAAAGACTTGGACCATAGACAAAAGTGTAATTCTAGGAATGAAGGAATCCCCAATACGAGTGTTGAATTTCATGCTGTCAAAAGCTGACTAACAAGAATTCCTCTTCCTGTAGCATCTGCATCTGTTAATGATGTTCATGTGACAATCAAAAAAAAAAATAGTCTCTTGAATGCCTCTTAAATTCTGGGGAAATGTGGGGTGGAGAACTTCAGGATCCAGCTGTCTGTGCCCCCCAGGCTGGAAAGGCACTGCTGTCCCCAGCTCTCACTTTCTTGCCCTGTTCTACTCATTGCACAGTAAATTTCAGACAAAGTCAGGCAATGTGATCTCACCGGTGTGGACTGATAAAGGAGGATGCAAAGATGCATGGCACAAACACAGGAAATTGCTTAAGTTTTAGTTTTCAGGCATAATTGATTGCTTTGAAGTTATTTGGAGCAGCTGGTTTGTTTCTGGAAGCAGTCATGCAGTTTGCAGGAGAGCACGGGAGGAATGGAGAGCCCACAGCTGGCATGGGATATCCCATAGTTACTGGTTTGAGAAACCTGCTTTAGAGCCCATTTGCTGCATTGCAGTGTTGGCAGCCAGCATTGTGGGAAGAGAATGAAGGAAGCATAAAGTGATCCAGAATGAGGGAAACTGGCATGAGGAATTGCTGGTTCACCTCCCAGGTTGGTTATGGATCCTTGTCATGTGGCAAAGGGGAAGCATAAGTTCTTTGGGGTGTATGTTCTGATTTCATACTGGGTGTGTTTCCTGCTTTGGACTCCAGCTCTTTCCCAAAAGCTCCAGTATTAGCATGGAAATCCACATCCATGTCTTTTTATTGAAAACCTTGTGCTGTTCCTGTGCAAACTGCTCCCTCCACTGAGCTCACCTGTGCCCCTACCCATGATCATATCCTAATCAGAAAACTCTCCTTATTTTTGTAGGATTACCTTCCCTCCCAGCAAGATATCCTGCTGGCACGAAGGCCGACCAAAGGGATTCACGAGTACGACTTTGAAATCAAAAATGTCCCTTTCAAGATGGTTGATGTGGGTGGCCAGAGGTCAGAACGGAAGCGGTGGTTCGAGTGCTTTGACAGTGTCACATCCATATTGTTCCTCGTGTCCTCCAGTGAATTCGACCAAGTGCTCATGGAGGACCGGCAGACGAATCGCCTCACGGAGTCCCTGAACATTTTTGAAACAATAGTCAACAACCGGGTGTTCAGCAACGTCTCCATCATCCTCTTCTTAAACAAGACAGACTTGCTTGAGGAAAAAGTACAGAAAGTCAGCATCAAAGACTATTTCCCAGAGTTTGAAGGGGATCCCCACTGCTTAACAGATGTCCAAAAATTCCTGGTGGATTGTTTTCGCACGAAACGCCGGGACCAGCAGCAGAAGCCCCTGTACCACCACTTCACCACTGCTATTAACACAGAGAACATCCGGCTAGTTTTCCGTGACGTTAAGGATACCATCCTGCACGACAACCTCAAGCAGCTGATGTTACAGTGATGTGCAGAAAGACTGTTGTATTTCAGTAACTCTTGTGTGTTGTTTTTTTAACTAGAAGTTTACAGCAGGAGTAGAGAAATCAAGGTCCTGTCAGACTTCTTGATACGTGGCTAAAAGCTGCTGCTGAACACATTATTGCCAATTTCTGCAGAAATTCAGGCTTAATCTCTTCCAGTGTAGCTTCAAGTTGACTCAAGTTGTAATTTTATAGCAGACCTATGTCTAAGTTACCTGTAAAGTGGTAAATTTGACCTTTTACGAACATGTGTATTATCCTAGAAAATCCAGAATTCCAAGTCCAAACTTCAGTGAAATTGCTGCAATTATTAGACTGTGGCAGTAATTTAAGGTGGGGGGGAGAGAGAAAGTTTTCACATCTAACTTCGTTGTTAATACTGTGATACCATAGCTGACTTATATTTTCTCAGGTCTGTTTTTGGTTAGAAATCCCGTCGAATCCCTTGCTGGAATCATCTCTTTGAAGTGCGGGTTCCTGGGTGTAATGTACTTCCTGTTAAGTATAAATCATGGCATTGGGTTGGAATAGGAGATGCTTTAAAAATGCTTAAAGTCAGGAGTTCCAGGCATATTTATCAGGAAGTGCTGAGTCCAGTGACGAGGGATTAGTGGTTGGCACAGTACACGGATTCACTCCAGAGGCGTCTGCGTGTCCTGGAGCCATGGCAAAGCACAGAGCACTCTGATCAATCCTCTTGGCACTCTGGTGTGGGAAGGGGGGAGCAAGCCCAGCTTGTATTTTTTGTCTTCACTAACCGGGTGTTTCCTGTAGGTAGCAGATGTTACCTGTGGGTCACCTGTTCTTGAAGCGCTTTTTAACTTAGCACTGGTTTATTTGAACTCCCTGCCTCCTTCCCAGGTGCCTCCTCTGAGTCAGGAGCGTTTGGTGATGGAGGGAAGGACTTGCAAACCTAAGTGCCTCCTTGTGTTCTGTCCTCCTCTGGCATTTTCAGTGGCCTTACGAATTCCCAGCAGAGGCCTTGTGTAGCTGACACCATGCAGATGAATGTTTTCTTCTGAAAAAATTCAAGAACACGTCCCAGCAGAATGTGCTTCGCTGATGAGGTTCTTTCTGAGACCTTCCAGTTGGGCCTAAGCAATCCTAAGTGTACTTGAGCCAAATAGGTTGCACAGCATCTCCCAGAGTGCTGCTTGTGACTGTTTTACCCAAAGTTCTGTTGCAGTTTTGTTTATTTTTCTTACAGGGAGTTTTTAGCATTGCCATGTGATTTAAAAAAAAAAAAAAAGATAATAATAATAATGAAAAATAGTGAAAATAAAGCAATCCTGATGTACCCCACAGCACACTGCAAAAAGAGAGTGAGATTGTGATATAAAAATCAGTGTCCCTACCATATTTCCCCCAGGCTGTAATGTCATGTGGGCAGTTCAGCTGCCACTTTGCCCCATGGAATTGGCCAGTTCCTGTGGATCGTCCTGGTGGCCAGTCCTTCAATAAATTCTTACTCCCATCCCACGAGAGGGGGGGTGACAGGGTGGTGTCACTGCTGGGAGCAGTGGCCCTGCCAGGACATAGGAAAGCTGCCTGTCTCCTGAACTTAGCCTTTACTTACTGTGATTGTAAGTTGTATTAACATCTCTGTACCTCGTTCTCCTGGCAGTACAAGGGGAATCATGTATTTTTATTTAGTTAGGTGCTTTGAAAGACCTCTATTTTTTTATATCATCCAGTGAATAGTCATAGGTTAGTCCGCGATTCTGGTGATCAGGCACTGTTTGGGGAGGAAAGAATTCTGAAAAGAGCTTGGGAGAAGTCACAGTGCAGAATCTAAACATAATCCTAAAGTCTGGATGCAGCACTGATGGTCAGGAGGGTTAATAGAATCTTGGATGGGGATATTTAATGTAGATTTTGCCTCTACTGGACATGGGTTATTTCTGATTTGCTGTGTTCAGGTTACATGTGAGCAATTCAAGAAGGAGGATGAAGCAGAGACCTCAGGAAAGGCTGGTGAGGCTCTTTCAAGGACTGAACAAGACACCTGTGATGGGAGCAGAAGTTTTCCTTTGGGCTATTAAGTGCTCCATGAACAGACACAAACCTCTGGTGGCTTCCAAGTCCAGTCTTGGAAAGCAGAAAACAAATCCATATCCTTGGTTGTCAACAAGAGGAGGAGTTGGGTTGGTTTTTTCCTTTGCTGACAGTTGTCTGAACAAGTGTCTTTTCAAAAAAGAGACTCAGCTCTGATTAAAACAGTTAATTTGGAGAGATCTGCAGTAGGTGTTTTGGAGGGTGTCAGACCAGATGATTGCAGAAAAGACTAAAGACTGGTAGTGGATGATAGGGTGAGTACCAGGGATTTGTCTAAACTAATTTACGTGAAGTGTTGATGAATTTTTTGTCAATGGAACATGTTAATTTACTGAAGATGCTCAAAACTGATGTCAGTCTAAGGATGTAGCCAGGATCACCAAGGCACTGGGCACTTCTGACCTTTGCTGAAGTGGGGACAATCCTCAGCAGCTTCTCCCCAGAACCACCACAAAAATCCCTGCTTTGAATCCTTTCAGATTACTCTTCCTGTGAAGCCCAGGGCCTGTAAGAGAGCGAGGGGGACCCCAGTGCTGGGTCACTTGTAGGTCCGGGTAGATAAAGCACTATATGAATCTCAGGCAGAAATGAATTGTTCTAATGAAATAACTGAGTCAGTCGGGTTTCCCACTCCCAGTTCTTGAGGGGGGTGAGGCACTGCACCTGGATGTTCCTGTTTACATCTTTCCTGTGTTATCCTACAGCCAAAAACTCCAAATCAGTGCCCTTGCCCATCTTCAGGCTCACTCTTCATGAGCTCCCTGAAAAGAGCGCACCTTGTGTTTCCTGTTAGATTTGTTTCTAAATATCATTTGTTTATAGCAGGATGTAAATTTGGTAAAAGAGCTCTGAAGGGTTGATGCTCTGAACAGACTTGAGTTTTGTCCTGGAGCAACCAGAATTACAGTTTGCTGGTGAGAGTGAAGCTTCCTCATGGAAACCATGATACAAGGTATCTTGTACTTTGTGGTACAAGGTTGGGATGTATTCCTGGTGAAGGTGGGAAAGCAGGTAGAAAGCGAAGTTTTCCAGAAAATCAAGTTCCCCAAAATTCCTTAGTTCTCTTTGCTGGAGTGAGCTGTGTTCTAAAGATCACTGACTGTATGGAGGTAAACCACTGTCCTGTACAAGCTGTACTTGAAGGTGAAATTGGTGTTTTAGTGACTGTCCCCTGCTGCAGTGTTCAACTGAGATGATTGATACTTAAAAACTGTGGCTGTTCATTAGGGCTTTAAAAATTTTACTGTTCTTTTTCTATATATTGTACGTGGGAGCATAAGCCATCAGTTTGTGTGAAACTTCAGCTTTTTTCTAGAATAACCGCTCCTAAAAAAAAGTCAAGTTGATCTCAAAGGCTGTTTATGGGGCTCATTTGTGAGTAGCTTTAAATTTTGCCCATCACCATTATTCCAGCAGAGTGATGGGGTGGGTGGGTGTTCCCGGCTTCCTGACCCTGGGCTGGGGCCGGCGTTCCTGGTGGATCCCAGCCCGTGTGGGAGCAGCTCTGAGCTCCCAGCCTGAGCTGTCATGCCCATGGCCAGCGGAGCTCCCCCCTGGCAATTCCTCTTCACGGTTGCAGAAGGTTCATTTTCCAGCACCATTCCTGTTCACACCCGCGGGAAGTCTCCCGCCGTGCCGAATCGTTCACCAGTTCACTTTACAGGTCATGTCTCTCTGATGGTACCATTAACATAGTTTTTAATTACACAGCATTGCAATACAGTGCCATTTTGCAATTTCTTTGCGTTGTACTTGAAAATAAGTTGAATTGCAGACTATTTAAAACTGCTTTCCTGCGCTTTCAGTAGCAGTGAGAGCTTACCTTACGTGAAGCCTTTATGTAAAAATATATTTTATAACAACCTCATAGATCTTTAACAAACCAAGATTTGTATTAGCATTGTATAAATGTTTGTGGCTTACAATTTTATATGTTTAACTTTTTATAAACTTTCCAGGGACTACTTTTTATTGTAAATTTTTTTTTCTCTCCTTGCTTTAGTTTAAGATTGGCAATAAATTATTTCTAAGGAAGGTCTTAGAAGAAAAAGCATCACTTCCTTTTTATAAAATGGTTAAATTGATTCATAGTTTCAAACCTCTTACACTTGCTTGTACATTGCTCTGTACATACTCTCCAAAAGTGTTGCCTTTCAGCTATTAATATTTGCCTTGTGTACAAAAATTACTGACGATGAATAAACATATACAGCCTCATGTTGGTGTGATGAAATCATTTTTTCTGTTTAATAACGAGCAGAGGCAGCCAGCTGACTCTTTGTTGGTTGGCAAAGCCCGGCTGGTTTGCTCCTGCAAACACATCTTGTGTTTCAAATAAAATATGTAACAGAGTCAAACAAACTCTCTGCTCGAAAGGCTCCTCCAGGTTCTGCTCAGCCTGATGACTTTGTCCCTGGCAGGGAGGCACGAGGAAATTGCTGACTTGCACCTGACAGCCAGTTTTGTGCTCAATATTTAAAATATTGATGGCACTCGGGTGTGTTCTGTGACAAACCTTTATGAATTATGGATCTTGGTGTGACGGAGTTGTTTTTATTATTTTTTTTAGCTCTTTTTGACTAAGCCAGCCTCGCCTCCTGGAGAAGAGGCTCACTGGCTGCAGTATGAGGCAGAATTTTGCAGCAAAACATTGATTTCTCATCAGTTTTTATAGGCCTGAGATAGTTCATTTTCCACAAGAGCCCTAGGATTTGGCTGGCATGCTGTGGACACTAAATCCCGGGAACTACTCAGCCCAGGTCATCCTTGTTTATAGAGTCAGAGCTCAGCATTAGTGCTGGGCCTGCTAACGGGAATGCAGGAGCTGCAGGAATTCTCAGTGTGGCTGTTGCCGTGGGTGAGTTTGGAGCCTGGACACTCTCAGGAGCCATCTCTGATCACTGAAACGAGTTCAAAACCTGCCGGATGTCCTGGGACTTAGCTCAGCTCCATGTGGCTTGGATTCCAGGTCCTGCCTGTCCTGGGAGAGCTGGTTCTGAGGAATCACCACCTCATCTCTTGACCCCTTTTCACTCTGGAACAGTCACATCAGCTGAACACTGTTGCTCTGACTTTGAAAAGAAATCTCCTGAGGTTTTTTTGAGACTTACTTTTTTTGCATCCCACTTCCTGGGATGCCACCTGAGGAGTAAAACTAAACCTACCTAGAACTCAGCTTAAGAAGTCATTTTTGTTGGGTTTTATAATCCAAATATCATGAGTGTGATTGCATTGGTTTTACCTGGGCGTCTGGTGAAGCTTTTGGGGGGGACTAAAGCCCTGAGCAAACTGGTCTGATGGAAGGTGTCCCTGCCCATGGCAGGGAGCTGGAACTGGATGAGCTTTAAGGTCACTCCTGACCCAAACCATTCCATGATTCTATGATTATTCTGTGAAATAATTAATAACATATAAATAACTAGTAGTTTCTCCTTAGGAATGGGTTGGTGGTGTTGGACCATCCAGCAGTGACTCCTGGGCTGTGATCACCTCATCACACTGATGTGCTGGGGGCTGAAGTGGTGGGAAGAGCAAAAGTGGAAAAACGAGCACATTCCAGGATTTATGGGAGCAAGTGAAGTTTCCTCACATTTGCAACACTTTTGATTTACCAAAACACCTCGTTGCAGTGCTGAATGTAGGTTGGGTGCTCAAGCCTCTTCCTTCCTGTTCAAGTAACTCGGTGATTGCACAATAACTGACAGGAGGGATTAAAAATGCAGTGGGGCTATGCCCGAAGCGTCCTTGGCTGCCCCCGGCAGCAGGAGCCGTGTTCGGAGCCGCCCTTGGCCCTGTTCCTTCCGGGGAGCAGAGGTGACCGTGGAGGGCAAAGTGCTGAGGAGCGGCTGCCAGGAGAGATCCCGTGGGGAATCTGGCTGGAAATGGGACAGGAGTCTGCCCTGGCACAGACCCTGCTGGGTTTGCCCTCTAAAACAAAACAGGTGGTGGCACTGAGGTACTTCTGGCCCCTCCACCTGACACACTGCCCACTTGTGTTTTCCACACCAGCTGAGATGTCTTCAGTGTATGTGAGATGGGAATTGATTTGATTGATAAGAAGGATCCAGATGGACTGAGTCCCACAAGGCTCTGCAGTGGTGTTTTATTTGTGCCTAACTTCAGATGCCTTTCTTGGCTTTCTTCCCTGGAGTTTTTATGCACATGAGGGGCAAGACATGGGTTGCTGCTGGAGCGCAGCTTCCACAAACAGCGTTTTCCTGGGCTCTGGGGTTCTTGCTCACTGTCACTGCTAAGAGCAGCTCCTGCAATTTCCAAGCGAGCCCTGCTGCTGGCTGTGAAATGCTCCATGGCAGAGCCGGTCCTTAGCCTGGGTTCAGCAAACAGGCAGCAGATGACTCGGAGGTAAGGAATCCAAACATCCCAAATGAGATGTGAGGGGAGAGCAGTCCCTGCCCCTGCGTGCAGCCGAGCTGCTGCCTCTGCCCAGCTCTGCACAGGGAGCCAAGAGTTTGATTAATTGCTGAGCACTGGATCTGACAAAGCTGGGTTTGGGGCCGGCTGCTGCCAGCCGAGCTCTGCCACGGTGCTTGCAGCTCCGTGCAGAGGTAATATTTAAAGGCTGAGCCCTCCCAGGCTGTGAGCAGCAGGTCGTGTTTGCTGCTCCTCGGGCAGGGAGGGCTCCGAGGCACTGCAGGGGAGGGCAGGAACATGTTTGTCAGCAGATCCAGGACGTGAATAATCCCTTTTCTCTGCCTGGATGGCTGGAAAAGTGGTGACCCACTAAGATGATGCTGATCAGTGCAGACTGGTTTTTATTAATTTAGGGCTTGCAGAGCAGGAGGAAGCACGAGATCCTGTGCATCCAACAGATCCAAAGTGAGTTTTTCCCATTCCCAGTATTCAATAGTGGATCTTGCCTGTACAAAAGATGCTGATGCCCTTCCCAGGATTCTGCCCATTGACAGGAAACACCTTAGAGCCCAAATCCCTGCCTGATGTCCAAATCTGTGTCCTATCCAGCACCAGGCCAACCTTGGGTGGCTCTTAGCCAGGCTGCAGGTGCTGCCGTGTCCCCTCTGCTGTCACCTGCAGCCTGGAACACAATCAACTTCTCTGACGTAGCAAAAAGCCGCGTCATTATCAGATCCAGAGGGGAAGTAGCAGTGGGAAAAAGGAGAAGGACATCTAATTTAACATCCTCCAGACGGCCTTTGCGCTGGTTAGGGGCTGAGTGACTGTTTCCAAGCTGACCATATCCTGTGTCAGTGATATTTGTGGGACGGGAGCAGCTGTGAATAACTCACTCCCAGGGAGTGACCTCCCTCCAGCAGTCCCTGCATCCAGCTGTCCCTGCAGTGCCACAGCGAGGAAGTGGCATCACCACCCCCAAATGAGGTTCAACTCCTCTGTGCACCCCCAGACTGTGCCTGGGTGCTGGTTGTTGTTTTCAGCTTTTATTGGAAGAAAAGCCAACATCCATCAGTGCTACAGATCTTTCTGGGGTTGCCTAGGCAGAATATTTTGCATTTTTTCTGTATGAGCTGATTCTCTTGTATTGATCCAGAGTCTAAGGGTGGGAGCAGCTGTGAATTGATGACTCTTTCCTGCTGTAGCCTCATTTTCCCTGAAGAAAAGGGAATCAAACGAAAGAACTTCAGTGAAATCAGCATTTTCAAAGCGTTATTAACATCAGGATTTGCAGGGGCGCAAGTTGAGCAAGGCTTCAGCAGCATCAGCCTTCTTACATCATGTCTGGCATTTGCTAAAAATTTGTCCAAAATTAAGGGGAAAACTTCCTCTTTTGTTCCTGCAGATGACCCACGCAGACTCTCCTCCCCTCTCTTTCCCATGCCCACTTACAAAACCTGAGGAGGAAAGGGGATATTTCTCATTTTATCCTTTGCTGTGCTCCACAAGCTGCTGGGGGAAGGGACACCAGCCTGAGACTGCAGCAGAAGCCACTCCAGCCCCCTCCCTGCTGATGGTATTGCATCTCCTCCCACAGCAGGAAACCCTTCTGCTGCTCCTCCTCTCACCTCTGCAATACTCAAGGTGAAATAGTATTAAACACTTTTTTTTGCCAGCACGTGGCAAATCCTAAATCCTCCTCTTGTTTCCAGTGAAAAGTTGGCTTTCACTGCACTGTGATGAAGCAGTGCAGTCGCCTCTGCTGTTATCTGGGGATGTCACCGGGGAAAGGAACATTTTTGCACGTGCAAAAGCAGCAAGTCTGTGGCTGTCTCCTTGTTCAGCTGATTGACACCGCTCCAAGGACCTGATTGTGGTCTTCAGTTCCCGGAGGGAGCCTGAAAGAAAGATGGAGAAAGACTATTTGCAAGGGCCTGGAGTGACAGGACGAGGGGGAATGGCTTCAAACTGACAAGGAACAGGTTTAGATTGGATATTGGGAAGAAATCCTTCCCTGTGAGGGTGGGCAGGCCCTGGCACAGGGTGCCCAGAGCAGCTGTGGCTGCCTCTGGATCCCTGGGAGCATCCAAGGCCAGGCTGGACAGGCTTGGAGCAGCCTGGGACAGTGGAAGGTGTCCCTGCCTGTGGCAGGGGGTGGGACTGGATGATCTTTAAGGTCCCTTCCAGCACAACCCATTCCACGATTTCTCCCTTAGAGAAGCAACCCCAGTTGCCAGAACTGGAAGGTTTGATATATGGAGAGTATTTAGACATTTATTATTCTAATTAATTGCCAGAGGGAGTTCCTCTCTGAAAGGCTAGCAAGGTAAAATGTTGTTTTCCCCTCTCCACAGCAGCAGGGATGGAATATGAAAGCACCTGGCAGCCATCCAGCCATTCCTCTGGAGCCAGGCTTCCCACTCCTTGTCTCCCTACCCCGTCTTCTTTGCTTGCAGCAAGACAAATGCCTGTGATGATGCCAAGGGAAGGAGAGCAGAGGGGGTAAACACAGCCTGGCACATTCTCTTCCTGCCGGGGCTCTCCGGGGAGGGCGAGGTCGGTGATTCCCTGAGCAGGGGGAGCCCTCGGATGGGAATCGCTGCCCACGTGGAAGGAGTGCTCCTGGGAGCTGGCAACTTCAAGGGGCACCAGGAGGGAGAGAAAAGCACCTGCAGAGAGCAATCCTCAGCCTGAAAAGGTGTCCCAGCTCGGTGGATGAGTCACTCCCAGGAGTGATGAAAGCACCTCCGCCCCACACCTTTGTGCCCTAGCTCCCTGACAACGGCAGGATGGGGTGAGTGTGATAGTGCAGGGCACTCGAGGTCCTTGCAGGAAAGGTCCAGACTGTCTTCTTGCTGAGGGGGGTTTCAAGGCAGGGCCCTTCAGGACCCCTTTGTGGCAGGATTTCACCCATCCCATCTCCATGTTCACATTTATAACACTCACAAACCTTTGCATTTAAATAGCTCCAGCTCTTGGCAGTGGTGTGGGACATAACCCCACATATTTACAGTTCCTGTAAAGCAAAAGAACAACTAAAACATAAACGAAACTAAAAATGAAACGTAATTTCCCATTTCCATAGTTCTTTAGATCTCGCATTTCTTTAGCATAGGCTGATTTTTTCCTCCATCTTCTGGTCAGATGGGATTTCTGTTTGTGGGACATGAATGTCACCCCATCCTTACGTCCCAGGCTGTCGGGAAGAGCTCCTAATGCAATGCTTATTAAAAACACTTCAGAGCTGAATGTATTACTAGGAGAAACAGATCTTTGCTTGACTGTCATGGCAAGGTTGTTGTCTGCAGCCAGTTCTGTTTCAGCCCTGTGTCAGTTTGAAGCTTCAGACCAAACCATTATGGAGGAGCTGGAGAAGCAGAGGGAGGGCCATGATCCATGTTCATGGTCGTGTGCCATGATCTGAGCACAGGATGGATTCCAGGAACATTGGAGCACTAAATATAGCAGCTGTGCTTGCTCAGCAGCTTTGGGTCCAGCAGGCCTAAGGGGAGGTGTAAAATTCAGTCTCAATCACCACATTGGCAACGCTTCCTGAGAATTCCAGGATCCCTCTTTTCCCTGGTTTATGTCTGTTTGGAATGCTGGAGAGAATAATGAAAACATCAGGGGGGGAAATAGAACATTAATTTACGGATACTGGAAGCATGGGCTAAATTCTTCCTCTGTCTTCCAGCAAACCTCACGGTGTTTGTAAAAGCTTCTGAACACAAAAAGCATCACACGAGTGTAAATATTGGAGCTTTTATTTGTTTGGATTGAATAAAAACCCCAAAGATCTGTTGGGTGTGTTGGGGAAATGCTGCTCCTGAGACACCTGTACAGACCAATAAGCCCAGAACGCCTCCTTACAGGGTTTCCTAGGAACAATGTATGGAGGCAGGCAACTCCCTGAAGGGTTTCAGCTCAGGGTTGAGAGTATGGTCATGGTGTATCATCACTCACGATGCTTTTCTCCCCAGTTTTGCAAATTCTACCCAAAATCTCCTCCAGAAAGGGCAATCCTCTAATTACCAAGACCCGAAAGTTCTCCATCACTTGCTGCTGCTTTCCTGCAGGTCTCTTAAAACTTTTAAATGAGATGGATTAATAAAATATGCTCCATCTCTCTCATGCACACATTTTAAATTAATAATGGCAATGCTGCTGTAAATTCACGCTGGAACAAACCGGCCCAGCACACCCAGTCCTCGTGTCCCCAGCCGGTGTGTCCAGCCCGTCGCCGCCCAGCATCTCCCCATCCCATATGTCCCAATCCCCCCTGTCCCTGTCCTGCGTGTCCCTGTCCCGTGTGTCGCAGTCCCACGTGTCCCCATCCTGTGTGTCCATACCCTACTTGTCCGTATCCCATATGTCCCCGTCCCGCCTGTCCCCGTCCCTCCTGTCCGTCCCGCCTGACCCCATCCCTCCTGTCCCCGTCCCTCCTGTCCCCGTCCCTCCGTCCCCGTCCCTCCTGTCCCCGTCCCTCCTGTCCCCATCCCGCCTGTCCCCATCCCTCCCTGTCCCCGTCCCTCCTGTCCCCGTCCCTCCTGTCCCCATCCCGCCTGACCCCATCCGCCTGACCCCATCCCTCCTGTCCCTCCCTCCCGTCCCCGTCCCGCCTGTCCCCTCCCTCCTGTCCCCATCCCTCCTGTCCCCGTCCCTCCCGTCCCTGTCCCGCCTGTCCCCGTCCCTCCTGTCCCCGTCCCATATGTCCCCGTCCCTCCTGTCCCCATCCCTCCTGTCCCTGTCCCGCCTGTCCCCGTCCCATATGTCCCCGTCCCTCCTGTCCCCGTCCCTCCTGTCCCTGTCCCGCCTGTCCCGTCCCTCCTGTCCCCGTCCCCCCGTCCCCGTCCCGCCTGTCCCCGTCCCTCCTGTCCCCGTCCCGCCTGTCCCCATCCTCCTGTCCCGTCCCGCCTGACCCCATCCCTCCTGTCCCCGTCCCTCCTGTCCCCGTCCCTCCTGTCCCCATCCCTCCTGTCCCCGTCCCCTTCCGTCCCTGTCCGCCTTGTCCCCATCCCTCGTCCCCGTCCTCCCGTCCCTGTCCCGCTGTCCCCATCCCGCAGCCCCGGGGGGCCGGCAGGGGCGCGCGCGGGCCGCGCAGCCGGGGCGCTCCTGCGGGAGCGGGGGGACACGGGGGGACTCGGGGGGGACACGGAGGGGACACGGGGGGGACACGGGGGGGACTCGGGGGGACACCGGGGGGACACGGAGGGACACGGGGGGACTCGGAGGGGGACACGGGGGGACACGGGACCTTCCCCCGGCCTGCCCCATCTTGACGGCCCCTCTGCTCCTGCCCCCTCTGAGCCGCCGCAGGTCGCGCCAGGTGAGAGCCCAGCGCGCCCCGCACTGCGGGTGTGAAGTGGCGGAGGGAGAGGGACGCGCAGGTGGCGATGGTTTCCCAGCGCCGGCTCTGCATCTGTTCCTGACTCGGGGAATCGGGAATGGGTTTGGTCCTGGGCATGGCCAGGGGATGCAAGCTGGGATGCAGGGCTCCAGCCACCTGTAGGAATGGGACTGGACCCTGCCCGGGCTGTGTGTGGAATGGAATGGAATGGAATGGAATGGAATGGAATGGAATGGAATGGAATAGAATGGAATATCCTAAGTGGGAAGGGAACCACAAGGATCATTCAAGTCCAGCACAGACACTCCAACAACCCCACCCTGGGCATCCCTGGCAGCGCTGTCCAAACGCTCCTGGAGCTCTGGCAGCCTCGGGGCTGTGCCCATTCCCTGGGGAGCCTGGGCAGTGCCCGATGACCTCTGGGATGAGAAACTTTTCCTGAGATCCAGCCTGACCCTCCCTTGACACAGCAAGCTTCAGGCTGCCACTGGCTCCAGTGTGACAGAAAACACAGGGCAGGGAGCCTGGGCAGTCACAGAAACTGCACCCAGCCTCTTCCTTCCTCCCTTCCGCAGCACTGTGGCCGTGCTGGTGGCACCCAGTGCAGAGCCCAGCCCCTGCCTTGCAGAAACCAGTGCCATGGGTGTGAGGAGCACATCTCACAGTCAACAGCTTCACCATTCCCAAGGCCTCCTGGAGCCCAGGGTGTCCCACGGCAGAGTGGGATCAGCAGGATGCTCTGGGCAGGTTTTTGGGCACTCTGCTTCCCTGTAGAAGGGAAGCAGAGTGGCTGGCTGGCTGTGTGCTTGTCCCACAGTTGGGAGCAGTTACCAGCCCCTGCTGGTGTCACCTCTGCCTGGGAACTGTCCCCTCACACCTGAGACTGGATTTCACCCCATCAGCCAGCCCTGGTCCCTGACTTCCTCGCAGGATGCATTTCACAACCCCTGCCTTGGTTTGTGTCTCAGTTGTTGCTGTAGATACCACCACCAGCTTCTGCCTGTGCATGTTTGCTTGTTTTTCTCATCTTTCTACAGCCTTACAGACACAAAAACTGTAGAAGCACATAAGTTCAGGGTTTCCAAAGGAAGCTGTGGTCTGAGACACGCAAAGAAATGTCAGTGGTAGAGAGTTACACTTGTGGTTAGTGACTGTTTATTTGTTTTGCTAAGTAGAAGCAGGTGTTACAGAGGGTATTTGGGGAAAGAAGAGAAGGGTTGTGTTGCTCAGAGGGTTGAAAACCTTCTCAGCAGTGTTAACTGTTGTTTTCAGACACAAAAAGGATTTTGCTTTGGTCTTTCGACATTAAGATTAAAATCTTTCAACTTTCTCCTTTCATTTTCATTTTGTGTGTTACAACTTGAAAACTTTTTTATCAAGGACTGCACAGAGATGATAGTGAAGCAGTGGCAGGAACCCAATGTGTTCACAAAGCCCCTACAAGTGCTCAAGGAGAACCATGAGAGTTTATTAAAATGCCTCGAGGTGCTGCTGCAGGATTGAAGTATAACATATGCAAGCCCCTTGTGTATCTAAAGGGTTACTCTCTGCCATTTACTATGGACTATTTTAAAATTTACTGTCTGACAAGGAACTACCAGCGCACTAAAAATTCTTCTCTGGAAAGCTAATGTTTGTATCTCTTGGCTGACACCGGTTGCTAACATGATGCTCGGTATTTGGTCTGTGCTGAAGCCGCCTGTATCCAGGAATGTTTGTCTTCATCACTCTTGAATGCTCCTAAATTGAGTTAGGGGTGTGCTGTGGGATCTGCCCAGAGCGTGGGCTCCAGGGAGAGCAGACAAGTCTGGTGGCATCTAAGATATTTCACCATGTTCAGGAGAAAATGCCTTGAACTTAATCCAGGTTATTTACATGGTTTGTCTCTTGTTGTTTTTTGTTTTTTTTTTTTTAAATCAGGTTCACAGTTCTAATGGGTGCTTTTTGTGAGAGGTTTAATTTCCTGTGTCAGGATGTTTTTTGTAATTACTGTAACCAGGATTTGGGCAGGTTTCCGTTCTTTACCTCTCCCAGGTAGGACACTTCCTGCTCTGTGCTGGCAAATTGACTCCCCTGTACCTGGGCCCCAAATCAGGCTGACAGGGCAGAGTTCCCACTGTGGGCAATTTTCAGCACTAATTTTTGCTCTCAGCTTCACAGATCTGCTTTTGTTCTCCCTTCCTGCCCTTACATACTGTGAACAATTAACTCCTCTAAAGCATGTGAATTCTGCTGTTAGAAGTCCACCCCAGAGTGCATCCATATGCATTTGAAAAATGACTCCTTTGGAATAGAATGACTTATGGATTTTAGTATTTACTGTTATTGTTTCCTTGGTCGACAAAACAGAATTTGACATAGATACAAGGTTTATGTCCAGTTCCCACTTTACACACTGAGCAGTTTGGCCTCTCTGCTGGGCTGGAGGGGCTTTTAACCAAGGAGAACTCCACAGGTAGGTCAGGCTGCAGGGTCAGTGTCTTGTCCTTGAAGACAAACACTGAGGTTGGAATTCTTGACTCACTCAAAGCTGTGCAAAGGAGGCTGAGTGAAAACCTTTGAGATGTGTTGCTGCCTGTGTAGCTCTGGGGAGGACTGGGGCTGTCTCCATGAAAACACTTAATGAACTAAACCTTGGAGGGGGTTTTGTGTTTAATTATTTGGGTGCTCTGTTTGCATCAGGGTTTGCTCTAAATGCTGATGGGGGAGAGGGTTCACCTGCTGGGTTCTTTGTGCTTTTGATATTGGCCAAAGCTGGGAACGGCTCTGACCTCTGTCAGTAGAGGCAGGAGGAGAAGGGCAGCAAACAGGAGAGGAAAGAGAGAAGTTCCCTTTGTGCCTGCAGACCCTTTCCAAGGTATAGTTTGTTTAATATATTTTTCTTCTGGGTGGGGAGTTGCTGAGTGCCCGAGAAGGGGGAGCTGCGCAGGCCCAGTGGGTCTCTGTGGACATGAGCATTGCTGAAGGTGCAAGTGGGGGTTTGTGTGTGGGCACAGCAAAGCCCTGGCTGGGCTACGAGCAGCTGATATTGGGCAGAAAACACCGTGCTTGTCCCCACTGTCACCCGTGGGGGAGGATGGTGGGGCCAGGCCAGCAGGGTCTGTGGGCCCTGATAGCCCCGGGGTGCCCCAGTGCAGGGCAGGGCTGTGCCTGCCTGGGGCTGATAAGCCTGTGGTAGCAGCCCTGGGGCGTGAGGATGGTGCTGACACAGGGAGTGTTTGGATACAGTCATGGTGAGCTCAGGGCTCGAAGCAAGAGGAGGGGAAGGGAGTGATTTCAGGGCAGGCAGGGAGCCTGCGGCCTGTGGCAAGGACAGGGCTCTTCTGGGGTTCAGCTCCAAGCTGTTGCTCCCTGTTTCCAGTTTCCCAGCATTGCAGTGCTTGGCAAAGGCTGGCTTGTCCCCAGTGTGCTGCTTTTGTAGAAGCAGCAGAGGTACATCCCGTCCTGCACCCACAGGGCTTCATCCCGTCCTGCACCCACAGGGCTTCATCCTGTCCTGCAGCAAGCCCGGCTCCCCTGCCGGGGTGTGGAGGGCACCTTGCTCTGCTCTTCCCTCCTCTCTGTGCCAGCCAGGACCAGCTCTCACTCCCGGTTCTCCAATGTGGGAATGTCGAGGTGCAGCAGTTGCCATGCCAGCTCCTGCCTGTGGACACATCTGGAGCAGGAGGGGCCGTGTGTGTCACAGTGTCCTCACGTCACCCCTGTGCTCCGGCTGCCAGGGCCGGCTCTGGCCAGGACACAGGGCCATGGGATGGTCACTGCCAGCAGGGGAAGTGGGGTCAAGGACCTGTGAGGGGAAGAATTTGGGCAGCCAGAAGGCTGAGTGATAAAAGGCTCCTGTGGCAGGTTTGTCCAAGTGGCAGTGTCAGAACTGGACCCTTTCGTATATCCCCATCCATCATTATTTAATCATTCATTTCCAGTCTATACCCACTGAGGGGAACCTTCCCTCCCCTCAGCATGGAGGTGGAGCCAGGGGGTTAGGGCACAGTGAGGGGAGCTGGACTGTTCCCTCCATCCCCAAAACAGTGCTTGCGAGGGTGCCCAGCAGGATTTAGGAGGGTGCTCAGCTTAGGCAGGAGCATCCCCCTGAGCTTGTGCATGGGCAGCAGGGGGAATGGAAAGCCCCCACCCCCAGCAGTGCTGGTGCCCCCTGTGCCTGTCCCCTGCCATCCTCAAGCCCCAGGTGTAATTTCACAAACGGCCTTGGCTCTTCACCGAGGAATTTGGGTCTTTGTCTCATTTTGCAACATGCGAAAAATAAAAGTACCTGTCGCATCACAGCAAAAGGCAAAAGCCCAGAAGTGCTCAAAATCCTGAATTGTGATGACTTCCCATAGCCCAAGCCCAAACCGGTGGGGATTAAAGTGAATCAGTGGAGCAGAGGCAGATGGGAGGTACCAGCCCCGCTGGAAGAACAGGTCACCGAAGCAGGAGCACGGGGTGGTGCTCAGCACCCCCGTTTGCCCTCACCCCACTCACCCCACCTCGCTGCTCTCAGGCTCTTTGGGGCTGGTTTGGGCTGCTCCTCTGCCAGGCTGCCTGTGGCCAGCACTCGGCAGAGGATAAAGCAGAAAAAGGGTTCACAACATTAATGAAAGCTCTGACAAAAGGAAGTGAAGGGAACTATTGTCTCCTTGGCATTCTCCTCAGAGTGTCTGTGTGTAATGAGACTTTTGGTTATGCTTGTGGCTTCTGTGACAAAGCTGTGATTTAAGGGCTGTCTGTACCGAAGCAGAGCTGCTCACACAGGCCAAAGTGCTGGTGAGTAATATTTTACCACAAATTGTTGTAACTGGAGCTCGATGACTGCAGTAGGAAGGAGGGGGGGGATTGCATGTGATTTATTAGATGACTTAGTGCAATTTGCAGAGCGAGTTTTGTGCTAGTGTGGCCGTGGATTTGCCAAGTCCTGCAAGAAAAAGTCCATGGGAATGGGTCCAGGGAGGGGAAAACTCTGTGGTTTGCTGCCCTGATGTCCAGAGGAGGGCTGGATCGGTGGGAGGCACCGTGGCTGCCAAGCAGCTTTGGGGACCAACAGCAGCTGGGGATGCCCAGGAGCCCTCCCTGTGTGTGTCCAGTGGGAAGCGGGAGTCACAGAGTCATAGAATGGAATCACTAAGGTTGGAAAAGATGTCCAAAATTGAGCCCAACCTTAGATCAAACACCACCTTGTCAACTAAACCACAGCACTGAGTGCCATGTCCAGGCGTTCCTTGGACATCCCCAGGGATGGGGACTTCCTGAGCAGCCCCTCCCCATGCCTGACTGCCCCTTCCATGGAGAAATTAATTCTTCCTGAATTTCTTCCTGAAGCGTCCTGCCTTTTAGCATGGCCGTCACGTGTAAAACAACCCCTCTGGGCAGCAGTGCTTGCTCTCCCCGCCTTCAAAACCAGCCAGAAGTTCAAGGGATGTTTTCCTAAACATGGGGGCTTTCCTAAACTCAACCTGTGAAGCATCTTTAGGATGAGTTTTGAGGAGGAAGGAGGCATGGAGGGCAGGCTGCTGCTGGGCTTGCATCAGTGTGAGAATTCAGGTCGTGTTTACTACAGGCAGCTGGAACAGGATGATCTCAGATGGTAACGAGTAACATCTGAGAGGATGCGTTAAAACATTCAAGCTGTTTTGTAAGCACCTACTTTGCTTTCTTTCCAAACCCAGTTTAGCTATTTGCAAGGATTCATTTGTCCCCTTAAGAACCTGGTGTCATCTTGTTGAAATAAGTGAAAAAGAACAAGAGGTTCCCCTTCCTTTTAATGGAAAAATGGGTTTTGTCTTTTTTGTTTGATTGGGTTTGTGTTGTTGTTTTTCATTTTGGTTTTTTTTTAAGTTCTCCAAAACAACAGGCAAAGCCCCTCAGTCCAGCTTCCTTTCTGCTCCAGAAAGGAGAGATACCTACAGTCTGAGGGCTTCTGGCCTCTTGCAAGCTGACCTTGTGTAATTTCCTCTATTTACATTTGGCCAGCACTGGCCTCATTGACTACAAGAGTTTATACAACTCCTTTTGAGAGGAATACCACGGATTGCTGAGGCACGTCCTGCCCCACATTCTCCTATTTACCAGGGTGCTAAATAGATGAACAGTGCTACTGAATAAATATGTCCTTATCCTATTTTGTTCTGGCTTTAATGCCTTTGTACCAGGGTAACAGAGAAGGTCACAGGCAATTAATTTAAACCAGGTGGGAAAAACGGCTCTTAAAATCTTTCTGCGCAGGGAGACATCTGACAGTTCTCCAGTTAAATGTGCTTTTATTTATGTGAACTGTGTGCAGCCTTTGTAACGCCTTTTTTGGGGGGGGTTGTTTTTGAGGAAACTGTTGCAAATAATGTTTGTTCACTGCTGTAAATGAGCCAGAGTGGAATTTGGAGACAGATTAACTTCCCTGGACTTTGGTGTTGGCGTTCAAGCCTGCTCTGCTCGCATGCACGGCTCACCTCTGCTCCAGGACTTTTGCAACCAGAGTGAAAACAGCTTGTACTTAATACACATCAGTGGCGTGATGATTCCTTCAGCAGGCAGAGCATTTGCAATCCTAATGCATGCAGTGATATTTGGGACGTGGCAGCACTACTTCTTGTAGGGTTTGGGGATGCTGGGAGTTATGGGGTGGGCAGAGAAGAGCAGATCAAGAAATTAGGTTTGAGAGAGAGAAAATTGCTCTTCAGTGTGATTAATCTGCTATTTAGTGGCTTTTTAGGGTTTTTTTAAAGTAGATTTTTCTGATACATGAGTTGCTTAGCCTGGCATGGAGAAAGTATTCAGCAATTGAGCGACGATAAAATAATTACATGATTGCGTGCTTGGTGAAGACAGGAGGGGAGGGTAATGCTCCCAAGTGCCACCAATTCAGGCACCACTCAGGAGAAGAAAAGGCTCCCTCTAATCAGGGCTCCCGGGGTAAGGGTTTACAAGAGCACCCTTGAGGTCAGCACTAATCGACAGCTTCCAGGCAGCTCATTTAAAGAGCTGGGATTGCCCAATGTTCGGGGAAAGCAAGCCACTTCACACTGGAGGAGTGGCATGTGACAGCTCGGGAGGGGAAGCATCTCTGGACCCCACAGCAAACCCAGGGAATGCCCAGGGATGGAGAAGAGGTAGAGGAGGAGAAGTTTCTTCACGGCGTTTATTATTAAAAAAGAAAAAAGGGGAAAAAGAAGAAAAAACCAAAGAAAAAAAAAAAGAAAAAGTTTATTGCAAATCTCAGTGTTTAAGAGTATTTCCAGAGTCCACTCGGTAACGTTACAAACAAATCAGTAAATCCTGCTTGTGCTGTGCCCTCACACACACACACTCACCACTCGCTCCCCTGCTCGTGCCGCGACACAGACAGGAACAGAAACGGACTGTGAGGTCAGTGACAAACGTATTATTTGATCTGTATTGGAAACTTGTACAAAAAAAAAAGAAAACCAAACAAACTAAATACAGTAGAACCTCGCAAATCTGCAGAACAGGGAGCTTCCACACACACGCAAAACCTGGAGGCCTTATTCCACTTCCAAGCAGTTGTAATAGCAAAGTGCTGTAGTGAGGTCTCGTATCACAAAGACTTCAATAACCTTACAAGGAGAGGCTACAGAACATTTACCAAAACGCTTGAAGTATCATAAATTAACAATAAATAAAAAGCACATCGTAATGCAACGTGGTTATTTGTTCAATGATCACTGATTCACACAACTCTAGTTCTCTGTAAGGGATCTTCCAGTCCTGGGTGCAACACAGCGAGGTTCTGCTGGCCGTGATAAAGTGCTGAGGCAGAGGAAGGACACGAGACCGCAGGTCCCGGGCAGTGAGGATGAATTGCTCCAGCCACTTGATTGCAAGAGTGCCTGTTTCTTTTTTTTTCTTCTTTTTTTCTTTTTTTACCTTTTTTTTTTTTTTTGACATCTAAGACAGAAAAAACAAATCAAGCACCTTCCCAAAAAGAGGTTGTTCTTTTTTTTTTTTTCTTTTACAGATTGTCCCACATTTCTATGGCTGGTAAAACACAGACAGGTCAGCGTAGCAGTTAATGGATGATGCCACTTCCACTTAAATACACAGAAATGGTGGCTTGGGGTTCTTCCTTTCCCCCAAACCAGAACAGACTTGTTTGATTTGTCCCCCTGAGTTGCCTAGAGGCAAGAAGATGCATATAGGTGGGGTAAGCAAGCTCATGTCACCGTGAGCAGGAATCTCTCCCATTAAGACTGAATGAACAGCTCAAATGTTGTCTTTTATCCATCCCTTCATACACAGGCTCCACTTCATTTCTCACTGAAGTCAGCAGCAAAAAATAAAAAGCCCCTTGCTGACTTTAGGGGAGAGCTGGGGAAGGGCGTACAGCTCAGCACAGCCACCCCAGGCCCCCATGGCTGGCAAGGGTGGGGAGCAGAGTAAGAGGGGAAGGTCCTGGGGGGTCCACAGGCAGCTGGGGCTGCAGCAGAGATTTCCTTGTGCACCTGTGAGTGAAGGTTCTGGGTACATTAAGACATCCTGGGCCAAATCCTCCCTGCGGGTGGGCTGGTTCCGGCAGCAGTGCCAGGTCCGTGGGCACCAGCTGAGCCTTTTTCCATGGAAAGAGATGCTGGATCTGTAGTTCATTATTTTTTTTCCTTTTTAAATAACTGGGTTACTTAAGACTTACCTATTAAAAACAGCTACACTTTATGCTGTAAGAGTAATTTCCCCAACAATTTCACAAGCAATACAAGATAGGCATTGAAGAGATTGATGTAAAGACAGCTTTCCGTTATGCAGAAGATCGTTTTTCCTCTCCAGTTATTTAAGCTAACCTCCTTTAACAATCTCAGAATAAATTAATAAATACTAGTTAAATTAGAAACAGTACATCAGATCTGACTATCAACAGAAAACAGTTCTACGGATCCCAGTCAGGAGAAGAAAAATGATCTTATGAAATACGTGCAGTAATAACTGGCTGTAAAGACACACGGAGCCTTTGATTTCCCAGCATTTGTGACATTCAAGTTAAGATCATTAGCAATGGTTTCTAATTGTCAGCTATCTAGCCTAGCCTCCTCCTCCAAGCTAAAACATGAGTCTATATCCCTCTAGAAGAGGATTCAGTTGGCTACTGGTGGTGTATGAAATGCTTGTCTCCAGTTTGGATCATCGGGTTCTCGTCTGCGTGGAATTTGCGGTAGGGGATGGGTGACAGTCAGAGGCTGAGCTGCTTCTGCTGTTGCTGTTGTCAGTATTTATGGGATCAGTTGAACCTTTACCTATGCTTGTTATCAGGAAAGCAAGTGTGCATCACATCTTCATGCTAGACAGAAGTTATTCTTAGGTGACTATCCGTATTTTCTATGGAGCTTTCCATTGTTGGTTAAAAAAGTTCTGTCTAATATTAAAAAAAAAATAAAATTGTTGGTAGCAACTGTTCACATTTAAAATTTCACATTCCCTTTAGAATGGAGTTTTAAAACGTGGAGCAGAGCTGACATTTCCCCCAGCCTTACACCGAGTACATTAGATGGAGAAGGAACAGGGTTTTTTATACCACGCTGTCAGAGCCTTTTCCTGAATTTTCTGCTTTTCCAATATCCATGTCTATAAAGTCATCTGGTAGTTCTGGTGGTGGCCCCGCTGTGCTCTCCTCCACCTGCTGCTGCTGCTGCTGCTGGTGGCACAGCCCAGTCTTGCACGGCCTCACCAGGGCCAGAAACACGGCTCCCAGGACCATGCCAGCAGCACAGGAGTAGAAGGCTGAGCTGTAGTTCTTTGTCGTATCCACTAAGACACCTACAAGAAACATTCACAGCAGTTAGCCACAGCCCACTCCCCCCTGCCCTGCTCTCCTGGAGGGTTTTAATCTGTATTTTATCTGCAGCCAAAACTCGGTGACAAATGGATGCCACGTTAAAAAAGTAAACCCATTGTGTTCTGGGGTAGGCAGTGTCATCTTCAGGCGAGTCAGAAGCCCCTGGGCACCGCAGGGATGCTGAGCCCGAGATGCATCAGGCATCTGTTTGTTCTGCCAGACTTCACCTTTCTGCAGCGTGTGGCACAAGCACAGCGAGAGGGATTCGCCTCTGCTTGTGCCTGAAGTGATGCCAGGTTTGGGTTTCTAACAGGATCAGGGTAGCACTGCAGTATTTCCCTTCCCTCTGAGGTTCCTCAGTGCCTCATCCGTGGGACTCTGCAGAGCTGCATTGCAGTCTTCTGGCTCTGGGAGACTCCCAGTACTGGTTGCAGGGCTTTTAGGGGAGTGCTGTGATCAGTGCTGCCAGAACACTTTCTAGACAGAGATCAGCACCAGCAGCTGTCAAACACCTCCAAAACAAAATTAAGACCAAAGTTTTAGTTACCTGCAAGGGGTGGTCCAGCCAACCCAGCTAAGCTTTGAATGAAGACGTAGACTCCAGCTGCAGAAGACATCCTCTCAATGCCAACCACATCGTCTTCAGCCAGGAGGGGAATATGTGTGCCCGCTACCGTGCCGAGCATGAACCCAAAATAAACGCTACATATCATCAAGCCCCAGAATCCAGAGGCAAAAGGGAAGGCAACCAACGCTACTGACAGCAGGATGACGCAGATGAGCTCGATGTAGATCTTGCGGATTGGCTTCTTGTTGAGAACCCAGCCTGCAAAAATCCTCCCAAAGACCTCGGCGATGGCCATGGCTGACAGGATGTAGGCAGAGTGGTCTTTGCTGATGCCGAGGCTGCGGCTCAGGGGGATGATGTAGAGGGAGGGAGCGAAGAAGCCCAGGGTTGCAAACAGGCCAAAGAATGCATAACAGATAAAGCTATAGTCTCTCATCACAGAGAAGTCCAGTAGTTTGCTTTTTGGTTCTGCAGGGGTGCTGTTATTTTCAACGGGATTCTGTCCATGTTGCTTTGGTTCTTCACTTTTCGGCTCTGCTTTGGTTTTTCCAGGCACATTGCTGGGTGAGGTAGTTATATCGACTCCTGAGTCTATGGACTCTATTGAGGTGCAGGTTTGCTCATTTTCAAGCATGTACTTTGTCTCCGTGGACTCCTCTGGAGGCTGTGCTTTCACTTCTTCTTGCTCTCTGATGATGATGGGGCGCAGCAGCGATCCGCAGGCGGTGATGCCGAGCTGCAGCACCCCGACAGACAGCATGCTGTACCTCCAGCCAATCTGCTCCTTCAGGGCCGTGATTGCTGAGGGAAGAGGAAAAGTGTAACTGGGAAAGCCTGTAGTTACGCCAAGGGATTGAATTTACAGCCAG
The DNA here is from genome assembly GCF_000738735.6 of Corvus cornix cornix. Lineage (NCBI taxonomy): Eukaryota > Metazoa > Chordata > Aves > Passeriformes > Corvidae > Corvus > Corvus cornix. The sequence continues at coordinate 10,015,611 of NC_046347.1, forward strand.
GGAAGTGACTGGACATTGACCACTGGAGGGTTCCAGGTGTGTCTGGAGAAGGCTGAGCAAGGGTCCCTCCTGCCCAGGGGTCTGGCACCAACCTTCCTTCCCTCTGCTGCCGCAGACAGAAGCTAAAAGCTGTGTTTAGCACCTGGCTAGCAGATGCCACTCTCTTGGTAGCCCCTTTTGAGATCTCAGCAAGTTTGGGGACAAAGCGGGTGCTGTTTTTAGTGAAGGAGAGCAAACTCGGTGCTTGAGTTTCCTTTCTCAGCTGCCCCCACCCTGAAACCAGCTAGCAGAGGAAGTCTCTTAGCCCTGCTCAAAGGTTCACGTCACTGCTTAATTACCAGCCTTCATTTGCACCCAAAGCAGCTTTGCAGCGGGTATTAGCCCAGGGTACATGAGCACAGCAGACCACATAAACCTCCAAGGGCAGGCGGTGACAGGGCCGTGACGCCTGGGGACAGGTCCCCAAAAGGCTGGAGCACTTTGGCAGCCCGTGCCGAGCACAAGCCCACTAACCTTTAGGAGCAGTTCTGTGTACTGTGGGTGTTTTAAATAGCTGAAGTTGCTTGGGCTTATTTTTAGCCTGCCAGATCTATATAGGGAGCCCGCCGGGCTGCGTATCAGCCAGGCATGTCCTGCGCTGGCACAGCACACCGGGGGGGCTCGGGCAGCGTCACCCCAGCCCCTGGGACTGCTTGTCACTCTGCCTGCGGGGCACGAGTGCCACGGGCACGTGAGCAACCACTTGTGGGCACCGACTCGGCCTCTGGCTCCCGTTTGCTTGGGGAAAGGATGGCAACAGCATTGTGCCTTGGGCATGGCACGTAAGAACTCCCAGCATGTGGGCACCGTACCTGGTGCGAAGGAGAAGACAGCGAAACATTCCCCTGTGGATGCCACCGCTGTGACCAGCGAGCGTCTTTTGTCAAAATACTGTGATAAAATGGTGACAGTCGGGAGGAAGGAGAGGCAGTATCCCAGGCCTGTGAATAAATGCCAAAAATTGCCATAACAACAAGTAAAGGAGGGGGAAACACCGATGCAAGAACATGTTAAGTCGGCTTTCCTGGTGGTCATTACAGTATCATTTCGGCCAACTCAGCAAGTCACCCTGGAAGAAAATCATTGGGGAAACCAGAATGTTATTTTTTTGTAAATTGGAGGGGGGAAAAGAAAAAAAAGAAAAAAAGGAAAGTAAAAACCCAAACCAAGAGTCCCAGCCTCCCAAACCTGCTAGATAATGCCTTCTGCTCCCAAACAGCCAGCGGGGCCCACTTTGAGGACCTCATCTGCTTAAAGTATTTGAGCCTATAGCAACTGTTCCCTTAAGCTAGGCAAGCTCCTGGCCACAGACATGAGCAGGACACCCAGGCCAGGAAGGAGAGGGGGAAAAGTACCCGGAAAAGAAACCAGAGACAGAGGGAGCATTAGAGAATTTGATCCCGGGCACAGCTTTGGTCTCCCCAGCAATCCCAGTCCATCAGAAGTGACCGGTGCAGCTGCACGAGTGCAGGGCCGAGTCCAGGGTGATGCCTGGGGTGAGACAGGGCACAAAGCCAAGCCTGGGGCCCATCCCCGCTCCGGGATCAGCTCAGGAGGGGCAGCAGTGCTAAGCACACCCCGTGTGTGGGGACCAAAGCCTCGTGGCTCGCAGGAAGCCGCGGGAGGGAGAGTTTGGCAGGTAGGGGACAGGCCAGGCCAGGGTGACTCACCGGAGACGATGCCGATGGTGACATACATGTCCACCACACTGCGGGCGAAGGAGGCAATGACCATGCCAGTGCTGACCAGCAGCCCTCCGGCCATCACCACCAAGCGGTGGCCGAAGCGGTTGCTGAGGACCGTTGACAGAGGAGCTGGAGAGGGAAGAGAGCCGTGGTCAACACCCACCTCAGCAACTTCACAGCCACCATCTCTTGCAGAGACTCTTCTCATACTCCTGCCCAGGTCCCCGCGAGGTGCCACCTCCCTGCACAGCACAGCGTCACCCTGGAGCCACCCTCGGAGCACTGCACAGCTCACAGCATTTAGGACGTGCTAAAAAATCACCAGAACAGACTTAAAGACGAGCACGTGGCAGCCTGGGACAAATCTGCAGCCACATGCCCAGACACCACTGGATTTCAGCAAGGCTCAAGTTATTTCTAATCCTTTTCACTGCAGAGTTTGGTTTGAAAACTCTGGTTTTTGCCCCTTGCTGGTGAGACCTGAACAACTGGGTCAGGCTCAGCGACACGGACCATGTCCCTGCACCACCCAAGGACACGAGTTGGGGCTCAAAGGGACTACCAGGGTGAGACTGATATTTCTTGGCATTTGTGGAGCAGCCTCTGAGCTTTATGGCTGTGATTTAATTTATAATGGAGCCATTAGAGGCACAAAAGTCCTAGGTGCCAGGTCCTTGCATGCTGAGTCAGCAGCACGACTGCCCCTTGCACCTGCACCGAGCGCCTGCTCCTCTTACCTGTGAAGGTCTGTACAAACACACATATGGATATAATCCAGGATATCCTGCTGTTGGTTTCGTCAAAGCTTTCCATCAGGTCATTAAAGAAGACTCCAAATGATTTTATGATGCCGTATGTCAGGGCTTCCACAACAAAGAACGCAAAAGCAACTGTCCAGCCCCATCCTCCGTCAGGCACTTTAGTATAAACGTTTGCAGAGGTGCACGGCATCTTTACAGCTTTGACCGTCATTTTGGATCTGGAAAAAGAGGGGACAGGGAGCCAGGCATCAGTTTAAGCTGAATTTTGCTGAAAGAGGCACAGCCTGGGAGCTGTAGCACCCCTAAGGCACTGCGAGCCGGACCCTGTGCTGCCGAGGGATTGAGTGTGGGAGTTGGGCTGATGTTTCTGCCTCTGTCCCTCTGTGGGCTCCTTCCTGCTGGTGCCCTGTGAGCCCAGGACCAGAAACTCTCGGCTCAGCACCCGGGTGAGCTGTTCCCAGCAGCCAAGCCCGGGAGCTGGGAGCTGTCATCCATCTGTCGGTGCATGGGGGTGGATGGATGCAGTTCGTGAAAGATCCACCGCGGAACCCAGTGCGGGCTGGACTGGTGGAGCTGCAGGAACCCCTGGGGCACCTGTCCTCCCCAGCCTGGCTTTGCATCCCCAAAATGGCAGCTCAGGGCTGCCCACACCTCAAGAAGGGGGGTGGGGACACCCCCGCTTCCAGCAGCTCCCTTGCAGCCCTTGGCACCACTGCCACCCCCCAGGGCAGGGGGGGTTGGAGGGGGATCACCCCATAAGACACGGGGTGTCCTCCACCCTGCCCCGTGTCACCCGGGGGCTGTGGGTGTGCAGGGGTGGCTTTGATCCCACAGGGAGCTCCCCATGGAACCCCAGCACTGCCACAACTGCACAGGGGGGACAGCGCCGGTGTCACAGTCAGGGGGAGGACACTGCTGGGGTGACCGCCACACCCGCACAGGGGGGACAGTGCCAGGGTTAGTCCTGGGCTCCCTGCCACACCTGCATGGGGCTCCGCAGTGCCAGGGCCACCGCCACACCTGTGCAGGGGGACTAATGCCAGGGTCACTGCCACACCTGCATGGGGGGGGCTGAGCCGAGGCCACTGCACCACCACACCTGTGCAGGGGGACAGTGACAGGATCACCGCCACACCTGCACTGGGGGGACAGTCCTGGGCTCACTGCCACACCTGCAGGGGGTCTGCTGTGCCGGGGTCACCGCCACACCTGTGCTGGGGGACAGTGCCAGGGTCACCGCCACGCGTGCGCTGAGGGGGGGGGACAGTCCTGAGGTCACCGCCACACCCGCCTGGGGGGTGCCAGAGTCACCACCGCACACCTGCACGGGACACAGTGGAGTCAAGCCCCGGCGCTGGGTCCCCGCAGCCGCCCCGGGAGGGCACCGAGCGGTGGCCGTGGGCGGCCGCCCCGTGTGCGGCCCCGTCCCGCCCGGACCTGCGGCTCCGGCGTGCGCTCCCCCCGCGCCGCCGTCCGCGGCAGCCACCAGGCATTTCCCTCCTCCATTTTAGACTCGGCTCCTCGGCACCACGTTCTCGGCGCAGGGAGCCCGGGCGGCCCCGGCCGCGCCGCCCCAGCCCACCGGGAACTTCGCACGGCGGAGCAGGCGAGTGCGCGGCACCGGCACCGGGGCCCCGCGGGAGCTCGGCCGGGCTGGGAGCCCACGCGAGGGGTCCCCGGGCCGGGCAGGGGGGTCCCCACGCCGCGCAGCCCCTCCTGCGGTGCCGCATGGCGGGTGCGCGGCTCCCGGGGATCCTCTCTGCCGGGGATGGAGCGAGGCGTGGGATCCTCCTGCATCCTTGCGGTGCTGCCGCGCCGGGCTCTGCTGCAGCCGGGCAGGGCGAGGGGCACGGGCGGGACCCCCGGCGTTCGCCCGAAGTTTGTGGGAAGTGCCTGGAGACCCCCCCGAGAGAGGGGACGGAGCTGCCATGAATTCCTGTGTCACTGCACGGGGAATCGGGGGAAAAGCAGATCGGGAGGAAGCACGCTTAGGGGACAGAAAAAAAAAAGAAAAAAGGGAAAAACAACCCAGCGAAACCGCAAACCTGGGCGTATGTTTTGTACATTTAAAGATTAAAAGAAATAATGATGGCGGGGGAAAAAATTGAAAATGAAGAAGCCGGAGCGCAGGGGCCCGGCGTGGCCCCCCCTTCCCTGCATCACTTTCCCAACATTTCAGCCCTGATTCCTGCATCGCCGGGGCCGCGGGCTAAAAATACAGGGATGCAGGCGAGGGGAGGTGGGGAAGGAAAACGCTGGAAAAATGAAAAAATAATGTTGAAAAGAGCCCCAAAAGGGGAAAAAAAAATTAAAAAGGGAAACAAAGCCCTCCCCCACCCAGCTCCCCGGAATCCCCGGGCGGGAGCCCCACTCACCCGGTGCTGCGGCGGGGGTCAGGGGCTGCCCATGGCCCGGGAGGGCGAGCGGGCGACCCTCGGCGAGGAGGCGGCCCCGCTGCCCGCCGGCCTCCGGCCGCTGCTGCTCCCGCTGCCCGCGGCGGCGGCTGCTGCTGCTCGGTGCTCGCTCGCAGCCCTTTTATACCGGCTGGAGCCGGTCTCCGCCGGCGGCTCCGCAGCGCCCATGTGCGCGGCGCCGGGCCCGGCTCGCCCAGCGGCGGCACCGCGTGTGCGGGAGGGGCGGTGCAGCGCGGCCGGAGCGGAGCGGCCCCGGGGGTCCCGCAGCCCCCGCAGCCCCCGGCCCGCACCTGCCCCGCACGGGGCGCTCCGGCAGGTGCCGGGCCGCCCCCGCCGGCGGGGTCCGGAGCATCCCCGGGATGCGGTGCCTGGAGCATCCCCGGGCTGGGCTCGCAGCGGTGGGGTGCGGGGAGCACATGCCGGAGCCCCCCCCCCCGGTGCTGCTTCTGGGGGTGGCACAATGTGTTTGTCCCCTCCGAGCTTTGGGTGCTGCGCGTGGTGCCGTTTTAGGGGAAATATGCCTCCTGCTTGTGTTTTTCAGGACAAAACATCTCCTTTAGTTGCATTTCTAAGGAAAAACATCTCTCTGGGTTGCATTTTTAGGGGAAACCATCTCCTTTAGCTGCATCTTTAGGGAACACCATGTCCTTTTGTTGCAACTTTAGGGGAAAACACGTCCCTTGGTTGCATTTTGAGGGTAAATATTTTCCTTGCTTGAATTTTTAGGGGGAACCATCTCTCTTGGTTGTTTTTTTTAGGGGAAAACATCACCCTTAGTTGCATTTTTTTTTTTCCTTAGGGAAAAGCCTATCCCTTAGTTGTATTTTTATGGAAAACATCTCTTTTAGTTGCATTCCTAGGGAAAAACATCTCCCTCAGTTAAATTTTTAGGGGGAGCCATCTCTGTTAGTTGCATTTTTAGGGGAAACATCTTGGCTGTAATTTTTTGGGAAACTATCTCCTTTAGTTGGATTTTTGGGAAAAACGTGCCTTTTTGTTGCATTTTTAGGGAAAACATCTCCCTTAGTTGCATTTCTAGGGAAAAACATCTCCCTCCGTTGCATTTTTTTAGGGAAAAACATCTCCCTTGGTTGAATTCTAAGAGGAAAACATTCCCTTTAATTGCATATTTTTAGGGAAAAACATGTCCCTTGGTTGAATTCTAAGAGGAAAGCATTCCCCTTAGTTGCAATTTAGGAGAAACCAACTTCCTTAGTTGCATTTTTAAGGGAAAACATGTCCCTTATGTAGGAAGCTTAAAAAGTAGGGATTTATGAGTCAAACAAAGCAGGAGAGACCGACTCACCACCTACAGGGATGGGCAGGGAGGGAGCAGGGGTTCAGTCATCCTAAAATTACAGAACATTCCGAACTGGAAGGGACCTACAGGGATCATCGAGTCCAACTCCTGGCCCTGCACGGACACCCCAAAAATCCCACACTGTGCGTCCCTGAGAGCATTGTCCAAACTCTCTTGGAGCTCTGGCAGCCTCAGCTCACTGCTGCTGCTGCATCCTGCTCCTGCTCTCCGTGTGCTGGCACAGATGGATGCTGCCAGGAGGACTTGGAGTCTTGCACCATTCATTGTGACTTGTGGGCCAGTGACTTTTACCTGCAGGGAGCAGCAGAGGGGTCAGAGTGGGTGGGTGACCACACCTCTCCTCACCTGCCCTCCTGGGATCTGCCCCCTGTGCTGGCCCAGGACCCCAGCACAGTGTTCTGGGTTAATGTGGAACCTGCTGATCCTGGTTCATACCCCTGGAAAAAGCACCCAGGTTGAAATGTTCCTGCACTGTAAGGGCTGCTGTGTTTGGTTTGGCCAGAGTCCCTTCTGCTGCTTTTCCCTTCCTTTGTCCCGATGGGGCAACACAGCCAAGGGCAGGAGGTAGCTGGGACAAAATTCTGCAAATTCCCCAAAATGAGGCAAGTTGTCAGTTGCTTTGCTCAGGAACTTTGGGAAAGCTGCTGCTGGTTTCTCTTGGCAATGCTGGTCCAACAGCCACTGCCTCCAACAAGTGCTGGTGCTCTCAGGGAGGTTTCAGCAGCTTCACTCCTCACAGTCCCGTCCTAAACAAGCTGAAATCCATCAGAAATCCATCAGAAATCTGGGTACTCAGCTATGGAACTGTGCCCTGTGTGTCCTTGAGAGCCTCAATCTCCCTGTCCCACAGGAAACCCCTTCCTCCGAGGGAACCTTTGAGGTGGTTGCCCTTTATCCATGCCCTGCCTTTCAGGGGTACAGATAAAGGGTGATCATCGCTCTGGCCTCGCAGAGCCAATATCCCGTTATACAGGCTTTTCCTTGGGAATGGGTCACCCTCCCCGTGCTGAAATTCTTCCTGGCAGACACAGTGCAAGTGGTTGTGGGACAACAAAAGAGGTTTGTGCCTCCAGGGGAGAAATAAGAATGCAAATATCTCTGGCATGAAAAACCCAAAGTGATTTGCTCCTTGGTATTTCTTGTCAGTCCTTTCCGTCTGTCTCTGCCTCACCTTCCCATTCCTTTCCTTTGGGCTTTCCAAGAGCAATAAGGCTTTGGGGAGCGATGGGGGCTGGAGGGGCCCTGTGGGGGGACAGGGATGGTGGCTGCAGCCTCTCCAACCCAGGGCTTCCCAGTCCCCCTGTGAAATCCTTTTCCCCCCATGCTGTTTGCCCCCTTTGGGGGGATTTCCCTGCTGCTTGGCTTGGCTGTGCCTTCCCGGGATTCTTTTCCCCGGCACATCCACTGGGTCCATCCCGTGCCTGGCAGCGCTCGCACCAGGACGTGCCTCTTCATCATCCCGGGAACGCCAGCAGCCCGGGAGCATGGCTGGTGTTTGAGGGCTCTGTAATCCACGGGGAAGCAGAGCAGGCGTCCTGTCTGTGGGCATAAATCAGCCGGGAGCTGGAGAACGGGGCGGGCTGGGAAGAGCAGGGGAGCGCGGGCCCCTGCACTGAGCCGGATGGCTCAGGGACTTCCAGTTCATTTATTCTGCTGGGGTTTGCCCAGCCCTGCTCAGCATGTGAAATGTTTTCTCTGAAAGACCCAGCAGTGAGTTGGGTGAAAAACATTCTCCTGTCCCAGGAGCTGGCAGAAATCCTGGTAAATCTGCAGAAGTATGTTTTTGTCGGTGCTGCTTATTCTGTGAGGGGAACTAGTATAAACTCTTCCAGCAGAAAACCTTTTTCCTGGAATGAAATCCTGACTCGGTTCAGAGCATTGTCAGGACGGTTGTGCTGGGAATGGAGCTCTGCTGGTAAACATGTCAGCACTGGGGAGGCCCAACGGGGCAGACAGAGCTCCTGCCCCCTCTGCCCCACGGGCAGACCCCTCACCGGGTACCAGCTGCCCTTCCCTGCCCAAATCAAAATCTCTGCAAGCTTGAATTGCAAACAAAACATAGATTTATTTTTCTGCCCACTAAAGCCTGTCTGCCCCGCCATCCACTCCCTCCAGGCTGTGGTTGGACATCCTCCAGTGGGGTCAGCACCAGGAACCTCACCATGGGGACGTGTCCCATCCCACTGTGGGGTCAGCAGAGCCTGAGCCATCACTTCTGCTTGCCTGCCTCAGTTTCCCTGACTTTTCCAGCTGGTAAGAGGAGAGACACTGGGAGCTCCTGGTGTGGTCCTGGATAACAGCGGTTTGAATTTCTCATCCCTTGCTGTGTCCTTATCTCTCTGCTCCTCGTGGCCAGGATGGGGATCCTGCTGGGGCTTTCAGGAGGGCCACCAGGGTGGGTTTGGGCTGGAGATCAGAGCTGGGACACCCTGGGTGGGTTATGAGCCCTGGGAGCTGGCGGGGATAGCTCGGCACAGCTGGGTGTGCTTAAAGGGTTGCTGGTTTTTCTGGGCTCCAGCCACTGCTTTGCATTTTTCAGGTGTGAAAATGTGAAAGAATGTGAAAAATGTGAAAATGATCACGCTGGCCCCAAGATTCGTGAACTTTCTGGTTAATGTGTAATAAATACATGACAGATACTGCCAGCGCTGTGCAGGTGACCCCTCTGTGGTGGCACTGCCAGCAGTGACATCCCAGAGAGGCATCTCCCCTCCTCTGCTCAGGGGCCAGCCCTGGGGTGTCCTGCTTGGAGAGGCTTTGGGGCTTTTGTAAACTGGTTTATCTGGTTTGGACTTCTCTGGGTTCCTGTGAAGCTCCTTGCCTGGCTTGCAAAAGGCAGGTTATTTATTTGTTTAATCCTCCCCTGGTACAAGGTGCGTGCTGTGACGCCCAGGTGCGCCGTGTTCAGTCGAGAAGCACGCTGCCAATGCCGATTATCCGGAGGCCTTGGATCCCGGGAGTGATTCCTCCCAGGTAGCTCATCCAGCTGCAGCCACCTGTGCAGTATTTCCTGCTTGGCACAAGGCGAGGTGCCGCAATGTTCCTGCCACAGGCAGCCTGGGGAATCTGTTCTGAGTCATTTTTATTTTTGCAAAAATAGCTAAAAGTTGGTCGGTCAGCTCTGGGTGGGTCTGGCTGTAGCAGAGCTGGAGGGGAGCAGAGAGGCTGCAGGTCCCGGTGCAGTGGTGAGCAGGGGCTGGGATTTATCCCAGGGAGGCTCCCACCTCCTCCAGGGAGATGTGCACAGCATGGGGTGGGGGCACAGCCAGCACAGCCCGGACTCACCTGGGAATTTGGTCTGAAAAGGGTCAGAGAGGGCTCAGAGTGCAGCAGAGTGGATGCCAAGCGATGGCCTCACGCTCTGCCGGGGTTTGGATGTGGTCTGGATGTGGATGTTCCACGGGCCCTGTTCCGACTCGCCTTCAAATGGCCTCTGAGCATCAGGGATCAAGAAGTTTTGTTTGATGCTAATGAATGAATTTGCATTATAAATAAAAGCCCTGGATGACTTTCCCTGTAATTTAGGGAGGAGAGAGTGTCCTTTGAAAACTGTGTGGATTGTTTTTGTTAGCTGTGTCATCCTGGCATCCCTCCGCAAAGCAAATGGAAGGGACAGAGGTTTGTGGGTTGTTAGGCTCTTTTGAGGTTTGCTGGGTTTTTCCGTGTGGCTGCAGGTGCAGTTGGGGGGGGGGGTGTCCCTGGGGGACGCTGTGGGGTGCAGGGCCACCCCTCAGGAGCGGGACGGGGTCTGGGATGGTGCTGCCTGGACGATGTTTGGAGAGGCTGGGATTTGGCACAGAGACCACGCTCAGCCTGGGAGGGGCCCGGGAGCTGCTGGATGCCAGCGGAGGTGCCGGAGGGCAGGATTTGGTGGCGAGTCTTCCCAGGAAGCCTGAACATCAACTGCCTTAGGGGCTCAGCTCAACTTTGGTGCTTCATTTTCTGCCAGACTCCAGTTTTAGCACAGGGTGATATCCTGCTCCATTGCCCTGTGGAGAGTCCCAGACAGGGGACTGGGATGGGGCTGAGGTCTCCCTGACCATGCTGTCCCTATGAAGTTGGTGGCTCAATTCTGTGCTGTCCTCGGCCCAGCTGGGCTCAGCCCCTGAGGAGGGGGTGTTGGACCCTAGCAGAGCTGCTCCTTTCAAGTTCCCGTCCATGAAGAAATCCAAGAAAATTACAAAGGAATTTTTGTTTTGAAAATAAAGGCAACTTAGCTGCCCTCAAACATGTCCAGAGACCTAATCTCAATGATTGGAGCTGTGGGGATGCAGAAGGGTGCTGAACAGGACCTGAGCTCATGGGCTTTGTTGGGGCAGGGCTGAGCAGCCTCTCCCAGAGCTGAGCCCCCTCCCACAGCTCAGCCCCACGACCCAGCGCATCCCACCCCCGTCAGCTGATGTACCGAGAGCCTCCAGGCTTTATAAATTAACACTCTGAGCTATGAATTATGAATGGAGCCACATCTCTGATCACTGCAATGCTCTGCTGACAGCCCAGGAGCTGCTGATCCAAGTGACAGCCCAAAGCTTTTAAAGATGTGAACAGCAAAAGCTGGGAATAATTTACTTTGCAAGCTACAAACCTCTTGGCCTACAGATGGGGCTCATCGTATTCCCTCTCCTGCCTCCTCCTGTCCTGTTCTTCTCTTTTGTTTCCCAGTATTGCCTTCTCTGCTCTCCCTCTTGGTTTGTCTTAAGGGATCTTGTCCTGCTTGGCTGTGTTGACCATCCCATGGGAGCTGCATCCTTCACGGCACGTTCCTGCCCCAAGGTTGTGGTACCAGCTGGGGACAGCTGGGTCCTGGCCATCCCCAACCCAGGCACAGATCCCCACAGCATCCCCACAGCCAGGGCAGAGCTCCTGGTGTAGGACCCAGCGGGATTTTGGCAGATCTCTGCAGCTTCATCTCCCTTTGGCCATAACTTTGTGTTCAAGACATTGTATTCCACAGCTCCATCTGCTCTGTGGAGCTCTGCCACAGCTCCGTCTCTGCCATTGGTCTCTGGGGGGTCTGTCCTTGAACCTTTCCATCTCTGGAGGCCAAATCCTGCCCTAAGCAGCTGGATGTGCTTAATCCTGGGTATTCCTGGGGTTTTTTGCCTTCTGGGTTTGTATGGATTCCTGCCTCCTCACCTCTGGGAGCAGCTCCCTCTGGCAGCCGGGCTGTGCTGCCTGCTCTGGCAGCCGTGGGGCAGCGGGAGCACAACTAAATTTAGGCAATGAGCTTCCGACACTTGTCAGTTGTCACAAATGAGGGCAGGGCCCTGCATGTCCCCCTTGTGGTGCTGTGCCCCCTGCTGCACTTAGGAGACAGCCCTTGGCAAGCGGGAGGGAGCACGGGATGGCAGGAGGACAGGGTGGCAGGAGCACAGGATGGCAGGAGCACGGGGTGGCAGGGACACAGGATGGCAGGAACATGGGATGGAAGGAACATGGGATGGCAGGAGCATGGGATGGCGGGAGCACGAGATGGCAGGAACATGGGATGGCAGGAGCATGGGATGGCAGGAGCATGGGAAACTATCCCAGCCTGAGCAGTGGGTGAAGGGAAGGGGTGCTCCGTATTCCCAGTCCTTTCCAGCTGAGCCGTTGTGAACCACGCAGCAGAACAACTGCAAAGCAAAACCTTGGTGTCTGGAGAAGGTGCTTTGCCCCGGGCTGGGGCACAGGAGCACTCCCTGACTCTGTTTCTTCCCTTGCACAGGGGATGCTGTAAGGAGGTGAAGGATGGACTGACAGAGCCCCAGCAGTTTCTTCTCCACCAGAAGGCTGAGGGGCTCAGTCTGCAGGGAAGGAGCCGTTTTTGGACACAAACATCCTCTGGCTGCGGTGAGGGGAGAGCAGCCACCGCCGCGGATCAAACCCACTCCTGGAGGGGAAAATGCCGCTTCAGTTTGGTGTCTAATTAGATATTTACCAGGAAGGAAGGAAAGATATAAATAGGGTGACAGTGACTTCAAAGGGTGTTTTTTGACTTCTAAGAATAACACCTTTGCTGGCGCCAGTTTCGGGAATATCAGCTGTGCCTGGGTGTGAAAGACGGAGGAGGTGTCGCAGCTCGGTCGGCAGCCAAGGGAGCAAACCCAGACCCCCGGCCCCCCGGCCCTGCCCCACCAGCTGAGGAAGGGACCGAGCCCGTGGAAGGCTCAGCTGCATCCACAGGGACACAGCAGAGGGAGTTTGGGGAAGACGAAGCCGCTGGTGCCGCAGCGCGGGTGGGAGGGGACGTGTGGCACCATGGGGACCCTGTCCCTGTCCTCATGGGCGGTGCTGGGCCTTGCCCTGGCGCTGGTGGGACTCTGGGCTCCCTGTGTGGTGAGCATGCAGCCCAACTTCATCGTCATCCTGGCAGATGATGTGGGTTGGGGGGATCTGGGTGCCAACTGGGCGGAGACAAAGGAGACCCCGCATTTGGATCAGTTGGCTGCCGAAGGAACAAGGTAATGACTATCCCCCTTCCCTGCCCTCTCCAAGCATCCCTGGTTACTCTGTCCTGCAGCACAGGGGAATTCAGCCCTGTGGGACTGGCAGGCAAAGGGATTTCATTGGTGTGGGTTTGGGTGCATGGGGAGGGCAGCCAGAGCCTGGTACCTTGGGGAGCAGATCCATCCATCCCTGCCGGAACCTTCATCTCCCACTCCCTGTCCTCATCCCCAGAGCAAAAGGGGGAGTGTGCAGGGCAGCAGGGAGGGCCAGGGCAGTGTTAGAGCACACAGGGTCTTGTGAGTTGAAGGGTCTTTTCATTTTGCAGGTTTGTGGATTTCCACTCAGCTGCGTCCACGTGCTCCCCGTCCCGTGCCTCGCTGCTCACGGGGCGCCTGGGTGTGCGCAACGGGGTCACGCACAACTTCGCCATCACCTCGCTCGGGGGCCTCCCCCTCAACGAGACCACCCTGGCTGAGGTCCTGCGGGAGGCTGGGTACAGCACAGGAGCTATAGGTAATGCCCAGAGTGCCAGGGGGCAGCTGGGGAGGTGGCAGGGGGTGACAAAGATGCCCTGGCAGAGGAGGGGCTGCAGGTACTTGGGTGAAATGCTGGCAATGAAAGGAAAATCTGAAGGACCACGTGAGGGAGATTTCACACATCCCCCTTGGATTTTGCAATGCCAAGCTTAAAATCTTCCTTTTCAACGGCACTGCCGGAAACCCAGACTTCTCCATTTAATCTCTAATTGCTTTACCTCACGAGGAATGTGCTGGGTGTTCCCGAGCAAACAGGACTGTGCTCGGCGGCTCTGCCATCCTGCATCCCACACCACGGGCAGTGCCACTCACCCCGTGGCTTTGGGCACCCTCCTGTCACTGTGGGTCCCCCTCAGCCAGCACAAACCCTTTGCACCTGCAGCTCCTGCTGTTGTGCTGGCAGAAAATCCCTCTGTTCCTCCATTCCCCCCCAGTTTTTGCAGTTCTCCCTCTTGGTTTGGTGTGTTCGGTGGGAGCAAGCGCGTGCCGGGGGTCAGAGGATGAAGCTGGATGCTAGGGAGGGGTTGGGAAGCCGTCTGCTCAGAACACAAACACATGAAAGAGCCTTTTAAGGCTGGAAACGGTCGCTTTGCACAGGCATGAGATACCTTATGCATTTTTTTGGGGTTTTCTGCAAAAATAGATGGCATTCTGGAACCGCGGCCAGCACAAACAAGGAGCCTTTCTTGTAGCTTGATTAAAGCCCCCAGCACTGTGGGCACCTCGTGGGTGAGGGCTGGCGGTGGCCAGAGCTGTGTCACCTCTGAAATGATGTTCTGTGGCTTCCCCACAGGCAAGTGGCACCTGGGACACCACGGCCGCCATCACCCCAACTCCCGCGGTAAGGGCTGTGCCAGCGGGGACGGGCCAAGGGCCCTGTGGTCACCTTGACCCTGCTGACCCCCTCGCTTGCCTCTCAGGCTTTGACTACTACTTTGGGATCCCCTACAGCCATGACATGGGCTGCACAGACACCCCTGGCTACAACCTGCCGCCCTGCCCGCCCTGCCCGCGGCATGGCACCGGTGCCAGGTACAGGGCACGCGGGTTCCAGTGCTGTCACGGGGAGGTGGGTGTTTGCAGCAGTGTCCCCAGCCCTGAGGCTGCCCTTGGCTGTGGTTACCTCCCCTCATGCTCTGTGAGCCCAGTTTTCCCCTGCGGGGTGAGGGCTGGGAGCATCCCGTGCCATGGGGACATTGGCAGCGCTCCCTTTCTTGTCCCCTCCCCGGCTTTCTGGAAGCCAGGAGAACATCCAGGCTCCATGCCTGCTCCGGTGACAAGCCTGGGGTGGCTGTTCCCAGCAGGGAGGCGAGGAAGGACTGTTACACAGAGGTTGCCCTGCCTCTGTTCGAGAACGTCACCATCATCCAGCAGCCCGTGGAGCTCGGCAGCCTGGCCACGCGCTACGCGGACGAGGCGTCGCGGTTCATCCAGCGGGCCAGGTGAGGGCCACCCCCTGCCCCCTGTCTGTCCCCATGGCTGGGAGAGCTCCTGGGTCACTGCAGGACTCCCCCGCACCAGGGGAGATGGGTGTTGTGCTGTCGTTCGGATTTGGGGTGTCCATGGCTTGGCTTCCTGCTGGAGGAGGCGGCACTGAGGCTGTCCTGGTGTCCTCTAAAAGGGGGCGTGTGTTTTTAAAACCACCAGTTTTGAGGAAGGTCAAAGCCTTTGAGTGAGGCTGTGCCTCCTTCCTGGGCGGAACGTGCATGATGTCAAGGCTGGTGGGGATGGGAGGGAGGCAAACGCTGCCATCCGTCTGTCCATCCCTGCATCCCTGTGGAGGAGCTGGCAGGGGGGTGGTGGAGATGCCTCCATGGGTGTGAAGTGCTGGCAGGGGCATGTGAGCAGGTGCTGAATGGTGCCCAGGGTGGGACCAGAACAGCACCCGGAGGTGTTTGAACACGCCCCAGGTGTGAGATTGGACCCATTTTGAGGATAAAGCACTCCGAGATCCCTGGGCTTCAGGATGTGCCTCCCCCAGCCCCACAGAACAGGAGGTGCCCGGGTGTGTTTGTCCCCGAGGAGCAGAGTGGCTCCTCCGAATGATGCCCCCGAGCCCTGCTGACGGGTTGTGTAATTTTAGTCCCCATTATTGGCGGATTACGAGCTGTGACTTTGCAAAATGCCTCCCTGCAGAGTGAGGAGAGGAAGCGCTGCCGGGCAGCCCTGTCTGAGCCCGTCCCCTGCCTGCATTCCGGGATAACGCACGCCCGGGGAAGGGGGGTTCTCGGGGTAAGGTTTGTGTAACAGAGCTGAATGAAGGGCTGGGCAGGGAGCAGCCTGTGGGGAAATGGCTCTCTATAAACCTGGGTGCCGTTTTGTTGCACAATACCTGTAGTTTATCCCTTATTGGCCATGGGGTGGCTTGGCCACGTTTGGGATGCTGAGGATACCCAGGCTCTGGGCTGTGGGGCAGCAGCAACCCTTTCTCCTACCAAACCTGCAGCCCTCTGAGCTGCCAAGATGCTCTTTGGCTGTGAAGCCAAGTGTGTAAGCTCTGGGTTAATAGGACAAAACCTTTAAACTCCCAGAAGTGTTTTGAGGTTATCTGCATTCATGGAGAACAGGATTAAGCAGGTGCCTGCCTTTTCTCCCCTTCCCTTTGATGGCTTATTCCAGTTTTCCCCTGGCTGACTCATTCATTACAGGGCAACAAAAGAACACTGGATTTGCCACCTCGGTGTTTTTTTAACCAGTCAAGGTTGAGCAATTTGTGACAGTGAGATGTGGCACTGCTAGAGCACAAGTGACCGTGGGAGCAAAAGTCAGGGACTCCTGTCTTCAGTTATTGATTAAACGTTTGCTGGATCTTCAGGACAATTCCGAGGTGTCCGTGTGGCAGATGACAGGGACGTTCAGCTGAGCATCACAGCCATCCATGAGTCCATCTGGATACTGGAGTGGTGCTCCTGAGTGGGATGCGAGCCAGGGGAAGAGGCTTTCCCTGCTCCAGCGTCTCTGGCATCCCATGGGAAGAGGTCTCACAGTAGCAGTTTGCAAGGGGCACAGGAGCTCTCCTGAATCCCCGCGTCCTGCAGGGATGGGCAGGGTGCCAGGGGGACACAGCCCTCCACGGGGCTCCGGTGTCATGAGGGGGATGCAGCAGCTCCGGGCAGGATGGGGTTTACTCATTTTCCATCCAGGTGGGTGACGGGCAGAGGAAGGAAGTGCTGAAACGCATGTTGGAAGGGCCCTGAGAGCTTCCAGGAGGCAGCCGGGGGAGGCCGGAGCCGGGCGCGTGCGCGGGCAGGGACACGTCCCCGGGATCCGGCCCCTCCCCGCCACTGGCCATCCCACCCTTCCCCTCCGAGGTCCCTGAGGAAGAGCAGGCCTCGTTGGAGCAGATAAATATAGCTGTAAACAAGCAAACAGGACGTGTCCTGTGATGATTTAGGAGCGAGCAGGCAGCGGGGCAGTGCATGGCAGCAAACATGCCGCGCTGCCTCTGCGGGACTGAGTGGCACTGCCAAGGCCATACCCAGGGTGGTGTGGGCATCCTGCTGTCCCCATCCTCTGCCCACGTCACCAGCTGGGCAGGGGGACAAAGGGCCAAAATGGGCCCCCTGAGAGAGGGGAGGGAGGTGTGGGTGTGTGCACCAGTGTGGGGTGTTTGGCCACTAGAGATGGAGGAAGGGGCAAGTCCATCCCAAGTGGGACGACAGCTGACAACAAGGGGACAATGGGGAGAGGTTTAAGTAGGAGCAGGGGAGGCTCAGCTCAGCCAAGCTTCCTCCCTGTGAGGGCGGTGGGTGCCTGGAGAATTTGCAGCTGGGTGATGCACGTGGGGTGTTTTCCCCCAAGGAGCTGCAGGGGCAGAAAGGCCACTGGTTTATGTCCCCAGGCTCAGCAGTGCCACCACCCCAGTGACCTCCTGCCACTGCCATCCCCTGAAGGCTGAACACTGTCCCTCTGTCCCCTGCGCAGTGACAGCGGACGCCCCTACTTCCTCTACGTGGCCCTGGCCCATATGCACGTCCCGCTGACCCCCCCGCTGCCCCCCGCTCCGGGTAGGGGCATCTACGGAGCCTCCCTGAGAGAGATGGATGCGCTGGTGGGACGGATAAAGGAGGTCGCTGACAGCCACGGGAAGGGCAACACGCTCCTGTGGTTTGCAGGTACAGCAGGAAAACTGGGGCTGGGGGTGACGCTGGGGACTGCACCTTGGGGTGGGGCAGGACCTGTGTCTGTCCCCTGCCCTCAATGCTCCCATTGCTCTGTGGATGGGGAGCAGTCCCAGCTGGGGACGGGGGTCCTGGGCTGCTGTGGCCACTCAGCTGGGTGCCCACCCTGCCACCCCCCTCAGCTGCGGGGCTGAAGTGGTGGGGCCGTGACTCATTAAACCACAAATCCTCGCTCATTAAGAAGCCCAAATCCGCTCTCTGTCACTGAGCAGCCTCCCTAATGAGGATGTCTTGCTCCTGATGACAGGAACTGCTCGCTCGGCCTCTCATTAACACCCCAAGCTGGTGGCACCGTGCCCCCCCTGCCCTGACCTGGCGGCACTCCAGCCTCTCGCCCTGCACTCAGCCCCTGCAAACAAACTTAAAAACCAAAATCCATCAACCAGCTGCTCTTGCTCGTGTGGGGAGGCATCACAGGAGTGGCAAGGAGGGATGGATGGGTCACTTCTCCTTGCCTACCCCCCACGGTGGAGGTGTCCCCTCTGGTCTTGGTGTCTCTCATGGGGACATTTCTTTCTCTCGAAGGTGACAATGGCCCCTGGGCACAGAAGTGTGAGCTGGCAGGACGCCTGGGGCCGTTCGTGGGTGCCTGGCAGAGGCAGCGAGGTAACGTGGCAGCGTGGGGGGGTCCCAGTCCCCGGGGGCACGGGGGGGCTGCTCCACAAAGCCCTTCACTGCCCATCGAGGGGATGTGGGCAGCGTTCCACCCCAAGCCTTTCCCTGGCTGCTGCCCTGGGCTTGAACACGCCAGAACACATTTTTAATTTCAAACAGTCAAGTTTCCCCCAAAACTGCTGCAGGGGGTGGGCTGGGGTCCCCGTTAGCCCGGAGCTTGAGGTGAGTGATGATTTGGAGATGGGATGTTGCCATCTGCCCCGTCAGGGTCTCACAGCCCCCATCCCACCCTGAGCAGAGCACCCACCACCCTCCCCATGCCCCGGGACTTTGCTTTTCTTTCTCTCCACCGTTTTGTTGGGGTTTTTTTGTTGAGGTTTTTTTTCACTCTTTCCTCCTTTTCCGGCCAAGCCATCTGCTTGGTGGGTTTATTTCGGCCGAGGCGGCCAGAAACATTCATGAGTCAGGCGTTTCCCACTTCTGCTTGTATTACGCGGAGTTAACGTGCCAGGCTCGGCTGCCCCTGCCCGGGGTCAGCAGCGAGGGGCTTCCTCCTCCGCTTCCTGACGCCCCGGCCGTGGGACCGCGGCCGCTCCCCTGGGCAAACTGCGCTGGCTCCGTCCCATTCCCAGAGCCTTTCCTTCGCCTGGCCCCGGCATGGAATCGTAACCTTAATTTTCTAGTAAACAAAACCCGCTGACGGCCCCGGGTTGTTGCTCTTGAGCAACCCACGGTCACAAGCCCGAGCAGATGGTACAGAGACTGCGGCGTTCGGGAACAGGCGAGGAAAACACGGCCCCTTCCCAGCCCCTCCTGCCTGCGGTGGAGGCTGGGGAGGAGGTCGGGCTGGCAGAGCGCTCCGAGCTGGCTGCAAACACTGGCGGCGAGGGTGACTTCGGAAATCCCTCGGCCGGTGGCTGCACGGATGTTTGGAGAGCCGGCCCGGGCTGCTGCCGGCTGGGCTGGCACTGCCCGCACCGCCCGGGGCTGCCGGGGTGGGATGCTCGGCCCTCCCAGCCCCGGGGATTGTTCCCCGGCAGGGAAAGCCCCCAGGAGTGGGAGGGCAGGGCAGGACGGACTGCTCCCGGCTCTACATGTTTCTATGTGTTTCTATGTGTTTCTATGTGTTTCTGTAAGTTTCCTGTAGCTCCGTGTTTCGTTTTAAGGTCCAACCCAAATTCCAGGGATGTTTTCCACTCATTTCAGGTGGTCACTGGAGTTGGGAGAGAGCAGCGTATCCATGTGTGTTCCCCGTTCCTCTGTGCTTCCCACAGCCCGCAGCCCACCCCAAAAACTCGTCTCCCACCTTGGGGCCAAGAGTCCAGCAACAGGGAGATACTGGGAGAGAGAGAGACATTTTGGGGATATGATGCTGGGCATATTTTGAGGCAGGTTGGGGAAGTTCCAGACCTGGTGTCCCTGTGCTGAAGACCTGCTGTGTGTGTGGTGGGACCAAGGTTTTCATCCTGCCACGGGAATGCACAGTTCAGCTTTCCTGGAAAGCCTGGAAAGTCCCCGCAGCAGCAGGGCTGCATCATCCCCACTCTGGAGAAAATTCCCTGGTTGGGTTTGGGTGTTTCAGCCCTGTTTACTTCCCAAAGTGTTAATGTGACCTCATTCCCAGGCTGCTCTGACCTGACCAGCCAGAGGTACCGGGGTGGCTTGGTCAGGAAATGTCCCTCTGATGTCCTTCCAGAGACCCTGACCATGCATGGAAAAACCCTGGAAATGCACCCAGGAGGATGAGTTTTTTCATATTGTGCAGAGAAGGGGATTCATATTAATTGCTGTAATTGCTGTGATTTCCTGGGGTGTCTGAGGGCAGGGGGAAACACCAAAAGTTTGGGTGGGCAATGGGAGAGATCGGGGATGTGCTTGGTCCATGCCAGCGTCAGAAACCTTTTCCCTGGGCTAGTCCCTGTGGCACCTGTGCCACACGTGTCCTTGTGGGCACGGCAGCATAGTCTGGGAGCATGGATCAGCCCGAGGCATCAGGCAGTGACTCCTGGAGAAGCCGGGCCGGGCTGGGGACAGCGCGGGGACTCTGTTGGCTGTGCCCGGAGGAAATGGCTCGGGGCGAGTGCCGTTGCCATGCGCACGCTGAAAGGCAGCGCACAAAGGCTGCTCCTGGGAAGTTTGCTCGGTGAATCGCGTTGGGATTTTCTCTTTGCCCCATTCCCAGCTCCTTCTCCCTTCAGCTGCCTGGGGCCCTTTGGGCTGCAGCCAAGGCAGAGGCTCTCCAACACCCTTCCAGCCGTTTTGATGCTTGGTGTTCCCATTTCGGGGCTCAGCACCCCAATTTTGGTGCTCAGCACCCCAGTCCCAGTGCTCAGCACTCCAGGCAGAGGAAGGGACTAGGCAGATCCCTGTGCATCTCAAATCCAAGGGCAGAGCAGGCGTGCACTGGGTGCTGTCAGGGAAACGATGGATCAGGTTCATTAACTGGCAGCAGGGTTATTAGCAGGATGGTATTTTTAATGAGGCAGGTTTCCAGCAGGCCGGGGCGGGGGTGGGGGGGCTGTTGGTGCTGAGCCCTGCAGAGGACAGAAGCCCCTGGAATAAATTCCTACATTTCCTGCCTGCTCCATTCTCTCACCTGGCATCAAAAGTGGCTGAAAATGCGATGGCTCTGGCAGCCGCTGCATTTCTCATCACTCACTGGAGCAGAGAAACACAAACCAGTGCCCAGCTGAGACCCCTTTCTTTTCCCTTTCCCTCTGAAAAACTCCTGTAGCTCTTCTTCCTTCCCTGGCCCAGCGAAACCATTCTCCTTTGGGGTAATTTACACCATCTCTGCTCTGCACAGTTTCCCGGGGAAACTCCGGGGTCAGGAGGTTTTCCAGTAGCAGCAGGATGCCCAGCGCTGCCCTGTTCTCCTGCAGGTGGGAGCTCAGCCAAGCAGACAACCTGGGAAGGAGGGCACAGGGTGCCAGCCCTGGTGTACTGGCCTGGCCGTGTCCCTGCCAGGAGGACGAGCCACGCTCTGCTCAGGTAAGAGCCCCTCGGAGAGCGGGGTGGCCCCATTGGGAAGGACCCCTGTCCCTGCACTGTGACCCAGGTCATCACCTGGATTTTGGCAGCAGCAGCTGCCTGCACTGGTTCTTCCCTGCCTTGTGCCAGACTGTACTTTTGTCCTCTCCCAAGACTTAATGCTTCAGCAGAGAGGAGCTGAAAGGGCTTTTTGTGAGGCTGGAGGGTTGGCGCTTGCAGCCACCGGGCTCCGTGTGCTCCTGGCCGCGGTGGCCAAGGGCCTCCCGATAATTAAAAGATGACGATGTTCTCTCTCCCCACCAAGGAGCAGGCTCAGGCTTTGTGGTCTGTGAATGGCTTTATGTGGAGGAGGGTGCGGTTGTGGGCAGGGCTGGCCGGAGAGATGGATCTGGCATCCCCTGCAGGATGCGGCCGGGCCGGGATCCGGCGGCAGCGAGGGCGAGGGCTGCTGCCCCCCGCCCGTCCTCACTGGGGAGGGCGGCAGGGAGGGTCTGTATTGCCCCTCTCCATGCAGCACTTGGACCCCTCCACGTGGAACTGCACCTCTCCTGACAGCCCTCCCTGGCAGAGGGCGTGGGGCACAGCCTGTGCTGGGGCAGGGCGGGGGGAATGTCCCCTTTCATCCCTGGGGTGGTGGGGCTGGAGGGTTGTTGGGCATCTTTCATCCCTGAAGCACACAGGGTGATGGGGCTGGAGGGGTGTTTGGTGTTGGGAAAGAATGTCCCAGCTGCTGGAATCGAGTCCTGACTGGTGGGCCCTGGGGGCAGCGTTGGGTGTTTCTAAGGTCCGTGAGATAAGCTGGAGACACTCATCCGTTCCACAGCCCGAGGGCAGCTCTGGGAGCTGGATTTTTGCAGGCGGGGGAAGGTTTGAGCCATAAGCTGAGTCACTGGTGTCTGGCGGAGGGGATGGGGTGCACGTAGCACCCCATGGTTTTGCCTCCAAATCCTTGCCTGCCGTGGGACGTGGGGCAGAGCTGCCAGACCCTGCCCACTCGGGCAGCTGGGGCAGCATGTGCAGGGTCAGTGCCCGTCCCCATCCCCCTGTGCCACCAGCCTTTCCCTGCAGCCTTGTCTCCAAGCCCAGGAATTCTGATTATCTAATCACAGACCTTATCTCCTGCATTTCCCAGCTCCAGTCTGACAGGTTAGACAGCTGGAAATCTAGAAATCCAGCAGAGGCACGTGCAGCACTCCAGGTGCTTGGAAAGTGACTGGAGCTCCCCAGGAGTCACAGAGCAGCTGGTGTCCCCCACGGCAGAGCCTGGCACTGCCACAGGGCCATGCCCAGCTTTGCAGGGTGATGCCCTGGCATCAGGACAGGGCACCCCCTCTTTGGGAGGCAGCACAGAGCCAGCTTGGGGGGCGTGAGCAATGGGTCATGCTCAGGAAAGTGTCACCACTGCGATCCCAGCCATGGCCCGAGGTGAGACAGGGAATGTGGAGGGACACCGAGGGACAGGGAGGTGCTCACAGGACAGGTGGCTTTTCTCTATGCCTCTGTCACCCTCGGGGACAGCCCCCAAAGATGAACATGTGCAACAGGGACATTGAAATCCCCCCAGTTGAAGGGGAAGACCGAGAGGCTGGGGAGGGAATGAAATGTGTGTGCGGGAGAGGCTGGGGAGCCCTGTGCACACGCAGAGGGACCTCAGCCTGGTGGGATCCCCGGGAAGAGCCAGGGCTGGGCAGGGAAAGGCCTTACCCATCTGCACGGATCTCCTCTTCCCCTGGGGTTATGGAAACACCTGGCTCGGGCAGGGAGGCTGCTGGGACTGCCCAGGACCTCGTGGCTCCGTGTCCTGCCTGGCCAGGGAGTGCAGGGGTGAGCGAGGGTGAGCGTGCCCAGGGGCCGGGGAGCTGCAGCCAGCAGAGAAACGCTGATGCCTCACCACAGACCAGCACCTGCACGCCGGGCTCTGCACAAAACTGCCTTGTCTGCTTTTCTTAATTATAGTTAATTGCCAGAGCCACCCACTGTGCTTCTGCCCTTCCCTGCCCCAACCCGAAGTAGGGCACGGAAGAAGTAGGTCAGGAAGGTGGTGAAGGAGGAGATTGCACCATCCTGGCTGTGCCGGTGGCGTGGGGCTGGGCAGGTTGGCTGAGCTGCTGGGGTTTGGGGAGAGCTGCTGCAGCTGCCTGCACCCTGCCATCGCCAGGCAGGGCAGGGTTTCCCTGCCACGTCATGCCTGGGATGCCGGGATGCCCAGCACTACGGCAGGGCAGTGCTCCCGCCAAGTCCTGCCCGGGTGTGGGGATGCCCACTGTCTCACAGGAAGGAAGCTGCTGTCCTTGGGCACTGCCAGGCCCTTTTCCCTCGGTGTTCAGGCAGCAGCAGGATGGCTGAGTGTTGATGTTGAATGTGTTGAATCTTTCTTGGCAGGGCAGGGGTTGGCAGTGGGGCTTTCCCTCAAGCGGGGCTTTCCCTCAAGCACTTCTTTCCCAGCTTGGCTCCCAGGATGTGCCCGCTGGCTTTGATGCCAGCTTCCACCAAAATCCTATTTTTCATGTCTTTTCCATGGGTTACACCTGCCCATGGCTGGGGGAATTTTCAGCCACCTCTGCCCTCAACCATGTTGTCCTCCCACCCTGGTGATGCTTTCCAGAGGTCCCATCCACTGGTCAGGGCTGCTTGGGAGCATCCACATGCATTGAGGTGGGAGCTGGATTGGGGAGGTGCTGGGCACCCCTGGGACCAGGGACAGGCTGCCCAGGTGAGCTGCTGTTTTGGGGGACCTGCTGTGCCCCCAGCGAGGTGCTGCAGGGACTGCAGTGGAGAGCCAGGATGTTTTTGGGCACCTCCCGGCCGGCCTGGCCGGGGGGGCCGTCTCGGTGAGCGCCGGCCGGGGCTGCCTCGCAGCAGTGTTTGTTCTTATTTGTTCTGTCTCTTAGCAGCTGAATTAAAACTCGTTCAATGGGAGAGCTGGGGGCTGTTAAACCCAGGGCTCTTTCCTCTCTCTGCTCACGCAGCTGCCATCACACACTGGGCAGGAGACACGCGGGGGCAGGGTCATAGTGGTGGCAGAGCCATAGTGACCAGGTCACAGTGCCAGGACCACTGCAGCACCCCGGTGACCCCAGTTCCTGGTGCTTTTGCTTCCTGTACCAATTTCCTTGCTCCAGCCAAGCCCTCAGAGCTGCTGGCACGGGAGTTTTGTAGCCAGAGGGGTGAGGGTTGAGTCCCCGTCGGCAGCACTGCAGCTGTCACCTCCTGTGCCACAGCCTCGTCCCCGAGGGCAGCGCTGCGATGTGTCACTTGGCCACGCTGATGTCCCGCTGTCCCCTGGGGCCATGGGACACCCTGGTTGTGGGTGGTTCCTTTTAGAGATGTGGGGTCACCTTGTGACTACATCTGTGAGGGAGGGATGCTGTTGGTGGCACCAGGGGGACGGACACTTGTGCCCCACAGGATGTGGAGGGTGTGGACTGGATGTGGGGGCTGCGAGCAGGATGTTCCCATCCCACTGGAGTCGAGTCTGGACCCCTCTGGGACACAGGGCCAGCAGAGGGGGAGCCTGTGCCCAGGCTGTGAAGGGCTGGGAGCAGGGCTGGGTGATCCCCATCCCACCCCTCCTGCAGCCCCTTCACACCACACGGATGTGCCAGGTGGGGACAGGCAGCAGGTGGGAAAGTGGGGACTGTCCCTCTCTGCATCCTCACGGAGCCGGCGGGACTTTGGGCCACCTGCCCCTTCCCCGTGTCCCTCTGCTCCGGGAAGGACTGGGGTGAGTCCCAGGTGCTCTGCTGTGGCTGAGGCCCTGCACAGGCTGGAAAGGCTGAGTGGGTCTGTGGGACACGGAGCAGCTCCGCTCTCCTGTTCTATCCTGGCTCGTGCTGCGCCCTGCAGCAGCCACACCGCATTTCCTGGGGTGCCAGGAGCTGCTGGCACCAGCCTGAAAACCCCTGTGCTGGCACTTGGTGCAGACGGTGACTGACCTGCTGCCTTCCCGTGCCCAGGGGGTTCAGGAGGGCGGGAGGGGCTGTGGGTGCAGGGTTTGCCAGGCACATCCTGACTGAACCCGAGCAGCTGGCTGGGGGTGTGAGGGGTGTGAAGCCAGGGCTTGCCAGGAACAGGGCTGGGTTCAGCCTTTTCGGCTGTTGGGAGCTCCTCTTGTGAGGGATGTGGGGCACAGGTGAGGTTGAGGGGACCCTCCATGGATTCTCACTCCTTGCTCTGATGACAGTCCCCTCTTTCCCCAGTGTCCTGGACATCTTCCCCACGCTGGTGGCCCTGGCTGGGGCAGCGCTGCCCCCAAACAGGCGCTTTGATGGCTTGGATGTGTCCCCAGTTCTCTTTGGCTGCTCGGATGTAGGGCACAAGGTAAGGCAGAGCCACTCCCCCGTGACAGCCCCTCCTGACAGCAGGAGCCTGAGCTAAAACAGGTGAGTGGGGGTGGAAAAAGGCTCAGACTGGTGATGTGCAGATCCACGGGAGCGTCAGCCCCTGGCCTGGAGGAGGAGAAGGACAGCTGGAGACGGCCGGGTGCTGTACCAGGCTGGGCTTGGGATATCAGGGTAAAAGGGCTCTGGGCTAATGAAGATGGTTTTGTGCTTCGTTCACAAATCTGGGATTAGAAGTGGAAGTGCCTGTGCCTGCAGCTTGACACCTTCCTGTGTGCCTCAGAGCTGTGTCTGTGATCCCAGGGACTCCAGCCCAGAGATGCTCAGGCTTGTGGCAGCCTGCAGTGCCCAGCACAGCATCTTTCTCATCCCAAAAGGTACATCAAAAGGGGGAGATTCCAGGGGCTCAAACCTGGTTATACCCATTTATTTACCATACCAGATCAAGGTGTAACAAACGCCTTCTCCTCCCAGCTCTGGGGTGACAGTGTTCCAACGGGACAGCCCACCCCATATCATGTCATACAACCCGCTGCTGGCAGCTCCTTTAACCCCAAAACCCACAGTTTGCAGGACAAGCAGGATGGCCACACGGTTGTCTCAGAGTTGCACGAGATTTTTGCAGAACCAAAAGAATTTTAAAAAGGCGGCTTTAATAGCAGTCCCATGGATAAATCCTGAATTTGCTTTTAAAGTACACCCTCCTGCAAGCACCATGAGCCAGCTCCCAGCGGGATCTTGGATTTGCTTTCTGTGTCCATCAGGGGTTTGGTATTTGCTTTGTATTTATGGAACCCTCTGCTGAACCGGGAGATGGAGCAGGGAAGAGGATGGGATGTGTCCAGCGGGCTCCACTCTGCTCCTTGGGATTAACCCTGCTCTGCACGGGCAGCGCTGGGAGCAGGGCACTGGGGGGCTGCTGGCAGCCATGGTTTGCTGGGAATGATGGTTTTCTGGGAGCGATGGCGTGCTGAGAGTGGTGTTTTTTGGGAGTGATGGTTTGCAGGCAGCCATGGTTTGCTGGGAGCAATAGTTTGCTGGGTGTCAGGGTGCAGCCATTCCTGTGTGGAATTCCCCCCAGGGGGTGGGATCGCACTGCCGTGGGATGGGGTGACCTGGGAGGGGACACACAGCCCCGTGGGGTGGTCGGGAGCAGGCGTGTCCCCGCTCCCTCCCCTCCTGGCTTCCCCCCTCTCACCCTCTGCTCGCGAGTGGCCGATAGTGACCCCTGTGCAGGGTTTCTCTTGACACAAATCCTCCTGAAAGCAGCTCTCTCGCTCACTCCAAAGCCCAATTTCCACACATTCCTAATTGGGGTGGCTGGAGCTCCCAGCGTGGGCTGCCCGGGTGACATTGTCCCAGTGTCCCAGCCTGTGCTCGGCACTGGCACAGCCGGGAACGGGGCTGGGGTGACACCGAGGTCCTGCTGAGAGCGAGGGCTGTTGTCAGGAAAAATAAACCACGTCCTCCAAGGAGCACCGAGAGTACCAGGGGCAGTAAATCCCTCTGTCCGTCAGCTGAATGTGAATAGCCCAGAGCACCAAGTTCAAGCAATGAATTTTCAGGGGAGAAAAGGCTTTTTTCCCTCCCTTCTCTATCTTTTATTTATTAAAATAATAGTCATGGATTAATGGAAGAGTTCCAGACCTGGGAATGTTTCTTGATTCAAAACAAGCTCCTTAATTATGCAGTAAATTATAACATATTTTCTAAATGTGGGGTTTTAAGAGGTTTAGGAACATGGTTGTTGGTAGGAAGGGAGGTTTGAGTGCCCTTGGCAGCAGCCCAGCTGTGCTGTTTAAAGGTGTAGGCAAAGCTTTAAGGCTGGAGACAGATGAATTGGTTCAGTTCCTGGTCCCTTGGCTTCATAGGGCCTTGAATATTTGCTGATTCTTCCTTTGGAGCTCTTTTATCCTGCCTGAGGAGTGTCAGCAGAAGGGGACTCTGCAGCAGAGCTTCCTCCTTGCACCAGGCTCACCCTGCACCACTTCTTCCTCTTTACACCCTTCTTATTTCTCCCCTAAAACATAAAGATCCAACCAAATTCCAAAAGAATTTACCTTGCAATGGAGGGCAATAAAGGAAAGTGAGAGGATTTGGAAATCACCCCCTACCGTGAATCCTGGCATTTCTTGGATGAGGTTCCAACCAGTCCCGTGAGGCAGTGGCTACATCTGGACCAGGCAGTGTGGGATGGACACCTCTGGGTGCCTGGGATCCCGGGAGTGCTCTGCCAGGCAGTGTGGGATGGACATCTTGGGGTGCCCAGGGTGCCTGGGATGCTCCCTGAGGGGCAGGGCTCCGTGCCGGGCACCTGCTCAGGCACTGCTGCGCTCATCAGCTGCGAGTGCTGTTACTAAACTTGGCACTGCAGCTGCCTACAACTCCAGCAGATGTTTCTAATTCTTAGCACAGTGGAAATTTCTTGAATCACTTTTAACTCAAATTCCCGGGGAGGAAACCTCAAGTGACTCATCCCTCAGTGAAGGCTTTGGCTCCACGGCAGATATTATCAGAGAGAGGAGCCGCTGGAGTGTCCAGCTCACTTGTCTCCTCGCTCCCCAGTGCCAGAGCAGCTGTCCTGTGTGGATCAAGTGTCCTAAATACCAAAAGTGAGAGATTCGACCCACCCTTCCCTCCTTCCCTTGCTCCTCAACTCATTCCCTGGCTGTTGTCAGGGAAGGGAGCCCTTGCACAGCGGGGTGAGTCAGACGGACAGGAGGGATGTGGGAGCGATGTTCCAGCACCTCACCTTCCCCTCTGCCTCGCATGAGCTCACCCGCAGCTCGTGGCTGTGCTGGCTCCCGGCTGGTGCTCAGCTCCCTTGGATGTCCCCACTGCTGGCGGAGCTGTGAGCACCCAGGGAGGTGCTGAGTGACACAGAGCACCTGAGACCACCCTGGCTCCCAAATATTACACAGGCATTTAGTGATAGGGCAAGGGGGAATGGTTTTGGAGTAAAAGGGGGAGATTTAGATTGGATGTTAGGAAGAAATTCTGAATTTTAAGAGTGGGGAGGCTCTGGCACAGGTTATCCCAAGAAGCTATGGCTGCCCCATCCCTGGAAGTGTCCAAGGCCAAGTTGGACAGCCTGGGACAGTGGAAGGTGTCCCTGCCATGGCAGAGGGTGGAATGGGATGGGCTTTGAGAGTGTTCCAACCCAAACCATTCTGGGATTTTATGATAATCTGCCCTGCTCTGCTGGAAGCCCCCCCACCTTTGTGATCACTTTCTTACCATAGAATCAGGAGGAATTCAGAGGCTCCTGCCAGGCCAGGAAGGTCCAAGGGAGATGCTGGTGTTTCCTGGGGCCCTTTTGCCATCATTCCACCCTTCAGCAATCACAGATCTGTTGGTTGCTCAGAGTCCAAGGCCTGAATGGTGTCTGTGAATGGGTGCAGGGGTGGGATGTGGCTCACCTGGGGAGGGAGTGGATCTCATGGAACATTCTGTCCTTCCTGCAGGTTCTGCTCCACCCCAACAGTGGTGCAGCTGGGAAGGTTGGCGAGATCGAGGCACTGCGGCTGGCTCAGTACAAGGTGTTCTACACCACAGGTACTGTGTCCCTACCAGAGGTAGTAAAGTCTGGGAAAGAACCTCTGGAATTCTTAGATCCCTGCAGGTACAGATGAAAACCCCACAGGTTAATTCAAGCAAGAGCAGACCCAAGGATGTGCTGACCCGTGTCTGCAGGATGGTGCTGCAGCCTGGGGTTGGCCTCAGGAACGCTCTTGGAATAAGAGCTGGGATGGGGTGGGGATGGGCTGTCCTGGGGGGGTGAGGAGTACAGAGGTGATCCCTGGACCCCTGTGACCCCAGGGGTTTTCTCCCATTTCCTCCCTAGGAGGGGCCATGGCCTGTGACGGCAGCACTGGGCCGGCAGTGCAGCACCAACCACCCCTCATCTTCAACCTGGACCGTGACATCCAGGAGCAGGAGCCTCTGGATGTGGCATCCAGAGAGTACCAGGCAGTGCTGCCTGCCATCAGCAGGGCTTACGCCCAAGCTCTGCAGGACATTGCAGCAGACAATGTCTCGGTTGCAGATTATTCCCAGGATCCGGCTGCAATTCCCTGCTGCAACGTGCAGCACGTGGGCTGCCGGTGCCGCGGGGCTCACGGAGCCACGCTGGATCCCCACGTGGAAAAGAGAACACCATGGCTTTGTCTCTAAGCAAATAATTGCTCAGGCTGCTCATTTCCTGAGTCTGGTGTCTGTGAACTCCAGGCCAGAGGTTGGCCATGGGGAGGGATGGAGGCTGCGGTTTCCTCTGCTCCGTGCTGGGAAGGGGGAGGTGAGTTGGATGTGGGACTGGGGGAGCACACAGAGGGTTCCCTTTGGACCCTGGGCATGTGGAAGGCTTTTTGTAGGGCTCTCTATCTGGGAAAGAGACAGTTCTTGGATTAAAAGTACCTTCTGTGAGAGCTGGCTTTGGGAGAGGATTCCTCTGGGAAATTTCCTTGCCTTTCCCCTAAGAAGAGACCTTACAGGAGCAGCTGGTGGGAGCACAAGGCAGGGGAGGACAGGGCACAGCCTCTGAGCAATCAGCCCTTCTGGGGCAGAGACTCTGAAGTTTGGTGGCTGCAGAGAGAAAATTCCTGGTTGGCACAAGGGGAGTGCTCTGGGAACGGAGCACCTGCCCTGCCAGCTGCCTGCTGAGGTTCATTAGCGGGGTCATGGCAAGACCCAGCTCTCTGTGGAAGGAAGGAAGGAAGCAAGGAAGGAAGGAAGGAAGGAAGGAAGGGAGGAAGGGAGGGAGGGAGGAAGGAAGGAATTCGGAAGGAAGGAAGGAATTCGGAAGGAAGGAAGGAATTCGGAAGGAAGGAATTCGGAAGGAATTCGGAAGGAATTCGGAAGGAAGGAAGGAATTCGGAAGGAAGGAATTCGGAAGGAAGGAATTCGGAAGGAATTCGGAAGGAATTCGGAAGGAAGGAATTCGGAAGGAAGGAATTCGGAAGGAATTCGGAAGGAAGGAAGGAATTCGGAAGGAATTCGGAAGGAAGGAAGGAAGGGAGGAAGGATGCTGGACTCGTGGTGCCACAGTGGGGTTCAGGGGCTGTGCTGTGCCATTCCAGGCTTTGGGAAAGGCTGTTCCCTGAGGGTGGCAGGGAGAGAACTGGGGCTGCTCCCCATCAGCTCTGCAGGAAAGAGAGAGGTGTAACTGGGGGGTTTTGGGGAGGTCAGGGAGAGGTCCCTGCCCAGGGGTCTCCCAGCAGATCAGGGCTCCAGGCAGAGGAGCTGCTCCTGCCGATCCCAACACAGGCACAGATGGAGTGAAACAGCTCCTGTGGGGCCATTTCTGGGCAGGTGCAAAGGCCTGGGGAGCTGCAAAGGCAGAAATGAAGGTGCAACTGAAACTTGAGAAACCACTGGGATTTCTCAGCAGCTGAGTGAGGGTGTTCTGAAACAATTCTGGATTCTGATTTACACACCCACATCTTTCTTTGGCCATAAGAGGACTTGTGTGGACTCACCCATGTGGGCTGCCCTTGCCCCAGCCCCCGAAACCCCTCCCACTCCCCAAACTTAATCCAGACTGACACCTTTAGGGCCCCAAAAAGAACAGCAGGAGCTGCCAGGGACAAACTGTGACTTTATTCTGTCTTTCAACATAGCAAATGGCATCTTCTCTAATATCACTGCAAAAATACTTTGCCTGGGTTAAAATAGTCTGTATATACTGTACAAAGACATAAGTTTAATATCTCTTCCTGTAAGTACATTTATACACATAAAACAGCATAAATTAGAAAAGGGACAAATGGGTATATAAAATTCTGGTTACATACAAATCTGATTAAATTAGCATTTATACTGTGGTTCTAACGTAGAGTTTGTTAAATAGAGCCATGTGCATACAGTACATTGACACCCCACCCAGACACAAATTGAAACAGGGGCCAGCTGTTCACTTACACAGAGGAAAAAGTGTGGCCCACCTTGGATTGCTATTTTTTTTCTCATCTCGGGGACTCACAGATCTGTTCTTCGAAACTCCTGGCTTTTCCAAAGCACCTCCCAGCAGCTGTCCTAAGCGTGGATGTTTTCCTTCTCCTCACGACCTCTTCGCCTTGCCCGGCTGACCTCCACGGCACAAGATTATCTACCAAAATCAAAACAGAAGGGCCTTACTTTTCCCAGCACCAGGGAGCGTTTCCAGTTGGTTTTACGCACACGGGAGGAGCAGGGGGAGGGACGTCCCGCAGTGTTTTCCTTTCCACTCAAAGGCAGATTGGTGAGAGGTTTATTTATTTGCTCTCCCCCTCCCCAAATTGACAGTCCTGGGAACAGGAACCATCTGGCTCAGTGATAAGTGTGGCCTCTGGCTGGCACTGGGGTGAGCACAGCCAGGCTTTGGGAGAGTGCAGTCATTTGGGGTGAAGTGCATCTGCCTCACTAAGTGCTCCCAAAAAGCTCAGCTCTGGCGTGGCCAGAGGGAAAGATGTGTGCTGGGCATCCCTGTGTCGCTCCAGGGTCTCTGGATGGACCCCAGAGTTAAACTCCAACGTATTAGACAGGATTAGGGGAGGCAAAGCCCAGCCTAAACACCAGCAAAGCCTCTGAGTGAAAGAGTAAAGCAGGAGCAGAGAAGAACAGGCAGCAGCAGGACCCTGATTCACCTCCCATCCGCTACTCCTGCCATAGAGACCCCAGGTAAAATGTGCCCCTGCTCCTGGATGAGGCAAGGGCAGCCCTGGCACAGATCTTTCTCAGCTTCAGCCTCGCCAGATCTGAGCTGGGAGGGATGTGAGCCCCACAGCTCCTGCTGTAGAGGGTCTCTGCCAGCTCCTCCTCCCAGGTCTGTCTCCACGAGCTGCAGGACCATCACTGCCAGGTTTCCAGGCACAAGCATTGACACTGGATGGCACAACTCCCAAGGGACCTCAGATAATGTACTGATAAGCTGGGCCTAATCCTGCAAGCCCCAGCTGCCCAAAATGCCAGTCTGAGCTACAAGTGCAGGAGCCAGGTTCTGCCAAACTCACTCATCCCCTATGAAACATAATTACAAGTAGAGCCTCACTGGAAAACCTGTGGCCTTTCCTCTGCTAACAGCCAGCTGTTGAAAAATAATCACTTAAAATAATTAGTGTCCATATCCATGCCACAGAATGAGGGAAATACCATCCAGCGAACAGCCAGGAGACATCTGGGCCAATACTGGTTCCACAGAGCCAGAGATGTATCTGCAGCCTGGTTCCTTGTATCAAGATCCGTGGTCTGGGGCAGCAGAGGGGCGTGTGGACCCCATGATTTCTGCCCTGTTGCAGATCCCCCCGATTTTCTCCCTCCTACAGGCAGCAGCATTCTTTGGCAGCACAGAAAACTGCCCAAACCGTTTTGGAGCAGCCAAAAACCAATGGGAAGGAGTTGGTTTTAAAGAGTGATGCAGTATCAGTGAGGGGCAGCTGCCTTAGAAGAGCTGATTGCTATGTGCAGTCTCACTTGACTTAATGAAATGGCTCCCCTGATAAAGCCTTCCCCTCTGGGCCCTGCAGCCAAGTGCAGGATGGATCACCTATGCCTGGAAAAGCACTGACCAACCTGCTGGAAGAAATCACCTTTCCTGCTGAATCCCAGAAGTTTTGGGAAGATCCCTTGGCTGCACTCCTCAGGTGCACACAGGCCGTGCTGCTTGCAGAATCCTGTAGGATTTCTTCTGCCAAACCTCACAGCACTACCCCAAAACTGCAGTGCCCTGCCTGGCCCAAAACACACCCCAGCAGCTCCCAGCACCACTGGAAACCTCACTCCCTGCTACACCCACAAAGCAGGGGTGGCTTCTCAGGCAGGTGACCAGAAAACAGCCCAAACTGCCACAGTTTTGCAGCCAGAGCTGGGTTTGCTCTTCCCACCCCGTAAAACCTTCTGATCCCGTAGGGTGAGGACTCTGCAGCCTCCTCCTGGCACATCCAGCACGGCACCCACGGCTTCAGCCCCCTGTCCCCCTCAGTAACACCTGAGTCCTCCCTGCCCAAGATCAGCAGTGACTTGGGAGTGTTTAATGCACCCCATCCACGCAGGAGTTGTCACTGAACTGGTTTAACCTCTTGCCGCAGGATCCTTCCGCAATCCTGGCACCAGCAGCAGCAACATCCATGTTCCCTCTTGTGAGGCCACTTTTTATGAGTCCTCCTTGGGCTTCTCATCTCCTCTCTGATCTGTCCCTCCTTCCACTTAATGAACAGGCAGTGTTTGACAGATTTTATGTCAGACTGAAACTGTTTTTCCTCACTCTTTAACAGCTGAGCCTCTGAAGTCTTGCTTGAGGTTAAGGGAAGACAAGAGGTTTCAAATGGGGAGAAACTGTGGGGTTTGAGCACTGCTGTTTCTCCAGAACCATGTCTGAGTTCAAAGCCATACCGTGGGCTGTGGGTGAATATTCCATTTTGTCACAAGTTTTGAGGTTTTTAAATGTCTTTTTGTTGCACACTGGAAAACAAACAAAACCCTTCCCATGTTTCCGCAAAGCCGAACGCTGTCAAAACATTTTTGTTGGATAAGGTCAGGTTTTCTCTCCCTCCTTCTCCACACAGGAGTGACCGATGCCTGAAACCCCCTTCACTGAGACTGAAGAGCTCAAGTGCTGAGAAAACAGCCAAGTTCAGTGAAGTCCAGAGCATCCAAACATCCTGAGTGCTCCCACTGCAAGGGGCAAACCCCAAACCCAAGAGCAGGAGCTTTATCTGGAAGCTCCATTTGCTCAGCCACCGTTATCAGGGAATATTTTTGGAAAGAGCCTTCCCTTCCCACACCACCTCCTCCCTAACAATACACATGTCATGGCTCTGTCAGGTTAATGACAGGACTTGGAGGGATCAAAGTTCATTTCACAAAGCACCTGCTGTGGTACAGCAGGGGTTTGGGGCTGCTTTCATCCAGCACAGTCCCAGCAGGAAGCCTCACTCAGGAGCAGCGTGATTCCTGCGTGCTGGCATTTGCTTGTCCCCAAACCACGAGTTCAAGAGCAGGTTTAGCAGAAAGAAACAAAGGATTTCTCTCTGTCCCTGCTGCTCCTTGCAGGGGCCTGGGCCATCACCTTCTCCGTGGGCACACAGAGGGAGACATTTTAAATATCCTTCAATAATGGAGCTGGACAACTGGGAAATTCCTGCTCCCAGTTTGCAGCAGGGAACGTTACAGGTAAGGAAAGAAATAATCTGAGGGAGGGTTGTGTGAGTTGAGCTGGGTTCAGGTGGTGTTGGCTCAAAGGGGGTCATGAGCCAGTCTCCTTTAATCTAAGTCACACTTTGCATCAGCTCAGAGGAAGGTGCCTCACAGAGGTCAGCTCAGCACATGGAACGAATCCTGGGATAAGGTTTGTACTTCCTCCTTTTCAGGCAAAACTCCAGCAGCAGGATATGTAAAAATGAAGTAAGGAATTCCAAAAGCCTGCCAAGGCTGCAACCTGAAATCCATTACAATGTTCTGCTGCATTACTGCTATGAAGACACTACTGATTACAACCAGATCATAGCACAGACAAACATTTGTCCAATTAGGGGTTAGGCACTTAATAAATGAGTGTGGAATAGGAAAAGGAGCCGGAAAGACACTGCCAGGCTGAAGTTAGATTGAAAAATCCACTAGCTCCTTCCAACAGTAACTGAGAAAGTGCCATATAAAAATCATAAAATGGTTTAAAACTCTGTTATTCCTTTTATCTTTGTGCTTGGAAAACGAGTTTCCTTCTCAGTTAGCTTGGAAATGAAGAGACTGGTGAGGTTCAGGTATGTTCCAGTTGCATTCCATGAACTAATACAACTGACTGAAAATTCAACGGGGTATTAAGTTTTTATTTCTAAATTGTTCCAATTAAAACTATTCCTGGTAATATTAGAAATCTGCTCAAGGCACAGAGGTTAGCTCTGGATCTGAACACCATTCAGCAAGTTTGTTCAGATCTATCTCTACTTAGGTTTGATCATTTTTGCCCCATCCCCAGCTGCTGTTTAGTGGGGGTGGCATTTTCCTGGCACTGTCCCTAGAACCCATTCAGTTATTTTAGGCTTCACAGTGAGCTGGGACTAGGAGGGGGCAATGGAATATCTTCTGGGAGAGGTTACTACTCCCTTCTTAGCATGAGGGCTGCACTGCAGGTTTAGGGGTCCCGAATGCTCACAGGAGGAAACTCATTCTCATCGTCCAGACAGACTGGGCCAGTTGCAAACTCATGCTCTGGGATAACCTCCCCCCGCAGGGCTCCGCCGTCCTCCGAGTAACCTGGACAGAGGAAAACACAAAGTGTTACTGCAGGAAGGGATGGGAGGAGGCTGCAACAGGCAGCAGACACTGTTACCACCTTTTTAGCACTGAGCTGCTTCCTCTGGCTTCCTGGCAGAGCTCATGGAGTAAGGAAGAGGAAGGTGTCTCCATGGACACTATGGATTATGGATGAACTACATGGTCATCTCCTGTGGCAGCAGCTTTCCTCCTCCTGCCATGAGCCTGAGCACCAATTTCAGAGTAAGATCTACATTTGTATGTGGATCTTAGGAATATAATGAGAGAGCCACCCAGTCTTTTCCTGCAGCACTGTAGTGCAAGGTGTACCAGCTTCAGAGACTCTGAGGCAATCTCACCACAGAAACAGTGAGCCCTGACTTCTATACCCACAGAAGCAACTCCTGGAAACCACCTGGCAGCAGCCGCTGTCTGACAAACAGTGGTTACTGCTCTGCCCTGTCTGTGGCACAGCTCTGCACAGGGAGCAGAGCTGGCACAGGGGCACAGGAAGCAGAGCAGAAAACTCCTGGCCTGTTTCTGTGGCAGGGGATGAACCAGGTGAGCTCCAAAGTCCTGCTGACCCAGTGTGCAGTGCACACAAGGTGATCCTGGATGAACCCTTGGAATCTGGGATGCTTTCCACTTTGCCCCAGGTGGTTTTGTGGCTTCTGCCCAAGGAAGGGCAGATGTGGTGCTTACCTGGCATGGTTGAAGTTGAAGGCACTGTACTTTGTCTGGCTACAGTTGCTGCATAAGATTGAGGTACTGGAGGCTGAAGGTCATTTTCTTTGTTCTCCTCCATCTTTCCTGAGCCAAGCAGACTAATGGTAGAGATCAAGAGAGGGGAGAAGAGTTCGTCCTGATCCCTGTTCCTCCCCAGCTCCAGCTAAGACAAGCCCATGCATCCACATCTCCTCGAAGCACATCACCCATCCCCATCCCTGCATGCAGCAGCCCCAGCAGTGCTGTGGACAGGGGAGCATTGTGCTCCACAAGGAAAGCAGGGGGTGAAGAAGGAGATAGGGAAAGCACCACTTCGGCTGGAGGACAATGCTGGCACAGGAACAGAAGGGAATAGATTGACCACAAAAGCTTTAGGTTACAAAGGCAAACAGTGTTTCTAATCACAGAGGGGGCTCCGAAGGGCTTCCAACAGGAGCAAACTAGATGGGAAAAGCAGCCCTGGCTAGTTTAGGATGGAGTTTGAGCAGAGATACCGTATTATGTAATGTAACTCATGACCCAAGGGCCCTTTTCAGCCCTCTGATGCACAGAGGAGCCCACATGACGAGGCTGGGGGCTGCGGGCGGCGCGCGCTGGACAGCGCAGCTTTGAAGTGCTTTTGTTTTGTGGCTTTTCCAAAAGCTGCTGGCACTTTCCTGGCTGGCAGCCACCTCCCAGCCCGGAGCACATGTTACATCTCACCCCACCCCAAAGGCTTCACATCTGGAGCCAAGCAGCCCAGATGTGTGCGGGGGGGTTACGTGCTTAATGGCATTTGCATATGGACTGAACAGTGGCGGGGGAGGCTCTGTTTCCACAGAATCCCAGAATGATTTCAGTTGGAAAAGACCTCTAAGATCTTCGAGCCCAACCTTTGACTGATCACCACCAGCTTGTCACTCAGACCAGAGCACTGACGGCCATATCCAGTTGTTCCTTGAACAACTCCAAGAATGGTGACCCCACCACCTCCCTGGGCAGCTTGTCCAACGCTTAACAACCCCTTCCATGAAGAAATTCCTCTGCTTTGGCACTGGGCTTTTGTTTACAGAGCTCACAGTGTCACTTCACACCATCCTACCCCCAGCAAGCTCTCCAGCACCCACTCCAATCTGGAGAAGGTGCTCTGCTCTCCTGCCACCACAGTGGTCAGAGCTCTGCTGTGGGGGCACCTCCTAAAGCACAGCCTGCCCAGTCTAAGCTGGCATGTCCCACAGCTCCCATGGCATCTGAGATGTCTCTGGTTTCTGCTGCAAAAACCCCTGTGTCCCTGCTTCCCACCCACATCTGTCAGCTCAGGCAGCTCAAATCACAAATTCAGTTCTTTCTTGCTCCTACAGCTCCGTTTTGTGCTGCCAGGTGAGATTTCCTTTCATTTTTTGAAAGATCAGCCTCTGTATGAGGTGTGAGAGGAGGCAGAGTTACCTGTGATTCTTAATTAAGACACACTCCCCTCCATCCTGTGGGTCCAGGTTATAGATGTAGAGATGTCCATCTGATGTCGTCACCAACAGTCGAGGCAGCTTCTGAATCCTGGTGGGAAAAGCATCCTGAGGCCAAAACCCTCACACACACAGACACAGCAGCACTCACACCATGTGCTCTGAGGCAGGGGGATGAGACAAGGCTGGCCTGGCCCAGGGGGCAGAGGTCAGTAGGGTCAGTACGTACGTGGAGAGGGCACAGATGTTCCTTTGTCCGGAGATGTTCAGCCGGACGGTGGCAAACGCTCGGTCCTGGCTCATCATGCCCGACACCTGGGCAGGGAGGTAGTTGGTGGCAGCCTGGAACATCTTTCCCATGTAACCACTCCAGGTTGGAGGCTCCTCTGGCCGGCTGAGGGGGTCACAAAGCAGTGTCAGTGGGGTTACCATGATCAGGGTGACAAAACATCAGGGACAGACCAAATGATCCTCATCTCACACAGGTGAAGGGTTTTTTGGAGCACCTGTACATTGTGCACCAGTGTGGCTGGAAGCACAGGGAGAAGGCAGGGGACAGTGGCACCTCATAAACCCAGAGAGGCCCAGAGAGCCTGACAGCAGGGGTGCAGTGTGTGGCTGTTCCAAGGAGTGAGTCCCTCAGGACACAAAGACACTCTGCAGCTGGTATTGGTCATGGAGAGTACATGGTGAGGACATAGGGAGCAGCTGAGTAAA
The DNA here is from genome assembly GCF_000738735.6 of Corvus cornix cornix. Classification (NCBI taxonomy): domain Eukaryota; kingdom Metazoa; phylum Chordata; class Aves; order Passeriformes; family Corvidae; genus Corvus; species Corvus cornix. Next base: position 10,054,032 of record NC_046347.1, read on the forward strand.
CACAGACCTTTGAAGCAAAGACAGCCCTGGGCCAGGCAGATTAAGCCAGGCTAATCCCTCACCTGTCTGTGAGATGCTCCAGTTTGAAGATGTGCACGGTCTCCGTGTTGCTGGAAGCACAGAGGAACTGGGAATCCATGCTGAACACCAGGGAGCTGATGTTCACGTATCTAGAGCCGAGCAAGGACAAGACTGGTCACTCCATGGCAATTCATGCAAGGGGAACTGCTGGGTTTGGCTCACGGGGAAGTGGATGGGGAGGAAGGAGACCCATCCATGGTGAGGATCATCCTGCACAGCTGCTGCTGAGCCTGTGGGCTCACTGTGCAATTCCTTAATCCCTTTGCTCAGAGGGCTGGGGGTAACCTCGAGCTAGTGACAAACAGCCAGAGAGGTGGAAATGTCCTTGCTCACAGAGCTGCCTGTGGAGGGAACATCTGTGCCAGTCTTGTTGCAGCTTCTGCTGCTGCAGAGACCAGGGAGGATATCCAAAGTGCTGAACAGTGGGATACAAACAGCATCTCCTGCACAGGTTCAGCAGGACTGAGGTCTCTGACAATGTTGGGGACTTCATTACTTCAAATAAGAAAAAAGAAAGGACAGAGTAAATGGAGTGACCCCATGTCTCTTCCCTGCTCTGTGACACACTGAAGGGAATCACTGAGCTGGGCACAGCCTGGCACAGTGACATTTTGAGCTGATACGTTTGCTCTTGTTTTCCTTCTGCAAAAGATGCCAAAGCCACCAGGATCTGATGTTGCCCTGTGTCCCTGAGTTTACATTTCGGCTCCGGGAGCCCTCTGTGTATGTGTCACTGCCAGAAGAATTAACTGACCTTTTCATCCCTCGCCGGAATTCACAGAGTTTTTGCCCCCCAGGAATGGAAAATACACGAATGACTGTGCCCTGCAAAAAATGCAAATGGAAATATCACGTAGGAGCAGGCCAAGGAGCCCGAGCCCTTTCCCTGACACACCCAGGAAACTCAGGATGTGCAAAGGCTCCTCCTGTTTGCTAGCCGGGCTCAGTCTGATCCTGATACACTGATCAGCCAGTGGTCCCTCTGTGCTGGCTGTGTTTAAGAAGGAGCAGCTCAGGGGTGCTGATGCAGCCCTGGGCAGAGGGAAGGTACTTGCAGCCATACTCACTCACTTTTTCAGAAGCACTGGCCAACTTGGAGCCGGTGGAGTTGAAGGCGAGAGCAGCCAGAGGCCCGTCGTGGGCAGGAATGGTGCAGGCTGTTTTCTGTAGGGCACAAGGTAACACAAGGTGAGTGCAAAGGGACAAGCTGGTCCTTGGACTGTGTGAGGGCAGGGCATTCCTGCCTCGCACCCTATCCAGACCTGCTGATATGGATTCATGGGATCGTCCTGTGCTGATGGTATCCCTTCAACAACCTCAGCAGTTTATCTCTGCCCTGCCTTGAGCTCATTCGCCACCTACTACGGCCACTGTGATTACAGAACGTGCACCTCAGGGGCAGAGAACCTCAGCTTCCCGCCTCTCCAGGGTTTGGGATTGTGCCTGCACCCTCTCCAAGGCCTGGCACTTCTTTGCCAGGATGAGAGCTGGCTTCCCTGCAACTCTGTGCTGCACAGCAAGTCCTGCGGCAGTGACACCACCTGCAGGGAGCCCCAGCCCTCACAGCACCTCTTGCAGCAGCAGCATTTTCCCTGTGTTCTGCTCCTCCCCTGCTGCAGATCCTCCGCTCCCACTGTACATACAGAGCCACCAGCCTTATGTAACCCAAAGCCCTGGCATAAACAGCAGATAATCATGACCCTGCATCCAGCCAGGGACAGATTTCCTAAGAGGACTTTGGACACTTTGCCCTCTCTGTGACTTTGGATCCAGCATCCCTTCCAGCCCACAGTGCGGCAAAGCGGCTGCTCCGGGTCCTGTGCTGTGCCTGGAGCAGCTCCAACCCCCCCCCCGACCCACACTGGTCACATCACTCCCATGGGATATGCTGCTGACGCTCCCGTAGCAACCCCAGTGTCAGCCTGGCAGTGGCCCTTGGGCTGCAGGGCAGTGGGTCACGTTTCCCCGAATATCCTGTGCTGGGAGATGCGTGCCCTGATCTCAGAGCTGTCTATTCCGAGCAAGGGGATACGTCCAGATGTACCTCCCAGGCAATTCCCTTGCACTCCAGCTCTGTGGAGTGTATTTATTCATCCTTCCCAAGGGCCCCGTTGGCTTTGCTGTGGCTCTGTTTGTTTTCAGCCCCTGCCGGTATCCAAAGGCTGAGCTTCGCACTTACCAAAGTATTTCCGTCGTAAAGCGCGATCTCTCCGCTGGTCGCGCTGCCGGGATAAGCCAAGTAGGAGTTGGCGTGGTTGATGGAGAGAGCACACAGACCTGGCAGGGGGACAGGGACACGGCTGAGGCTGAGCGGGGGGAGGGCAGAGCGGGGCACGGCGGGGGTTCAGGCTCTGGCTCATTCTGGGGCTGCCCGGGCCCGGCGCAGAGCGCTGGGAATGCCTCGGCCGTGGGGACATCTGCTGGTACGGGACAGAACGGCGGCTGTGCCCTGCCACCCTCCCCGGTCCCCGAGCACAAGGAACCCAGACCCGGCTCTTCAGCACGCTCTGGGCTTTCCCCCTGCATCATCTCCCTGGAGAAGGCAGTAGTAGGTGCATGAAACAGCGAAGGACGTGTCGGTCTGAGGGCTGACAGCACTCCTGTCCAGACACATCTGGACACGTCCAGATGTGCACAGGGTGTAGATGCCGGGTTGGAAGCTCAGAGGAGCAGCACGGCGTAGGTACAGCCCCGTTGCAGCCTGGCTGAAGGCAATGCCATTTCCTTCTGCTCGGAATGGAAAAGGGAAGCAGAGAAAGACAAAGGAAATGCGCCAGCTGTACAGGGAGTTTCCAGCGGACAAGGAACTTGAATGCAGCGAAATTTTAAGCACAGGGGGAATTCATCCCCGTAAGACCCATCTGGGTTTGTGCCAACATGAGCACAAAGGTTCCGAAATGCTCCTTTCAAAGCGGGCAGGAATTACAGGATGAGACAGGGATGGATGGATGGATGGATGGATGGATGGATGGATACGTGTGTGGGTACATCCATCCGCTTGTCCCCCAGGTGACCTTGGAAAAGAGCATCTCTTCCTGCTGCTGGCTGAGGATGCAGCCCGGTGAATCCTGTCACATACGAAACGTGCCTCGCTCGCTTCCTGCCCCACATCCTTGCGCTCACAGCCCTCCCAAACCCAACGACAGCCTCCAGCACGACCTGAGCTTCCTGACCCGCGGCGGGGGTCCCACCTAATCCCACGTGCGGAGGAAGTCGCGGGGTTAAAGGCACCGGGGACGCTGCCACGGTCCCCGAACAGGCCAGCAGGACAGCCACACACCGCACGTAGACGCACGGACGTGTCGCACCGTGCAAGCCCCGTGTCAGGACACGGCCCTGGCCCCTGCCCAGCAGCAGCGGGGAAGGATCGGCCGGAGCTCTCGTTTTAGGTCATTGTTTATAACCAAACAAAGAGACCGCAGCGGAGCCAGGAGCTGCAGGATCAGCCAGAGGCCCCAGGGATCCGCTCCCCATCCATCCAGAGGCATGCACATCACGCCAAGGATGGCGCACCGGGAGAGGCATGAGGAGCACAGCAGCAGCGAAGTGCAGGCAATTAAAAGGCAATTAAAGAGGGAGGGATAGAGGAAGGCAAAGATAGCCCAGAGACTCTGCTGCTGGGATGAGCATCCTGCCTTCTCTGGATGGTGAACCCTCGGCCCAGGCAGCACGGGGGGGATCAGTACAGCCCTTTCAGAGAGGATCAGGGAAGGCTGGAGCTAAACAAAGCGAGCTCTGAGTGCCGGGGTGAGTCACCCGCTCCCTCTGCTCCTCTGGCCGGGAGAAGCGGCCGGGAAACCAGGCCAGGGGAAAACACAGATGTGAGTGTACTGGGCTGACCTCAGGGACTCTCAAAGAACAAGGGTCACAGGGCCACGGGCAGCCTTTGAAGATGCTCCTCTGCCGTCAGCAGCCCCCCAGCCATAATGAGGGTTGGTGCTCGCAGTGGTGGGCTCAGGAGGGAGGAGGCAGGCTGGCACTGCTCGGGATGGCATCTCTGGGAGTGCCACGTCAGAGGTGGCTTCCTTGAGCAGCACGGAAAAACGTTACTGTGTCCAGGAAGCCTGGTCTTGCCCTCAGGCCAGCAGGTCCAGGCACATCCAGGGCTTGGGGGGAGCCACATGAGGTGGTTTCCAAAGCTGCAGTCATTCCCAAGATGTGCCCTCATGGCACACATGTCACCACAAGCACTGTGACCTCCTTGGTTCAAATCCTGCCCCTGACATAAATCACATGAAAAACAACTGACTTGGACACCATGGGTCTTTTCCTCTCCTACGTGGAGGAGGCTGGAGCAGGAGCCAGGTGCTGGCCACGAACAACCAGAGATCTCACTGTGACTGGCCAGCGTGGCTGCAGCAAACCCTGGTCCTGCTTGTGCCGGTGTCACCGTGCCCAGGGCACACACTTCAGGGGGGTGGCACATTTTCCATGTGCTCCTACATCCCCCAGCACAGATCCCCACTCCTAAACAAGTTGCACAAAGAGCAGTGAGACTGGACTGCCCTGACCTACTGGACACACTGTCCTCGGGGTCAAGCTTGGGACCAAAGCAGATGGCCCAGGGACAACAGGGGCACTGCACTTGTCACTCAGCTCATTTCAATGACAGCTGCTGCAGTAAAAGGGGTTTAAAACACTAAGCCCATATGAAGCCTGTGATCTGCAGCATCCCAGTCCTGTCCTGGCTGATTGCTGCTGCTCTTAAACCATGACCTGATCCTCCAGCCCCTCTGTAGAACAGCTCCAGGCCTTAGTATCCCTGCCCATCCTGCTGCCAGGCCTTCTGGGGAAGGTTTTAAACTTTAATTATATCTGCAGCGTTTAGCATGTTTAATCCACACAGAGAGCCCATCTGGTGAGACCTGAAGTAGGTCAGGGGAGCTGCTGGAAGAGCATCCCTTGAAAGCCCCGAGGCCAAGCGTGAGCACATCAGCAACTTCCCGAGCACCCAGCCATGAAGAGATGCCCGAGCAGGACGGCACAGCAACGCGGGCACCCGGCCAAGCTTCCCTCTCTGCTGCTAAAAATAGCTCCTCTCCCAGCAGCAGGAAAGCCGGATTCACCCCGTGCCACACACACAGGATCTGTGCTGCAGCCACCTGCCCTGCCCCTCGTGTTTGCAGCCTGCACGGAATAACATCAGGTGGCTGGGAACTCCCTGGCAGGGATCGGTGCTGGGCCTGGCTGTGTGTTCTGTCCCCGGTGATCACCTTGGAGCTGACCCCAAGGGCAAGTCAGACCCGCTGCCCATCTCTGCTCTCCTTTGATGCATCTGCTCTGGACAGAGCAGGGGTTTGCTCCAGACAGGGCAGGGTTTTGCTGAGGACAGAACTGGGTCACAGCACGAGGTCTGACAGAGCTCAAGCAGAATTTGGACAATACTCTGGGCACAGGGTGGGATTGTTGGGATGGTGCTGTGCAGGGCAAGGAGCTGGACTCAGTGACCCTTGTGGGTCCCTTCTAACTCAGCTTATTCTGTGATTCTCCAAGCCTGACTGACTGCCTCCACGCATTTCTGGCCTCCCAGCGCTGGATTAGGCTACACAAGCCACATGCTGGTTTAAATTCTAACACAATGCTGTGGCTCTACAAAGCTCAGTTTCACAGCTCTCCCATGCTCACCTGTCGTGTTGGGAGGTGTGTCCAAAATAGTCTTCAAAAGCTTCATGTCCTTAATGTTATGGATGTAAATCGACTCTTCCAGACAGACCACCAGCCTCTGCAAGGACACAGGGGACATGCACAGAACCTCACCAGCAGTGCCTCTGGCTGCTGCTCCCACACTTCCCAAACCCAAACCTTCACTGTCAAACTCAACAGGAGTTTCCCACACACTGAAATGTAACAGAAACGTGATCTCTTCTGCTTCTCCATCCCCTCTCACACTTGGGTTTGTATGACTCTTGTTTTGAGAGTTTTTGCATCTGGTCTTGCTTTAGAGAGAAGATAAAACATCGTGACTTCTTCTCTGCTCCTCTGCATCTTCCACATCCCCAGGAACAGGAAGACCCATCAGAGTTACATCCCACCACGGGCCTTGATTGCCATCTATCCCTCCCCCAACTTTCCTTTGCAGTTCATAACAAATTACTTTTTGATCACAAAGACCTGGCAGCAGAGAGGCTGCAGTCCTGCTGGTCAGTGTGCCTCCAGCTGGGAACACAGGTCCTTTGCCCTGACTTCTTCATGATATGGGAGAGAACACGGAGGTGCTGGGCCTGCCACTGCTGCTAAACTTCATGCATCCGTCCAGCACAACAATGTTCCTTTTCCCATTTGGTGTCAGCAGGGAAGACTCAGCTTTATGTGCCCTGCAGAGCTGCATAAACACAGAGCTGAGACACATTTGTTCAGGGACAGTCACCCTTGCACCATCTTGGCTGAGGGGCTGGGATTTCCCATGTTCAGGTGCTTGTACCTCTTCTGCTGACCCCGTCAGGGACATTCACCCAGCCATGAGGAGCAGCCAAGCCATGGGGAGGAAAGGCAGAAAGGAAAAGGAAAGCCTGATGCTGTACCCTAAGCACTGGGCCACTGTGGCCACTCAGCTTTATGTCTCAGCTTGGTCCAGATCCCTATGCGTCACCACGGAGGCTTTTTGCACAGAGGCTTTTTTTGGGACCAGGCTTTGGGTCTGGCTGAAGGGCTGTGTTTTGTAAGCCCAGCAAGTGCACAGCTCCACTTCCCTTAGTGTCAAGTGTCCAGAGGCACTGAAAACATCCCAATAAAAGCCTAAGTCCAGACCCCATCCATCCTGAAGCTGGAGCACCCGAATCCATCTACAGGAAGCCTCCACCTCTTTAGAAATGAGGCCACTTATTTAGTATCTAAATGTGGAGCTTAGTCACTAACTTGAAACACCCACATTAAAAATCTCTGCCTTGCTCCACCATTACTCTCAGATCAAACTCTTTCCCACTTCTATTCCTGCTAACCACAGCATCTGGGGCTGTGTCAGAGCCATTTTGCATTTCCAGGAAGACTTTGCCTTTTCTACAGTAAGAGCCATCCACTTGCAAGCAGAGGAATATTTATACAGCTGATTTGGGCAAAGCCACCATGCGCTTTCCCAGAACGGGCTGCTCTTGATGTCCAGGTGAAGAGAGGTTTCCAGATGATGGCAAAGCAGCAGCCAGAGATGCTGGCACCCACAGGGACAAAATCCAGGAAAGTTTGGGAGGTGAAGAGGCAAAGGAGGTCTGGACAAGCTGAGCATGAGCTGGAGAGGGCTGGTTGACCCCTGCTGCCCTCTGTGCAGCCCTGTGGCCAGGGGAGGGTCAGTGGGATGGGGTTTATCCTCACTGTGCACACAGACAGAGCCTCAGAGAAGGTGCTGGTGCTATGATTGCTACACAGGGTCATGATACTGCTAATTGTCCAAAATGTTACTGCTCACCAGCTTGTTCTTTAGTTTCACATGGATCAGGTCAGACAACTGAGCTGTATTTGGGGGCTAAAATGGGTTTGGACACAGCCAGATAAACACCTCAAACTTCTCCAAAGAGCTCAGCAGGTCTTCAGCAGTGAATGAAAACCCAGGAACTTCCGAGCAGTCTCACAGCACAGTCTGATTCCCCACTTTGAGACAAATCAGGATTTACCTTAACACACTTCAGAGTTATCATGAAGCTTGGAACTCAGAATTCCCACAACAACAACAACAACTGAGGGATTTGCTTGTTTGCACAGTGAGGACTTTCTCACAGAGAGATCAAATTGAAACATGCACCATTTGTTTGAGACCTGTTCCTGGTTAATTTGTCACCATCTTCCTGCGTTAATGCCTTGTCTGGGATTTGTCCTGTGAACTTCCAATGGAGTTACAGCTTTCCTACAGCAGCCCAGGTAAGAGTTCAAGTGTCACATGGACAATCATGATGGCCAGTTGAAATCTTGAACATAGATTGAAACAATGATTTCTCTTCAACCTACCCAAATTGGGAAGGTTTAGATTGGACTTTAGGAAAAAGTTCTTCATGGAAAGGGTTATTAAGCATTGAACAGGCTGTCCAGGGCAGTGGTGGGGTCACCGTCCCTGGAGGGATTTAAAAGATGTGTGGATGTGGCACTTGGGGACAGGGTTTAGTGGTGGCCTTGGCAGTGCTGGGGAATGGCTGGACTTGATGGTCTTATCAGTCTTTTCCTGCCTAAATGACTCCATGATTCTGTGTTTCTAAACATCTGTAGCATCTTCAAATCCCTCCAGGTGTGTCTGGGGCACAGCCAGAGGATGAGCTCAGCTCAGGATTTGAACCCAAGCTCATAACGCAGCCAAGAAACTGGGACTGTGCATCACCCTCAGGCAGCTCCAGAGCAGCACACGGGGAGTAGCCTGAACTTATTTTATTCACACTGATCTCCCAGAGCTGCTCAGCAGAACCTCCCAGTTTATTTTTACACACACACCACACACATCTATCTGCAATTCAAAGGAAGTCTCTCTTTTGCCAGTTTCACTGTAAGCTTAAGTGAAAAAAATCAATTTAGGACAGATTTAATTGTAGTACAGGAACTCCTGGTCAAAGACAGCTTTACTGGAAGCTCAGCCCAGAGAGACCCACTGCAGGTCTCACTGTTGCTAACTGAGGAGAGGCTGATTATATACAATTACCCAGACTGCTTATTTCTTCATTGTAAAATGTTCTCTGCCTCTTAGGGCATATACTTGGAAAATAATTATGGACAAAAAGATGACTTAAAATCCTCCAAAAGAGCTCAGGGCTGCATGAGGCTGTGTCAGTTCAGAGAATAACACTCTAAAAGCCTCATTCTAAGTGGCCTGAGTGGGTTTTATACCTTGAAAACCAAAACAAGGCTGCTGCAGTACTTGGAAAGCAGCTTTTTGCCTTATCCACAGAGTTCAAGTTACTCCTGGATTTTTGTAACCAACTCTGAAGGTCTCATTTGCAACCAAGATGGCAGACGTGGGCCTGAAGTCAGGATGTGGAATCCAAGGGAAGGAGGAAGATGAAAAGGTGGTTTTTTGGCAGAGCTGTCCCCTGAATAGGCATGAGGGCAGATGACAAAAAGCCTTTGTGTATCTGCCACCAAAACAAGGCCTTGGCTTCATTTTCCTCAAGGAAACAGTGGTGGCAGATGACACCCACAGCCCTCCTGCTCCTGTGAGGGGCCTCTCGTGTGGGGCTGGGAGGAGAGGACAGGCACCCACCGCTCCAATCCCACTCACAGTCTCCCTGCAAACCTCCCCAGGATGGTCCCGGCTGGAAAGGCAACAGCAGCAAAGAGCCAGAGTGGGATAACTCTGGATAACCCCTCTCACCTGCCGGTTCAGCCGGATGGACAGGATGTGACTGGAATAGCTGTAGTTGCAGATCTCTGTCCCTTTCTTGAAGTGGTAGACATTCATTTGCTGTGGCTTGGCATGGCTGACCACAACCACAAGGCTGCTGGAGAACAGACGCTCCACGATGTAAACATCTGGGATTTCATCTGGGCACACAAGGAGAGCAAGGCAGAGCCTTTAGCTTGGTTTGACTGAAGCAACAAGACTCAGCTCAAGAGGGGATCGGGTTGGAAGGCTCAGTGCTAAGGTGTTCAACATCTGTTTCTTAGAAAAATTTCTCATGCCTGGCACAAAGTAATTAGGTCAGAGCAGGAAGGGGTTAAAGAACCCTCCCCTGAAGGCTGAAATGAAGACAGTTCTCTTTGACAGTGCTGCTGTGCCTCTCTCTCCTGGGCAGGGCCCAGCTGAAGCTGATCCTTGGGCTCTCCAGCTGCCCTTGATCCTTGCAAAGGGGATATAAAGGGAGGAGCTCCCTCGATTTAGTCAGGGAGCGTGAAGGCTTTACTGAGGTGAGGTATGAGCTGGCTGTGGCTCAGTGTTTCTTGTGTGTGGTGTCTGGTTTCTCCCAGCCTCCCTGGGGAAGCAAACAGTGGCTGGTCTGTCTGGGATGACTCTTGCTGTATGGAGAAGGCACGAGTGCAATGGTCCTGTGGCCCTGCACCTAAATCCCCAGGAACTGCAATCTCCAGTGTCCCCAGCCCTCAGTGATGCTCAGTTTGGCCTGGGCTGTGTTGGAGGAACAAAGGCTGCCTCACAGTTGTCATGTGGGACTGGTTGTGCCTCAGCCTATCACCCTGAGTGTATCACCAGCAGGGACCTGCTTCTCTTTGCCTGACTCTGGGAAAGCAGCCTGGACCCTGCTCCAGATGAGGCAGCTGTGTCTGATTGCTGAGGCTCCTTCTGTAGCCACTGGAGAGGGATGAACACATCCAGCTGGGAAGTGTTATCTTCAGTGCATCTCAGCTGAAGCACTTCTGGCCTGAAGCAGCCTGGAGTCCGTGTTCCATGAGGCCAGGCTTGTTTTGGGCTGTTAAGTGTGTGTTGCATGCTGCTGTGAGCACAGCTAAGAGCTGCAGGCCTGCTGGGAATGACCTTCTTTACATGGAAAACCTGTTAAAAACATCTTGCTCGTAAATACCGCACTGGATTAAAAGCCTGGGAGTTATCCAGCAGCTGTGCTGGAAGCCTGTGGGCTCCTGCCCATGTACCTGAAACATTCTAGTGGGAAATTGCCTCTGAATGCTAGGCTGCAGCACAAACTGCTGCTTAAGGGTGACAGCAAGGGAAAAGAAGCTGGGCTCTAACAAAGGTGAAGGATTCCCACCAGTTGAAAGCACTGCTGGTCCATATTCCTCCCCAGGGAAACAGGAGACTTACTGCTTTCATGGACCTGGTCCAATTGCTCCACAGAACTTAAGGAGAAAAGTCTGTATCCAGTTGTGGTTCCAATTGCCAGGGAGCTGCAAAGAGAAAGCAAAAACCTGCTAGTTCTGAGCTGAAGGCCTCCAGGTGATAGCAGGAGTCCCTGAGGGATGGTGCACTGGTTTTGAGTGGGATGGGGTTTTTTTTTCCACGTTAGCTTGTATGGAGCTGTGTTTGGGGTTTGTGCTGAGCACAGGGTTGATAACACAGGGATGTTTTTGTTACTGCTGAGCTGTGCTTACACAGAGTCAAAGCCTTTTCTGCTCCTCACCCCTCCAGTGAGGAGGCTGGGGGGGCACAAGGAGCTGGGAAGGGACACAGCCAGGACAGCTGACCCCAGGGACATCCCAGGCCACGCAGTGTCAGGCTCAGTGGATAAAGAGGAAGGGGAGGACATTCGGAGTGATGGCCTTTGGCCCCTCAGCTGTCCTGGGGATGGCTGAGCCCCTGCCTGCCATGGGAAGTGGGGAATGAATTCTTTGTTCTGCTCTGCTTGCATGTGTGGCTTTTGCTGTAATTATTAAACTGCCTTTATCTCAGCCCGTACATTTTCTTACTTTTACCCTTTTGGTTCTATTTCCACCTCACTGAGTGAGGAACTGGCCGGGGTTAAACCCTGACATAGAGGAAATGAGAAGTTCCTGGCACAGCAGTCTGTGAAGGCACAACTTCAGTTTCCAACCTAAATAATACAGAGTAACCAGCTCAGGAATTCAGTTTTCCATTGGAGGCTGTTGCAACCTACAGAAGGCAAGTACCCTCTGAGACAGCAAACTCATCCTTTCCTGTGGCCCTGATCTGTACCCTGGTGGTACAGATCTGCCTGGGAGGATCTGCAGACAGGACCCGTGGGACACAGAAGGAGCTGTTTCCTAAGCCAGGGCTGATCCACCTGTACTGACACAGTGACTTATCTGGGCTGTGGAACCTTTGCTCTCACTGCTAAGGGTAGTGGGCAGAGTCCCATCAAGTGCTGTCTCTGCCCAGTTCCAGATGTAGCAAGCAGCAATATCTAGGTCTTAAACAAGCAGCCAGACCATAATAGCAATGCACAGTGTTTGTGCTGGCGGCAGTGACCAGCAGGTTCACGTCAGCAGCACATCCACGTCCCTCAAAGCACCCTTTGTTTGGGCACACTAACGCAAAGCAGGGCTGCAAAGGAAACGGCATTTCCAGGTGTGAGGCTCATATCTCTGATTCTTATCTCGTTCCCCACGATCTGGGCCGATCCTGGCTCCAGGCTACGGCTGCCACATCCGTGTGTGGCTCACTGCTTCGGGAGGTTTTTGTTGTCCCGCTTGGAAACGGTTCTTAAATAAATTGAAGCAGCTACACCACACGTTAGCAAGGGTGTGAGGCTGAGAGGCTCCAAGGAACGCGGGCGTTATCCCGAGGTGGGGCGGTGCTCTGGCACGGGCTGCTCACCAAGAGCCTCCCGGGGCGGTTTGGTAGCCCTGGGAAACGCCAGTCACCTCCGAAGTGGCCACACAGCGCTCAACAGACAAAGCCCTGGGAGAACGCCGCGGCTCTGGCCATCCCCAAACGCTTCCCGAGCTGCGGGGGAGGCAAAGCCCGGCGGTCGCTCTGAATTTGCCTCCCTCGGGCTCGCCGGGACGCAGCCGGGGGCCGTGGCGGGTGTTTACCGACAGCCGGCTGTGCCCGGCGGGGCCGGGGCCGCTCCGGTGGGGATGAAGCACCCCGACCACGGCCCCTGTGTGTGTGTGTGTGTGTGTGTGTGTGTGTGTGTGTGTGTGTGTGTGTCTGGCGAAGGGGGGGTCCTACGGGGGCCATCCCTGTGGGGACCTGTAGCGCCACGGGGGCGCTGGGACCCGCCCCGCTCCGGGCCGTGGGGGCCGGACCAAGCCCGCCCGGCGCGGCCCGGCCGCCGTCGCCCCCCGCCCCGCGGCGCCCGCCCCGCTTACGTGCAGTCCTGGTTGTAGGAGAAGCAGCTGAGCGCCGCGGGGGCCCCGGGGGCCTCGGCCGCGGCCTCCATGGAGCGGGCGCGGCGCCTCGGCCGCTGCGGGCGCCCGGCCCCGCTCCGCCGCCGCACGGGCGGTGCCGCCTCCCATTGGCTCGCTCGCCGCTGTTGGACGCGCGGAGTGACCTATCGGAGAGGAGCGGGCGGGGCGGGCCCGCCCCCCGGAGCTGCGGAACCGCCTCCCATTGGCTGGCGGCGCGGAACAGCTGCGAGTGGCCACGTGGTGATGTTGTGGTTGCATCAGACGGGCGCGGGCAGAGGTTGGGGCGCGCGTCTGGCGGGCGCGGCCGGAGCGGTGCTGCCGAGGCGGGACAGCGACCAGGGGCTGCTGGAGGGGCCTGGGGTGGCCTTAGGCAAGGCATGGGCGAGGGGATGGGGTGGGGAAAAGTGATGGTGACACCGCGGTGATACCGCTGACCGGAAAACGAGTCAGTCCGCCTCCTCCACTTCCTCGGCTAAACAGTGCTTTGGAGAGTTGTTTTTCCCTCTTTACAGCATTGGCACCCTAAACCTAACGGTATTTGTGCATTATTTCTGTGCTTAACATCTCTGCTGCCTTGGGGGGGGGTCAAATCTACCAGGGAAAACACAAAGGGAAATAAACCCCTGAGGCAGTCTCTAAATGACAAACACTCCAGGAGTCAGTGCAATGACATTACCAGTGCACAGAAACGCAGGGGCAGAGCCTGCAAACCCCCTAATTAGATGAGTAATCCTCATGTGAGTGCTGAAGTCATTGGCCCCAGATCACTTGATGTGCACCACAGGACTTTTGGAAAAAGAGCCACATGCAATACCATCTCCATGAGGCAGATTCCATGTGGACACATATATCTGCCTGGATTAATCCCCCTTTGCAGCGTGTGGGCCTTGGAGTGTCCGTAATATTCCCTTGTGAGGGAGTTTGAAACCTGCAACTGTGAAGATGATTGATTTTGGGGAGGAAGTAGGAAAACACACGTCTTCAAAACACCGTTTTTGAGGGAGGTGGATCATCCCTAGGACACAAAGCACCTGAGTGACACTGCAGGGGAATAATTTTAAAGACATCATGTTTGGGGGGGGAAACATCCTCTTTTCCAAGGGGCCTAGTGGAAGTTCTAATAAAACCCAAATATGAAACAGAAAACTGTTTTTGAATGTCCTGAAATTGTCCCTGTGGACCAGCATAGTTCGATTTTGAAACAGGGATGTCAGACAGGAAATGGGGTTGTGGAGCAGGAAAAAGTTTGAAAACAAAACAAAGCCCTCCAACAAACAAAACCAGGGAGACAGTGCCTAGTGTTAAAAAAAAAAAAAAAAAAACGGTTTCTGAGCAACGGCTACAGCTGGATGTTTGCTGCTTGGGCAATCACCATGGTTTTAAAATGAAACCTTGATAAAGCACCCAAGACTTGGGTAACACAATTGTTTTTGCAGCTTGACTGATGCAACCATGTTGGTCAATCCTCCTTTGAGCTCACTGCAGTGGCTGTTTAATCAGTAGAGGTGGGAGAAACAGGGAGTTCTTGTCCTCTGGTACAGCGTGAAAAGCGCTGGTGGCCTTTGGAGCAGGTTGAGTCCAGCCATATCACCACGATGGATGTAAGATCAGGGCAAGCTGCTCCTCAGGCTGGAAAAGCTGCTGTGTGTTGGTGAAGCCCGGCCTCACAGAGCCCTTGGAAGTCTCAGGATCTGTGCTCTGGAACATTGCAGCAGTTGGGTGCTGGGTGTGAAATAGAAGCTGAGGTGCTCTGCGTGGAAACTGTGAGTCTTTCTGGTAAAGAAATGAGGTGTCTCAAACATAAAGAAATAGCCAAAGTGATTTGGAACAAAGGAACACAGCTTTGGAGGGAGGTGGTAATTAGGGTAGTAGTTAAATCCCAAGATATTTCTTGGGATATGAGTATATGTCACACCTGGGGAAAATGGTCTGGCAAGGACAGCAGAGAGCCCTGCCAGACACCAGAAGGACAGTCCTTGTGCTGATGCGTGTGTTTGCTGGGAAGAATATATCAGGAATTTGCCTCCCTTTCCTGACAACCCTGTGACTGCAGTAACTATTGACAGTAACAACCTCAACTCAGTCATTAACTCTAAACCCAGTCCAGAGTGTGACCATTTGATCTTAAATGTTTTCCAGTGCAGAAAACATGGTGTGAGGGATGTTGGTTTGTGATCTCCACCCTGGGTGTTTGTACTGAAGCTTTAAAGAGGAAACAGAGGTGAAGAAGCTGGGCAACCAGTGCTGTGCCCAGAAGGGCCTCTCCCAGCCATGGCATCCTGCATGCTGCCATTCCACGTGGGAAGAGTTCCATAATTTTTGAGAGCTTTTAGGCTTTTCCCTGGCTCAGAGTTTAAATTCCAGCTAAATTCTTCCCTCTCAGATAAAAGCCTGCTCCCACTGATAGGTCTGGTATTTTAAATCTGCTACAGGAGGAAAAAAAGAGTTCTTGGCAGAGCTAAATCTGTTAAACATCTTTATATCCTTCACCGGAATTCCTGATAACCAGAAACCTGTTGAGCCTTGCAGGAGAAGAATAGGCAGGGAGAAAAAGGGAAAAGGTGAATGTGTAGTAAGGAGAGCAAGTGTTCCTCAGAGCAAGGAAACCACTTTTTCCTGTGGAAGAGGTAGCACAGACACTGCTTTGCTCTTTTTTGTTACCCTTCCCGAGTGTATCGTGCAGGTGGAGGAGCAAGAAGGGGCTGCAGCCCGACCTTTAGGGGCTTTAATACATGAAGTGTCAAGCACTGAAGTGCCGGTGCCGGCTGGTTTAGGATCTCAGACAGAATAAATGCTGCCATCTGGTGCCCCCAGCAGGCTGCACACAGCCTTGTGCCGGGCCAGCATCACATCACACACAGCCGTGCCTCCGCACCGGCCTTGCTAAATCCTGCTCTGTGGATTATCCAATGGATTACCTGCACCTCCACCAGCAGGAAGAAGCACTGACGTCAGAGAGAGTCGAACAGCCCTGCTAATGGAATGCTGGAGAAGGGAAAGTGCATTTTATACCTGCACTCTCCTCGTGCTCTGATGAGTTACTTGTGGTTTCTGTCAGGGCTGATAAGGAGATTTTTCCTCTTAGGCCATGGAAAAAAGAAGAAAGCAGAGAGCTGCATTGATTGTCAGAGGCCATTCTGAGTTTGGAAGAATCCTGGTAACAAGATGTAGGTACTACAGAAGTCATCATTTCCAACCCTTTTTTTCTCTCTCTCTTTTTTTTTTTAATATATCATGCTTCCTGTATCAAATATAAAAATGTGGGAAAGTAAAAATGGACAGAACACATTTGTGACACCAGCAGACTGGCTTGTCTTGCTAAATTGTCTGGACAGATTCTAACGTGATGTGAGGAGGGGAAGGAGAACACGGTGGAGGCGTGTGTGCCATGTGCACATGGAAGTCTCATTGCCCTCTGTTTAGGGTACAGAAATTGGGAAAGATTCATGGAGAGAGACCCTGAGAGCTGTGTGCCGGCACTGGCATCAGCCAGGACAAGGGAAGGACAGGAGCAGTCATGGCAGACTCCACAGCCAGGCTGGATGTCACCAAGGCTTTGTGAGCTTTGCTTTTGGTACTTGTTCCTTTTCGGTTTCAGGTGCTGACCCTGTCCCAGATCCTGCCAGGGAGGGAACTGTGCTTGGAAGCAGCCCTTGCAGACGTGCTGTGATGAGGTCAGGGGAGAGCTCGCAACTGGATGTTGCATTTCCTTGTAAATTGGATTAATGCTCCTTATCTTGTCCTCGCTCTGGCAAATACTCCGTTTCCCTAAGTAGCATTAGGACATCACACTTGCCCTGGTCATGGATTATCTCACTGGAGGCCTGACAGTGCTCACAGGAGCAACACAGGCCAAGGGTGGCTCATCTTCCTGTCTCTTTGGGGTGCACACTGGACTCTTTAAAGTCTTGGAGTGTTTTCAGCTGAGAATCATAAGGCTTGTACTACAGAGAGCAAAGGGGTCAAAATTGGAATGGGGAAAGAGAAACTTTTGCCTTCTCTTTAACTCTTGGATACAGCACTAATTGTAATTCTTCTGTAATTATCTAAAGATCAAAAAATGTTCTGACGTGAGAGATCAGAACAAGTTGCATTGTGAGAGGGAGACTGAGAACACGTGGAGGTCCCGAAAACCAGAGGAACGTCAGCTTCCCACACAGCCTGGTGCGACCAGAGCAGGCAGCAGCTGTGAGAGAGAACTTTGGGAGAGGCAGGCTCACTGCCCAAGCTCTTAGCACAGAAGATTTATGACCTGGGGGTTTTTCTGCTCTTTCATGCTAGAGGAGACAAGGAGGGGTTTGGAGAAGTGGCACAAAACGTTGGTGTAATAAATGCATTAACGGCAGAGTTCAGACAGAGAATGCAGGGCAGCACCTACACTGTCAACAGCACTGTGGTGCCCACAGAGCCCAGGGAGCCTCCATCCATGTCCATGCAGCTTCCTGACTTCTTTCACCAGCCACACTGGATCAGTTCTCCTGTGCCTGGCTGGAAGCTTGTTCAAGCAGTTCAATTACTGATCCCCATTACTGGAGCATGCAAACCTCTCATGAGCTTGGATTTACCCTCAGCCCAGAAAGTGCTTTTATCCTCATTGTGCTGGAGATGGAGCGAGGCTAAGTGACTTCCACAGGAGAGGCTGGAAATCAGTAGGAGAGCACGAAACTAGAGCTGCATCTCTTAATCATCTTGCTGCTTCAGATGTAAGTGTTACAGCTGGAGAATGAAAAAAGGCTCTATCGTTTTCCTGTGGGCACACAGTGCGGGCCAAGCAAGCCTGAGCTGACATTTCAAAGACCTTTTGCTTTTCAAGTGGGTTCCGTCCATCTGGGAAAATGCTCTATTATCTTGGGGGGAGGGAGGCAGCAACTTGCCTCAGAAATGGCTTGATCTAGCCAGTTTGTTAGATGTCGGTCCAGACATTGTTTGGATGTCAGTCCAGACCAAGGAGAGTGGATCTGACCAATGTGTTTACTTTGCCACCTGCTTTCAGAGAAAAGCACATAAGCAAATTGACTGTTTTGAATGCTTTTATGTGCTCATTTATCTTGCAGGAGAACTGTGTCTCAGATGATACTCTCCCCAGACTATGTGAAAAGCTCAAGAACTGAGGATTCTTTTCAGTGGGGGTATTTACATTCTGTTACAAAAGAAACACTGGGAGTATTTCACAGGCATTCCCGGAAAAGAAGTCGGCAGTAGCTGCACACTATCTCAATGCTCTTTAATTTGGTTTGCGTCAGAGAGATCTCAAAGTCAAGAATCACATTTGCAGATGCTTGGCCAGTTCATGAACTGCTGAGGCTGCCCAGAGGTTGTATAAAGTTAATGATGCAGAACAAAGCCTGTTCACATCTAAACTGCAGGAGGCACAGACCTGCTGCTCTCCCATCACCTTCCTTCTCTCTGGAGACATGAGCCTTGCAGGGGCTTTTTTGCCCCACTTCAGGTGCTGTTTTCTATCTCCCAGTTCTTGTGGGGCAGCCTGGCCCTACCCTGGAACTGTTTCCCATTGCTTTAATCCCTGTCCTCACCTGGAGTTGAGGAGAGGGAAAGTCCTTGAAGTGCTTGTGCACAGACACCTGAGCAAGGAGTTCCCAATAAATATTTTCAGGAGGGTGCTTAGAGGCTTCTTGCCCTGCAGTTGAGGCAGAGGTTAATCACTGATCTTGGACAGAACTCCCTAGGTCAGAAAAGAGAACGCTGAGTTCAAGTTCAACCTGGCTGGGTGGCAGGAAGAGCACCATTATCAGTGTCAGAATTTAACCAGGGTATCCTGGCTTTTTCAAAACGCTATGGAGCCTGTGGTTAAGCCAACACAGGAGAGCTGTGTGACATAGCTCTGATAATCACAGCTTCCCTCACGCTGAGCTCTTTAGCACTGACTCAGGAGGTAAAATGTTCCCAGTGTTGCCCCTTGGGTGTTGGGAGCCTTCCAGCTGGGAACCACGCTGGGAGTCTGAAAGGCTGTGCTGCAGCAGGCATGTCTGGCAGATGGACATGGACTCCCTGACTGGTCTATCTGTTAGATCTGGGCACTTCGGGGCATTTTTTTCTTGGCTCTTGGTTCCTCTGTTTTGAGTCTTACCAGTCATTTTCTTCTTCAAAGTAACATATGGAAATGGTTTGGGATCTGCCCATAGCAAACTGGTTCTGCACTGGGGACCATTGCACACAGCCGATGTGCAGCCAGACCAAAGCCTCCATATGCCACCTCTCAGGGTCCACAGGGGTTTGTAGCCCATGAGTCATGGTGGGGTCAGAGCAGGAAGTTCAAGTGCTGTCTTTCAGACCGTTTTTGGATCATATCAATTCCTTGCTCTGTTTTTTTTATCAGCTTTCATGTGGCAAAATCACAGATTTTACACTGTGAAACTCATCCAGAGGCTCAGACTCCCTGGCAAACACTGTGCATTGCTGGGTGACAAGTGTCCTTCTGTCCCTGCATGCAGGTACACTGGAGTGTCACACTGAAAGCTGTCAAGCTCCTACAGTCAACTCCAGAGCTTGGCCAGGGACCCAGAAGTCCTCAAATAATCTACTGTTAAATGAGAATACATTTTTGTGTGTTTTGGTTTCTAATCTATGGATCTTCCTATGAATCACTGTATGGTGCAGTGAGCCAAGGTATGCAGCAGCAAGAGAGGTTTATTTTCAGTGCTAGTTAAAGCTTAAATAAAATACAAGGAGCCAAGCCTAAAGGACACAGCGTGAACTCTACCTCTGACATGTCATGGTCCGCAGTGAGCTCACAGGTTTTAATTCCACTGGTTTTCTGATGTGGATTTTGGGGCTGTTTGGGCTAATGGCAGCTTCTGTTTGTAGACTAAATATTTGTGTACCACTAAAACGTCTTCATTCCCCACTCACCCCACCCCAAGACAGTGCACACACTGCAGCCACACTGATCAGGAGTGTTCCAGGTTGTGCTGTGCCTCTTTGAAACCCCATTTGTACCTCAAGGGTGATGGGCATGGCATGATTTAACACCTAAAACTCTGTGTGTGTGACATAACCATTGGCTGCTTCAATCTGCCACTCATTTGATTCATTTGGTTTCAACCCCAGAGGCTGCTCCAGGATGGTGGCACCTCACAGAACATGGTCCTAAGTTGGGCGGTACCTTCAGTAGAAGCCCTGGCACTCCAGCCCCTGTGCAGCACCCCAGCTCCCCACAGGCACTGTTAATTTGGCTGTCACTGACGTACCTTTCAAGCAGCTCTTTCTGTTCCACGCACACAGCAGGGGTACGTGACGTCTGTGCTCTTATTTCCCACCTTGGCTCACACACACTTTCCCCCTGAGCTCTCTGCTGGTCTCCAGCAGCCACAGCCCTGGGCAGCAGATTGCTCCATGAGAAACCGATGCGTAAAGTTGTTTGAAATGAAAGTTGCGGGAATAGCGCTGACGGTAATGCGAGTTATTTACTCAGGAATGTTTAATTAGATGGTTAAGACCAGGATCTGACTATAATTCAGACCAGACCAAGTGGAATAGGGCTTTGTTTGCTTTTAATTTCCCTTACGTCTTTGGTGGTGTGAGAATTAACACATGGGGACGTAGGAGCATCAGCTTATGGAAGTGTGATTTAAGCTTGAAAGATCAACCAGTGCTGACTCACGAGACTTCACAGAAGTCCAGTGACCCTGGATTGGCATCACAAGGCTCCTCCTGAAAGCTGGTTCTGTTCCCTTCCTTGCTCTCCTGGCTCCAGGAGTCTGGCAGGGATTGCATCCACGCTGTACAACGGAATACTTGTTTCCCTGAGAGAGAGAACGTTGCAGAACAGGTTTTACACACGGGGCCAAGCTTTGTTCCAGATGGGATCTATCCCAAAACAGCACCGGGACTTGTCCAAACAAGGAGGAGTGAGATGTGACATTAGCAGGCAGCTCATAAAGAAAAAAGGGAAGGTAAAAAGCCAAAAAATAAATGTGTAGGTGGGAACGCAGATGACTTTTTGTGGTGTTCAGAAATTTCCAGTAGTTTTGAGTTACAGAAGGAACTATACAGGTGAGCAAGTAATTTGGTATTCTGATGCTGTACTTTTGACAGTGTTTCACAAATATTAATGGCTATTACTTATATTTTTTGTAAAAATACCAGCTTTGGGCTTAATGTCAGAAAATCCTGGACCCTGGCTTCTAATTAACCCAGATCAGACAGAAGTTACCAAACAGTTGAGGAATGTGAGTTCAGGGGCTGGATGGGGTCTGTCAGAAATGCAGGTCCAAGATCTACACCCAAGCCACTACTCTTTATTTCTTTAATGTAAAAGCTAACAAACAAGAAACCCCACAGCAGGTAGTTCCTGTTGGCTTGTGTGTCACTGCAGAAACACCACTATCTTCTTACATCAAAATGTACATTAAACTCTTGCCATTGAGAGTAATTTTCATCGTACATTACGAGATTTTCCCATGTGAGTTATGCACAGGTGAGTGTTGGTTGAAATGATATAACATTAAAAAGCTGAGTTATGTTCTGCGTTGCAAGATCAGCAAATGCACAATTCAGGGTTCATTTCTAGGGATCATTTCTCCTTCCCGAGCCCAGGTGGGCTCTGCCCCTGCCAGCACAGCCCGGATATTCGGTGACTTTTAAAGTGATTTCTTACAGCTTTGACAGTCAGACAAAGTGAAGGGAGTCAAAGGACTCATCTCAGCCATAAAGACACATGAAATAATTCCCCACGCAGATTTAGATCGATTATAGCGAAATCTTCGCCAGACTTGAATATCGCTTATTTCCCTCCATCTACACCGATCTCCGATCTCCCAACCGGGTCCTTTCCAGGCCGGGGTTCACCAGCACCCGCGGCCGTGTCGGTGTGGAATTGATGACTCGGCGGGTCCCGTTCCCCTCAGCGTTTCGGGGTGTCCCGCTGCCCTCGGGGTGTCCCACTCCTCTCGCCATTCCCGCTGCCCTCGGGGTGTCCCACTCCTCTCGCCATTCCCGCTCCCCTCGGCGGGTCCCACTCCTCTCGCCATTCCCGCTCCCCTCAGGGGATCCGCGCCCCTCAGCGAACCCCCCCACCCCGTTCCCGCCAGCCCCGCGCGCCTTAAAGCCGCAGGCTCCTGCCGCGCTGCTCTCTCGGCCGTGCCCGCGCCGCATCCCCCTGTTGCCCCTTTAAGGTTGCCGCAGCGACGAGCCCGGGCGAGAGCGAGGCGCATTGACGTCACGGCGGGCGGGGCCCGTCCGGCCGGTCGGTTTCCGGTGCCGCCGCTGCAGCGAGGCCGCGGCCGGGCCGGGACGGGCGGGGGTCCCGGTGGAGCCGCCGCAGGTGAGCGGGGCGGGGGCGGCGGCCGGGCGGCCCCGGGGCGGCAGCGGGGCCGGGGGCGACGAGAACCGGGCGGGGTGGCCGCGGAGCGGGAGGCTGCGGCCTTGGGGCGGGGCCGGTCCGGCCCGGCCCGGCTGAGGGAGCGGGGCCGGGGCCGCGGCTCCGGGGCCGCGGCGCCTGCTCGGGCCAGTGTCCGAGCGGCCCCCGCGGGATGTGGGGCCGCGCCCGGCGGCGCTTCCGGGCCTTTGGGGCCGGTTGTGTCCCCTCGGTTCTCTGTTCCCCGCCCCGGGGTACCGGGTCGGTGTCTCTCCGGTGGCCGCGAGTCTAAAGCGGCGGCAGCCCCGCGCTGCGTGAGGGGCGGGCTGGGCTGGGCGGGGCAGCCACGCCTTGGGGGGCTCGGGGGAGCTTTGGCAATGTGCAGAAAAAATGCCTCGTAGAAATAAGAGTTTTCGTTTTGTCAGCGATACCGCATTTCCTGCACCGGTCTTGCCCTTCTCGCGTGTCCCGTGCCCGTGTTTGCTCACGGAGCGTAATTTGCGGGCGGTCACGGAGTCCCCGGGGTTCTCCGGGGTGTTTAATTAGCGCTGACCTTCACCGTGCGGGCTGGCAAAACAAAAGGGAGTAACTGGAGAACTTCTCGGCGCTTTTTCAGCCCGTGGGAAGGCCACGCTTTGTGTTTATGCAACGCACAATACACGTGTGTGTGTGCTTGGGCAGGGATTAAGTGTGACAAGAACGAAACCTGTTTGAAGTGTTGGTAATTCCATATTAACTCGAAGCCTTCTGTAATCTCCAGCAGCAGAATTCGGAGGGGCACGTTGTTATGTTGTCTCTGTGCCCAGGATGTGACTTCAGTGACTTGTCATTTCTCAAAATTATTGTGACTGAATCCGTTTTTTCCCTTTCAAAAGCTGATCCCGGGATCAACATATCTTACTGCATATTAATAAGCTGTTGCCACACTCCCTGTACCAGGTAACTTCCTTTATATTTCATCCAAAAATGCCCTGAGAAATTATTTCCTGTTTCTGTAACTCTCACAATGGTAATTTTCTTATGCAAAAAATGACATGAAATGTGTGTCTGTATACGTTTATATGTAAAAAATATATTTTAAAATGGTTTTTTAACCTTGTGGTGGGCTGAGCCAGGCTAGATGCTAACCACCCACCAAAACTGCTCCATCACTCCCCTTCTCAACTCAGCAACAGGAAGGAAAATATAAGGAAAGGCTCCTGGACTGAGATGAGGGAGAGATCACTCACCACTTGTGATCATGGGCAAAACAGACTCGACTCGGGGAAATTGGTAATAAATTAAACTAATTAAATTTGAGCAGGATAATGAGAAATAAAGCCAAATCTTACAAACATCATCCTGGCCCTCTCCCTTCTTTCCAGCCTTAACTTTACTCCTAATTTTCTCTACCCCACCCCCCACCCCAGAGGATGGGGATTGCAGTCAGTTCATCACACGTTGTCTCTGCTGCTCTATCCTGCTCAGGGGAGGACTCTTCACACCTTCCCCATGGGAGACAGTCCTCTGTGGACTTCTCCAGCATGAATCCTTCCTGCAGGCTGCAGCTCTTCATGCACTGCTTCAGCCTCATTTCCCTTCCATGGTCACAAGTCCTGACGGAAAACCACTGCAGCACGGGATTCCCATGGGGTCACACTCTGTGCATTCCCCTGCTCCAGTGCGGGGTCCTCCAGAGGGTGTAGGGGGATTTCTTCTCCCCCATGGATCTCCAGGGGCTGTGGGTGGATCTTTGTTTCCCCATGGACCTCGCTTGGCTGCATGGCAGAGTTGCCTCACCATGGGCTATATCGCAGGCTGCCAGGCAGTCCATGTTTCAGGGCCTGGAGCACCTCTTGCACTGACCTTGGGGGCTACAGAGCTGTTTTCCATGTATATTCCCACTCCTCTCTCTGGCTGAAGTAGCCGTTTCTCCTCCCTCCTTAAATACATTATCCCAAAGGCTCTGCCACTGTCCCTGATGGGCTCAGCCTTGGCCAGTGGCAGTTTCATCATGGAGCTGTCTCACATGAGCTCCAGCTCGCAGCAGGTTCTCATAGAAGCCTCCCTATAGCTCCCTAAATCTGGCTATGCAAACCCAATACAAACCTGAAAGGGGGGGGGAAAACTGTTTAAGAACATTTTTAAAAGGTCACAGCTGAGCTGATGAAGTCTTTTGAAAACCTGGCATCATAACAGATGTTTAAAGCTGTATTCTTTGTTATTTACAGCTGAAGAGGTATTTTTGGGATTGCAGTGTATCTGTGAAATAAGTGATGAGGTATGAGCAGGTTTAAATTACACAGGAGTTTTTAGGAGTGATGCCTGTAATCCATAACTTCCTTTAGCAGACTCTGCCTTGACATTTGAAGAACCGGCTTTGGCTTCAACCTGAACATGTCTCACTTCCGAATACTGGTCATGCTTGGCCTCTCACATTTCCAGCTTCCACCCACCTCTCTCCTGGCCATCGTCCATCCCCATGACCCCACACAGACCACGCAGCTCCTGACGTGAGCCTCCAGTCCTACAAAATGCTCAGTTTAAGCAGCAGGAAGTTCAGGTGGAATCTTCTCTGGCTTGGAGTGCTCACAGGGCTTGAATTGTTGAAGCTTTTTCAGCTCAACCAAATGCTTTTCCTTTTCTGCCTGTGGCTGTAGAGCCCCCAGAGTTTTGATTTTTGATTTCTTTCCAGGTGCTAAATAAGTTCACAGCATTTTCTTCAGTGTAGTTACTGCTCTGGTAGGTAAAGGTGGATTTTTGCTGTGGTATCAGTAAGATAATGCAGCATAATTTTGTTTTAGGCAGCGGCATCTTTGTTTCCAGTAGTTATTTAACCTTCTCCTTCTCTTCCCTTCAGCAATGGCAGCTTCCAGCAGCAGCAGCAGCGAGGAGGAGCGGAGCCTTCGGGAATGTGAACTTTACATCCAGAAACACAACATCCAGCAGCTGCTGAAGGATTGCATTGTACAGTTATGCACAGTCAGACCTGAAAGACCCATGGGATTCATCAGAGAGTACTTTGAAAGATTGGAGAAGGTAAAAATATAGAATGGGAGGGAAGGAGAGTGGAACAAATTTAAATGTATCTTTGTGATTTAGGGGCTGAGCTGCAGATTTGACCAGTGTCTGTGTTGGCTGTTTGAGATTGGAAGTGGTGCTTTTGGAAAACAGATCCTGTTTCCCAGTAGTTTGTGCACCTCTGTCATACCAAAGCATGTAGGGCAGAGCATAAGTTGACAAGGAGACTTATCCAGCTGGGATGTAGATGTGATCCCAGTCCAGTGCTTACTCATGGAAGTTGATACACAGCATTCATGGGTGTGTCTGGAGCTGGAAAACTGTGCAGTTTGACCTTGGCTGGATGCTGGTGGTAGCATTTGGATTCTTATATTGATTTCCAGTAATATGGGTAGAGCACAGAAGTGGTGCCAGTGGTATTATCCCAGGCCTGGTTGAAGTCAAATGGAAGTATTTGCATTCCAGGTCTCTGCAAGAATGAGCCTGTTTCTGCCTTCTCTTGGGAGTTCAGTGTTTCTGTCTTCTTGTGTTTGTCCTGAGGTGCCTTTGGTGTTTTTGTTGTTGTTGTTGGAAGCATTCTGGGATCTCGGGAATGGAAAGCATTCGCATTGAAACAGTGATTTCACACTCTTTTGACCTGTTAATTTTGTATATTGATATCTAAGCAGGTAGGAAGAGAAGCTGCAGTGGAAATGGGAAGATTAAAGGCTTGTGCAGAGGAAAGGTTGGATACAACTGTACTCAGAACATGGAATTAGTAAATAATGCAGCTGTGACCTTGTGCAGCAGTTGTTTGCAGGTGCTGCTCTCAGTACTTGTATAGGCCAGTTAGATATTGATCTTATTTTTTTGTTCTAGGGAGTTACTAATTGCTGATGTAAAGAAGAAGGAAATTAACACTGGAGATCATAAATATGTCTGATGGAAATTGTATTTTAATGGAAGTGTTCAGGATAAATACTAGAGAATGACCAAGGGGTGCAGACTACCTGCTGTAGCTCATAATGTATTTGGGGAACGTTTTGCTTATGAAATGAAGAGCTCTGACTATTTTTGGGGGGCATGTGTGAGTATCAGCAACAAACCAGTGAATAATGGGGTTCTTAAAAATCCTTTGTCTGTCCCCTTTACAATGCCTCCTTCCCCTCCTGGGATTCTTGCGTTTTGAAGTGCTGCTGGGTTGGGAATTTTTAAAACACCACCATGGGTATCTATAGACAAAATTTTACCAAGTAAATGGCATTAGTGTGCTTAGAATAAATCCTAAACCAATCCGTATGTGGGGATATAAAATGGGATTATTTAGGTGCTTTTGTGCAGTGGATTTATGGTCAACATGCAGTAGTTAGGAACTTAATTTGTTTTTTAGCAAGACAACAAGTCCAGCTCTGAATTTAATGACATGAATGTTGGAATTGAATAAGTTGATGGTTTTATTCTGGTGCACATTGGCTCTCTGTGTACTCGGTCAGCCTACACTGAAGCTGAAAATAAAACTGGTTAGGTAATGTTTTTTCCCCTTAAATTGCTCTCACAATTTTGGTCAGGGTCTTTTCTCATGGGTTCCAAGTGCCCTCTAGTGCAGCTGTAGCTACAAGTGAAACTGGAGCATTTTTTTCTTGCCTCCTAGGATTTAAAACTTGCTGCAGCTTCCTCTGGGTGGCTTCCCCACTCAGCCTGGGCTGGGCTGAGTTGATGCAGGTAATGTGGTACCTCCACAGCTATCAGGTAACAGAGCAGTGAGCATCCTGTGCTGGGCAGGAAACTCCTGACATCCGTGTCTGGAGAGCACAAATGCTCAGTACTATTATTAACCAGCTCCAAGCCAGTCCTCAGCTCTGCTACAGCAGAAATGCCTGAAACTCAATCTGCTTCACCTCCCAAAATCCTGTCTTTTTCATCTGTAATAAGGCAGAGCAACTTTTCAATGTGCTTTCTGAATTTTCATCTCTTTGAAAATTATCTCAACTATCTCAACCTCAGTATCATCCAGTATTTTTTTTAAGATGGATTTTTTGAAGGAACACCATTGGAAACTGAAGTGAGGTTGCTATTTTCTCTCTCATTCTCTTGACAAGTCATCTCTTCCACTGCACACAAACAGAGCTGATTCACTGGCATGTTATTAAAATATGTTGGAGAAATTTAAACATGCTTTAGAATCTCTGTTCAGAAACATTAAAATCGCTGCCTCTGAGATGGTTACAGCTACTATAGGAATTCAAATGTCCTCTTCTGGGTTATGAAAGCTGTTAGATGAATCTAATTACTACACATTGATTGTATAAATGGTTTTATTGTATCTCTTTGTGATGTGCTAAGGCCTCTGTTCTCTTTGCTGTACAAACATGTCTGGTAATACCAATACCTGCTAAAGATGTAATAGCTCTCCAGTGCAGGGCTGGGCTGTGTAATGCATGGAACATTTAATGTAGATATCATTATTGCAGCCTGCTAGATGAATCCTGGCTGTTGGACATGACTGTCCTCTGGAATAAGTGCATGGTTGAAATATTGTGTGTGATGCAGTTATGTGCACATTGGGCTTTATAGAAAGCTGGAATTAGGAAGTGTGATGGGCATGTAGTCACTGTCCCTGTTCCCCACAACCTGCCCTGCTCAGATACCTGAATAGCTGAATATTTTCTCATTTTTCTGAGTGTTTCTTTTGCAGAACAAGCTAGTTTAGAAGGCTATACTGTGCAATTGTGAGTTTATGGCAGAGCTTTAAAAAAAAAAAGCTTTTATAGCTCCTGAGTGTTTGGGGGTTTAAAAATATGATATAAATGAAATACTAATTACCCAGAAGAAGTTGAGACTGTGTCTGGTGCAATGACAATTAGCAGGTTTTACAGTGTACAATTCTGAAATTGTGAAGATTTTCTTCAGTAGCTGATAAACTTAACTATGAGTATGTGAAGTGTCACCACTTCAGTATTATTTGTAATAATCTAAATGGACTTAATAAACATCTGTTATTTGTCAGGAAAAAAGTAAGGCTTACAGTTAGTGACTGACACTGAAAACTGTGAACTGCCTCATCAGCTGAAAGATCAGGATCAACACTTGGATGTAATAAATCGATGAACTTTATTCCTAAATCTTTCTCAAATCCTGGGAATGGTTATATTGATGAGTACAGAGCAAACTGAGTGTCTTTATCCAATATATGTTTAGTGGTGAGGAGCTTCCAGACTTGGACAAACACCTTTTTCTCATAAACAGTGGCTAAATCCAAGGGTAACTGAGAATAACAACTGCCTCTGTTTCTTCAGGCCCTACTGTAATTTTTCTCTGATCTGTTGGTGTAATAATTGTGGTTTAGTATCAGAAATTATAAAAGGTATCTATTAGAAAGATGAAAACTGAGATTATAGGATGTCATTCCATGGCACAGGGTTGTCTGGCAGTGTATGTCTGGCAGTATGAATATCTGGAGACTTATGGTTTAGTTGACACAGTGGTGGTTGGAGCTGATGATCTTGGAGGTCTTTTTAAACCTCATTCTATGGTTCTATTCTATGATTTGTCTCATTCAGGGAGAATCTTCTTGGTGAGCGTGTGTATGGGCTATTTAGAATAACTGGTATATTTTAAGTTTATACATTATCTTACCCACCTGTAACTTATTTCTGTGTCCATCCCTACCTTACTATACTAAAAAAAAAGTTAATATTAAATTTTGATTCAGACAGGAGTTACCAGTTGTATTTTTTTGTGTTAATGCAGTTTCCTTCTCCCTGAGTAGGGCATTGCCCTGAGGAGTCTCTTGAAGAGTGTTTTGATAACAGCTCCCTCACTAAATGCTGCTGAAGTGCTTCAATCTCTGATCACAATATTTAATATTTTATGTGATACTGGAAAAAGCCCAGCAGCTGGTGTTCATGTATTTAAAAAAGTGTCTTTTTTAACGGGTTAAGTATTTTGTATGTGAACAAACATGTTCTGTGGTTGATGGTGAGGCAGTTTACACCAAACACTTATTACTGCTCAGGCTATTTTTAATTTCATCTCTGTTGAGACTTGTTCCTCTAAAATCAGACGACAGAATTGAGTTTTAAATACATTTTGCTCCCATGGCTGGGAAATGTAGCACCATTTTATCAATGGGCAAAGAGCAGGAAGTGAAATGTGAGGCGGTGGAGCTCCTTGGCTCTGGGAGAGGGGGAATGTAAACTGCCAGGAATGGTTATCCCATGGCCCTTTCCTCAGGCCGGTGCTGTTATCCAGAGCCTCGCTGCCCAGCTGGGATCAAGGACACTGGGACTAACCCAGCTTTTACAAGGGCTGGAGCTCTGGGAGAACAGATGAGTCCTTGTTCTTTTACAAAATGTCCCAAACCCCTGTTTCCTTACACTGGGAAAGTCATTTGACCTGTTACGATGTCCATGCTCTGACTCCAGGGTTGACTGGTTTGTTTTTAATCTGATTTTAGTTGATTGAGGTGAATCTTATGAAGAATTCAAGTTTCTGTGTGTCAAGTTAATTAGAATTTGTTTTATTGTAAGTACCCTGGTCTTCTACAGTATCACTACAACACAAGAGGTAACTGAGGGAAATAAGGAAAACGTGTAACCTTGTGCAAGGTTTGCATGTGGTTTGCATAAAAAAATCCCACTTTGGCCTCCAGCATCCTTCCTCCAGCTCTTTTGAAAGCAGTTTTCATGTTTCTTTCTCCTAAAATAAATGTTGGTTAATCAGTATCAAGTTGGTCCATGACTCAACCTCTTTCAAAAGCTTCTCATGTAACATGGATTTCTGAGGAATTGCTCCTCTGTCTTTCAACTCCAAAAAGGCTTTAACACCTTGCAGCTGAGGGGAGGAACTGGGGGGTTTGCAGCTGGGGAAGTGCCTTCAGCATTTGGGGAATGCCTTCATCACCTGCTGAATACACTGGCAGAAAGTGGAATCAGCTCGTTCACACTAATAGTTCAATAAATGGAGAATAACTCGATAAGATAAACACCATTGTGATGTGACTGGTAGGAATGAAAGGTACATCTACCATGTGTTTTGAAAGGCCTTTGATCTTGGATGCTGCAGTCTCCTGTTTGCCTTCATATGGGAATAATGGTACACAGGAAGCTCCCTGGTGTTGGCAGGCTGGGCTGGAACATGATATATGGCTGCTTTTTTTTCCCCTTTGGATTATGTGACACAAACATGTCTTCCTTCCTGTTTAGGAGGAAACAAAGCAGTTGTTGAATCAGCTGAAGTCTGGTTCTCGCTCCGACTCCCGGGAGGATGAGATCTCCCCTCCTCCTCCCCTCAACCCTGTGGTTAAATATCGATCACGACGTGGGGCCATCAGTGCAGAAGTCTACACAGAAGAGGATGCTGCCTCTTATGTTAGAAAGGTGCTCTGACTCTTTAACATTGCTAAAAATGACATCCACAATCCAGAGTTTATCTAAACCCACCTTCTGTCCAGAGTATTGAATAACACCAGGCTCCTGGAGCCTGTTATGTCATAATTGCTGGGAAAAGCAGAGCTGTGTGTGTGGCTGTTTAACCGGAGGACAGAATAACCTATCATGCAATTAAACCATTCATGCATTACTTAGACCTGTTCCCTTTGAAGTCATGTGTATTTAGATGTGCATATGTTTAGATATGTTATATATAATGTGCTTCCAGTTGTTTGGCAGCTGCAACAACATTTGGCCTAATGGCAGAGCAGACTTGCTGCTGTTCCCAGGAAAATACAGGTTGAACAGGTATTCGTCCTCTTGCAAAAAAAAAAAAAAATAAACTGAGCATGGAATGGTGCTTTTCAGTTGCATAAAATACAAGATTGTATTTTCCTTGTGTTCAAACTGTCTGTAAACATTAACTATATTTGGGGTTGTATTTATAGTGCTTGAAAGAAAATGGAAAAACTCAGCCAGTGTTTTGTAGCAATTTAAGTTGTTTATTTACCATGGGAAATGCAGAAGTTTTTAATGAGAAAAATTATCCATTTGCTTTCTCTGATTCTCTCCTAGGTTATTCCAAAAGATTATAAAACCATGGCTGCTTTGGCAAAAGCTATTGAGAAGAATGTGCTGTTTACCCATCTTGATGATAATGAAAGGAGGTAGGAGCAAATCTTTGTGGGGTTAAGGTTTGTGGATGGGCAGAGTTCAGAAGAGCTGAATGTGTCACAAATCTGCAGTGACTCTGCAGTGGTCAGTGGAACCACACAGAGCTCCAGGAGCAGCCTTGGTGGGTTGGGGGTACTGATGTGTAGAGTTGTGCAGGCTTTTTTCTGATTTTGGTGTCCTCTCCTTCAGTGACATCTTCGATGCGATGTTCCCCGTCACTTACATCGCAGGAGAGACTGTCATCCAGCAAGGCAAGTGACAGTGTGTGCACTGGGGAATCACTGGAGGTGGGGAGCAGGCTCTGGTCTAGTGCTCTTGGTAGTTTGTGTTTATTTTTTAATATAAAAGTGGGGTCACTGCAGCCACACAATTCTTGTTGTGTTCCCTGAAGCACAGCTCACACTGAAGAGAGGAGTGGGAGCCACTGGAGGAAGATGTGGCTTCCTTGAATAGACTATCTGTTGGGAATATTGTCCTTTGATGGCTCTGTAGAAATGTTACGTCAATTTATGGATCTGGTTCGCCTTTCCAGTAATCCTGGAATTGCTGCTGATCTCCTGGATACCAGTAGATGTCCCCTTTCACGGGGCTGAGAGGAGTGTGAAATCAGCAAAATGAGACATTTCACCCTGCAAACTGCAAAAATTTGTCAGCCTTATTGGAGTCTAAACATCAAAGTTGGCAGAGATGCCAGTTCTTTCTTAATATATTCAAGTTTTTGTATAATAATTTTTTTTCTTCTCTTCTTTAGGTGATGAAGGTGATAACTTCTATGTTGTTGATCAAGGAGAAATGGATGTAAGCATTCCTGGTAGTTTATTGATGATACATTCATTCCTAGCAGAAGAATACTCTGATATTTGTAGGCCTCTTCTACGGACCTTGCCTTTAGTTGCTTTTCTCATTTTAAGTTCTTACTTATAGAATTTTGTTTGGCTCCTTAATGCCTCAGTCTGGCTGCACAGAGTGAGTTTCAAAACGAATTATTTGGACACAATACAGATGTTTTATGAGTGCAGGGTGGAGTTGAGGTGTGGGACAGGCTTTAGGAGCAACCAGACTTTTATTTTACAGCCCAGCTAATTCATAGCTCTTTATGACACGGACCTTGCTGAGATGTTATTTCTCAGGAGTCTGTGGGTGCAGAGTGTGTGCCTGTGGTGTAGAGGAGAATCCCTTTGTCAATTAAAGCACAAATTGTGCTGGGGTTGAAGCGTTGATAAAACCCTGAAGTGATCAACTCTGTACAGATGTGAGAATTTCCTTTTACTCCCAAAGGAATGGAGAACAGCAGGAAGCTGAGCTGTGTCTGACCACGCTCTGCCTTGCAGGTTTACGTGAACAGTGAGTGGGCAACCAGTGTGGGTGAGGGGGGGAGCTTTGGAGAGCTCGCCCTCATCTACGGCACCCCCCGAGCTGCCACCGTCAAAGCCAAGACGAACGTCAAGTTGTGGGGCATTGACAGGGACAGCTACAGAAGGATCCTGATGGCAAGTATCCCTCATAACCTGGAATTGTGCTTTGGGGTTTATGTATCCTGTGTATCTGACCTTCTGCCTGTGCCTGTCCTTTGCTGGAGTTATTTATTCCAAATCCTGCTGTCTCTTCTGTAATCAGAAAGCTGATTACTCAACGTGCATCTCTCAGGCACAGGGCAAGGGGGAATCTTGCATTAGTGAGCAAAACAATACCAGTATTAAACTGAACTGAGAGTGTAACAAGGCTGCAGTAAATGCTGAGTACTTTAGGAATGTTGCTCAGCTGGAATATTACTGAGAGAACTCAATTTCAAAACATTTCATCTTGTGGGTTTGGGGTCTGTGAGACAGAACACAGTGTGTCTGGTTAAATTTGTTTGTGTCTTGAGTTTTATTTGGAGTAGAAAGAAAACTTACTTTGTGTGCTTTTTTTTTTTTTTTTTTTTTTGTAGGGAAATACTTTGAGAAAGAGAAATATGTATGAGAAATTCCTTAGTAAAGTATCTATATTGGGTAAGTGAGAAGAGTTTTGTTCTGGAGTGGAATCAATTGCCACATTGTAATGAAGCTGTTGCCCAGCATTATGATGATTACAGGCTGTTGTGATAATTCATCACAACTGCTTCTCTGCATCAATCCAGAATAACTCTAATTCAGGTCTTGATCACTGATGCATAAATGCAGCCAGAAATACACTGACCTCTGTATAAATACAGAGCAAAAGGTGCAATTTGTGCCTTGAGAAGACACTCCAGTAATGAACTCTTTAACTCTGTAGAATCTCTGGACAAGTGGGAGCGTCTCACTGTGGCTGATGCCTTGGAACCGGTACAGTTTGAGGATGGGCAGAAGATTGTGGTCCAGGGAGAGCCTGGAGATGAGTTCTTCATTATCTTAGAGGTAAGTAATTAAAAAATTAAAAGCTCAGAACTTGTCTTTTTTTTTTTATTGTGTCCCTAAGCAGGCACTTGGAGAAGAACAAAACATAGGAATGTACTTCCAGAGAATCCCTAAAGAAATACCATCTTGCTGGGCATGCAGTAGCTTGGATTTAGTTTTGCTGTTTTCACAAACGGTACTTCAGGAAAAAACTGACAAGTTTCTGACTGAAAGCAGTTTATCTTTTTCAGAGGACCTGTTCTAGATAGCTGGTAATGCCTTACTAGTGGTGTCATTGTCTTCTGTCTGGTGGTTTGTGTTTTTTGTGGATTTTTTGCTAGTCATAACATAATATTCCTGCCGTTATGAGGAAAACCAGGAAGAAGACACTATGGATATGTAAATGTTCAAGATGTTTTATGCTTAGAGAGGAGAGGAGCAGTTGTTCTTATACAGTAGTTAGGTGAACTGTGCAAGGACTGTGATGGTTTTTTAACTGAGGCCTCAGAACAGTTATTTCTGCAAAGCAGCTGATTCTGTGTGAAATTCAGTGTTTGGAGTGATGTGGCAATTCCAGTTGTTTGACTGCTGTGATTTATTGAAGGGCACAGCTGCAGTGTTACAGCGTCGGTCAGAAAATGAGGAATTTGTTGAAGTGGGCAGACTGGGACCTTCTGATTACTTTGGTGAGTTATATTGTGACAGCTGTGGCTACAGACACCACTGTCACCATTTTGTCTGTGCTGTGTCAATGGTAGAGATGAGATGGATTTGCTTAATTACTGTTTTGGGCTCATGCGGTTGCTCTCAGTGTTGGGTGAGTATCAGAGTCATTTGGCACTCAGGTGTGCACACAGAAATATGATTGTTCCACACTGCTTTAATGTAGAAGAGGCCTGGTGATGATTTGGCCTGACCTCCCTGCCCTGAGCAGAGCTAAATTTGAAATGACATCATATTCCTCAGGGCTGTGTCCAGTTGAGTTTCTTGTGTCTCCAGGGATGGAGATCCGACAGCCTCTCTGGGCAGGTTCTTTCTCTTTCTAACCAGCCTTGTTGGAGTGGTTTTTTACTTCATGCCTGACAAGAATTTCCTGTTCTGCAGCCTGTTGCTTTCTCTCTGTCTTTCACTGTGCAGCCTGGGTTTGTCTTTGTAGTCACTCATTACACAGCTGAAGACAGCAGTCAGATAAGAAAATTCCTTCCTTGGCCTTCTGTTCTCCAGGTCAGAAAGGAACCTGGTCAGAACCTGCTGTTTAATGGTTAATACAGCCCTCTCCCTCTCAAAACCCCGAATGTTTTCCTCATGTTTTAGGTAGTTCCTCTCTTTCCTCTTGCTAAAACCTTTCGGTTGTCCAGGTTTTCAGCTCTGTAGATGATGTAAGCAGCAGATCCTCTGTTGCAAGGCCTGACCTGTGATGGACTCGAGTGCATGGGCTCTACCCAAAGGTCTGCTTAGCTCAGGATCTAGGATTAGACTTCATTCTATCTGTGTCATTTCATATTTTCTAATATTTCCCTCTGTGTTCTCTTGAGTTTCCCACTCTAAAAGGAAATATTATCACAGTCATTGTGTTCAGGTACTGCAGACCTTTCCTTCAGGGGTTTAGCTCTCCCTTACAAGCTCCTTATTCTTTTGCAAGCTTCTCTTTTGGAGGTGACTGAGTTTGGGAGTTTTAATTGGGCACAGAGGAGAAGCTTTTATCATTTCTTTTGAACATCCCTTCTGATAATGCAGGCAAAAGTGTTCTCCAAGGAACAGTGAGTTCTTTCCTCAGTCCTGAACATGGAGAGAGCTCAAGTCCAAAACCAAGCAAACAAAACCCAAAAGTTGCTGCTGTGTTTTCTTCCATGCTTGTTGCAGGAATGTTAGGGGTTGTTTCTGTTCCTGATAAAAGGGGCTTGTTGAAAACTTCATTTCCAAATATGTTGCTCAGCAGTTGAAACAAAGCTTTTGGCATGTTTGTGCATAACTTAAGAAATGGGGATCCAGTGGGACTTCAAAATGCTCATTTTCCACAGCCCCGTGACAGAGTCTCTGTTCTGGCCAGCAGTGGGTCAAAGGCTTCTCTCTGGTGCATGAATGTTTTATTTGTTTGTGTACTTCAGAACCATGCTCTTGTTGTCCTGAGTTTCCTAGAAATACCAGAATTGAGCAGTACTATTAGAAAAATAACTACTTGTTGGCTAGGAAAATTACATGGAAAATTGAAACATGACCTTTTCTCAAACAGACACAGTACTGAAAATCTTTTAGGCTTTTTTTTTCAGAGGGACTTGAATGTGGACGGGCTTTTTAATAGCACAGTCATCAAGTAGGTTGTTGGTTTTAAACTGCCTTCACAGGTGCTTCTAGCGTAACTACCAGGTACTTGTCCTGAGCAGTGCTAAAGCCTGAATTACCTTCTCTGTGATTTGAAATGGAGTAGGGTCACTTCTTTGCCTCTTTGCCTGCTGATTGGTAACTCTGTTCCCTCTTTGTGCTGTCCCAGGTGAGATTGCTCTGCTGATGAACCGTCCTCGTGCTGCCACCGTCGTGGCTCGTGGCCCCTTGAAATGTGTGAAGCTGGACCGGCCCCGGTTCGAGCGTGTGCTGGGTCCCTGCTCGGATATCCTCAAGAGGAACATCCAGCAGTACAACAGTTTTGTATCACTGTCTGTCTGAAACCTTCCTCCCTGTCCAAGCTATGCTTCACGAATGCAGACTGCTTTTTTTCCCTCGTGCAGAGCCACATCACCACTGGCATTTGCAGCTTCCTGTCTGGTTAAAAACAAAAAAAAAAAAAGAAAAAAAAAGAAAAAAAAAGGAAAAAAAAAAATAAACTGCTTATCATGGCACTGTCATTAATTTAGAACATATTATTTCTGTGCTCTCTGTCCCATTAAATTAATAGAAAAAGTTCAATGGAGACGTTTGCTTCTCTCTGTGCACCAGTGTCCAACTCAGGCCAGTGCAGCCTTGCTTCAGCGAGGGAGAGACCTCCTGGCACCACACCATTGCCATAGAGTAAGGAGGTGACAGTAAAGGGGGGGAAAAAAGTTCTTTTAAAGGTGTTTCTCAAGTTGTTGGGCAGATTTTAAGGCTGTGGTCATCACCTGCTGTATTTCTTTTCACATGAGAGCTACCCTTGTAATTGAGCTTCTTGGGGCTTGGGGTTTTCTGGGTTTCTTTTTCATTTTCTGGGTACTGTAATCCTGGGTTCAATCGTGAGGCATCAGCTGCTAAGAAAGCCACAGTTGGAATTTACCAGTATAATTGTTCCTGTGTCTGCTGGTTTAAGATTGCTTAGTTCTGTTCTTGTCAAGTGTAAATCAAAAGCTTTCCAGGTTAATAGTTCTGGTGAACTACTGCAGTTGTTGATCCATTTGCTGACTTGCCGCAACTGATCTTTTTCACTCGTTCTTTCTCCAGCCATAGGTTTGCCATTTAAAACTCTTCCTGTTCCAGGTGGCAAGAACCAAATGCTACATTAAATGCCTGACTTTGGTCTCTATGTACTAGATTGGTGTAAGAACGGTGCAGCTGTCCAGCTGTTAGTACTGTTCGAGTGCTTAGATTGGTGTAGAAGCCGAAAGCAAACATTTGATTTTCCCTGTGAATTGTTTTGTTAATCCTCAGTTGACTTTTAAAAAATCACCATCAGTTCAAATGACCCTTTGTTACCAGGGAAAATAAATGCTGAGTGTTTTGGCCAGCATCAGTTGCAGGTGACAAGATTGCTGGTCTGTAGAGCTCCATTATTCTTGGTAGAGAATGTGAGGCAGAAAAACTGAATGTTTGTTTGAACTTTCCTGCAACACTCAGTTGCTTTTAAGGTTTTAGAGCTGTCAGTTCATCATTTAAAAAATGGTTCACTATAAATCTAGTTCAAAGCCAAAAGGTGCATTCTCTTTTCTTGCTTATGGAATTTCCACCACACTCATTTCATCCTCACTCTTTTTTTTCCAAGTCCAATCTGTTGCGGAGTCTTAAATGTATTTCAGTATTTCCCAGCTTTGTGTTCCATTACTCTGTGCTCACCAAGACTTCCCAAAAGTTTTTACTGAATTCCACGGTTCAATAATTGTAGGCAATTTTTAAGGTTTCCTTTAAACTGTAATTTATATCAAGTAGCATAGGTTTGTATTTGGGAGTGACAGCAAGCAGTTTGGCATTTGTTATGCAACTACTTTAATGATGGAGCCCTTGTTTTATTTCCTTTCTGAGGTGGTGTGGATTCAAATCCAACGTTTTCCCAGGCATGGAGAGAATCAGGAAGAGTCTGCTAATTGATGCAGAATAATACTGAAGGTATCCAACCCTTACAAAAGGTTTCAGGGTATTTCTGAAACTGAAATCCCAAGAAGGGGATTGAAATGCTTGTGGTTTGAGTTCTCTATTGAGGAGATGTTGAATAGAGGATTTCTGCCAGAGTCCTTAAGGAATAAGCAAATGCTACCTTTTTTTGGTTCTTTTTTTTTTTCCTTTTTTCCTTTTTTTGGTAAAACTTTTTTCTTAAGTTTTAACTCTGCAGGTTTTTTTCTTCATATGTGTTCTTTGTGTTACATTAAAGCACCAAAAACTGTGTAAACCAGTTAGAGCTCCACAAAAAAAAAATGCACATTTTTTTTATATAAGGCTTTCTAATCAAGTTTCACTACTGCATCTTTTTAGCTTGCTGTTTACTCCCTTTTGTAGTTTTACCTACAAGATTTTAAGATAAATCAGCTAAGTCTGAGTTAAATATTAAACACAGTTATAGCTTTACCTTTGTGTGCAATTTCAATATGTTTGAAACCACAATTGGCATAGTTTTGCCTTAGCTAACATTCAGGGCTTTAGAAGTAATTTTTTGCTAGTCTATCTTCAGCAAATTGATGAAGTCTATTGCCCTAGGAAGCTATAGTCAACCAGAGGACCATTTTTGTATTGTTACCTGACTCTATAAATCTGATTTACTGTATGTGCTAATATATTATATTATATTCCTTTTGTTATAGATTGTCCTAATGGCAGGTAAAGCAATAAAATGATTTAAATTCTTAAATGCAATCAGCCTCTTTTATTTTATTCCCCACCCCTGCCTTGTGTTTTCCTTTGGCTTTAGAGGGTTTGTTATGAATGAGGCAGCAGAAAATAAGCAGCTTAATGGATTATCCTGGTGTAAACTCCAGAGGGGTGAGTTCAGGTCCTGGCTTCCCCCTGGAGCCTGGGGAGAGCTTGGTCTCCACGTGCCAGCCTGGGAATTCCTCTGGAGCTCTGGCAGCAAGAAGGTGCCTGTGTCCTCTTTGGCTCCTGGCAACTTGTGGTGCTGCTTTGATCTCTCCAAGTTGGTAATTCCCAGCTCAGCCATGATTCTTGGAGCTCAGGAGCCTTTCCAAGTCGGCTGCTCCCATCTCTGCAACCCCTTTAAAGAAGGTTTTGAACATGTGATGGATAATCATGAATAAGTTGTTGTGGGAAATGGAAAAGGGGGGTTTTCAACTGTGATGAAGTAGGAAAAAAATTTGAAGAGTGATCTGAAACAGCTCAGACTTGGATGTGTTTTACATCCAGCTCCAAGAAAGCTGTATCACCCAGCTTTGAAGGTACAATAAAAATGGATCTATCATGTAAAGGAGAACAAAAATAAGAACTTTGTTACTGGACCAGCCATTTAAATATCTATGGGTTTGTTTCCTTCACCCTGCCCTCCCTTTCCCAATCCTCCCCCACTGAAAAAACCAGGCTGAAACCAGAATTTTATTACCTAAAGTGAAACTTTAAACCCTCCACTTCCAGCCTCATAACTGGAAGTATATACTCTATAACTACAACTTCAATTTAAGCTTATCTTCTGTTGCCATGTGCTTCCTGGTGAAGCAGCAAACGGTCACCATTCCATGACAAACGATGGAATTAATTCTGGGTTTGTTCTGTGTGGTGAGAGCACAAAAAGTCACCGGTAGAGGGAGATAAAACTTTGGGAGTTCATTGTCCTGGACAGAAATAACCAACACAGCAAACATGCTGAGAGGGAGTGAAATCCTCCTATTTTCATCTGTTCTCTGTCCCCAAGAGTGAAAAAGTCAAGGATTCTGTTAGAGACTGTTGGAAAGCTGGAAATGCAAGGACTTGTCTGAACCACAATTTGGGAGGCTAAAGGAGCCTGGAGTGGGGTTTTTGGTGGGGTTTGTGTGTGGGTTTTGCTAACCTTTGTGGCCTCGGAACACTGGGGGAATTTCTTCACTAAGAAACACTCCAAACTTCCTCAAACCTACAACTGGGCACCTGTAGGGCCGCACCAAAATTAGAACTGCAGCCTCTCCTGTGGTTTGCAGTTTGGGAACAGGTGCATTGCCAGATTATTGTGGAGTTAAATGAAGCACCAGCACAATCCCCTGTGGAAAACAGCTGTGGCCAAATGAGCTTTGTTCCTTCCTTGCATCATCCAGGCACTTGTTGGTGTCACTGAGTTCCCTTTAGGCCGGGCAAAATTCCAGTCCATGGGAAAAGGAGCCAGTGGTGGTGCAGCAGCCTGCTGGGATCCTGTTGAAATGCTGCCTGACAGCTTTTGTGCAGGGATTTTGGGATCCTCTGGAAGGTCTGCAGTGCTGTGGGTGGGTTTTGTTTAAACTTAAAGGTTAGTTTAGAATGAGTTTCTGGTAGATTGGTTATGGTGTGGGGTTTTTTGTTGGCTTTTTTCCCCCTTAAGGATGATAAATTAT
Organism: Corvus cornix cornix; assembly: GCF_000738735.6. Lineage (NCBI taxonomy): Eukaryota > Metazoa > Chordata > Aves > Passeriformes > Corvidae > Corvus > Corvus cornix. The sequence continues at coordinate 10,094,245 of NC_046347.1, forward strand.
CAACAGAGTTCTCAGCTGCTTTCCCCAGGCTGCCAAAAGGCTCAGTGTAATAATTCCTAACAGTTGAAGGAAAAAGCCATTAAAGAGAGCTTCACTAATCCAGTTATTCTTGAACCTTGTTGGGAGGTGAAGGCTGAACTGGGCACTGAAATACCCACAATAACTCCCTCCCTTTTTTGGTCCCCAGTTTCTGTTGCATATCCTCAAAATGCAGACCTGGAGAGGGGGGAGAGACTGGGATACCATTTCTATTTTCCAGCTAATTATGACAACCTAAATTATTTTAAAAGATATGAGGAGATGACCTGAGAGAGATTCCCCCTGCTCTGGCAAAATGTTTTCCCCAGAAATGGGTGGGTTCTTGAGTTGTAAATACACTTGTGTGTCTCAGAGTGGTTTGATTTTGGTTTTTTTTTAGGTTGGGTTTTTTTCTTTGGGGTCTAAGGCAACACTGCCTCTGCTCTATATCCACACTGGCTCTTCAGGCAGGTAAGAGAAGTGGTTTTATTGCCCTGTGAGGCTTTGTGTGACATGCACAGGTCGATGTGGGGTGACATTGCTGCAGCACAGGCCTGACAGCGAGCACGTGCAGATGCCCTTTGGTCTGACCAAGCTGGATCAATGTCCTGTCTTAGTGGCAGGGGCTGCCGTTTCCTCAAATACACACTCCTGATTGCAGAACAAAGACTTAATAAGAAGAAAATGCTCTTAGCATCTCTTTATTCAACCCTCATCCTCAGGTCAAGTTCGTGTCCTTCTCTAGCAAGACCAAGCCCCCGTGGAGGTTGAGCAAACCAAGGTCAGGTGTTCCCCCACCCTCCCAAGGGCACGGCCAACTCCAGCTCTGGAGATCACAGCTTTTGCAGCCCAGAGCTGGTATTTGGGGTGTAAAGATCTGCTGCAGTCACGCCAGCACACTGGCTGAGCACAGGAGCTCTGGTTAAACACCAGCAGAGGAGCCCAGAGTGATTCTTCATCTTCTGGAGTTTCCCCTCTCAGTCTCTGCAGGTGTTTGTAGATAGAAATGACCCTGTTCCTGAAGCTGCCACTTGCCTTGCAGGGTTTTCCCTGGCTCTGAGCTCTGTTTAAGTGTCCAGCTTCGCTCTGTCTGCCGCAGGGCTCTGGGGCTGTGCGGTGTCGTTGGCCACCACCGTGGCTTCTCCAAAGGTGTCGATGCACTTCCCCACGGCTTCCAGGATGAGCTGTAGCCGTCTGTCCAGGGCCAGGAGATGGGGCTCAGTGAGCACAGGGGCCAGGGGGTCCTGCAGGAGGGACTCCCTCATCACGTCGCTGAGCCGGTACTCGGGCTCCGCCAAGAGCTGCAGTCGCAGTAACGTCGTCCTCTTTATTCTGGAAAATAAACAAATCAACAATTTAGTGGCTCCTAGCAAGAGCAGCTGAGCCCCTTGGCAGCAGGAGGGCAGAGATGGGAGACGAAATGTAAAGAACTTTGCAATGAAAGTTCTTTAATTTTAATTTTGGTGAGTAATGAAATTCTTTGCAGAAACCTCTACTTCTGCCTTTGTTTTCCCAGAGCATTTGTACTGCAAATTTCTGTCAGCAGAGAGATAAAGATGACTGAAGTTCTCGGTAATGAGTGAGTCAGAGGTGACCCAGTTCCCCAGGTTCCTGCAGGGTGGTGCCATCCCCCAAGGATGACATTTATGAGATGGGAGCAGAGGGGGAGGTAAATAATAAGGCAAGAATGAGAAAATATCTTCTGTCAAAACTCCGAGCAAAAAAAAGAGGGAATATTTCCTGGAACTGATGTAAGTGTGACTTTTCACCTTAAGGGGTACCGAGATTCAAATATGATTTGCTTTGACAGAAAATGGGATGAAAAGCTGCAATCTTGGAATGCTTCTGGTCATGAAATGAAGTATTCTGAAATCATTTGTTTAATCCTCAGCAGAAATGTATTGACTTCAGCATGTATAATACTGAAATGAATCAGTGGTTGTAGTCATTGCCCTTTAAATCTTGGAAACAAAGTGGTCCATGTGTGGGGAACCATTCGGATTCAGCTGAGCCAGAATTTTCAGGTGGAAAAAGGTGTAGTTAAATCCATTTTAGCCAACTCCAGAATTTGTCTTTCTGTGGCTGTTGTTTACCCAGGACATCCACTGGGAATGTTGATCTGGATCTCTGCAGCTCCAGCAGGCCATGTGCTGTTTGGGAAAGGGTTGTGGCTGTACCAGGTCCTGGGGGCAATCACTAAGGTAGGAAAAGGCCTTTAGGATCATCAAGTCCAACTGCTGTCCCAGAACCATCAAACCATGCCCTCAAGTGCCACATCCACACATCCTTTAAAGACTTCCAGGGATGGCAACTCCACAATTTCCCTGGGCAGCCTGTGCCAATGTTTTACAACCCTTTCCAGGAAAATTTTTCCCTCATATCTAACCTAAATCAGGAGTAGCTGAGCAAGGTGTGCGTCTGTGGTCTGTGTGCGTGTAGCATGAGGGAAGGAGGATGCTGCTGCCACAGGGGCAGGCATCAGCTTCCTGCATTAATACCGCTGGAAAAAATAAAATAATCAATTGATCAAGTGTCAGGGCTGGCAAGGAAGCCTTAAACCCCAGCTGTGAGCTGCTGCTGCTGCTGCTGCTGCCCGGGAAAGCTGTGCCCAGAGCAGATGTGAAGGAGCATCTGTGCGCTGTCCTTCGAGGCTGGGCCGGCGCAGGAGCTGCTGTGGGTAAACACCAGCTGTGTTTGCTCTGGTCCCAACAGCGACGGCGCTTGGAGGTGGAGAACGGGCTGCTCTGACCCCGTGGGGAGCAGCTGATTGAGTGCTGGAACAGTTACACAACAAACAGGCAGAGCACGGAGAGGGCTGAGATGGAAACGCTGCCCCGGCCCCGCTCCGCTCCCACTGTAACCCTGTGGCTGTGCTGAACTGCTGAACGTTTCACCCCGAGCCTTCCAGGGACTTCATCAGGCTCACCAGGGCTGTTTTCAGGCCTGGCTGTGCCTCCAGGAGGGTTTGGATGCTTTCAGGGAAAGGACCAGCTCATGGCATGTCTGTATCTGTGCCAACCACTGTGCTGGGAGAGGAGACCTGCAGGCTTCGACGTGTGGGACAGGGGCTGGGCTGGGAGCTGTGAAAGGCAGCTAAAAATACAGACCCAAATCTGCTGGAAGCCAGACTTGGAGCAGAACTCAGCTGGGGATGAGGTGGGTGTGTTAAACAGGGAAGGAAGCAGGCTGCCTGCAGCATCCCTGCGCTCCCAGAGCTCCCACGTGGAGTGGCTGCAGGAGCTTTCCTGCTCACGTGGCTCAGCTTGGTGTCAGAGCAAGGAGGTGACTCGGTGGGCTGAGTCCAGGCTGTTGGTCAGGGCAGGCTGAAATTTGTGGTCTCCATGTGCTTACTCAAGTAAAACCTCTTCTCTTCCTTTCCAAGTGGTTTTTAGGTGTTCTCCCACTCCAAATGGATCGGCTCTTGTGGGAAATGAGGGTTTGTGTGTCTCCCTCAGACAGCACGAGTTGCTTTTATGGTGTTCCTGGCCCTAGTTTGCTTATGACAAGGTGTTCAGGTCCTCTTAGCACTGCCTTTCACAAGAATTAAATTAAGAGTGGTTTCTGGGAGGTGGACCTGGAAGAACAGGAATGATGTGACCTGTGGATATTACGGTGTGCAGATCAAATTAAGAGGCAGAGTTAATTTCAAACTGCACAAAATTTCAAGAGAAGGATTCCCTGTGAGCCTGCAATTAGAAATGAAAAGACTTGCTGAGTACAAATAACAGTTCTTAAAATTAAAGCTGTGTGGGGAGAGTGCAGTTACCACCCCGAGGGGGACAAAGAGCAGGTACAGCAAGGAAAAAGGCTACACATCTCCTGAAGAGAAACCCCAGGGAAGAGCAGCTGCTTCTGCCTCTTAAATTTAACTTTCAGCTGCTGATTTATGTGAATTAACGAAGGGGGAACATAGGGTTAAATTTATGAGCTTCTCCTTCATGCCATGAGAAGAGGAAACCTGATTAACTGCATCGAAGTTCCACCAGGATTTTGGATGGAGATTTGTGCTTCCTGATAGCACCTCATGTTGATGGGCTGGTGTTGGAGTTTTAGTTTAGTCTTAGTTTTTCCCTGTTAAAAGAATTTTCTCCCATATGCATGTTGCTAGGGGACGAATAGCTGTACTTAAGAAAGACAAAAAGGGGAGTGGGGCGGGCCTGGCTACTCCTTTGTCTACACCTGGGTGTGGGGGCAGTTCGCTCTGAGCGTCCGGAGAGAGAAGCTGCAGAGAAAGGAGCTGCTGCTTCTTTCTTTTTGGCCGTTCTTTCTTCCTGCTGGAAGCAACGCCGGGACCCCAAAAGCCGCTTTCCCTGCCCTGCTGGGGCCGGGCTGTGGCTGCCCTGCCCCGCTGCTGCTTCGATTTTTTTTCGCTACGCTGTAGCCCTGCTCGCCCTGCCTGCCTGGGCCTCCGTGGGGTTCTCCCATCTGGATACATCTCGCTGCCACCCGGGATTTGCGTTCGTCCCTGCCACTCCAGCCTGCCTAGCCTGCCGTTCAGCCTGCCGTTCCAGCCTGCTGTTCCTGAGAGCCGGGATCAGCTGCCCAGGGGTTTGTGAAGCCTTTGTTCCATCCTTCCCGGGATCCCAGCACCAGTGCCGCGTTCCCGAGCTCGCTCCGGAGCGCCCCCTGCAGCCGCGGGGGAACCATCGCACCTGCCCTGCTCACCGGGAGCCGCCAGCGCCCCTGCCGGCTGCGAGCGGAACTGCACCCGAGGGGAAAGCCTGACAGCCGAGAAGGCTGGCACTGGGTTTGTGATTGCTGTTACTGCCATAGTTGTTGTTGTTTTGTTTGACTGGTTATATACATATATATATATATATATATATAGTAAAGAACTGTTATTCCTATTTCCCACATCTTCGCCTAAAGGCCCTTGATTTCAAAATATAATAACTTAGAGGGAAAAGGGGTTATATCTGCCACTTCAAGGGGGGCTTCTGCCTTCCTTAGCAGACACCTGTCTTTCAAAACTGAGACAACTGGGAAAGGCTGTTAGAACTTTCTGGAAGAGTTTGATCCAATGGACAGTGCCCCCTGCTCTGTCAGTGAATGCTTTTCCACTTGTGATTCCCATGCTCCAGCACCCAGCCCGCCCCTTGGCTGGGATTAGCAGGGTCTTCCTTGAGCTGCTGGATGGAGCCAGGCCTGGGTGACTTCCCAGTGACAGCAGGAGCACCAACATTCCTGGGCAGGAAGGAAGGTGGAGTTGGGACTTACATGCAGCACTGGGAGAGTGGAGCCAGGATGGAGATTTCATCGTGGGAATGCCGCCCAAACCTGGGGGTGAAGCAGAGTTCAGTGGTGCCTCCTCCTTTCCCCCTCCCAACCTCCTCCCCCCCACTGCCTCACCCTCGGCATTGTCCAGATGCAGGAGGAAGCCATCGTCCCCAAACTTGGTGAACATCTCGTAGTGGTGCCGGTCCATGTTCCCTGCAAAAGGACACAAAGAGACAGAGTTTCCCCTGCAGGGAATTTTCGAAACTATCCCAAGCTTTCTTTCAGACCTGCATGGAATATTTGTTGCTGGCTGGAAGTGTCTGCAATGGTCAGAGCTGCTGCTATCCCCTTGCTGGGGAGAGTCTGGGGGCTCCCCTGTGCCCCCACATTGAAGGGGCTGTGCTGGCTGTGGGGAGGGAGGGAGGCAGGCAGGCAGGCAGGAAGGAAGGCAGGAAGGAAGGCAGGAAGGAAGGAAGGCAGGAAGGCAGGAAGGAAGGAAGGCAGGAAGGAAGGAAGGCAGGCAGGAAGGCAGGAAGGCAGGAAGGCAGGAAGGAAGGCAGGGAAGGCAGGAAGGCAGGCAGGAAGGAAGGCAGGAAGGAAGGCAGGAAGGAAGGCAGGAAGGCAGGAAGGAAGGCAGGAAGGAAGGAAGGCAGGAAGGCAGGAAGGAAGGAAGGCAGGAAGGCAGGAAGGCAGGAAAGGAAGGAAGGAAGGCAGGAAGGCAGGAAGGCAGGCAGGAAGGAAGGCAGGAAGGGAAGGCAGGAAGGAAGGCAGGAAGGCAGGAAGGAAGGCAGGAAGGAAGGAAGGCAGGAAGGCAGGAAGGAAGGAAGGCAGGAAGGCAGGAAGGAAGGCAGGAAGGAAGGAAGGAAGGAAGGCAGGCAGGCAGGAAGGAAGGAAGGCAGGCAGGAAGGAAGGAAGGAAGGAAGGAGGCAGGAAGGAAGGAAGGAAGGCAGGAAGCAGGAAGGAAGGCAGGAAGGCCAGGAAGGCAGGAAGGCAGGCAGGAAGAAGGAAGGCAGGAAGGAAGGAAGGCAGGAAGGAAGGCAGGAAGGAAGGAAGGCAGGAAGGCAGGAAGGCAGGAAGGCAGGAAGGCAGGAAGGAAGGCAGGAAGGCAGGAAGGCAGGCAGGAAGGAAGGAAGGCAGGAAGGCAGGCAGGAAGGAAGGAAGGCAGGAAGGAAGGAAGGCAGGAAGGAAGGCAGGAAGGAAGGCAGGAAGGCAGGAAGGGAAGGAAGGCAGGAAGGGCAGGAAGGCAGGAAGGCAGGCAGGAAGGAAGGCAGGAAGGCAGGAAGGCAGGAAGGCAGGAAGGCAGGCAGGAAGGAAGGCAGGAAGGCAGGAAGGCAGGAAGGCAGGAAGGAAGGAAGGACCTTTCGCCCTCCATCATTACCTGTTAGGAAGTCGAATATGGCCATGTCCACGATGTTGAGCAGCCGGTTGCTGTTGCTGTAGGGGTAGATCTCCCTCACCGTGTTGCAGTAGAGAGGGTTCACTTCCCACCTGCAGGAAATGGAGAAGAGGAGATGCTCTCAGCTGCTACTGCCATGTCCCGAAAATTTCCCCAAGCCCATCTTCCATGTGAAGATGTAGAGGAGGAGGAGATAAATCCCCCCTTGTGCCTGCAGGAGACTGGATTCAAACGCAGCCAATGCCCAGGCTTTAAGGGTCATTACATTAATTATTACACTAATTACGGGCACCCTGAGCCTCAGCCTTCCTCCGCCTGGATTATTTCTGCAGGTTTGTCTGTGTGTCTGTACCCTGCAGTGCAGGTGTGGGATGCAGCATCATTTACCCACTTACTCCTCTTTTCCATCGAACGAGTAGGAGCGGATCCATGGGTTGGGGATGGAGAGCCGTGGGGCCAGGTTGAGGGATGGCAGGAAGGCAGAGAGGGAGCCTTCCAGGAGGTGAGGGTTCCCACACACGGCGTACTCTGTCTTGCACATGTACGGGCACTTGGCGAAGAAGCAGACGTTGCTGGCTGGAAGGGAGAGCAGAAAACTGGGAAAAGGGGCCATGATCTCCAGGAAGATGCAAGGTGGCCTGGCCTGAGCCCTTCCCCACCATGGGACAGTGACTAGTTCTTGTGGCAGGGGTAGTAAAGGGAAGGGGAACAGACATGAAGAGTCCCAAGGAGCTGCAGATAAGTGCAGAGCAATTTGAAACCCCTGTTTGATGGCTGTTCCTTGGAAATGCTCTGGGAACCCAAGGAAAAACAAGGTAAAACCCAAAGCATCCATCTCACCAATGTCAACCTGCCCAATCACGGATTTGGGTCCTGTGCTAAGGGAAAGGTTAAGAAAACAGGCCAAAGGAGTAGAGCTTGCAGATGATGCCAGCTGGAGTTGGGAGAGGGAACCTCTGCTGTAACCGTGTCTTTGTGCTTGTTTCACCCAGGAACTTCATCTCTGCACCACAGCACGAGTCCTGCAGCCCCTCTTCCTGCAGCCCCTGCCCTTCCTCCCACCACGGACCAACACAGGTTGGGATTAGGTGTGAAGAGACCTTAAAGACCATGGAGACCATAAAGGGCCCCCTCCCAGCTCACGCCAGCCAAGCCCTCGCCCACCTGGTGACACGAAGAAGACGCTCTGCAGGACCTCGTTCTTGGTGACCTCCAGGATCTCCTTGGTGACATTGATCAGCCTCCCCACTGTGGGCGGCACCCTCCGGAAATCCAGGATCCTGCACGGAGGGACAGTGGGTGGTGCCAGGGGATGTTGCTGCACAGTGGGGTGGCACGTGCTGCCCTCATCCCTTCCATCAGTGAACCAGGAGCCTTTGCATCACTGCACCCAGATTCTTTCCAGCAAAAAGCCACCCTGCCCCCTGGGCCGAAATGCAGCTCAGTTTGGATTTTGGTATTTTAATAGCTGCTGCCTGGAACAATCTGGATGTTCTCCAGGATTCCTGCCTCTTTCCCTAACATTGCCTTGGTTTCTCCCATCCTCTTGCACACACACAGGGCCCTCCAAGGGCCAAAGCAGCCCTTCAGGCCCTTCCACAATGTTTTGACATGGAGCAGGGATGTTGATCCTGGTACAACATTGCTGAGGAGGCACTCGCCCTCCAGAGGCACTCATGCCCAGCTAATTCCTCAAAAAAACTCTTAAAAACCTCAGGGCCTGGGGCAGGAAAGCATTCCTGGCAGTCAAAGGGAAGCTGCTGCAGATTGCTGAGTCAGTAGCACGGGGTGAACTGGCTGATGCTCTGTTTGGCTCCTTGGGTAATGCCCTCTGCTCCTGGGAATTGGGCACAGAACAGGATTTAGCCTGTTACTTATTGAGCAATGTTTAGAGAGAAAAAAATTATTTGCTTTTATCCAGCATCTTTCAGCTCTAAAAACCACAAAGCACTTCACAAAAGCAGTCTGGCCTCATTTTTGTGGTGGGGGAGCTGCAGGGGTGAGGTAGTGGTGGCTGAGTGGAGCAGAGTCACTGTGGGGATGGTGGGGCAGAACTGGGAAGGGAATTCAGCTCCCTTCGTTGCCTTTCTCGGAGTCTGAGCTACAGGACTTGATTTAGTCCTGCTTATCCCACAGAAACTGGAGACCCCCACCTGCCCATCAGGAATCTCCTTCTCTTGGTGTTCAGTGCTCATCCCACCGAGGGGAGAAAGGGTGTTGCCCTCATCTTCTGAGAAGGGTATTTTGATTTCATTAAATACAAACCCTGCTGGGAAGAGGTGCCAGGTTAATTGCTCATTATCTGAGGGCTTAAAACTGCATCGCTGCAGTTTATCAGCCCAAAGCACACCTTGATTGCTGATTGAGTGTGTGCCTCCCTCCCCAGGAGGGCACCCAGGCTGTGCCCAGAGCTCAGCTCTGCACTTGGATGCAGAGGAGGGACAAAGTGTGACAGCCAGGAGAGAATCTGACCTGTTCCAACCTGGACTTCATCTCTTCTCAGGCAAAGCTGGCTCTGGGGTGCCAGATGAGATCCAGAGCCACTCCTTCCCTAAATGACACCTCAGCTCCTCGGGGGTGCTGCAGAGCAATCCCTTCCCAGAGCTCTGCAGGGCTCTGCACGGCTTTTTCCAGAGCTCTCGTGGGCAGAGCAGCAGGTGCTGGCCCAGCAGGAGGAGGCAGGGGCAGGGCCTGGCCCTACCTGTCCAGGTGGAAGGCGGCGATCTCGGCGTTGTGCCGCTGGAAGTCCACGAAGTAGAAAAAGTCCTCTGGAGTCTCCTCCTCACGTTTCTGCCTGGGAGAAAGCAGGGGGTGAACCTAACCAAGCTGCTGGGCAGCCTGGACACTGAGTGGTGGCACAAGGACAGTGCACCCAGGGACGGCTGGTGGGCTTGGGGACGGCCGTTGTGTGGCCACACCAGTGCCCAGGCCAGAACCAAAGTGCTCAGTGCTGAGCTGGAGCCATCTCCCGCCGTGCCAGGGAGCAGCACTTGCACTCTGGTGGTGCCAGGGGGGTGAGGGAGGCAGAAAGGCTGGCTGGGGCCTTTAAATCTGCTTGTGCCAGAGCTTCGACCCCCTGAGGACAGAGTTTCAGGTGGATGTTTGTCACATCCCCTCGGGAGGCAGAGGAGGGCTCTGGTCCAATGCTCTCCTATCCCTGAGGTGGGAACTGCATTAAATTGAATTTTCTGGCTGTCACATGGTGCCCCAGTATGTGCAGCACGGGAATTTGATGCTCATTGTCCCAGGCAGCTGCATGACACAGGAAAGCCCTCCTGGCTCAGCAGGGTGTGGATGCTTTCCTTCCCCTCCAGGACCTGATGGACACTGGGCAGAGGTGGATGGAAACCAGTGGAGGAGGAGCTGGCTGCCTTCTGGGTGAGGATATTATCCCGGTCCATGTGCTGCCAGCTGCTCTGCTCACACAGGGACAGCAAACTGACAGGGCATAGACGTGAAGAGTCCCAAGGGGCTGCAAATGAGTGCAGAAGCAATTTAAACCCTGTTTGATGGCTGTTTCTTGGAAACACTCCGGGGAATCCAAGGAAAACCAAGGTAAACCCCAAAGTCAGCTGGGGAAAAGGAGGCAATGAGCAGTCCCTGATGGCAAAGATCTCAGGAGAACAAGTGTCCCAAGGTCCTTCACCACCTGGCACCCATGAACTGAGAAATTTCCAACACCAACAGCGGTGTGGGAACGCCAGTGTTTATCCACGTGTGTTCCTGGGATGGTGTGAGCAGCCAAGAATAATGAAAAATAATGGAACCTTTCCAGCTGCCCAGGTAGCTGAGGGCAGGAAAGGGAAGGTGTGGCTGTGGTGTGGCTGTGGTGTGGCTGTCCACACCAAGGATGATCGCAGCCCTCCCTGCAGGGGCTCAGGGGACTCTGCTGGCCTTACCTCATGGGCTTGAACATGGCTTTCCCAAAATCCTGGAACCTGAGGACCAGCTTCAGGTGCACACCGCTGGGCTTCACGACTGGGAGAGGAAAGGGGATGTTAACTCCTGGGAAAGGGGATGTTAACTCCTGGGAACACCCCAGTTACACACCCCGGCACGACCTGGCTTTCCAACCCTGTGAGTGCATCCCATGACCCCTTCTAGCTACGCCTCTCTCTCTTTCCAGTTATTTTCCTTCTCTTCCTTGTGCCATAGAGAAGGTTTCCCTCCAGCCCCTCTCCTAACAGCCCTCTGTTACTTCCCCTTGGGGACTTTTCCCTCCCTGCCTGCCCAGCAGGAACCAGTGGTGTACTGGTGTCCTGATACCTGCACTGAACAGGCTGCTCATGGAAATGGTGCAATCACCACCCCTGGAAGTGCTAAAAAATCGTGGGGATGTGGCACTTGGGTTGGGCTCCATCATTTTAGAGGACTTCTCCAACCCAAATAATTTTATGATCTGTGATCCCAGCCTCTGCTGGGGTTAACGGGCGGGAGCAGAGCCTGGCTTGTCATGTCGCTGGCCGAGGTGAGGATGGAGGAGTTGGGGACTGGGGCCAGCCCAAGCGATGGCATGCAGGGGCAAGCTGGGACCCCAAGTGCCACACTCACTCTGGCTGCAGTCACAGGCTCCCAGCAGCGCCTTCTCGTCCTGGCTGTAGTCTGCAAGGGCAGGAGGAGCAGTGAGACCCCGCCAGGCTCCATCTCTTGCTGCTGACCCCGCTCCCGGGCTCCAAGAAGGGACCCGTGGGGCCCGGAGCCCCCCAGCCCCACGCAGCTGCCCCCATCCCCATCCCTGTGGCAGGAGGCTGCTCACCGGCGCTGATGATGGGGAATTCCTGCATGTCCCGGAGCAGCCTGGTGACGGCGGGGCTGGAGCGGGGGTAGAGCCCATCCCGGCTGATGCCCAGGTGGAACTGCAGCCAGCTGGCGTCGGGCCGGAGCGGCAGCGGCGCCGCCGGGGGGGTCAGGTTGAGCTCCTCCCTGTAGAGCTTGTGTCTCCTGGAAGAGAGAGGTTCTGGGGATGAGGATGAGTCACGGGGTGGAAAACCTCCCTTCTCTGAGCCTGGAGTCTGCTGGGGAGTGGGGAGGCTGCCAGGAGCAGAGCATGGGCTGGATACGGGGAAACTGAGGCAGGGAGAGATGGCTGACATGTCAGAGTCTCTGACCATCTCTGACAGAGTTTTTTACTGAAGCTGGGAAAGTTTTTTCCCTGAAGGTCACAGGAGGGGGAAAAAAAGGTCCCTAAAAGCCACAAATTGCCTCTGTGACCAAATTCACAGTGAGCAGGGATGCTATGAGGTCATCTGGCAGCATCCTGCCCGTCACCTCTTAAAATCAAGGTTCAACCCCACCCTTTTTTTGGTGGCTGGAGCTGAAGGAGCCTCCCAGTTTCAGTAATAACCCAAAACCATCTCTGTACTCAATCAGCATTTTCCTCAACCTCGAGACCTCCAGGCTGGGACTGTGGAACTGAAATGTCACTTGTTCCAGTCAGCAGAGGACGGAGCTGTAGTTTCTCACTAACACTGTCCGGCCCGTGTACAGAGCAGCCAGTGCTGATAAAGGGAAAATGCAGCTCAGGGTACACTGAAAGGGCCAGGATCCATCCATGAAAGCAAACAGGAGCTGGGGGCTGATAAGGAGTAGGACATTAACCAAGGCTGGGACGGAGTGGCTGCAGAGCAGGAAGGGCCACACGCCCTGCCAGACCCCATCCAGAGCCTGAGCAAGTGAGGTCTGACCATGCATTTATTAGCCAAGGAATGGCACTGGGGGCTGGCAAAGGCTCCTGGGTGGTTTTTCTGTTTCCCTGCTCAGCCCAGCAGCTGGGCTCTGGTTGGGATTTTTCCATCATCCTCCATCCAAGCAGGCTGAGCCTGGTTAGTCCAGTCCGGCTGTGAGAGGGGATGAACCTTCCCAGAGGTGTTCCAGTGGTATCCTGGGAGACATCTAGGAACTGGAGGGACAGGTTGGATGTGCAGCTCATGGGAGCCTGTTCCCTCTCCCAGTTTGTTTGTCTTTCCATTGGATTGGGTCAGCCACAGCATGAACTCCACGTGTGCATGGTCAGAGGGAAGCTGAAGCATTTCTCTCCCAGTCCAGCTCTTTACTCAGGCTGCCTGCAAAGGAGGCAAAAAATTCCCTGTGCCCAAGGATGTGGGCCTGGCATTCCACCAGCTCCAGCAGAAGTGCCCTGAGCCCCCATCCTGCTGCCCTGCACCAGGTTTCCCGTGGATAAGTGAGGCACAACCTTAACCCTGCCACAGCCAGGGACAATAAACCCCAGTGTGATGTACAGGAATGACTCAGGATTTTTCCCTAGGGAAGCTGCCCAAATATTTTACCATATTTGCTCTCCTGCCTGCCATACACACAGGCTGTTCCCCCGGGGTGGCAGAGAGCAAGGGATTACTGAGGGGGAAAAAAATGCAGTGGTTATGCAAGGGGAGGCAGATCCCAGCCCTGCACCCACATGGTCCCTGCTCCGGCTGAGCCAGGCCCTTCCCAGCCTTTCAACCCAAAATACAGCTCTCTCTGCCTCCCTGCTTCCTTCAGGATTCCTGAAATATTTCCCTGGAAAAAACCAGATCTCTACAAAAAGCATAATGATATAAAACCAGGGTTCATTTCTACCCTGCTATAAATAGCCCTGGGGTTACCCTGGCTCCCAGCTCTCTGCTGGGCTGGGGGGGCACAGCATGGGGTGACACTGCCTAGGCCACCAGAATCCTGAGTTTGTGGTTTTGAAGCTGCTTCTTCAAGGATAAAAATAAGCTCTGGAGTTTTTAAAGGATTTTTTTGTTTTGTTTTGAAGAGGTGTGGATGTCTTGGGTTTTTTTTGCTGTTTCCTTCCTGCATCGCCATCAGTCTCTCCAGCTGGTTCTGCATCCTGCAATCAAACTCCCAGTCCTGATTGAAGTGCTGGGAACAGACAGGACGGGCAGCAGCCAGTTTGCAGGGAGCACCGTGGAGGAAGACAGGTTCTGGCCATGGGTATCCCAACGGGACGTGTCCTGGGGCTGCTCCAGCTGGCCAAGTCCCTGTCCAGCTGATGTCCATCTGGCTGCAGAAATGAAGGCAGACACGCTGTGCTGGAGGAACAGGGTTAAACTGCAGCTTGTTCCACTCAGAGGAGTGTCCTGCTGCTCCCAAAGCTGCTCTGCCAACAGTTGGATCCACAGGCAATGGAGAAATCTGCTGTCACCGTGTCAGGCTGAGGAGAGGCTGCCCATGGACACACAGCCCCGACCCTCTGCTGCCTGCCTCTGGATGTGGAGCTGCTGTGGACTCAACAGCAGCAGCAGCTTTGTTGAACCCATGGAGTGGGAGAGAGAGCCATGGATTCCTGAGTCCCACAGTACCCTGCCCTGGGCTCCTTCCCCAGCCACACCAGAGAGGACACAGGCTCTGCAGTGCTTCTGGTGAGGCAGAAACTCCTCTGTGCCCACAGCAAATTAACAATCTTGTAAAATCCACTAGCCCTGGCAAGTGCCACCTGATCACGCACTCAATTTGCAGCACCGATGGTTGCTGGCAGGTTTTTGCAGGAGGGGTTGTGTCACCTCAGCCTGTGCGAGCTCTCCGGGGGTTTCACCCACTTATGAGCACCATATATTTATTTCAAAGTGACTGAGGAATAATCAATACTCTGCCTTCCTTTCCTTCCTGGAGGTGCAAAGCAAAGTCAATCAAGGACAAATGGCATCGCCGTGTTCCTCCCAGCCGCACCACAACCAAGCCTTGGGGCAGAAGGCAAAGTGGAGCCATGGCTTCCTCACAAATCCCATGTTTCAACAGAGTGGTGGATAAAACTGGGGAATGCAGACTTGTTACTGTCCTGCAAGTGAGGCTGCAGCAAGTGCTCAGGGCTTCTGATGGTGCCATCAAGCCGTGTCCCACTGGGATTTTGCTTGGGAAGCATCCACCTGGTACCCAAATCCTGATGTCTTCAGAAGACATTGCTCAGCTCTGAGAAGATGCACCAAGGTGGGTCTGTGGCACAGCCAGGGATACCCAAACCCACCATCCATGGATTCCAGGTGCTGTGGCAGAGGATTCAACAGGATGCAGATGGGAGTGAGGGAAGAGCCTCGCAGGGGTGACCCTGGCCGAGCACAAAGGAGGTTCCAGACCCTGGTGCTGCTCAGGCCGTGAAGGTCTTTCTTTGTTCCTTCCATTTTTGCTTCCCATCATCTCCTCCAGCGAATCCCACATGGAACCAGCACTGGGTGAGTCCCACAGAAATAGGAGGAATATGCACAGAAGTGGAGAGAGCGGGAGCTGGGGAATGCTGCCTCTGCAGCTCAGCAAACACCACACAGGTAATGGGAGGAGCGGGGGCTGCTCCCATGCTGGAAACCAAACCTGGGCAGTGGGGAAGTGCCAGGACAGGGATCCCTGGGGTGGTCCCCAGGACATGCTGTCATCCCCTTGCAGGTGTCCTGTCCCACAGAGGGGACAGTGAAGTGACACCAGGAGCTCTGTGCTCTGTTGTATCCGAGTTTGTGCATGGATAGAAAAGTTCTTGGGGTGCAGGGAGGATCTCGGGGAATGTTGGGGGATGCTGGATGTTTCCAGCTTGGCCCCAGCCCTCATGCAAAGGGGGTTAGATCAGGGAGTCAAGGTGCAGATGATCGATGCCTGGAGCTGAGGGTCACCGTCCCCCCCGGGGCAGTGGCCACAGGGCAGTGACAGTCCCACCCCAGGAGCAGGACCAGGAGCAGGAGATGAGGGAGTTTTCTTGTTGCTGGGACTGGGAGAGGCAGCAGGAAGAGGACTCTGACATGGGGGTGCCTTTCTGTGGGGCTCTGATGGTGGAGCAGAGTGGGAGACACCCCAGGAAGGAGCGTCCCTGCAAAGTCCCCTCAGCCCAGCCCAGCCTGACGTGAGGGGCTGGAAGGGTGAAGGGGAGGGCAGTGGGGCACAGAGCCAGAGCAAGCTGCACTGGGGATGCCAGGGTATACCCAAGGGTTCGTTCCCAGGCAGGGGGTGCTTGAGCAGGGGAGGGGTGCCCAGGAGAGCTGCCCAGAAAGGGAGTACCTGTGGGGTACCTGTGGGGTACCTGTGGGGTACCTGAGAGTGGGTGTTCAGAGAGAGGGTGCCTGGGGGTGCCCATACAGGGAGTGCCTGGTGAGAGTGCCTGGGGGATGCCAGTGCAGGGGTGCCTGTGCAGGGGTTGCCCAGAAAGGGGGTGCACAGGAGATGCCCGTGAGATGCACTCACAGGGGGTGCCTGGGAAGGGGGTGCTCAAGAGATCCCGGTGCAGGGGGAGTCCAAAAAAGGGGTGCCCAGGACATGCCAGAGAAGCGTGTCCCCATGCAAGGGGTGCCAGGAAAGGGGTGTCCAGGAGATATCTGGGAACAGGGTGCCCATGCAGGGGTGCCCAGGGGACACCCGGGAAGGGGGTGGCCTGGAGATGCCGGTGCAGTGGGTGCCTAAGAAAGGGGTCCCCAGGAAATGCCCGGGAAGCGTGGGATCATGCCAGGGGTACCCGTTAGGAGGGTACCCAGAAGATGTCCAGGAAAAGGGTGCCCTGGAGATTCCCGGGAAGGGGGTGTCGGGGAAGGAGGTGTCCAGGAGATGCCCGGCAAGGGGATGCCAGCAGATGCCGGGGTGCCCAGGAAATAGCCAGGAAACGGCTACCGGGCAAGGAGGTGACCAGGAGATGCCCAGGAAAGCGGTGTCCAGGCGATGCCCGGTGCGGGGTGCCCAGGAGCTGCCCGCGCAGGGGATGCGCGGTGCGGGGAGCCGGGCGCGGGGGTGCCGCGGCTGCGGGACGCACCTGTTCCAGCGAGCCGCCTTCCGCCGGTAGTAGCGCAGGGCTTCGCGGGCGCCCAGCAGCGGCTCGGCGGGGCCCGGCGGGGCGGTGCGGTACAGCGGGTGGGCGAAGAGGCGGCGCAGCGCGGGGGCGGCGCGGGGGGCGCGGGGCGGCGGGCGCGGCGCGGGGGGCGCGGGGCAGGGGCAGCCCGGGGAGAGCCCCCCCAGCTCCCGCCGCGCCCGCGGCCAGAGGTGGAAGTAGAGGTCGGCGGCCAGCAGCGCCCCGAGCAGCAGCAGCACGGCCGGGCGGTCCCGCCGCGGCCCCGGCATGGCCGGTGCGGACGCGGACGGGGACGGGGACGGGGACAGCGCCGGGCGCGCCGCCGCCGGCTCCCGGGGCAGGGCGCACGGGGGAGCTCGAGCGGCGGAGCCGGGGGGTGCGGGCACCTCGGGGCGGGGACCGGGCAGGGCGCTCGGGGCCCGGGGCGGGGGAGCGGGCGTGGGTGGGGGGACGGCAGCGTGGGAGCCTCCCCCGGACAGGGTCCCGGTGCCGGTGCCGGAGGGGACCGAGCCGGACAGCCCCGGGCTCTGCCGCCCGCCCCCTGAGCGCCGCCCGCTCGCCCAGCGCAGCCCCCGCGCAGGTGGCGGGTCCCCCGCCCGCCCTCGTCGCCAGCTCCTTCGGGGCTCCGTCCCCTCTCCCGAAAGCGAAAGTCGGCCCGGCGAGAGCTTTGGCAGGAGCTGGAGGGTGCTGGGTGTTGCTGGTGCGGGCATGGGATGCGGGGGTGCTGTGTGGGAACGGGGCGCGGGGATGGGGTGCTCGAAGCCCTCCGGGTGTCTGCGGGCAGGGCCCGGGTGGGCTCTGTCCCCCCACAGCCGGGCTTGCAGCCCTTCCGCGGTGCTCGCTGGCAGATGGTTCAGACGCCGCTTTTTGTTTTTCTTAATTCCTAAAAAAACCCCTATAGTTGGGGAAACTCCTCCCTGCAGTTTGCTGGGAGAGGCCGGGCCGTGGGGATGGGATTGGGCTGGGACTCATCGCGCTCGTCCTGGGGGCACGGAGAGCCCGGCTGCGAGCGGGGTGCGGAGCCCAGCAAGGGACAGGTCGGAGAGCACCGGGCCAAGGGGGGCGAGCAGAGGAGAAACTGGCTGTGCGCGGGGGGAGCGTGACCACACTGGCCTGGCTCCGGCGCTGTGCTGAAGGGGGAACAGAAAATAAACTGCAGAAAGGGGGAAAAGTCGGTTTTGTTTTCAGCTGGCTGGAGCAGGGCTCGGTTCTGCGTGCAGCACGGCGAGGGGAGGCTCTGGGAAGTGCGCTGGGATGGGGGGTTTGGACTGAGCAAAACGGCATCGGAGGGGCTGCTGGACGAGCATCTGTCCTGAAGTCTGAGATGCTGCTTTGATCCGGGGCGGGGGGGGGGGGGGGGGGGGAGAGAAAACGATCCCCTGGGCTGGGCTGTGGCTGCAGGGACCTGAAGCACATCTGTCCCCTTGGTGTCCCGATCTTTGGAAGACGGTTCTTACTCTCCTTTAGAAATGCAATTTCAAAATTGCTCGATCTTTTGATATTTGAAGAGTTTGGGTTTCAGGCTGGGGGGCTTTGGCTCTGAACTTCTTTTCTGTAATACCAAATTTTATGTGTTTTCCACAGAGAAATCATAAGCACAAACTGCAGCTGGTGCTGCTGTGGGCAGCAAGGATCACTGGGAGCAAGGGATGTGCTCCCCACATTGCTGGGCTTCTGGGGACACCAGCTGTGCCCTCCTTCTGTGCCCTTTGGGGACAAACCTGGTAAAATGATTGCACTTGGAGCCCTTCAGGCTCTAAACCAGACACGAGGTGCCAAAAGGGGAAATTTTATGGTCCTGCCTGTACTGGAAAGGCCTGAGGGGCACTGCTCAGAGGTGCAGGGTTGGGGTCTGCAGGATGGGAAGCCTCAGAGCTGATCCTCCTCAGGAGGAGAGAAGGAGCTTTCAGGACATAAACTTGGATGTAAACAGGGGGAAATGACCGCCAGCTCGCCGGTCGGGTGGCTTAGGGGAGAGCAAAGGGGCGTGTGCTGCAGCTGCACACTCTGCCCGGGGACACCCCGGTCCTCAGCCCCTGCACGGGCCGGGTGAGCTGGCAGCTCCCCCAAACAGTGACATCATAAACCCGATATTAGGCAACAGCCTAGGACTAACAACAGGATTCTTCTTACTCTTTTTTTTTTTTTTTTTAACTTACTTTAGAAAAGATTACCCAGGTGAAGTTAAACCCCGGAATTCAGCAAACCCGGATGAATCCCCAGGAGCAAGCCCCGCTCCGTGGCTGCTGAAGGGAGCTCATGGACTCACTTCAAACTCAAAGAGCAACTTTTGACAAACACGCCATCAAAAACTGGCTGATACTTGCTTGGTTCCTAATCCTCCCTGAGCTGTTTCCCCGTTGCTAATCTCCCCCGGGAACCATTAATAAATCTTACCTGGTTTGCAACGCTAATTCTGGACAAAGGCACCAGGAACCAGCAGTGCCTGGGCCCGTGTCCCTGCTCTTTGCATGTTCTCCAGGAAGATTGTTCGGCTTTTAATGAGGCTAATTAAAAAGAAACAAAAAGTAATAAATCAATCCCATTAATCTGTAATAAATTGAAGTGCTACAGTCCTTCCCAAAGCATTGGGGACTGCCAGCTCCCAACAGGCTGCAATGCAAAATCACTGTTATTATTATTTAGAACAACTCAGTGATGCCCCATAGTGCCACAGTGCCAGCCCAGCGATGCTTCCCTGTTCATCCGTGGCTTGGAGTCCCTTGGAGCAGGGGGGATCCTGCTGCAGCTTGTCCCACACACATCCCTGGGCATCTCCTCATGTTCTGCTTCCTTGGTTCATGGCTCTTCCTGCCCGGCCAGGGTCCCTGGGCTGCAGGTGAGCGTCACTTCCCAGCCTTGGGCTCAGCAGAGCTCATCCCAGCCTGCTGGAAGGGGTGGATGTGTTCCTAAAATTAACCTGGAAATATTGCTTTGATAGGCCACTGACAGCTCCAGCGGAACCAAATTACCGTTTGGAATTACCATGAGATAATTGGCCTCATTTACTATTTAAAGATGGGGGGAAAAAAAGCTCCTTCTTCCAGACAACTGCAGTGGAGAAATGTTCAGGCATAGATGATGTCCCAAAACATATCATTAAAGCTTTAAATAAACGTACGACGACATCTCAGGTTAAGAAATACTTCCTTTGTATTTCAGATAGGAGCCAGCCAGGTCCTTTCAAAGTCATTTTTTAATAAACAAAGGATAATTTCTCTTGTTTTTCCAGACACGCAGCTTACAATATTTGGAGTTGTAAGTATGTAATTTAAATTCTTTCACACAGTATGGATTTAAAACCATGTTCCTTAGAGACGCCTTTTACTTGCCAAAAGGTAAATGCCTCTGTCTGCTGCTTTTTGTCCTTTTAATTTGAAATGCTGCAGAGCTGCCCCGGTCCCACCCTGCAGATTGTAATGTTTGCAAAAGAGAGGAGATGAGCATTATCCCTTTCTCACTGCCGTTAATTATGAGGATTAAACACCAAGGCAGCTACACAACATTACAAAGAAAGAAAAATATGAGTTGGAGGAGCCAAGTTCTGCCTTTGCTGCTTCACTGACGAGACGTGCCTGAGCACAGACATGCCAGGAGCACATCCTGCAGCTCTGCTCCTGGTCCTGGTGCAGCTGGGACTCAGAGCAGCAGGTCCATGTTCTCCCTGTGTGGTGGTGGCGATGGTGATGGTGGTGATGGTGGTGGTTGGTGGCGATGGCAGTGATGGTGGTGGTGATGGTGGTGGTGGTGATGGTGGTGATGGTGGCGATGGTGGCAGTGGTGATGGTGGTGATGGTGGTGGTGATGGCAGTGATGGCGGTGATGGTGGTGGTGATGGTGCTTGTGGTGGTGGTGGTGGTGATGGTGATGGTGATGGTGGCAGTGATGGCAATGGTGGTGGTGGTGATGGTGGTGATGGTGGTGGTGATGGCAGTGATGGCGGTGATGGTGGTGGTGATGGTGCTTGTGGTGGTGGTGGTGATGGTGATGGTGGTGGCAGTGATGGCAATGGTGGTGGTGGTGATGGTGGTGATGGTGGTGGTGATGGCAGTGATGGCAATGGTGGTGGTGGTGATGGTGGTGGTGATGGCAGTGATGGCGGTGATGGTGCTGGTGATGGCGGTGGTGGCGGTGGTGATGGTGCTTGTGGTGGCGGTGATGGTGGTGGTGATGGTGATGGTGGTGGCAGTGATGGCAATGGTGGTGGTGGTGATGGTGGTGATGGTGCTGCTGGTGGCAGTGATGGTGATGGTGGTGATGGTGGTGGTGATACTGGTGATGGTGGTGGCAGTGATGGTGATGGTGGTTGTTTTGGTTGTCATCATGGTCCCCAAAGGCCATCTCCCACCCAGGGCACAGCCTCATGCCAGGACTGGGGTTTATTTTCCTGGCAGGTGGCACCTCTCTCGGGGGGTTCCCCTCTGCCTGAACCCCCCAGGGCTGGGGCTTTCCCACCCCCAGGACGGTGTGAGATCCCTCCCTGGGATTGGTGGGAGAAGCTCTTGCTGTTGCTCTGGGCTGTCTCACGCTCTGTCTCAGCTTGTAATTAAAAACGAAATATTTGGGCTAAGTGCTTAAATTAAGAGCACATTTTCGATAGCTGACAATAACAAAGAAAGCCCTGGGGACCCTGACAGGGCAATTAGTGCCTCTCCACTTGCATTGGAGAGGAGTCTTGAGAGAGGAAGTGCGTTCACTCCAGAGGGTTTTTGGTACAAAAATGCAATTATAGGGTATAAAAGGCAATGTTTAGGAACACGCAAAGCAGGAAGGGGTCAGGAGCCTCCTTCACTGCAGGACAGGGAAGGCAGAAGGGAAGAGGTGCCCCAGGCATGGCACCTCTAACACTTCCCCATCCCTGGCAGCAGCTCCATCAGTGGTTTCATTTCCCTCCTTCCATCTACCTCTCCTGGCTGCTGTTCCAGGCTCATCCCTTGGCTTTGGTGAGCTCCCAGCTGCTCAGGGCTCAGGAATCTGGGCAGATCCTCTCCCACTTGGCAGTGAACTTGCACAGCTAAGCACAAACAAGAGGAAAGCACCTCCATGGTCCAAGCGAGCGGCTCTCGTGTGCTGGGGCCTCCAGCACAGCTTTGTTTCCCCCCTCCCTCTCTCCCTCTGAGCATCCCTGGAGCTGGCTGAGAGCAAAATCCTAGGGAGCTCTGTCAGCTTTCCATGGTCAATCCCAACACCAAACCATCCTCTTCCAGGAGGGTGGGGTGAGTCATTGTCCTGGGTTGCAGTGTATTCTATTACCATCCCCATCAGCTGTTGAAATCAGGTGGGGCAGTGTTTCCTTGCCTCCTCCCCCCAGACCATCTTTCTGTTAATTGCCCATCATTGTCCTGCCGCCTGACTCAGAGATAACTCCCTCCGGACTATCTTCTGTTAATGAGCCTAATCAACACTTTGCCTCATGACTCGTTACCCCATTGTGAGATGCTCCACCCAGAGGGAGGAACCAAGCATCCCATCGTGGATATAATCTGAGGCTGAACACCAGAGACACCTGGTGTGTAGAGTTTGTTGCTCTATCCTGGGGACACCAGAGGCTTCCCACTGGATTTCCAGAGGACAGGAGCTACACAGCCACCATTGGACTTCCTGAGGAAGAGCAGACTGTTTTACTACAGGATCACTGCTTCAGAGGACTGCAGCCACCATTCTACCAGACTGCTACCACCACCCTGCCTAACAGGGTGTCAGGTTGTACCTTGACTCTGTCAGTTTGACAGTGTTTTCTTTTACCTTTTTTTTCCCCTTTTCTTTAATTTCCATTAAATTGTTATTCTGACTTAGCGCCTCCCACTGGTTTGTTTTCAAACTAGTACAGTCAGTTAGGACCCTTCTTTCTGCAAAGCTTTCAGTCCTGCTGCTGCATCCTGCCTGGCTTGACAAGAGCTCTCACCAGAGCAGGCACTATTTTATCAACCAGCCTTTGGAAGTGCAACCTGGAGCAGAGCTGAGACCCCTGCAGAGCGCAGGTGGGACACCTTCTGCATCAGAGAGGAGCCTGTTCCCCTCTCCGTGGTACACTGAGAGCGGCAGGAAATATGTGCAGTTTGGTTAATGCTGAGCAATGCATAAATGAGCATTTAACAGTCCTCCTGCTGCAGCTGTTTCCAGTCAAAAGTCCCATCCAAAGTCAGATCAAAATTATCCTTTTCCTGCTCTCGGGAGAGCTCCAGAAACACCTGAAATGGGCAAGATAACACTTGGGTTATTTTTCTGTGCTGCTCCTTTGCAGGAGGCGCAGCTCTGCAGCCCCTTGAGAGGTGTGGGGTGGCTTTGTGGGGGAGCAGGGGAGCAGCAGCTGAGCCTCCTGTGCTCTCTGGAGTAACCACACGGGCACCACCTGCCCACAGGTGTATCTGTACAGGTTTTCCCCACCAATGGATTGACTTAAACATTCCTCATCTTTGCCACCAGCCTTGTACAAGCAGCAATAAATAACCTGCTGTTTCCAGGGCACCCAGAGGGGCTGGGCACGGGCAGCACCCATCCCTGGGTGTGCTGTGTGCCTGCCTCGGCCAAGTGGGGTCTGAGATGGATCCAGAATTGTTCCCATCACGCAAAGTCCCAGCAGTAAAAAACCCAAGCCATTTTTCACCATTTTACCAGCAGAGAACCCCTCACCCACCACCCTCAGGCAGTTTTTTGGTGGAGCTGCCTTTTGCCACTGCACCAGCCCAGGTCTGGCTGCAGCTTTTGTCCCTGCTCCTGCCTGTACAGCACAAATAAAAATCACCTGCCTGAGTCAGAGTATTCAAGGAGAAGCTGTACTCCTCGAGGCTGCAGCTTCGTTTGGCTGTGGAGGAAGGGGAAGAGGGTTGAAAAGGAGCAGTCGCTGTTCTGCCTTTTTAAAAAGTCACCTGGTTTTGCTCTTACCTTCCTCCAGCTTGGAGAAGGACTGGGACAGGGGCAGTGCATCTTTCATTGGGACCTTGTAGACAAGCAAAGAGGGGAACCTTGAAGAAATAGAAGAAAAGGTGATTCTTGCTCTGTATTGAGGTTCTGGGATCAAACCTTTATGGATTTATGTATGTCTTGTTGCCAGGATCACAGGAGGGCTGGACGTGGTGACGTTATGAAATCAGATCCTTTACAGGGAGCTATTTATCCCTCTCCAGCTGAGATCCTGTGTCTGGCCCTCACACCAGGCATCTTTTTAGGGACGAGGCAGTGTTGAAACCACTCCTCATCCCATATTTTACAGTTACCTCTCCTGACGGGCTGCACCAGGGAAAATCTTCAAAATCTCAGCATGCAGGACATCGGAGCTCTCTGGATCCTTGACCTTGATTTCCAGGAGATACCCTTTGCCAAACTTGTTCTTCAGGTACTGGATTGAGCCAATGCACCTGCAGGGCAGGGAGGAACAGAGATGACTGAAATAATTGTCTCCTCACCACCTGCTCCTTCCCAAGAAGGGAACCTTGGGAGCACTTCATAAAAGCAGGTGAGGCTGGAGGAGAAGCTCGGCCATGGTTTAGTTGATGAGGAGGCCTTAGGTTAGGTCCTAGGTTGGACTTGACGATCTCAAAGGTCTTTTCCAAGCTAGTTCATTCTGTGATTCTGTGATTTCCAGCTCAGCCAGGTGCTGTCACCCACCGGAGCTGCCCGGCCACCAGGATGGCCACGCGGTCACACACGGCCTCTGCCTCCTCCATGTAGTGCGTGGTCAGGACGGCTCCCGACTCCTTGGTTTTCAGGGCATCCCGAATCGTTTTCCTGAGGACCGGAGTGAAAAGAAAAGAAAAAAATTAAAATCTAGCACTCCCTAGAAATATCAGACATTGTTCCTATGCCTTTGTCCATCCAAATGCCTCGCCCCTAAAGTAAGAATAAAATTTCCACATGCAGCAACTTTAGATCAATGAGCACATGGTAATGCCTTGAAATAATGACAAAAAATACTTTTGACTCGAGTCTCTTTATGAAATCTTCCAAATCCCATTTAGGACTGTCCTAAAGCTTGCAGAAAGGATGAAGGCAAAATGGGTTTTTTCTCTCCTTGCTCATTCTTGAGCTGGAGAGAGACAAGAAATTATTTGCCAATAGAACCATTGGCACGTGAGGGACAGCACCATCCATGGATGGGGTAAAACCCTTTTTATGTCATTTTAACATCAACTTTTGGCTTCCCACCCCTTTCCCACCGTGGCGGCCCAGTGCCTGGGTTCCTGCTCACCAGACACGGCGCTGCCCGTTGGGATCCATGCCGGTGGAGGGCTCATCCAGGAGCAGCACGGTGGGGTTGCCCAGCACGGACAGCGCCACACACAGCTGTGACACAGAAAAGGGGCTCAGCCAAACCTCCCACACACCCTGGCACCATGTCCACACAGAGCTGTGCATGGTGCCTCCTCATTTCTGGGAGCTCTGATTTATGGGAAAGGTGGGAAAGGCTCATTTCCATCACCCCACCCAACACGGTGCTCTCCCGGGGAGCTCAGGGCACAAGCTGGTTGCTCCACTCAGGAATGAGAGCTTTAATTAGTGCTTGAGCATTGCAGTGCTCATTATAGGTAACCCAAAACACACCTTCCTGGTTATCCCAGCAGGTAATTTTCTGACTTTTTTGTTTAAGTAATCTTGAAGCTGCAGAGCA
The DNA here is from genome assembly GCF_000738735.6 of Corvus cornix cornix. Lineage (NCBI taxonomy): Eukaryota > Metazoa > Chordata > Aves > Passeriformes > Corvidae > Corvus > Corvus cornix. Next base: position 10,119,244 of record NC_046347.1, read on the forward strand.
TTCACAATTCTGGAGGGAAAGGGAACAAGTGAAAAAAGAACATTTTTGTTATTCTAAATCAATACTCTCATCAAGGGTTCCCAAAATGACAAAAAAAAAAGAACTTTTCTTCCCTTGCTCTTGACTCCTGCTTGTTTTCATTAAATATTTATTGTGTTATTAAAATGCAAGTGACTGTTTGAAGCAAAGTGTACTGAGTAAGCCACAAGCGCTTTTCTAAATCCATCATCAGTGTCAACAGCACTACAAATCCCTTGCCAGTGTCAGCTGAGCAGGCAACACTGCAGCACCCTTTCTTGTGGTGCCAAACTCCAACATCAGAGATTTCAGAAAAGCTGCCCAAAGATAACATTCTTAAAAGGGCATTAGTGCTGAATTTATCCCCACCAAATGCACTTAGGAAAATTGGAGGTTTTCTTAACCCACTCACTGCACAGTGAGTGGGTTAAGCATTTTTGCAGCTGAGTTTCCTGAGTTTCTTTCAAGGTTTCCTCTGGGAATTTTGACTCTCTGGTTTCCTCCCCATGACCAGGGGGTGGAACATTGACCATCCCAACCCTCCATCTGTACCTGTCCACAGCAGCAGCCGTGTCCTCCTTGCACAGCCCCTTCACGGCCGTGTAGACCCTCAGGTGCTGCTGCGGGGTGAGGTCTGGCCAGAGGGGGTCCTCCTGGGGGCAGTATCCCAGGAATGCAGGGGCCTGCTCCTGGAGCTGGGAGCCTCCTCCGTCTCCTCTCTTCATCAGCACCTGCACAACGAGGCTGGGCATTGTCCTCTCACACAGTGCAAGGGGTGGTTCAGGGGAGGATTATGGGATGCAGTGGGGTTAAGGTGAGGAAACCCACGTGGAGGGATTTCACACTGTTCTTAAATAGAAACATGTCAATCAGGGCAGATCCAACAGCTTATCAAAATCAGAAGTAGCTCACAGTAATTTTATCAATACATTATTTAATTTAATAGCACGATGAACTCGATTAAAACCTTGATCACTAATAATGCTTTGACAAAAATTGTAGCCTTGACAAAAATGATAGCTTAGCCTAGGTGCAAGGTTTGGATTTTTTTCATGGATCCATCCCCTTTCCTCCAGATATCTCCTACCTGCCCAGCAGTCAGGGCTGTCTCTCCAGTGATCATTTTGATAGCTGTGCTTTTCCCAGCTCCGTTGGGCCCCAGAAGTCCTAACACTTCTCCTGCAATCAATACGTGTAATTTCTTAGGACTATTCTCCATTCAAGAAATATACCATGCACAGTCCCACAAAAGAAAAAATAGAAAAGACAGCATGCAAATATCAAAAATCATATAAACCAAATAAAGTACATGCTGAGAGAGCCCATGAGATTTCAACTCAAACTGGTGTGTGAATTGCTCCCAGGAGCTGCTGCTAAAGCAATCCCCTCTCCCCAGGATCTGCATTATTTTAGATATGGACAGCCACAGGTAATTAATAAAATGCACCCACACCAAGTTGTTCATTAACATATCAACCTCAGGCTGAAGGTGCTTTAACAACAAATAGAACAAATAGATTTGACCTCTCTGTCCTTGCTCAGGTAACTGAGGATCTGCGGGGAATTAGATTGGGGTTCAAGGAGACAGTCCCAGTTCTCACCTTTTTTTACACAGAAGGAAAGGTTTTTGGTGGCTGTTTTCTTCTTCTTCTTCTTCTTCTTCAAAAATGAGCCAGCTTTCTTTACTTTATATTCCTTGCACAGATTGCTGACTATAATGACTGATTTCTGAATGCGAGGGGGAAGAAACAAGGCGAATTTATTATCTTAGACAGCATTAATCCTTCAGTTACATTTTCCATTTAAAAGGCAGAAAACCTTCTCAAGATCTTTGTTTTATAGTTCACCAGGAATATGAGGTGCAACAGGACACTTTATTGTCCAGGTTCCTCTCAAGAGCTTTCTTCTCCTGATCAACCCACACTTTTGGGAGTTTGATTTTCCCAGTGAGAACAGCACAGCCAGAGCATCGGCCTGCACTGGTTTGTGTTTTACCAGGTACAAAATCAAACAAAACAAGAAGGACAACACTCAGGGGTACCTCCTCCTGACTCGGAGCCACCATGGCATTTCTCACTGCTTCCCTTTCAGCTCTAACATCTTCATCTTCGTCCTCGAGCTCCTTGGGGTGCTGCTGGCTGCTTTCTTTTCTTGGGGAAATCCTAAAAACCCACCAGATTTGGCTTAGGATTTTGTTCTTTTACCTTTGTTCTCTATCAGTGCATTTTGGGCAGACCAAGAGTGAATTTCTCCATGATTGAATTTATACTATAACTATTGCTATTCATATTACAATAATTCTTTCTGATTTTATACTACTACTACTATTATTACTGATAATAGCAATGACAATAATAAAGAGTATTTATAATCTTTCTTCTTTGTACCAAAAAGAAGCTGGTACATCCCACAACATAGGCAACATCCTGTGGAGGCACTAACAAACTTGAAAGCTGTTTTATATTATTACACCACTGTCGTATTTAAGGGGCTATTTAAGTCATTCAGAAATCACCATAATAAAAAAAAAAAATTAAAAACGGGCACAATTGCAATGATGTTTTCAAGGAGAAGCAGTGGGGTAGGAGTTTAGATCTCACATGTGCATGTGTGTTGATACAAACCTAAATATTGGGTCCTGTCTCAGCACTGCTTTTCCATATCTTAACTCCAAAAAGCGAAGAAGAAGAATGAAAGCCACAGAATGGATGTAAGGCTGAAAAACAGAGGTGCCACATTAGCAGCCTTGCCTTCCCTCCCACCACAGCTGGCACTGAGGTGGTAGCAGTGCTATAAAATACATGGGGGAAACGGAATATGGGAAAATGGAGGCCACTAACACCAAAACTCAGGGTAATCAGCACTGCAGAAAACTCCAAGGGCAGGAAAACCCCAATTCATAAAATAACAGGGCAGCATGAAGTGATCTGGGCTTATTTCATTTTCCCTTGCCCATTTCAAAGGCGTGAAATTATTTTAGCAGAGGGGCTAAAATGTCATCCAGACCCACCCAGATCCTCCTCCTGCTTCCTCATACCTGAGGAGGGGGTTTAGGAGATCCACATTCCTAAATAAAAGCAGTGTTAAATGTTTTCTTACTGCAAAGACAGCAAACAGCACATCACTGTCTGGAGCTGTACGAGATGTCTCAGTGTCCTCCAAGAAAATCTGTAAGAATAAAAAAATTCACAATGAAGAGCTGTAATTCCTTAGTATCATTCTGGTTAATGAAGTAATGTTCAAAAATGCTTTGAAAATTTGCAAAACTTCTGATTCACCCCAAACATTCACATAGAGATGAACAAGTGCAGATGCTTGACTTTGGGAACCTTGGTCCTGCACCAGAACAGGTCACAGCTCTCAGTACATGGACCAGACTCTCCTTCCAGATGTCCTATCCCAGGAAACATCTGGCCTCCTCTGCTTTGGGTCCCCTGGTCCTCTGCTTTGGAGAAGAGGTGGGGGTGAGTGGGACAGGACAGAGGAAGAGTCTCTTGTCCTTGGACTTTACCCCTCAGTAATTTATCATTTATCAACAGTGTTTGTTGCACCACAATGGGGGGTTTGTTAAATTCTCAGCTGACTTTCCACCACTCCCCTCAGCTGACACAGAGTAAAGCCCCTTGTGAGTGTTCTTAATTCTCACTCAGGTTTGTTCTATGCAAAGTCAGATTCATGGCTTCAGATTTTATCTTAGGATTGGTCAGGCCACGTTGATGGACTTTGTGGCTGCTCCATTCTTGGCATTGTCCAAGGCCAGCTTGGATGTGGCTTGGAGCAACCTGGTCTAGTGGAAAGTGTCCCCTCACATGGCGGGGGGTGGAACGAGATGAGCTTTAAGGTCCCTTCCTAACCAAACCATTCTGTGATTCCATTCTATGACTCTGCATGGAAAGAATTAGGAGTTTTTACCCAACCTGCAGTCACAGCTGCACAAGAAGGAGCCCCCAGCCCTAATGAATAGCTGGAAAAATGAGATCTGAGCTGAAACAGTCACTAACAATGCACTCTGGAATATCCCACCCAGGATGAGCCTTCCCAGACTGCAGCGCGCAGTTACCACCAGACTTTGGTCACAAGGACCCAGGGTTGTGCTTTGGCCTCTCCTTGCCCAGAACCACCACTCACCTGCTGGCCATCGATCACAAAACCCATCAGGGGGTACACGGGAACCAAGAGGGACAAAACATAGAGGGAGGTGCTGGCGCTGCCCACGAGATCCAGGATTCTGCTGATGAAAAGAGAAATAAAGCACACCTGGAAATAAAACAAGAGGGTAACTCAGCTGATGGGAAGGGTTACTCACTGCTCTTTAAAATTGTGTGTCTAGCTCTGCAATTCCCTGTTGAATTTATAAAAATTGACAAAAAATGAGAAAGATGAGAGGCAGAGAGGGCTCAGGAGATCTTCAGCTGTCTCTGCCTGAGGGTTGGCTGCTGCTTTGGGCCAGCTGGAGAGACTTCTTCCCAGGGACAGGGCTGCTTCAGGCAGAAAAATCAAACATGGGATCCCATTCTGTTCGTTCCCATCCCAATCCATGCCAAATCATCCATCTCCTTCCAGGTTGGGCTTGGATGATCAGTGCTAGCCTGATGGCTCCTGTCTCAACACTTTACATCTCTTGGATGTGGGGTGTTCAGCAGAGTGATAAATTTTGCCTCCATTCCTGCACCAGTTCAGGTTAGATCCAGGTATTTCCCCGTGTCACAGCAGGATTCCGGGAACAGAACACAGTGACACAAATTTAATACAGAATTGGCTGCTATGAAACACACCCAGATTTATGTTCCATATCTCTACCTGGTGTTTTGACACCTAGCTCATCCTTAAGATCTCAAAATGTCTGCAAACCCTGCAGTGCAGTATCCAACCATGTGCTCACCACTATCAGGATAAAAGACCAAAGATCACAGCTCCATCCTTTGCGAGAGTTGAAGGAGATCACGTAGATTAAGAGAACGAGGGAAATTCCATAACCCAACGTCCCCATGACCTACAGGGCAAAAAGGCTTTTGTTGGAGAAAATGGAGTGATGTAAACCACCAGAAACCCATCTATAGCAATGGGGATCAGTGGAAATGATCCCACAGTAAGATCAGGGCATTTAGAAATTACCACAATCCTTTACTCTGAGGTGTAAAGGATGTATTAAGGCAAGATTCATTCCTTTTATTTCCAGCTGGAGAAACCCAAAAGGTAGGAGGTGAAACAAGAAGGTCAAAGTGTTCCAGAACCATACGCACCCACAGTGTCTCAGCTACCCCCTCCCAAAAATATTTTCCCTCAATCCCTCCCAAGCAGACCAACAGGCACCAGAATGGGACGTACCAGCAAGAAGAAGGTGCTGGCGCTGCCAGAAATCTTGTTGCTCATGGCAAACTGGAGCCCAAACATAGAGAAGAGCAGGATCCAGCAGAGTGGGATGTCCACCAGTGCCTGACCACACCAGTAGGCCGAGGGAAAGAGCCCCGAGATGCGCAGCTGGGCACGAGCTCCCGTCTGGGAAGGCACAATTTGAAAGGGTAGTTTATTGTCGGTGCCTGTGTGGCCAACTGCACCCGTGGCAATGGCCCCAGGGAATGAAAACAGAATAAAATCTGTCACCACTGTGATTCTGGGCTAAGATTCGACCTCGTTTTGTCTTTTAATATTTTGTGCTGGCTGCAAAACTTCTCATGGATCAAAACACCCCAAGCTGCCAATCATAGGGCTGGACTCAATTACCTCAGAGGTGTTTTCTAGCCTAAACTATTCCCTGATGCTGTACTCAAACATCCTTCTGGCAATGCAGCTGTAATCCCTTCTGCCCACCCCAAACCTGCTCCGTTTCAAGGAATTTACCTTACAATCCTGTGTGTAGCCCATTGCAAAGTGAGGAGGAAAACCAGGGAACAACAGCAGCATGTAAATGAAGTAAACGAACATAAAATAATCCCAGTATCGTGGACTGAACAGCTGAAAACACAAGAACAAAGCATCTGCGGAAAATGCCTACCACTCATCTTACCATTGATCTTACTGCATTTCTCTTGGATTACAGGGCAGTATGAACAGTCAGAGGGGTTTGAAACCACATTTTGGAAGGTTTTCCTGAACCAGAGCCCTGAAAAGTGCTTGCTGGTGAGGAGAGATGGGTGCTGCAGGTCCCACTTCTCTATCCCAGACTTGTGAGAAGCTCTCTCTTCCATCAACTGATGGGCCAAAGCTTGAATAATGTGCTGGAGAGAATAAGGAACCTCCTGGAGAAAACCCTCCCATCCACCCTCTCCATCCAGCAGCCCTTGAGACCCACATGGGAAAAATCAGATCTGGTTTTCCTGAAGGCAGATGTGATTTTTCCAGAGGCACCATGGAGGAAGGTGGATTTACATGTTCAGACAGCCCTACAAGGCTTCCTGTTAAAATCTGATGAATTAGTGAGACCTTAAACTGTTTTTTGACACCTTCTGGCTTCACTTACAGAGAAGAATGGGTGGCTCCAGATCTGGATGTGCTGGGTGGAGTTGAGGGTTCTCAGCAGGGTGTTGCTGATGATGTTTACCAGCACTGGGAAGCAGTTGATGGCCTCCAAGTGGCACAGCACGGTGAACCTGTAGCTCTTCAAAGAGCAGGAAAACAAGGTGAGAACTCCTGGCTTTCCTCATCTGCAGGGAAGCAGTAGAAAAGGAGCACACCAGGAAAATCCAGGCCTGAAATAGCTTTGCTTATGCCTTGTTGGCTAAAAAACAAATTATGAGGTGTTGGAAGTCTGTATTGCTGTGCTAAAAATGTACATTTTGAGGTGGAAGGTCTCCTCTCAAGCATGGACTTTACTGCTCAAGACACTTCCTAATTTTTGTACCTGTGACACAAAAAGTCAACAGGCCCATCCCACAGGGAGAGCTGATGGAGGCACCTTGCTTGATTGTTCAATTGTTGTGAGGAAACTGGAGGGAGAGAAGAAAAATCCTCACCTGACCTTCACGGGAGACTTCTATAGCCCCGTTGTGTTGTAGTTCCTCTGTGATATTTTCCTCCTTTGCTATTTCCACTGTAAGATCCTGGCTCTGGAGCACATGGATGAAGTCATCAATGCCTGTGCCTGGTGTGAGGGCCAAAAGCAGAGGAATTATATCACTGGAAAACAAAAGAGTCTTTGATGGCTTGATTTTTATTTTTATTTTTAAATCCATGGCCACCAAACAAAACGAAAGGAAATCTAATAACTGTGGGCATCAGCCAGCACATGTGTGGTGGATCATTGCACGTTAATTTTTGGGAGCTAATGAGTTTCAGTCTGAATTGTTGCACTGTCTTTTTTTTCCCCCCAGCCTTTTCTGAGGTGCTACAAAATGAATTTTCTTTTGGGACTGTCTGATGAAGATATCAATGTCATTCTCTGGCCAAATAGCATGAAATAGCATCCATTCATGGGAATGTTGAAGGTGAAACTCTGAAAGCAGCCCATTAATTTGACTCAGCGTTAGTGAGCCTGGAGTGTGGTGCGTGCTTTGAAAATCCTACACTCTGAAATTGTTTGGATAGAGACCTGGATTTGTGGCAGGGAGAGAACCACGTCTCCATCTTACCTCACCTGCTCTGATATCCTTTTTCACATCTCTCGTCAGGATCTCACCAGCTGCTGAAGCCACAGTAGGCTGTGGTTCCTCTCTTCCCTCATTAAAACCCCCATCCCCCCTTGGATCCTCTACATCTACAACCGTCTGCTCTGTCCTGTATTTTCCTTTGGAGCAGCGAGAAGCCCAGAACTGGGAAGGATGAGGGAAGGCTCATTGTCCTCACCTGTGTGGTTGTAGACCAGCAGGGTGGTGGGCTCCAGGTAGGATCTCCTCCCCAGGGGCAAGAAGTACTGTGCAGGAGAGAGCTGCCAGGCACTCACACTCAGCAAGCCAGCCATCATGCACAGTTGCAACACCAGAGGAAGCAGAAAAACCCCATAGAGCAGCAAACTGCATTAAGAAAGAGATGAATAAACAGTCTGAGAAGAGATATTCAGCAGAAATGCGTTCAGAATGCATTTGTGTGTTGTGTATTCAGGTTACCCAATGCTCTGTTAAAGACTTCAGGCAATTTTCATAGGATCATGGAATATCCTGACTTGGATGGGACTCACAATGAGCATGGATCCAACTCCTGGCCCTGACACCACAACAACCCCACCCTGGGCATCCCTGGCAGCGGTGTCCAAACGCTCCTGGAGCTCTGGCAGCCTCGGGGCCGTGCCCATTCCCTGGGGAGCCTGGGCAGTGCCCAGCACCCTCTGGGGGAAGAACCTTTCCCTGAGATCCAACTTAACTCTCCCCTGACATAAGTCCAGCCATTCCCCCAGGTCCTGTCACCAATGATGAGAGAATTTTATTTCCAGAAGTCTCAAACCTTGATCATTCACCAAATAATTCAAAATGTAGCAAAATGACCTCAGATTTGGAGTGCTCAACTTTTTAGGGCATGAAATGCCTTTCAGACTTCCTTTAGATACAAGTTTCTCATAAATCAGCATATTCCTTTAGTTCCTTGTGCCTCACCAGAGAACTCCAGCCTGAACACCAGTGGGGCCAAATGAGTTCAAACACTGGCAACATGAGAGAATTAAAAAAAAAAAAAATGCAGAGGAAGACTGAAAGTACTCTCTGTACACAATAACTTATTTTAAAACTCCCTCCATTTAATATAAAAGTATTTCTAAATGATTCTTTTCTTTGGAAAGGAAATGGGATTCTCTTCCATGAATTACTCAGCATAGAAATGAAAATGCACAAAAGGGAGATTTTGTGTTACTGGCACTGGAAAGGAAAAAACTTTCCCCTCCTCTGAGTGCAGATCATTCTCAGATCATTCCTAGACAAGACCTCATATCAATTAATCCAACCTCATTGAAACCGGGGTGTGGAAATTGTCCCCCCTGGTGTGACTGTGTCCACTTCCAGACCTCCAGGAGAGAATCCCTTTGGTACTTACATCGACTGCAGGGTCTTCACAGAGCTCTTGAGCTTGAGGAAGTGCACCTGTGCCATGGCAGAGACCTGCTGCCTCCAGAGGGCCAGGCCCTGGACCGACGCCTTCCTGGTGTCCGAGAGCAGCAGGGAGCCCGGCCTTGCCTCGTCGGGGCATTGTGGTCCTGCTTCTGCCCACTCCTCCCCAGGGATGTGCTCATCTGCAGAGAGTTTCCACGTGCAAATTTATGTCCAAGCCCAGCTTCTAGGCTGGGATTCATGAAAAGCTAAGAGCCGCCTTTGGAGGTTACTGCAGAGGAGCTGATCTCTTTGGCTGTGGGTTGTAAATTCAAAGCCACGACTGTACCTTCTTGAATCGCTGTGGCTTCTCCCTCCAGCCTTAGGAACACATCCTCCAGGGTCGTCATGCTGACTCCATAGTTTATAATTCCCTGCTCAGAGCAGCTGTCGAGGCCACTGAACAGATCTGCAGGACAGAGACAAAATAAAGGCATGGACACAGATGTTCAGATGAGTCAACCTGACTGGAGCATCTCCAGTGACAGAGAAAGCAACAGAAGAAGGAACTGGATAAAGGAACAGGACACAAAGGTGTGGAGGAACACAAAACTGCCACAGCCACCCCTCATGGAAGATGTTTCCCTGCTTAGCACCAACATTTTGGACTGGTTTTCATCCTCTGTGGGATGGTCAGGCTGAAGTGATGGGCATGGTGGGTGAGGAGCGGGCATGGAGGAGCACAGGTTGTGTGAGGTTTTCTCTTATCTCTGTCTTTTCATTTAACAGGAAGAGAACTGAACTCTCAGTAACACCTAGCCCAGTTTAGCCTGCTGGGTTTGCCATTGCGAACAGTAGAAAAGCATTTGTTGCACAGTTTGATCTTAAATGTATGATAAAATTGTGGGGAAAACCCAGACTGAGACAGTCCTGATGCGATTCTGTAGAAAACCTCCCTTTGCATTTCTTGTTCCCCACATTTGTTGTTATTTTTTTTCTCTATGGTTAATTCTCAGTTATTTTCACATACATTACCTGGGAATTTATTCACGTTTTCTAAAGGCAGTTTATATCTCAGTTCATACTGGCTGTGTCCTGAGAACGTGGCGTTGGGGATGTGCCTTTTCACCAGGGATGTCACATTCTCTAAGCCACAAGACTCACTGACGTGGATCCTGTTGTGTGGGAAAAAGACAGATGTGGAATAAAAACAACCCAAACAAAGAACAGCCACCATTTTATGGATGCATAAAAAGAAAAATCCACCAGTCTTCATTCATACCCTACTCTGGATTAACTAACCCTAACCCTTACTGCTGTTCCAGTTAATGTAGCTGAATCTGAATGCAGTTAATTTGCTTGTTTTGATGACATCTGCTCTAGGGTTTCATTAATTCTGGTGTCCCCTTGTACTTGCATGCTGCCAGATATTGTTGGGGCTGAAGGAGATACCTTAAATGATAGCAAATCCCCCATTTTTTCTTCAGGAACAGAGAAGAGCCAACGCACTTCAGCCTCCCGTGCGAGATAAAAGCCTTGCGGTCTAGAGGCAGGAAAATCCAAAGGAATTCATAGTGCAGAGCAGTTGTTCCCATCTTTTGGGGCTTTGTGCTCCAGGGTTATCCTGCAGGATGCCCCAGACAGAGCCCGTGCTCACCTGCCAGGATATCGGCCTCATCCATGAACTGGGTGCTGAACAGGATCACCCGCCCCGCCTGCTGCTCCCGCAGGAGGCTCCACACCTGGTGCCTGGAGAGAGGATCCAGCCCAGCCGTTGGCTCATCCAGGAGCAAAACCTGCAGGAAGGATGGAATCAGACATTCCTCATTGCTGGAGCAGCTGCACATCTTTGGGGTTTGGTGTTCTGAAGGCAAGAGACCCAGGGCATCTTTTAGACAAGGGCAGCTGTTCTGTGGGCTGGGAGAGGTCAGGGAACTCTCTCTGCTTCAAAACGTGACTGGCAAGGTGGGTTATGAATGAAACAACAAAAGAAAATATGAAATGTATTCATTTTAATAATTATGAGCACTTTAAAGAAGTCTGAAATCCTAGACCCAAATACATGCCCAGGGTTTTAGTCATGTCAGACCTGAATATTCCCAATATCACAGAGCCATGCCTGCTGCTTTACCTGGGGGTTTCCAAGCATGGCTATTCCAATGGATAACTTCCTCTTCTGCCCACCACTCAGTTTCTCAGCTTGAGTGTCTTGAATGTTGCTGATATCCAGCAGTTCCAGAATGTTTTGCACCTAGAACAGCACAAGGATGTCCATTCTCAGCAGCCATTGTCCTCCCATCCTTTATTAGGGTGGATTTAGATTTATAGCAGGTATCAGGAGGAAATCCTTCCCTGTGAGGGTGGGCAGGCCCTGGCACAGGGTGCCCAGAGCAGCTGTGGCTGCCCCTGGATCCCTGGAAGTGTCCAAGGCCAGGTTGGACAGGACTTTGAGCTTCGATTTTCAGAAGATCCAGGTGGATCCCTTGAGCTTCCCAGTGCAAAAGGAGCCACTATGGAATGGTGGGGAACACACTCACCTCTCGCTCTACCTCTTTGGACTTGATGCCCTTGATTTCTGCAAAAGTTTTCAGGTTTTCTTTCACTGTCAAGACCTCAAACTGTGTGTTGAACTGCGGGCAAATCCCGATCATCCCTCTGATCTCCTCCCTGTCTCCCATTTCGGAGAGTCTGTAGTTGTATATGGTGGCAGAGCCTGTTCACCGGGATAAATGGGATGAGGGGGAATGAATTGGTCTTTACAGATTTTGGATCAAGGCCACTCCATCCCAGCCTTCTCCTACCTTCTGAAGGGAAGCTGAGCCCACTGAGCACGTTCAGCAGCGTTGTCTTTCCAGCCCCACTGTGGCCCAGCAAGGCCGTGATCTGACCCTCATAAATGTTTAAAGACAAACCTAGAACAAAAGTAACACCAACTTTGGGAAGAAATGAGGCTTGAATTGCCCCCACTCACTGCCAAAAGCAAGAGAAGTCAAGAAGTACAAGAATTAAGTAGTAATAACCAGCACTGAGCAGGGCAAAGCTCTGCAGATCTTTAACTAAAGGCATATGGGGTGGGTCTGTATTTAGCAGAAAAGACAGAAATAAAACAATTTTAAAAAATAGAAATATTTCTTCTCTTTAGTCTTATTAAAAACAGAAATCAGTAAAAGCTGAAAAAAACAGTGATCAGTCACATCAATTAATATTTGACATAAATTTTCAAGCAATGCAAGTGCTTTTTTTCATTGACTGACTGTACAATGGTGTTTCCTTGTCTTTAACAGGAATCAATCCCACAGCCTTCTTACCTCTTAAAGCTTCTGTCTTCTTGTCCTTCTTTTTATAGGCTTTTTTAATATTGTGGAGCCTAAAAGGAAGGTAAGGAGGTTATTCTCTGGGGAGTTCTGTAAATGCTCTTCCCTGATGCCCTTTTACATTCCTATGGCCCTCAGGTGACAATGACAGAAATGGCATGGAACAAACAGGAGGTGCTGGAAAACAATGCTGAGATTCACAGGTTTGACAGGCCCTGCGCCCAGGTGTGAACATCACAACCTGGCACCAAAAATGGGGCACCAAGACTGGCAAAGACAAGGCCCAGCCCATTGCAACAGAGGACAGGTTTACAGAAAAAAAACCCTGCTATTTTTTTAATCTAAATTTACCTATATTTCATCATTAGTCACCAGTCTGAATTATCTTTTTATCGCTAGATTTTCTCAGTGAAACATTTTTATCTCTAATTTTTCTCTGTGAAACAGTGTTTTGCAAGAGCTTCATGAACATGAAAACTGCCTGGAAAAGTCCAACCCAAGCTGATGGAAGGAGCGGGGATCAGTGGGAGCACAAAACCAGAGCTACCGGGCACCAGCAATTCCTTCTCTCTTAACCTGATGGCCTCTTTCCCCAGGAATTCGGGGGGCACAGGTTCTACATCATCCCCAAGGAGCTCCTCAGGGTTCGCTGTGGATCTGGGCACGTCCGTGGTGGAGCCTCTCCTGCTCTTCCAGTACGAAGCCTTCAGGCAGAACAGAGGAGGGTCTGGAATCCCATATTTGCCTGCCAGGAAAGCAAAAAGATGTTCTGTCACTAACCAAAGGCACAGCCAAGACACCATCCTAGACTAAACATTTAGGAGATTCAAGTAAGTACAAAATTGGTGCTTTTTCCAGTCAAAAGCCCCCGTGTTTGGAGCAGAGGTAGAGGAGACCAGAAGGTTGGATTCAGGCCTTTCTCTAATGAATTCAAGACTTTATGTATTACATTATGACATTGTAATCTCATAAATAGTTCAACAACAGCATAATTAGAAAGAGAAAATGTTGAATAATTTGTTGTCATTGATTCTGTGAATTGCCAGCATGCGCCAGTCACAGAAAAGTCACTCCACAACATAATACATTTCTTTTAGTCCAAACCTTGTTTTAGTTGACTCAGAGAATGGAGCAGCCCATCATTTCCTTGATATATCCCATGCAATCCATGTAAATAAAAAGAAATCATTCCTACCTGGCAGAATTTTGTCAAAATACAGAGCCAACAGCATGTACAAGACTGAGTCAAACACCAGCAATACGTATGTTGAAAATAAAAAGTATGCTTCCTCCATAAGGTTGGAAAAGGAGAAACCTATTCCATATTTCTCTAAATTGAAAATCTGAAATAAAGGAGAAAGAAGAATGAATTTCAGGCCGGAAAAAAATGCACGTGACATCGAACCATGGATGCAACTGTTTGTTAACCCAGAAATAATCTGCAGTACTGACCAACTGTTCTTATTTTCCTTCTAAAGGGGAAGGGGAATAAATTTACTCCATGCAGAGATCTTAATGCTTTCATCCAGAATTTTCCAGAACAATCCAGAAAGAGAAGAAAAGATCATAGTTTTAGAGGTCAGTTCAGGATACCTGGTATTGGCACCTTTGATGTGACAGAGTCACGACAAAAATGCTCTAATTTCCATAATGATTGATGTAACCATATGGTGAATTAACAGTCTCTTCTTCTGCTGGTGCAGAAATCTCCTCTCCCAGGCAGATTTTTTATATATATATATCAAGAAATCAAATATTAGATTACCAGAGCTAGAAAGAGATATGGAGATATGACTAATGGAAAACCGTGAGACTGCAATTTATCCGTGGGGCTGGAGGAAGGGCAGCGGCTGGAGGAAGGGCAGCAGCAGCAGGAATGCAGAGCTGGATTTGCACAGTCCCTGCTGCCAGGAGGAGGGGAGTGGCTGGGCAGCCAAGGATGCTGTCCCTGATGCTCCCGAGGATAATGGGGCTGTTGTGTGCAGGGATGGGGCTTCCTCGGGGTCATGTGGAAGCTGCAGAAGTGCACAACAGCAGATTTTTTTGTGCCAGGGGCCCTGCTTGTCTCTGCATTCATCTAACTTCAAAGCAGGGGAAGGGGATGGGGGCGTTGAAGCTCCTCAGTGCTGCCCAGCAAGAGCTCAGCTCACGTGGGGGCTTTGAAACAGGCTGTGGAGATGAGTGAAAAATGCCTGAAGGTTTTACAGCTGGATTCTTGAGCTGAGGGTAGGAATTCCTGTGCCTTTCTCTACCATCAGGGGAAGGTTTGAAACACAGATTTAGAAGAAACAAAGATTTTAGTTATAGGCTAGCTGTGTTGAAATTAGTTAGAATAGGAAGGAATTTGGGCCCAGCTAGAGTTAATTAAAATAGTTAAGAGAGCTGGACCTGAAATGGGTTTTAAGATGTTAGTAACTTAGCGGTCACTAAAGTAACTAGGATTGTTAAAGTTCAGAGAGGCAAAAAGGTCAGAATGAGGAAGATGAGCATACTTCATCTTTTTAAGACCACTGACCCAATTCAAGACCACCACTCAATTCAGGACACACACTATGCATGCTTAATGACACTGAAGCTCATTTCCATACGAAGCGGAGAATGGGAGGTGTTAATGTTATGAATATGCATTTGTATTTTGGATATTCATAATTTTTGTACATAAAAAGCTTTGTGTTTGCTTGTATCGGGCCCTGCATCTTAGGGAGCTATCCCACGCAGTGCCTGGCACCAAATAAAACATGCACTTTCTAACTCTAAACTGTTAGAGAGTTTTTGTCTGTCTCAGTTGGATGTCGATATCAGATCGATATTCATATTTTGGTAAGTCAGGTTCAGCTGCCCGTACCTTGGCAATGCCAGTGTTGAATGCAAAAGGACACATGAGACCAAGAAACCACTTCAGTGGCTCTGGGACATCTTCTATCAGCACCGCCAGGCTCAGGAATCCAAAGATAAAGATGATGAGGAACCCCACGGAGCTGACAAGCTTGGAGGTCCTTAAGAGGGAGCAGAGCATGAAAACCAGGTGGATCTGTAAGAACAGAAGTTTCCTTCAACCACTGAAGGAAGTAAATATCCTTAAGAGCAGCACTTCCATTTGCCAGGCACCAGATCTCTGGTGAGCTGAGTCTGTATAATAAAATCCACTAAAGCCCTCCTTAGTGGGTTGAGCTGAGTTTCAAGCTGGGCCTTTTGTATCCAAACAAGGGCCTGTCAGCCCTTCAGGCTGCAAATCAAATCTCTGCTGCTGGCCTAGAAAAGCCACTCAGCTGTTCCAGCCAGCGTGGCCACACAAACGTCCTGAGAACTGTGCAAAAGGCTCTGGAGCAATGCTTAGGCTCAGCAGCATGGTAATAAATCATGCGGTGAGGAAATCTGGCTTTAAAGCCTGACTTACACACGCCAGGCCATAGAGGAAAAACAGGAGTGAGACTGCAGGGAAGCTGCTGGTGTAGAAAGGCTCCCACAGCACGAGGGCCGTCAGCAGGCACGAGAAGATCAGCACATAAAGAGAGTACAGCAAACTCCAGGAGAGCCTGGGGAGAGAAAGGCGCCATCACCCTTGTGGTTCATTAACAGCCCTTGTTACAGTTTCATCTGCAGGTCAGAATCATTTTACATTTAGTTATTAGTTATTAGTTTTTTTCCATGGAAGTAATTTCTCTTTCACATCCTCAGAGCAGACGGCTGATCCAGCTTAGGAGGAAATACCCCAGGGAGAAGAGGACACTACTGCCATGCTCAGCCCTCTGCTTTGTCCTTCCAGTACTGGAGAAAAGTTATGAACGCATTTAACTGATTAACTGACTGCTCAGGTGCCCAGGAACTGACAGATTTTTGGGAAACACATTCCAGTTAAAGAAGAACTCACCAAAATGCAATGTCCTGCAGCCCCATGGTCCTCATCAATACTTTGAGCTTTTTCTTTTCTCGTGTAACATTCCTCGATAAGAAATACATGAAGGGAAAGAAGCACATCACGATAACGACCATGAAATAGCTGTAGTCCAGGCTGATGGAGAAGAGGATGCTCTGGGACTTCATTCGGACGCCAGCAATGGATTTCATTTCTTCCCAAACAGAATGATTTGCCACCATCTATAGGAATTCAACGTCAATAGATCAGCATTTTGTTTATTTTCTGCTGTGAGATCCATTTGTATAAGGAATGTTCTGCTTCATCCTCCTTGCATTGACTTGTTAAAGCAGCTTTATTTTCTGACAAACCCCTTGCTATCCCCATGGTACAGTTTGCCTTTCCTGTATCATATTTAAAATAAAAGGATGCCTCCACCAGTTCCTAAATTGGATTTACCTCTATAATAGCAGCATCAATGCTGGACTGCAGGGACAGGAAGCCTTTGTACCAGTACTTGGGGCTGTTGCAGTACTTCGGTGAGAACTCGTAGCAGCTGTCTGCAAGGCAAAGGGCATCACACGAGTGAAAAGTAATTAGGTTTTGCTATTAAACGTGATGACAAGAACGCATTGGCACTGTGGGAAACTCTCCAAATGAATGGTGACAAAAAATAACCCCAAACCAAAACACCCAAACCCCCATTTTATTCCATCACTTAAGAGTCATGGATTATTCCCACCTGTCCACTCCAGGCAACCACCCCGAAATTCTCACTTCACGTTACCTATGTATCCAAAGACTTCATTGGGAATAACCACGTGGCTAGTGGGAAACCTGAGTTGGTAGGAGAAGTTGTCCTTAAATACAACCCCTATAGTTTCCTCATTTGAAATCCAGGCTTTCTCCATGGCTCTCTCATCATCCAGTTCCTCCAATTTTATACCTGTGGAGCATCAGGAAAATACTGCCATGAGATTTTGTGAGTCTGGAAATGTGTCCGCAGCACTGAGGGAATGTTCTGCTTTCTTAGCCCTGCAACTCCTCCTTTTCCAGTTCTCACCGGACAGGGAGGCAGCTCCAAATAATTCACAATTTACCAGTTGAGAAGAAATGCACCTCCAAAGAGTGAACCAAGGTCTTTTAAAAGAATTAGGGAATATTAGGTAAGGCAGAGCTTTACAGTTCAGAAGGGCACATGGTCTCACAGGTAGTTTAAATCCTGGAGAAGAAATATTTGTGAAAACGGAGGATTTAGGATGAA
This sequence comes from Corvus cornix cornix, assembly GCF_000738735.6. Lineage (NCBI taxonomy): Eukaryota > Metazoa > Chordata > Aves > Passeriformes > Corvidae > Corvus > Corvus cornix. Next base: position 10,136,647 of record NC_046347.1, read on the forward strand.
TTTTCTCTCCTGATCAAAGGTGTTGGAGAGCAACTAAAACCCAGCATGCACACAATAGGTTAAATAATGACAAAATTCAATATTTAAAAAGGAAAACCCACCTGTCATGACAGAGCTGGAGGCCACTTTATTCATGATGTGCCTCGTGGTGGCAGTACCGGGGGTGAACATGATGGTGACCCCGGTGGCATTGAAGGCAGGGTCATCCAGGTGCCCCAGGTGACTGTAGGGCACTTCGGGGTAGGGGACTAGCACCATGAACGAGGACGCGATGAACACCAGGAGCAGGAAGAGCAGGGACAGAATCCACTCCTACACCAGGGAGAGCAGGGAGAAGAATTTCATGGCAGTATAAAAATATGTTCTTTGTGGGGTTAAAATACAAACAAGAGGAATTCAGTCTTTGTGGGATTAAAATACAACCAAGAGGAGCTCAGTCACACCAGTTTCCAGGATGTTAATGAAGAGACTCTTTGCAGTGTGCCCATCACCTGCTCCAAGAGCCCATCTGTGCCCTCATTTGTCACAAACCAGACATAAATATCACCAGTTAAAAAAAAATTCAAGTCTCCAAGTGTTCATTACCAGCAAGGCTTCTCAAAAGTACTTTAAGTTCTGATTTTACCCGAAGAAATTGGTGTTCAGGGGCAGGCAGGGATTGGGCACTCTCAGTAGTTAGCTACTATTTTGGTTTAATTTTTAATTCTTTCTTACCTGAAAGCTCTGCATCTTCATCCTCCACTTGACCAGGACATTTTTCCACAAGAGAATTTTAGTTTGCTGGAATACACTTACACTTCTCTGGAGCGTCTTCATCTTTGAACCTAGAGACAATTTCTTCTTGAAAATTTCTTTCAAATACAGCAAAAAGCTCAACCAGCAGCAACTGCTTTTAGTTGCACAGTCCTTGCAGATGTGCAGTGGCACTTTCTCTCCCTTTTTACAGCAAGAATAAACTCAGATGTTGTGTGCTGAGCACAACCACCCCCGCAGCACAGGGTCCAAGAGACCTCCTCACCCTCAACACACTCCAACCCTCACAGCTCAGCAGCAAACGCTGCTAAAAATCAGAATTTCAGGCTTCCATGCTGCAGCACGGGGAGTTTGGGAGGAGTTACTGATGAAATAAAAAAGGGAGTATCACATTACATGACCTAATCGGCTTGGGTGGGCTTCATAGACAAGGAACAACAACAATTTTGTTAATTAAAATCCCTAAAATCCTTTTGCTTGTAATTTTAATGTGCTGTAGGCTCAACACCAAGAAATGTTGAGCAACTCCTGGCTGTGGTGTGAGCTGAACTCTTTTGGAAAACAGCATCTGTTGAAGGAAACTCAGAGCCATGAGAGAACAAATTCTTGGAAGTGCGTGGGAGAGACGGCACTGCTGGGTTATTCACGAAAAATCAGAGAAAACCAAATGGCCACGAGCACACACTGATGTGTTACCCCAAAAGACAGGGCAGATCCTCCAAATGACATGGTCAAAGCAAAACAAAGATTATTTTGCCTGGTTAATGCTGGTGGTGGGAACTGAAAGAAGTAGAGCATAAAGCTGCCTGTCAGATTTCTGCAGATGAGATATCTGCTTATTAACCGTCCATAAAATAATCATGAGGACCTTTAATGAGCACAAGGATGAAGCACCTCTATGCAAAAGAGCTCTGCTCACACGGCCAAACTGCTCTGCTGTCACATCTGTAGCTAAAATCTCCTTTTAAACAAAATCCTGATCTTCTCTAAGTGATTCTCGGGTAGAAATATCAGAGCTTTTACAGACCTAATCCTTTCAAGCCTTCCTGTCATAGGGAAGGAAGATTTATGTTGTCCTGTTCCCCTGGGGCTCGAGTCCTCATGGTGCTGACAGGCAAGACAGAGTTTATCTTCTTGCAAATATTTCTACTCAGCCCTCAGGGGCTGAATCTCTGTGTGAGGAGACAGCAGGCGCTGGGATGCTGGAAAAGCAGCTGTGGCAAAAGGGCAGCCCAAGGTGCCTGCTGGAAACACTTGTCCTGGCACTTTGGGAGGGTGAGGCAGGGATGCCAGCTCAGGTGCAGGAATCTCCTGGTTTGCCTTCATCTCTAAACAGGCTTTGTTTCTTACAGATGATCCCACTAATCCCAGGTATATAAAAATTTGAATTTAGCCTGTGTAATAACATCTAGATTTCCCTGAGGAAAGTGGGGATTTAAACTTGCCATCTCTTGGTCGCTTTTTCAGCCCCCAGAAGTGAGGATTAGGATGTTGTGTGTCACCTGTGCACATCTCCCCCCTGACACAGGGTTTGTGTCACAGCTAAAGCAGGTTTCCAGTTTGTTCTGATATGGAGTAACCTCGACAGGCTGACACCCCCAGGAGATCCTGGCTGGAATGGAGAGCTGGCACACCAGGAGCTCATCCCGGACGTCCCGCATGCCCCTCGTGTGGTCACCCCTCAGGGCTGACTGACCCTGGCCGTACTGCTGCAGAGTTTGGGCAGCTGGGGGAAATGCAGTACAACTGATTTCTTTGCTCCTGTGATACTTCAGGGGGAATTTTTAAGAGCATAAGACAGACAGAACTTCTAAATTCAAACTTTAGCCTGCATTGGAGGTAGGGAAAGAAATCTGCTCCTTGTATGTCCTGGATTACTTAAAACATTGAGCTGAACCTACTGCTTCTTCTTAGTGCTGAGAAACACTGGAAATAAACCTCTGCCATAAATTGAGCTCCATTTGTGTGATATTTCATCTCAAAGTAAGGTTAAAAAGATTCTCTCACCTTTAAACACCCCTAAGCTTAATCACAAACTTAACCTATTAGAAAGATGCTCTGTGCCCCACCTACACATTTGTACCCTCACCCAATGTTATTAACAGTGCCATAATTCACTGGGTGTTTTCATACCTTCCAAATAATATTTTTTATTTATCCTTAGGAAGAATGCTTAAGCCTTATCTCAACAGGAAGGTTTGAGAGGAATCCAGAGCTTGTCCTGGAGGAGCAGAGATGCTGAGCCTCTGGGATGGACAGGCAGAATGTCCCGGAGACTCCCAGCTCTCCTTTGTTGTTTTTTTCCCCTCAGGCACTTCTGCAAAAGACACTCCTCACCCCATGGCTTCTCTTTTGCCTGGCTTCCTTCCCCTTCCTCCCTGGCAGAGCTCTGGCTTTATTTGTGTCAGAAAAAGCAAACAGAGCACATCGCTGTTGAGGCGCTGGAGCGGATTGTCTGAAAAGTTAACTCAGGACATTCTTGAGTCGTGGCCAAGAGAAGAAGAACAAGCCCCACAACAAACCACACAAAAATCCTTTTTCTGGCAAACTCTGTTGTGTTCCTCAGGGCAGCAAGAGGGGCTGAAGTCAACAGCGATGTCACGGCACGGGCCGGGGGGACAAACAGCGGCAAACTGTTCCTGTGGCATCAGCCACAGAGCAGGAGCAGCAGAGAAGTGCTGCCTGCTGGATAGCAACTGCTCTTCCAGCTAAAAAGCATCTTGGAAACGTTAAAATAAGCTTCTCCTGACCAACTCTGCACTTCTAAAGGGGATGGGTTTGGTTTCGCCCCAGGCTGTGGAGCGTGGCTGCCCCTCAGTCACCCACAGCAGCATCCCTGGGCTCATCACGGCTGAGGGACCCGGGCTGGAGGGAGCAGGAGCAGCTGGGACAGGGGCTGGGCTTGGAAAAGTGGAGCAGTTGGATGAGCTTCCCGCTGCTCTGCCCAGCAGGAAAAAACCACCCCTAAGATCTACATCCCATTCAGCTGTTAAAGACCGAGGCCGACAGCTGAGGTGCAGTCAGTCAGGGCACAGGATGAAGCTAAGGCCTGTCCCCAGAACATCTCCTGGATGCCCAAACTTTCTCCTCCCCTCCTTGCAAAAGGAGAAAACCCAGTCGTTAGGCGGAGAGGTGGAGATGCCAGGTTCCAGCCAGGGAATCTCAGAGACTCCTCCCTGCCCACTCCTTGGCAGAGCGCTGATGTTCGGAGATCCACATGGAGAGCACAACTCTGGGAGGGTGGCTGGCTGCTCTGGGGACTTTTCCTGGCAGGAGCAGCCCATCTGTGAGCCACGGCAGCCACCTGCTGGTACCTGCTTGCCCGCATCCCTGCCTGCCGTGTCCGTCCCATGGGATGGCACTGCCCCTGGCCTCCAGCGGGTCCCCAGCCCAGCCTTTCCCAGGGGGTGCTGGGGGACAGAAAACGGGGCACCGGGGGAAACACCTGAATGCAGGGAGTTGCTATTTTATTTCATTTATTCTTGGTTTTTTAAAATTTGTTCTTTAGCCTTGGCAGGCAGGTGTCTAAGAGGAGATGCTGGTCTGCTCAGACGGGGTCAGAGTCCTGGTGCTTGCCCTCAGCTCCCCACCAGTTCCCCCATCCCTCCCAGGCACCCACAGGGGTTGGTGCTGGTGAGAAGCCCCCCCCGTCTTCCCAATGACCAAAGCAAGGCTCAGCCTGCTGTCCTCCTTCAGCACTACTTCGGGTCAAAGCACACCTTATTTTACCCTGAATAATAGATGATGGTATAAGAGCTGCCAGTTTTCCCTTTATTTATCCAGCCACTGCTGAGTCCTTTCCTCTGTCCCTGGCCCCAGTGGTGGGGATGAGATGGGGCAAGTTGGCCTGAGCTGGAACTCACAGCAAGAGCAGCTTTTTGGGTCAAAATACAACCCAGTGCCCCTCTCTCCCAGGAATCAGCACCTTTGCTGGCCACATTCCACGAGCCAGATGGGTGATTCTCGGGACTGAGCAAGGCAAAGACCTGGTGTCCTCCTGCCATGGATGAGTGAGGTGTCAGAGCCTACCCAGGGTTTGCTCCTGATTCTCTCCAGAGACTGAACCCCCTTTCCCAGCCACAGTCTCCCTCACAGCCTGGGGATCAGGAATTCATTCCACAGGGGTATTCCTCAGCACAGCAAATCTCCGTGAGCCAGTCTGAGCTGGGGCACAGATGAACGTCAGGCAGCAGCTTGTCAAAGGATAAAGGCTTTATTTATTAAAATAGTAACTCTTTTTCTCTCTGTGAGGCAGAAGAACACCTGCAGGGTGTGTGTGTTGTGATATGGGGAATGGAGTGCTGGGGTTGCAGCTGATCACAGGTGTCAGCAGCACTGATGAAATTCAGTAACACCAGTGAAATACATGGAATATTTCCCACCGGGGCTCCAAGACTCAGGGGTGAAGGGGTCTCTGCTCCACAGCCCCGTTGGATGCCACCTCCAGGTCCTGCTCCTCTGCATCCCTGGTGAGGTCTACAAACACCTGCAACGGGACACAGTGGAAACAACCTCATCATTGCCATGGACTGGCTGTTTTTGTGCTGGTCACAGGTTATTTCTTCCTTTTCCACAGGCAGTTCCCAACCTGGAGCTCCTGCATCAGCCTACCTGGTGCAAAGTGTTCAGTGACAAGCTGTACTCCTCAAGCTTGAAATTCTGTTTAGCTGCAGAGGGATAGAGAAAGCATCCTTAAAAACCAAATCCATATAAACAATTTTTAAGTGATTTCCTTATTTAACTGATTGTTTCCTTTTACCTGCTTCTAGCTTGGAGAAAGACCTGGACAGAGGCAGTGCATCTGCCACTGGAATCTTGTAGGTGAGCAAGGAAGAAGTCCTGAAAAAGTAATAAAAAAATGAATTCTTCATCTAGTGACTCAGCATCAAATTCTGGGGGGGTCTGTGGGGTAACTGTGCTCCAGGTAAATCCCTGAGCAAGGTCAGTAGCAGGAAAAGAGCATCCCAGCCCAAATCCAGGCTGGTGTGCAGCACATGGACACTGACCTTTCCTGTCGAGCTGCGTGGGGGAAGAGGTTCAGCATTTCGGTGTGGACAGCATCGCTTTGCCCCACGTCTGTCATTTTGAGTTCTAGGTGGTAACTTGAGCCAAACTTACTTTTGAGATCCTCAAGGGAACCGATGTACCTGCAGAGGGGGGAAAACATTGCTCAAACCACCATAACCAGCAAATAAATCAATCGCTGGTGTTGAGGAGTAGCTGTACGTCCTCTTATTCATCAGTTTATACTGTGCTACCTCCTCACAACACTGACTGTTACACACTGGGGAGGATCCAAACCAGTATTTTCCATTAGATTAAGAATTAAAGAAACCAAACACACCCCACAACCGCCCAGACTAAGCCCCCTGCTCCCGGTGCCCACCGGAGCCGGCCGGACACCAGGATGGCCACGCGGTCGCACATCGCCGCCGCCTCTTCCAGGGACTGCGTGCAGAGGATGGCTGCCCTCTCCTTGCTCTTCATGGAGGCCTGAATCATTTTCCTGGGAACAGAGGGATCACAGTCATTTCCCGGGAAGAGCCACAGAAAATCTCCTGGTCTATGTCTCCCTCCCTAGAAACAATTTTTAAAAATTATTAAAAGTGGACAACTATTTAAAAGACTTCAGTTTTCTCGTTTAAAGATGACGTGGACGCCAATGCCATATTGCGATTTGTCATGTCAGCGTCCCCCCAGTGTTACACTGACGGTGTAAAGTGGTGATGGAAAGCTAAAGCAAACCCCAGGGCTGGATGCCTAAAGGGAGAACCACCCACAATTTTTCTCTTGCTCTGAAGAAAACAGAAATTTGTGTCTTTTGTACCAAACACATGGGTTCAGCTGGTGTCTACTGAGATTTTTTGGGAGTGTGTTAATGACCATTATATTACAGGGCTTGCTGCCAGCTGAGTGAGGAGCTCAGCAAGTTCTCCCCATCCCCTGGCATTAGGAAAAAGGGGAAAGACAGATCTACTCCGTCACCATGGCCCAAGAGTTCCTACAACAGGGAGGGTGAGGCCCATCCTGTTCAATCTGTCCAGAGCTCCCATTTCTGCCGAGCCAGGGCTGCTCACCACATGCGGCGCTGCCCTTTGGGGTCCAGGCTCACGGATGGCTCATCCCAAAGCATCACCATCGGGTCTCCCAGGATGCTCAGAGCAAAAGACAGCTGGAATGGGAACAACACGATGTCAGGGCTCCTTTATTTACTTGCAAAACTGGTGCATCTTAATCCCCATGAATTTTTCAAAGCTGAAGCTCTTGATTCCAAAGTACAGGAGGAACAGGGTTTAAAAAACCCCCACTTTAGGTGTTCTCAGTTAACATTTTAATCTCTCAAAATCAGATTTTCCTGAGCCTGCCAAAGATGTGAAAGTGGTTTTCCATCCCATTTACTGGCAGATGTAAGTGGTGGGGCGCGAAGAGATGATTGTAAATCCAATTTGTGGTTAGCACTTATTAAACACACAGTGCAGGAGAGTGGGAAAAGAGAGGGGTGGGTGGGAATCCTGCCAGGCTGGATTCAGAAGGTACTGATGAAAACAAATGATGCCAGGAACCCACTCAGCTGAAGGTTTCCTGTGCACCACGTCCAAGGAAGAGTGAGCAGGGTTTGCTCAAGCAGCAAAGACAAAACCAACACACACCTTTCTGGCTTCTCCAGCAGATAAACTCCTAGCAGGGGTCTTGAAATGCTTCATGAGATCCAAGGCCCTTCCTGTGCTGTGGGGAATGGAAAGGGAAAAGCCTTGAATGACCTCTTGGTGTACAAACTCTGTGGTCAGGGTGCTGAGGAACCAGACACTGACATGTTTGGGTTGATATCCATCACCTTGGGCTACTTGGTGATTTTGCTCCCAGCTTGGATGGTAAATTGAGGAATTTTTGCAGAAATTCAAGGTAGGAAGTGCAGCTAATGAGAGAAATGAGTTATTCATGGAACTGGCCATGAACTGGGGCAAGTTTGAATTTTTTTTTCTGAATTTTCCCAGGTAAGCCTGGGCTACAGTCTTCATTGACAAGTGATTGAGAACAGTATAAAATAGCAGACCTCATCAGGAGAAGCCACCTCTCTAAGGTGAAAGGCACTGAAGGTGCTGACTCTTAACCACACAAGGCAGGTTTGCTAACAGAGAAACCCTTCCCCACACTACAAAATCAGAGTGATTGGGCTGGAAGGTTCCCTGCCTCTGGAGGGAGGGACCACAAAGAGATGAGATTGTTTTGCTTCCTACCAGCTGATGGCAAGAGCAGCATCTTCTTCCCTCATCCCTCTGACAGCAGCAAAGGCCTCCAGGTGCTGCAGCACCGTCAGGTGTGGCCAGAGTGGGTCCTTCTGTGGGCACCAGCCCAGGGCCCCCAGGCATGAGGGGGCTGCATCACGGCCCCTGAGCAGAACCTGCACCAACACACACAGCTCTGTAGTTGTGGGGTGACAGAATCACGGGGTGGTTTGGGTTGGAGGGATCTTAGAGCTCATCCCATCCCACCCCTGCCATGAGCAGGGACACCTTCCACCAGTCCAGGCTGTTCCAAGCCCCGTCCAACTGGACAAGCCAAGCAGTTGTGGGGTCAGTAGCCACTTGTGAGTGGTCACTGTGTGGCTCCATGGGCAGGGTGATCCTGCTCCATCTGCCTTTTCACTTTGGATAATGTTACCAACATCAGACTGTCTTTTCCCAGTTAACACTTTTCTATTTCCAACCTTCAGTCCCAAATCTGTAACAGCAATGGCATTTCCCCTCCCCCAGCACATGCCATTAATCATTCTGCACATAATTAAGTGATGGGTTGTTACTGGCCCAGCACTGCTCACATTCGTTTTCAATTTCCTGGTTTTGCAAGGCTGTTTATGGAGAGTGTTATTTTTGGGTTTTTTTAGATGTCAACTTTTCTTACAGGGCTTGTGACATTTCACAATGGGTTTCCAATGCCAGCTGAAGATCTGCTGTTGCTCAAACTCTTAAATCTGTAACACTGACTTTGCTGAACGCTAGAATTTATGCTTGGCATAAATCAACACTTTCTTCTCAGCTCTGTAAATATCCAGGACACACAAATTGTACATAAACATCCATAAATCCCCTGACTGTAAGGAGATGTTGCTGGTTTGCCTTATCGCATCCTTAACTTTTAAAGGCATCAAGGTCATCTCTGCAGCTGCTCTAAAGGAGCCACCTACCTCCCCAGCAGTCACTGCTACACCTCCAGAAATCGTGTTTATCGTTGTGCTTTTCCCAGCTCCGTTGGGTCCTAACAGACCTAACACTTCTCCTGGAACAAATATGCAACAACTGTTAATAATATTTATTGTTGATATGACTTCTCCCCTGTATTCTACGTAATATCTAAAAGTACAGTGGGACAAAGGGTTGTTTTATTCCCATAAATTAAAACTTGGAATGCAGGAGCCCAGAGCGTCAGGTCTGGTTGCCCACAAGAAAATTCTAATAGAAATACTGTCTCCAAACGAGACTGTCACTTTAGACTTTAGTCATTTATATTATAGGGAGTGCAGCGAAGTACTTGAACCTTTTTTAACACCAAAAGAGAGATTTTTGACGGCAAGTTTCTTCTTTTTCTTAAAGATGGAAGTGGCTGTCCTGACTTCGTATTCCTTGCGCAAACTGTTGACAACAACCAAGTCCTGTGGAGATATGAAGATGGAAATAAAAACTCACCTCCTATCCCACGAGACAGCTGATCTGTTCTTACTATTAAGCAGGACTTTGAAAAAGAGAAAATTTCTAAATTAAAAAGCCATGAAACAGAGGGGGAAAAAAAAGAAGGGAAAACAAGCAGAATGGGAATAAATATAATGGTGCCAGCTAAAGTCCTTGTGGTGCCAGGGTGACCATGGGCTGGACGGTGAGATCACACAGAAGATCTGAGTGCATGAGCCAAGAAAGCAGAGGCAGATGAGAGAATGAAAATGATGGAGAATGAAAAGGGAAACGGTCCAGAGGGCTGGGATTGGATTCACCTCCTCCTGCTGCAGCGAGGCCATCGCGCTCCGCACCCTGTCCCTCTCTGCCTGCACTTCGGGCGGTTCCTCTCCAGGGTGGTCCTTGTTCTGCTGGGTGACCACTCTCCTCGGCTGGATCCTATGAGTGGAGGAGAGATGCTTTCACTGGGAATCACTTCCAGAAAGGTTTGTGTTTATAAGTTTTTTCCCAGTGCAGCGCCAACGAAACACAAAATTTATTTGACCTCGGGGAGCTCACAGACTCAGAGCTGGAAGGGACACACAAGGATCACTGAGCTGTTCCACAGACAGTGTTTGCTCAAATATTTATTCCTGGGGGGAAAACTACACCCCACTGGCATGGCTGAGAAAATAAAGGCCAGTGTTAGCTTTTCCTTCATCTTTAATTATTGACTGGTTCCCTGCTGCACACATGCCAATCATCTGTTCAAGGAGAATTAAAATACACGTGGCAGGCTTGCAAACCAGTTCGGGTATTTAACCCCCACACTTGGTAATGTTTGATAATTAAATACTTTTTACAAGTCTTTTCCCATGTGACTGAGGCGGTTGGTCACTTGTTGTTGGTGACAGATAAGCAGACAGCACTTAGACAACCCCAGCCTGATGAAGATTTAGGGAAAGTCTCCATCCTATTGGGAGCAACACTGACACCTTTGAAAAGGAGTTAAAATCTTTGTGTTTCAATTTGGATCTATAATTTAGCCCCCTGTAGGGAATTTTCCTGAAACCTCAGCTATGAACCTTAAAAAAAAGCTGAAATCACAATTTTTATTCTCTCAAGAACATTGAAAAAACTAAAACTATGAGCTTTATCCACATTTTGAAAAACAATTTTCACACATGATGTTTCTCGCTTCTGCTGTCAAGGTCCTGCCTGGCTGTGCAGCTCTGAGCCCACCCTGCAGACTGGGATAACTGTGGCTCACAAGGAATCCCTGGGACACACCTGAAGATGGGATCAAATCCTGTAATTGCTTCTCCATATCTCATCTCCAAACAGCGCAGGAGGAAAGCAAAAATCACACAGTGGATGTACGGCTAAAAACCAGACATTGATTAGGTTTGCATGGAGACCAGGTAACAACACACTCCATTAATTTAATTATAAAGGGATGCAGGAACCTATCTCATTAATTTCAGCTGTTGAAAAGGTTGAAAAGGGGAAGAAGCTAAATTGATGCTTTGCATACATTTCACTCTGATATGCAGATTATTTGCAAAAGTCTTGCCTTCTTACAGCACTTCTAGCCCAGATAATCCAGCTGCACCCCAACAGACATCCTGTGGGATGGGAGGTCACATCATCCTTTTGTAGAAGCAGCACTGGAATGATCAGTTTATTAATAATATCTCTGCCTTCTACATGAGCTCCACTTAACCCCCTGCCCCATTTTTGCGGCATCCAAGGGCCACACGAGGCACAAGTCCACGATTACTTGGAATTCGCCTCCCCTGCCAACACTTAATGAGAAATTTTGACTACAAAACCCATTCTTTCTTTATGGGGACAGTTTACAAGCCCAGTGCAAGCTCACTGCATCAGAACAGTCATCCCAGCCCAAGCAAGCATCTCCAAACCCCTCCTTACTGTAAAGACAGGCTCATAGATGTGATTCGATGTTTCAAAATCACTGTAATCATTATATATGATGAAATTCTGGAAGAAAGGGAGATCAGTCAATTAGAAAATTCCTTAGCATGGTGTGTCTCGGGGCAGGGTCAAAGCACGTGTGGCAGGTAGGGACATTCAGCTTTTCTTCGGGATGGGATAAAGGAGTTTTGATCTGCCTTTTTTTTCTTTGGTTCTTGCTGCCTCAAGGGGTTGTGGCTTCCTTGGGTACAGGAATTAAGAGGGGCCTCAAATCAGTCAGGTTAGGTCAACCTTTTCTGTCACTGCTTCTCTCTTCCCAGCTCTTTGACCTTCTCCCAGCTCATTTCCTCCCCCCTGGTTTTCCCACTCCACCCCTTTCCCCTCCCATGCCACCCTGGCTGCCAAAATACAGCCACTGTAGCAGCTCTTTGTGACTAAACAAACGAAAAATATCCCAATCAAACAGAGGATTAACAGGTTAAATCTTGGCCTCTTCTCTCACTCCCCAGCCTGGAACTTCTCTTTTCCTGTTTTCTTTTCTCACTCTCTCTTTTTGGCTGGGAATTTGGGAAGTGCCTCTTGCTTTGCCAGTTTGCACTATTAGGATAATTACTGAATTTAGGAGGAGTTGTTTTGCTTACTAGTCCCGAGAACGTGATCCAGCCCATAGGTGGAAACACAGGAAGCAGCATACAGATGTAGTAAAGTGCTTCATGATGGTCACTGTTCATAAAAGCAGTATAATTCACCTGGAATAAAGCAGAAAAACTATTTCCAGTATTACTGTATTGTTGCTAAAAATCCTGGTTATTTGTCAGTGATTCAGGTTGTCTTGCTGAATATTGATATAAATTGAAATTTATTGATGTAAATCTGAAATAAAGCCCCAAGTGGCAAGGTGTGTAAATCAAACATTTCAGAGTGAAGATGCTCCTCACTTACCAAAATGAAAGTTAAAGACCAAATGTAACGATTGCTTCGTCCCATGCGAAATTTGAAGGCCATTAAATAAACAAAGAGGACAAGAGATATTCCATAACCAAAGAGGCAAATGATCTAGAGAGAGAGAGAGCAGTCAGCGACAAGGAGGTGCCTGTGCATATATGAAAACCTGCCCAGAGCAGTCCATTGCAAAGAAACTCTTTAAAGCCAAATCCTGCTGTGAAATGAGGGAAGGGAGTTATTTCCACCCATTTTGCCCAGAGCTCACCAGGGTCAGCACAGCGCTGGCCTCCAAGGGGCAGATGCGGGTGAAGAGCACCAGGATCCCAAACATGAGGCACATCAGGCTCCAGAAGAACGGGATGTCCACCAGAGCCTGCCCACACCAGTAGGCTGAGGGGAAGAGCCCCGCGAGCCGCAGCTGGGAGCGAGCCTGGAGCTGCAAAAGCAACAAAAATGGGAAAAGGGGAAGTCTAAAACATCATTCCTGCTCCTTCTCTATTCCTTTGCTCCTCCCTTCCCTGGCTGAGCCTTCCTCTCCTTTCCGAGCACTTCCAGTTCTTGGTTTGACTATTGTTTAAAACCACGTCATTCCTAAAAGGAGGAAGAAAGATCATTCTGATCTCAAAATCTCTATCAACACCCAAATTATTCTGAGCCCCAGCTGGTTCCCTGGGATGCAGAGAAGTGCACTTTCGGTACTCATCTGACTGATTTTCTTCTACCATCCTACCCAGAAATCATGGAATGATTTGGGTTGGAAGGGACCTTAAAGATCACTCCATTCCACGCCTTGCCATGGGCAGGGACACCTTCCACTATCCCAGGTTGCTCCAAACCCCATCCAGCCTGGCCTTGGACACTTCCAGGGCTGGGACAGCCACAGCTTCTCTGGGAACCTGTGCCAGGGCCTCACCACTGGTGCTCTCCACAGACATTGCATCGCATTCACTCCTTGTGTACGACCACCTGCAGCTCGTGCTCTTTACCTTGTAATCCTCCACGTTGCTCATCGCAAAGAGAGGAGGTAAACCAGCAGCCAAAACCAGCAAGTAGGTGAATAAGCCGAAAAAAATGTAGCGCTTCAGCTCTGGGCTTTCTCCCTGTGGGGAGAAATTCAGAATCATCCACAATCGACAGCTGCCCAGGGAAAATCTGGCTGGCTCGATGCTCATAAGATGGTTGAATATACAAGTGAGCAAGAACACTAATGGTAAGTCAGTTGTGTTTAAGGACAGAAAACAAGGCCAAAAGAACAAAACCAAGACATTTAGCATCCTAGAATTTGCAGAAAGAATTTGGATTACTGTAAATTGTTGAGGATAGAGACCAACTTTTTGTTGCTGAGGAAAGGTCGGGTGTGCAGAGATCACTGTTGTATTCCCACCATATTCATCAGCACGGCCTGGTCGGAAGAGACCTGAAAGCTCATTTCATCCCCCCTGCCACGGGCAGGGACACCTTCCGCTATCCCAGGTGCTCCAAACCCCATTCAGTCCCGCCTTGGACACTGCCAGGGATCCAGGGGCAGCCACAGCTTCTCTGGGCACCCTGTGCCAGGGCCTCCCCACCCTCACAGGGGAGAATTTCCTCCCAATATCCAATCTAAACCAATTTGGCTCACTGGGAAGCCATTCCCCCTTGTCCTGTCACTCCATGCCCTTGTAAACAATCTCCCTCCATCTTTTCTTCAGGGACTGGAAGGCCACAGTTAGGTCACCCTGAAACTTCTCTTTTCCAAGAACAAACCCAATTCTCTCCACACAGCACAAACTTAAATATCTTACAGTATGGAAACCCCACAGAACCTGCAGGAGGAATCATCATTAAACACCCCCAGAAACCAACAGCAGTGGGACCACTGCCCCCAGCCCTTGGAACCTGCTCCCCCAGCCAGCTTTCCAAGCTGTACAATCCTCATCCCTTCAGCTATCCCAGTTAGTTTTGGCCCAGCAAGGCAGGACTCACCGTGTAGAAGAGCTTGCTCCAGACGCGGAAGCGCGCGGTGGAATTGAAGAGCCTCAGGAAGGTGTTGCTGAGGATGTTCATGAGCACAGGGAAGCAGTTGATGGGTTCTGGGCTGCACATGATTGTGAACTGGTGGCTCTGAAGATGTCAAAACAAAATTCCTTCATGTCCCTGAGAGGTGTGAGCAGCACTACTGAAATTATTTATTATGCCAAAAAAATATTCTCCCTTTTCTGGCGTGTTTATTTCTCTCATTTAAATGCTTTTCAGAAAGTCCTGTTGATGTACAGGATGAAAGAAGGAAAACATATCTCTCACCTTGCCTTCCAGGGATATTTTTATAGCTCCATTATAATTTGGAAGGCTAGTGATGTTTTTCTCCAGAGCTATTTCTGGGTTTATGTTTTGAGTCTTCAAAGCAGCAATGAAATCCTCGATTTCTGATCCTGAAATCAAGTCAAGGACAGAAATTAAGAGTCATTAGAGGGGTGTTTATCTTTAAATATAAACAGTTTCATATAAACAAGTTCTTACTTGCAAAGCAGAGGTATGTTAAATACCCCAAATATTGAGATTCTAAGCAAATATATATTTCCTATATTTTTTTCTATTTTAATTAAACTGGCTAAACAAAATATATGCTTCATATTTAGCTTATTTATTGCTTTTTTTTTTAATTTGCAGGGTTCATTACTCTTTTATACATAATCTGGATTTGCTTTTACACATAATCTGGATTTGCTTTTGCTCAAAGGAAAACACCTCCCAGTGTACATTCCTTTATAAATTTGGGGCATTTGCAAGGTTGCTCTGTCAATTATAATAAAATTCACATTGGTGCAGAAAGTGAGTCACCACCACACGTTGTTCCTCACCTGTGTCATTGAAGATGAGGAGGTTTGTAGACCTATTATGAATTTTCTCTTTCATGGGAAGAAAATAGGGGCTAGACGTGATTTCCCAGCTGCTGGAGTTGTGCCACAGATGGAACAGCATTAAAACCATCAGTGGTGGAAGGATAAATGTTCCAAATAACAGCAATCTGGATAAGAAAAACAGACCGTAAGTGAGGCCAGGGGAAATCCACCTTTAAGTAATTGTGTGATTTATGGCGAGATTTAAAACTTAAGCGAGGCAGAGCTCTCCCAGTAAGTTCAGGCCGCCCTTATTTCTGCAGCTTTGAAACATTTTCCACCTAATTCTCTGCTTCCAAATATCTCCAGCAGTATTTAGACCTTCCCTCAGCCTCTCCAGGGCTGCAGGGTAGGTGGGAGTTCCTGTACTTACATGGCCCTGAGAAACTTCCCTTCATGCTTCAGTCTTAGGAGGCGAATTCTCATCACAGCACACACTTGCTGCCTCCAGAGCATCATCCCACTCATGGCCAGGATCCCCCGCTTGGAAAACACCGGGAGGCCCTGATCCCTCTCCTCGAGGTCTCCATCTCCTGCGTGTTCACCATGAGAAATGGCATTACCCACAAAGAGCCTTCAAAGCACACGTTTTAACCCCAAACAATCATCAAGGATCTTCTGCTCTGAACAGAGGGACGCCTTGATTTTTATGTTTTTTTAGACAGGAAAGTAACAAGGGCAGAGAAAAGGAGCCAAAATTTATCCAGAATAGAATTTATATTGGTGACTTCAGACTGGCTGAACCTGGGCTGGTGTGGCAACACATCCAAGATCTTCACTGGCCTTGGGAAATGCCTTCTGCAAACTTTATGCCTTCCCACCTCCTGGCTGGGGCTGCACAACCCTTCAAAGGTAAATACCCATCCAACACCAGCCTTAATTCTTGTGCTTGAAAGCCTTTGGGAAGCCAAGATGGAATCATTTGGGCTTCTCCAAAAAGATATTCCTCACTGAAGACAACTGGGATACAACTGCCACTCTAGGCCTACCAAAATTCACATTTAGCAGAAATTTATTAGATATTCAATTACAAGATATGAGTATATGGAACTCTAAGGATACCATGCTTGCAAAAGGGAGTCAAAGCTTTACCTTCTGGATCAATGGTTTCCTCACCCTGCAGCTTCAGGAAAACATCTTCCAGGGTTGTCCTGGTCACCTCATAATTAACAACCCCCTGCAAGAGGCTGCTCTCGAGGTGGCTCAGAAGATCTGCATGGGAGAAACAGCCAGACTCAGCGCAGGCATCACGGCTGGTGCTGAGCACAAACTCAGCCAATTAAGATTGGATGTTCCAGCATTCACATCATTAATCCCCACAGCCTAAAAGTCATCACAAGTTTATTGTGCTCTTTAGAGGTAAGTAGTGAAAAATTCAGTGTTTTTGGTTTTCATGGGCCATCCTGAAAACAGATGAGGGTCAGTGGATTTTAGTTTGTAGAGATTACTTGGTGGATTTTCTTTTTTCCATCTGCATTATTTAAATTACAATGTGCATTGCAGGCTTTCTGTAAGACTGGTATTTATGCAGCTTCCCAATCCCACACATTATGGACCAAGGAATATAGTTATTCCCTTCACAGTGACTTTGATTTCTGCTTTTCCCACCACTGGGTTTCCCTTTGAAACCCTGGCACAGCGACAGGTTTCTTACCTGGGAAGCTGTCAGTGTTTTCCAGAGGCAGCATAAAACACAGCTCATCCCTCATCTGTCCCTTGAGCACGGCATCAGGGATGTACTGTCTGACCACGGATGACACAAGCTCTGGGTCACACAGGTCATTTACGTGCATCCTGTTTAAAAAACGCCATTGTTATAATGTTAAATAAGAAAAAAAACGGGTGCATCATCAGGTTGGAGTCCAAAGCCAGTGGTGATTCTTCCATAAGGAAACCTCCAAAACAGGGCAGAACTTCAGTGGGAATTTTCAGAGCCATCTGCTGTGGCCCTGTTTTTGCCATGCATGCAAGAGATGGTTGAGGTTAAGAATTATGATTCTGGACAGTGCTGCTAAACCAAGAACTCAGGAATTAAAATCCTAAGAAAAACAACTTTGCATCAAAGCCATTGTACGTCACTCTGGCACCACAGATCACCTCACTCTGGTCCCCTTTCAGCTACAAAGGAGGTTGCAAAGTCATTTTAGCTGCTCACTCAGAGCTTTCAGGACTGGGTTCCAAAGAAAAGCAGCTTGTTGTCCAATGCAGGGAAATTTTGGCAGCCTTAAAAACCTTCTAAAATGAATTGTCAGGATTTCTATTACTGTCAATACAAACTCTACAGAAACACAGATTCTACAAGAAAATACTCACGAGAATGAGAAGCTTTTCACAAAAAGAATGATGACCAAACCAAAAAGTTTTACCTTAAGTGATAGCCAATTCCCCATTTTCTCTTCAAGTAGAGAGATGAGCCAACATTCTGTAATCTCCCACTGGAGAGGAAAGCTTTCCGATCTAAGGAGGAAGGGATACAAAGGATTTAGGGGGATTTACAAGAGTGCAGCAGATTGACCTCACTCTGCTCCTTCTGAACACAGCAAACATTGTAATAATAAATTGAGATGAGTGAAACCAGGCCAGTGCTGAAGGTCCTTTTTTTTTTTAAACCATTGCCTTTCTCCTAAATATCCTGGTTAACTCTTTTAGTTATGCATTCTTGTGGGCTTGTGGAGAATTCCCCACGCAGCACAGGAATAATACAGAAATGGGAAATAAAGTCAAGTGAAATCCAGAAAAATAAACCGAGTTTTACTGACATAGAGACATATCCAGATAACGTGGGAAGTGCTTTATCCTGAAGAAGAGTTTTTTATCCTGAACAAGAGTGATTTATCCTGAAGAGAAGCATGAGCAAAGTCTTGGAGGGACACATCAGCCCAGTTTTTGCCTTTGCCCAGCTCAGGCTGGGTGGTCAATCAGACAAAGCGTGTCCAGCGAGCACAGATTGTGTCCCAGTGGGACCCACCCATGGGCTCTGCCCTGGAAACCCCTCATTTGCAGCCCCCCAGAGTGACAGTCCGGGCTCACCAGCTTGAGCATCAGCCTCCTCCATGGAGTGGGTGGTGAAGAGTGTCACACGCCCGGCGCGGCGCTCTCGCAGCAGGCTCCAGACTTGGTGCCTGGAGCAGGGATCCAGCCCCGCCGTGGGCTCGTCCAAGAGCAACACCTGCAAAGGCCAATGAGATCAGAGCTCCTCAACTCCAAGCTGTGTTTACTTGGCTTAATTCCACGCTTGCATCATGCATTTCATGCTTTTGATGATCTCACTCAGAGGAGAAAATGCATCCTCAAGTATTGGTCATTTTTATTGCTCTTTCTCCTATTGCAGTATTACCACCCTTCTAATTCAAAATATGGGGCTAATTGAACCAGATTCCCCAATCCTTCCAGCAAGTGAATTAATGGGTCAGTAGCCTTGGAATGGCAGGGGACAATCACAACAGTCTCTGTGCCAAGTCAAAACACAAAGCTATGCCCCAAAAGTGTACGCGTTGTGTGTGCATAAACACGACTGGTCCCCACCTGAGGATTCCCTAAAATTGCAATTCCAAGAGACAATTTTCGTTTTTGCCCCCCACTCAGGGCATCAGCACAAACATTCTGAACGTCGGTGAGGTCCAGCATGATGAGAACTTTCTGCACCTTGGGAGCACACGAAGACAAGAGTCAGATTTCCAAAGCACTGGGCACATTTTAATTCCTAAATGGCTACAAACATTACAGGAGAGTATAACTTCAAGATTTCAAACTTACCTACTTTAAATGGCTTTGCTTTGAGACAAATAAGAAAAATCTGAGTTTTAATTAATGACATAAGAAAGAACTGGAAAACTACTTTACCACTCAATTCGGTTTCTTGTCATTCCACAGAAGAAGATGCAGGTGATCATCTTTTATAAATAAAGCACAAAGTGCCCAAGATGACATGGAAGAAAAGTCAGTGGCTGACAAGCACATACCAACCTCCTCATCTACTTCCTTCCACTGAATCCCCTTGATGTGAGCAAAAATTCTCAGGTTTTCCTTCACTGTTAAGGCTTCAAAATGCAAATTAATTTGGGGGCAAATCCCAACCTTTGCCTGCCTTCCTTCCATATTCCACACTTCAGAAGCGTTGTAGTTGTAGATCATTGCAGAACCTGCACAGGGGGATGAATGAAACATTTGACATTAATTATGGCACCATGGATGTTTCTCAAGTGTTAAATTAAAAATTAAAGAAATGAAAACGCAAAATAAGTGGATAGTCCAAAGATTTAATACACCTCAAAAATATTTCAGAACACCAAAAAAAAAAAACTTATTTCCTATAGGTGTGCAGCTCATGGAAAGCACCAGGCCATCCAGATGGACAAATGACCATCTGTGCATGATGCACACAGGAGCGTATCCATAAGGGATCCATTATCCCTGGAGCTCGTGTTGAAGGGGAAATCTGCCCTGACAACAACCCAGCACAAATGACTTAGGGAAAACTTGGAGGTTTTTTGTATATTTCCCCCTTACACTTGAAAAAATGAACAGTTCCTCCTCCTCAGCATCCAGGCCCATGATCTTACCTGCCGAAGGCTTGGAAAATCCGCTGAGCACATTTAACAGAGCAGTTTTCCCAGATCCACTGTGACCCAGCAGTGCAGTGATCTGGCCTTCATAGATATTTAAGGACAAACCTGGAATAAAAATAGGACAACAGTAGGATGGAAGTGTGTGAGAAGTAGACTTGGACCTGTAGCTGTTCCCACAGGTGACAGAAGTGACATTTCTTTAGAAGCTGAGAGGCAAAACCACATCCAAAAGCACAGGTTGGTTCTGCAGGAGTTAGGCCTAAGCTTAGAAGGGAATCATGTCTTGACTGAATTGGAGGAACAAATGTGTTATCTTCAATATCTAAAGAATTTCAACTTCAGTTTTCTACGAAGTTCATAACATTTTATTTTAGTGTGGCTTAAGAAATAGTCCTCAGGAAGAGAAGAGCCCTCAGATTTTCCAACATGTGAGATTTCAAGACTTACTTGAAAGCAGCCAGACTTTGCTACCTCATTTTCTTTCTAAAAAACCACTTTGTCTTCCTGTGGGTTGTTCAGGTTGTGTTTGTTTGTTTTTTTCCACTCAGTATCAACTTTTGAGGCCATATTGATACTTTTAATATTTTAATATTTTTCATTTTTGATATTTTCACTTGGAGTTCTTGTTAAAGGCATTCAACAAATACCCCATGACTTTACTGTGTCAACTATTTGAATTGGCAAGCGCTTGGAGAACACAGCTCAAGGAGGGACAGCAATTTTGGCCATAAAATCCTAAGTTTGCCCAAAATAGTTTACATTTTGAAAGGGAGGTTTGACAGGGGATTTCTAGAGTGGTTCATCACTGCAAAAACACAGCTTTTAAGGAGACCTCTGCTGTTGGAAAAATAATAAACAGTGATTTTCCTGGCGGGAACAGGGAGATAAGGACCTGGTAGAAATTTGCCAGTAATTTACCCCAACAGAAATAACCATTGCACAATGCAATTGAACAGGCCCAGAGGCAGAATTCAGTACAGCCAACAGCACGTTTCAAAACACTTTGGGCTCTTATCTAGTGAAAAACGAATAAAAGAATTACAAAGCCTCTCCTTACCCTTTAAAGCTTCAGTGCTCTTGTTGTTCTTCTTGTATATTTTTTTAATATTGTTTAGTCTAAAGAAAAGCAAGCAAGCCATTACTTTTAGAATCAAAATTTGGGGCTGTTTCCTCTGCCTCAAAACAACCTTTGAAAACTATTGGGAGAATATTTCCCAACCTCCTCCTCAAACTGGTCCTGTAACAGGAATCACTTGATGTAATTCATTTCTGGTGCCTTTAAAGCAGGATTAGGTCCTGTACTTTTCTAAAAGCTGTTAAAAGGTTTCAAAGCCAAACTCGAGGAACACTTAAGAATGAAGCAGGAGGCTCGAGGGAACGAGATACCCTGTGGTTATTTAATTTAGAGTGATGACCTAGCTATTATTTTGGCAGATTTTGGTTTGCTTTCTGGTAATAACCAGCAGGCAGCACCAGCCACGAGCCCACCCAGCCCTGTGAGGATGGACAGAGCAGCATTTTATGCAGCACACTCTGCTTAAAGATGATGGGGAAAGGGAACAGACTCAATGCTGAGAGGAAAGTGCAGGGCAGGGAGTTGGAGGATGCCCCACAACCAATAAATGTTCAAATCCAGCTCTGGTGTGGGATGAAACTGAACAACCCCTCCCTTTCACATATTTGCATTCATCTTATCTATAATGCCAGCTGACAGCCTCACACTCACCAGTGCAGCGTGGCTGTGCTCTCTAGAGCCAAACAACCCATGCAGAGCTCTATTTTCCATGCCAAAGGAGTTCCTTACCTGATGGCTTCCTTCCCATCAAAGCCCAGTGGCATTGGCTCGGTGTCACTGGCCAGAACCGGGTCATGGCTGCTGCCAGCTCTCACCCCCACGTACCCACTGCTGCGCTTGAGCCAGTACGAGGGTCTCAGGAAGAAGGCAGGAGGATGTGGGACCCCGTACTTGCCTGAATCAGAGACAGAGAAGGTGAAATATCAACCCCAAAACTTCCATCTGTCAACTCTGACAAATGCCCAGCCCAGGAGCGCTTCCCCGGTAGCTGCAGAGCGTGAACTTCAGCAGAGTGAAAGAATTGATAAATTCTGCAGTTTAAGTTGTCCATATCTGTAAAAGCAGGTGGGGCATAATCCATTTACAACCTCTTTGGTTCCAAAATATCAGATCAAGTCCTACAACATCCTTCCAACCCCCGTGGCCAGGGCTGTTGGAGCAGGATCTCAGTGCCTTACTGCAGGGTTACAGTTTTCTCTCCTCCCACCACCCCTTTGGTAACTTTTCCCCTAAAAAGCAGAGAATTGTAGAAAAAAAGCAAGGAAGTTTGCATTTTGCCCCTCACATTTTCACTCACCAGGCAAAACCTTATCAAAGTAGATGGCCAGCAGGAAATACAAGACACTGTCAAAGCTCAGGATGAGGTACAGGTTATAGAAAGGGTACAACTCTGGGCTAAATGCTGGTCCATATTTTTCTAGTTTTACCATCTAGGGGAGGGGAAAAAAAAAAAGCACAATTCAGATGCAACATTTCCTTCAGGCAGAAACACTTCACTGCTGTGTCATCACAGCCATTTTCACTAAAAACCCAATTCACTCGTGATCACGACACTGTTTCTAAGGAGGCAAAGGGTTTGTGATGACCACAAGCCCTGGAAATGCTTCAGTAAGCTGAATTTCAAATCAAGCAGAAGTTACAGAGAGCTGCACGTGCTGTTTGCAAAGGCAGCACTTCCAGCCCTCCCAGTTCCTGCAGCTCTTGGTACCGCGTTCACCGCTGCCATCCTTTCAGAGAGATTTAAATTTGTTGCAGCAAAATTCCTGATGCAGCTGAGTGTCCAACCATCTTTGCCACGAATTAGCACAGATTTTTGGAGCCAAGTTTTCTTTTTAAAAGCATCTAAAGTGGAGGGGGGCGACTGGGTTGTTCTGGCAATGCAAATTTTGGGTTTTGCTGTTCTCTGGCAGAATTTTGGGGGCTGAGCTTTTGTGATGAGCACTGGTTTTATTTTGGACATACCGTTGAAAGACCAGCTGCGAAGGCAAAAGGACTGAAGAGGTTTAAAATCCATTCCAAAGCCCGTGGCAGTTTTTCAAACAATGTCAAAAAGCCCAGTGACCCAACGAGGATGTGAAGGAGAAATCCCACAAAACTGGAAATATTTGGCTGCTTTAGCAACGAGCTGAGCAGGAAAGTGAAGTGAATCTGCAGCAGAGAAAACCAATAGTTAGCAGGATGCATTTCTGCTGCAATTAAAAAAAACCAACATGAAAATAGGAACAAAATTAGAGATCCAGCTGAGTTTCAGTTGTTCCCTACAGATGTTTTGTTTAGCAGACAGCTCTGAGATTTAGGGCAGTTTTATAGGGACAGACAAATCACTCCCAGCCTCATTTTAGCACCTCTCTTTCCTCTGATTTTGAGTCAGAATCTCACAAAATGTAATGGGATTGATATAATAGCCTACAAACAATAACAATAAATCACAGCAATGTATTTTTGTTACTTTCTCATATAACACCAGCCCTAGAAAACTCTGCAGTCTTTCAGCTATTTTAATTAGGAGACAGGAAAAAAAAGGGTGCATCATATAAGAATACAAAAGCAGACTTACAGATGCCGTGCCATAAAAGAAATAAAAAAAATACACTTCCAAAAAGCTGTTGTGATCCAAAACTTCGCTCAGGGTGACCCAGGTCAGCAGACTGGCTGTGATGGAGACGTACACAGTGTACAGCAAGCTCCAGGATAACCTACACAGGAAGGCACAGTTATTTTTGTTCCTGAGCATGACAACACTTGCCTTGACATTGCCAATACAAGACAAATTGTTTTTAATTCAAATATTTTGTAATTCTATCCATTTACAATTTCCAGACTGGACTGCAAATACCAGAGAGTCACATGAAGGGTCGGGTTGGAAGGGACACAGAGGGTCAACATCTCTGCTCAGAAAGAGTCATCCCAGAGCACGTGGCACAGAAATGTGTCCAGATGGGTCTGGAGTATCTCCAGTGAGGGACACTCCACACCCTCTCTGGGCAGCCTGTTCAGTGCTTGGTTACTGCTCAGGAAAGAAGTTCTTCCACAAGCTCAGGTCTTGCATGTGCCCAGATCTCTGCAGATGCAGCGATGGCAGCAAAGGGACACAGAGAATCTGCAGCCAGGACCTTTTATCCACGTGTTCTTCTGAACCATCTGAAATATTCATGCCCAGATGGATTAGGAAGCCTGTTTGGATAGACCCTGTGTCCCTCCTCTGCTTCATCATTTAGGGGTTTCTCCAGAATTTGCTGTGCCTTCACTTTTTCTGCGTGCATCCACAAGGCAAACAACCCCTCCACAGCCAGAACCCTGCTACACACACCCCTGCTCCACGAGGAGGGCTCCTCCTCCTTTTTGGTGGGAGAAGAGCAACAAAACAACTACAAAAAACCTGTCTCAGAGCAACAGGCTTGGAAATAGAGGTCCCCCAGCAAAGAGAACCCCAGAATGGTTCCTCAAAGATCCCCTAATTCCAGCCCCTGCCATGGGCAGGGCCACCTTCCAGCAGGCCAGGTTGCTCCATACAGTTGATAAAATAATCCCTGTAATTACAGATTAATTTCTGAGATTTACCAGTAGGCAATATCCTGCAGACCCATTGCTCTCATCAGTATCTTCAGCTTCTTCTTCTCCTTGAGAACTTTCACTGATAAAAAGTGCATGTACGGGCAGTAGCTCAATATGGCACAGATGATGAACCAAAGGTAATCCAGTTTAAACAGAGGTTTCATCATGGGGGTTTTCAGATGAACTCCAGTGATTGACTTCATTTCTTTCCAGACAGAGTGGTTGGTTTTCATCTAAAGAAAAGAAATCAGTCATTAATGTCATTTTTGCGGTGAAACAGTCAACATCAGACCAGACAGGGGGTTATAAGCATTAAAATGATGAGTTTGTCAGTAATAAGGTTATGTTTATAAGCAAATAACCAGGATTTAGTATCTTTTTGTACTGACTTGCAATAAACACTATTAAATCCTTGTTCCATTCACTGCCTCAAGCCATGAGAATGATCTGTCATTCTTTTAAAGTTTGAATTACACTAAGTATTTAAGAAGTTAACGATCACAAAAAATCAGAGTATCACAGAATCCCAGAATGCTTTGGGTTGGAAGGGACCCTAAAGATCCCCTTGTTCCACCCCTGCCGTGGGCAGGGACCCCTTCCACTATCCCAAGTTGCTCCAAGCCCCGTCCAGCCTGGCCTTGGACACTTTTAGGGATGGAAACATCAACTGGCTTGGTGGTTTTCTTGGTTTTTGTCTGACTGTTTGGTTTTTAGGTTCACACAGAACTCTGGAAAGAATAGCAAATGTATTTTCCATCACGAGCACACTTACTTCTATGACTGCTGCATCAATGCTGGACTGCACAGAGAGGAACCCCCCATACCAGTACAGAGGAACTTTGCAGTGACTTGCTGAAAAATCCCAGCAGGTTTCTGTTGGGGAAACAAATTTTTAAAAAGAATTAATCAATATTAATGAATACCTTTCCATATATTTGTGCATATAAGTACTTGTGCATAACACGTGGGGTTGCAAATGTGTTTTACCCAAGTGTCAGGAAATCAAGATTGGGTTTTACTCAGCCTTTTACCTTTTAATGCGTTAAATCTCTGGCCATGCACTGTATGTTAGAGGGACATTAATGCACACACAGTTCTCCTTTCCAGGCATGATTTGATGTGTTATAAGGTATGAAAGGGAGAGGGACAAAAAGGATGATCTTCAAGCTCCCTTCCAACCCAAACCATTCTGGGATTCTCTGATTCTCTGACTGTACATGACATTTATGTTCTTCAAGCTTTTTTCTCTGATTTTTTTTTCCTTTTACAGACATGAACCCTCAAATGTTAACTCCTGTCTTTCTTGAGCCATTTGGCACATGCAGCCTCCATCCCTTTGGGGCGGCACAGCAGCACAGAAATCCAGCTAAACAGTTTTTAAAGCAAAATCAAAGCCTGTGGTTTCATTTATTTTGTTACCGATGTGCTCAAAGCCTTCATTGGGAAACACCGCTCTGCCCATTTGAAATCTGAGAGTGTAGGAGAAGTCATCCTTAAAAACCACACCAATAGTTTCATCCTCCAAAATTCCTTTTTCTTCCATTTTTTTCTCATTTTCCATCTCTTCTATTATTAAACCTGCCATTAGAATAGATAAATAATATTTAAAAAAAAGAAAAGAATAACACCAGCACAGCTCTGATTATTCTCTGAAACTCTGATTATTCAGGCAACAATGAAAATGGACATCACCACCATTTGTTCCCTCAAAAACCATGTGGGACAAATGCTCTTGTCCCTCCCCACCACTTGGGTGGGTCAGGGCCACTTCAGACACTGCAGCTGGAACATGGATTTAAGAGCATTTACCCCTCAGTGCGGAGCTGGAAGCCACTTTGGCCATTATTCTCCTGGTGGTGTTGGTTGCAGGGGTGTACATCAGTGTCACCCCCGTGGCGTTGAAGGCCGGCTCGTCCAGGCGCCCCAGGAATTTGTAGGGGAACTCCTGGGTGGGGTAGTACATGATCAGACCTGCTGAGTCCCTCAGGATGTAGAGGAAAACCAGCGATGCCACCCATTCCTGGAGGGAAGGAAGGAAATGCAGAGGTGAAGGGCAGCCCAGGGAATTGCTGTTGTGGGGAGGCTCCTCCAGGACCCTTCTAACCCTGCTCCGACCCCACTGCCCAGTCCAGCTCCTCCGGCCTTTTCCCTGGGCATGAGGGAGAGCTGTCCCACAGGTGTGATGGTTTTAGAATCTGAGGAAGGTTTCAGATGGAAAACATGTTTTCTCAGTCCCGGAGCCAGCGAGGTCTGTGGATAATTTGACACTGCAGCCATGAATTGGACATTGTGTTCCTCTGGACAGGGCAGGATCAACAACCAAAAGCAAGCAGCCAGCTTTGTCACGAGGCACATTTGTAGTGTCACAGGAAGAAGGAACTGCTGACATTTCCCAGGGAACCACAGCTGAGCCTTCTCATATCCCCTCACACAAAAACAATGCAGCGTGAAAATACTTTGTAGTGGAAATCCTGATTTCCCTTTGGAAGGACTGACACTTGCCTGAAAACTTTTGGCCTTCATCCTCCACACCAGAAGAAGATTTTTCCACAGGAGAGCACAGGTTTGCTGAAATATTTGCGAGGCTTTCTTGGATACTGCCTGCATTTTTCCGGCTAAGATGAGAAAGAAAATGATATCATTTAGAACAAAACAGGTCACTGGGAGCTCATATACTTACCTGGGTAAATATCACTTCAGGGGAAGCCAATAATATGCCAAAGGAGGAGAACTTGTCTCCTCAACTTTGGACAACTAAGATTCAAAGGAAATAGTCCAAGATCATGCAAGGGAACAGAGAGCTGGGTTGGACTCAGCTGCCTCTCCCACGTGCACAGATTCATCCTTCCTCATCCAGATTCATCCCTCCTCACCCAGGTTCATCCTTCCTCAACCCGAAGAGGCTTTTTGGAATGAGACAACTGCTCCCGTTCCACACTTCACTGCAGAAAGTGAATTTATGCCTTGCCTCAGACACGTGGTTTGTTGGCAAACCACCACTCACGTGCTCTGGGTTCTGAACCAGACCCTGAATCACGTTACAAACACTGAGGAGGTGCTGAAAACAGCCTAAAATAGAGGCTGCCACTGCCTGCCTTCGCCAGGCTGGTAAGAGACCAGTTTGCTCTGTTTTCACCTAAATATTAAGGAACTTCAGTGCAGTTAGAGCAGGGCAGCGTTAGAACACCCATGTGCTCCTTAATACCCTCCCAAACACTGAGCAAGGAGTATTTCTTTGAGATATTCATTTCAGCTCCAGATTTAATCACGTGGCCAAGCAGCAGGAACAGGAGCAAGTTCAGAGCCATGGGTCTCACCCCCTGCCCAGGGGAGCAGGGCAAGGAACCTCCCAACATGTTTTTGTGGTTTAATCCTCCAAAATGGCTGAAACCTAAAATCAAAGCAACCTCAGAGTGCTCCATTCCCCTTGGACATCGCTTCTTGATTTCACGGATTGGGCAGCTGGAGTTAATAAAGGGTTCCACTACTCTGTTCCCTTCAGAACTTGTTTTTCGGAAGAATTAAATATTTGTGTACTGCAGGGGCAAGGGATTCAGGATCCCTGTTTACCTTCTGAGTGTTATCCCAGGGCTTATTTTATCTTATCTCCTGCTGCTCTGCTTTCCCTGCCTGCAGCTTCCTCCCATGCTTCCCCACTGCTCCCTGCACTGAAGGTTAAAGGTAAATAGGAAGGGATTTCTAGGAAGTGTTCCTTTGGTTTATTTGCCCAGGTCTGGATTTCAGTTGTGAACTGAAAGCAGCAGCTCAGCCCAGGATGTTTGGGCAGTAAACAAAGGGTGGTGATATTTGGATAACAAGGAAAATATGATGGTCTTTAAAAGATGCACTGAATTTCTACAGTCACAACAAGCACTTAATTTTAAAAATGATGGAGCAAATCTAAAACTTTTAGAAAATTCTAAGTTTGTACCAGTTTGAATTGACTTTTTGCCTGAGGAGCAAGAAGCAAATACCATTGGGAGCCAAATCTAAAGCCAGGAATTCAAACAGGTGATGCTGCCTACAAATGCTGTAGAATTTAACTTTCAACCAGATACCTAATAAATATTAGCTATTATTAACTTCAAATTAGGCATCTAATTAATCTATTCGATAATTATCAAAAAGGTAAAAAACATAAGCAAGACAGAATCCTCTGCAAGGCCTGAGGCTCAAAACTTCAGATTCAGAAGGCAAAATAAACACATCAGAAACTGATCTGGAGGCAACGATGTTTGGGAAACTTTAATCCAGTAAAGAGCATCACTTGTAAAGCTGGATGTCTCCTGGGGCTCATTAAATGCATCCAAACTTCCTGCTCTCCAGGAACACACTGCCAACGTGTTGCAAGAACTTTTGCTGGATCCTGTGTGCAGCTCTGCTCTACCAGAAGTTATCCCGGCAAGGCACATCCCATGTAATCCCTTTATTTACTATCTCGGGGAATTCCTCTTTGGCACCTTTTCAGATTATTTTCCTCTATAAATTGAACTTACTGAGGTCTGTTTGAAGATGTCCTGCTCATTGCAGGGCGGTTGGACTGGATGAGTTTTAAAGGTCCCTTCCAACCCGAAGTATTTGAGGAGTTTCTGATTTTAGTTCCTATAATCAAGCTGCTCTTCAGGAGCCTCTCAATGCTGGGTTCAAAGGGAGGAATCCACGCTGCATCTCACACTTCCCAGAGGGTCCACTGCCTTTCCCAGAGCCAAGGATTAAGCCCTGCTTGTGGAGAGTGCAGAGGAGCTCTTTCCACCCTCTCCTGTTTGCCAGTTCCTGCAGGTTTTTGTGCTTGCATCTGATAAATCTAAAAGAGATTTGCACTGACTCCACTCCAACACACAAACTTTCAAACAGGTTGTTTTTTCCTACTCTCAACTTGAAAATAACAACTCTAAGCCTACCCTTCATCAAAGCTCAGCACTTCAGCTCACACAGAGAAGTGAAATTTGGGGGTTTTGCATTTTTAGGTGCCTTTAGTGACAGCAAGGCAGGAGGAGGAGAGCAGAGGGAGGGATCATCACCCAGTGCTCAACCTGCAGCTCTTCACCTACAGCCAAAGCCCATCCACGAGGAGAGCCAAAATCCATACACACCCAGAAAAGCTGAGTATTTTTGCTCCTTTGCCTCTAAAATATTTTGATGTGAACTTGTAGTCCACCAGAGAACAGAGCTGGAAGGTGCAACTTTTATGCATTCATCATCATAAAGCATTAATTAGGAAAAATCAATCATCAAACTCAACCCCTGCATGAAACTGCCCCGGGGAGAATTTTTCCATCTCTGCTTCTAAACTAGTTTTCCCTTTAAAAAAGGAGAAATATCTAGCTCCTTACCTGATGGTGTGTTTTCCATTGGGACAAGGTTTCCTCCAGCTCCGAGGTGTCCGGGCTCCTGTCCCTTTTGAGCCCCGGGGACGCTCAGCTGCTTGGCCCACCCCGGTGGCCATGCCCCTGTCCAGCCTGACGTCACTGCCCGGGCAAACCCTCCCAAAGCTTCTGGAGCGATGACCCAACGCTGGAACAACACCTACAACCAGCTGGCCCGGGGCCTGGGGATGTTTACACCACGGTTTGGAGGATTTAACTCAACCCTTGCAGAGGTTCCCACCAGGCAGCAGAGTTGGGGTGGCCTGGGAGGGGGAAACCTTCACTCCTGAGAGGTGGCAAAGCCACCTTGTCCCTGTCACAGCTTCTCCAGAGGGAAAACTCTGCTGCCTTGTCCCCATCGTGCCCAGAGCCTGACTCAGCAAATGCTCCTTCCTCTGCTGAGACAAATCCTGCATCCCAGGACCAACGGGATTTTAGTTCCTCCTTCTCCTTTCCCCATTGCTTTGAGCGGGTTTTTTTCCCAATTTCCACTCCTTTTAATTGCTTTTCCAGCAGCTGCCACACAGCTGGAAGCAGGATGGAGCATGTTGGGCTTTTAAAAACAAAACATCTTTCCAGTGGATCTGCAGTCAAAACAGGGAGGCGAGGAAATCAGACAAGCCAGGGAGTCCAAATGAGCTGGAAGGGTGCATGGCCACGGGATAATTCAATGAGGTAAATGAATTTGACTGTTCCGGAACTTCCCCAGCTTGAGGATTGTGCATCTGATTTGCAGAGCTGCCTCAAACCACAAGGGCCGTCTGCTTGTTGCTCAACAAAAGGTCGGGGCTCTGCTGCAGCTGCTGATTTACTCATTTTCAAGGCATGAGCTCATTTAGGAGAGCAGCAGAAGCGCTTTCTGGCATCCCTTCGCATTGGGCAGCAGGGGAGCAATGGGGAAGGCTCCTCATGATTGCAAAAAGCCCATCTGAGATGCACTTACCAAAAAATAGCACTTTTCTGACCAAAACCTGTGCCTCAGTGTGGGACCCAGCTGTGGGAAGCCCTGCCCTGACTGCACATTATCTACAGAAAATGCTTTTTCACATAGAAATGAAGCAGTCTCCTGCTGCACAAAAACCTGCTCCAAGCACTCCTTGGGGTTTCCCATCCTGCTCCTGGCCCTGCTGCTGAGGTGGGACCCCAACTCCTCAGGGCTTCACTGAGCAGCAGCAGGAGAACACAGAACGTCTCAAAGTATCATTAATTAAATCCCCAAAGCAGATGCTCCACAGGATTTCTGAGAAGGGGACTCAGGACCAGACTTTGTATCTGCCAGGAGGAGGAGAAGGGCTGGGAATGGAGCCAGACCCTTCCAGGGGGACATGCCAAGCAAAGGAGAAAGGAACAGTGAGAGCTCCGGGAAACCCTTATCAAAGAGAAATTCAGCAAGTTAACTCAGGGACTTTCTGGACATCTCTTAAAAGAAGCATTATAAGGGAATGAATTAATTTTACAGCTTAAAAAACCCCAAAACCGCATGGCACACTGCCCTTGCACACCATCACAAACCAACGAGTATGAAATGCTGGGAACTGTCCCCAAGCTCAGATTAAACTTATCTGGGGTTATTTTCCTCTCCACTGAGGGGCTCAGGGAGCACAAATCCCTTTTATTTTGCTACACCCTTCACCGACCCACAAGGCTGGAGGCGACCACCTCCTCCTCTTCCTCAGCACGGTCTGTCCAGGGACCTGGCAGTCCCACAGGACATCCCAGGAGCAGACAGCAGCCTCCATCCCTGCAGAGCACGTTTCATGTCCCACCTTCATTCAAACCTCCCCCATCTCACTGCCCCTCACCCCAGAGCCAGCATCCACCCAGCAAGTTCACCTTGGGGACAGCTCCAAGCACAAAAATGAATTGTTTTTTTCACTGGGGTTAATTTTTCAGTGGCTGGAGGTGATTCATCCCTGCAGATGGACAGTGTGCCATGCCAGGAGCATGCAACTGCCATGGGGTCACTGCTAGCCCTGAGTTGGGCTGAATGAATCCGGCTGCAAAATGCAACACAACCGCGGGAGGTCGAATCTCCAGTGCTGCAACACTGCAAAATTCCCCCAAATCCAGTTAAAAATACGTAAATACTGCAGCCTGAGAGCCCTGGCCATGCCAAGAGCCAGGGCCCCCCATGCTCTGCCTGAGCACAACCACCTGAAACTCTGGTGCACCCCAAAATCAACCCAGAATTTTGAAAACCATCCCCGTTTCCAGCACAGCAAAACACCCACGCCACAGAAACCGAAGTGTTTAACAACCCAATCTATCTTTATTTTGGAAGTACTTCCTGCTGGGAAAGGAAAATCCTCACCTTTACAAGTACAGCCAAGTGGTGAAAGAAAGGCAAAATGTGTGTAAAATAAACTGCACAAGGTCCAAGAGCAGGAGGAGCGTCACGAATGTGTCACCTTCAGGCCTGACACCTTCTGCTTCTGCTGCCAGGGCTCTGGATGTCGGCTGCGCAATAAAGCTCACTTGCTATACAGAGAGACTCTTAAACAAGGACTTTTCTTGGGAATGTAAATGAAACCAGACACGTTAAAGTCTCCATAGAAAAATACAACCTTGTAACAACACCATGAAGTGAATGCGTTTTCCAAGCTTTGGGTACATCAGATACTCACAACAATCCTGCAAGGCAGTTCCAACCATCTCACCTGGGAATGGTGACCCAAACTGGGTGGATTTACTCCAAATCCCCCCAAATCCAGTTTATCTCTGGGAGCACAGGCTGGGTGTGTGTTGGACTGATGGGATTTGGTGTGTCACTGATAACAGCAGAACAAATGGGCTTCAAATCCCAGGAATAAAGCTTTCCTGTTCCCAGGGCATTCCCTGGTTTAATTTTGCCTGGTTTTTTTTCCTATTCTGGCAATTAGAGACATCTAATGACACTTTGAAACACTTCTGATACAATACACTATGAGGAAAGTGATGTTTTGGGGTGGAACTTTACTCCAGTTGACACACGATGTCACCAGGCCAAAAAGATCCCACCCAAACACGGAACTAATTTAACGAGCCAAATTTAACAAGCTGCACAAAAACCAGTGCCACCATCCACTGGGCTCCTCCAAGATAAACAATAGCACCAAACCGAGCTTCTAATCCAAACTTTTCACATCTGAAATGTGAGGAAATATGGAAAGATCTGGAACAGGGTGGTATCACCCAGACAGCACAGAACTATTTTACAGACTATTAAAGGTAAAGAATAAATTCAAGGCAGACACCAAGGCTGCTCACAGGTCACATTGTAATTCCCTAAATCCATGTGACAAGAGCGTGCTGGATTGACGGGCAAGTGACACTTGGCTGAAACACCATTGGCAAAAAGAGACCAAAGAAATGAGGGATTTGGAAAAAATGCACTGAACCTGTACACACCTGCACGGGAAAGTGCCAACAGGCAGAATTCTGGGTCCCAAATTGCTTCAAGTAAAGGAAAAAGCTCAGAGCTCCCAGCCAGCAGCAGGGCTGGGGCTAAAGAAACCAAACACTTGAATTCGGGATGTTTTTCTTTGCTGACAGGGAAGTTCCAGCCCTGTCAGGCAGCACTGGAGCTGCAGTTTGGAGACTGGTGCTTTAATCCCATCCTTTAATCCTTCATTTCCAGGGCTGTGGTTCCCTGGGGAAGCAAACAGGATGTCCAGGGCTTTCTGCAGGGCTTGGACATTTTAACTCCGAACCCAAAGCTGTGCATTTATATGCCGCCTATGGGTACAAAAGAGGAAGTAAATTGTACATAAAGAGTTCACATCTCCCTAAAGGAAAATAGTGAATTAACAGATTTTAACAGATTTTGGCTGAACACACTGATAAAGCATTATCAGACATACCACACACATTATTGCCTGACAATTACAAACAGCTGGGACACACAACTCCAACATTACCCATTTTTTTGAGTTTTCTCAAGAAAAACAAAGGTATGTTCTAACTTTAAAATGAAGATACATAAGTGATATGACTTATGAAGCCAATGTCTCAGTATAAACACATCTCTGTACCTGTTCATTGCAGAGCAAAATGAACTGGGAGCAATCTTTAATTTCACCTTATAAAACTAAAAAAAGTGATGATACCTTTGTGTAGAAAAGACCAAAAAAATAATGTATTTTCAACATACATCTGTCATTTCTCAGGCTGAAGGACCACATATTCTACTCTTCTTAGTGCTTCTATGCAAACCAAAGGCACCTTTCTTATGAATGTGGCTTCGAATTTCATTTGGGGTTTGACAAAGGGGGGTGACAAACGGCCAGGCCACGCCCAAGCAAACGTCCCTGTGTGACTGACTGCAACCACAACAACGAGGGACTGGGAAACACTGGTGCTCATGAATGCACTGGCAAGGAAAAGGAAAGCATCTCCAAAGCACTGTGTGTGAGAGCAGCTGGCAGGACACAGTTGTTACCGCCAGGGGAAGAATCAGACTGTTTTTAATGGAGACAAGGCAGAACCACATCTCTGCAAACCCCGTAAGGACAGTGTGTTGGTTTCACACAGCCTAGCTTTAGTGCTCGAAACTTCTGTGGCCGGCACAGAGCCAGTCGCTGAAGGCTCTGACCATGGGCAGGTTAGCAGCCCAATTAGACAAGGTGATAACACCTCTGTGATGACATATTTAAGAAGGGAATAGGAGAGCGGGAAGCTCTCTTTCTTCTCCCGAGGGGTGGCGAGGCAGCTGCTGGGGCCCACCCTGGCGGGGGCCGCGTAGCCGGGGCCCTCCCGAGGCCAGAGCCCTCCCAGGGCCAGAGCCCTCCCGAGGATGAGACTGTGCCAGGACCCTCCCGAGGATGAGACCGCACAGCCGGAGCCCTCCTGAGACCGACACCCTCCCGAGGATGAGACCGCACAGCCGGAGCCCTGCTGAGACCGACACCCTCCCGAGGATGAGACCGCACAGCCGGAGCCCTGCTGAGACCGACACCCTCCCGAGGATGAGACTGCGCGGCCGAGGCCGTCCTGAGGCCAGGACCCTCCATAGGCCGGGACTGCACAGCCGGAGCCCTCCCGAGGCCGGAGCCGCCTGTGTGGTGCTGGCGAGGACCACGCGGCCAGGGCCGGCTGTGCGGTGCCGGCAGGGATCAAGTGGGCAGCAGTGAGAGACATGGTGAGCAATTCCCCGATGCGGAGCCTGGACAAGATCAACCTCTCAAGTGCAACTTGAAGACACCAATTTTCTTCCAAGTCAGAGGAAAAGCGAGGACACATGAGGAAAACCAACATGGTGGCACTGAGGTCAGTGAGAAGAAGGAGAGGGAGGAGGTGCCCCAAGCACCGGAGCTGAGATTCTCCTGCGAGCCGTGGTGAGGACTATGATACAACAAACTGTTTCCCTATAATTCGTGAGGTGCATGGTGGGGTGCAGAGATCCATGCACAGCCCGTGAAGAAGAGTACTCACACTGGAGTGTGTGGGTGCTGAAAAGCTGTAACCTAGTGAGGAACTCAGAGAGAGATGACCCTTGCTTTTAGAGATGGAGAGCCTTTGCTTCCAAACTACAACAGCTCATCCTTAAAAGACTAAACCCCATGAACTAAAATGACCCACGCTGGGCAGTTGTGGGAAGACTGCTTGGCCTGTGGGAGGGACTCACATTGCAGCAGGTTCAGGTGGGACTGTTGCTTGTGAAAGTTAAAACCATGCTGGAAAAGTTTGCAGAGAGCTATCTCCTGTGGGAAGGATCCCACGGCACAGCAGAAGAAACTCTTTTCCTTAAGCATACTGAAGAAAGACTTTTAAGAAGTGAAATACTGACCAAAACCCCATGTTCTGTTTCTTTGCGTAGTCGGTGGAAAGAGGGAGAGACTGGGAAAGAAAGGTCCTGAAAGTTCACTTTGGTTCTCATTACCCTTTTTACTTTTAATTTTGTTAATAAATCGTCTTTATACTGTTTTAAGTTTTGAACCTGTTTTGCCTTAAAACACTTAAAGTGTTTTTGTTGTTTCAATAATCCTTAACTCATGAAAATGAAGTTTTAATTTTCCCTCCTCTGCTTAGCTACAGCAGAGGAAAATAAATAGATGGTTTTTTCATGGGTGCCTGGTGCTCAGCCAGCATCAAACCCTGACAGACAGTCGTGTCTTTGTACTTTTAACCAAGCAGGGGAAGGAGCACATCCACTCTGTCCAGCCCCTGTGCCCCCAGCATGCATGACAAACCCCAGTGGCACCCACATGGCAGCACACAGCTGCCACCCTGCAGGGGAGGGGGCTGGGAGTGCCAACAAGTGCCAAGCTGTGTCTGTAAATGAACATTTTCACGCTGGTGGGACGCCAAGCCGAGCTCGTGGTGCAATTCAGAACCCTCCTTGCAGTGGGACAGTGACTGCAGTGGTTTCCCCCCTCTCTTCTAAGCAGGTGCATCTTCAAAGCAGAAGCAGGGATGGACCAGCTGGTGGAGGAGCAGGATCTCACAGGCATGGGTGTGCAGGACAGGCAGCAGTGCCCACCCAAGGGCATGGCCAGACCCTGCAAACCACCCCGCGGGGCAGGATGCTCCAGCAGCGACTGGCTTCACTCAGACACAGGATCCTCCTGAAGGACAGCCCAGCCTCTGGCCCAGCAGAGCCAAGGGAAGGCAGGTGGGAGCTCCTGCCCCAGCCACCAACACCAGGAGACACCTGGCTGCCATGGCAGTGCCCTCCTGCCCAACACAAACCAGTAACAGCGAAGGGAGGAGGGATTTGGGTCAGTCAGAGGAGCAGTGGGATGCTCACCGCTCCTGCGGCGTTATTCCCAAGGCCAGGATGGTGGGACATGCTCAGAGCTTCCAAACCCAGCTGTCCTTGCCCATGCCGGCTTCGAGGAGCAGAGAGAGGATCGGCGCTGGCACCAACACGAGCATGAGGAGCTCAGAAAATGACTCGGTCCTCCTGTGTCCTGTCCCACCACAGGCTGCTGTTCAGGGTGCCCAAGCTGCTGTCCTCCTCCTCCTGCTCCTTAGCAAGCTCCACAAACACCTGGAACACATGGAAAAGATCCTTGTAGGAGCTTCCTTGGTCACAAATACAACTCATGCTAAAAACCTCACGAGTATTCATGTATTGCTTCATCCCTGAGTAGCAAATTTTCAGTATTTTGAGGTTTTTCTCCTTATTCCTGCCCTCCCACCTCTTTTCTTCAAGAGCACAATAAAAAGGAAGTTCAGCACTGAAGACATTAATTGTCAGCAGTAATTAATCCACAATAAGCAATAACAAGTCTCAGCCTCACCCTCCTTCCAGCCACGAACAGCAAATGCCTGTTCTTGGAATAAATCAGAGCAGCTTTTCCACTAAAACCACACATTTGCTTTCTTCCAGTCACTGCAGTTGGCATCTTATTTTTAGAGGGGAAAACAGGAATAAAGAGGAGCTGGAGAGCTGGCAGATGTGATTCACTTCGAAAAAAGGGAATTTAGTTTCCCAAAAATGCCCCAACAGGCAACAGCAAAGCGGCCCCCGTGGCCTGAGAGCAGAGCTTGGGGGATGAGCTGCCTGCATAGGGCTCATCATCATGGAATGCTTTGGGATGGAAGGGACCATAAATCCCATCCCCCCATGGGCAGGGTCACCTTCCACTATCCCAGGTGCTCCAAGCCCCATCCAACCTGGCCTTGGACACTTCCAGGGATCCAGGGGCAGCCACAGCTTCTCTGGAAATTCCATCCCAGCCCCTCCCCACCCTCACAGGGAGGAATTCCTTCCCAGTATCCCATCCAACCCTGCCTTCTGACACCTTCACCTGGCAGGGTTTACATCCACAAAATAGAATTTAACACACCTGTTCCAGTGTTGCTTGAGAAAAGCTGTAGTCCTCGATGTTGAAGGCGTGTTTTACTGGTGAAGGAATTGGTAAGAGCAGAGTTAGGGACACTTTACTCACTCTTGATTTCACAAGAAACAGAGTTGGGGACAACAACAATAAAAGAAAAATAATTAAGTTTGGAACAGAAATGGACAAGTGACACCACATGGCAGAAGAGTCAGTTATGGGAGACAAAAGGATTTGTGTGTGTGATGTATGGCAAGTGCTTCCTTCATTACCTTCTTCCAGCTTGGAAAAAGAATGCGAAAGCGACTGTACATCTTCTTTAGGGATTTTATATGCCAAGATAGAAGCAAAGCTGGAACAAAGAGGCAAAACAAATTTAGCTTCAAGCAAAATCACTCAAAGTGAAAATATTAATACCCAGTGGAATGTATTTTAACTTATTTTCCGAAGGTTACTCCAGGCATTTTGACTGTCATGATCACACAGAAGGGGAATGATGCAGCTCCAGGTGCATCAGCTGAGACCTCCCTGAGACTGTTGTAAGTTCATGCTCTTCCACTCAGATTCAATCATTTATATTCTGCTTGCTCATGGCAGATTTGCTGCCTGGAACTCCCAGAGTCCTGACGTTTTACCTTTCAGCTGAACTGGGAGGTCACAGCAGGTCCTGGAAGTTTGCATCACGCAGCTGTTCCTGCAACCCTGACTGCAGCACGGGGAGCTGCTCTGCCCCCGCCATCTGCTGCTGGAGAGGGAACTCCCCTCCAACCCTGCACATCCCATGTCTGAGGAAGGATCACACTCGTGATCCCTCAAGGATCACACTCCTCATGGGATGCCTGCTGTGCCCTTTGTGGAGTCTCTCCAGTCACCGAGCCAAACCCTCGGGTGCATACAGCAGAAACTCAGAGCTGTTGGTGGAACAGCAGCCAGCCCACCCTCAAACTGAGACCCCCAGAGACCTCAGGCATTTCCAGGTAAAGGCAGTGAGTCAGAGACTTGGATTTCAGCCCTTTCCCAGGGGCCCTGCCCCAGGAGGAAGCTGTCAGGCAACAGCTATGCAGAAATCCAGTTTTGCTTCCTCCACGCTGAACATCTGCACGGGCTCCCGGCCCTGCCCTGGCAGCCCGGGCTCTGCCGCCTTCCAGATCCCTTCCTCTTTTTCATTCTTCATTTTTTTTAAGCTGTGTGTAAATATTCACATGCCCTCCCCTGTGCCAAGGAGCTGCTGTGAAATTAGAGGGTTTAATTAACATCAGTATTTTCTGGGTATCTGACAAACCTCACCTTTCCTGGCGGTTGGCGTTGGGGAAGATGTGCAAAATCTGGCTCTGCAGATACTCCACCTGCTGCACATCTGTTGTTTCCCTCAATTTCATTTCCAAGAAGTACCCTCTGCCAAACTTGCTCTTCAGGTGCTGGACAGTACCTATACACCTACGAATTACAGACAGAAAACACAGGTTGTACTCAACAACACCCTCACCTCAAACAGACACTTTTTGCTGTTAAGGATTAATTTCACTCCAAATTTAGGTACAAAATTCATCTGTATTTTCAGACAAATATATCCCAGGTGGCAGCTGCCTGTCCCCCTGCCCCAGGAGGGCTCTGGTGGTACCTGAGCTGCCCTGACACCAGGATGGCCACACGGTCACAGACAGCATCTGCCTCCTCCATGTAGTGCGTGGTCAGGATGGCTGCTCTCTCCTTGTTTTTAAAGGCTGCTCGGATTGCCCTCCTACAAAACACAACCAAAACCATCCCTGAATAAAAACATTTGGCAGGGAACAGTAAATCCTGGCTTCACAGGGAAGGAGGACTGTGATGGACCCTCTATTTATGGATTACTGCTACTCCCACAGCAACAATTAACACCTGAATTTCCCAAAGACGGCTCGAATCTGTATCCCTTATGTTGTTTTAAGGATTTCTTTCAACTTTCAAGCTTTTAAATCCCAAGCTGTTCTGGGACAGGACACAGCTGCACTGCACCTGGCATGAAGGTTGGGCTGATTCTCCCCTTCTTGTGAGACCCCACCTGCAGTCCTGTGTCCAGCTCTGCGGCTCCCAACACAGGAGGAGCTGCTGGAGTGAGTCCAGAGGAGGCCACAGAGATGCTCCAAGAGCTGGAGCCCCTCTGCTCTGGAGCCAGGCTGAGAGCTGGGGTTGTTCAATCAAAAGACAAGCTCTGGGGAGACTTTCGAGCCCCTTCCAGGGCCTAAAGGGGCTCCAGGAGAGCTGGAGAGGGACGTTGGACAAGGGATGGAGGGACAGGACACAGGGAATGGCTTCCCACTGCCGGAGGGAAGGGTTAAGTGGGATATTAAGCAGAAATTATTCTGCTTTAGTGGAAGGTGCCCCTGCCCGTGGCAGGGGGTGGAACTGGATGATCTTTAGGTCCCTTCCAACTCAGCCCACTCCGTTATTCCCTGTGTGTGGCTCTCCCTGGTGTGGGCAGGGATAACACACACCCCAGACCAGGCTGACTCCCTGGAGCCTGTGGCCAGCACTCACCACATGTGCTGCTTGGCTTTGGGATCCATCCCGGTGGAGGGCTCGTCCAGCAGCGTGACACGCGGGTTGCCCAGCATGCTGAGGGCAAAGCAGAGCTGGGGGAAGGCAGAGGGGCAGGGTGAGGACAGGGAGGGTGCTGGTGACCCCCAGAGTGACCCCAGAGCCCCCCATACCTTGCGTTTCAGCCCCATTCCCAACTTCTTCGTCGTTTTCTGCAGGTGGTCCTTTAAATCAAGGACACTGGTGATGCTGGGGAGGGAAGGAGCAGGTGTGAGAGGCTGGGAGGGGGATGGTCTGGCTTCCCCC
Organism: Corvus cornix cornix; assembly: GCF_000738735.6. Lineage (NCBI taxonomy): Eukaryota > Metazoa > Chordata > Aves > Passeriformes > Corvidae > Corvus > Corvus cornix. The sequence goes on from NC_046347.1 coordinate 10,176,954, forward strand.
TCATCAGAGTATGGAAACAGCTCCTTTTGAAGAGCTCAGGTACAAATATTTGTTTATCAAAGATAAAAAAAGCAGAGCAAAAAGCAGAATTGGAGCTTCCATACAAGACCACCTGTCCTGGAGGAGCCTGTGGTGACAACAGAAACAGCTCCAAGCCTAGGACTCCCCCTCCTTGCAGCTTCTACAAAGGTCACTGTTAGTACTTCACAACCTTAAAAAAATTACTTTAAAAAAACATATATCAAAACTAAAAATCCCACTTGAATTTTCTGTGGCTGAACCTTCATCTCCTCACCTATGAATTCACCACTGCAGAATTTCAACCAAGCTCAAAACCAAACTTAAATGGAAACAAAGATTGCTTTAGGAAAGGAGAGAAGGGGAAAAAAAAACCCACAAAAAAAAAGCCAAAACCCCTCCAGTAATAAGCTTGAAGATAAAAAAAGCTGAGGAAACTCCAGTTAAACCACAAAGATTTCTCCAACAAACTCACTCACCGCTTGATGACTTCTTTAACATCAGCCTGGCTCATCCCTTTGATGGCACCATAAATCTCAAAGTGTTCCTGCAGTGTGATATCTGGCCAGAGAGGATTCGTTTGAGGACAGTACCCCAAAAATTTCACTGAGTCATCCTCACTGCTCAGCCCCGAGGAATAATCTCCCATCAGAACCTGCAAGGAAAATGCCCAGACCTTAATCCAGAATATTGGGAATTTCCAAACTGGCTTTGCATGGTTTTAGCAAAACGCTCTCAGGAATGCTTGCAATAATAACAATAAAATTGAAATATGGATTTTTTGTGTAACTGTAGCATGGAACACACCTGCCCACTGGTTGGCTCAATCTCTCCAACAAGCATATTAATTAATGTGCTTTTCCCAGCTCCATTGGGTCCCAACAAACCCAGGATTTCTCCTAAAGAAAGACACAAACCATTGCCCACGAGGTCAGATAAACGGTTCCAAGAGCTGTTTTTATAAATGAAACAGCTCAACAGCAAGCAACTGAACTCCAACCTTTCTTCACGCAGAGGGAAACATGTTTGGTTGCCACTTTCTTTATTTTTCTCCCCAGAAGAAATTCCTTCCTTTCATCAAACTCTTTGTGCAGGCTGCTGACCAGGATTGCTGGCATCTGGCAGGGAAGAGGGAAGTGGCTGCAGATCCCAGCAGCTGTGGGGGAGCCTCCAGATTTGGGGGTTTGGGCAGAGCCAGGCTTTACCTCCTCGCTCCTGGGGCTGCTCAGGATCTCTTTGACTCGCAGCCTCTCTGCCTTCACATCCTCATCCTCGTTCTCCTCGTGAGGGACATCTGGGAACTTCCAGCTCTTGGCTTTTGTAAAACATTTTCTGAAGGGGAGGAAAATAGCACGAGGCCTCTGCTCAGCTCTCAGCTGAGGCTGGCTCAGGGCTTTTGTGCTCAAAGCCATTTGTGTTTGCCAAGGCCAGGAGAAGCAGATTCCTGCAGCTCATCCCAGAGCAGGACGAGCTCAGGGGCTGCCACTGTGTCACCTTCCTGCTGAGCTCTTTGTGGGGGCACAGCATCCCTGGCCATGCAATGGGAATGGCAGTTCCCCTGGTTTTATATAGGGAACATCCTTACAGAATTCCTGCTTTTGCAGTGATGGAACTTAAAAGGAAATAAAGCCCCCATCTCTGCACTGCAGTGACTGAGTCTCAGAAGGGATATAAAGAAAGGTGGTGTATTTCTTCCACTGCACATCCCAGTTTAACCACCACCAGCAGCACCTCCAAAACCAGTTTCTTTGGACTATGGCTTGAAAAAAGAACCAGTCAAGAGACACACCTGAAGAAGGGATCCTCTCTCACCGTCCTCCCTCCGTTCTTCAGCTCGAAGCAGCGCAGCAGGAACAGCCACACCACACACTGCAAATAGGGCTGAGGCAGACAAAAACCACCCTGGTCACCAGCCAGGCTGGGGACCCTGGGGGTGACACCACCAGAGTGATGAGGGACAAGAAGCTGCAGCTCTGCACCACCACACAAGTGCTGGTGTTGCCAAGAATATATTTAATATATCATTAAATGCTGCTCAGCGGGTCTGAGGATGCACAACCAAAGTGGGCTTAGATTTAAAAGCAATTACGTGGGGTTTTTGCACAGAGAAGGGACTGCCCCTGCTCTGGAGCTCTTGCTCCATCAGCAGGGATTCCCATAATAATCAGAATAAATACTGGCAGGGTTAATCAGGCCACAGGAGCAGCAGATGTTGAGCTGGTGGGCACAGCAGCTTTCCTGACTGCTCGTGCTGCAGGAGCTGCAGGCTCAGCATCAGAGCAAATCTTTACTGATAAAGATGTTGGACAGAAGGGGATCCCAGCAGGAACCACAATTCCCTACAGCAAACCATGCTCACAGCCAGAACTGCCACCAGCAGCCGGTCCCAGGGGTCGTGGTCCCAGGGGTGGGAGTATCCTCCACTCTCATTCTTGCCTTTCCACGAGACCTGGGAATTCAGGGAAAAACATGTTCAGGTGAATAATCACCCACCAGAGACTCTGAATTCGACACTGTGCTTTAATCTCTGTCGTTCAGGCTGTGGTGCTCAAGCACCTCCTGAGCTCTGCAGAGACTCTCAAAAAAAAAAATCAAACAACTCCATTCAAACCCTGGGGCTGCTCCTGCTTTCAAGCCACCCACTCCCAATTAACCCATGTCCTATCACTGGGCTTGCTCACTGAGGAACACGTGGTTTTCCTTGGAATATCACAGAATCATGGAATGCTTTGGGTTGGAAGAGACCTCAAAGCCCATCTCATCCCACCCCCTGTTGCTCCAATCCCCATCCAGCCTGGCCTTGGACACTTCCAGGGATCCAGGGGCAGCCACAGCTGCTCTGGGCACCCTGTGCCAGGGCCTGCCCACCCTCACAGGGAGGAATTTCTTCCCAATATCCCATCCAACCCTGCTCTCTGTCAGCTTGAAGCCATTCCCCCTTGTCCTGTCACTCCATGCCCTTGTTCAAAGTCCCTCTCCATCTTTCCTGTTGGCTCCATCCACTTTGTGAAAGGAAATTTCATGGAAAACTTTCTGCTTTCCTCATTTTAAACCCAAACCACTTTGCTTAATAGGAAAAAGGTGATTTTCCCCCAAGCAGTTGTTATTCTTCACATGTTAAATGGCTGCAGAGGACACACTAATGACATCCACCCAATCCCAGCTGTCTCCAAGGGTTCTGGAAAGGATCCCTGGAGTCCCCTTACCTTTATAAAACAAATCAGGCAGCCAATAAGGGGATAAATAGGAATGAAGATGGAGAAGACATAATGCAGGACGGTGGTGACCAGGTAAAGGTCCAGGAAAAAGGCAACTTCAGCGACAACTGTGCAAAGCAAGGCTGTCTGTACCAAAGAAAAGGGGAAAAAAAGTCCATTTTCATCCACTTCAGACTCTCTGAGCATAAGTTATCTAATTTAAGGCACTTTAAATAAAGCTTTTATCACTCAGGGTATTGCAGAGAGGGAGACCCTGGTAAATGTTTCCCATTTCCTGTGCATTAGGGACAGACAGTTCAAGAAAATAACTGGGAAGCTGCTGTGGCCTTGGAGATCATCAATCTTCCCACTTATCCCAGCTCCAGGCCAAGTCACTCACCACTGAAAATATAAATGACCAAAATTCCTTCGTGTTCTGGACTTTTCTGAAGGTGAAGGAGACCACGTAGGTGAAGAGCACGACTGAGGGGACATAACCAATCAGGCAGAAAATCTGCAGGGACAGGAAAGGTTTCTCAGGAAATGTGCAGCAGGAATTTTTTTGCATAAGGATCAACTGGAATTGCCTCAGTATGATACAGAACTCTGGGTTCACCTTTGTCGCTTCATTTGATGTATTTTGCTGCCTTGGTGCATAGAGAATGTATTATTAAAGACACAAATTACAGAATGTGTGGAGAGGCAAAAAACTCCCTCCCTCAGTTCCCTTTAAACTCTTTCCCTTTTTTTTAATAACATAAGCTCCCATAAATGCTGACCTCAAGATTCTGGCAAATACTAGGAATTCCACCACAGCATTTTTTGTAGCAATTCAAACAAGGGTAGAAAACCAGCCCTGCAGCCACATCCCAAACCTGATTAACTCTGGAAAAGCAGCTGGGAAAAGCTGATTCCTCTCAATTCCAGCCAATATCACAGGGAAGCCTGCTCTGAATATCAAAGACATCAAGTCTTGTGGTCTCCTCCATTTAATCCCCATCTGCAATTCACTGCCGAGAGGGGCTGAGCTCAAAGTCACTGTGCCCTTGTCATTAGCAGCAAACAGAGCAATTATCAATCACAGCACAGAGCACAAAGCAGGCTGAGACAGCACAAAGAAAGGAGCATTTCCTTGGAAAATCCTGGTGTTTTAAATCGCAGAATTAACAAGGTTGGAAAAGACTTTTGCGATCAAATGCAGACTGTGACCAAGCAGACCATGGCACCAAGGGCCGCGTCCAGTCCTTCCTTAAACACCTGCAGGGACAGAGACTCCAGCACCTCCCTGGGCAGCCCCTTCCAGTCCCAACCACCATTTCTGTGAAGAAATTCCTCCTGTGTCCAACCTCCCCTGGTGCTGCTTTATTTTATTCCAGTCCTGAATGAAACTCCCACCTCTGAGCCACTTTCCCCATGAAAAACATTCTGTCTTTGTGCCAGCAGTGTTTTCCCTGTGTATCCATTGGGAAAATCCTGCTGAATCAAGTAAGGAAAATAAAACACTTGTGGAAAACGAGGTAACCCTGCTCTCACCCCACCCCACACTCACCACAGCCAGGAACTTGCCCACATAGAAATAAACGCCGTAGTGGAAGGCGAAGAGGCTGCCGATCATCAGGATGAGGATGAAGAAGAACAGAGGGAGATCCACCAGAGCCTGACCAGTCCAGTAAGCTGAGGGATAGAGCCCTGAAATCTTCAGCTGGGTGTAGGCCTTGATCTGCAACAGGGGAAGAAAGCACAGCGCTAATCACGCATTAATTAAAATTAACATTACGTGAATCCGCCCCGGTGTCACGCAGCCATTGCCAAGCTGAGCTTTGCACAGAAAACCTTTTCCCAAATCTGCCCCACTCCAGTGCCACCCATGCTGCCTCTCATGGCATTGTTCTAAACCCCTCTTTGGATCTTCCCCCACATCCCAGGATTTTTAACTTCCGGTGCATCTCTGCATGGACACCTGGGCGTTACCTTGTGGTTTTCCGCATTGTCCATGGCAAAGTAGGGCGGCATTCCAGTGATGATGATCCCCAGTAACACCGCTTCAAAATAGATCTCCAGTCTGAAAATTGTGTCTGGAAGATCCTGGGATACAAATCAGGTTTATTCAGTGCCAGAATGTGACCAAAAAAATACTACATTAGGAGTTGGAACATGGCTGTGAATGCTAAAATAAAACGTCTGTGGATGTCAAGATCACCTGAGCAGGAAGAAAAACACCTATGGAAGTTTTAGGAATATTTATATGAGGAATAAATAGTAATTAATGAACTTTCAGAGCGCTCATTTCCTGCAGCAGGTCCTCTCCTCTCCCAAAGGCCCCTCCAGCTCTGCACAGACCAAGAACTGCAGGTAACCCCCAACAAACTCATAATGAATTCACAGGATCATGGATTGGTTTAGGTTGGAAAGAACCATAGGGATCATCTCGTTCCAGTCCCCAGCTCCTTCCACTAGACTGGGTTGCTCCAAGCCCCACCCAACCTTTAATTCCTGAAACATCCTCTTTCCAAGCCCCTTTTTCCTCCCCTTCCACAACCTGCAGAGCAAAATTCCCGCACCTTTCATGTCCTCTTAAATCCTGCAGACAGCCCCAAACAGCTTTCCTCTTGGTTTGTGGGGTGTTTCTTCACTCCCCCTTTCACCCAGGGATGCTTTGCCCCCTCCTCTGTGTTTTAGGGTGACTTTCTGGGAGCTGCTCACCTGAATGAAGGGGTTGCTCCAGATCTGGATGCTCTCAGTCACGTTTAAACTGCGCAGGAGGAGGTTGCTGACAATGTTCATCAAAACTGGCAGGGAATGCACCATGGTGCTGTTGATTATCATGTTGAAAACATAATTCTAGGAAGAAAAATATGTGCTGTATTAATCCTTCTGCACGAAGGGCAATTCCCTGGGAGGGAATGAATTAAACCTGAACATTGGGATAAATCTTTGCATAATCAAGAGCTTTGCAGGAAGCTCTGGGCTGCTCAGGGTGCCTATAACACCCAGCCTGATTCAGGAAAACAGGAAGGCTCTCAGAGAATTATTGGGAATGAATTTGCAGCATGATTCATGGAGCAGTGACGCTCTGACAAAAGGCACTCCAGACAATTACAGTCTGGAAAACAAACACACGAGGAGCTGCTCTGGGATGATCCTGCTAATGGATTTAAATGCAGACAGGCAAAGATGTGCAGGAGCTGGGGGCTGCACTGTCACACCGATGGGAGCAGTGTCAGGGAATAAAAACGGGAACAAGAGCCAGAGCTGGCACATTGCAGAGCAGTTCCTTTGCTGGGGATAAAATATGATCCCGAAGTTCAGATCTTCCTGTTATTATGAACACGTACAGCCCAAGAAACTGATTTTTCTTTTCACATGAGAGCACCATGGAATTATACTTGTGTCAAACTGTGTAATTCAGTCAGTACAAGTGAAAAATATAAGCATAAAAAAGTTCCTCTGCCAGGTCTCCTGTGAATTAGAACTTTTCTCCTGGTTTTCTGTGTCCTTGTGGGGAAGAAGGGGGATGGAAGTTTGATTGGCCTACTGCAATTATAATTACGGAAGAACATTTATTTTGCTAGTATTTCCATTTTGTCCCCTTGGCAGCCTCCTGTATAAGCAATATATATATGACATTATTTGATTCCATGACTCCAGAGGTGCTTTTCAGGTAAGAATTTCACAAGCCAGCCCCACCAGCTGCTCTTTGGGCACAGCCCAGCCAGTCTCAGCCTTACCTGCCTGGACTCAAGGACAAACACGTTCAGAGCTGCACTGTGAGGTGCCACTGAGACATAATCACTGTCATTGAACATCTCCCAGAGGATGTTCATGCTCCCCAGGGAGTGCACAATGTCACTGATATCCGATTCTGGGGACAGAAAACAACACGGAATCATTCAAGCTGGAAAAGAACTTCAGGGTCATCAAATCCAGCCATTCCCCAGCACTGCCCACCCCTAACCCGAGTCCCTGAGATGTCCCACATCTCCTTGTCTTTTAAATCCCTCCTCATCACCAGCCTGGAGTATTTTACACAAAATTATTGATGCACTGACAGCTCAAACAGATGCTGGTTTCTACTGCCTGGGTAACTGCTGGGCGCTTTTAAAACATCCTCAGCTGAACCAAAAAGGAATTTCCCCAGATGTTTTACAGCAGGATTTTAATGCTGATGTATCTCAGTGTTTCTGGCCAGTTCTTTCACCTGGATCATCCTCTGACACAGCAAGAACAAGGTCATGAGCATGGGAGGAGGAGGAAGATCTCCAAACCAAGCCCCGTGGCACAAACTGACTGTTTACCATCCCTGGGCACTTGGAAACTCTTCATCTGGGTTAATTTCGAGGAAAAAGTTCATTCCCAACCTCAAAAATTGGGAGAAGGAGAGCAGTGAAGACAGGAGCTTCTGCCCTACCTGTGGAGTTCTGCAGCAGGAGCCGACTTCTGTACTTGTGATAGCTCTCTCCAGGCTTCAGCAAGTACAAATCTGGGGAGAGTTTGATAGCAGCTACAGCATTTTTGATGATGTGGTGTATGAAAAACAACAAAATCTGAACTACAAGGAAAATGAGGAAAAGCAACAACCTGAAAGAAATAAAAGTTTGTGGTTTGTTACAATTCAGTGAAAGCCAACCCAGTTTTATGTGCATGCTATTAAAACAACATCTCCCTCACCCCCAAAAAACCAGTAATTCAGCACAAATTACAGCTCCACACTTGCTGTTTTTTAAATGTAACTATGGGGAAAAATTAAGGACAAGATGTGCTTTCTCTGGTGTCGTTCAGAGAGGTTTTGAGCCTTACACACAAATGAGAAACCCCAGCACTCACATAACTCTGACACATTTGTTCTCCCGTTTCAGACTGAGGAAGTGCACTTTGGCTATGGTGGAAACCTGCTTCTTCCACAGGGCTGAGTTGCTCATGGCGGGTGCCTTGGCCTCTGACAGCATCAGCAGGCTCTGCTCCATGTCATCCAGGGATTTCGTATCCATCTCGTCCTGCACTTGCTGGGAGTGGAACACGCTGTAATCTGAAACAGGGCAGAGAAAAGCCCATGGAATTGATGCTCTGACACAGCAGGGGGCTGGAAATGGGAGAGGAGGTGGAGGAGCCAGGGGCCAGAGACTCCTTGCCCTTCCAGTTGCAGAAGTCACCTCACCTCACCCATCCCATCCCATCCAAGTCTCCCAACTCAACCCCAAGGTCACTGTCACTGAGCCAGCCCAACCACATAAATGGCAGATACTTAAAGCAGATGATTCAAATTTTTGCCACCAAAAAGGTGCAGATTTGCCCCAGTTTCATACCCTTGGCCTGTGTGTGCACCTGCACTACCCAGCACCAGCAAATTCAGCTGTTAAATCCTCTTAAACCCCCACAGAAACTCTGTGGAGCAGGGCAGTCAGTCTAATTAGGGAGTACTTTCCATACCAGTATACCATGTATACACTACAGAGTACACATATTTACTAATACTAATAATTCTGGATCACACAGAAAGCTCTAGAATGATTCAACCAGCTCAAACCATTCAAAACTGCCATCAAAAAAAACAACTGACTCGTTCTGGAGCAATATTAAGCAGTCTCAACTTTTCATTTGGACTGGAAGTTAATTCAAAGTGAGACAAGCTGAGCTGTTCCAGCCCTAAGTGCAGCTACTGTTCACACAAAAGGCTGAAAATTAATTTTATGCTGCACATTCATAATTTCTTGAAAGCAAACTCCATTAGGAAAATAAAAGGCATTTTAAAAGGCAAGTGAACTGTAAAGCCAAGGAGCCAGATGTGAGCATGCTGGATGAAAGATTAAGAAGTAAAAAGCTTTTCCCCTGGATGCTCCCAGAATCACTCCCCACCCAATTCACTGCCTTTTCCTGGTTTTCCTGCTGAATATTCCAACAGCCTGGAATGCTGTGAGAACCAAAGGATCAACAGATGCTGGAGCAGCACCCTGTGAGGGACATTTTTCTTGTTCCCTCCTTCTGGCAGTGACAATTCCACACTAATTGAGACTAAACCAAACCTGAGGAGAGCCAAGGGCAGAGCCCTGCTCCTTCCCACCTGCTTGATCAATCTCTGCCTCGACCTCCAGCTTCAGGTAAACGTCCTCCAGCGTGGTCATGGACACACCATAGGTGATGACCCCCAGGTGGGAATGGGTGTCCAGGTCAGAGAACAAGCCTAGGGACAGACGGGACACGTGCAGCTCTGACACTGTGCTCCAGCACCTGCCAAGAACACTTCAAGCACATCAGGCACATCTCTAAACACTCCTGCTTGGTGGGTAAAGCAGAAAAGTGGGAATAGCAAATAAATCAGAAGGCACATGTCATGGTTTGAGAACCAAGGTGGGATAAGCTCCTTTTAGCACTAAATTTCAGTCTCTGTGGTCAGGAAATGTGGCAGCTTTTGCTGAAGTTGTGGTGCTTCTAAAAACTATCTCAGCATCCTAAAGCTCCTGAGCTCAAAGTTGCCTCAGGGCAGGTTCAAGGTTCCCTCTCCTGGAAAAATCATACCCAGGACAGCTCGTCCTACCTAAATCCCTGCCCGGGCACAAAAGATCTTACAAATAAAACCACTGAGTTCTTTTATATCTAAAAACATAATGTATTTTTATATATCTATTACAAAAAATTTCCAGATTTGTAAAGCCAGGTTAACCAGGCAGGAGATCCTGGGCAGGGCACAGAGCTTGAAGACCAACGTGAGGCTCAGAGTGGGAGAACTTAACAGCACCTTGGGATAAAAAATGCTACTGGGTTTTTGTCAATCCTATGAAATAAGGACTTAAAATGAGAAGCTTCAGAGCCACAGTGAGGCTGCAGGGAAATTCAAACGTATAAAATGGGAAGAGCAGTTGGATTTTTGACAATACTCCTCAAATCCCCACAATTTCTCCTGCCCCAGCTGCCAAGGTGTATTCCCAGCCCCAGGTTCTCCCTGCAATAGTTTGGGGAAATTGATTGCATCTCAGCCTGTTTGCAGAAGTGCACCCAGTGGCTGCTGAAGGCAAAGCTCATAAATCATTAACTCCAATGCAACGGGGGAAAAAAACATTTATGGAATATCAGCTGCATGTTCCTATCAACACAGACCCTCCCTTGGCTTCCCACACGGTGAAAAGGATGCAGCGTTTATTCCATTTATTTCTGGGAGATGAGCAAGGAGCCCTGCCCAGCACTGCTCCGATAATTGCTGCCATCTAGTGAAATCCTCCCATCTGCTCCCTGCTCCTGCTCACCACGGAATTTCAAGGCAGTGACACGATGCTCTTTGCAGTTCCCAATGAGAGCTGTCAATTTTTGTAAGGTTTTTGTAAGGTTTTTGTAGGATTTTGGTAGGATTTCCTGCTTCCTGCTGCAGGCCAGTCCTGCTCTTTGGAACCCTCTGCAACAGGATGATGATTCTGCAGGACCAGGGGGTGCTCGGGTGGAAGGGTCTCCTCACCACAGAGGCATCTCCCCAGCCCTTGCTGTTGGGTATCCACATCCCTGACACCTCAGCCCCTTGAAGGAGATGACAAAGTCCTCACTCACCTCAGAAAAACCTCCCTGACTCCCTGTCGGCCAAATAATAATAAATATAAACTAGAAATGCACAATTTATCAAGACCATCAGGCTCCAGCCACGCTCAATAAACTTCCCCTCCACAGTCACCGATCCCTGCAACACAAAACCCCATCAATACCTGCAAACTTGTCCATGTCCTTGAGAGGGAGGGTGTACACGAGCTGCTCATCGTTCTCCTGGATCAGGCTGGCTGCAGGGATGTGCTGCCTGATCAGCGACGTGGTGGCCTCTGTGTTGCAGTAGGCATCGATGTGCATGCTAAAAAACCACCAGGAATTGGGGTTTAAAGCTCAGCTTGCTCCTGGCACAGCACCAAACATTCAGGTGTACCGTTCAGGAGGATAAAAGGATCTTTTTGGGGGGTGCTTTCTTGTAGACTCCAACAGAAAACAATTAAAAAAGAGATACAGAATGGCACCTAAGAGGTACAAAATTGGGCACAGAATTACCTCAGGCGGTAGCCAATGCCCCACTTGCTCTTCAGGAAGAGAGAAGACCCGAGGCATTTCAGCATCCCTTGGGAAATCACAGCTTTACGATCTGGAAAGGAAAGTGAGGAAGGTCCCTCTGAAGCAGAAGATCGACAATTTCCTCCCAAATCCAACTCTGGATTCCGCACAGATTGTACCCCATGGCTGGGGAACGAAGCTGGGGTGGCAGCAGGACTCACCAGCCAGGATGTCAGCCTCGTCCATGAAGTGGGTGCTGAACACAGTCACACGGTTGGCTTTCCTGTTCCTCAGCAGGTTCCAGACGATGTGGCGGGAGCAGGGATCCATCCCCGCCGTGGGCTCGTCCAGCAGCAAAACCTGGGGGCAAAACCCAGAGGGATTTCCAAGCCACAGCCCCTGACCTCAGCAATCCCTCCCCAGCACACCCAGAAGGGTTTGTTGAAGCCTTAGTTACTCCTCTAAAATGGGAAACATCCCAGACTAACAAGGCAGCTTTTGCCACTGCGCTTTGAATAAACCCATCTCCTGTTGTGACAAATGGAAAAATTCCATAATAAATTAATGCCACAGCCTGTTTTATTCCGGATCCAATACAATTATGTAGTAGAAGCACAACTTAGCCACGGATCCTTTCTACTGAGGGGTGGTTAAATGCACACACCTGCTTTTGAAATGCCCAGGAACTGTCACACACATCATTTTTAACCACAGATCTCAAAGCAGTCCCCGTTCCCACAGAAATTACAGAGCTCTAACACAAAAGAGCTCTCTGGCTCTGCTCCTGCTCCCAGTTCCTGGATGGCTTTGGAAGAAAAAGCATCCAACAATTTCACTGTTGGGGGATAAATGTCACCAGCCAGAAATCACACAAAACTTGCCACACTGTTTATTTGCCAAAGAGATCAACTCCAAAGCTGCTGCCATTACCTGAGCCTCAAGCATAAAGGCTGAGCCATTGAAATTACTGCAATTAAACCATAAATGAAGAAAAAAAGGTGCTCAAAGGAACAATTTCTGCATTTTACACATTAGTTGGTTTTGACAAGAGACACCCAGCCTTCCATGGATCAGCAACACCAAGCTGGGAATAATTCCATCCCTCTCACCTTGGGGTTCCCAAGAACAGCAACTCCCACTGATAGCCTCCTCTTCTGCCCCCCACTTAATTTTTTGGCTTGATTGTCCCTGATGGGCTGCATCTCCAAATCCAGCAACACCTTCTGCACCTTGAAAACACAAGAAACACATTTGTTGTTTAAAAAAAAAAAAAACCTATCAATTTTTTAAACCAGATTGTTAACAATTAACATTCAAATGAACTGCTGCTGGTTCCCAGTGTGTTCTGTATCTGAACTGCACAACCTACACACGAAGTTTAATGGTGTCTATAATTGGACCCAAATGCCAGATTTAAAACATTTCATGAGCATTTTAATCTCAGGAAAAATGAAAAGTTTATCCTTGTCTAAACATCTTCCTGCACCTCTTTGTCCACTGTACCATAAAGCAGATATTTCCCTGTAAAAGGAAAACCCCTTGAGGATATTTTGATTTACTGGTTAAAAATGTACATGTAAGACAACACCTGCACCCAGGTGAGTTACCTCTTGTATCAAATCATTCTGAGGGATGCCCTTAATGGCAGCAAAGATGGAGAGGTTCTCCTCCACGGTTAAAATGTCAAAGTGGATGTCGGACTGGGGGCACACGCCCGCGATCTGCCGCACCTCCAGCATCTCGTCGATCTCGGACACTTTGTGCCCATAGACTGAGACAAACCCTAAAAAAATGAACACAAAAATCACAAAATGGTTTGGGTTGGAGTGGACCTTAAAGCTCATCTCATTCCAGCCTCCTGCCATGGGCTGGGAACTCTCCACTGGAAGGAGCGCTCAGCAGAGAGGGTTTTACAGCCCAGTGCGGACAGGAACTGCAAGCGGGCTCTTTCGGACTTTATCCAAAGATATGTTGATGAATCCTAAAATAACCACCAGGGTTATCAGCCTTGGTTTTACAGCAGGGCACCCCCAGCCCTGCACTCACCGTCTGTGGGGGGGCACAGCCCGCAGAGGATGTTCATCAGCGTTGTCTTCCCCGTGCCGCTGTGGCCCAGCAGCGCCGTGATCTGACCCTCGTAGATGTCAAAGGACAGATCTGCTCCCAGGGCACAGCGAGAGGAGGTGTCAGGGGCTGGATCCCAGCTCCCTGAGCCAGCTCCTGCCCCAGGGGTCCATCACATGCTCTTATGTGGGGTATCCATTCACACTCTGCCCCTGGGGGACAACTCACCCCATGGCCAGGCTGGGACGGTCCCGCACCCACTGTGGGGTGGCCACATTTCAAAGCCACCCAGGGAAAGGAGGTGAAAACATCAGGGAGGTAGGGCAGGGGAGATTAAATCACTACATGGGAGGAGGAGGAATTGGGGGTGATGCCAGCAGGCTTTTCTTAGTGATGGAGGGCTCATTTTTGGGGTGGCCTACTGTGACACCACTACTGTGAGACAGGACACACATGAACATGCCTGGCATTCATGCTCCAGGGCCCCACCCCTCCAAAAGAAACCAAAACCAGCCTGAACTGAAACAGAAAAGATCACTCAGCAACTCAGCTACTGCTGCTCTGCATCCAACAAGCAGCTAAAAAGCTCAAATGCTCTTACTTCTGAGAGCCTCCACAGTTTCCCCCTTCTTCCTGAATGTTTTCTGAACACAGCTGATTCTGAAAGAAGACACATCATTGCATAAAATATTTCAGGACCTTTACATTCCATTTTGAGTCATCAACACCCAGCAACAATCACAACAAGACAACCAGACTGAAGTGGCACCAGATGTGTTAAAAACCCATCAAGGCAAGTCAAGACACAGGACAGGTTTTCCCCAAACTTTGCCCATCTCCACCCTGGCATCAGGAAGCTTTTCCTGGTCCCCTTCTAAGGTATTTCCTGTGATGATAAACTGAATTATTTCAAATCTGAGTCTCTTTCACATGGTGGAACAATGCACCAGAGGCTTCCCAAGCTAGGAAAGGGAACAGCTACTCCCCAGCAGTTGCACAATTCAACAGGAAGCCCCACAGACGTGACCTGGCTGTTAGCAGAACAGACTCCGAAGATGTGATTCCTGACAGCTCTTGATCAAAATTAGGTAGAAGAAAGAAGGAATTGTTCTTTTCAAGAGAGGTAAAAACCTTCCTTCCAGCCCTGCTGTTTCTCCAAATGAAAAAAACAACCAGTTTATCTGGATAAATCCATATCAAGGATGGATTTTGGAAGCCTCATCACCCTGAAAATGAGGACGATGAGAGAATTACGGAGGGTGAGTAATGGGGAAGAGAATAAGTACAAAAGACAATAAAACTGGCATGTGGAAAGGTGACAATACTGTGTGAAAATGCTGGAGCTGGTGGAGGGATGATGTGGAAAGAGTCCTGAATGGATGAATAATGCAACAACAGCCACAATGTTCTCGTGGGAATATCAGGATTAAAACTGGACTCCTGAACCTGTGGTGGATGCCCAAAGAGACCTGGGTGGTGTGGACAACACAAGACTCGTGCTGGTCACTAATCTCTAATATTTGAGAGCAGTGGAGCCAACCAGGAGTGAAGATGCAGAGTTCCCCATCTCCCATGAGGACACACCACTGGAAAATGATGGAAACAAGGGCTGAAAGGAAAACATTGAAAACAACAACTGAGAAACCCCAAAAAGCACAGGACAGCCCAGATGCAAGACAAGAGGTGGCACAAAGCATGGGACAGCAGGTGACAGTGTGGACATTATTTCCTTTCTTTCACCCTCTTGTATGTGGCCGCTGGGTAAAACCACCATGAAATTCCTCTCTGGCCTAGGAGAACACCACAGCCTTCCCACAAACCCAGAATTCCGCTTTTTCCTCTCAAATGGGCGTTACCAGGAACTGAACCCTCCCAGCAGAGCTGGCGTTCCAACATCTGCAACCTCTTACGGCACCCGTGGCCTCAGCGAGAAGCTGAGGGAAGGGAAAAGCAGCAGGGCTGGAGAGGGCTCCAACAGGGGAGCACAGCCCACAAAGCAACCCTGTCCCTGAGCCTGGTGGTTTATCCTTGGATCCACGTCCCTGAGGACAGGGATTCACTGTGGAGGGCTCTCTGCAATGCACACCACACGCCGTTTGAATCCGAGGAGCGGAAAGCCAAGAGTGATTTTCAAGCTGCACACTAAAATCCAGGTGACCTGCTCATCCTCAGGCAGGGCAGGGACTGTACCTGATGGCTTCTTTTCCCTGAAATTCCGAAGGCACAGGCTCCACAATCTCACTGAAGCTCAAGCTGCCGTTGACGCTGCTCTCGTACAGCTCCTTGTAGTTTTTCCGGTGCTTTGACCAAAACGAGGGTTTCATGAAGAAAAAGGGCGTGCGGCGCAGGCCAAACTCCCCTGGGTGACAGGACAAAAGGAATTCCTGAGCAGCAACCACAAATATCCCTCAGCTTTGGGGTTCCAGCTCCTCCTGTAGCCAGCCCACACCCCTGTTCCTGAGCGATTTCCTCAGCCAAGTTTCCATTTAAGCCACGACTCCGCACTGCTGGCAGGCTCCACTTTTGCTGAGTATTTAAATAAAAGTGCAAATCTCCTCCTAGTCAAGAGAAATCCCCAGTGCTGAAAGAGCACTGACTTGAACATGGGAGAGAGAAAAGAGAGGGACTGGAGGTGAACAGAGCTGAGGGGCTTAAACAGGCTTTAATTGCAAAATTAAGAACTTTATTCTGTGTTTCATGTTCAACTACTTCTGTCACAGGGACAGATCTGGAAGAGGCAGAGCAGTCTTTGATTTCCAACCCTCTAAGAGGAAATTGTAAAGGCTGAGGTTTTAGTTAACTCAGGAAGGAAGTTTTTCCTCTAGAAAGAGGGGAAAATTAAGCTTTTTAAGGCCATGGCAAAACCCCTCCTGACACATCACAGTTTTAACAGAATATAAATTATTTCAGCTGAAAGTGTAAAAATCTATGTGCAAACAGCATCGCCTCCTTTCTCCACATCACAGGTGAGAGATGCCACCAGCCTGGGGGGCTCAGGATTTTAGGATGATCATCCCACAGCCCAGTTTTTGTCAGGAACATACCTGGGATAACCTGGTCAAGGTAGACAGCTACAAGCAGGTAAAAGATGCTGTCCAGCACCAAGAGAATCAGAGAGATGCAGAGCGGGTAAGGACCATCATTGATGTTTGCAAATGTTGCCCCATCCTCATAATCCTCCAGATGCATGACCTGCAAGGAGAGAGGGAGATGTCACACACCAGCAAGGCACAACAGCACAGTGCAAAACCTGGCAAAAACCCCTCAAAATAATGAGAAAGTGACTGAGATCACACAGGACACAAAGAATAACAGCTCCTTTACGGTGCTGGATGTTCAACTGCCATGAACAAAGGCGTTTTCCCCACCATCACCAGCTTATTAAAAATAAAATAACTATGTAAAAACCCCATCGAGGTCTGTTTGCAAGTGATCCACAGCAAACAAGCACAGTGAGGCTGCTGCAGGTGGGGATTTACCTGTGCAACACCAATCAAGAAGCTGCACTGGCACAAAGGGCTGAGGATCCACACGAAAGATTTGGGGAAATCCTCCAGCAGGACAATGTTGAGGCCCACAAAGCCAAAAACCAGAGTTGCCAGGAACTCTACTATCCCCACATGCTTGGACTTCTTAAACAGAGGCGTCAGCATCAGGGCAAAGAAAACCTGAGGGCAGAGGGGAAAAAACCAGGAAGGTACTGTAGTAGCAGTAGTAGTAGTAGTAATAATAATAATAATAATAATAATAATAGTAATAGTAATATAGAAATGGTATAGAAAAACTAAGGGAAAATACCATAGTATTTTCTGATAATCATATAATTTCTGATTCTCTGATAATCATGTAATTTTCCTGCTATAGTCACTCCAGCATTCACCCACACAGAATCCATGGAATCATTTTCTGTTGGAAAAGACTTTCAAGATCCAGTCCCACTGTTTCTCTTATGAACTCAGACAGGCAATTGGCTATAGAAATATATTTATCATAGATTTTTGTATCATTCTCTGACCTTTAATTAGGGTTTTAGCATTACACTCTGTAGTAACAGGAAATGCTTTGAAGAGGACCTGGACTGCAGAATGGTTCTGTGCAGGGTTCAGAACTCAAAACCTGGTGAGTATAAACTCAAATATTTCAGGAAGGAAAGGCATTTTTCATAGTGATGGGTGACACCTGTACAACATCCTAACAACAGAGGAGAAAACCCGAGGAAGGGATGGGACAGCTCGGATTCCCAGCACTGCTCAATCCTACAGAAGCAACACTGGCCCCAAATCCTTTGGCAGAGAGAACATGATCAGGTGGGAAGGGAATAAAACCCCCATGGGATGGCTGAATTGCACAGGGCCAGGAATACTTACTGAGGAGACTCCATACAGGAAGAAAAGGAGGAATATGACAAAGGCACTGCTCTGGGGGAAGAGGGACGAGGCCGTGGCGATCACCGCCATGAGAATGGACATGACGAAAATCAGGCTCACGTAGAGCAGCACCCAGGACAGCCTAGGGAGGAAAAGGGGGGAAAAACAGAAAAAGGAATGAATCCCCAGCCACGCAAACAGCAAAACCCAGCACTCTTTAATATTCCAGACACTGCACCAAAGGCCAAGTGTGCCACAAAACAAGAGCCCCCCCCAGTAAAAGAGCTGTTGTGAACATCCCTGGGACTGTTCTCGGCACACATCGACTCCCAGGACAGCCAGAGATGCACAATCAGGTGATTCACCTTTTTTTTTTTTTAACTTGCATAATTAATTCCCTAGGGTAGGCAAAGGAGGGTAACAGAGTCATAGGTTTCAATAATTCAAGAAATTCTGTTTAAAATTTAATACAGCCATCATTCAGGGCACTGGGCAGGGTAACAAAATCCTGCTCTTCTGAAAAACAGAGCTGCGAGTCTGTGAGCAGCTCTGACCTCAGCAAACAGGGGTGGTTTGTGTACAGGTAGCAAAAAATGACACGTTTCCTGTGAAATGAGTAAAAAAAATCATTCCAACCACCCCAGGTGGCTGTTTCAGTGCAGATGTGAAAACCCTGCAGGAAAGGGCAAAGCAAAACCTGGTTTTATCTCTTCAACTCTCAATGATTTCAAATTAACACATCATTTGAGAGAAAAATAAAATATTCTATTTCCCAGGACGATTTTTCATCAGGGTGAGGAAACAATTGAAAACCTGTTGCTGAGACTGCTCTGGCATGTTAAAATTATAGAGTTGGGTTCACTTAATTATGTGCCAGGCTGCAGGTTACCTGTTGAGCTTCTAGGAAAGGAGGTAGGGAGCCAGAAATATTTAAAAACCTCCACAAAAATCTCACACATGATGAGGCTTAATCGCTCTAAGCCTGGCATAGCTATACATGAATAAATACAGCAGGATCTCTTATTAAAATATTCATATTTTCATGATACGTCAAGTGTCTCTCTGTTTGATTTTACAGAATATCTCAGTTTTTGGTTGTTTTCAGTTAAATACTGAAAACAATTTAAGAACTGACAGGTGGGATTAAAGAGGTTTCCTAGAAATAATTTTTTTTAGTATTTCTTTACATATACTTTCTTTCTTTTTCCTTTTATAAACAACACGTCACACCAAACACTCACATACCAGAAGGCAGTGTCATGGAGTCCCAAAATTTTCAAGAACTCCTTCAGCTTCCTCTCCTTTTCTGCCACGATGTGAATTGCCAGATAATACCCAAAGGGGGAGAAGGCAATCACCAGGTAAATTAAAATGATTGCACGAGGGAAATTATCAATTTCCACCACAGCAGCCTCTCCCATAACCATGGCTCTGGTCAGCTGCAGCTGCTCCCAAACTGAGTGATTTGTCTTCAGCTGAAAGGAAGAGGAGGAAGAGTTTTTTTCACATTTTTCCTGATTTTTCAGCCCCATCCCAACCACTGTCTCCACCCCTGCTGGCACGGGGAGATCTGGAGACCCCAAAACCTTCCTGACCCCAAATCCCAGGCCAAAAGCAGGGAAACTGGAAAACATCCGAATGCCTGGAGATAAAATTAGCAAATGTGAAATTTCTGTCACTTAAAAAGATGGAATTTGCTGTCACCACAAGCAGGATGAGGGGAGGGAAATCGGGGAAAAATTGCTGAGCGACACCGACACCAAAACAAGGCAAATCCTGCAGCCCCTGTTTGGAGTGGCATTTCGGGGTGAGCTCTGTGGAGCCTTTGTGCTCTGAGGAGCGTTGTGGGGCATGTTCAGGTTCATCTGGATGAAAATGGAGTCAAACATCCTCATTATCCAACCCCACAGGACTGGGGAAATCCTCGACAAAACAGTCCTGGACAAAACACAGCCAAACCCACCCAGAGACTTCTGCCTTCTCATCAGATCCCAGGTGAGTTCTGGCACAGCATTTCCCAGGATTAACAGGCAGATTAAGCAGCCAGAGCCTGGGCAGCCCCTGGATCTTCCCTTCCTTGGGGTGAGGATGGGATTGGATGGGGTTTTCCCAGCAGTACCTGGATGATGGCGGTGTCGATGCAGGCCTGGAGCGCCGTGAAGCCCGAGCTCCAGTAGGTCACTGACTCGCAGCTCTTCCGCAGGCTGGAGCACGTGGCTGAGGGAAAAGCAGGGAATGAACATCCTTAGGATCCCTTCCAACCCAGGCCACTCCAGGATTCCACGTTAAAATCCCAAAAATCAGAGTTCCAGCTGCTCTGTTCCCAAGCCATCCCTCACACTGCTGCAAACCACCTCCACAAACCAATACATGCACACCAGGCCAAAAAAAAAAGAAAAATATGGAATGATTTCCAGCTTATTCCCTTGCAGGGCACGCAGATTTACCTCTGGATTCCGTATAGATGGAGGACATGGCGATGGAGTCGTGGAACCTCAACTGGTAGGACATGGAGTCCTTGAACACCACCCCCACGAAGTTGGAGGGTTTGAGAAAGCTCGCCTCTTCCAGCTCCTCCTCACTCAAATACTCCTCAGTGATCAGGCCTGGGAGATGTTAATTAAGAAATTACCCAGTTTTTATTTAGTCCCTGGCACAGCAGGGAATAAAAACGTGCAACACTTTGAAAGAAGCATCAAGTATCATTAGTGACTTATTGGGGTTTGGAGACCCTTCCAACCCAAACCATTCCACGATTCTTTGATATCTATAATTATTTTTGTCACAGGGAGGGAAATACTCTGGTGAACAGACACTGCAGGGGTTCAGCTCAGCACTGCAGGGTGAGTAATGCACATTTACCCCAGAATTTTTCCTTTTCCCCCCCATTTTTTGCTGCTCCCGCAGTTTCTGTGCCCCAATCCTTTGCTGGCTGCCCCAGGGTTTATTCCCAGCACTTGCCAGGAAAGGCAGATCGATGGTGCAGATGGATAAATCCATCAAAACGTGGTATTTCTGTCACTGAGCTCGGCAGAACATGGGAAGAGAAGAAAGAGTTGTTTGCTCAAAGGATCTGAGGAATGTGCAGATGTGGGGCTGGGCTGTGGCTCCAAGGTGATTATGAGGGATGAAAAGCATAAAGAAAAGAATCAAAGACCCCAAACTAAAAAAAGAAACAGAGCAGGTTTGGAGAAATAAGTTCTTATTATGCAGGAGAGCACTGGAGAAAAAGAAGGAAAAAAATAAGGAAAAAAAAAAGGGAAAAACCATAACAAAAGGGAAAAAAACCCCAAACAAATGGGGAAAAACTCCAAACAAATGAGGAAAAAATGCAAACAAATGAGAAAAAAAACCCCCAACAAATGGGAAAAAAACCCCAGACAAATGGAAAAAAATAAACAGAAAAACAGGAAAAACAAACAAGGAAAAAACCCAAACAAATGGAAAAAAACCAAAAACCAGTAAGTGGGAAAAAACAAAGAAATATGCAAAAAACAAACAGAAGAAAAAAACAGGAAAAACCAAAGAGGGGAAAAAAACCCCAAACAGGGAAAAAAGAAACCCCAAACAAACATGAAAAAAAAAAACCTGGGAAGAAAAAAAAGGAAAATTTATTTTAAAAGAAGAGGTGACAAAGTGTTAATGGGAATTAGCATTTAAAATAAATTAAAAATGCTGCTGTGATTGTGACGCCAAGATAGAAAACAACCGCCAACCTCCCCTGAGTTTGCCCCAGGATGTCACAGGACAGGGATCAATCAGCCCCAGAGCTGCTTTTTTTCTTGTGGCCTCCTCAGGAATGGAAATCACTTTGAAATGGCAGTGCCAGAATTATTTTACGTCAGGAAAAAATCCCCAAAACCAGCAAAAAAACCCCAACACCTTCACAGTCCCTCCTCTGGAAAATAAAGACTTTTCCTATTGGCAGCATCCTTGAGCTCCCCCTTCAAACACAAGCTACAGCAAGAGATATGAGGGGAAAACCACAAGATTTAGGGTTGGAATACCATCCTCAAAGTTATCAAAAGCCACTTTCTTCATGATTTCCCGAGCCATGGGTGTGGGTGGCGTGTACCCGATGACGAAGTTCACCAGCACCGAGGTGTGCAGCAGGCCCAGGTCGGTGTTGGCCACCTCATCATATTTCCTGTGAGGGTGCATCATGCTCATCAGGATCAGCCAGAACAGGAAAAACAGCGGGAAAAGCACCTCCTGCAGCAAAAAGAAAATTGGAATATTTTGAAGCACAGCCATAGAAACAAAACATTCCTGAAGCTTGTCCTGCACGCAGCTCAAAGGAGGGGCTGAGTGCAGGGTCTGGGCAGCAAAACTCCCGGAAAGTTTTCAGTGCTGCAGCGATTCTGATGCCAAATCCCCGCCTGGCACTGCAGCAGGGTTTCAATCCCAGGCATTAGTAACTCAAGAAGCCATGTGAAGGCCCAAAGGGATCATTCCACAAGCTTTAAACATCTGCAAATTCCTGCTCGAAACAAAAGCTGTGAGCCACTGAAGGAGCCCAGCCAAGCACTGCAAGGTCTCTTCCTCCCCTCAAAATTCATCTTAAAGTGTCATCAAATCATTTACACCCCAGGCTGAACTGGTAGAAAAGATAAAAATATCTTTTGGGGAGGTCTGACCTTGCTTTTCTGTGTGGTTACAGCTGTAAAAGGTTTTAAAAGTGCACTGAGCTGGCAATATTCAAGGATATTTTAAATAATATATTATTATTTATATGATATATATGTATAATATATACTACAATGTATATAAAATATTAATGACTACATCAACGAATATTTACTAATAAATTAATATACTCTGTAGATGTATTCTTACACATATATATAATTTAATATTCAAGGCTATTTTCTGGATAAAGCCTTACATATTAGAACACTTTTTTAACCAAAGGGCTACAAAACACCTTCTGAAAAAGCCTATTTCACCCCAAAATCCAGAGCAGATCATGAAGCTTCATAAACATCATAATAAAACCGAGTTTTGCCTCCGATTTGGGAGTTATTTAAACACAGGATAACCGTGGATGTGCTGGAAGCAGGAGCCAAGGACTCATCCCTTACCTGGACACTGCTTTTCTTAGTCCTGCACTTAATAAGACAATTCTTGAACAAGAGAGCTCGGGTTTGCCTCCACACTCCTGCTTCTCTTGGAGGAGCCGGTGCCATTTTTCAGGACTGGTGTGAGAAAAAAATATAGACCTTTATTAAATGACAAAATAATTTCCAAAGCCAAAGCCAGGCGGTTGCAGCATTTGGTGTCTCCTATTTTTATATTTTCACAAGAATTTTTCATTTTCAGTTTTTCATCTCTTAATGCCTTCTCATACACGTTATGTGCCTGTCACGTGGAGAAATTGGCAGTGCCCACTTGGACTGAGAGAAATGGGGAATCCAGCTGGGAATCTGGGCAGAAGGTGCCTCAGGATGCCACCCCTCCACCCAAGGGCAGCACCAGCTCTAGGCCAACTCAGTAGACCTGATTTAAGCTGGGCTTATTTTTCTCCATGTAAATCCCAATCCCAGATATCTCTCTGGGAGCACGATTCCAGCATCCGTGGCGGGAGCTGAGGGCAGGCGGCCAGAGCAGCGAGAGCAGCGCCAGCTGCCCCGGGCTGTGCAATTGGGCGTGAGTAACCCCCTTCCCCGCTGGAGCAGGGCCAGCAGCGCCGGTCCCCCCTCGCTCCGCTGGAAGCCTTCCATCAGCCCGGCTGCACAGCCCAGCAGCGCTGCCCGCGAGCTCTGGGCAAGGGAAAGCCAACGGAGCTCAATGGAAAATGCTCTTGCAGGAGATGCCATCCTGCACGTACCTGGCGAGGGCTGGGGAGCCGGGAGGGTTCTCTCCTGGGTTCTGCCGCCCTTTTTGCTGCCTGAGGTTGGGAATCACGGGTCAGGCTACATCTCCCTCTGCTTCCTCAGCTGGGAATGTTGGAACATTTCACCTGCAAAGGTGAAACAGAACCATGAGCTGCTCAGCAGGGACAGCAGAGCACCAGGGCAGGTGCCACAAACCCCACCTTCAGCAACACCTACACACCACCGGTGAAAAACTGAGTGATTCCTCCACCCTTCAGTCAAAACACAGTGGAGAATGCAGGAATTTATCCATTTTCCAGGCTTTACAGCTCCCAGCATTCATTCCAGAAGCAGGCTGATGTTCCTGGTGCCTGTGTACAGCTCTGGTTTCTCTGTTATCTGTCAGACACCACATGGCTCAAAGTTCCTTCCCTGGCTGGGTTTCAATAGGGAAATCTCTTTTTGGAGCACAAACATCACCTCAGTAACGGGACACAGGAAGTTCCTGAGATGTCAGCACCACCATAAACTCAAATACACAAATACTTTATACACAGAGCCTGTCTGAGCATGGCAGGGATGAGAGGAGGGAAAAGGGGCTAAAAGGAACCAAATCCCTGCTCCCAGACTGGCTCTGGGGTCCTCCCTGGAGCAGCGACCCCTGGAAGCACGAGGGAAGTGGGATACAAGTGCTCATCACTGGAAGAGAAGCTTTGGGAAGGGATCCCACCTCCAGCCTGGAGTGCTGCCCTCACCCTGAGTCTACTTCAAAAATAAAAGCAAACTTTGAAAAAATACATATTTTGTCTGGAAAAAAAAAAATCCAACCACAAAATGCTTTAACACCAAGCTGTGATAGCAACCAAGCCCTGCAGGAAAAAATGAGTACAACTCCTCTGGATATTTTGGGCAAGAAATGTTTCCCAGTGATAGCGGAGTGTTTGAAAAATAATCAAAAGCAGCAGTTCTTGCTTACAGATCATGAATATCACTGTGCTTCTCCCCTCTGCTCACAGCATGCCCTGGAAGCACCACCGTTTGCACATTCCAAGAGCACTCCCAGGAACAGAAACTCCAGAGGTCCCTCCTCAACAGCACACAAGGGTCTAACCCAGCAACCCCTTCCCTCAGCCACAATATTTTAATTAAATCCCCAAAACTGGCAAAGATAATTTAATGAGATTCAATCACCAGTGCCAGTTACTGTTCCTCTAATTATTTTCTCTCCACTTGTAAAACCCAAAATACTCCCACATCTCCACTGGAACTCTGCCATGCTTTCATTTACATCACGTAGGTTGGAGGAAGGGTCATTTCAAGAATGTTAATTAATTTTTCATATTACACCTGCCACCTCCACATAAGCCACAGAACGATGAAGGACACTGAAGAAGCATCACTTGAACGGTGAAAATTTGGATTTGGGGGAGAAAAAACCAACCCAAATCCTCTTTGAAACTCCGGATGAAGAACATGAACACAGAGGCTGACCAGAGGAAGCTGCCAAGGCATTTAATTGAGCAATAGCAGACAAAATTAAGATACTCTCAACCTGTGACAATCCTCCCCAATTTAGGCACTGTCTTGTGATTTGTGCTGACACGGGAAGCGGGTGACACACAAATGCTTGTGGGCATCTCAGTCAAAGCTATCTCAAGGGAATGGCTGGGTTTGTGCTTTAATTCCATATCAGAGATGCCAGCGCTTCTTAAATAACGCTCAGATGATACTCGGGAAGCCTCCCCTCCCTTCCCCCGGCATCAACCTGGCAACGGGCTTTAAAGGTCACATGGCGATTTAGTGCTGCACATCACGTTCTCCTTGTCTTTCAAGCCAAAAAAAACCCCAAAAAACCCCACCAGAACCCAAACGAGGAGTGTCAGCCTCAGCTAAATGAGCTGCGGCTCGAGGCAAAAACAATTTATCAGTGAACAAGCCCCGCGGAACGGCGAGGAAATGAGATTATTGATCTTGCTGCTACAAGACAACAGCCGAGATGGTACTCAAGCAAAACTCTGATGTGCTCTTTGCTGCGCTTCAATTATTTAAATTGCGACTATAATAACATATAACAACATGCTTCATGTAGTAATTTAAAAAACAGGCTGAATGTTCTCCCTTATCTGAATTTTTCTCCCTTATCGGAATTTTCTCCTTTATCAGCCCCATGGGGAACCCCCGCCCTGCCCGGAGCGGCAAATCCCTTCCCTCCAAACTCATCTCTGTTTCCCTGCGGGGACAAGGAATGACACGGAGCAGAGGCGGGTCTGGCTGTCCCCGCACGGCTCCCGCAGCATCTCCAGCATCCTTGAGCATCCCTGAACATCCCCGAGCATCCCCAGCATCCTCCTGCATCCCTGAGCATCCCCAGCATCCACCTGCATCCTCTGAGCATCCCCGCCGCGCCCCAGCCCCGGGGACCCCCGCGTGTCTCAGAGGGAGAACGCTCCTGCTTTTCACATCTCCCTTTCCCCCCCCCAAATCCCTGGAAATGCGGTTTTCTCACCGTTCGGCGCCCGGCCCCGCCGGCCCGGCTGCCCCAGCCACCGGCACTCGCGGGCAGTGACGCGCACCAGGTGCAGCCCAACTCCTCCTCTTCCTCTCCGCTCCTTCCCCTTCCCGTCCGAGCCGAGCCGGGAGGGGCCGGGCCCGGCTCCTGCCACCGCCCCGCGGCCCCGGACCGCCCCCTGCGCCGCGGAGCGCGGCCGGCAGAGCCCCGAGCCCCGCGGTGCCCCCGCCCCGCTCCCCGCCTTCCCCCCGGGCCGGTCCGCAGTGCCGGACACCTCCCTCCTATTGACATTCCTCCACTCCCGGGGACAGCCCCGCTCCCGGGATCCCCCTTCCCTGCCAGGGACTCCCCTCCCGAGGGCTCCATCCTCCGGGTGACTCTTTCCCTGCTGGGCACCCCCTCCCTAGCACCCCGTCCTCCAAGTGATCCCCCTTCCCAAGGATTCCCTCGTCCCAGGGACCCCATTCTCCCGGTGAACCCCTTATCCGAGGACCACCTCCGGAG
This sequence comes from Corvus cornix cornix, assembly GCF_000738735.6. NCBI lineage: Eukaryota > Metazoa > Chordata > Aves > Passeriformes > Corvidae > Corvus > Corvus cornix. The sequence continues at coordinate 10,203,442 of NC_046347.1, forward strand.
GAGGAGGACGCTGCTCTCCGGGTGAGCCCGTCCCTCCTGAGGACCCCTTTTCCAGGGACCCCATCCTCCGAGTGACCCCCCCTTCCTAAGTACCCCAATCTCTGGGTGTTCCCCCATCCCAGGGACCTCCATCTTGTAGGTGGCCTCCCCTTCAAAGGACCCCCCGTTCCAAGGATTCTCTCCCCCTTGTGACTCCATCCCTCCTGAGGACCCCTTTCCCAGGGACCCCATCCTCCAGGTGACCCCCCCCCTTCCTAAGGACCCCAATGTCTGGGTGGCCCCCCTTCAAGGGACCCCCTCTCCCCCCCCCCCCCCCCCCAAGGATTTTCTCCTCCGAGTGACCCCATCCCTCCTGAGAACCTTCCTCCCAGGGACCCCATCCTCTGGGTGACCACCTCTTCCAAGGACTCCAACCTCTGGGTGACCCTCCTCCCCTGCCGCGGGACCTCCATCCTGCAGGTGACCCCCACTTCTCTCCTCCAGGTGACCCCATCCCTCCTGACAGCCATTTCCCAGGGACCCCATCCTCCAGTGAACCCCCTGTCCGAGGACCCCAATCTCTGGGTGTTCCCCCATCCCAGGAACCTCCATCTTGAGGGTGGCTCCCCCTTCAAGGGACCCTCCCCTTCCAAGGATTCTCTCCCCCTTGTGACCCTATCCCTCCTGAGGACCCCTTTCCCAGGGACCCCATCCTCCAGTGAGCCCCCTTTCTGAGGACTCCAGTCTCTGCATGACCTCCCCCCCACCTCCATCCCCTGGATGGCCCCCCCTTCAAGTGATCCCCCCTTCCAAGGATTCTCTCCTCTGACCCCACCCCGATGCCTCTTCAGCCCTAGAACCACAAACCAAACGAGATTAAAATGAGGAATAAAGTGGTTACCGTTTACTGAAGGTCCCCCAGGCGCGCTTGTGGCTGAATGCACACGTGGGACAGGGCTTCGACACTTTTATAAGTTCAGCAAATTAGCATAATTGATGAGAATCCCCAATTAGAAGTACAGTTAATGAAATAATTGCCCTCTTGGTTCGGCCCCCTACTGAAGCCTCCCCCTCGCTTCCAGCCCCACGTTGTTTGTGTCTAAATACAGGGGAAAGGGACGTGGCCTTGGTTCGCTGAAGAAGCAAGATTAGAAGGGGATTCCAGGAATGTGTTTGTCTCACAGAGCACTGCAGTTGGCTGGGAAACTGAGTAACTGGACCACTGTAGTCTGCAGAGCTGTGAATGTATGAAAGATACATCAAAACCAACCATTTTTTGGCATCAATCCCTGCTGAGGACCTCCCTCCCAGGGACCTCCATCTTCCAGGTGACCACCCTTCCCAAGGACTCCATCCTTTGTGTGACCACCTCTCTTGAGGATCCCCATCCTCTCGGTGACCCCCTTTTCCAAGGCATCCCCCCCTCCAAGGACTCTCTCTTCCTGAGGACCCTATTCTCCAGCTGATCACCTCTCTTGAGGACCCCCATCCTCTGGGTGACCCTCTCCTCCAAGAGACTCCCCCCTTCCAAGGATTCTCTCCTCCTGAGGACCCCATTTTCTGTGTGACCACCTCTCCTGAGGACCCTCCTCTCTGGGAGACCCCCTCGCAGGGAGCCCCATCCTCCAGGTGACCCCCTCCTCCAAAGGACCCCCTTCTCCAAGGTTTCTCTCCTCCTGGAGACCCCCTTCTCCCGGTGACCCCCCCCCTTCCAAGGATTCTCTCCTCCTGGGGACCCCATCCCCTGTATGACCCCCCCCTCCCAGGGACACCCCCTCCTTTCTGCAGCCCCCATTCCTCAGGGACACCCCCTTCCACCTCCCAGCACAACCTTGCTGGGGAGCAGAGGAAAGGGGCTGGACATATGTCCTGGGGACCTGGAGCTTTAAGGTTGGGCAGGAGCTACCTCACTCCATCCCCTGCTCCTGGCTCCTGCTGATGCCGTGAAGATTTTTGCCTTTTCTTTTATACCCCTGTTATACCTTTTTACAACTTCTGTATTCCTGGTGCTTTTTGCCTACATTCTTGGACTTGTTTGTCAAGCTAAGAGACTCAACATTTTAGAAGCTTTGTAGCTAGGGATCAGTGTGCCCCAGACCCCAAGGTCCTCTCCAGAACACATTCTGTAAACCGAGATAGAACCATCCAGGGGAAGGTTCCTTGGGGAGGGGGGCTCACTTGAGCCTCTCGTTGGGGAATCTTTGATAGATCTGCTAATTAGTAAAACCTATAATGTTATACCCGATCTTTGGGGGCACACTCAGCGGGCTGCATCTCAATGCACATGACCTGGGTGTGTGCACCTAAGGATCCTTAAAGATAAATAACAAGGTAAAATCCCTTTTCACCTTCTAACCATGTATGACTCTTGATTTTAAGACCAGGAAAAGGCATCACTGCCTGCATCCACAAGGTCGCCAGGATTTAATTACGTTACCCAAGATATAATTAAGGCATTGAAAATGCTGCCCTGAATACCAGCACTGAATCCCTGCCATTTACAGGTGGGTGCTGGTTTCCTGATGCTTCCCACAGAGTTATTCCCCCTCTGGAGTCCCTGTCACCCTCTGGATGGGGCTGAGTCCGTGAGCAGCCTTTTGCTGCCGTTGGGATGTGACCAACCCTACTGAGTGTGTGTTCATCGCCCTGTTCCCGTCGCTGAGAGCACAATCCCTGCACAACCCGACGGGCTCTGCTTCCCTGAGCACCTCCTGTGAGCTGCTGGGAGAGGCTGAGCTGAGCAGGAATCCTGAATCCTGCTGCAGGGACGCTGCTCAGGAAAACACCCTGCAGCTCCTGCTCCAGCACGGATTCACTGCTCGGATCCCAGCAGGGGTTGGGAATTCCTTGTCCGGGCTGCTTTGAGCACGAGCATCACGCACAGCAGCGACCAAGCTCTGTAACCACAGCAGGAGCTCCACGTGTTTTTCTTGGAAAATGGAGCTCAGGACACTGTGTCCTCGACTGGAAAGAAGAAAAGGATGTCACAGCACGGAATTAAGTGGAAAGCACTGTTTGCACGCGGAGGTGTCACAGCCTTTGCATTCCCTCCTTCACCCACAGCAATGGTTGGGAATATCCAGGATTGAAGCCCCAGCCTGGTCCCAGGGCCCTCGTTAGGCACAGGCCCCCACAGCAGCACAAATCTCATGGAAACTTCCTTTTTTTCATTAGTTCCCACCTTAACCAAGAGTATTAGCTCAAAGGACTCTAATTAAATAATTGCCTAAAGAATACTGAGTAAATACAATGACATAACTACAGCTTCAATAAAAAAAACCCTAAAGCTTCTTATCTTCATCCATCAAGCATTAAACACAATAGAATCCTGTCTGGGGCTGAATTCTTCTGGTCACTTTGTTGTGGTCTCTGTTTATACTTCAAAAGTTTTAACTGCTCATATTCATGTTCTGCTTCTTCCTGGCCTGTGGAAGGGGTTGGAATGAGATGGTCTCTGAGGTCCTCTCCAACTCAAACCACTCCATGAATCTGTGATTTTATGCTCTACTTGCAAAGTTTGTAATTCTTTGGAGTTCAGGGTATTTTAGCCAACAGAAGAGGTTGCTGTGAACCTCGTAAGCTTCACAGCAACAGTCCCCCAGGACAATTCATAGCAACAAAATGTGAGGAGTTTGCACAAAGTGGGGCGGGGGTTTCGTGTAAGGGTGCTCTGAAACATCTGGCTGTGTCATTTGGGAGGAAAACATCCCCTAAGATGTTCCCATCAAGTGGGTGAGACACTCCTGGCACTGAGAGCTGCTGCAGCCAGGGAAACACCAAACAGAATCAGCAGCTGAGAGTCAAACCCAGCCCAAACCACAGGGAGAGAACCTCCAGAAGTGTTAAACCTAAAGCACTGCACTGCTTTTCATCTTCAAAGCACCTTCAAACCAGCAGCTAATTAATTTTTACAGCAGCCCTGTGTGCTCAGGTGCCTCAAACATCATCTCTGTTTGTAGATACAAAGAGCCAAAGGTGATGGAATGTGTTGCAGACCAAAAGGAGTCTGTGCTGAGGTGGAGGTGGGTGCTGTGTTTGCACCACAAACCTGTCCGTGTTACACTTCCAAGGAAAAAGATTTAAAGACAAAGAGGAGAATTTAATCTCTTTAAGTGGAACAGGGATCTAAACAACTCCACGAGGCACCAAATGATGGCAACTTCCAGTGGCTCCAGGTGCAACGAGGCTGAGGGAGTTGGGGCTGTTCACGCTGGAGCAGAGGGAAATTTCTCCAGTTCTCATCACTTTGGGCTGACGGAGTCTGTGCACCTCACCAGGAGTTCCAGAGCCACAGCAGCACATGTAGAATGGCACTTCCTCCCTGCCAGGCCGGGCCATTTCTTGCCCTTTCTGTTTAAAGGATCTCCTTCCAGGGCTATTTCATTGGGAGTTGTGCACAGGTGCTCACCTCAAACAGGATATTATGGGAGCGCAGTGCAGTGCACTGCAGTGGGAATGCATTAGTTCATCCAGCAAGGAAACATGACTGGCTGAATTTCCTTTCTTTCATTTCTTTCTATCTGTGACTCAGCCTTTTGAAAATAAAGAGAAAAAAAGAAAAAAAAAAGCATTAAAAGCACAAAGGACCGCTCCCAAATTCTTTGGTGCATCCCTGCTCATGCTGAGGGAAACCTCCTGCGCTGGATGTGGAGCAGAGCAGGAGGGAGGTGCCTCCAGCAGGGCAGGCTCTGCTTCCTGCAGTTAAATTTGGGAGGTTCTGTGCTGTGCAGAGAGGGCAGAACAAGTTCAGTGTGGAGACAACAAAAAAATGGCCAGAGATGGAATATTATCCTGGGATTTCGGGTTGGTGGATGCGGCCCTTCCACCCCTCTGGCTGGGAAGAGCACGCCTGCTCCGACTGCTCTTCCCAGTCAGCAGAGCCCTTTCAGGAAGCCCAGGAATGCTGGCATGATTCTGTGCAGTGATGCAGAAGCTGCAGGTAAACAGCTGCTCTTTCACAGCTTCTTTTTTCATCAAAGCTTTTGCAGAGCTCTTTGGGAGCCAGAGGCCCATCACAGAAATTGCTCGGATTCAAATGCAGATAAAACCAAATTATTTTATATTTTCCTTTGGAGTTTTTAGCCAACTCGAGCCCTGTTCCAGCCCATATCTTGTGGCTGTTGAGATCTGTTTTTCTTGTGCACACAGCTGGTTCAGGCACTGGCTGAGGAGATCTCCTCCACGTTTTCTGGAAGTGATGTGTTTGCATCAATAAACCTGTGGATAAGCACAAGGATGATGCATTTGCATCCTCTACAGCTCCGACTCCCTGCCAGGGAAGCCCTTCAGCAGGAATTCAGAGCACCTGATTAGGAGGCCTGCCTCTTTCTGGGAGCTGGAAAGAGGCTGAAATAAACTGTGCAAAACCCAACTTCCTCCAGCGTTTGCTGCTCCAAGGCTGCAGCTGCACCAAAGTGTGAAAAAGCCAAAGTCACCAGCTGCTGGACACCAAAAACCTCCTGGTGCTCAGACCCAGGGCATGATTAACAGGTACAATTTATCCCTGGATTTAAAGAAAAGGGCTCAAAACGCAGCTGAGAACCACAGCATTTTGCACCTCTAGAAGTGGTTATGCAAAATTCAGTTCTTTAGGAGTCAGGTTCTCTCGCACCATGCAGGACACAGATTTTACTCTGTGCCCTCACCCACCTTCTGGAACAACATCCAGACTGACTCAGAATAAAATTTCATAAAAGAAATTTCAATCTTAGCCTAAGACTTAGCACAGGGAGTCCCAGCCCAGAATAGATTTTTACGGGAAGTTAGAAACCTCTGGGAACAAAAAAACCCCCAAGCTTTAAACTGAAGCATCAACAGAGCCTCAACAAGAGCCGTGCCAGCAGCTCAGTGCACAATATATACATTGTATGCAGAGCATATAGAATGCCATAATTACAGCCAGATGGGTGCAAACATAGATTCACTCTGGCCATGAGTAATACCTCATGAGTGCAGAAAAAAAGAACCCAAATGCCTATTTTAAATCAGCAGAGTTTGGAGGGGGGAAAATGTGACCCATCCCTGGTGGGGATGTGACAGAAAATGAGTATTTTTCCTCAGCATTGCCACTCTGTGTGGAACCGTCCCCTGCAGCCACTTGTCCACCTCCAGCTGTGTTCCCTTCCCAGAGGTTTTCCTGGATGGATTTTGAAATATGATTTCCTGTTTTTAAAAAGGCCCTGCCTGGCTCTGCACACTCCAGGTATCCATGTCAGTGAAAGGAAGAGATGTTTCCTGCTGCCATCCCAATAAAAAGATCCCTTCAGACAGAGGTGCCACTTATCCTTGTTTGGCACTGGAGCTGCTCAGCCTCATCCCACCATGTTTTAGAACATTTTTGCACTGGATTCCTCCTCTTCTTTCCTCTCTCTGGCTGCTGGTGAGGCCTCAGCTTCCATCCCTAAATGTCCGGGTTTCTCCTTGCTTTGCATGTTCCGTACTGGGAGTTTTGAGGCTGGCTGGGACCCCAACATTGCATCCATACTCAAAACATCATTCTGCACCCCCGGGGATCCAGAGCAAGGAGCAGTTTATGACTGAACCCTTGACTGAGTTGTCGAATGAACCTGCAGCTCATTTTGCTGAAAAAAATCAGCTGGAATGAAGGAGTTGGGGACAACCAGTGAGAAACAAAGTCCTAAGCGCAGAGCAGTGCCCCAAGGTGAAAACCTCCCCCCAGATCCCAAATCCCAAATGCTTGCATCTTCCGGGACTGAAGGGTGCAGGGCAGGGGACTCAAGGGATGGCTGAGGCCACATTTCCACCCAGCCAGCAGTGGCCCACGCAGTGTCACCCAGCAGTGCCACAGCTCCAGCTCACCGGGGTCCTGCCCCAGCTCTCCTGCCTGGGAAGGAGGGAAATCCCTCCCCAGACAAGGGGCAGGCTGGCTGGTGGTTACTGAGTGGGATTTAAAGATGTCTTGGCTTCAGGGGAGCCTTGATGGGGTCATTTAAAGATCCCTGGGAGCAGCACAGGCGGTGCTGCACCCAGCCTGATGAAGGGGCTGGGCAGAGTTTAGGAGAGTTTGAATTCCTTTTCTTGCTCCTGGCTTTGGGATGGAGTCGCTGGGCGTTCAAACAATGCCTGGTGAGCGACCTGCAAATGTTGAACCCATGGGCGCTAAAGGTGATGGGACTGACCCTGAAAGGTGAAGCATCCAGCTGCCCCTGGCTGGGCTGAGCAGGCACAGGGCCCTGAACAGAGAGCCTGGAGCTCGGGATGTGACCCAGAGCCAGCCCTGAGAATCCAGCAGATACAAAAGGGCTGCACTAAGTGCTCCCAGCAGCCCGAAGGATGCATTTGGGTCCGTTACTGCACCGAAGCACGTGCAGAATCTGTTCCACGCAGAGAGAGGAGCAGGCAGGGCAGAAAGCAGCAAATGCAAACTCTGAAAAACCTCAGCAATGTTTGCAGCACTAAAACCCACGCCAGCAGCATTAAAACCACCACACTCAGCTCGGTCCCTCCGTGACAGCCCCCGAGTGTGACAGAGGGATGGCACCTCTGACGTTCTGCAGGGACATCTCTGTGCAGCAACACAGCAAAAAAGGTCACCACGAAACAAAGATGTAGCTGGTAAAATCTCAGGCTTTTTGTAAGAGACAAAACCATCCCCAAGAGCAGGAATGCAAGGCTCAGAGCGAGGGACAAGCAGTTTAAGACAGGCTATATAAAAACACATTTTCCCCCAGCCCCCAGATCAATGATTTCGGAGGTGTGAGGCTGCTTTAGTTTGTCTGTGCATTAATTGCGTGTTTTTCTAAAACTTTAAAATTCCTACCTGGCTCTCCACCTCTGTCCCTCGTCTTCAGGTTAACACACACAGACATCCCCCTCACCCTGATGCCATGAAGATTTTTTGCCTTTTCTTTTATACCCCTGTTGTACCTTTTTTACAACTTCTGTATTCTTAGTGCTTTTCGCCTACATTCTTGGCCTTGTTTGTTCAGCTCGGAGACTCAACATCTTAGAAGATTGGTAGCCAGGGATCAGTGTGCCCCAGAGCCCAAGGTCCTCTCCAGAACACATTCTGTAAACTGAGATAGAACCATCCAGGGGAAGGTTCCTTGGGGAGGGGGGCTCACTCGAGCCTCTCATTGGGGAATCTTTGATAGATCTGCTAATTAGTAAAACCTATAATGTTCTACCAGAACTTTTGGGGGGGTCATTGCGGTGGGCATGGAGGTGCATTTGATCTGGACGTGTGCACCTAAGGATCCTAAAAATAAATACCAAGGTAAAATCCCTTTTCACCTTCTAACCGTGTATGACTCTTGATTTTAAGACCAGGAAAAGGCATCAACCCCTCCTGGAAGAGTGTGCTTGACCCATCATTGTTGTCCAGCCAGATTTATGGCTCTGAAACCTCATTATTATTAAGCTGAAAGTCATTTTTATTTACTGGCCTCTGCCTCTTTGATGAGCTGCACGTACATCTTGGGTCATTTTATCCTCACAATTCCCTACCTACCCAGCCATGAGGGGAAATTTTACCAACATCCCACCCTGTGTGTGCTGGGGCAGCACAGTTTGTTTCACTACTGAGAATTCCAAGCCCTCCTGGGCTTTAATCCATCTCCTCATGATCCAGGGTGGAAAAATGTGCTGGGAATTAAGGGCTGCAAGAGGAGAGGCAGGAGGAGGAGGAGACTGAGGAAACTCAGACAAAAGGTAAGATGGGGCTGAGCTCCCAGGGCCTGTGTTTGGCTTTAAATTCCTGCAGGCTGCAATTCCCGGGGAACAAAGGAATGCAGGATATCAGGCAGCACCATTCAGACCCTGAGGAGCAGATGGTGCCTGCTGCCATCAGCAGCTCGTGCTCAGCACAGCTCATTGTTTCTCACCTCCTCTCTCCCCACAGCCGAATTCTCCTCCCCAGCATCTGTACCCTCTGTTTGCTTTGGTTTTTCTTGGGGCTCCTTCCCCAGACATCCCTTGGGAATGTCCCTTTTCCCAGCTGGTCCCTCTCGTATTGGAGAACTTCCTGCAGTTTGTTCATCCTCTGTAGCAGAGAAGAGGAACTGTCCTTGTCTTCTGCCTTGCCTGCTGCCCCATGGCTTTTAGTGTCATTATGCCCCATGTCATTATTAGTGTCATTAATGCCCTTTAGTGTCATTATTCCAATTATTTTTAATTTTCAGCTTTAATTTTCCCGTACCAGGAGCATTAGGGAATGGCTGAATTCTCCTGCCCAGCTGTTCCGAGAGGACTGACCACTACCTGAGCTAAAAATAATGAGAAATTTCATGAGGTTCTCTCCAGGGGATGGGATCACACTTGAAAATGTCATTGTCCCATTGTCTCTCACAGGACAGGCCAAGCCAAACCTCGCTACACTCGTCCCAAATTATCCTTCCTTCCCCACAGTTCCCATTCCCATGAAGGGAGGAGATGGCTGGGAGCAGAATAATCTAATAAAAACACAAATGAGAACCAAAGAAACTGAAATAGCCACTGGATCCTCCAGCACAGGAGCTGCTGCAGCCTGTCCCACCTCCTGCTCCATAAAGTTCAATCACCAAGCTCCTCTGCTTGATCTCTCCATCTGCAAAGTGCATTGTTTTTGGGAAAACCGGGACTTCTGACTGTCCCTGCACAGGGCTGTCATCCAAAATACACAACAGCTTCAGAGCAATAGCTGTGGCCCCTTCACACCTCATGACGCACTGGGAAAATCCTGATTTGAGCCCCAGATCCTGCTCTTGGTGTTCAAGGATGCACCAGGAGGTACCACAGATGTTCTGGACACAGTTTTGCTCCTGTTTCCCATCACCTATGATTGTAACAGCTGAAAATCACACACGAGCAGCGTCTGAATCCTCCAAATAATTCCCAGTGAAGGGGGATGAGCCAGGGGAAAGCATCCCCCTCCCCAGCGAGAATCCGGGATATGGAAACAGCCGCTGGCAATGGTTCTGCAAGAGGGAAGCAGGAGAATCTGGGGACGCTGGAGCTCTCTGCTGTTTGTGGACAGGGCTCTGGGATTAATTTTTGGCCCAGGAGTGAGCGCTCACACAAACACTGACACTGAAGCCTCCAATTGTGTTTTCCCTGGACAAACCCAGCACATGACTCCGCTCGCCTCCCGAGCGCCCTGACCAAAGCCAACGCTGGAAACAACCTCGGGTCTGAAACAAACAACATTTCGGGGCAAACCTTCCCTTTGCAGACACAGGAGATTTTTTCAGCAGCGAAACCACAGAAATTGTTTGTCCAATTTCTCTGCAGCAAATTTGTTCCCTAGCAATGAAGGAGCGAGCTGGGAGAAGGAATAAATAAATCAGAACTTGTAGAAAATTCAAACTACTGTAGGCAGGGAGTATTAGAGAATAAAGTTATGGCCAGACCCAGATGTAGAAACTGGACATCTTCAGTCAGCTCTGCAGTAGCTCCCCTTCCCTTGCCCTTCCCCTTCCCCTTCCCAAGATGGGGACCCGAGCCTGTCACTGGACAGGAGGAGGGTGAATCCCACCTGGACAAGGGAGATCTGGTCACACTGTGTGCAGAATTTAAATTTTAATAAGAAAAGGCTCTGTGAAGAGGAAACTGGAAGGTGAAAGGCCGGGCACTGTGCTGGAGCAAACGGGAACAACAAAGTAATAAAGTGTTTTGGAACCACTTGATTTGGATATAAGGAAGAGGTGTTTTTACAATGAGGATGGACAGACAGAGAAGCTGTGCCTGCCCCATCCCTGGAAGTGTCCAAGGCTGGGTTGGACAGGGCTTGGAGCAACCTGGGATAGTGGAAAGTGGCAGGGGTGGGATGAGGTGCCCTTTAAACCTCCCTCCCAACCCAAACCACTCTGACTCAGAGCTGGCAGCACCCAGTCCACAGCTCCAAGTCCAGCCCTGTGCCCATCCTGTCACCCTCTGATGTCCCCTGTCGGCTCCAGGGCAGAGGAGGGCATTGCACAGGGCTGGGGGAAGCTGCAGCCCTCACACCTGGGGACAACCCCCCAGTTTGGGGTGACACTGCCATGCCTCCCCCCTGCCCTGCCTGGTCCTGCTGCAGCCTGCCAGGACTCGTCCTCCAGCCCAACCTCCCACACCCTCCTGCCCTGCACACACCAACCATTCACGGGATGGACAAGCCTCTGCAGGTCCCAGCTCAGCCTAAACCCCTGAAAATCGGGAGAAAATTCCCCTGGGCCTTAGCAGGGCACTGTGCAAGGGTGCCCTAATCCTGGGGAAAGCAGTGGGATCCTGATTCTGGGACATCTTTGGGAAGGGGAAACAGGAAAAACATAAAAAAGACACTAAAAAGTGACATCATGCTGTGGAGGGACACGGGGTTTGCTGGGCTGTCTGAGCTTGTGTGTGACAGGGACATCCCAGTGCGCCTGATGGCACCTGGCAGCCAGCAAGGGACAGGGCCAGTGCGCCGGGAAATGCTGGAGAATGAGGATTCCATCCTCTGCGGAAAATAATGCCTTGAACCTGTGTGAGGAGAGGGTTGGGGTGGATATCAGGGAAAGGTTCTTCCTGCAGAGGGTGGTCAGGCACTGGAGCAAGGAAGTGGTCACAGCTCCAAGCCTGCCAGAGCTCAAGAAATATTTGAACAACTCTCCCAAGGACATGGTGACATTCTTGAGGTGTCTGTGCTGTGCCAGGAGTTGGATTCCATGATCCTAGTGGGTCCCTTCCACCTCAGGATATTCCATGATTCTATGAAAACAGCTGGGTTTAGATATGGCCCAGCAGTTGGGCAGTTCCAGCAGCATCTGAAATCTTCATGGAAACCCAAAGGAGCATCCCTGAGCTGGCACCTGCGTGCAGGCTTGACCAACAGAAGTTTGTTACAAACATTAAAAGCCAGTTAAAAGCTGCAGCCTTGCCACATCACTTCATGGGACAAGATCTCAGGGTCCCACCACGATGCTGCTCCCAAAGCTGCCATTTCTGATGTGTGAGTGTAGGGTTTGTCAGCATTTCCATGGCAAACCCCTCATTTTGGGATTTATTCCTTGGCTGTAAGGATTTGCTCGAGCTGAGTGTTTGGCAGGAAGGACCACGACCATTTCCCTTGATGCCTTTTCCTGGTCTTAAAATCAAGAATCAAACATGGTTAGAAGGGAAAAAGGGATTTTACCTCAGTATTTATTTTAAGGATCCTTAGGTGCACCATGTCCAGGTGGAATGTGCCAAGATGCACATTGCAGTGCACAGTCCAAAAGATCTGGTATAACATTATAGGTGTTACTAATTAGCAGATCTATCAAAGACTTCCCAAATGAGAGGCTCGAGTGAGCCCCCCCTCCCCAAGGAACCTTCCCCTGGATGGTTCTATCTTGGTTTACAGAATGTGTTCTGGAGAGGACCTTGGGCTCTGGGGCACACTGATCCCTAGCTAGGAAGCTTCTAAAATGTTTAGTCTCTTAGCTTGACAAAATAAGTCTAAGAATGTCGGCAAAAAAACCACTGAGAATAAAAAAGCTATAAAGAGGTTTATAAAAAGGGTATAAAAGAAAAGGCAAAAAGTCATCATGGCATCACCCTCATCCCTGAAGCCCTCTGAAAAGGAGGAATTACACACATAGCCCTAATTGAGGGCTGCAGCTCCTTCAGACTTTGGCCCTTGCAGCCAAAAGTGGCAAGGCCAGGTGAGTGCAAGTTCAGTGCCTGGGGCTGGCTGGGAAAAGGAGGCACAGCCCCAAAATCAGCTCCAATGCACATTTTCCAGCCCAAGGAATGAGTGGCAGCACGGCTTTCACTCCCATCTATGCCCTCCATGCAACCTTCTCACTGGACTTTATACCTTCGTCATCAGTATTTTGCCGGAGTGTAAAATACCCTCAGCACTAATTTAACTGTAAATGGGTTTGAAGTGCACATTTCTTAGCGCTCAGGTATTTTTATTACATTTTGTTTGTTTTCTCCCCAAGTTCCTATAAGGAAACATATAAATAATGGTAAACACTGCTTTGTGAAGGTCTGTTTTTTCCTTTCTCTAGGGATTTTTTCCAGAAGGGGGGTTCCTATGTGGCAAACGGGGTACCCATCTCCCACTGCCCTGAGTTTCCCGTGTGGACAGTGTCCCCATCTCAGGGAAAGGTCACCAGATCAGGTCTATTGGCTCTTCCCATGGGAAACCTCCATGATCACCTCCAAACACACCCTGCTTGACTCAGGATATACTCATTCCATCTGATCTGGCTGCAAGGGGAAAAATGAAAAAACACAGATTAAGCACTTGCTGATGGCAGGAAGACAGGCAGGGGCAGAGGGATGCAGGGATGCAGGCAGGGATGCAGGGATGCAGGCAGGGATGCAGGCAAGGATCCAGGAATGCAGGGATGGATGCAGGGATGCAGGCAGGGATGCAGGCAGAGGTGCAGAGATGCAGCCAGCAGCACAGGGATGCAGGCAGGTGCACAGGGATGCAGGCAGAAGTGCAGGGATGCAGGCAGGCGTCCAGGGATGCATGTAGGGATGCAGGCAGGGATACAGATATGGATGCAAGCAGAGGCATAGGGATACAGAGAGGGATGCAGGGAGGGATGAAATTGGGACTGCAAGCATGGGCACGGGGATGCAGGTATGAATACAGGCAGGGGCACAGGGATGCAGACGGATGCAGACAGGGATGATATTGGGGCTGCAGGCAGGGGCACAGGGAGGCAGGCAGGCAGGGAGGGAGGCAGGAGCGCAGGGATGCAGAGAGGGGTGCAGGAAGGGATGGCAGGGGCACAGAGATGCAGGCTGGCAGGGGCACAGGCCAGCGGGCAGACGCGGGGCGGGCAGGCGCTTCCGCTTCGCTTTCTTTGGGGAAAGAGCAGCGCACGGGCGGAGCGGAGCGGCGCGGCACGGTACGATGTGAGGCAGGGGCGATGAGATGCTGTGCGGTGCGGGGTGATCCGGAGCGATTTTGAGGCGGTCTGAGGCGAGCGGAGCGGAGCCGAGCGAACCCCGCCGCCTTCCCCGCGCCCCCTGCCGGCGGCGCGCCCCGCCGGGGGGAGGCCGCGGGACTACATCTCCCATGCGCCGTTGCGGCGGCGCCGCGCGTGCGCGGTGCGGCCCCCCCGCGCGCGCCGGGAGGCCGGGGCGGCCGCCCCGGCCCATCATGTAGGTGCAGCCGCGCCGGCCCCGCGCCAGCCGCGCAGGGACCCCCGGCCCGGCCCGGCCCGGCCCGGCGCGGCCCCGCGCGCCCCGAGCCCCGCGCCGCCCAGGCGGGAGCGCGCGCGGGGGAGCGCGCCTCGCATCTTTTGTGTGTTGGGGCACTCGCCCCGGAGGAGCCGCGCGGGGAAGTCTCTTTGTGCGCGCGCCCTTCCCCCCACCCAGGCGGGGGACAATGTCTCAGCCCCGAGGTGAGAGGGGCGTGCGCGCGTGCCGGCCGCGCGTGCACGCGCGTGTGCATGTGCAGGCGCAGCTGCGGGAGGGTGCATGTGCGCGTGCATCTGCGCGTGCATTTGCGCGTGCAACCGCGGGTGCAGCCGCGCGCGCGTGCAACGGCCGCGGGTGCAGCCGCGGGTGCGCGTGCACGTGCACGCGCGCGTGCACTCGCTTGTGCAACTTCGCGGGCGCGTGCGCGTTCGCTTGTGCAACTTGCGGGTGCAGCTTGCGGGTGCGTGTCCGCGTGCGGGTGCACGTGCAGCTGCGGGTGCAACTGCGGGTGCAACTGCGGGTGCATGTGTGCGCGGGCAGCTGCGTGTGCAACTGCGCGTGCACGCGCGGGTGCATGTGCATGCACGGGCGTGGGTGCACGTGCTGCGCGTGCCCGCGCGTTTGCACGCCCGCGCGTCCTGGGGTCGCCGCTCCCGGTGCCGCTCCCGGTGCAGCTCCCGCCGCATTTCCTGCTCCCTGGCGCTGCAGCAGCCCCGCGCTGGCTCCAGCCGGGAGCCGCTCCCGGGATGACCGAGCCCCTCGCCTGCCTTTGGCACGGGCCGGGAAAAGGGGGGTGTTGGAGGAGCAGCTGCAGCCGGGGCTCGGTGCGGGGTTAAAGCAAACTTTTAAACAAGTCCGCGAGGGAGATGAAAGGTGAAACTGGAGTGGAGTTACCAGGAATTAAATATATACCTATGTTTCCATGGGAAAGTATTGTTCTCGTGCCAGCGCTGAGATCATTTTCCACCCATTTCTCTCCCCCCCACCCCGTAATATTTGGTAACTTTTGGTCACAGGCAGCAGTGGGGTTTGTCACACCAGCACGCTCCGAGCGTGCAAAAAGGCAGGAACGGAGCGTTTGGGAAGTGCAGGGAGGCAGGAATTGGGTATTTGGGAGCTGCAGAAAGGCAGGAATGGAGCGTTTTGGAACTGCAGGAATGGGAGCATTTAGGAGCTGCAGGAATGGAGCATTTAGGGGCTGCAGAAGTTGAGAATTTAGGAGTTGCAAAAGGGCAGGAATTGGGCATTTTGGAGATGCAGGAATTGAGCATTTAGGAGCTGCAGAAAGGCAGGAATAGAGCATTCAAGAGCTGCAGGACTTGAGCATTTAGGAGCTGCAGAAACTGAGAATTTGGGAGTTGCAAAAGGGCAAAAATTGAGCATTTAGGAAGGGCAGAAGTTGAGCATTTAGGAGTTGCAAAAGGGCAGGAATTGGGCATTTTGGAGCTGCAGAAGTTGAGAATTTAGGAGTTGCAAAAGGGCAAAAACTGAGCGTTGAGGAGCTGCGAAAGGGCAGGAGTTGAGCACTGAGGAGCGGCAGGAGGGGGTTTGGGAAGGGGACAGCAGTGATTTATTTCTGCCAGCGCGGTGGCACAGAGCGCTTGCTCTTTGCTTTTTAACTCGCTGGTTATTCCGGAGAGGCTCTGCCTTGTGCCCTGCAAGGGCGGGGGGGGTGGGAGGAAGTGGAGAATTTAATATTGCAAAAATGCTGCGGGAATGCAACAGCCCCTGCAAGAGCAGGCGGAGGGAGCTTTAAGGAGGAGTTGCTGCGGCCATTCATTGTGGAAATAGATGCCCATATGTCAGCGAGCGGCCACACAGATGCAGCTTTTGGAGCTTTTTGAAGTGCTTGTATTGGATATTGCAGCTTGGCTCTCCCTGCATCCTGCAGCCCTCGCACATACTTGGGATTGGGGGGCGGGGGGGGTGAGAGGTAGCATGTGGCCCGGCAGGAGCAGGTCCCAGACTGGGTTTGGAGCTGCCTCTTGTTGTGTTTATTTATTTATCTATTCAAACTAAGCCGTCTGTGAAGCCTTCCACAGTAATCCTTGCAAGAGAGGATGTTGGGAAGGAGGTGCCTGCATAGCTCTTGCCACACAGTTTTCCTTTGTAGAAGAAAAATGTAAAGTTGTTGTATAATTTATTCCTAATTTGGATTTGCTGTAGTCATCCTTTCCAGCCGAGCAGGGACTTGTAAAAGTTTCCGATGCAAAGAGCCAAGGAAGTTTGATAATGCAGGATTGAACCCGGTGGTACCCAGAGCACTCTGCCACTGGCAAGGAGGGTCCCTGGGAGACCCTTGGGGGGGCAGGGGCTGGCCAGGGGGGTCCCCAAAAAGCCTGGGGGTGGCAAAGGTGGAGCGTGCAGAGGAGGTGACGGGCAGGGACCTGTGCTGGTGGCCCTGCAGGGGTGCTGAGCGTCCCCCACGCTCCCCAGCACCGGCCTTCTGTGTCCTCCCCAGTACCAGGAAAAAGGGAAGATGGAAGTAGCCAACCCACAAAACATGATCTCAATGAATGGCATCATTCTTGAGTCCCGTTCCCGTCCTCCTCGCGCTCCGCAGCACCAGTGCCTGAGCCCGCATTCCTCGCACGGATAACTTTTCCAAGTTCAGCTGTTCAGGCCGAGCTTTTGCTCGGGAAGGGGTTTCAGCTCCAGCGTTTGCACCAGAGGTGTCGTTCTTTGGGATGAATTAAGGGAGGTATAATCTGCATTTCGGGATCGGCTTTCATGTGTTGCACAGGAGGTTCCTCAGCAGCTCTTGAAAATACAGCCCAGAGCCCCAGCCAGCTGCTGAGCCCTCTCCCTGCTTTGAATCCTTTCCAGAGTTGTTCTGAGAATCTGCCAGAGATGAATTTTTTTGATGCAGCTTGTCAGGGGAACATGTGAGCAGCAGAGTTGTTCTTATTCCCTGCAAGGAATCCCACCTGGTTCAGGGGGATCCTACCTGTGCCACGTGAACAATGGGAGGGGCTCTGCCTCCTGCATAGTCTATAAAGGTTAAAACTCTCCCTGAAATCCAGAAACAACACTTTCCTTCTGGCCCTTTCCATAGCAGGAATGAGCAGATGCCTCCAGAGTTGTGGTCGTGGTTCTCAGCCACATTACCTGTCCTGATGGGCTCCCTGAGGGTCCATCCAAATACAAAATCCACCTGAAGTCAATGACATCCCTGCATTTCACCCTGTGCTTGTTCCTACCTTCATTCCCTCTTTTAAACTGCAGACTGGTATTTTTTTGTTGGATGGACCAATCCATAGCCAGTCAGCTTTTCCTGGGCACAGCAGGTTCCTGCAGCCTGTTCTGTTCCTCACCTTCAGAGTTGAGCCTGCTCTGGCCCAGAGGGCCTTGATGTTGATGGGAGTTCAGAAGTTGAATCGTTGCCCAAATCCAGCCCGTTTGGCTGTCATGACTAATAGGATATTATTTGGGAAGAGGAGGGGGGAGAAAAAGCAGAAGTCCATATTAATTTCAAGCCAAGTGCAGTTTGAGGCTGTAAATCTGAACTCTGGTGACAGCAGATACATAGAAGAGTCTCCCAAATTCCTTGCAATGGGGGAATTATTCTCTGGTAAAACCCACATGGGAGAAAACACCTGCAAATATGCAATTTTCTCCACTGAAATCAGAAAAGGGAAGGGGGAGCAGTACCCATTAGAGCACTGATTCATAAATACATGGAAATGATATTTAAACTAAGTATTGCTGCCTGTTGATCTCCCACCTAAACCTCAGACCTTGTTGTTTCAAATACAGTTCTCAGTGCTCCAGCTGCAAAGGGAGGCTGGGATTATGAGCAGCACGTCCCACGTGATGCTGGCTGAGCATGCACCCTATGGACTTTGACCCAAGGCCCTGCACCTATTCCAAACACCAGTTTTGTGTGAGACACTCTTGCTTTCCCCAGCTAGAAGTCTCAGTGGAGCAGCTGTAAAGCCAAAATGTGAGTTGTTGGTGTTTTTTTTGAAGCCCTAGGTAGGTGGCAGGTTGTTGCTGGTGTAAGATTAACCTGCAGGCAGCTCCTGTGGCTTGTGCAATGTGCATTTTGCCTTGTCAGCACCACCTCAGCTTCTCCCCACTTGCACACTCCCATGACACAGGCACTTGGCAAGGGCACGGGGAGCAAAGCCATGGCACGGTCAGGTGCAAGCCTAGCAAAGCCTGGACTAGCAGCAAATTTCAGCTCGAGTTGTTGATTTATTTTTAATTAAATTTTTTTTTAAGGGTGCCCTGTTGAATTAGTTTAGGTGCTGCCTGCTGTGCTGCAGTGCTGGAGGTGCCTGTGTGCCTGCTTTGAGTGAAGAGGGGGCAAATGTTTATAAAGAGGTTTAAAAACCTCGTGTAATGCCAGGCTGGAGGAATTACCCAGCTCGGGAAGAAGGAAAACCTGGTTGGGGCAGAAAGTGTTTGGCTGGAGATGATGTCTGGCATGAACCAAAGCACTGCTGTGCCCAGGTGAGCCAGTGGGAGCTGGGACACCTGGGTGAGCCCCTGCCTTCACCCTGCACTGCTCTGAGGTGTTTGTAGGGTGCCCTGTCCCCGTGTCCCAACCCGTCCCAGCACTGCTCAGGGCAGCAGCTCCTGGGTGCCACCCAGGCTCCTGGCAGGGACAGGACATAAACAATTTAAAAGCTCAAACTAGAAGCAATTCTAGCAGTAAAAGTGCAAAGTTGCAGGAAAAAGGGAGCAGAGAGCTGAGTGCTCCTGCCAGGCTCCTCAGTGCCATGCCGAGTGTGGCTCCTTTTTGTTGTTTTAGTCACCAAAACCTCGGCGCTTCCTGGGGGTGAATTCCCTCCCGTGACACATCCACAAGCTGCTAAGGTGAAGCGAATGACGCTCCTCAAAAACCACAGGAGTTGTTTGGAGAGATGAGACACCTCACTGCTCCCAGGGTATGGAGCCGTGCAACGTGGTTACAGCAGGTTTGCACACTCTGGGTCCTGTAGTTGCAAATACACAAGATGACTAAAAAGTTGCCTTTTCCCCCCAAACAGTGCCTGTGTTTGTTGTCACTTGGGCTTTTTTTGTTTCTGAAAACAGCTCTGACAACACCTCTAGAAGTCTCTCCAAAAAGGATTGAAAACCAACACACCTGAAAAAAGCTCTGATCCTTTTTTTAAGCTGGAAAAAGAAAAATAGTGTGGGAGTTTTGTTGGCACAGGAGTGGGGATGCTTTTCAGCCCTCTGCAAACACACTTAGAGGCCCAGGGCTTGTTACCCTGGTCATTGTGATGATTCCCAACCCTTCCCCAAGGCATTCACCCCATGAACTTGCATTCCTGATGCTGCTGCAGCTCCAGAGGCAAAGCTGACACCTGACAGGGAGTGCAAGCACAGGGCAGGTCACAGCTGTGATGGCAGAGGGTGGCACGAGCAATTCTGAGTAAGAGTTACTCACCAGGTGTCCCTTCCTGCTGTCACTCACGTTCTGGGGGACCATTTTGGGGTGCATTTTACAAGTTGGCAGCATGACCACCAGCAGCATCATTAGCTGAAGTGTTGAGTCAGCCTCCAGTGGCTGGAGAAATTGCAGGAGTGTTCTTTCAGTTTGAGACATGGACAGAGCTGTAATTAAAAAAAATAAAAATCTGTTTCATTACCTGTGGAGTTACTTAGCTCCGTTCCTTAGGGCCTGTCTGGGAATAGTTGAAGGGATTAGCATTATCAGCTAGAGCAGTGTTAGCAGGGAAGCAGATCCAGGAGGCTGGAGCGGTGCCACGTCAGATATTATGGTCTGTGGTGGCCAAGTGATGAAGGCCATTCGGTGCAATTTCCATATCTGCTCATTGCGCAAAAAGTCGGGGATTTTTTTTGCTTTTGTCTTCCAAATCCACAATATTCTGCACTTGACAAGTGTGAATGGAAAATGACTCCTGCTCAGTGACCTTGGCACAGTGAAAGCAGTTTGGAGAGGGGAGGTCTGGGGCTGTTGCTTGTAGGGCTTTCTCTTGCCTCAAAGCCAGAATTAAACCCAGCCTTCAAACCTCCCCGTCCTTTTAAACTGGGAATTCCAAACACAGAGTGTTCGTCCCACCATGAAAGCCTCCAGGCATTTTTGAGTCCTCTTTACTTTGGAGATGGTGCTGAGAAATGCTGGACATCCTCAGTGGGATCTCCAAGAAGCTGCTCATGCATCCTGGTCTGCTGGTGCTGTCAGAGCTGTGGCAGTTCCCTTTGGATTTGCATCCCATCCTCAAGCAGGAGCCTGGATTTGTAGGGGCAGGGTAAGAGATGGCATCAGGGAATGCTCTGGGGTAGGAGCTACACTGGCTGCTCCCCCCAGTTGCTGTTGGAGCAGTGGCTGTGGCTTGTTGGGCTGCAAAACCTGAGTGCTGTGAAGCCCAATGCAAACAACCTCTGCAGCTGGGGTAGGGTTTCAGATTTGTAAGGAGAAAAAGCCTTTTTTTTTTCCCTTACTCGAGCAGGAAAACTTCACAGAGCAAAGCTGATCCAGTTTCTTGCTGGTGCTGTTTTGTTAGCCTACTTAGCCTGCAATTTTATAATCAAGGCTGGGTTTTCTTAGCCTGCACCCAGGCAGATCAAAAATCGTGAGAAGAACTGAAGCCCGAGCAGCAGCCACTTCTGCTGCATTCAGATGAAAACAGTGGGGGGACAAAAAAGGAAAGAAAAAACCCAGCAGAAGTTGCAGATGAGATGCCAAAGATAAGGCAGCAATAGAAAATCGGTGCAGGAGTCAACACTTCAGTGTCTGCAAGAAGAGGCCTTTAATGAAGGCTGAATCAGCACGGACTCGGGAGCTGCTTTTGAAGGAGAATCTTTTTCTAAACAAAAATATGTAATTGCACTCAATGAAAAATGCTTATCAGTGCCAAATGGCCTCAGAGCATCGTGTGGCTGCTCTGTGCAAGTCCCAGGCACCGTGCTTGTGTGCCTGTGTTCATCCTGCACTGGGGGCTGATCCCCGAGTTCCTCGCTCCTGCGTTTTCAGCAGGGCTCATTTCACACTCAAGCAACAAGTTATAAAAATTACAGCTTCACTCCATGGTATCATTCCTCTCGTGAATGTTTACTGCTTCTCCAGTAGTTCAAGGTCAGATATAGAAAATGACTCAAAAGTCTTTTGTTGTTCTGACAGCTCTGAAGTGATGGAAGGCCCAATCCAGCAAAGACAAACCTTCCCAGAGAGCTGGCACCAAAAGGGAACGGAGGGAGAATATTTTAAAGGCAAACCCGGCATTGATTACTGACGTTTAAAGTAGGTTCGGATCAGATATTAAGGAAAAATTTTTTCCTGTGGGGGTGGTGAGGCACAGGGTGCCCAGAGAAGCTGTGGCTGCCCCTGGATCCCTGGAAGTGTCCAAGGCCAGGCTGGACAGGGCTTGGAGCAGCCTGGGATAGTGGAAGGTGTCCCTGCCTGTGGAATGAGATAAGTTTTGAGGTCTTTTCCAACCCAAACCATTCCATGACTGGGTGACTGTTTCCCTGGATCTGCTCCACTCTGTCTGCTCTCAGCACCTCCATGTGCAGCAGCCCCGTCAGAGCCTGCTGGAGTGCCAGGCTGCCTCAAGTACCTGCACACAGGAGGGAAACAATCCCTGCCAGAGCAGGGCACATGAGCTCAGAAGGTCCCTCTGGCACCGGCTCTGCCTGCAGGGTTTGTGCAGCACCAAGCACAGCCCTGGGCTCAGCTCCTTCTTGCAGGGCACCTCTCCAGCGCTGGCAGCTGCCCCCAAGTTGGAGCCACACTTCCCAGCTTGGATTTCAACACAGCCTTTCTGCTAGGGCTGCTTTAATTGCCTGCAGTTAGGGTCTCCAGCGCTGCAAAAGGATGGCGAAACAAAACCCGGTCTGGCTTTGTAAGGGCTAGGATTGATTTCTTCTCTCAACCAGCTGATGCTGTGACCTTTCAGAAAGGAACTGCCAGCCTGTGACTGTGGGGTTTGTGCACGTGACTGCCCAGGGTTAAAACACAAATACGGGATATTTCTTGTAGTTTTATCCAAGGAGAGGAGCACCTGTAGGAGCTGAGAATAGCTGAAGGAAGAGACAGGGACTTTACGTGCTGTCATCAAAATGCCAAAACCCCTTTGGGCTAAGCTACATCTTAAGTAGATTTGTTTAAGCACTTGACAAAAACGCCTTGAGCACAAGTCCAAGGCACAGCATGGGGCTCTGGCAGCCCTGAGGGGCTCTGGGGGTGCAGGGGGTCACCCCAACCCCTGCAGAAGGGGGTCAGGCTCTGGCCAGCTGGGGCTCTGCTGGCTCTGAGCTGCAGACACAGCTCTGACTACGATGTCCTTGCAGGTCTGGCAGTAGCAATAGGACAGGGCAGCTGCTGCACCTAAATATGAGCAGCACTGAGGTTTGGGATGTGGAGATGTAGATAAATCCTGCAGTCAGTCCCCTCTTGCAGGTTGAAGAGGAAGATGCTGCTGGTTAATGCAGAAGTTCCCTCCCAAGCAGACCTTGGTGCTTAACCGTGTTAATTAAATGCTTTCAAAAACCACAAGATTGACCTTCACTGCATGCCCACAGATTTTTCTCTCATTTAACAAGCAGAGGGTTGTCAGAGTAGCCTATTAAAGGAGAAGAAAGGCAATGCTCTAATACTGTTGGGTTTTGACCTGTTCCAAGGTGTTTTTCTGGTTTTTAACTCCTAAGAGATGAAAATCGCAATCCCCTAACAACCTACCAGGAGAAACCAGGCTGGGACAAGGAGTTCTTGCCTGAAACAAGACATAAAATCTGATAAAATAGTGAACATAATACTTACAATTGATGTTTTTTCAGATATCTATGCAATAAGATATCTGATAACCAAGACAACCATTAAATCTACAGGTCCTTGTGTAGCCAGAGAGCTGTTGCTGTGTGACATGGAATTATCCTTTGGGAGAGACCCTCTGGAAAAAAATAAAGGCAAATAACACAGACTCTGACTTCCTTACCTTTCCCAATGACACCAGCAATTTGCTCATTACTAATAAAACTTTGGAAC
This sequence comes from Corvus cornix cornix, assembly GCF_000738735.6. Taxonomy (NCBI): domain Eukaryota; kingdom Metazoa; phylum Chordata; class Aves; order Passeriformes; family Corvidae; genus Corvus; species Corvus cornix. The sequence goes on from NC_046347.1 coordinate 10,226,480, forward strand.
CTTTCTACAGAGAATTTGGATTCCTGCCAAGGAATCAGTTTTATAAATTAACCACAAGAGCAGATTGTGCATTGCGTGGAAGGACATCCCACATCCCAAAGCAGCCCCCTGACAGCAGCATCGGAACTGGAGGAAGAGCCCAAAATAACCCCTGGCAGCTGGGGAGGGCGACACCGATGCTGCACTCAGAGATGATGAGAAACAAGTTGCTTTCTGGAGACAAGAAATGAAAAAATTCTTCACTGAAAGAGTGATTGGGCACTGGAATTGTCTGCTCAGGGAGGTGTTGGAGTCACCATCCCTGGACGTGTTTAAAAAAAGACTGGATGTGGCACTCAGTGCCATGGTTTAGTTGATGGTGTTGGGTCATGGCTTGGACTTGATGATCTCAAAGGTCTTTTCCAGCCTGGTTCATTCCGTGATTCTGTGGAGTGAGACAAGGCTGAATTCGCAGGGTTTGGCAGAGAGAAGGACCCCAGGGCTTGCACCTCTGCGGGTCCCTGTGAGGTGCCAGCAAGGGAGTGTGCCCTGGGAATGTCCCTTCCTTGGAGCCACCTGAGCTGGGCAGCACCTTGGGCTTCCTCCTAGCATGACTTCAGCTCCATTCATGTCACCAGGCAGCTTCCTTTAAAGCCAGGCATGCCGTTTTTTCCCTTTCTTTTTTTTCCTTCCCCTCAAAAACATTTGGTACTTCCCCCGCAAGAAATCAGGAGCTTGCTGTCTGATAAGGGGCTGGAACAGCTTCCTGCAGTAGCAGAGAATTCCTCCTCTGGCTCTTCCTGCGCCGAGCCAGAACAATGCCAGTGCTTCCAGCGTCACTTTACCTCGGAGCACCCTCATTTAGGGTCCATCCTGTGCGAGCATCTCCTGCCAAGGGGGGCTGCTTTTCCAGCAGTTTGCTTTAAAAAGGGTTTTTAAAAAGGCATCGCCACAGCAGAAAGGCAGGAGCAATCCTGAGGTTCACTCAGAGCTGATGCAGAGCAGGGCCCTGTTTGGAACAGTAGGGGCTGGAGAATTTTTTTTCTTTTCCCTTAAAGGAGAGGCTAAATAGGATTTTTTTCGTGTCTTCATGCTGAAAGTGCACACGCACGTGCTAAACTCAGCATCCGAGTCCTTTTGCAGGACTCAGTGGGACCGAATGTGCTTGAGTGGGGTTGAGCACACACATAAGAATTTACAAGGTTGGGATATATTTTGTCCTGGTTGCTAAGTGGGATGGACACTATGGATCTGTGTTGATGATTTATGTTACCCTGCTTCTCTTGGTTACTTTTTCCCCCCCATTTCTGCTTATCTGCTCATGCACATGGGAAGCAGTATCATTTTGGGGAGTTTGTGTGTATAAGTGAAACTACAGCCTCAAACCTCACATGGGGAGTTCTGTGGGGGCTTTGACAGAAAGGCTCATGAAGGGAGGTTTGTATTTTCAGCTCCTGCTTTAGAAGGCTGGGTGGAGAGGTGTGACCTGACGGGCTTTGATTCACGTGGACATATGTAGAGAGAAAAAAATCTGCCCACTTGTGTCACTTTATTGGGAGGACAAGACTTGCTGCTGCCACAAGTCTGTCACAGTGCTGTGCTGTCATGGATTTCTTCAGTGTGTTCTCCAAACTGAGATAAAATTGCGTGATAAAAACTGGGGAAAGGCTTTTGATCTTTATATATGGCTCGTGTTTTTTATATTCCAGACAAGCAAATGTGTGCTCTTCAGCCTGGAGGAGGCTGAGGAGAGATCTCGGCAATCTGCAGCTTCCTCCCGAGGGGCAGCTCCAATCTCTGCTCGCTGTGACAGGGACAGGAACCTGGGGATGGCTGGAGCTGTGTCAGGACAGGGTTAGGTTGGATTATCAGGGAAAGGTGTGGGCACTGCCCAGGCTCCCCAGGGAATGGGCACGGCCCCAAGGCTGCCAGAGCTCCAGGAGCGTTTGGACAGCGCTGCCAGGGATGCCCAGGGTGGGGTTGTTGGGGTGTCTGTGCAGGGCCAGGAGCTGGGCTGGATGATCCCTGTGGGTCCCTTCCAGCTCAGGATATTCTGGGATTCTTTGGAGGTGTCTGGAAGGTCGTGCTCTCTGACCTCTGGCTAAAATGGGTTTGAACTTGAAAGAGCTTCCCTGGGAGCTGCATCCACCTTGCCCTGCACAGCCTGGAGCTCCTGGAGCCTTCCTGCTGTGCCAGCCTGCTCTGCCGAGGTGTTTGCAGCACCCAGAGCTGGTGCCCGTGGTCTCACTGCTGCTGCCATGGTGGTGCTGGAGCAGCTCCAGTCCTCGCCTCTCTGTGCCCGTGGGCTCCTGGAGCAGCCCCTGTCGCTGCTGGCCGTGCCATAACAGGAGGGCAGTGCCCGGAGCTGCGGCGCTGGAGCCCTGGGTGGTGCCAGGGCTCAGAGGGGATGTGGGTTTGGGTTCCTGTGGCTTCTCCCTGGGAATGGTGTTCCTGGGTGTAGGACCTACCCTTTTGCTGGAGGCATTGCCGGCAGAGGGAGCAGGAGTTAGTTCCTCCCCTCTGCGCTGTCTGGGACTATAAAATGGCATCTTTAATAACTGAGATATAAAAATAAGCAAGCTCTTACATCATTAAAGAATAGTGGGAGAGCTGTGTGATGGTGTGGCACAAAGGCAGGTTGATCAAAGCCTTGACCATGTTGAAACTTAATCACAATATTTGGCTGGACCTTTGCAAAAATTCCCCATGAGTATATGCAAGGAAGCAGATCCTCTCCTTCCGTGCCAGAGCTGCTGGTGTTGTGGTGTTCCTCTAATGCAGGAAAACTCACTGGGCAAAGTTGCCACCTGATTTCTGACCTGCACATGGATGAACACAGCCCTGCTGTTCATCAGGGCCTTCTGCAGAAGGCGAGGATGCTTGATAAAGAAATGGCTTGTGGCACATTCCTCTGTTTCCACCTGGCTCTAAAAGTCATTGATATTTTATAGCTCATGGCATGACCAAATCAGTGGGCAGTTTTCTTTCTGTGGAGCATAAATGGCCCATTTTTTCCCAAGGTATCTTTACTCAGGAGCAGAAAATTATAACTCCCAAGTTTTACATGCAGAGCATCAGCAGGAGATGTCTGATAGCAGTGCAGCTGAAATGTCCAAATTTACAATATGCTGAACAAACCCAATCTGTGCTTGGTAAAATGAGACTCCTGTGGCTGCCTGGAGCCCCTGGTGACAGCAATAAAACTGTACCTCACATTGCCCTGATTGGATTTTGTTGCAGCCTTTTGTGAGGGTGATGGCACCAGGACACGTATCCCACAGGGGAGGTGCTCATTGAGCAAAAACATCTCCGTGGGGGAATGGGGCTGCATTAAGGCGTGGGGAGCAGGAGCTGGAGGATGAAATTTCCATGCATTCTCTTCTGGGGACAGGGACACCCCAGAGGGGCTGTTGGCAGGGCTCCCCAGGTGAGCCCTTCCTGTCCCAGTCACACCCTTTTGATATCCAGGCCCTGCTTTTCTCATGTTTAAATCTCCTGACTCCCTTAGGCTGGACAAGCCTCAGCACTTGCCCACAGGGCTTTGCCAGTGGGTGCTACAAGGCAGCATCAGGAAGCTGTCTGTGTGTGGGGTGTCAGGCTGTCCCTTTTGGGGCTGAAGGCTGGGCTGAAAGCTGTAGCCAGCTGCTACAGCTAAGCCAGGAGTCTGGCACAGCCTTTACATCCCTGACCCTGCTCAGCCTGGCACTTAGGCCAGCCTTGATGGGAACGTGAGCTCAGGCTGAGCACGTGCTTAAACCCGAGCAGCAGCAAGGCCCAGGAACGCTCCCAGCTGGAGCCGCGGTCGGGCTGTGCCCGCAGCAGCATCAGCGAGCGGGTGGCAATGTCACCTTCCTGTCCAAAGCCATTTGCCTTTCTCCGTGCTGGCAGCACAGCTGGCAGCTCCAGGAGGCCCTGGCTCACCAAGTGGGTGCTGGCACTGCCAGGCTGGCTGCCCCTGCAGCCGGGGCAGAGGCAGGAGCTGGTCTGTGTACTCAGGGGAGATGCAGCTCTGCTGCAGAGCTCCCACTCTGCTGCTTCAAAACTCCTTTGCAAGATCTGCTGAGAGAAAATACCAGCTGCACCGAGCACATTAGAAACCTGAAAAACAATATTGGAGCTGGAGAGAGACCTTGAACAAAAATGTGTCTGTGGGGAAAGAAAATTGGGGTTGAGGCTCAGCAGAGCAGGGGGGAATGAACTCGATGATCCTTGTGTGTCCCTTCCAACTCAGGATATTCTGTAATTGTATGAGGTGGATTCTTTACTATTGGGAGCAGTGGGTTTGGGAAGTACAGAAGTGTTTGTAGCTGGGCTGGGGCTCATGGATTTAAGGCAAATCCTGCTCCCCTCATGACTGAGGCAGATGGAGCACCTGCTTTTGTGTTAAATGTGGGACAGTGGCTGCTGCCCGCTTGGGATATGTGTGGGAAGTTGGTCAGAGCCCCGTGGTCACTCATGGTGGTGTTCTGAGGTGAAATCTTGGTGGATAAGGGGAAGTAAAAAAACACGAGTGGAGAACTGGAAGTGATGCCCAGCTCATGGGCAAACCCATAGCATCCCCTCAGCTCACCCACTGGCTGTGGGAGCTTCATCCCCTCATCCATGGGGCTGCATGGGGGGCACCCACTGGCATGGCAGAGTCCCTTGGAAGACTCCATAGGGTGCTGCTGCTGCCCTGAGGAGCAAAGCCCTCCCTGCCTTCTGTTGGAGGGGCAGAGCCAGGCACAAAGGCTAGGATAAGACACGATGCAGCAATATTTGGGAAGCTCTTGGCCCTTCTGTGCTGCTTTTCTGCTGCTGGCAGGTGTGGGAGGTGTCTGTGCCCCTGCCCATGCGTCCCCTGTGCCCGGGCAGAGCCCACCCCCTCCTCATCCCACCTCCTGCTCTGCCATGGGCAGGTGCTCTTTGGCACGGGGAAAACAGACACAGAGGTAGTGGCAGTGAAAGCAGCCTCGTCCTCCAAATCCTCCTGCACAAAAGCCCTTTTGTTCCCCGGGTGAATTCCAAGAGCTTTCCTCCAGTTTTGATTCCAGTAAACTCCCACTGCAAGCAGACAGGCGAGGGCTGAAAACAAAGCGGCAGCAAAATGAAAAGTCCCTTGTAAAAAACCCCGGCCAGGGCTGGAGGCTCTTGTCTAACAGCTTTCCTGGCCTGCAACTCCTGTGGATTTCCTGATTGGAGATAAGCAGCAAAGAAAACAAGCTCTAGGATGGGGAAGCAGCGAGGCCAGTGGACCTTGGCAGAAGGAAAATGGGGCTGTGATTTATGGTGTGCAGGGGACTGGGGGAGCGCCTGCCCCATCCGCTGGCTCCCTGGAGCTCCACTGCTGGGATTTCTCATGATATGGGGGAAGGGGAGAGGCCATGAGGCTCCAGTGGCCTGTGTTGCTCCGTGGGGTCTCCATCATCATCACATCTTTCCCAGAGCAGCCAGGAGGATGTGGCCATCTCACTGCTGGAAGCCACAAGGATTGCAACCAGCTCCAGTGACCACAAGGAGCACAAAGCCCAGTCCTTTAGGGCATCTCTTGGACCCCAGCAGGATTTCCCTGAACCTTGGCTGTGTGTTTCTTGCAGCTTCCCTGTCGTGCAGCTGTGAGTGATTTGTAGGATTTGAGGGCACTTGGGACTGTGTGATGGGAGGAGTGGAAGGGATGCTTGGGCCACCTGTGAAATCAAGTTGCTGGGTGGAAAAACAGTTAAGCAAAAGAAGGTGAGAAGAAGGAAGAGGCTTTGGTCCCGAGGGGACGCCTGTCAGGCTGTTGGAGACGGGAGGGCGCATGGACAAAGCATGGAATTCTGCATTTGTGGGCTGCATCCTTTGGCAGCTGCTGACATCCTCATCCATGGAAGTCCCTTGCTTTGGGGGATGTGACTCGGAGCCCGCAGCTGCAGAGGTGCTTCTGCCTGAATTCCTCACTGCACACACCGGGCAGAGGGGACACGCAGACAGGGCTTGTGCAACTTTGGGTGTTGGTGAGATCCTTGTGGGTCCCTTCTAGCAGGGTGTTTGTGATTCTCCATCTCACCCATGGCCATGCATGGGGTTGTTAGGGGTGATATTTGAGTGTGCACATGCTGGTGCTCATCCCTTGCACACCACCGCCTCCTCCCCTCTTCAGCCCGTGGATCCGAGGCACTGCCAGTTCCTCACAGAGCCTCTTGCAGCTGGGGTGAATCAGCAGAGAGCTGAACATTCCCACCTTGCACTCGCCTGGGAGGAGAGTGATTGGGATCTCCGAGGGCTGGTGCAGGGGTCAGCTTGGGGCAGCCGAGCCCCGGGTGGGTGGAATTCCCTGGGATCAGGTGCCCGGCTCAGGTGTGTGTGGGGTGGTGATGCCACTGCACGGAGGTGCTGCCGTTTGGGAGGAGCTGTTCCTTTGCCCCAGGCCACCGGAGCAGCTGGATGCACATGCCAGATGAGTTCAGCCAGTGTTGTAACAGGGTTTTTAATATTCCAGTCTCCTGTGGCCTGTGCTGAAAGCTGTAGGCAGGCAATGAGCTCCTATCTCCCATCTCCCATTCGCACCTAAGGGACCACGGATTTCAGGCTGCTTTGCATTGCAGCTGCTGTCTGACGGGAAGCTGGCTGATCCTGGCAGGGCAGGGTGTCAGGGGAGGGCTCTGTGTGGCCTTGTCACATCTGCAGATGCCAGCGTGGTGCTGGCACCAGCTCAGCAGGAACAGGACGGGTGGCCCCACGCTGTTCCTGTGATGGATTGGAAGTGATGCTGTGTCTGGGCTGGGAAGGGACATTGTCTGGCAAAGCTGTTTGTTGTCACCTCCCCATTAGCATCAGGAGAGAGCATGTGGCTGCTCTTTGCTGATCTGTGAGTGTGGAAATGGGCACTGGAGGCCTCATTCCCTCTCATGTTGGTTTTCCTGCAGGCCAGCACTGGAAGGGGGTGGAGGAAACACATTGGACCAGAGCCCAGTTGGGAAGAGAAATCCATGGTGCTGGAATGTCCAAGCCAGTGTGGCAGCCCATGAAACAGCTCAGTGAGGTGTCCGTGAGTTCCACAGGACAAAAAGGATCCTGAACTCCCATACCTTTAGGATCATCTCCATTAGATGACCCTCCTTCATCTCCAGACTGGCCCTGGGTGCTGGTGTCCCACAATACCTGCTGGATGGTTGCTCCAGCATGTGATTATCCCAGTGCTCCCTGCAGGAGCTGCAGGGGGGCTCAAGTTTGTTTGGTGGGGGGCTCCAGGGGGTACAGAATTGCCCCAAAGCTGTATCAGCTCCCCGTCCCCTCCCCAGCATCCCTGCAGCCCCTCCTCAGGGCATGTGTTAGCACAGAATCTCATGTCTGATCTCTATCAAAGTGTCTCTTCCTCTTTGCACTCAGAAGGTCTGAACTCTTCTAGAATTTGGAAATGCACTCTTATCAGAGTGGCAGACAGACTCTCGTAACCAAAATGTGCAGATAAACAAGAAGAAATTGCATCCCTCTGGTTTCAGTATTGACATGAGTAATCCAGCAGCCCGCAGCCCTTTTGCAGGGTGTGTTAAGAGGAAAATGGGCAGAGTAAGAGAGATTAGCCCAAAATTACCTTCAAAATTGAATTACTGAAATACAGAGCTTGAAAGGTGGACAAATAGGTCCTGATATTTGCAGAGTTTGGTGACATTTCTGTCTGTGTCTGCGCTGCAGGATCCACAGATTAAGCCTGCTGGAGTCCGTGTTGCAGAGCTCTCTGCTCTGCCTTGTTCCAGTGTTTTCTTCTGGTGCTGTTCAGAGCTTCTCCTGCTGGAGGCCGGTCTGAGGCAGGCACGAAGCCCTGACCTTGTGATTTTACCTCGCAGCAAAGCTGAAGATCTTTGTCTCCGCGGTGTTTGTGCCTCAGCAGGGCTGACCTACGTCAGCCGCCGCCGGTCGGGAGCGCGGCTCCCGCGGCAGAGCCAGGCCCTGGGCCGCAAATAACCCTGGCATTGCTCAACCCCGCCACTGGTTCACCGGGTGCACCTCGCCCGCTCCCTCACAGCCCTGCTATTTTGGTTTGGAGCCTCTCCTGCCAGGGGTTTATTACAGGTTGCAGGGTTGAGTCAGAGGAGCGAGTTCAGCCCTGCGACGGAGAAACCCCGGGGCAGCTGCTGGCATGGCTGGGTGCTGGGACATGGCTGGGTGCTGGGACATGGCTGGGTGCTGGGACACATCTGGATGCTGGGACATGGCTGGGTGCTGGGACAACGGCTGGGTGCTGGGACACATCTGGATGCTGGGACATGGCTGGGTGCTGGGACACGGCTGGGTGCTGGGACATGGCTGGGTGCTTGGGACACGGCTGGGTGCTTGGACCCATCTGGATGCTGGGGCATGGCTGGGTGCTGGGGCATGGCTGGGTGCTGGGACACGGCTGGATGCTGGGACACGGCTGGGTGCTGGGGCATGGCTGGGGGCTGGGACATGGCTGGGTGCTGGGACACATCTGGATGCTGGGGCATGGCTGGGTGCTGGGGCATGGCTGGGTGCTGGGGCATAGCTGGGTGCTGGGACATGGCTGGGGGCTGGGACATGGCTGGGTGCTGGGACATGGCTGGGTGCTGGGGCATGGCTGGGTGCTGGGACAATGGCTGGGGACTGGGACATGGCTGGGTGCTGGGACATAGCTGGGTGCTGGGACATGGCTGGGTGCTGGGACATGGCTGGGTGCTGGGGCATGGCTGGGTGCTGGGACACATCTGGATGCTGGGACATGGCTGGGTGCTGGGACACATCTGGATGCTGGGACATGGCTGGGTGCTGGGGCATAGCTGGGTGCTGGGACACAGACAGGTGCCGGGCATGGCCACCCTCGGGACAGGACAGTGACTTGCATTCCCACCATTACAATGTGGGAGCTGACGGTGCCAGTGGGTAGTTTGGGGTCAGCTGGTGTGTGGTCACTGGGGCAGCTGTGCCCAGGCCATGCTCTTCTCTTCAGGAGCCTCGGGAATTAAGATGGGATGCGAACACAGCATCGCCTGCTCCGGTCTTGTGCCAGTGTTTCAGGGTTTCCTGCTGTGCTGTCAGTCTGATACACATTGGAAAAATTCACCACAGCCATAAAAGTGCTCTTGCCTTTCCTGCTTCCTGACCCAAAATGTGGCTCCTGGGGGACAGAAAGGAAAATAAGTAATGCTTTAATTCAGACATAAAGGTGTGAGTCACAGTGTGGACACCATGGGGCCGTGGTGTGCTCAGACCTGGATGTGCCAGCAGCCACCAAATGTGCCAGCAGCTCCATGGCATCCAAACGAGAGGAGGAAAGCCTGGAGCTGGGAGCCACCTTGGCCCCACGACTGTGGTGGGCTCTGCTCCCTTCCCCAGGCAGCCCAGAAGTGTTGTTAAGGAAACACATTCCAAGTTTGCCGTTTCCAAGGAGTTGTTGCAAACAGCCATGAGGGAAGACACAGATAAAGGACGTGGGGGAAATGTCCCTGTCCTGCACAGAGGACACACCATCATCCCTGGAGCATCTCCATTTGCTTCCAACAGATCCAGTTGCTCCTGGCAGTGATGGAAGAGCAGCCAGTGGCACTTGGCCACTTACTGGCAGGGCTAAGGAGAGAGCAGCTCCATCAGGTTTCAAGGAGAGAAATGAAGCACAAATCTATCTTTTCCTGTCCCTTGGCCTTTGGTTGAAACTTCTACAGCTTTTAAACATCTCTTGCATATTAAATTCTTTTTTTGTGGCTTAATGCAGGATTGGAAACCAGATTTTCAGACCCACTTTTCCACATCGTTGGTGCTTACGTGAACACCTGGTTTTTGGTTTTCTCCAGAAACAAGGGCTTGGCTGAAGCTCTGCATTTACAAACTGGATGGTGGGCACAGCTCAGGTGCTCACCCACCCTGTCCCTGGGGCTCTGCACAGCAGGGATTTAGGCACCTTTACCAAAAGGTTACCAAGGCACACAACCCAGTTATGGGGGCAGAAGTGGTGTGAGAACTTCCCTGGTGCCTCCCCACCACAGTCACCAACGTCACCAAGACCCCTGTCACCTGCGGATCTGTCCCACAGGCATTTGAATCCAAGAGCCCTAGCCTGGTTCCACACTTGGACTGCCCAAATAACAAATTTCAGAGGAGGGATTCACCCATTTGGAGCCTGTGGGAGGAAGGGGGTGGTGCAGGGGTTGCTGTGGTCGTGGCTGTGGATATGCCACATGGGAGGACATGTGCGGCTGCCTCGGGGAAGTGGCCACCAGGGTTTTGTGCTACAAAACCCACCAGAAGTGGCTACTTGAGGAATGTGCCTCCATTTGTGTTCTCTTTGAGGGCTTGATTTCCATTTCAGCTGGAATGGAGCCAGAAGGCGTCTGGGTATGGCTCCAGCAGCACAGCTTCTCCTCAGGCCCACTCACTGAGAATATACTTCGTTATCTCTGTGTGTTTTAATTTTCCAGCACAGCAGCTCGGCAGGGAGCCCCAGGCTCTGCTCGGTGGCCGTTGTTTAGTCTGGAGTGGGCAGTGTGTGGCTGTGGGGACACCAGGAATGCTCCCGGCCTTCCCGCTCCTCTCACACCGGGCTGGGATGTCCCCACGTGTGGGATTCCTGGGGGAGACCTGGGTGGGATTAAAGGCTTTTCACCTTGAGAACTGGGCAGTGGTGACGAGCTGGTGCTGGGGCAGGTGACGGGACTGAAGGAGATGGACAAGTCCATCCCCAGCCCTCAGACTGTGCCAAGATGGTTTGTATAACAACTGTTAGAATTTGCAAGTATAAATAATGAACCTGTGAGATGATCCTTAATACTTGTTAAAAATATTTCTTTCACTTCTTTGGTCATTTTTGGTCACTTTGTGAAAATACTTTTAAATACAAGGTTGTTAACACCTACAGCAGCAGTTGGTGACCCTGCTCTGCCCTGGCTGCCATCAGCAGCTTTGAGATATCTCAGTGTTTGTGTCCAGGAGGGCTAATGAGTGGATTTCTCAGACATTTGGGTATTTCCAGGTGTCCTGTAAGGCTTAAAGTTCTCTTTGACAGCATCAAGCCCACCATTGTTACTGCAGTGTGGGCTGGAACCATGCTGTGGATAAGGGATGCCCTTTGCACTTGCAGACCAAGGCTTTGCGTGAAGAACTCTCCTGCTGGGCATCTCCAGGGTGGCTGGGACACAGAAAAAAATAATCTTAATTCCTTGGTTTTGCAAGAACCGTCTGGGCCTGGAGTTTTGCACCTAAGCCATCGCCAAGGGTCCTTTCGCTCTGCAAAGTGGCACTTCAGGATCAGGCCACACATTGGTTGTGGAGCTTTGTGAGCTGCCCATGAGCTGCCAAAATTCACTCTCTTCTGTGGAAACCCACCAAGCATTCCCATTTTGCCCTCATTTTAGGTGTGGGGGTTTGCTCACACAGAGAGTACAGCTGCTAGGGGAAAACCAGATCATTTAGCTTTCAAAACCTTCCAAGAAATCAGACAAAAAATCCTTGGGAGAGACAGGAATCGTAAATGAGCCACTTTTATCTCCTAAAAAAATGGGAGAAAGAGGCATTTCCCACCTGTGCAATTTTACCAGCAAGTTATATGCTAAAGAGTGTTGTTTGAAAGGAAATGTTGCTACATGGCTATTGGAACACAGCTTTAATAATAAATTGTGGTGAAGACAGAACTAGTTAATATCCTTTGAAGGAAATAGGAGCTTTTTGTGGCAAGGAACCATTTATTTTGGATTATATCATAAAAAGTGTTCGACTGCAAGTGAAAAGTCTGGAGACTGGGGAATGGGATTTTCCTTCAGAAGTCAGAGTTTATTTTCTGTTACAGCCTATGTGGGCAGCGAATTCCTCTGTCTTCCCTTTCTGTGTTATTCTCTGTTCTTTTCGCTGTGGAACGTTGAAGTTTCCTTTTTCAATATTGATATTTAGCACTGCCTGAATTGAAGGGGGTTTACAACATCCATCCCTGAGCTTTGTCAGTGCTGGTGGGAAGAGGTTAACGAGCCCCTTGGAAATGTGTTTTTCTCCCCTCCCTCAGGAATTTGGTTTAAGACCTTCACAGGGAAGTATTTAATGTGTTTGCATTAAGTCAGGGTTTCTTTTTCCTATTGCAGTTTTGCTTTCAGACCTCATTTGGTTCTCGGGGTTGGTTGGGCTGGTCCAGGCCCTGCAGGAGCAAATGGGGTCAGTGCCGGGGCACAGGAGGTTCAAGTGATGCTGCAGCCAACTGCTGGCATTAGAACCAGAAAATCAGGGAATCATTAAGGGTGGAAAAGCTCTCCAAGCTCATTGAATCCAAGCATTAACCCAGCACTTCCAAGCCCACCACTAAACCATGTCCCCAAGTGCCACACCCTCCTGTCTTTTCGGGAATGGTGATTCTGCCACTGCCCTGGGCAGCCTCTTTTAATGCCTGACCACCCTTTTGGTGAAGAAATTCCTCCTAATTTCTAATCTAAACCTCCCCTGGCATGACTTGAGGCTGTTTGCTCTCATCCTGAGATGGAACTGCTGCCTTGAGCAGTACACTTTCAAGAAAGGCTTTGTAAAGGTGTCCCCTTCTCCAGCACCAGTCGGTTCAATATTTACTGTGGGTAATTTTTTTTTCCTAAAAGAAAGTAGATTTAAGTTTCTGCTTAATGTCACAGATACCCTGGAAGTTTTGCTGAATCAAAACTGGGTTCTGGAGATGTCTCTCAGCATCCACACTTCAGACTCCAAACCAGGCTCGATTTTTTCCCCCTCAATTATTCTTAAAGCTTTGCTTTTGAGTCAAGTGCTTGTGGATGTCTCCATGTGCCAAACTGCAGGGAGAGCTCTCAAATGAGCTTTAGCTTGAAGGCTCAGGGACCAGCAAGGCTCCAGGGCTTGTTTACACAGAAAATCCATGGTTTTTTGGGTACTGGGGAGCAGATGTACGATCCCATCTGCTGAGCCACCAGCAGAGCCTTCTGCAGAGGGAGCCACATTTTGAGTTTGTGCTGTGTGTGGTGGTTCACTGGGGCTTTCCTTATTGCAGATTCCAAGGGATTGCAGTGAAAACCCTCTGCACTGGTGGTTTGTGCCTCAGGACTGAGCCCTGTGCTGTTACTTTGGTGTCTGAGGCACCCGCGGCCTGTGTGGACACTGGTGCCTGCCATGGGTGGCTTTTGTGCTTCAGTCCCTGAGCTGGGGACTCCTTTATTTAGTCACCTGCTTTTCTCAGATTTACAATCTCCAAAAGCTCAATTTCTCTGTCAGATGGGGCTGAAATGGGCCCGTGGCTTTTGCACTTGCCACGAGGGACACAGACCGGCAGATAAACACGTGGTGATTTTTTTCCAGGAAACAAAGCTAAAAATAGTAATGATTCATAAAAACGCTGTGGAAAATACTGGTTTTCTGGTGGATGGAACAGGTACCATCCAATTTTGTGTGTTATTAAGGTGCCTCCACATTTGGAGCTCCTGTGCAGATGATTTTCTGTGCAGTTTAATACAGCATCATCTCCCCAAGCCGACGTCTGCTCTGGCAAACTGGGGGATTTTATTTTGACAGCGAGACACTTGCTTGGCAGTTCCTATTGAACAGAACTGATCTTGAGACTTCCAATTATTTTTTCCTTAAAAAAAAAAGAAGCCTTTTAACTATGTTTGTGTTTGAGGAGAAAGTCAAGCATGTGTGAGCTGGACTGTTGAATTTTGGAGCTGGGGATTGGGGTAAAGGGGGATCCTGGTTCCTGCATCCCACTGCAGCCTGCTGGGGTGGCTCTGCTTCGTATTTCTAGTTTGAAAGTAGTGCCAGGCTCAGGATTGCTGATGCTTCCTGCAAACCACTCACAGACATTGGCCCCAGAGGCTTGGAGAGATGAGTGCTTTGCATGTTGGAACAAAAGGAGCTCAGAAATTTGGCCTGATCCAGTTAAGCCATGAAATCGCCTGATTTCAGCCAGGATTCGTTAAATAACCATGGAGACAGCACATCCCCCCTCAGCACCTGTGGGTGCTGTAGGTGCAAGTCCTGGCCATGGCAATTCCCATTTCCCATCCCTTCTCCCGCTGCCATCGTTAAACCCGTGTCTTACCTGAGCTGCTTTCTCCTTTCTTGAAAAGAAAACCCCAAAGAATGTTCAACTGTGCTTGTGCCTTGGCAGCTCGAATGCATGGACAGATTGTGCTTCAAAAAAATGGCAAAGTTTCAAAATATTGTGTTCTGTGAAGAAGAGACAAGGAAAATAAACTCCCCAAAGTGCAGATTTTATTTCACCAGGAGGCGGAAAAGCTTTTAGTGTTTATTTGGGTTTGGCATTTTGCTCCCTGGTTCTGCTGACACCACTTGTGAACCACGACCAGATTCGAGGCTGCACAACCTGTTCTGAGTCCAGTTCAAATCAGCTTCATTTCCAGTAGGTCCATTTCCACCCTCCCAGAGCTGCCTGAGGAACCTTCCTGAGGCCTGGGGACAGCACAGGGGGTGGTGCAAGCAAAGCCATGAAGGAAAAAACACAAAAAAGGGAATAACAGAGCAAATCTGTGCCTGTTTCTCACTTGATTTTGGTGGTGCCAGTGTGACTGCAGCAGAGGGAAGGGCTGGTCCTTGGGGTTTGTCAGGAGGCAGCTGCTGCGTGTTCATAGGAACAGTTCCTCCACGAGAAATTTGGTGGATTTTGTGTCTTGATTTCCACGTGCAAAATCAGTGTGAAGATGCTTTTCCTGTGCCTGTGGCTGTGTTGTTTCCTTGAGGATGCAGACAGGGAGCAGAGAGGTCTCTGGGATGACAGCTTGGAAAGTGCCAGAGGAGCAGGGATTTTGTTTGCCTGCACTGCCAGACCTGTGTTTTTGGGATTCCTTTTTTTGGCTAACATCCAGGACACCCCTCCCCGTTTAGCATCCCCGTGGATCCGAGGTGTGCTTGGCACAGCTTGGGCAGGAAAGGGAATCTGGAGCATCCAGCACAGCAGGGCTTGCTCCTCACTTCTGCCTCCTGGATACAACTGAAAAACTGGAAGGAAAAGGGTCAAAGAGCAGCTCTGCTCACTGTAGGAGTTCCTCCACTGGATTTTAGAATCGTTTTTGCTTCCTTGCAGGCCAGCTTTTACTTTTTGGGAACACTGAGAGCTGTTCTTTGTGCTTCTGCATGACCTTGCTGCTTTTATTTTGCTTTTCCTGCGTGAGATTGGGAGCTCTGAAGAGCAGAGATTTGGCTTTTTTTCTGTTTTTTTGTTTCCTATGTACATTCACAGCTCTGTTGATTTCTAATCCCAGTAGTGAGTGTGCACAGGAGCTTCCAATAAATGCTTTTCCCACGAGGTGTCAGCTGGGTTCTTGCAGCCTGCCCCATCCTGGAATGACTTTGTCAAAAGGAGTGAGCAAGATCCCATCTTTTGGAGCCAACAAGGAAAAAAATACTAAAAAAAACACCCAAAAAAGCACCAAAACCTAAAAAAACCGAAACAACAACCAAAAAAACCCTTAAAAAACAAAACCAAAACCCCCCAACAATAACAACAACAACAAAAAACAACCCAAAAACCAAAACCCTAAAAAAAAAATTGCTATTCTGAATTGATTAATTGATTCATGAAGGTCATTTTCCATTCTGGGTGCCTGCCCTTTGATCCAGCACCCCTCTGGCACTGGGATGCACAGGCATCTATTGATGTGTTGAAAGGAAAAACAAATTCAGACATGTATAGGTGAAGTTTGAGAGAGAGGTTTGGGAATAGGGAGTAAAACTCACTCTCTAATGGATATAAATTGTTAGGTTAAAAACGCTGTACACCTAAATTAGGTGCTTGTGCCTTTTCTGGGGGGATGGACCAGGGATTTTATTACCCAGCCAAGCAGCCAGATGTTTACCTTGGGGTTTGGTGACATGACTGATGCTTCCAGGTTATTTTCTCCATGAATTCAAGCCCCCGTGCTGAAATGTGGCTGAATCTGTGCAGTCATAAAAAGGTTCTTGTGTTTCTCTGCTCTGCCTGGCTCTCGTGGCTGGACCCCCTTTCCAGGAGAGCTGCAGCTGAGCTGCCTCAGAGCTTGAGCTGCATCCAGCTCAGAAAAGCTTGGCTGGTCAGTGTGAATAGAAACAAATGGCTTTGGAGCCTGCAAACTTGAATTCTGCTTTATTTTTGCTGGGTTTGCACAACTTTAATGACCAGGAGGTGAAACATGCAGTTAAACAGAATCAGAATGGGGACTTTCAGATGCAATTTTAAAAGGATGTTTCATCCTGCCAGGGTTTGAAGTTATGTATCTGGAATGGTTTTAAATCTAAGAAATGTTTGGAGGGATCCTCCGTGGGTAGGAGGAGAAATACCTTTCCCTTTGCATGTTCTCATGGCCTGCCTTTGCCAGAGCTCTTGCCTGTTTTCTGTACCAAGCTGGCAGCCAGAGCTCGCAGGTTTAAATGAAACCTTGCTGAACAAAGGCACTTTATGTTTGAACTCTGTGCCCTGAGTCTGCCCCACCGGCCTGGCTGGGCATTTATGTGAAATAAGGTCAACAAATATAGACAAGCTGTGTTTTGCAAATTAACCCCAAACGAATCGTAACAACAACAAAAAAATGCCTTTCTTTAACTCTGCCTCTTTCTTGTTTCGCAGGCAAGAAGAGAAACCCTGGGCTGAAAATTCCTAAAGAAGCATTTGAGCAACCACAGACAAGCTCCACGTAAGTCTGCAAACACTGGGGCAGAATGAAAAGCAAACCACGAAGCCCAGCTGCCTTCCAGCCTTGGCTGGCGCCTGGCAGTGCCCAAGGCCAGGCTGGATGGAGCTTGGAGCCCCCTGGGACAATGGAAGGTGTCCCTGCCCATGGCAGGGGGTGGAATGAGATGAGATTTAAGGTCCTTTCCAACCCAAACCATTCTGGGATTCTGTGATAATTTCACAACCCTTGTATTTCTCAGGGGGTCTCAGCCCATCACCCTCTGCCCATCTGTGAGTCTCATGTGCTTCTTACTGATGCAGAAAAAGAGAAAAACCAGAATGGCCCCCAAGTTTGACTGGTGTGGCACTTTGGCCACCAGTTTGAGTAACGTGCGTTGGACCAAGGCATAAAAACTCATCCCCTTCCCTGCCTGCTGAGCCTTGCAGAAGGAATGCCTCTGTTTTTAAGGCACTTTGTGCAACTCCAGCCTGCTTGGCTTTCTTTGCTTCTTTGAGGATTGAGTGTTTTCAGCCTGTCAGCCTGTGCTGTGTGACTGAGGTGATGATTTATAGCAGGTTTAGATGTTCATGCCAATTTAATCCATTTTTCAGCAGGCTGGCTGAGGTTTGGTGCTTGCCACCTGCCTTCCCTGTCCCAGTGAATCCCTCTGGGTTGCTGCAGGGCAAGCTGGCTGTGAGAAATGCCAGTTCCAGTAGCTTTTGTCCTGAGCCCTTTTTGGGGTGACTTTGTGGATCTTGGCTGTACCTGTTGATCCTGCAAGGCCAGGAGGCTGCTCAGGGCTGCAAGGGCTGCTGGCCTGAAGGTGTGAGGGGATGGCTTGGGGCTTGGATTTACTCACTGAGGGAAAACTGATCTTCGTAGGGGATATTTCACATCTTTTCCCTTTTCTTTCGTGCAGGCCACCCAGAGATCTGGACTCCAAAGCCTGCATCTTTATTGGTGAGGAGGTAAGACTGAGAGACCTCTGGGATCGGATCAGATCAGCCATCCTGGGCTGGCTGCTTGTGGGACTGCTTCGCTCCAGACCCCCCAAAAAGGGCAGATAATTAAATACCAGCTATTAAAAACAATGCAGCCCATTTCACTTGAAAGGGAAGGCAGCTGCTGGATGGATAAAAGCTGAGAAGATCCAGCCTGGGAGCTCGTGAGCTCTGGGGCTTGTGAGCCACGTCCAGCCATAAATATCTGAGTGGCACCTGGTGTTTGTGTGGGTGGGACCCCAGTGTGGCCCCGTGGCCAGCTGGACCTGCTGGTTGGCACTGCCCTGCTGAACGTGCCCCCAGCCCTCACCCTGTGCCTCCCATGACACGTGGGCTCCCTTCATACTTTCCACCGTGGAAATTCCTTCCTTGCTGCACTGAGGTGCAGCTAATCCCCTGGAAATAACCATTAGAGAGCAAGGGGTTGCTAACAGGGTGTTTTACTCTCCTCTGCAGTTCCTTTGCTGATTTAAAGCCTTCACCCAAAGGATTTCCCTTTGCTAGTATTGAGAGTCATCTCCTCAGGAGTCTAACTTAGGGTAGATGTCCCTGCACTGGAAGCAAATCCTTCTGACAGCATGGAAACCAATCTACCTGGTCTAAAAAAATAGCAGGGGAAAAACAAACCCCAGGACAGTTGTTTTGATAGGAGAAAAAGGCAGAGCAGAATTCAAAAAAGCGCTTTAAAGCTGGACAATGAATTTATGAGGTGCAAAAGATAGGCCTTGGTGTCAGTGAGGTAATAAGTGAAGTGAAATGCTAATCCAATAGTGGTTTAAAATGCCTATCTTTGGAGCCTTTCCTTTCATTTTGGATTTTGTGTTTTCCCTGGCTTGGAGCAGGGGCTGGGAGGTGGAAACAGTGTGAGATGCAAAATGGTACAGTATGGAGGCAGAGAAAACGCCTGCTCCAAGAAAATCACCTCTCCCTGCATTCCCAGGGATGAGGGAAGGCTCCAGTGCTCCGGAAAGGCTCCGTGCAGGAGGCAGGGAGGCCGTGGTGGCCGATGCAGAGGAGCCGCGCTCACTGCCCCCAGAGCTCAGGCTGTTTTCCAGGCACGGCTCTGTGGCTGTCTCAGAGGGACTGGCACGCCTTGGCTTCCATTTCCCATGGATCTGTGACCTGTTTATCCAGCCAGGTTCCTTTAGGATGGGCTCCCTCTTCCACCAGCATTCCCACACTCCCCCTGATCCTGAGGGGAAGCCACTTTCCCTCCTCTCCTTTTAAACTCTGCTGCTCGTTTGAGGAGAGCGCTCCAAGCGCGTTTTTGGAGCGGCTCCTGGTGAACAGCAGGAGCGGTGTCAGGCAGTCAGAGATGCCTAAATCTCTGCTGTGACTCCAAAATATCAGTCAGGGCTCCTTGTGCATATTCCCAGAGTGTCTCCCTGCTCTCTGTGGCATCCCCAGCCGGCTCATTGCAGGCTGCAGGGTTTTTTCTGCTGCGCCGGCAGAAAGCCATGTGGGGTTATTCCCTGGGAATCAGTTCCTTCTCACCCGCTGCAGGGTGACTGGCTGATGGGGTTGTGCTTGCAGCAAACAGAAGGGCTGGGTTTAGTGGCAGAGGCAAATTTGAAACATCCAAAATAATAATAATAATAATAATAATAATAATAATAATATGGAGTGGCTGCACGATATCACGGCAGAAAGGAGAAGGGCATGGGTGCAGGGTCTGAACAAAGTCATCCTTTGTGTCAGGCCAGGAGAAAATGATGATGGACAAAATAAATCCTCCCTGGTTTGAAAATGGGGCACACTCAGCTGGTGTTTGGCCCATCTGCAGGTCCGGAGAAATAAGCTTTAAAATACCTGGAAATGTTTCTATGATTGTTTGGGGGAAGAGGAGGGTGGAAGGAAGACAAAATGGAGTAAGACTGAGGGTGATTCCTTGGGGAGAAGCTGCTGTGGTGTTTTCTATCCCAGCCCTCAGAGGATGGAGAGGCTGAAAGTGCTGCCAGCTGAAGGTGGCTGGGAGGGACAAGACAAAGAGCATGGAGTGACAGGGCAAGGGGAAATAGATTCAAAATAAAAAAGAGTAGGGTTAGGTTGATAATAGGAGGAAATTCTTCCGTGTGAGGGTGGGAGGCCCTGGCACAGGTTCCCAGAGAAGCTGTGGCTGCCCCTGGATCCCTGGAAGTGTCCAAGGCCAGGCTGGACAGGGCTTGGAGCAGCCTGGGATAGTGGAAGGTGTCCCTGCCCATGGCAGGAGGATGAAATGAAATGATCTTTAAGGTCCCTCCCACACAAACCATTCCATGATTCCCCCTCAGAGTACTCTGTGATCCTGTGATCCATGATTCCATGACCCTGGCGTGCAGGTGGCTGTTGGGCAGAGCATCCCACTGAGGGAATGGACCTTCTGTGCCTGCCCTGCTCAGGACGCTCCTTGACACAGCCTGAGCAGGAAGGTTGGACCAGATGGCCCTGCCATGGTCCCTTCCAGCCTTACCCATGCCGTGACTGTGGTTTGGTGACACAAGCCCATGAGACACGTCCCCTCAGCTCTGGGGTCGCTGTGGTGGTGGCTGATCCTCCCTGCAGCCTCCCAGGGCTGTGAGTTCATTGCAGACCCGCTGAGCACAGCTGGGGAGGGGATGCACAGGGCAAGGATGTGCCACGCAGGGCTGCACCGTGGGGGCACTGCGCAGAGCAAACGCCCAGGGGCCACTGATGGCTTTTGTCCCCCAGAACTTTGAGGTGAAGGCCGATGACCTGGAGCCCATCTCCGAGCTGGGACGAGGTGCGTACGGGGTGGTGGAGAAGATGCGGCACATGCCCAGCGGGCAGATCATGGCAGTGAAGGTAGAGTGAGCCTCGGGGGGTTCTGTCCTTGTGGGGTTGCCGGGCACACTTGGAATCCCCCTTGTTCCTTTCCTGAGATTTGCTGCTTTCCTCATGAAATCCTCTTTCCACACAGGGTCCGAGGGAGATTTGGGTTGTTTAACCAAGAAAAGGGGGGTGTTTTAAAGGTGTAATGCTCCAGCACTGTAGTGCATCAGTCACATTGTTCACCTTTATCCACAATATTCCTGTTTTCCTAGGATTTAATTTACCAGCATTTTTTAAATATACATATAAATTTGCATTATTTTTTTCTACTGTAGCCCTTCAGATTCACTTCATAATTATAAAGAAGAAAAAATCTAATTGCACAAGAGAATCTTCTTCAGCTGGGACTTTTTCACTCTCCTTGGAACAGGAAGTTTTTGTTGGGATTTTCACATTTTGCCTGCCGCAGTGGGATCTTGACTCATGGCAGGCTTGTAGATGCTATCATGAAAAGTTTTCATAACAACGGCTTAGACTCATAAATTTGGAGATTAGGGAAATGGTCATGGGAAAAATTGTAGCTTGGGAAGGACCAGTTTTTGCTTGGCTGAATTTTAGTTTCCTTTCAGAGTAAGAGAAAAAGATCTGGAAGCTCTGAGCAAACTCTTTGCTCCTCAGTAGTGGGTAGACTTTGCTGTGGGTGCTGGCTGGGCCATGTCCTGGGATCTCTGTGCTCTGCATTTGGACTTTTTGTTTGCTTTGGTGTTCACCAAACTGCCAAAGACCTCTCTGAGGACAATGGAAGATCTCAGCTGGGCATGGCAGGAGCATTCAGGCTCTCTGTGACGCTGAGCAGTTTAATTCTGTCCCGTTACTGACCCCGAGTGGCTCTGGCCGAGGAGCCTGGACCGTGTGTGTGACCTGTGGTGGGCTGTGTGTGCCCTGTCATGGTGTTTGGCAGCCGAGGGTCTCTGGGTATTTCACATCAAGGACATCTCTTCCCGGGAGACTGGGAAATGCCGATTTTCCAAAGCCATGGGCAGCCCATGGGCTCTGGTGCAGGGCTGGAGCCCTCTCTTGTGCTCAGAACCTGCTGATGTAACAGGTGTCCACTGGACTCCGAAAGTCCCAGCTCTCCACCAGCCTGGAATTTGATTTCCTGCTCCTTTCTCCTCTCCTAAGCCACTGCTTTCTTTTGGCTCTTGCAAAAAGTGGTGTTTGCAGGGAAGAGCAAAACCTCACCTGTGGTGAGGAGAGCCCTGGGTGCTCCTGCTGTGGGTGCTGGGCTGGGGATGTGCCTGTGCCAAGGATGGTGATAAGGGGGTGGCACGAGGGGCGGTGGAAGGGTCCAGCTGTGGTGCCAAGGCCCTGGGGCAGCCACCCCTGACAGGCTCTGTCTTGCAGCGGATCCGAGCCACGGTGAACAGCCAGGAGCAGAAGAGGTTGTTGATGGATCTGGATATCTCCATGAGGACAGTGGATTGTCCCTTCACCGTCACCTTTTACGGGGCACTTTTCCGAGAGGTGAGGCTTCTTGGGACTGCCCCTTCTCCCAGGCTCTGAATTCCCACTCCTGCACTTCCTCCAAGTGCCAGGGGTTTAATCTCCACCTGGACACGGAGATCTGCTCAGTCCTGGCCTAAGGATGTGTCACTTACTGTGGCTGTGAGGACAGCCACCAGCTCACAGCCTGGTCCCATAGTGTTAAAATTGCCCTGCCTTGAGTTCCTCGGTGTGGAGGAAAAGTGTGGAAAGCTCTGAAAAGCAGGATTTATTGAAGAGCTTTAAGTACAGCTCTGCAGAGCTGAACTTCTCCTGGCTGCTCGTTGGGAGCCTCAGTTCCTGATAAATTTCTGGGCTCCTAAATCACCGGGGCTCTGCTTTGGGAAGAGTACACCCTAAATGGTAGGGAATGTGAACAGCACTGAATTCCAGAGCAGGGAAAAGAAAGCTTTGCTGAATGAGTTTGAAAAAACAGGGAAGGGCCAAACAGGGCAGCAAAGGGCAAGGGCCAAAGGGCTTTGGGAAGGGAAGGGAAGGGAAGAAAGACAAAGAGAAAAAGAGAAAAAGAAAAGAAAGAAAGAGAAGAGAAAGAAAAAGCATGCTTTGTTCCAATATCTGGGTATCTGCCTGCTTTACCCTCCAGGGAGACGTGTGGATTTGCATGGAGCTGATGGATACCTCACTGGACAAATTCTACAAACATGTCATTGACAAAGGCCTGACGATTCCTGAGGACATCCTGGGGAAAATCGCAGTCTCTGTGAGTAGCACAGGGTGAGGAGGGGAGGGAAAGGGGTTTCTGTTCTCAGCCAAGTTCTTCATCACCCAGGCTCCCCGCTGTATTCGCACCAGAAGGAGCGTGGTCCATGTGCCAGCCCATGTGGGCATTCCCAGCTGGCCTCACTTGTCTGGTCTCAAGTGATGTTATTTATAAGCCATAAATGACCCCAAATGTGCCCATCCATACACATGATGGAGAGATGGCCCAGTGTGAGATGTGGGGAGGCTCCTGCAGTTTCTTTCCCTTCTCATTGGGGTCCTGGAGCCCCCAGGAGATCCCTGGGTACCCACGAACACCTCAGGCTGCTGGCAGGCTGCAGGACTTGTGGGGGATGTGGTTTTCCTGCCCTCCAGGCAGGTCTGGGGGTGAAGCCAGATATCATTTCCTCCTCCTCCTGGTGCTGCAGCTGCGATTGACTGTGGATTTGTCGTTTCAGATTGTCAAAGCACTAGAACATCTCCACAGTAAGCTCTCCGTGATCCACCGAGGTGAGTGCCAGGCATGCACTGCCCTGCTCTCAGCCTGGCAAGGGCTTCCAAAATACCCGAGATTAGTGAGCCTTTGACAGCAGAAATACTCCCCAGCATCTCATGACTTGCAGCAAAACCCAGGCAGAGGATAGGGCTGCTGTTTGCTCCTTAAAATCTGCCTGCTGGTCCCTGTGCTTCCCTGAGGTGGAGGAGAAAGAGCTGGCTGTGAGGCTCTTTCCTCAGGGTAGAGGAAGGGCTGTTTCCCCTGGCTGCCTTTCCCTAAATCCATGCTCTGCTTCATCACCTGGGTGAAATTCAGCCAGGCTTTCCCATCTGACCTTGGGGAGCTTTGGGCCAGGCTTTGCCCAGGTTTGTTCCCCAGCTCCATGGCTCTGTGCTGGTGTGCAGTGAGATGGATCTCTGCAGCCTCACCCTCCTGCAGGGATCCAGCCATCCTCACTCCCCTCCAGGAGCTCCCCTGAGCACCAGTGGAGCAGAACAGGTTTGACACCTAAACCAGCCTCAAATGAAATCATAAATTCCCTCCCTTAACTTTTCTGACATTTTCCCCTCTGGAGCATCTCAGAGCTGCAGTGAACACGCTCAGAAACAAGCTTGCAGTTGCTGCTTGACACCTTTATTTTTAAAGGGTCATTTTCAATTTGCCATGAGGAGGAAAGAGCCCTCCCTGGAGTGTGTGAGTGCCTGGGAAGCAGCAGAGTTCAGCTGGAGCAGGCAGTGGCACTGGGTATATTCTTCCTGTGGCTGGGGGTTGAGTTTCTGCCTTCTGTGTCACTTACAGGAGGTGGAAGCCCTGCTTGGCTGCTGGGTTTCTGTGAACTTGTTTCATTTCCACTGGAAATTGTCTTATTTCAGTGTAGGAACAGATGGGTGAAGATTTTGCATACCTGAGGCTTTTGATTGCAGAATGCTGATTAGAGAGCAGATATTAATGAGCTGTAAACCCACAGTTCTGCTAAGGAGGACTCAAACACAGCTTGGGGCCTCCTTCAGAGGGTGTTTCAGCTCTTCTGTTTAATTCTTTATTATGTGGAGACAGAGGGTCTTTAGGAAGTGACCTGTTATTTCTGGGTGGCAGCAGGGAAAGGATTGCTCCCTTTGGGGCAGTGTCACCTGTGCTGTGCTGAGACTCCATTTGGGATTAGCCTCACAGAGCAATTGCCTGCTGTGCAGGGAAGCACCTCCATGCTCTCGTGGATATTGCTTCCTGGCATCTCTGGGTGCCTTAATTTCCCTTTCTGCTGGGGATTGTAGCTGCTCTCAGGAGCCTGACGCGAGTGTGAGCACACCAGGGTTTGTAAAGCCATGCTGGGAAGCAGATAAATCTGGCAGTAATGGATAGATGAGACTCTGGCCTGATTTCCATGGGGTGTGGAGCTCCCACTCTCCTGCTGCTGCTCACGCTGCAAGTTTGGTACCCCTAAAATCAGAGGCCTTTTCTGAACCTTTGATCCTTGCCTTAGTTTATTGCTCCTCTTCACCCTTTCCTGCCCCACATCCCTCCTCCATGGGTTTTTCCTTTTGCTGGCATGATCCCAGACCCACGGGGCCTTGCCAGAGCTCCCTCCCTTTGCAGACACCCCCTGGAATTGCCCCCAGCCCTGTGGAGCTGCTCCTATGTCCATGACCATTCCTTGAGCAGCGGGATGTGGTGGTGACGTCCAGAGTGACCTCCTGCTTCCCTAAATCAGAGAGGGGAGTGTGTGAGTGAAGGGCCACTGGCAGGACACATGACAGGCCCATGAGGCTGTCACCTGAACGTGCCACAGCCGCAGCCAGCGGGTTTTTGGCACGCCCGGGGCGCTGGGCTCTGCTGGACTCCTGGGGTGCCGTCTGCTGGTAGGGGCCTCTGTGGCTGTTTGTGGCTTGGCCCAGCCACCACCACGTGACAGTGACTGTGGTCTGTGTTCCTTCTTGCAGATGTAAAGCCCTCTAACGTGTTGATCAATACGCAGGGGCAGGTGAAAATGTGCGATTTTGGGATTAGCGGTTACCTCGTTGACTCGGTTGCTAAAACCATGGATGCAGGATGCAAACCCTACATGGCTGTAAGTGGAGAAGCTGCGTGGGGAGCAGCCAAAGGAACCTGAGCCCGGGGGGAAGGATCAGCCTCCGGCATCTGTCCTGGGGATTTGTTTGGGAAGACGTAGCCCTGAAGTTAAGGGATACAATCTCCTTGGGAGGGGAGACTGAGCTCATGGCTCAGATCACATCTCCTGGGCACGGCTTCCTGCTGCCTCCTCGCCTCCCTGTGACCTTGGGGAAGGCTCTGGGATTGCTCCCTCTTGCCTGTTTGCCATTTGCCCCGTGGGAACAACAGTACTTAGCGTGGGGAAGAAAAACAGTCCCCAGGGACTGGGTCCCTCGGGCTCCTCTGGGGAGCTGCTGTGCAAGATTCACCCTTTGTGGAGCGCTTGAACAGGGTGAAAACAGTCCTGGAAAGCAGAGGTTTGTCACCCCCTTTATGCCAGCTGTGCCAGGTCAGCTCCACCACCCCAGCCCCTGGTGCAGGTGCCACCTGCTTCTGGTGACCCATTTCAGTGCCTGCCCTTACTGGTGAGGACGGGGAACCAACTGGGCCCAGCACAACCAGGAGAGCGAGGTGGTGGTGTGGGCTCAGGGGTGCTGGGCTGCCACCCTGAGAGACCCACCCTGGGGGTGGGCAGGGCACTGGGGCCGTCCCTGCTCCTCAGCCACCTTTGTCTCTGTTCACAGCCTGAGAGAATTAACCCGGAGCTGAACCAGAAGGGATACAGCGTCAAATCCGACATCTGGAGCCTTGGGATCACCATGGTAGGGTCACCTGGGGGCAGGCAGGGCAGCCAGCAGGGCTCGGTGTTGCTCGTGGGTTCATTTTCCTGCCCATAGCGGTACTGGGGGCGCTGGTTCCCTGGGAAGGTGGCGGGCTGGGAACGGGAATAACTCGGGAGGGCACGGGGAACGTGCCGCAGGGTTGAGGGGAAGGAGGAGGAGCTGCTTTGTCAGCCGCTCGCTGCTGAGGGGTGCGGAGGCCGCAGCTGCCGGGAGATGGCGGCATGGGCTAAGGCACGGCAGCTGCCGCGCGCTGCGTTCCCCGCGCTGAGCGGCCTCGCCGCCCTCAGCAGCTCCCGGCGGGAGAGCAGCGGCGGGGGCGTTCGGGGGAATCCATCTGCTCCCAGAGTCGCTTCCCAGCGCAGTTACCCTGTGCAGCCTGGGGCTGGTTTTAACTCCCAGCCTTTCCCAGGAGGTGTCTGACACACGGGTGACACGGAATTGAATGTGGAGCTGTCTGGGTCTCCTCCAGCCTCTCGTGTTTGCTGGGGGAGGATGAGCAATATGTTGTGGCCAGGTGGGGTGAGGAAATCATAGAATCCCAGCATGGTTTGGGTTGGAAGGGGCCTTAAATTTCATCTCATCCCACCCCTTGCCATGGGCAGGGACCTTCCACTGTCCGAGGTTGCTCCAAGCCCCGTCCAGCCTGGCCTTGGACACTGCCAGGGATCCAGGGGCAGCCACAGCTGCTCTGGGCACCCTGTGCCAGGGCCTCCCCACCGTCACAGGAAAGTCCCCATAACATCTAATCTGTATCTCTCCTCTTTTAGTTCAAAACCAATCCCCCTTTTTCTGTCACCGTTTGCCCATGTAAAAAGTCACCCTCCCTCCTCTCTGTAAGCCCCCTTTAGGCACTGCAAGGGGCTCTGAGATCTCATTGGAATGTTCCTATTTCCAGGCCAAACAACCCCATTTGTGTGGAGCCTACAAAAACACACCCCTGGGTGGGCACATGGGGATCCCAAATCTGTGGGGTGGGCTGTGAGGTGTCTGCCCTGAGTCCTGAGGTGTGCTCTGTGTCCCCAGATCGAGCTGGCCATCCTGCGCTTTCCCTACGACTCCTGGGGGACGCCCTTCCAGCAGCTCAAGCAGGTGGTGGAGGAGCCGTCGCCGCAGCTCCCAGCGGAGAAGTTCTCAGCGGAGTTCGTCGATTTTACCTCGCAATGGTAAAATTCCCTCTTGGCCTCACTCTCCCCAGCCCCGCTCACCTTCACTGTGCTGGTGCCCATCTCCACAGGGAGCTCTCAACCCTAATTTTGGGCAGAACATTCCCTGGGCAAGGGCTGGGCCTCTGTGCCCTCACTGAGCCTTGTGCAGGCGCCTGGCACTGTGCAGGCACAGCAATGCTGGTGGCAGCTGTGGGGGAACAGGCTTGGCTGCTTTGTGGGGGCACACAGGATTGAGGAGGCTCCTCGCTCCCATCGGCCCCGCACCAGCAGCACAGGGGTGCTGTGAGCAGGTGCAGCCAGGCAGCTCAGGTCCCTCAGTCTGGGAGGGCAGCAGGATAGGGAATGGCTGCATCCTCTCTCAGGGGACATGGCTCTGAGGGCAGCAACCCTGCAGAATTTGGCCCCTGCCAGTGTCTGTCCCTCTCCTGGGGCCCTGAGGCTGCCGTGCTGCTTTCCCCAGGCCTGGGAGCTGGGAGCAGCAGGAGCGTCTGGCTGCACTGTGGGCAAAGGGCTGGAGCAGCCAGGCTGCTGTCTGCAGGCTGCAGAGAGCTCAGGCAGCCCCGAGCAGAGCCTGCCCTCGCCGTGGCTCAGAGCGCTGCCGGCCACTCCCTCCAGCTTCCCTGGAACCCGCCCGCCAGCAGGATTTGATTTTCCAGGCGCTGCAGTGCCACCCGCCCGCCTGCCAAGTTGGCAGGTGGCTGCTGGGTCTGCGTGGTGGCCAAGAAAGGACGGCAGATCGACAAATAGAGAAATGTGAGACTGTTCCCGAGCTGCCAGTGCCGGGGCCGGAGCCCGGCCGCTCTGCCATGACCTAGGAAGGGATTATCAGCTGCTCCTGCCTCGGGACTCTAAGTACCCATGTTTAGATTCTTCAGAGTCTTGCTCAAACACGTTTTCATGTTCCTGTGGTCCAGCTGCTCATCTCCTGACCCACGCTGGGGAACACCTGCCATGCCCACCATGCCCGGGGCCTGGGAGAGGTGGGAGCTGCCTTGCAAAAACCCTCTCACAAGATGCCCCCTGTTCTTGCAAGGCCCACGCTGAGGTTTTGGAGCAGCTGCTGTTCCTCCTAACAGTGCTGCTGGCTCTGCTGTTTCCAAGCTGCCTGCTTGTGCCAGGCAGGCTGTTCCTTCCCAAGGGATTTGCTCTTCCAAGCCCCCTGTCTTGCAGCTCAGGCCGTGGCTGCTTTAGGAGTTACATCCACAGCCACTTTGGGGAGCACGTGGCGATTCCTTTGCAAAGGAATTTGCAGAAGTTTTGCAAATCCTGTCCTCCAGGGTCACTAAAGATCCCTCACATCCCTCAAATGGGTAGCAGGGACTTGGAATGGTGAACTTTGCACCAGTTTTGTCTTGTTGGGATCTGGGAATTGACACCGAACCGGGTCACATCCACTCTATATCAAGCCTGGCTTAGGTCTGTGTTTATTCATCTCCTGCCTGGGGCAGTGCAGTCTGATCACCTGTAGGCACTGCAGGAAGGTTCCTGGGATGTCTGAGTCAGGATCAGATCCCAATATGACTCTTCATTCCTGAAAATTTACATTTATTTCAGTAACTTACCACCAGATTTCCTGGTATTAGTAACCTGGGAATCAATTTATTTTTTTGTAGGGGGTCTAAATTAAGAGCGTTACGCCAAATCTGGACACAGCTAACCTTCAAATTCACCTTGTCATCTTGGCTGGGGCTGCTCCTGAGCTGGGAGGATGTGACACATCCCGAACCTTCGGGCCGGCGATATTGGCACGTATCGGCCCCGGGTTCCTCTGTTCATTCACAACATGACACTAAACACGAGCCCTCTACACACAGCAAGCAGGAAATATCTGTTCAGTGTGTGTCCTCTGCTTCCTCTGGGCTCCAGCAAATCCCAGCAGAGGTTCTCACTTTTGTTTTGCTCAGTGTGACACCTTTTCCCTGCCACCGCCGTGTACGTGTGTGAAGATCTTTTCAAGTTGCTCCAAGTGTCTTTCCCCTAAATACACTGCCAGGAAGTGAGTAGAGATTACGTCCTGTCTTTTAAAAGCTATTTTCTGCTGGAGGGAAACCAAAATAACTTCCAGCTACAACCCTCCAGGGCCATCTGTTGTAGGAGAGGAGAAAAAAAGGATGTCCCATGGAACCGTCCCCGCTGATAACAGCACGGTGATAAACAAACAGTTGTACACGTGCTCTGGAGCCACTCAGTCACTGCTCCCAGGCAGAGCTTGGAGGCTGAATCCATTCCCTGAGTCACTGGCCTGTTGGAGAGCACCCAGACTCCCAGTTGTACCTGGCCCCCGGCAACAGGCAATGTTTGCAGTGGTGTTTTTGGTGTCTCCAGATCGCTTGGCGGGTCTCAAGCTCTTGTACCCAGCACTGTTCCATGTTGGCTGTCACTGTCCTCAAGGCCTAAAGTGTTTGCTCAGCTTGGATGAGTAGCTGAACTTACTCTACAGAGTCTTTAAACCTTGCTGTTGTCACAGTATGATTTTATGGCCTTGCTTAGATTGCAGGCTGAACGTAAATTCTAATTTTTTTCTTTTTTTTTTCCCAATTAAAGCTTGAAGAAGAATTCCAAAGAACGGCCAACATACCCAGAGCTTATGGTGAGTGTGCCTGCATCGAGCAGTGTGTTCAGAGCTGAAATGGGTTACAGTGAGGTGCTGAAGGCAGAGATTCCAATAGTGATGGTGATTTGGGATGCCTTGCATCCCTATTTTCATAGCAGATGGGAGAATTGTGCCACTTCAGAGTCCTGGGAGGGTGACTGCAGATCAGAGATGCTCTTTGAAATCTCAGCCAGGTGCTTTCCAGTCAGATAAAGGGAGAAAATACGTGTTGAAGCAGGTAATGGGTAAGAATGACGCTGTGAAGAATCAGCCAACGAGGCTGGAATCCTCCTCTGGGGTTTGTGTGATGAATTCAGACACCTCAGTGCGCCACAAGAGCTGCAGGAGCCCAGTGGCCGACTGGGCTTTGCTGCCCTGGTGCCTTGGAGAGGAGGCTTTTTGGACAGAGTAATTCCTGGATGTTGGGGACAGAGATGAGTCTGTGACTAATTCCAGTTTTTGAATTTCATCTGCTGCCTAGAGACTGTTTACTGTAAGGGGTAACTGAGGAATAACTAAGGAGGAAAATGCCAATAAAGGCTGGTGATGGGGGAATGCAGGGCACTGCTCTGTGCCCAGCCAGAGCTCTGGGCTGCAGCTGTCAAGAGCAGATTTTTCTGCTTGGGCTCCACAGCTTCGTGGCCTCTCTCTCTCTCCTGAGTTTCTGGTATTGATCCTGGTGCTCCTAGAAGCTAGCAAAAAGCAGGAGAGCTCAGGAAGTTGGTGTTTCACTCCTGCAGGCATTTCATCCTTTTTTACTCTCACACAATCTACAGCTTTCTAAAGGCAGGAAGGTGCCTAAATTTGTTATTTCTGAAGATCCTGACCCAAATGCTTGCTTGTCCCTACATTCCCATCCCTGTCTGGTCTCAGTGGCAAGATCACCTGGATTAAGGGTGGAAACTGCTGCAGGATTTCCTCAGGCACTGGTATGCCCTACCCCACAATTTTTGGGACATGCATTACGCCTCCAGAGGGTCAGACCCATCACCACCTCATCTCACCTCACCATCTCTGAGGTGAGAAGGTGCCAGGGTTTAAGGTGCTTTTTACCTGCAGGTTGTGCTGGAATTCCATGCCCCTGAGTTGTAAGCAGTGAATAATTCCTGTGGCATTTGGTGCTGGGCCCTGTAATGCAATTAAACGATAGATAGGTCTGATTGACACACAGCTTGCCCCCAGACTGGCTTCAAACAAAGGGAGGCCTGGGATTTATGGCTCTTTTTTAAACTTTTTTTTGGGTACATTATTGAATAAATGCATCTCTATATTTTAAGCAAATTTCTGGACTTTGCCAAATGGCCTTTTATCAAAAAGGGTTCACTGAAGCAGCTCCATCTGCTGCAGCATTAATACCCATTGGCAAGGGAGTGCATTTCTATTGAATTAGGTTCTTGGATCACCTCTGGAGTATCTCAATGCTGTGGTATTTTATGGCTGACATGGATGTTGTGAGGTCCTGTGGTTGAGGGTTGCTGTTTTGTTGGGGTTTTTTCCTCTCTCTTATGGCATTAAGTTGTGGTCCTGGATTGGACTTGTCATTTAGGCCAAGGCTGCTCCCTTGCTTTCCTGTGGAATTGAGGTTTCTCATGGAAAGTATGACTGTGTGCTATCTTGAGCATCAGGAAAACTGATAGGGGTGCTTAATTTCATTTAAAAACCCACTTCCCGAGGTGAAGCGGAGTGTGAAACTACTGCAGGGCCGGTGGTCTGCACATCCCGCCTGGCACGGGGGCTGCGTGCCATGGCCAGGCTCAGGCCTTGCAGAGGGCTTGGCTTCACAGGGACACAGGGCTGCAGGGCACTGCTGCCACCCCTGGCACACTGGGGGTGCTCCCGGGCTGTGGTAGCTCTGCTTTGGGAGTCACTGCACGGGGATGTGAGAGCAGGGACATCGCACTCGGGTGATAACAGGCCAGGCCACGGGGGTCACCTCTCGGAGTTATCCAGGACGCTTCGATTCCTGTGACTGTCTGACCTAGGGAGACCTCAGGTTTTGCCTGGATCTTTG
This sequence comes from Corvus cornix cornix, assembly GCF_000738735.6. NCBI lineage: Eukaryota > Metazoa > Chordata > Aves > Passeriformes > Corvidae > Corvus > Corvus cornix. Next base: position 10,258,144 of record NC_046347.1, read on the forward strand.
CCTCAACCCATTCCAGCCCTGTTTCCCACATAATTGTGCTTCCTCTTCCTTACTGGTGTCTTTGGATCGCTTCCCAGCCACTCAGAGCTGCCTCGTCTTATTCCCTGGATGACTTGCCACTCAAACCCACCTTGAAAAATATCTTTCCTTTGCTCTTCTTCTCCCTCCACTTGGCCACTGCCATTAAACATCATTGAAACAGCCAATGCTCAGGGACTGAGGTGAGGGGCAGCTTGGAAAAACTCTGGAAACACCAAATTATTTTTAAAAACCTGACTTGCAATGAGTGTGTTGGAAATCAAACCCCCAACCTTGTTTAGAGCAGAGATCAGTGTGAGCCCTGCAGGGCCCTGGCTACCTTTTGGTTCCCTCTGACACCCTCCACACAAATAAATCTGATTATCTGCCAGGACAGTGGGTGTCAAACAAGCTTTTGGGGGTTTTCAGGTGGGATCTCAGCTTGGTGTGTTGCTGAACCAACCAAACTGAACTGCTGGTGCTGATAGAGAGGGGCTTTTGTTGCTGTCGGGGGGATTTGGTTGTGGTTTTTCTCCTTACACGTATTTTTCCGTTTGTGCTGAAACGCAGGCAGGATTTTCTGGCAGGCTGTCTCCCCATGTCGGTCAGGATGAAGTAGTTAAACACACAAGTGTGGATGGTTTGCAGTCGGGATGGCTTTCCTGTGTGGTGGTTGGGGTGAAGGAGCCACTCCTGCTGCGAGGAGGGGCAGTTCAGGGAAGAAATGAGACTCAGGAGTCACCAGAGGGTAAATAAATACACAGATAAAGCAGGAAGCTGAGGGAAAACCACTGCAGTCAGCAAGGTTTGCACTGCTCCAGTTGGAGCTGGAGCGTGTGGGATGGGTAACCATGGTCTGGGGGGTGTTATGGGGCAGATGGAGAGGGTTTTCTAAGGCTTTCCCTTGCCTCCAGAGCTGCCCAGCTCAGCCCTCCCAGCCAGGGCAGGGTTTAGGGGGAATCCGGGAGGCCATCACAACTTCATGGAGCAGCCCTTGGGCTCCCCAACTTGCCTTGGCTGTAAAAGCCCAATATTATGATGCTAAGGACAAAACCTTCTTCACTGTCTAGAGGATTGTCTGAAAAGCTTTTTGCTCCAGCCCTCAGCGTGGTGAATAATAAACTCTGCTGGTTTTTCTTTCTTTCCCAGCAACATCCTTTCTTCACCCTGCACGAATCCAAAGAGACAGACGTCGCCTCTTTTGTCAAGCTCATCCTGGGAGACTGAGAACTGGACTTGTAAAAGAATTGCCCTTCTGTGGACTGGTGGGTGCAGGGGAGGGGCGCGTGGCAGGACTTGTCATGGAAGCACCAACAGAAAGTCGCCGTGTTTTGTTTTGTTTTGTTTTTATTCTGAGAAACCCCGCCTCGCCCGAGCTTTTTTAAAGGGTTCTTTGGTATCCATAGTGACATAGAACGAGCTGGTTAGTGGAATGAATTTTAATAAGGTTGGTAACCTTAAAACAAAAACAAAACAACAAAGAAAACCCATTTTGAAAGAGTGATTTACATATTTAATGACAGTCGAAGTTCCTCTTCCTAACTCGCTCCTCATCCCCCTTCCCTTCCCCTTGAACCAGAATTTGCTTTGTCATGGTAATAGGTGCTATGGTAGTCATGAAGTTGTATGTAGATTTATATTTTGTCCCTTACATTATTTTAATATTTATGTTAAGTGCTTGATGGAATAGATTTCTGTTTTATATGAGGATGAGTGCGTGGTGATGATGATGATGATGATGCAAAATGAGGCCACAGCAAGCAGCACTCGTAGAGCTTGGCTGGGGAAAAGGTGTCTGAGGAGAGGAGAGAGGAGAGGAGAGCAGAGGAAAAGTGTCTCTGTTGCGGAATATATTTAATGTGCATCATAAAAGGAATTGGTAAGCAAGCCTTGCAGCTCAGCTGCTCGAGCTGTGTCAGGGAGGGAGGCCACGGTGTCCCCTGTGGTCACCTCTTTCTGGACACCACGCTCCGAGTCTGGCCGGCGCTGCCCGGCCTCCAGCTGGGCCAGCTCTGTCCCACCGCCCTGCTCTGCTGGAGAGGGCGGGCTGGGAGCTCTGGGAATTGCTGGGACAGTGTCTGGGACAAGAGGCCCGGAGGGAAGGAGGCTGTCAGAGAAGTTGCACAAAGACAGGAGGAGGCTGCCCTGGTCAGTGCCCACTGCCCAGCAGCGTTGCAGTGCCCGAGGCTCCCTTGGGCTGGGGATGAGCTGCTTTGGGCCTCAAAGGGAGTTCCTCTCTCCTTCTCGGGGTGAGGCAGGATCACAGGATGCACAGCATGACACCCATGAAAAACGGGATGTTTTAGTGGTGGTTTCCAGAGCTCGTGGCACTGCACTGGCAGCAATCCCTCCATGCTTGCTCACAGAGTCTGGGAGTGCCAGCGCTCCCAGGAGCCCGTGCTGGCACGTGGATTGGGCTGTGTCCAGCTCCAGCTGGGATGCTGCAGGCAGCCAGGAGCACTGGGCTCTGCCCTGGGCTGCAGGTGGGAGCTGCAGCCTGGGAAACCACACAAGGACCCCACAGCCCATCCCAGCCTGGAGCTCCTTGCTGCTGGCCGGGTCCCTGGGGACAAGCTGCAGGCCAGGGGCAGGAGAAGGGGGCAGGTGAGGTGGGAGAGGAGCTGGAGATCACCCTGCCCTCAGGTCATGGGGCACTGTCTGGAGCCAGGGGCACTGTGCCCTGTGAGTGTTGCCGAGCCTGGCGAGGCCGCTGGCTCCATGTTAATGCAGGTCTGAGCCACGCCTGCCCAGCTGCCTGGCCTGGCCATGAGCTCCTCTGCCTTTGCCTTTGCCTTCTTCCCCCAGCCCTGGAACAGGGGCCTGCCTGTCTGTTCCGGCTGTCCCAGAGGCTGCACAAGTGCCTCGTGCCCTGCACGCGCTTCCATCCCCACCCCTCGCTTGGGCACAGCCTCTGGGAGCCAGGTCTGAGCAGAAACTCACCTTGCTCTGCAGTACTGAGCTGTGCAGGACATTGTTCCACCCTGCTCTGCCAGGTTAGCAGCTCCAGACTCTGCTGGCGTAGGTTGGAACAGTGTGAGCAGATTTTGGGGAGCAATCCCATGGAAGGGCTGATGGGGAGGGCAGTGTTTGGAGCAGGGGCTGTGGCAGGGGTGCTGGGACATGCCAACACTTTGAAGAGGCGCACAAAGACACCGCCAGTGCCTGGGCTGCCACTGTCACTGCACCACAGGGGTGGCTGTGAGCCTGGAATGGTGCAGCTCTGCCCTGGGGCTGGCAGTGACAGAGATAGGAGAGCATTTGTCGGGATTTATTGATCCTTGTGCCCTCAGCTGCAGAGCAGGGGGCTCAGAGAGGGCTTGCAGGAATCAGGGTGTGATTCACAGGCCGTGCAGGCTTTGGGGAGGAGGTTCCCCTTGCTCAGCCCTGTCCCAGGAGCCTGCCCAGCCCTCGGTAGAGGATAAGCTCCATATCCCACTCTGTGCCGAGGGGAACCTTTCAGGTTACATTTTGTGGCGGATGAAACACGAGGATGTTTTACTTCACAGTGTAATTTTAAGAGGCCTCGCATGGCTCATGATCTGCCCTCTCGTATTCCATGGTGTGTGTGTGTGTTTCTCTCTCTCACTTTCTCAGAGTCACAGAGCTGTTTTGATTGATTGTCCTCAGCTGCAGCTGAAAGTCCAGCCAGCCAGTTTATAGACTTGGTTCCAGCATCAATTCTCGCTTTGAAAAACATGACATTTAAAACCACCCTTTGGTTTTCCTACATATGGATCTGATGCTTTTGTTAAAGATTGTTTTTGCTGCTTTTCCCCTGCAATATAAGTCTCGTTTGGACACCGCATCTCCTTGACCTCAGAGCACCTTCATTTCAGTGCCATTGCAATTGACAGGTTGAATTTATGAGATACTGTCAAAGTTCAGTATTAATAGCAGATATTAATGTCACCAGCGTTTTCCAATAGAAAATTAATGGCAGTGTTGTCTGCAGCTGGTAACCCCCTAAAAGGATTCCTCCATGCCTCCACAAAGGGCTTGCTTTTATGCTCTCTGCTCTTGCACTGCTTGGGCTGCCAAATCCCTTTGTTTTAATGACATGACAATAGGGCACTCAACAAATCACTTCCCTTCCCTGCTCCTTCTCCATGACTTTGTTCCTTTTAAAGTTGTTTGCGTCAGCCCAGAGTAAGTGTGGAGCTGTCTGAGCATGAGGATGGGAAGTGCTGTGAGAGATCCCCAGCGCTGAGGGGAGGAGCTGTGGCAGGGGAGGGCCCGTGCAGGGCTGTGGGGCTGTCCCTGCATCCCTCATGGTGGACACAAAGCTGGGCCTGACCCAGGAATTTCTTAGACAGAAGCCTGAGCTTGGTGGCCTCAGCTCAGGGAGGAGAGCCAGGGACTCCTGTGTGCTTCAAAGCCCTGCAGACCTGCTGGGCTGCGGGATGAAAGTCAGGCTCTTGTCTCTGCCGTTTGATTGTAACCTCTGTGAAGATAAAAAAAGCCTTTGGTCGCTGCTCAGATCTTTGCTTGGCCAGAACACGAGCACAGCCTCGCCTGGGACAGACACAGGCTAAGGGATATGAAACCTTTCCTGGCAGCCTTGCCCCCTGAACAGCAAAGCTTTTGAGGCTTAAGGATGTTCTTCACAAAGGTTTTCTGTGTTCACGCAGCACAGGGCTGTGGGGTTGCCCCAAACTGGGATTTTTAGAGAAGTGGGTCTCAAATGCCATAAACTTGAAAGAACCCCTAAACCAGGGATCAGAGAGAGATCAAAGCTGCCGGGAGCTCAGCACTGAGCTGTGACCTGGACCAGCTGTGGATGGATTTGCAGGGCAGGGAGGGCCTCTCCAACCTGCCACAGGTTATCAGGATTCAGGGAAGAGGCACAGGCCATCCCCAGGGGTCCCCAGGTGTGATGTCCATCCTCTTCTTCCCCCCACCATACAGCTCCTGATGCTCCTGCAATCTGCAGGATGCTGGAGGTCTTGCCCTTGCTGGAGCTGTCGCTGGCAGGAAAGGTGTTTTCTGGGTCCCCAAGAGCCCTTTGGTCCCTTAAATCTGAAAGGGCAGTTGGAGGGCATTTTCTGGTTGCTGTTTTTAACCACCAGGTTCATGCTGCTGCACTGGGTGCAATGCCCACCTTTCCTGGAGTTGTTCCAGGTGTACAAACCTTGACACAGATATCTCTGTACTGTATTTCTGTGTTTCCCTGACTTTTGCTGAGTTTACTGGTGACAAAGAGGCAACTCTGACTTGTTAAAGAGGTGGAACATCATTTCTGGAGGCAGGTGTGTGACGGAGGAGGCAGTTGGTGGGTCCCTACTTGGAAAAATCCCTAAAAAAAGATCTGCAATTGATCTCCCTGTTGTTCAGCAGGTGCTGCTGGGCCAGTGCTGCTGCACCTTGTCCTGGTGGGAAGGGGCTGCCAGGGGCCAAGGGCATGCACAGCCCCAGCTGGGATTTCTCCATGCTTGCTGCCAGCCAAGGGTGTACCTGCACGTTTCCCTTCTTCCCTACAAGTTCTGGAAGAGGAAATCCTGCTTGGTCAAACATTGCTTTAGTGGCTGGTCTGATGTAGTTCAGACAAGGTTCCCACCACCTCCCTCGTTTAATAGACCTCTTTTTTATTCAAAACAACCCTCAAACTTCTCTCTCAGAAAATCCAGCCAAGATGCTCTTTTCCCCCCTCCCCCCCTTTTCCATCTTGTTCCTCTTAGAGGAACTCTGGGAACCTCTTGGTGCTTTCACTCTTTCACATGCCAAAGATTGCTGCATCCCCCTTAGTTATGCTCCTGCCAAACCAGATCTTCTAGTCTTGCCTCAAAAATCATCCACTTCCCCGCTCCTTGGGGTTCCTTTTGTTGCAGTTGCTTTTTCATTGAATTTCCTCGTGTTTATTGACATGTCTATTGTTGAGCTTCCTGGACACATGCAGCTCTCTTTTTGGGATACAGGGAAAGACAAACAGTTGCCTTCACTTCTCTGCCCCTGCTGTTGGGGAAACACTGTCAGTGATGTGATTCCTACAGATGGGATGGGTCTCATGTAGAGCTGGGGTCATGGAGGGTGTAAACTGGCACTGCTCCACTGGCTTGGCTGGAATGAGGCCAGTTTTGTCCAGCTGAGAATCTGTCCTTGATGTCCAAACAGTTATTACACACTAATAAAGATTAATGATTATAAATCCCCACGGATTAGACATAAAATGGCAAGTTTTGCTCATTAATCTTTATTGCCATGTTATGGTTGTTGATGTTAGAGGTCCTCTCTCTGCTCTGGACATGCCCAGAGGTGGGGGCTGAGCCTGGGGAGATGAAGGGTGGACAAAACACACCAGATGTCCACAGGTTTTACACTCTTGTGTCCTCCCCCCAGGTTCCTGGTTTCCTTGAAAGCCCTTAACCAGCAGCAGAGGATGAATCCCAGAGCTTTATCTGCTCCTCTGGCCTCTGCCTGGGCTATAAAACCCAGATTGTTTCTGGTGAGAAGGGATCAGATCTCCTCATTAATATTTCAGCTCAGCCTCTGCTGGAGCAGATGGAGAATGTGAAATTTGCCGTGTGCTCTGCAGAGCTGGGAGATTCCCCCCTGGACCATGGCTGGAGGAGTGGCAGCTCTGCTGAAGGCTGAAAGGACTCTGCTCCTTCACATAACCCCACTCCATAAAAACAGTGGGTTTTGTCAATAAATAGGGCCCGAAAAAGCTGCATCTCAGTTCCGGGGTGTTTGCAGATGCATGAACACAGCCAGGAGCTGCTGGTGCTGGTGCTGCAGGCACAAAGATTCGTTGCTGGATAGATGAAAAGGACTCTGAGAGTGCAGTGAACTTCATGGCATAGGGACAAAACGAGTCCTCTGCTGGGCAGCTGGTGTCAGTCCACCCTGCCAGGGAGGGTCTGAAGCATCAAGAGGGGCAGGACACAGCCACAGGTCCATCGAGGGCACAGCCTGAGAGCAGCCTGGTTGCCCTTGCCCTCCCCACATCTTCCTTCAGGCCCGGATCTGTGGGCAGTGGGTCCCAGGTTGCCACTGCATCCCCAGTTCCAGCAAGGGGAGAAAAATCTAAATCCCAAAGAAACCCACGGGGAAAAACCTGCAAGTGAACAAAGACATGTTGCTGCTGTGTGGCCTTAAACGATAGGAAAAGCCTGGGAGAGGCCTCTGCAGCTGAGAGAGAAGAGGGGAAGCATTTAAGGTGGTCTCTGACTGGCTTAATGCTGGAAATACCCAATTTACAGCCCACCAGGAGGAAGGAATTCGCCAGGGGCCCGCACAGCCGGCAGTGCCGTTCCCCTGGGAGTAGTTGGGGCAGGATGTTTGTGAGGTGGCTCCTTCAGAGCAGCCCTGGGATGCTGGAGAGCTCTTGGCCTCCGTGGACACCTCATCCCACGCACCTTCGTGGTTGTATTTGCATGCCTGGGATTTTATTGGCAGCCAGCGGGAAGGGGCCTCCATGCAGCTGTCCATGGAGTGCTTTGGGAGAGGAAGGAGCTGCCTGTCCTCCCCAGTCCCTGCTCCCTAACCCCACAGCTGGGAATTAGCTAAAGCAGCCACCCTGCAGGTCTCCAGCCCAAGCAAGACTTTGTCCCTTCGTTCGCTGCCGTTCCATTAAAAATCCCTCTGGGAAAGCCAAGCAGCTCCGGAGCTGCAGCAACCCTGCTCCAAGGTGGCTCAGCCCAGCCAGCAGCCAGGATGTGCCACAGTCCCTTCCTCGAGAGGCTCTTGGTTTTTAAAGGATGGGGCGAGAGTCCAGCGGCCGCAAGGTTCCGTGGGGACAAGCCGGGAAAAGCTTGGAAGCGCCTGAACTGCGCTGGAAGTGGAGATGGAAATCTCAAAAGATCAGACGTCTTTCGGCGATTTCCAAAGCTGTCTGGTTTTAGCCAGACCTGAAAACCCTTCCTAGAAGTTTTATTGCAGGGTATTTTGATCTGTTACTTTCGCTTTTGGGCTTAGCTAAATCCAGGAAACTCGGAATAGTGTAATTTTTGAATAAAGACTAAACACACCCCAAGTATTGCTGAAGCGATCAGGAAAGCTGCTGCTTGGTTTATCTTCCAGGAATAATTCAGGCCAGCTCAGGGTTTAATTCAGTCTGGTTTTGCCCCTAGATAATGATTCTTTTTGAGGAAATAACGAGAGCAGACCATGGTTTTTCCAAAAGGCTGTGACCCGTCACGCACCGAGCCGTTCCAGGAGGTGGATGGATATAAATGCTCCAGTGAGAGGGACCAGTGTTTGGTGGCTGGAAGAGCAGCCTGGAGTATCCAGGACCTCCAAAAACTCACATGGACATGGTTTCCCCAGGAACTGTGTGACAGAGGTATTGGGATCTGCCACATCTGGGATTTTTCCTTCTAGGAGAGAACTTCCAGTCATCTCGGAGTGTCCCGGAACACCCAAAACCCTTCACCATTTGTGTGGGGTGTTTTTCAGGGTGGATACCCTGAAAAGTCAGGAAGGACCAGGTGTCCTTGATTTGCACAGCCAGAGTGAAGAAATGTGGATAAAGTGCCTCATGAGAGCCAAAAAAGGGTGTGTTTAAAGATAAATCCCAGCCTCTGTCACAGCTGTTGAGCCAGGATCAAATTTTCCCAAATCCAGGCCCAGCTGCAGAGCTCTCCATCCATATTTAGCCCAAATTTGGTCCCAAGTCCTGCATAAACACCTGCAGCATGGACTCTGCCTTCTGGGGGGCTTCTGGCAGGTTGGGGCTCAAAATACATCCCCCAAACCCAGGATTTGGCTCCGAATCTTCCCTTTAAAATCCCTGTGTAAAGTGAATTTCCAGGGCTCGGCCGCCGTTTTTATTTTGGTGAATCGAGTGGTTTGTGCTTGGTGAGAGCTGTCCCTGTGCCAGGGGCTGCTGGAAATAGTCACAACATACAAAATAGCTGGAATTCTGCATTTTTTAGTAGCAATACAACGAGGGGAAGCTGCTAAATGGAGCTTCTTGTAAGCTGGAAATGTGTTGGAGGAAAATTTGTCATTTCTTGTAGGAAAAAAAAGAAACCAAACCAACTGTCTAAAATTGTCCAAAATCTTCAGTTTAAGGAATTACAGTTTTATTGGCAAAGCTCCATGTTTAGCATCAATAGATGGGATTTCTAGACTTTCTGTCTTAAGGTGTGAAATCTGCTTTTTCTCGAGATGGTGGGAAATCTGTAACAAGGATATTTCTATATCATTTTGGCTAGGGAAAAAAAACCCCAAACACCAAAATATGAGCAAAAAATGGAAAAGCACCCAGTTCCCAGTGGTCTCTGGTGTTGAAGAGGTTGCAGGCAAAGCACCTGAAGATGTTAGGAAGGAGAAGACTTCCCACCCTTCTGTGATGCAAGTCCTTACTTTACTTTATTTTTAGGATTTTTTTTTTTTACAGTAACATCATTTGGTTTCTAACTGTGAAAGTCTCTGCTTTTCCACACACGTGGAAGGCTGATTATTCTTTCTCATGTTCTTCTTATTTATTATTTATCCTTTTCTGGTACTATCCAAGAGGTGCTGCAGGTATCTCCCAGCCTGCCCTCGAGCCATGTGGAACCCCTGTGGTATTGATACTCCTGACAGCTGGGATGGCAGTAGACAGCTAATTATGATTTTAAATTATATTTATAGCAATTTAGATTAATTTTTTTTAGTGTCCTGGTTTGCTCTAGAATTAGGGATGGGGATAAGGAATCTTGCTTTAAAAAATTGTAATTTTTTGATTTTTCTTTTAACATCTTGGAGGCTTCTGAAGAAACCTGCTCACCTTTAATGTTTTTAGTAGGAGAAGCACGAGGTGGGTTTCAGTTGTTCCTTCGAGAGGGGATTGAGTAGCACCAGGGTTCAGTTTAGCTGATAAAATGCTCTGTGTCACACCATTAAAATCACCCTGAATTCTGACAAAGCAACCACTTCCCACCTGAAAATTAAAATCTGGTTGGTGACAAACTTGGTTTGTCCAAGGCTCATGCCAGGCTTCTCTCTGTCAAATTTCCATGGAGTTTGCTGGAGCCACTGGGGTGGTCAGGATTGCCCAAGGCAGGGCTGGGGGACAGCCGAGTGTCACCTCTGGGGATGCAGGACACATGTCCTGCAGAAAGGATGGAGCAACTCATGAGCAGCTTCTTGCTCTGTAGGGCATGTAAGTGTGGGAGAGAGTCAGGACTGGAGGCTCAAAACCCATCGGGTTTTGTTCTTTTTATTCCCTTTCTCCCCTTGGAAAGGTGCTTCCAAAGCCTCCCCAGCCTTTCTGATAAAGAGTAATAGAATCACTGAACTGCAGAGACATTCAGGGTGGAATAGGCCTTTAAAACCATCGAGTTAACCAAAACCCCAGCACTGCCAAGGCCACCACTAACCCATGTCCCCAAGTGCCACATCCACACATTTTAAACCCCTCCAGGACGGTAACTCAAGCCCTTCCCTGGGCAGCCTGGGCGCTGTGGTGCAGCTGTTTCCAGACAGCTCGCGCTGCTTCTCTGGTTTGTTTTCTCTCCCCTATGTATAAGAAACATTGGGTAGCAGAATGTGGAATTGATTAGAAGTTCATAAAGCAGGGACCTCAGAAGGATGTGGGTATAAATGCTTTTCAGGCATCCGAGGTGAACTTTAAATGGAGCTTTGGCCCTCATTCTCTTTCTGCTTTTCAAAAACCATTTATGAGAAAGTGGAGCTGTCAAAGCCATGCATGAACTTTGCCTTCTTGCAAATAACTTGTCTCAAAGTAAATTGTCCAAATGCACAAGAAACTTGTCTCAAAGTAAATCCAGTAGCTCTACAAAGCTGGAATTATGTGCATTAGACGGTGTGTGTGGTGTGTGTGTCTGTGAGCACGTGTTGTGCTTGGGGGGGTGCAGGGAGTGACTCGACCATTTTGGAGATTTAAAAAAACACAATGCAAGTGCTTTTTCAAAAAAGAAAAAAAGGCAACGTAAAATATTTATTTCTTGGCAAAAGTACATCAGACCACATCTCCCATCCTTCTTTTAATTGCTTGGAGTTTGTTTGTGTTGTCTCAGGCTTTGCTGGTTTCCTCCGCAGGGCTCTGTGCTGCTCGCAGCCTGTCACCTCACACAACCCCGCTCGCAGCCAGGGCACGGGGCAGCTCCAGCTCCTCGGGAGAGCCCCTGGGGTGCCATCAGTGCAGCAAAGGCAGAGGTGGTGTTGGATTAAAGGCAGGGCACTGCAGTGTGGGTGATTTTCAATTTTTAGCCTTGTCGAGGGAACTCTTTCCTTGTGAGAATCAAAACCGCCACATCCTAAGGCAGGACCCCGAATCACAGCCTTGGGGAGGGTGTGTTGGCCGGACAGAGCAGGCTTGGAGAATGTTACTGAAAAGGAAAGAGGTGCTGACATTGGTGTGAGGTGGCACTGGGGTGGTTGTCAGTCTCCCCGTGGGCTTTGCCTACGGTTTGGAGCTGCCCCGTGCAGGATGGACGCTCTGAGCTCCTGTTCCAGCCAGGTGCAGACACTGCCAGGTTCCATCAGTCAGATACTGCCAAGGTCACAGGGTTCTCCCTGTGCTCCAGAGTCCTTCCGTGGTCACCTGGCTGCCCACCTGTCCAGCTGCACATCCCCTCCCTCTGGCTCCATCTGCAGCACTTCCCTGTGTTGTCTCCTGGTGCTCTGGAGGTGAGCAGGAGTAGGAGAGTGACAGCAGGACCACGTGTGTAACGTTTGAGAGGCTTTTAGTTGATGTTGTTTTAATGAGATGCTTTTAGGTCCATGCTGCACTGGTATTCTTTAACCTTCACTGCCACAGATTCTTTCTCCCCACCCTCTTCACTTAAATCAGATTGGCAAAATACGTTTGACTTGGAAAAAAACCCCAAAACAACCCCAAACCCTGCTGATGGGATAAGTTAATCCTCTTCACTGCGCTTTGATTTGATTTCTCAGGATACCCAGAGGTTTTTCACTGCTGCTGAGAGGGGACAGGACACCTTTTTGGAAACTTCAACCACTGTAACAGTTTTCCAGATGTGCGTGTGCGTGTGTGTGTGTGTGTGTGTAGCCCGGCACTGTGCGTGCGTGTGTTCTGCTGAATATTATGTGCATCTCTGAAACGCTTCAAACAACTGCCTGGAAGTCAAAAACCAACCACCTCTTTCCAGTCATATGTTTGCCGTGACTTTTCATAACCACACTTGAAACTAGTGGTCTTGGATGGAAATATTCAAAGAGCAGGGCATCTTTATAGCAATGGTATGTCAGTCGAATTACGGAAAATGTACACAAAAATAAATAAATGAAATTTAAAAGGAACATTCTCTCAGCCTACCTGTGTTTCCCTCAGTGGAAGTGCTACCAGTTGTGTCGGGACACGCTTTGGGCAGCTTCTGCCAGTCCTATGGGAGGTTTTTAGGGATCATCTTACTCCCAACAGCTTATCGTACATTACTGAAAACTCAGGAATGCTCAAGCTGCTCGACAGGGATAATCGTCAGCCCTGCTGCCGCTGGTTTTCCTTTCCCTGCTCGGGCTGGCGGGAGCAGGCGCAGCCACATCCCGTCCAGCCCACATCAAAGGCACGGCCCGGCTCCGCCGCCGCGCTGGAGGGACGGGAGCAGCGGCTTCCTGCCCCCACCCTCCCCAAACCAGCTTTAACAGGGGTTCCGGGGGACACGGCCCCGTGCCCAGCATCATTTTGGGCTGCAGCTCTCGGGGCTGGGCTCTGCTGGGGTCGGAGGCTCGGCACCTCCCGGCGATGTGGCCGAGGGGGTTTGGTGCCGCTGCCGGGCTGCAGAGCAGATGTGCTGCTTTGCTCTGTGATTCCCCAGCTCCCGCACCCAGCCCCGGATCCCCTGGCAGCCCCGTCGCTGTTATCTGCAGCGAAGCTTTTCTCAAAGGGTCACTCTCAGGCCGTGCTTTTGTCCTGATGCAAGGCCAGTGTTCACCCTGGATTTGTTGTCTGAGCCAAAGCGCTTTGCTGGAGTGAAGTGCGCTGGGCTGGCCGTGCTGAAACATGAATCGCTGCTTCCCTCCTCCTCGTGTAAATAAAATTACCCTTCCATTTATGTTAGAACTGCTGAAAACAATATCCCGGCTCCCTCTGCTGATCCTGCAGTCCCAGCAAGGCGAGAGCACTGGCTGCAGAGCTGAGGTGCGCACAGTGAACTCCAGAGAAGCAGCCTGGTTAGCAAAAGAACTTTGAGGGGCACAGCTTTTAAACCGTGCTGAGCTTTGTAATGCAATTATTTGGGTTGAAAATGGCAGATCCTGTTCCCTCTGCCTCCCCTGCCTGTTTCATGTATGAAATTGTGAAGTGATTCCTGCGTCCCACCTAATGTCACATGGAAGTGATGAAGAGAACAGGGGAAGTTGAGGTGTGAGGAAAATCAATGTTTATCACCTGGAAGGAGCACAGAAGCCTGGGCTGAACGCTTTAGGATTGCAGCAGGAACATTACCCAGCAGCGGGAATGCTGGTGATGCTGAGATTGCCATAAAAATGTTGGAAGGGAAGAGTTGCAAGAGGCACAGACCCATTTCTGAGAATCCTAAACTGAACAGCTGCTGAAGTTCTCCCTGCGCTGCGTGTGCGTGTGTGTTCTGTTTAAAAGGAAGAAATTAAGAGCCATACTTTTATTTTATCAAATCAAATTACCCCTGTATGCTCAGAATATTTATGCACCAGTGCTTTTTTTTTTATTAGGGCTTTATCTCACTGTAATCAATTCCAAAGACAAACCTATTTTTATCGCTGTAATGCAGCAGTAATTTATAAGATGTAGACGGAACGCACACGAGATGCCAAAAGCAATTTTATGGAGCCTCTTTTGTTGTCATCTACAATGCATCAGCTCTTGCCTTCAGCCTCCCATCAATTTTAAAAGCCCCAAGACGAAAAGAAAAAAAAAAAAAAAAAAGGAGCAAGTACAGCAAAGCAGCTGCCAAGGCCTGGAACAGCCTGAGATCCGTTTGCACCTTTGGGATGGAGGTTGATTGAACGCGGCACAATAATGAAAACCGTGCTGAGCTTTGTAATGCAATTATTTGGGTTGAAAATGGCAGATCCTGTTTCCTCTGCCTCCTCTGCTTGTTTCATGTATGAAGCTGGGAAGTGATTCCTGCATTATCCCAACGAACATCATGTGGAAGTGAGGAAGAGAATAGGGGAAGTTGAGGTGTGAGGAAAAGAAGAGGGAAAGTTGGGGTCCTCGGGGCTGAACAGAACTGCTGTTCTTCATAGTGTCCTTTCTCCTCTCATTTGGGAGCCCTCCTGGACAGGCAGTAATATTGGCTTCAAAATGCAAATATGCTGGATGAAGCATTCCAAAATCCCAATTTTCACACCAACCAGCTGCCTTTGAGCACTCACTCCTTCCACCAAGCTCTTGTGGCCCTGAGGGGCACCTGCAACAGGAGCACCCATTGGTGTCCATGGTTGGGCTTCTTCGAGCCTTTCCAGTCAAGATCTTGCCTGTCAGACATGGCTGCTGCTCTCCCAAATTTTCCCAGTGTTATCACTCCAACACACTTCTGTTCTAGTTCTGGCTCTCTGGTGCTGGAAGTGCTTGGAGTGATGCTGAAATCAATGTAATTGTGATTAGACAAGTGGGAGTGCTTTCTGACTGCCAGAGGGCAGGGTGAGATGGGATATTGGGAAGAAATCCTTCCCTAGGAGGGTGGGGAGGCCCTGGCACAGGGTTCCCAGAGCAGCTGTGGCTGCCCCTGGATCCCTGGAAGTGTCCAAGGCCAGGTTGGATGGGGCTTGGAGCAGCCTGGGACAGTGGAAGGTGTCCCTGGACTGGATGATCTTTACGATCCCTTCCAACCCAAGCCATTCTGTGAGGCCATAAATCCATGAAGATCTTGCAAGGGTTTTGAAGGACACACTGCACCTAGAGGTGATGCAGTTCATTGATGTTAAGGACACAGATGTTTCATTCTGTTTCATTTGCTTGCTGAATCCTACTAAGAGACAATTGGAAGTACCTTCAGACTAAAAGCACATCCCATTTAACACCCAGTGATTGCTTTTAAGGCATGCACAGAAACAGGTCTCTTTCAATAGGCTTCTATTAACCACAGGTACTGAAAATAAATGCAGGAACATTACAGAACGCTGACAAATTATTAATGGCAAACATTACCGAGCCACCTTTGTTGTTCGCCTCCCCCTTTTATATCGGAGGGCTTTTGGGAAATAACAATCAAAGCAGTCCCTCCTGGAGGAATCATTACTAAAGCATTTTGCATGCAGATTACTTCAGGCCTCAGCACCGCGACTCTCGGCTGGGTCAGGAGAGGAAGGCCAAGATTTGCTGATTGAGATCAGATGGTTGGTGGCGAGAAGGAATCTAGATGACTTAACTGGAGGGATTAAACTCAAACCTTTTGGCTTCCACTTGGCTGTTTTATAAACTGCACAGTTGGGCCGCGTTCCCCTCGGCGTGTGTGCGATGCGAGTGGGGCGGCTCGGGGCACCAGCCAGTCCCTCGGTGCTGGCAGGGCAGCCCTGCTGGGTGAGAAAGGCAAAGACAGTGCAAGCGGAAGCTAAAATTAGCCCCTGGAGCTCCAGCCCTCGCACCTCCGGCCAGGCTGAGCCGGCAGCGCTCTCCAGCCCCACCAGCACCGCCGCGGTTTGGTGGGTGATGCTGAGGGGCAGAGCCGGCATTCCCAGAGCTCCAGCCCTGTGTCCCTGCCCTCCCCAGGGTTCTCTGAGGTGCCCAAACACTACCAATGTCCCCATGGCTGGCACTTGGCTGCAGGGTGACGAGCCTTCAGAGGGTTTTGTTACCGGCCGTTCCCATTTGAAGCCTCACCCAGTGGATGTGTCCACACGGGAGCAGATGGAGCTTTCTCCTTCCTCAGAGCCCAACCTTTAATTTTACAAGGCTGATTGAAACCAAGAGTGGAAATAAAAAGTCAGAGCTGCTCTGTTTTCCTTCCCCTCCCTTCCATTATCTTCTTTCTTTTCCATCCATCCCCGTCTCACATGCCTCTTGGATTGCGTCCCCCTGGTTTCCCAGTTATTTATTGACCCAGACCTAATTCCTTATTTCCAGAAATGTGTCATGAATCCTGCCTTTGAGTCATTTGCTTTTTGCTTTCCAGGCTCACCTCTTTGACCATGTTTTCCTGTGAAAGATAAGGATACAGGGTTTATGGAGTAATCTCAGCAGGATGCCTGGGTTCCATTCATGGATCTGTTGCCACTGGCTCATTACGGAAAATTAGGGGAGTTATTTCACCTTTCAGTGCCTCACCTCGGTGTCACCATCTGTAGAACAAGGCTAATAATTGTTATCTCTTCCTCGCAGGAGAACTGGGGAGCTTCGCTAATGACCATCTGCTAAATGTTCTCAGAGCCTCACATGAACATTTCTACTGAAGTGCAAATTATTATTAGAAACCAGGGATTGTTACTGGATTGATATCAAGTCATTGTCGACAGCTTCTCTGCAGGGAAAACTTAGGCACAGCCAACAAGAACAAGCTGCATGTTTTGAAGTTGTGCAGTTGATTATGTTGGCTTTCATCTTCTGGTAAGAGGATCCTCTGCCATCTGAACTCTCTGATCTCTGGGAACACAATTCATCCAATCAGTCTGGAGGAAAATAAACCTCCGCAGACAAAAACATTAACTATCCACCTGAGATCAGATGAAGATGGAAGATGTTAATTAATTCCCAGCCCCCAGCCCTTAACTCTTGCAAAGCCAGCGCTTCCCTGGCCCACCAGGCAGAGCTGAAGGGGAGCACAGGATACATCCATGGCCCATCCCAGGGTTGCAGAGTCTCCTGGGCTCGTTTATAAATGGAAACATGCAAATATTCAACAATGAGATTGGTGCCACTGAAGGCTCCTATGGACAGTCTGGGGGTCACGTGTTGATCTCGTGGTTGCACTCGGAGATTCCAGGTGCCAGCACAGATTCCAGCTGTGGCTCCTTCCCAGCTGTTGTGGTTTAACCCCAGCTCCAGCAGCTTGGCCCCATGGAGAACCAGTGGGAGAACCAGAGGGGTAAAACTGAGAAAACTGAGCTGAGATAAAGGCAGTTTAATAATTACAGCAAAAGCCACACATGCAAGCAGAGCAGAACAAAGAATTCATTCCCCACTTCCCATGGCAGGCAGGGGCTCAGCCATCCCCAGGACAGCTGAGGGGCCAAAGGCCATCACTCCGAATGTCCTCCCCTTCCTCTTTATCCACTGAGCCTGACACTGCGTGGCCTGGGATGTCCCTGGGGTCAGCTGTCCTGGCTGTGTCCCTTCCCAGCTCCTTGTGCCCCCCCAGCCTCCTCACTGGAGGGGTGAGGAGCAGAAAAGGCTTTGACTCTGTGTAAGCACAGCTCAGCAGTAACAAAAACATCCCTGTGTTATCAACCCTGTGCTCAGCACAAACCGCAAACACGGCCCCAGAGTGGCTACTGGGGAGAAAATCAACTCCATCCCAGTCAGAACCAGTCCACCAAGGAGCCATTCCAGGCTGAAGGACATCCCTGCACCTCTCCTGAGCCTGACCCAGTGAGTTTCCTCCTAGCTCAGCCTCAGTGCTGCCAGCTGATGCGTTTAGTTGAGCTTGGAGCCCACATTTAGGACATACGGACACGAACCCCCCCTGGGACCCCACTGGGATGTGCCCCGCGTGCCCAAGGCCCTGGAAGCGCCACTGGAAATATTACAGGAACCTCTGTCTTAAGAGAGAGTGGCCTCCCACCCTTTTAGTGCCTGGCCTCATCTGCGGTGTTCTCCCGGCGCTGGGAATGGGGAGGGAGGGTGGCTGGAGGCTACAACGCATTAGGGGCATTCAGGAGGAACGGCGTCAGTAGGGACGGGCAGAGATGGGGCTGGGGGCGATTACCGGGGCCAGGCTGCGAGGAGCAGAGAGCTCAGCTCTGCTGTGACACCGAAACTGACAGTTCACAACTGGAGAGGTTTGGGAACAGCCCCGATTCTTCCCTCACTGATCCCATTAAGTGCTTATTTTGCAGGGTTTAAGTAAAATAGATTTGGTTTAATGATGCTGCAACAATCCAAAATCATCGTGGGTGCTACGCTCACACCACCAAAGCAACGCTGAGGGGGAAATGGGGGACTTTTTGGGAGCTGCCAGGGGAAAATCAGTGTGGAAAATGGGTGACTGAATTTTGGGAGCTGCCAGGGGAAAATCAGCATGGAAAATGGGTGACTCTGAATTTTGGGAGCTGCCAGGGGAATATCAACATCCCTGCACTGCACTGGGGCTCTGGAGACAGGGCTTGGCATGTTGAAAATGGGAAAAAAAAAAACAAACAACCAGTAATTTTTAAATTAAAAAAGGATAATAACCTCTTGTGTTAAAATTGTAAAAATCAGTCCTCTGCGTTTAAAAATGGATTTGTAAAAGCATTTGTGCCTTTTGGCTATTTCCTATAATGTATAGCTTTGGTCACATGGCTCTCATTAAGACACCAGAAAATGTTGTAAACTGGCATTTATAAGCTCGACATCGGAAATTTCTGTATTTTTATTTTGAATTTATAATCCCACTCCAAGATTTGCTGAAAGATATGAAACTTTACTTGAGGTTTTGGAAAGGGAATGATGTCTGAGCAGAACAGTCTCCTTTTGGTAAAAACTCCCATCTGTTCAAGTTTTGACATGTTCTTCAGGCAAATGTGATTTTTTTTCCCCTACATGTATTAAAAAAAAACCAAAACAACAAAGCAGATCTGGCTAAGAGCACAGTCACTAATACTTCAACTGTTAATATGTCATAACATTGCATTTTTTAAAGATAAAATTACTTAAAATCCATATAAACACACTTGCTCCCTTCTCTGCAGAGCTGAGGAGGCTGCTGGGGATCCCTGGGTGAATTTAACACCGAAAACAGGGAAGTTTTGGTCTCAAAATAAAAAGGAACATTAAAATCAAGGAAAATTTTAACCCCATGTGTTTTACACCGAGGTTTGAATAACACCACCCCAGGCTGTGAATAACATCACCAGCTGGAAACTTTCCTGTTTCCCCCGAGCTCACATCTCTGGACGTGGCTCAAGCATTAAAATTAGACATAAAATAAACTAATTAACTTCTCCAACGATGAAACAAGGGTTGTTGCCCATCACTCCTAAATAATCGAGGGATTTGGGAGCAGCAGGTGGAGGAGCAGCCTGCAGGGCTGATTCCAGCAGCTCTTTTCCAAGCAGGCTGCAGGTGGCAATACTCTTATTCCTGTTGGTGTCTCTCCCTGAAACCCCCGGGATCCGGGAGGAGGAGGTTGCTCTCGGAGAAGGAACCCATCAGGAGGGAAATCTGACGAGTGTAACTGCAGGGAAGGGGTCAGAAGGAGATCAGATCGGTTTCCTTTCGGTGGGAAGGGCTCCTTTCTCCGAGCAGCTGCTGTGGGTTTTCTGTGTCACCCTCCCAGCCTGTCCCCAGCCCCTGGAATTCATGTGGAGAAATCATCTGGGAGATGGGCAAAGCTCTGGGGCACATCAGGGAATATCCTGAAGGAGGAAAAAAATGAAATGAGGCATCCTTAATTCCCATTCCCCGAACCCATTGTTATGTTGTTCCTCCAGAAGTGAGAATCCAGACTCGCAGCTCTCCCTCCTTCCCTGAGGAAGATTAGGCAGAGTAAGACTCAGATTAATTAGGTGATGATTTATAACATCCCTGAGTGCATTAGAGAGCCCTTGCAGTGGCCATGCAGCAATCCCACTCCTCTGGCTGCTCCAGCAGGGCTTTCTGATGACTAAAGGCATCTCCGAGGGGTTTTTCCATTGGGGTTTTGCTGATCAGCCCTAGGGCAGAGATTTAATCCTGGGAGATGGAGGGGGGTGGCCTGGCAGAACAGCCTGGAAACACAGGACGGGAGAAAAATCCCTTTCCATGTGGACAAATGCTCCTGAAAATGGGGCAGCTTTGCCAGGAGCACAGGAGAAGGCTCCAATGTCACCCAGGAGCTCGGGCGGAGCAGGGATTTCACCTGGCTGAGCCATGGGGTCTGTCTGGAGGTGCAAAACAAGAGGTTGGGAAAGGCTCAGGCTCTGTGGGTTCTTCACATCAACCCAGAGGAGGGAGTGGAGCTTTCTGCCTTTTTGTGTGGGCTCCAAACCTTTAATCTCCACTAAGTGCCTCCTCTGGAAAACGGTCCTTATTTGCTGTGCTGTGGGAACAGGATTATTGTTAAATGGTGACAGGGAGCAAGTGCTTTAAAATAATATTGCAGAGCACTCGCTGTGCTCTCGCTCAAAACTCCAACAGCGGCTCAACCAGCCCTGAGTGATGCCACTGCTAATTCACCACGTGGAGCACGCACAGGAGCCAGCCCGAAGAGCCCTTTCTGACAGGGAAGAATGGCCTGTTTCGCTGAAAAAGCAATGGTGCTTCAACCAAACCATGCCTGGGGAAGCAGCCCGGTGACACAACTCCGGCTGCTCCGTCAGGGATGCGTCACTGCAGCTGGAAATATTCATGAGAGCGTTCCCTGCATGCTGAGGCCTCTCCGTGCTTTCTCCACCTCATGCTGAGCATTTTTTTTTTTGGGTTTCCATCTCCCCTGACTGATGATCTGCCCTCATTGGCTCACCTGGGTTGGAAGGGACCTCAAAGATCACCCAGGTCCACCCACACCTTCCACTATCTCACGCTGCTCCAAGCCCTGTCCAGCCTGGTTTTGGACACTGCCAGGGATCCAGGGGCAGCCACAGCTGCTCTGGGAATTCCATCCCAGCCCCTCACCACCTTCACAGGGAGGAATTCCTTCCCAATATCCCATCTAACCCTACTCTCTGTGAGTCTGGAGCCATTCCCTTTGTTCTGTCACTCCACACTCTTGCCCTGTACCCTTCTGAGCATGAAAACTGCTCATTAACACCATGATTTTCATCAGGGTCTGGGTGGTGGATGGGCAGGACACCTCAAGAGCCTCCGACCTTCCTCTGGGAGCTTCCAAAGCAAAGAACAATCGGTGGGGTGAAGGCTGGGGAAAGCAGCTGGGGATGGGGATTTCCTTGGAAGGGATTTCTGTGCTGACCCAGGGGTGCAGCAGGGCCCACTCAAAATGTGGGTGCTGCCTCTCTTCCCTGATCCCATCCCAAGGAGCAAAAGGGCAAATCCAGCAATACCTCTGGCTTATCAGTGACAGGACAAATTGATACCAGACTTTTAAGAGGGTGGGGAAACGTCTCTCCATAAAAAGAATCTAAATTTACCATCGTGTTAACAATTCTCTAAGAGTTTTTGGCAACTCCTAATGGAAATTTCAGGAGCAGATGGAAATATTTGGAAACGTATAGAACACATGAGCCTGCAACATCCATTTTTATTTTCTCATTGGGAGTGTGGAGTGGTTTCAGGTTGCCTTTAAATTTTTTTTTCCTTTCTTTCTTCTGGATACTAAGAAAAGCAAGAGGGGAAGCAGGAGATGATGGATATAGGCAGGAGGGGGTTGTTTTTGGTGTTGCTCACTTGATTCCCCTGTGTGGTCTGTGATAGATTTGAGGGCATGGCACCAGCATGAATAACCTGGTCCCAGGTTATCTGGGAGCTGGGCAGGAATGGGAAGGCACCTGTGAGGTCCAAGGAGCCAATTAACCTTTTCCAGCTTAATTTGAGGCGGATTGCCTGTATCCACCTCCCAGGCAGCACGTGGGGTTTAATTAATGAGTGTAAAACCAGCCTCAGGGTTCTCTGATGGAAGAGAATGTCAAACCGTGCAGCATGGACTACCCCTGATGCCCAAGGTCACAGCTTCCCTCAGAGAGGAGGATCCATGGAGAACAGTGAAAAGGTGGAGCAAATATTTCCAATCCCTGGTGCCCACAGGGCAAGAAAAGCTTTTGCTTTTTAGGTGTTATAACCCATCCTGGAGCATGGAATTTGGTGCCGTAGGAGAGGAATCAGTAACAGTAATAGACACACACAAAAGCTGAGGGAAAAAACCTCCCAGCTGCCAAATTTCTGGACCTCTGCTGATCAGGAACGATCAGGAATGAAGGAGTTTTTCCACCTCTCTGCTGTCTGAGCAGCACAAGGGCCAGTGCACGGCATTCACTGCTAGTCTGCCCTGGTGGGTCAGGGTTTATGTGGGGAGCTCATGTGGAAACTGAGGCGTTTTCCGAGGTGTTTACATTGTCCCGCTTCCACCGGATCGCGGCAGCTCTTGGAATATCCATCCCCAAAGCTTTTAATTAGGAGAGACTTCTGGGGCTGGTGGTCGAGGCTTTTATTGTGCTTGGAAGGGGCCTGAGCAGAGGCCCCTGGGCCAGCAGCAGTTCCGACAGCGATCCCGGCTCCGGGATGGGGCAGGAAAGCGAGCAGCCCGAGGAAATGGAGCTGGGTGATGACAGAGAGGCTTCTCTCACAGCCACCCGAGCAGCTCTCGGGGAGAACGAGCCTCCAGCCCCTCACTGTCGCTGTGCACCGACAGCAGCATGAGCAGAGCTTCCCCTGCTCCACACTGAGCGTGGGACACTTCGGGAACCGCTGCCTGTCCTGGGGCTGTTGTCACCCCCTGAGCCCTGCGGTGACAGGGAGCAGCTCTGTGGCATTGCCCAGCTCATCCCTGCTGGCTCTTGCCTCCCCTCTGCACCAGTGAAACCCTCAGCCCGTTCTCTCTCTGCTTTCCCTGCACAAACCCTTTTTCCATGGCGGGATTAACGTGAGGGATTGGGGTTCAATTTCCCTGTGTGTTGGCTGTGATACAGGAGCACGTCTGCCCAGACCTGCAGAAGCCGTTCAGGTCCGAAATCCTCTCTGCTGTGTCCCTTCCCAGTGGTTTCTGTGACAAAGGAACACTGGCTGGAGAGCGTGGCAGGCTCGTGTCCCTCCCAGCACTGCAGGAAAGTGACACTGCTTTGATCCTGTCACCTTTCCCTTGGCCCAGAGGCAGCAGGTGCTGAGCCACAGCACCTTCAGGATGTCATTTCTCCCTGGAAAAGCTCCCTTTGGTACCTTGTAAAGCACCCAGGAAGCATTTGGAGTGATTAACTGTGGGTTCTTCCTTCCTAATTTTGGTGTGATCCCATGTGTGGCAGGGAAGCTGTTGGGATAATTCCTTTTTTATTGACTAGTGGTGAATAACTGTGTCATAATACCTGATAAATATGCAGAACACACTTGCAACTGCTCTGAGGCAGGTTGGAACCACATGCTCACACAACTTTAACAGATGCTGTGTGCTGGTATTTGTCCCAAATCATCACAAAACCCAAACAAAGTCCAAATTTTTTTATTCAAAACAGGCATCAGATATAAAAACTGAAATTAATAAGATTCTATGGGTTGAGAATAACATGTCCATGAAACCAACTGATGGCAAACATTAAAAAAACTTCTCTTCGCAGGCCACTTTTTTTCTCTGTAACACTTGATGTGAAACCACTTGAAGATAAAAGTGAATCCAACCCAAATTAATTTTATTTGCAAGCGTCAGGCACCCAGGTAGTACATTAATAATAAAAACCATCTGGGTTTTTAAAAATTAATCCTTTTTTAGTCAGCCAGGGAAGGGGTGTCCTTCATAACGCAGGCAAATGTCTTGCCTGGACCTGTGACTCAGGAGCTGGCAGTGACTCTTCTCTTCCTGCTGTCCTTCCTCTGAGCTACTTCACCTTTCTCTCCAGACCTTCCTGGATGAGATTTTATCAGCCAAGATCTGTGAACATGGAGTGAGGGCTGTGTATGGCCAGAGCAGGGCTGGGGGAGCTTCCATGGGCAGAGCAGGGCTGGGGGAGCTTCCATGGGCAGAGCAGGGCTGGGGGAGCTTCCCTGCCCTTGGCCACCATCATTGAGAAGATGCTGGGAAAATAAAACACCTCTGAGTTAAAGGGGAGCCCCAGGAGCTGGAGGGGCCACAGATGCCAAAATTGAGGTTCAGGCCCCCTCAGACACTAAAGGGAGTTTTCCTGCCCTGTGGCCTGTGTGGACTGGACCAGCTCCTGACCTCTGATCCCTCTGTCCTGTCTTCTATTAAATCCATTCCTAGAGCTGCATCCAGTCCCTCCAGTGCAGCTGTAGCTCTCCAGCCTTTTCCTCTCTCCACTTTGGTCTTCTCCAGTCAGCACAAATCCTCAGGCCTACGTTCCCTCTTTTGTGCCCTGCTGAAGGTAATTCAGCACAAAAGCCAAAATGGCAATTTTTAAGGCTCTCCATGTGTTGGGATTCTTTTCCTTGCTAAGAGGTGCTGCTGCTTGGGGCCAGAGTGGGGCCAGAGTGGAGCCAGCTCAGGAGCTGCTCCCCAGCCTGCCCCAAGGGAGGGGGGACAAGTGGTGTTGGAAGACAGGCAAATGAAAAAAAACCCAAAGCACAAATTCCCCCCTTCCTTGGAAGTCTGGAAAACTCTGACCTGCTGGGGAGATGGAGGGAGGTTAAACACCCTCCAGGTAGTGGGGTAAGATGAGCCTCCCCAGGCTGGGGAAAATGATGCTGGGTGCTGAGTGTTTGACAAAAAACTGGCTCAAGTTTCACCAAATCGTTTCCTCATCATCAGTCAAAATTACCCTGCCCTTCCTCCTCCTCCTCTCCCTCCTGAAATGCAAGAAGATGAAAAGAAGAAGGGAGGGGGACAAGAGGAGGGAACCAGGACAGCTCAGAAAGTGCAGTGGTGGAGCTCTGACCACTCCGATGCCTGCCCCGCTCATCCTGCGTGAGGGGATTTGGGAAGGGCTGGGAGCTGAAGCCTTGCCGAGGATTCACACCTGGCCTTTGCAGCACTGAGCTCTGGAAACACTCTGGGGAAGGAAAGACTCGCTGGCACCGTGGGGGATGAAGCGTCTGGTGTGAACTGGGGCAAACTGGGACCAGTTGGTGCCATGGTGGGTCCAGCTGAGGGTGGCACGGGGCAGGGAGGGACCAATCCGTGTGTGATGGTGCTCCAGGGATGCTGCACACTGGGATAGACAGACAGAGCCTTCCAGGAGCCCTTTTTGCAGCTCTGCTGGACGCCCCAGAACAATTAAAATAAAACTTTTGATCAGGCATAATTCCATCCCATCAGAACAGGCCACTGGCATTCTGGCCAAAATCCAGTGGGTTCAGTTTCTCCATGTTTTCAACATTTTTTATAGAAAGCACCAAAGAACACCAAGAGCAGGAAGGTGTTGCATTTAGGGCACCTGCAGGGGGTTTGGGAGATGTTCCTTCAGACACCCCATCCCTTGTTTGGGGTCCATTCCGGTCCTGGCTCTCCACACCAACCATTTCCCGCCCCGGTGTTCAGTGCCGACTCCCAGAGCACCGCCACGGCTTTCCTTTTAAAACTTTCCTTTGATTTCCTTTTTTTATTTCCCTGGGGCCTGGAGAGTTTATGAACACACATTGTAGGGGCAGTTTCCAGGCTCTCATCTCCCTGGGGCATGTTGGGCTGTCGGGAGGAGCACTCGAGAGCACACCTGCTGGGTTTTCCATTGCCCAGGATAATTCAAATGGGCACGAAGGAGTTCTTTAAGACACCAGAGGGAATCAGGCATGTGAGCACTTAGAGCAGTGATGGTGTGGAGGTTCAGTCAGCAAAACAAACCTGATCTAGTCAGAGTTTTGGCCGTGATTTATTAAAGATGACATTGGTTAAAATCTTGCCTGGCCAGGGCGTAACTGAGACCGACCAGCTCGACTGGGAAGGATCCTCCAGCAGCCCATAAAAATCAACGTGCTCTGGGTTCTGCAGTGCAGCATCCCTGGCAGAGGGATGGAAGTCTGGCCCAAGGAGAAGGGGATTGCAGCAGGGGGTGCTCGCTTCCATTTCTTGCTCTAGGACAACATGCACAGCTGTTCAAGGAAACCCTCGAGCGTGCGCTGGGCAGTGAAATCTTTGCCACTTCGCACTGAGTGACAGAACCCTGGCTTTCCTCACCCCAGAACAATTCCAGCACTCCCTGGTGCTGCCCTTTTGCTCTGGGGCTGATCCTGCCGTGCAGAGGTGGCCAAAATGGGAGAATCCCCCTGGAATCTCAGAGCTGCCCAGACGACAGCACAAAAATGAGTGGCTGTGCTCTCCATCCCTGCGGCAGCAGGGTCGTGGTTGGGAGCAGAAATCGCTGTCCTGGCTGGCAGCAATGCTCCTTTCCCAGCTGCTGGGCAGAAAAGGCTTTTGGAGGATTTTTCCAGGATGCCCCCGGGCTCTGGGTTGGCCACCTGTGCCTGCAGACAGGCATGTGCTGGTGGCTCAGGGCTGTG
Organism: Corvus cornix cornix; assembly: GCF_000738735.6. Lineage (NCBI taxonomy): Eukaryota > Metazoa > Chordata > Aves > Passeriformes > Corvidae > Corvus > Corvus cornix. The sequence continues at coordinate 10,284,215 of NC_046347.1, forward strand.
GGCAGAGCAGGGCTCACCCCTGGCTCACCAGCACCTCCAGCCAGCTCTGCTCAGCTGTTCCCCATCAGCACTCTGACTCCAAGGCAGCTCTGCCCCTCACCCCCGTGCCTGACCTGGCCCCATAAACCCTTTCTGGGTTTTTTGTTGGTTGTGGCTAATCTGTGAGCAGATAAAAAATTTCCCCTAATTTCTTGGCTTGCTTCACAAACCTTTATTGATTGATTTATTTGTGTTTACTCTGGTGATAGACAGGATCCCTTCCTGTTGCAGGCAGGCTGCCTGTGACCCATCCCAGGCAAGCCGGGGATTTTTCTTTTCCCTGCTCCAGTGGATGCCTGAGCGCTTCCCTCACAAACCCCAGCTGGGGTGAAATGCAAAATTCAGCTTTGCCTCCTCTCCCTCTGCACAGGGATCACTGTGGCTGCTGCTAATTCACGTCAAGATCTACAGGAATAACCATGGAAAATACTTGGCGTGGCTCAGCCCCACACAGAACACAATTAAATATATCTCACAATTATGTTTTGTCCAAAATTATAGCCCCTTAAATACCTCACATGCCTCTCCCAGCTGGTGGGTCTAAATTTAGGGATTCCCTGTGAGTGGCATGGTGGGATCATGCACTATTGTGGGAGGGGACATGGTGGGGATGCTCAGGTCAGCCTGTGGCCACAACATTTTGCTTTCCCAAATCTCTCTGTGAGCTTCCACAGCTGTTTGAAGGCCCCACCACTGTGCAGGTGTTGCACAGCCACTGGCACAGCTGGGAATGGGATTGTGGTTCCCACTCATCCCAACACTCACCCACCCATCCCAGCACCCCTGGGCACAGCTCTGCCCCTGCCCAGCAGCCCCAGGGAAGGAAAGGACTCTTTCAACTCCTTCTTTCCCAGTGGGACTTTATTTTTCTTTCCACCACCTCTTGACCCTGGATGTGGAAATAATGTCCAGGGAGCTGAGAAAGTTCTCAGCATCTTCTTTCCTTCCTGCAGACATCAAAAGGGGATTGTGGGCTCCATCACAAATTACATCACGGCTGGTTTTGATCCTCTCAGCAGAGGAGACATAAATCTTCTTCCTCTTTCTTTCTCTGTTTGGGTGTCGATTCTTTCCTGTGTTCTGAAGTTTCTCAGGAGAAAATGTAAACGGGTTTCATAAGCTGATTTTCTGCCTGCAGGCTTTTACCTTGGTGATTCTTATCCCTGCCGCTGGGTGGAAAAAGGACTGGCAGGGTTTGGAAAGGACCAGGGCAGGGAGCAGAAGGGGCAGCAGGAATTTTAACAGCCCTGATTCAGTAAACCCACGGCTGTGCTGCTGTGGTGGGGAGAAGCCTCCAGCAGTTTGGTGATGCTCGTGATGCTGGTGTCAACTTCTCAGCCTGGCCAGGCAGGGATGGAAGCAGAACCAGGCTCCCCAGACAATCCCCTTCATGGACATCCCTGGCATTAATTGGGGAAGCCTCACTATGACTGGAAGTGCAGGCTGAAAAATCAGTATTTCTAATTTTACTGCAAGGACTGAGCCTAGGCCCCCCATTCCCACGGAGCCTCCCAGTTTGGCTGTGGGGCTTCTTCCAACATCCACTGAGTGAGGGAGCAGAAAAGGGGCCCTGGGATCTTCTCAGGTGAGGAGCAGCTGGGCTGAGGGCTGTTTAATCCATGTTTAAGGTGCCTGAAATCTTAAATCTCTACCTGGGAGCTCCTTTCCCAGAGGGGTCTGCTCCTACCCATGCCTGCCCCAGGTGCCTTGCTCAGAGCTTCCTTTGCCTCTCTGATGGAGGCTGGAGGACCCAGAGGGAAGGAGGAAAGCGAAAAAGGTGAATTACACAGAGCAGGAGTGAACAGGGCCAGATTTGCAGCTGCTGGAGCATTTCTTGAGCTGCTCCTGGAGCAAGCGAGCATCACCTGTGTCACCAGCAGCGTCACCTCCGTGCCTCGTCCTCTGTGTGCAGGGACTCCTGTCTGGACAGGCTGCTATGGGACAACACTGGTGGATTTGCGATGTCTTTTTAATCTGCTGGAGAAGGTACCAAATATATTCCACAGAGGAATTTCTCTTTTCCCCTGTGCGTGTCGGTGAACTCGCTCTGCAGGCAGCACAAGGGCATGGGCCTGATCCCCGTCATCATCATCACCATCATCATCATCATCATCATCAAATCACAGAATCTTCGGGGTGGGAAAAGATACTTCAGATTATTGCATCCAACCACTCACCCAGCACTGCCAAGGCCACCACTAAACCACGTCCCCAAGCGCCACATCCACACGTTTTTTAAATCCCTCTAGGGATGGTGACCCCAGCACTGCCCTCCATCTGTGCCCAGAGCTGTCGTGCAGGCTCAGCTCGGCCTCCAGGCCAGGTGTTTGGGCAGGGAACACGCAAACTGCATGCAGCAATTCCCCTGGGGACACCTGGGAGCACGTCCCCTGCCACAGCTCCCTGCAGCCCCGTGCAGGACACCATGGAGGTGACACTCACAGCCTGGCATCACCCACACAGGACCTTCCCTGCTGCTTTTAATGAAACCCAACCACTGTAACGCAGAAATTTCAGTGATTTACAGCCAGGAGCTGTGGAAAAAAACCCCATGGGAATGGGGTGGGGGGAGGGAAGGTCATTCCAGTTTCTTCCTGCTTGCGGCCCTCGCAGCTTTCGGATACAGGATATGGCTGAATGGCAGCCTCCACGCTGCATTTATTTTTAAGCCACTGATAGCTTGCAGCGTGACCTCGCCGTGCAGTGGCAACAGCAGCCAAGGAGCTGTTTTTTTCCGGTCCTTCGACGTCAGATTGCTTCCTTTGACACCTCTAAAAGCCAAAAAATGGGAAGCATTCTCTTCCCAAGGTGTCCTGGGTTGCAGTGTATTCTATTCCCATCCTCATGAGCTGTTGAAATCAGGAGGGGCAGTGTCTCCTTGCCTCCTCCCCCCAGACCATCTTTCTGTTCATGGCCCATCATTGTCCTGCCCCATGACTCAGAGATAACTCCCTCCGGACTATCTTCTGTTAATGAGCCCAATCAACACTTGGCCTCATGACTCATTACCCCATTGTGAGATGCTCCACCCAGAGGGAGGAACCAAGCATCCCATCGTGGATATAATCTGGGATTCTGAACACCAGAGACAACCCTTCCACTGGATTTCCAGAGGACAGGAGCTACACAGCCACCACTGGACCTTCTGAGGAAGAGCAGACCCTTTTTCTACAGGATCACCGCTTCAGAGGACTGCAGCCACCATTCTACCAGACTGCTACCACCACCCTGCCTAACAGGGTGTCAGGTTGCATCTTGACTCTGTCAGTTTGAACCAGTGTTTTCTTGTAGTTTTTTCCTTTTCTTTAATTTCCCCATTAAATTGTTATTCTGACTTGGTACCTCCCACTGGTTTGTTTCCAAACTAGTACACAAGGTGACTTTATTTTTTTCCCCTGTGATACAGCTGCTGGGGCTCACTTGCAGGCTCTGGGCCGTCGAGGCGGAGATGGCACTGCCCTGGGGACATGGCCCCTGGGGACAGATGGAGGTCACTGCTTTAGGGCAGAGGTGCCCAAATTATCTGATCCTTGGGAAAAAAATTGCCTTGGCTGGAGCCAGAGTTGGGGCAACCTCACCTCCATCTAGAAGACTCTGGAATGCACCTGTGACTTTTTTACCTTTTTTTTTGTCTTTTCAGGGCAGCTGGGGTTTTCCAGGATATCCCAGCTCTCATCTCCATAACCTGTTTACTGAAACTTAGATTTAGTTTCCCAAGCTCATTCACAACCAAGTGCAAATGACTGAGCACTGCTCGAGGCTCTGGACAGCAGAGAAATGCTTCTCCCCCACTTTTTGAAAGCACAGGAGATTTTAAGCACCCTCACGCAGAAATAAGGCTAAAATCTCCCAGGGTTTATTTGTGACTCCAGCAAATTTCTTGCCTCAGTTTGCCTGTTCCTAAACCAGAGCTTTGCACTGAGCTCCTGATTACACCTCACATTATTGGTGTGGGGGAGATATCTCTGTCCACTGCTTCACTGCAAACTTCAAGAGAGGTTTTTATTTTAAAACAAAGATAGAACAGGTTCAGTTCAAGGTGCAGGTGCAGGTCCCAGCTCATCTGATTTTCTCAGAACCTCTCCGAGCAACCTGGTCTAGTGGGAGGTACCCCTGCCCTGGAACAAGATGAGCTTTTAAATCTCTTCCAACTCAAACCATTCCATGATTTCCATGATGATTCCACTAGAAAATCCCTTGTAATTCAACAGGAAGAGCTTGGCTGGAGGACACCTTCATGTGGGTAAGTGAAGCTGCCCAGTGCTGCTCTGCACAGACCTCCAGGGTTGTTATGGGGCTGGGAAAAGGGGACAGCCCCAGGCTGGGATGTTGTGGGTTCCCATCCCCGGCCCTGCTTTGTCTCTGTCCTGCCTCCAGCGCCTCAAAGCCACCAGGCACAAAAATCTGCCGGAGAGGGATCCTTCAAAGGCGCTTCTTCCTGCGTCACTCGTCAAGGAGAGGGCACCAGGGCTCAGATAGGGATTTCTGAGCTCAGAAATGTCAGGAGGAAGCGATGGACTCGGAGGAAATTCTTGCGACGGTCTCGGAGGAAACGGAGATGTGAAAATACACGATGTATTTTCCTCCCACAAGCTGCGCGCTCTGTTTTTATTATCATAAACCTGGGCCCGGAGGATGTCAGCTTGTTTATTTATTTGTTTAAATGAGGTTTCGCTCCTTGTTCAAACATTCCCATGTTGGCAGCTGCTGCGCTCCCGGGCCCTGTCCTGGTTCTCAGCTCCCCTCCTGTAACCAGGGACGTGCCAGCTCAGGCAGTGTCCCTGGCAAGTGGGAGATGCCAAAGGCAGCGGGAGAATGTGGCTGTCCTCCCTAGGGTGTCACTGAGAGCCCCTTGGGATGGTGAAACCACCATGGCCTCATGCGTGTCACCTCAGCCTCCCTGAGCTCACGGCTCCTCTTCAAACTCTTGGAGTAAAATTAGGAATATTCCTTTTTTTGGCCTGTCCCTCTGAATCAGTGTCTTCCTTCTTCTTCCTTGCCACCACCAGCATGCAGAGCAGCTCCTGCAGGTGTGTGCTGGAGATGGGTGCCACCAGTGTCCACTTTTCTGTCATTTTGAGGCGTTGTCTGCAGTAACTGCTTTGGAAAATCCCACTGCACACCTGGATCCCGAGGGCTTTCCAAGGGCTGCCCAGGCAGTGTTGGATTTGGTAGCGGTGGTGGCCCCTTCCACCCTGAGCTCCCCCAACACTTGGAGCTGTTCCCGGGGTGTCTGAAGGATTCCAGGAGCCCCACATGGACCCAAATAACACCGTGCTCAACTCAGGTCCTGCTCTTCCCACCACAGAGGTGAGGGGGACTTTATTTATCACCTCATGTCGGATGGGCCAAGTCTCTTGGCTGGGGGGCTTCTCCCCTGGACAAGGGGCTTGGTCCCCCTGGCTGATCCCGGCCTCTCCCGCGGGGTCACTCTGGCAGGAAGCTGCTCTCGCCCCGGGGAGCCGCGGGAGATGCACCTGGGAGGAGAAGCACTTTGCTGGAGGAAGAAAACAGGATCTAACATATAAACAACATCCTCAATGGCTCAGCAAGTGAGTCGCTCTTTCCAGAGCCTGTTTTTGAGCCATTGTTGTGTCCCCCATGGCCCCCCCCAGCTACAAAGTGCAATTAAACCAAGTAGGAGCCACCAGAGCCCCCGGGATGGTGCTGTCCCACTGCTTCTCCCAGTGATCCATCCCTGGGTGGACCCAGTGAGGGCAAGTGCTGCAGAGTTGGAGGGTAAGAATAACTCCTGGCTCCTTTCCAGGGGATATTTGGGGCTGAAATGTACCTGTGGGATGGGAATTCCACCTTCCAAGCTGTTCATGATTAATCCAAAGCTTATTGGGGGCTGAAAGGTTGCCAGTGAGCTCAGTGGGACAGAGCATCTCTTCGGACAAAGCCAGGGCTTTCCCACAGACTCACTTGTGCTCCTTCCAGAGAATTCCTCACCATGAAGAGAGTTTTTCTAGATTTTGCACCCAGGTGGTAGAATCCCCACGATTCTGGAATGCATCCTCCTGTATTCTGGACTCCTTGGTCATGGCACTAAGCAGAGCACCCCACATAGATCTGAATTTTGACTATTTTTCGGCAGGAAAAAATTTTAATTTGAAAAACAAAAGCAAACAACTTTTATTTTTCATCCTTTATGCCTTCATTCTCTCCACAAAGCACGGATAACTGAGGACAGCATTCCTGGCAGCCAGTGAGTTCAAATCAATGTTGTTCCCCAATGGGATCCCACTGGACCAACACGGGACATCCCAAAGGGTTAAGCTGCTGCCCAGCACAGGAAACCTGCAGGCAGAGCCAGATTCCCAGGGAGGAAGCCTTCCGTTTGTGGTGGGAGAAAAGGTAAGCGAAGTGTTAACGCAATCCGCGAGCGGAGCAGAGGTCAGCGGCGTATCCTGCTGCAAACTTCCTGAGCAACCTCCGAGGAGAAAACAACAACCCCGGCATGGCATGGGGTGGGATGGGACTTGGTGGGTTTGTTTTTCACTCTGGTTACCTTGGACCTACTTTCTCACCCTGGCTGGTAGCTGCACACTCTGTCCTGTCCCAGCTCCATCTCCTCCTGCTGCTCCAGCGCTGGAGCCTGAATTTTTTAAATGTTTCTCTGGTGTGACTGGTTGTGTTTTTATGCCCTGGATTGGACTGGAAGGGCAGGAGAGGAGGGAAAACAAATGAACATTTCAGGCTCTTTGAGATGCTCAGGTGGGAGCAGGAAGAGCAGAGCAGCCCCACAACAGAGCTCAACAGAAGGAAAATCCACCAAAATTTCCTGTATTAACTCTTTTTGCTTCTGAATCTCAGGACACAGAGCAGAGGGCTGGGGGATAACGGTGAGAATGCTTGGGGAAAACACCAGTGGGACTAAAAGTGCCTCCTTGCCTTCCCCAGCCTGCAAAAGGGAGCAAAAGTTGGGACAAAAGTCCCATAAAAGGGAGCAAAAATGTCTCTGCTGCTTCATCCATCCCTGATTTGCATTAAAATTAAGGTTTTTATAGTAGCTGGTGCTCCTGCAAAGAAGAAAAAAAAAAGCCAAGGTAGAAAATGCCCAATATTTTAGGCCAAAAATGGTGTTTAGACAGAAATGGCTCCAAAGTCTCAAAGTTGAAGGGTGATGTAAATAGTTTTATTTACATACATGCATAAGAGCAGGGGCAGGTCATGATCAGTGTGAGAAATTGGTTCATTCAGTTCAGCTTTTCTGTGTGCTTCCCTAGAAAATATTTGGGAGAAAGAGGAGACTTCTGGAGTTTGAAATTTTCTTTTTTGAGGACATGGATCCAACACTCAAACAGGGCCTGCTCAGATCTCACTTTGAGCACCTGCTCATTGCTGTGGGAGGAACATCCCAGGTGGGATTTCAGTGGTGGTTGGGATGCTGGGATGTGCAGCCCATGGACACAGTGGTGGGACGCTGCCAGGGTGTGTCCTGCTGTCCCCCACAGCCAGGTCCTCCTCTTCCCTTTCTTTCTTCACCTTCCCAGGGAGGGTAGGGAGGCCCTGGCACAGGGTGCCCACAGAAGCTGTGGCTGCTCCTGGACCCCTGGCAGTGTCTAAGGCCAGGTTGGATGGGGCTTGGAGCAGCCTGGGACAGTGGAAGGTGTCCCTGCCATGGCAGGGGTGGAACAAGATCTTTAAGATCTCTTCCAACCCAAACCGTTCCATGATTCCTTGATTCCGTAGCTCATCCTATGGATGATCTAAGAGGGAAAGTCCAGGGATCCCAGGCCTAGCTCCTCTTCAAGAGGCTCAAAGAGCTTCCCAACACCCACTGACACGCCAGCGATGGCCAACTCCAGTGGACTGAACTGAACTGTAATTCCTTCTTTTCCCTTCCCTGGGGATCCAGCCACAAGACCTGTGCCTCAGCCACCACCATGGGGCTTCCTGTGCCCGAGGGTTGGGCAAGAGGAGAAGAAAGCTCCAGAGATGAGCTCTGGAGCCCAGGGCAGCGGAGCAGCCCCGGAGCGATGCCGGGGAGCGCCAGCAATGCCGTGATTGGTTTTGCTAAATTGGAATCTTATGATCCCGGGGGTGGTTACATAAAATGCCAATTAGGATGTGGTTGGCATTGTTGCATGGAAATGTTTTCCATTATATTTTGCTGTCAGCAGATGCTGGTGCGAAACCAGTTTGCAGCCCTCATCTGGCCGCCACGAGGAGGTTGGGGAAAGCACTGGAGTCTCACTCCAGCAGGATTAGTTACCCTGGTCACCTGGTGTGGGAGCAGCATCTTTCCTTTGGCCAGTGGGATGGACAATTTTGTGTTGGAAAGGACAATCCCAGAGGTCTGGGGGCTCCACAGGACCCAGCACGGCTTTCCTGATGAGTGCCCCCAGCTGTTCTCATCTGCAAATGCTGCCTGTTGCCTCTTCCGGTTGTATTTTTCACACCATTTCTGTGAGGATGAAGTGCTGAGTCACAGGATCCAAGGAATCCTGAGCAGAAGAGCCGCAAGGGACTCCTACTTGTTAAGATGTCTGGGATGCTTCCTATTAAATAATAACAAAATGCTGCAATAATAACTTGGCAGCTCTCCGGCCCCGCCAGGCTGATGCTCAGTGTGAGTTTGCCTTCCTAAAATTCCTTTAAGTGTCTTGACAAGTTGCAGGGTAGGAAGGAAAGACACTTCACTCTCGACTTTTCCCTGATTAAGTTCTCGTAGTGAGCCTTGAGAAGATGGGGAGGAGGAGAAATTCCTCTTTGAGTCGTGTTCCTGGCAAGTGCCGGGGCTGTTGCATGGTGGGTTGGTGGATAAAGCAGGGACAGGTCGTGGGTCCTGCAGAGCTGTGGCCTTGGCAGGGGTCACCAGATGGGCAGGTGTGGGGCAGTGGCTTGTTTTACCTCCTGGGGAAGGATTAAAACCCCCTCTGTGTTTAAATTTCAAAGATCAAAAGCAGAACTGCTGTCAGCATCTACTTTGCATCTCAATTTCCGGACCTCACTTAACAGTCTTCAGCAATTTTAATTTATGCGTAATTATAAATCAGTTTTAATTTATGTGTAGTTTAAAAGCCTTAGATAAATTTGCATCCATATCTTCTGGATATTGTCTTTTCATCAATAATTAAAGACATTTATCTCCTGGGTTGATCAGAGCAGCTCTCCTGGCCTGGGTGGCACCAGCTGTCCCTGCACGTGGGGCAGGCTCTTCACAACTCTCCAGGGCTGGGAAATCTTCCCGAAATCCTACAATTTTATCCCCTGAATTCAGGATGGCGGCAGTTGAATCAAATAAAAGATCAGATACATTGTGCTGACCCCAGTATGAGTTTTGGTTTGGTATTTTTTAACGAGACATGCCATACAGAGGGTTTGTTAAAATATTTTGCACGAGTTAGTGCTTCACTTTGGAAACCCTCTGAACAATCTGACCTGAAATTCCAGAGTTTCAGTCCGCATTTGCCACATACTCTGCATTTCTGCTTTTCCTCCATTTGCCCCTTAAATGTCAGGGATTTTCATGCTCCCCTTGAGGTCACCTGTGTTAGTGGGACATGGATCTCCCCTCTAACAGGAAAACAGGAGAGGTTGGTTCAGCTCATCCCTGTGCAGTGAAGGCTCAAAAAGGCATAAAAGAACATCAGGATGAACCTATAAATAGTGAGAGGATCTGTGAACTATGGGAGAGGGCAAAACTGGCCCGGGGTGCAGTGGGGAAGTTTTTTAACCATCAGAGCAAAAGGGACTGGAGGAACCTTCACCCACAGAAGAGGAAAATCAACCAAGTGTGAAAGGTGGAGCTGAATCCCTTTGGAAATGTGTGTGGGCAGTGGGATGGGGTGTAGGGATGCGATGCCCCTGTGCATGCCTGGCCTCACAGCTGGCCCAGAAATGGCCCTAAAACCAAAAAAAGCCCCAAAACCAATAATTTACTCTGTCCTAAACTGAGCTGCAAAAGAGTGAAGGACAATTTACCACTGATTTAATGTGATTAGGATTTTTTTTCCCCATGAGCTCGTGCCTGTCTTTTTATATTATCTGGAGGATCACTGTAGAGTCCTGAGTCAGGAAAAGAGCTCCCCTCAATCCATCCCCTTGGTCTGACTTCAGAGTGATCCATGCATGTGCTTGACATTAAGGTTCTGCTTCCAGGCTGTCCTGAGTAATAGGCTCGAGTGTATTTTGAGAACTCGTTTTTACTTTTATTACAATAATAACTTCTGCAGTGACATGAATTCCAACAGGGAGCCCTGAGGAATAACATCCCCTTCCAAATGATTTTCCTCTTCACACTGGAATTAGAGCTCATATGAGCAGAGCAGCCCATTACACGACAAAGCACTTTCCAGAAGGTGAATTTTTCTCAGCCTCACAGCAGTTCCTTTATAGTCAAAGATTAATTCTATTACCAAGTCTGCTCCTGCAAATTGCGGTCATATGGATCGTTAATGAAGGGAACCAGGGTCTCTGCTAAGGGATTCCTTCTGAAGGGTGCAGCTCTTGGGGGTGCCGAGCTCCTGCAGCTTAGGTTGGCCTTTCTTTCCTTCTTTCCTTTTCAGATTTCATGCTGGAATTCCATAAAATGATGTGTGTGCAAAGCTGTCCTGCTGCCGTTCCGACAGGATGTTGCACTGCTCCCAGAGCAGAGCCACCACAGGTACTAAACCTGGGATTATACCTCTGTGTTTAATGGGAATTGCCATCCCAGCCCTAAAAAGCACTGTCAGACACTAAGAACCCTCCCCACGGGCCTTGGTCGGGGGAGAGGAACAGTCCCAGGCAGTGCAGAAAAACCAAGGAAGGTGGAAAACAGCTTGAACTCCAAGGGAAATGCTGGGACAATGTCTTAGGCACAGGGTGGGATTGTTGGGTGTCTGTGCATGGCCAGGAGTTGGACTTGTGGGTCTCTTCCAGCTCAGGATATTCTGGGATCTTATGGAATGTAGGTCCATCCTCTGCTACTCCTGGAGTTGGTGGTGGGATGGAATGAGTGGTGCCTCCTGTGGGTGTGTGAGGAGGAGAAGGGAAGGACCACATCCAACCAGGATTGCTCCTCTTCCATGCCTTCAGCCCTGTACATTCACATGCCTGCCAAATCCTGTTTGTCCATGGGAGCTTTTAGACAAAATTTGTCTTATTTTTTAAAAAAATAAAGATTTCTTTAAGTGTAAACTAAGATGAAAAATCAAACATTTACTTTCAGCCTGATGTTTTATGTCCCAATTCCCAGTGCTCTGACAACCTGAGCCATGTCCCTCTGCAGGAAGGAGGTGATAAACTCAGCTTACTCACACTCCCCTCTCAGTGTCTTCAGGGGAGAGCAGTGATGACAAGATTTCCACTTAAAACCAAGCTGCAGAAAGCAAAATGAAACTCAGACTCGGCTCATTTTATCTGTGGTTTAAAAAAGAAACAACAACCCCCAAAAAAGGCAGTTAAAAAAAACCAACAATGGGACAAATGAGTAATATCTGCCAAATAAAATCAGTCACTCGCTGCTCGCATTAGTCAGGAGAAGAATAAACTTTTAGATGGGCACACAGTAAAACAGCTCCTCAAGAGGAGTTGGAAAACCAGGAGTCAAGATTCCTGCTGGAGCTTGAACTGTGCTGAGATTTCCTGGGAAACAGCACCTTGCTGCAGAATGGTACCTGAACCCCCAGGACCCGGAAATAGGGAGTTATTGAAACCAGATTTTTACTGCAAACTACACAAGAGATTGAGCAATTGAGCTGGTTTGGGTGGGACTGCAGAGATTTGTCTCACTTCTGGTTTTGGGATGCCACCTGGGCAAGTGGTGGCCGAGGCCAAGCAGGAGGTGCTGGGACTCCCCTGAGGAGCCGGTGGTGGTGCTGGACTGCCCTTCCTGCCAAACCTTTCTTCTTTCCTCAAGATCAGGGAGATTCCTGGGTTGGAGAGAGCAGAGCAGTGACCCCTGGAGCATCTCTGAGCCCCCAGCAGTGCTGGGTGCTGGGGAGGAGGAGCAGTTTGTGTGTGGAGGGTGGTGAGAAGTTCTGGAATTCCCAAGGATTGCTTGTGCAAATTGTGCTTTGCAACACAAACTTCTGGGGAATTTTTCACAGTGATGGTTTCACAGCGAGGCAGAATCCTCCAGTGCATCTCCCTGGCTCCTGCAGCATTCCCAATGCTCGTTGGAGACCCCAAAATCATCAGGCCCCCATAATCACTGTTCCCATTCTTCATGTGGGATCTCATCCCACCCCCACAGCGTTTTCCAGATATCCCCTTCCCATGGGAGCTGGAGGCTCCAAAGAGCTCCCACATTGCTTTTCCCAGTGGAAATTCCACTCATTTCTACCTCAAAGACCCCTTTTTGAGAGCCCAGGGATCTTCCCCGCCTCCTGCGTGTTGCTTTGTGTGTTTTGGCAGGTGCCTGCTGGTTCGACAATGGAGAAGCTTTTGTGCCTCTCCAGACAAATTCTTTGTAGGTGCAACTCCAGCAAAACCTTTGATGTGTTGGGCTGAGAGGTCACCCAAGGAATGTCCATGTTTGTCATCAGTAATTGGGGCCAAGTCCTGCTCACCTACCAAAATAACGCCTTTGAAGTCGGGAGAAACACTCACAGGCACAAGGGGAATTTTTGGGCACTGGAACATAAAGGTAAATTTCACACTGTGACCTTTTATTCTTTTTTCTTCTTAATTTATTGTCCCATGGAAGTTTTTCCTCCCTCCTTTCCCCCCCACTCCTTTTCCCTGAATTTGACACCGCTGTTGGTCAGGCAAAAAGTCAAACACCCAATAATCCTTGGAAAACTGGTCCAGGAGAGTTCAAAGGGCTGGGAAATGTAATTTCGTTGCTAAATGTTGAATATAAACCTGAGTTTATGCAACTGCATCCTTCAGGGGGAGTTGGGAAGGTGCTGAAAACACGGCAACAAACGGCTTTGTTTTCTGGGATAAAATCCCAAGGATACTAAGAAATCCCAAAGATACTGAGAAATACAACAAATAGAGAAAAAGTCCTGGGGAAAATTTGGCAGAACCTTCTCAAAGACGGCACCAGATGCCCCCAAAGAGGAAATTACAACATGTGGCAGCTGTGTTTTTTTGGTTAAGCAACTTTTTCTCAAAGTTCAAAGCATCTGGGGAAAGTAACTGCTAACAGGGTGAGACAGATTTATGGAGCCCACACATGGCAATATTTTGGTATAAAATTAGTAAAAAATGATTAAATCCCCGAGATGAAGAGATTAATCCCTACAAGTTTGCATTCTTTGAAGAGCAATCATATTTTGACTTTGTCAACTGGAAGAACTGAGTAATTTCTTGGATTAACTGATCACAAGAGTTGTAATCCATAATAAAAGTCCAGGCAAAGCTGCCAGGCTTTGTTTCTCAAAGGATTTGGGTAATGAGTTGATTTGACATTAACAGAATGCATCCCAGACTGCAACCCCATGCCCTGGATCTAAAGGGGGGATTCAGGAAGATGAGGCAGTTAATCAAAGCCTTCAACATCTTTTTCTAATAAGGGGGAAATGATTGTTTATAGGAGTTGCTGGATTGATCAGTTTGGGGGAAAGGTTTTGCATGAACCTCTTGTGCAATGCATGAGCACTGCCTGGACTTAGGAAGCTATCCCCCCATGTGATATAAATACATAAAAATATATATAAACCCCTAGAAATGTCCCTTCTAGCCATGAAAAGGACAATTTGCAGCAGTTCCCACTGCAGGTTTGTTTATTCTCTCTTTTTACAGCACTTCTGTGGTTTTATGCTCTGTGTTTCGGTGAGAGCCAGAGGAGACCCTGACCATCTGCTGCCGGATTCAGGGTTTTAAATACTTTCTGTAGAGCTAATAAAGCCCTAAATTAAATTCCTAAATGAAGTTAATGTTCCCGGAGCTCGGGGAGGCACTGGGTGCCTGCAGGGATGGCAGCACGAGGTGTTTCCCTACTTGGTTCCCTCCTTTTGAAGCGGCTCCTGCTCCTCCAGTGCTGGCACGTGCTGCGAGCCAGATCAGGGAAATGATGCTCCTTGAAACTGAACCAAATGTTATTTTGCTGCTGGGTCCTTCCAGAGCCAGCTCAATCCCCAGGCTGCTCGGTGGTGCAATCTCCGGCTGTGCTGGCGCGGGAGGAGCCTGGCTCGGGGTGCTGGGACCTGAGCAGAGGGCTCAGGATCAGCCCTGAGCACTCCAGAGTGTGAAATCATGGTCAGGAGAAGCTCCAGAGGTTTGGGGTTTACTGTCTTTCACCTCCCTCCAAGTCTGCACCGAGTGCAGGGGGTGACACTGTAACAGGAATTATTAAATCAATTAAAACACTCCTGGATCCTTCCCCAATCCTTGTGACACAGCAGGGACCTCTCTGCGCTCAACAGCCAGCTCGTCACATGGATTTTCTTTCAGATCGTCTGGGAGGCTTTGGATTTTCATCCCAAAGCCTCTGGTGGACCCGACCCACGCGCCCAGACTGAATTAACCCTGCTGCTGATGAGGCAGGGCAAAACCCTGCAAGCACCCTGGAATGGGGAGGGATAGGGAGATGCTGAATGTCCTTTTTAACCCTTTCCTCCTTCTGACCTGCCTGTCCCTGCTGTGCAGTGACCATCCCTGGTGTGCAGTGACCATCTCTGGTGTGCACTGACCATCCCTGGTGTGCAGTGACCATCCCTGGTGTGCACTGAGCATCTCTGGTGTGCAGTGACCATCCCTGGTGTGCACTGACCATCTCTGGTGTGCAGTGGCCATCTCTGGTGTGCAGTGGCCATCCCTGGTGTGCACTGAGCATCTCTGGTGTTCACTGAGCATCTCTGGTGTGTAGTGGCCATCCCTGGTGTGCACTGACCATTTCTTGTGTGCAGTGACCATCCCTGGTGTGCAGTGGCCACCTGGGGTCACCACACTGCAGCCCCACCCATGCCTGTCGCCAAGGTCACTCTGCTCCCCCATCCCAGGGACACACAGGTGTTCCCACATGGAAATGGCACTTCCAGCAGGCAGGAGAGGCCGGAGGAAGCCGCAGTCACGTGAGCTGCCTGTGGTTTGAGGAGCAAGTGCCAACATCTCTCACTCTCACTGTCCCAATGTTGCTCCGAGGGCAACCTGATCTGCCTTTAATCTGCTCTGACCACAGGACAAATGGTTTGAATAAAATCCTGCCCGACTGAGTCACTCCACTCTGGCTTTTGGGGGATGCGCTGAGGAGCGATGGTTTGCTGTGCCCGAGTGACAAAATTAATGTAAGAGAAACGTTTTTGTTGTGTGGTAACTAAGAAAAAAAAAGAAAAAGAGACGAAGAGAAATTTGGGTGGGATGTTTGTGTGTGTTGGAAGGAAAATTAAGGGAAAGATAGAAGTCACTTTTCTTGGAACAGCAGGTAAAAGTAGGAACAGATAAACAGCTAAACAGGGAGGGGGAGGGCTCTGCTTCAGCAGCTGAGCTGTTTTCTGAGAGCAGGGAAATATCCGTGGGTTCACCGGGGTCCTTCCTCTGCCTGGGCAAGGAGAGGCAGGGCCTGAGCAAGGACAACATGCAGAAAAGAGGAGAACCAAGGAAATGTCCTGTGCTCTTGGTGGCAGAGCTGGCCGCAGCTTCCATTGGCATTTGGGTCACAGGGGACATGGAGCACCTTGTCTGTGGAGATCATGGATTGGGATTCCAGGACCAGAGCTAGTCCCTGCCCCTGCCCGGGCTGTGGTTTGCAGTAAAACCTCCTGGGAGCCCCTCCTCTGATTCTTCCCCATCGTCACATCTTGTCCAGGCCTTGTTGTCACCAAAAAACCCCCTCAGAGCTGTGCAATTAATCTCGGCTGGGGAGTCCAAGCGCTTCCATCTCATCGCCCTGAGCCTCGTGGGAATCTGGGAATCTGAGCTCCAGTGGAGGCTCTGAAGGGGTGAAATCCTGGCAGATTTCACACAGCCCAAGCCACAGGACAAGCTCTGCCTTTTTCCCTCTTTCCTTTTTAATGAGAACACCCCTAATGATTTTTGGGGAGCTTTAGGCCCTGTAAGGTAATATCCAGCTCTCAGTGGGAATAATAAGAAATTCCCACTGATTTTTGGGGGTGTAGGAGAGTTTTCATATCCAGCAATAGTTCTGCAAGGAAGGATTTGCCATGTGGAGCATCCCTGTCCATGTCTACACCTTGTAGAAGTGATCTTCCAGCCTCTCCTGGTCTGGCAGCTCTGGTCATCCTCCCTGATTCCCTGCAAAAGCCATCAGGGTGTGGAGCTTGAGATCCCATCACCTTTTTCTTAGGACATGTGGTTGCACTGTATTTTTAGGGTTATTTCTCTGTTGAGTTTCATCAAAATGCTGTCCAGAACACATTCCTAATACCCAGAGATCCACTGAAAAGTGGGAATATTAGTTCATTCACAGGAAGCAGTGCAAGGAGAAGAATGTTCCCTTCGATGCTGATCAGTTGTGAGCATTGCTGGCCCTTTTTGGAGCTGATTCCATGCATGGTCCCCTTTAAAAATAGGAAATGTGTTTTTCCAACGTTTCAAATGTTACGAGATGCAGCATTTTGGTGGGAAAGAAAAAGACAAATGGGAAAAATACGGGGCTTTTTCACTCTCTGAAAGAAGTTATAGCCAGAAAAAAATGGGCTGTGTGTGCAAACTTGAAATGCTGAGCTCTGACTCCACAACTTTTGCAGCTCCCTCTGTTGGGAAGGAGTCTCTCCCTGATTTTTCAGCTCTCTTCTATTTGTAGCCCATACTTTGCATTCATGGGACACACTTATGGATATGTCTTTTGCGGTGTTTTGGGGTCATAAACAAAACAAAGTCAGCAAAGACCATGAGATCCCCAGGTACTTCCCTTGATTGTCTCTGGATTACGTTGTTGAAGGTGAGTCAGTGTTTATCGATATAAAAATATAAGAAACAATGCAGCATCAGAGCACTGTGTTTTCCCATGTGTTCACTGTCCCGTCACTCGCCCTAAAATCCCTGGGATGAGGAATTAATGAGGGGACACCTGTTTTCTTGGCAGAACCTGGCGTTTATTTTTGAATTTTAAGTATTTTTTAAGCATTCTCTGAAAGTGATTGCAAAGGCAGGAAAACAAACTCTGCCCTCGCAGCTGGGGAAGGGGTGATGTCTGCTGGGCAAAGGTGGTGCTGGTGTTGCAGATCCAGAAACTCCAGGCTGGCTGCAAGGAAAGACCCTCAGCTGTCAACTGAGACTTCTTCTGTGTTTTATTTGCAACCCAGGAGTGTGAATTTGGGATACCCCTCCCCATGGAGCTGCTACAAGGGGAGTACCAAAGTTTCCCTCCCCTATAAAACAGGACATGTCCCACCATGGTGCTCTGAGCAGTACTGAAGCATTTCATAAAACACTTGTGTGTTTGCAGGGCTTATTTTTCCCATCTCCTCTTTATTTCCTCACTCATTGATGGCTCCAGTAGCCCGAGACACTGAAATCTTGCAGCCAGATTTCTAACTTGAGAAACTCTTTGCTGTTGCTACAAGACCAGACGGGCTCTGAGCAACTCCCCCTGTCCTGTGTTGCTCGTCAGACCTCCTGGAAGCACAAGCTCTGTTTTGCAAGACGATGTTTACACTCAGCAAACACACAGGGAAATGGTCATCTGCAAAGCAGCCTCAGCCAGCAGAGCAACAGCCACACCAGTGAGTCCAAAAATAGCTGGAGGAGCAAGCAGAGGGGAAAGAGAAGTGGTGAAGTCTCGAAAATTGTCACCCAGTGGGAAAAACAAACTCTCTGCCCACGTCTTGTTTTCTGCCTGGCAGACAGACAGATAATCCCAGCTTACAGGAGGTGAATTGCAGGAGAGCTGCAGAGTTAAAGGTGACTTTAACACTGTTTTGGAGCAATTTGGCCGCACGTGTAACCTGGGAATGCCATCAGCTTGTGAGGAGTGAACGATCCATCAGGAGAGAAAAGGCAGAGGGCTCTAAGCAGGACCTGCCAGCCTTTGGTAAATGTGAGGTTCTTCATTTAATTCTGAGTTACCTCCCAGCCCGAGGACTCTGGAGTGATCCCACAACTTCTTTGGGGGTGGTTTGTTTGGTTTTTCGTTGTGGCAGG